>NC_047673.1:16131166-17551166 GCF_011762505.2 Arvicanthis niloticus | reverse complement strand
CCCCACCCTTCCCCCTCTCTCTTGGTAATTTTGTGTTTGGTCCCTTTTCTCCCTCCCAGCTGAGGCTTATCAGATCCCTTGTAATTTTAAAAAAGCTTTTAGTCTCATTGGTCACTGCTGTTCTTGTCTTTAATCCTCTGGTTTCCTATCTTAATTATTTTTTTCCTTCTGATTATTTTGGGATTACTTGCTCTGTTTTTGGAAGTAGGAGTTAGAATACGAGCACTTCATAGCTTGTTTCCTACTAAGCCACGGTTTAGCTGTGTGTTGTAAATTTTGATGGGTATTTTTAATTAGTCTCAGATATTTCCTGATTTCTTCTTTAAGAGTGAGGGAGTGCTGGGAATTGAACCTACAGCCTGCTATGTCAAACTTCTGTTCTACCATTGAGTTACATCTCCAGTTCCAAGACTTCCCTTAAAAAAAGAGAGAGAGAGAGCTAAACATTTTTATGTTTATTTTATACACATGTGTGTCTTGCTTGCACATATCCATGTGTGTCTCATCAGAGCCTGGTACCTGGTCAGAAGGCATTTGACCCTGTGGATTTGTGCATAGGTGTTCCTAGTCTGCTTTCTGTCACTGTGGTAAAGACTATGACCAGAAGTAACTTGAGGAGGAAAGCATTAATCTGCCTTACATGTTCTGATCACACTATTAATGAGAGATGCCAGGGCAGACCACAAGCTGCTCAGGCTTGGAGGCAGGACTGGGCAGAGGCCATGGAGGAGGAGTGTAGCTTACTGGTTTGCTCCACGGCTGGCTCAGATTTCCCTCTTGTCCATGTGTTAGAGTCTTTCTTTTTTGAGACCTGTCTCATTATGTAGCTCTGGCTGGCCTGGCATTCACTATGTAGATCAGACTAACCTTAAACTTTTTATAATTGAGTACTATTGGTTATATGAATTTTGTTTATTCACTTATTAGTTGCCTTTTTTTCTTTTCTTTTCTTTCTTTCTTCCTTTCTTTCTTTTTTTAAAGACAGGGTCCTACTATGTAACTCTGATTGGCCTGGAACTTGCTATGGAGACCTAGTGGCCTCAAACTCACAGAGATCCACCTGCCTCTGCCTACTGAATGCTGGGATTAAAGGCATGTGCCACCATGCCTGGCTTAGTTTCATTTTACTTATTTTTTTGTTGTTATTGTTTTTGAGACAGGCTAGCCTGGAACTCACTCTGGAGACCAGGCTGGCCATGAAGACACAGAGATCTGCCTGCCTCTATTGTCAACGTGACACAAAGTTTAGTGACCTGGGAAGAAAGAACCTCAATTGAAGAATCACTTTGATTAAGAGTGGCCTGTGGCTGCGACTCTGACTGTGTCTTGACTGATGGTTGCCATGGGAGGGTCCAGCTCACCTTGGTGGCTACAAGAAGTCTAGCATGACCATGAGCTGTAAGCCGAATTCCTCCTCACCTCCTACAGTGATGTGCTGTAATGTGGAAGTACAAACTAAATAAACCCTTCCCCTCCCCCCCCCACCCCGAGTTGCTTTTGATCAGAATGTTTTATCATAGTGAAAGAAAATGAGCTTACAGCTGGGCATGGCTTGTTCATGCCTCTAATCCCAGCACTCTGAGGCAGAGGCAGGCAGATCTGAGTTAGAGGTCAGCCTGCTCTACACAGCAAGTTCCAGGCCAGCCAGGGCCTTAGGAGACCCTGTCTCAAGACAAACAAAACAAAAAAGAAACAGGCAATACACTTCAATAGATTCTCTCCTTCCCTCTCTCCCTCCCTCCCTCCCTCCCTCCCTCCCTCCCTCCCTCCCTCCCTCCCTCCCTCCCTCCCTCTTTCCTTCTTTCTCTCCCTCCTTCCCTTCCTCCCTCCTTCCCTCTTTCCTTTCCTCTCTCTCTCCCTTTCTTTCTTTTTTGTTTTTGCTTGTTTATTTATTTATTTTTGTTTGTTTGTTTTTAATAACAGTGTCTCATGTAGCCCAGGCTGGCCTCAGATTGGCTATGTAGCCGAGGCTGACATGGAGCTTGTTGACCTTCCTCAGCCTCCCAAGTGCTGGGAGAACAGGCACGCATCCTTCCACCTGGCAGGCCAAACAATAAATTCTTGAGATAAGTGTAAATAATCAGAAGGGAGTGTGCTAAATGTTATTTGTTAAGGTGAACGCTAAGCCCTGTGACAACAAGTAAGGGAAAGCAAGTACAAATCCAGCAGATTAGATACAATGACCTGTCCCTCAGTTTCAAATGAATGGTGCAGGCTGGTGGGCCAGCTGTGCTTGCATGGTTGTTTGGAGGCCCTTGTGTCTCTGCCACCTCCCAAAGCGTTCAACGTCATCTATGTGGCCAAACCCATTCAGTGCTGTGTTGGTATAGCCCATGAGAAAGGGAAAAGTGGGCAAGCCACTTTCTTTGAAATCTATTTATTTATTTTTTTTAACATTTAAAAATTATGTGAGCATAAGCCAAGCATAGTGGCACATACCTTTGATCCTAACACTCAGGAGGCAGAGGCAGACTGATCTCTGTGAGTTCAAGGCTAGCCTGGTCTACATAGAGAGTTCCGTGACAGCCAGGCTACTATATAGAGAGACCCTGTCTCAAAACAAAAAATTAAAAAAAAAAGTTGTGTGTGCATGTGTGTACAATGTACATGAACATGCTTGCCTATACATACACTGGGGTGTGAGAGACTTTTGGGTTCATGTGTCTCACACACATGCAAATATGTATACACTCATACAATATACATGCATGCACACACACACACACACACACACACACACACACACACAGGAAAAAAGTAAAAAATGTAGGAAAATCTGATTCAGGCACATCTTCAGAGATGCCATGTAGCTGCAAAGCAGAGAGGGTCCAAGGACTGGCAGTGGCAAAGACAACCGGCTGGAACAGGTTTTCCCTATAGCTCTCTGAGGGAACTAGTCTTCCACCAGGTTCCTCTGGACTGCTGGCCTTCAGAAAGCTGAGAATGAATTTCTGTTGTTCTTTAAGTCTTATGGTAGGAAAGGATGAGTGACAGAGATGCAGAAAACCACACTGCTCGCACTGAAAGGCAGACTGTCACACACAGGCTGGATTCGGACGGAGCACAGTGCTAGGATACTGTCCTAAGACTCTCAAAGCCACAGGGCAGGTCCCTCACAGCACTGAAGAGTTTTGTCATAGCTGGAAAATGTGGGCTGTGGCGGAGCTTCCTGCGTCCCACAGAAAAATCTTACCAGAAAAAGGATTTAGGACAACATCCAACACAGGAACTGAAAACATTGGTTTAAGAAAGTGTTTATTTATACTTTGAAAGTTTAAGAAAAAGGTTTCTAAAACCACCTAGAACGGATACCTCGATTAACAATGCAGAATTTTAATAGCTGTTGGTTCAGTTTGACTATTTTTGGGTCAATTTTGGTAGTTTATTGCTATCCGAAGATGTGTTTCATCTAAACTTTTAAGTGACCAAAGCTGTAGGCAGTGTTTTAAACTCTTTTGGGTAAGTAGGGACTGTAGTTTTGTTCTCTAATGACCTTTGAACTCTTTCCTTTTTATTGGTCGGGCACTTGCTGAACACTTGTCTGGTTTATTAATTCCCTCTTGGAAAGGACCAGCATTTTCCTGGCATTTATTTATTTATTTATTTATTTATTTATTTTTGAGACAAGGACTCATTATGTAGCCCCGGCTGTCCTGAAACTCTGTCAAGTGGTTCTCAACCCTCCTGATGCTGTGACCCTTTAATATACATCCAGGTCCTCGTGTTGTGGTGACCCCCCCAACCATAAAGTTATTTTTGTTGCTATTTCACAACTGTAATTTCGCTACTGTGAATGGATTGTAATGTAAATATTTGTGTTTTCTGATGGTCTTAGGTGACCCCTGTGAAAGGGTCATTCGACCCCCCCCAAAGGGGTCAAGACCCACAGGTTGAGAACTCTAGTTCTATGTGGACTAGATCACCCCTAAGCTCACAGACATCTGCCTTCCTCCCCCACCTTACTACTGGAACTGAAGGAGAAGGTCACCACGACCTGCTGTTTATAGTTATGTATGTGAAGGTAGGCTCTCAAGTCTGTTTTCTTCTTGCATCACATAGGTCCTGAGGATTGCTTGGTGGGGTTACCTGCTGAGCCATCCCAATAACCCACCATTTGTTTTTATGGGACAGAGTTTTGCCGTGTAGCCCAGGCTATCTCAAAACTTGCTTGCGATCTTGACCTTCCTGCCTCCAACTCCTGAGCACTGGAATTAGGAGTGGATAGCATCCGGCCTGCCAGGCTTAAGTCTTAGCTTTATTTCCAGTTCACACACTTACAATTGAGATTGGATTGTATAAGACTTTCTAAATATGACAAAACCAACAGCCTACCCTCATTTCTTTTCAACCTTCTCCAGCTGTATCGACTGGCTCTTGTGTTAATTCCGTGCTCATGGGCCTGCTTAAGTTTCTGTTGGAGGTGTGGCCTGGTCATCTTTAGGTGGACATTCTCTTCTGTGCCTCAAACTCAGAGATCCACCTGTCTCTGCCTCCTGAGTCCTGGGATTAAAGTCACATGGTGCCACACCATGCCTGGCTTAGTTATTTTATTTTACCTTATCTTATTTGTTGTTTTTTTGAGATGGGAGTCTTACTTTGTAGCCAGGGCTGGCCTGGAACTCACTTGGTAGCCCAGGCTGGCCCTGATCTACATGTATAACTTCCGTGGCTTTCTCTTCTATTTGCTTGCTTTTCTCTATTCTTTTTGTTTGTTTGTTTGTTTTTGTTTGTTTTTGTTTGTTTGGTTTTTTTGTTTGTTTGTTTTTGTTTTTCGGGACAGGGTTTCTCTGTGTCCTGGCTGTCCTGGAATTCACTCTGTAGACCAGGTTGGCCTTGAACTCAGAAATCTGCCTGTCTCTGCCTCCTAAGTGCTGGGATTAAAGGCGTGCACTTTACACCACCACCTCCGGGCGCTTTTCTCTATTCTTATTACAAAGTCTCCCTTTGGTATCCCGGCTCTGTCTTATATGGTGTCCATCCTTCCTGCAGCCTTCTGGTCTGGTTGCTTCTTCTATGCAGCCATTGTCTGGATATCTCCTCTTTCCGGGTGTAGCTTTATGTATCTCCTGGCTTCCTCTTTCTTGGTTAGTTTCTTTATTTTCCTGTGTGTCACACCCTGCATTGGCCTCCCTAGAGATTATATTTAGATAAAACATTTTGTACTTGAAAAGAAAAATAACTCCTCTATCCTTCCAGATGATTAGCATTTTAGTTGAATGTGAGTTCCCGGGTAGAAATAATTTAAAAAAAATTTTTTTTTTTTTTTACAATTTTGAGGCCATGTCTCACTATTTCTAGATTACGGTGTTATTTTGTTTTTTTGTTTTTTTGGTTTTTTTTTGTTTTGTCTTCTGTTGTCCTCCTTCACACGGGGTCTCACAAGGAGACCCTTGAATTGCACTTGTTGCTAAGGATGACCTTGAACTTCTGATCTTTCTGCCTTCACCTCCAGAGTGCAGGGAATGCAGATCTGTGTACCACAGGCTGTTTATACATCGCTAGGCTTCTCTCTAGGTAGGCAAGCACTCTATCACTGAACCACATCCCCAGCCCACAGGCTGCCTTTCTAGGCGTCAAACGGCATTCTCATTGCTCACACTGTATTACAAGTATTATATTTTTGTATGTGAAATATGTATTATATTTTTTTCCTATTTCAAAAATGTGCAGTGCCTTTTCTCCTTAATGCTCGATATTTTGATATTTTATTCATAGTGACAAAATAGCAGAGGAAGAAAATATAGTTAGTATTTTCTTGTTTTTAAGACAGGACGTGCATCCCAGGCTGGCTTAAACTCAGAAACGGCCCTCTGCCTCACTCTTGCAAGCGTTCGGGTTACAGACATGTACCACCATGTCCAATGCTCAGCTCCTTTGTTTTATTATTTTATTTTAATTTTAGATGTATATAGGCAGAAAAGAACCAAACTCTGGTGTTCTAAAAGTTCAGGAACTGCTCCTACCCACTGAGACATCTCTCTAGGCCCCTGATGGTCTTATTTTATGAGTCAAGTTGGCCCCAAGCTCTCCATAAAGTTTTGTTTTGTGGCAGGATATAAGCCCAGAGCCCAGTCAGTATATGCTACAAAGCTCTCAACCAGTCTCTCAGCCCTATTTAGCTTCATATTTTTGAAGATTTCAGTGCTATTGCTTGGCCCTGTTGCTTTGGCCCTGAGGTGGTTGGTCCATCATGGTGGGAACAAACAGAGATTGGCCCACCTCACAGTAACAAAGAAACAGAGAGGAACAGGATGAGTCAGGGTCCTGGTACTCCCTTCAAGGGTTCACCCTCAATGACTTTCTCGGATCAGCCTCCAACCTCCTACAGGTTCCATACTCCTACCCCCAATGCAGCATCATTGTTGGCCAAGCCTGTAGTGTATGGGTCTTTGGAAGACATTAAGAATCTGTACTGGTGTATTTGAGGACAGCGACAATGTACTCATATGCATAAAATAAATCTTAAAAAAAAGAAAGAAAAAAGAATTTGCACTATAGCCGTGTATAATATCTTCCTTTGTTCTAGGTACTATGTGGTCTCTTTCAGCTCACATAGATGGCTTTAGTTCTGACAACATTTCTTGGATTATTTCCTTAATGATTTTTTTTCCTTAGTTTCTCCTGAATTGTGATTCTAGAATTCTATTGTTTGAAAATTGGATGTCTTGGGCTAGTTGTACAACTTCCTGATATCCTTTCTCCTGTCTCAGAACTCCTCTTTTTTTTTTTTTTTTTTTTTTTTTCTTTTGCAAAAAGTATTATACCTTCACATATAACCGGTATGTGTTTAACAGTCACCAACAGAGACAAATCTAGAAAGATGTTATCTCTCTAGGGGGAATTATGTGCTATTTTACTGTACTTTCCTTCTTAAAATTTGGGGGATTTTATTACATTTATTTTGTGTGAGCATGTATGTTTAGGTCTCTGTGTGTGTGCTCATGTGCACACATGTCACAGTGCACATGTGGAGGTTAAAGGACATTTTGCAGAATGAGGTTTTTTTTTTTTTTCTTCCACAATGTGGGTCCATGGGATCAAGCACGGGTTGTCGAGCTTGGTGGTAGGTGTCTCTACCTACTAAGGTACTGCCTGGCCTTAATGTACTTTCTTTTGCTATAGCAAAATGTATGAGGTAATTTATAAAGAATAAAGATGTATTTAGCTCACTGTTCTTGAAGCATGCTCCTCTCGCCTCTCAGAACATGGATGGGTATCGAACCAGGGTCTCGACTGAGCTAGACAAGTGTTCTTGGTATTAAAGAACACCACAGCCTACCTCTTCTTTTCTTTGGATTATGGTCTTGTTATATTTCCTAGACTGTCTTGAAACTTGCAAGTCTCCCTGTCTCAGCTTCTGAACTATGTACAGAGATAAGAGCCTTGTTGCTGCATCATGACTCAGCCAAGGACTCTACATGTGGAGAATAAGGAATCATGCCAGCTTGGGTCATGAGATGATAAAGTCACCTAAGTCCTCACAGGGCTTTTCTTCATTTCACCTCATCTGTGTTCAAAAGCTGACCCTTACCTCCAAATACCTTCCAACATAGGACTTTGGGATTGTTCCCAATACAAGAATTCTTGGAAGACATACTTGAAGAAAAGTCTGGGGGCCTGGAGAGATGGCTCAATGGTTAAGAACACTGACAGTTCTTCCAGAGGACCTGGGTTCAATTCCCAGCCACCCACACGGCAGCTTACAACTGTCTGTGACTCCAATATCTGATACCCTTATACAGACGTACATACAGGCAAAACACCAATGTATATTAAATAAAAAATAAATTAATTTTTAAGAAAAAGTCCCTCTGTGTGAATTCTGTGTGCGATGTGTGTGTATGGTGTGTGTTAGTGCCAGTATGAATATGCCAAGAGACTCATGTTGGGGCCAGACGTAGTGGTTCTTGCCTTTCCACCTTGAGATCATCTTGGGTCTCTCACCATTCACTGCTATGTATGCCAGGCTAACTGATACTTAGATGCCCCCATCTCTGCCTCCCAGAGCTCTATGTGTTCAGAAGCTCACGACCAGGCCCAGCTCCCCATGAGTTCTGGTGAGTTCACGTCCTCACGCCTGTGCATAAGTACCTTACCCACCGAGCCACCTCCCCAGCTCTGACAGTAGCAGATGCTCACAGTAACTTTGGAGAGGAAGCTGGGCAGGAGAACCTAGCTTTCAGATTACACTGTCCTTGTGGTCCAGGGAATCAGGAAGTTGCTGTTATCATCAAGATACCAGTGAAAGGCAGGGACTCTCTACAGATATCTCATTTGTGTTGTAGCCTGGAGGACTATTAGCTATATAGTAGAATCCTGCCAGACTCCCCATAACCCATGCCTATCCAGGATACCTGCTGTTTGCTCTGGGAGGTCAGTGACTCTGGTCTCTACTTTGCCACCTAAATAAATCTCTTTATAAAAGCCAAAGAGTTGAAAAGCTAAACAGACACGCAAACAACAGATAAACAAACCCCAGAAAAACAAAAACCAAGTTTATTTAAAAAAAAAAAAAAAAAACCCAACCTTATGGCTATTTTTACCTTTTTCTCCTTCTAGAGTCTTTCTTGGATTTTTTTTTTTTTTTTTTTGAGACAGGGTTTCTTTGTGTACCCTGGCTGTCCTGGAACTTGCTCTGTAGACCAGGCTGGCCTCGAACTCACAGAGAACCACTTGCCTCTGCCTCTGGAGTGCTGGGACTAGAGGCAGCCACCACATTTCCTGGCTTCTAAATCTTTTTGGAGGGGGTGACTGGGGGAGAATTTGACTCTCTGAATGCATACTTAGCGCCATAGCCTGTCTTGCACCCTGTACCCTCGTGGCTTTTTTGTGCTCCATTTCAGTGTTTTGAATGAAATTTTTTTTCATGCTGTCTTCCAATTGATAGTTTCATCAATTTTCCCCCCTCTTTGACTGCATACAGTCTAGAGTTTAACCTGAAGGCTGATCTTTAAGAAAAATCACTGATTATTTTTACAGCTCAGATTTCCGATGGGTTTTTTTTTTTTTTTTTTTTTTGCAGCCCCCTCCCCTTTTACATTTTTCACCCAGTCCATTTCTACCTGTTTTCTTTGTTTCTTTTTTCTTTTATTTCTTTCTTTTTTTTTTTTTTCTTTTTTATTTTTTTTTTTTTCTTTTTTTTTTTTTTGGTTTTTCGAGACAGTTTTTCTGTGTAGCCCTGGCTGTCCTGGAACTCACTCTGTAGACCAGGCTGGCCTTGAACTCAGAAATCCGCCTGCCTTTGCCTCCCAAGTGCTGGGATTAAAGGCATGTACCACCACCGCCCGGCTACCTGTTTTCAATTAATAGTTCTCACACATTTTTTTAACAGCTATTCTACCTTTCCTTGGTGCTGTGTAGATAGAAATGTGTGTGAAGGCCTTTTCTACACTACTCTGTAAACCCTTGTCAGAACGACTCTGCATGGTTGATTTTACCACTCTCTAATAAGGAAGCCTTAGATGACTTCATTGTGTGTATTGTGGAATTTCGATTTGTAGACCTTTAAAGGCATGTCTCCTCCTCCCCCTACATACTCTGTACATGCATATGTTTGTGTGTGTGTGTGTTTCTTTTTTTCTCAAGGTGCAGTTGGTAGTTTTGTGGTTGCTTCTATTTGGAAGCTCTTTCTAACCTCTCATTCCAGGAAGAAAGTCCTATGTTGTTTCATGGTTCTGTATCCTGTGCTAGACTGATGCCCATCTGGAAGTGGAGCTTGTGGGTGGGTGGCTTCCTCCTCATGAGCCTGAGTTCCTCTCACTCTCTTAGCTCATCCTACTCAGCTCACACAATCTCAAAGCTGCATCTTCCTCCGGCCTCCGGTCTCCCGGGAAACCTTTTTTGTTTTGAAGAGTAAATGTTTCTATGAATGTAAAATGGACATATTAAAATGTACACTAGTCAGAAATGAATACTTAGATGCTTCTCCAAATGAATGCTCCTGGGTAATGGACAGGGGCTAGAGCTCTTTGGAGAGGCATTGATCAACCTAGAGTGAGAATGGGAACATTACTCTGCTGGTGGTAGCACATGCCTTTGATCCCAGCACTCTGGAAGCAGAGGCTGGGAGATCTCCAAGTTCAAGGTCAGCCTGGTCTATAGAGGAGAGGGGTGGGGGACAGAGACAGAGAGAGAGAGACAGAGAGACAGAGAGACAAAGAGGCAGAGAGACAGACAGAGAACATTATCTTTCTCCAGAAGGCTCCTGGTGCTTATCCAGTCCCTCTCTTTTCAAATGTGATTCCATGCCTGGCCTTTCTAATAATCTCTGGGAACACAGAGCCCAGCAGCCCCTTGTCACGGCCCTCCATCCGCTTCACAGGAAGCTTACTTTCCTTTTCAGCCCAACCATGGAGAATCACCACTTCTTTGTGGCAGGAGTAGCAATTCGCTATTCTACCTGCACTGGAACTCCAGTGGCCTTTTTATGGAACGCCGTTCTTAGGACTGGGGACCAGGAAGATGGGAGCAGATATATAAACTTCAAGTCTAGAAACCTGAATGTTCCAGATTGAGTTCAGATTTTTATCCTTTAGGTGGTAGACATTCAGTACAAAATTGCATGTGGGTGAGGGAGACAACATTGGACAGATACACTCTAGAAACCATGCTCTGGCTAGGCCAGGGAGGAAGGGAGGGAGGGAGGGAGGGAGGGAAGAGTCATTTAGGGATCCCAGCTGATGTCTCTAATTCTGATGAGGCATGCCCAGGTCCCACAAGGCAGCAAAGGTGACGAGAAGACCAGAAGGGCAAATCCAGGAGATAGGCGGTGACTTATTAGATCCACGTAGGGACAAGTTTTAGTTTTTAAAAATCCGATGGAAAGTAACACAACCCACGGAGCTTAGAGAAACACAAGAGAAGGTTCGTGAGGATTCATCTTATTTGGCAATTTTGTCAGTGGCTAGCTCTGCAGGTCTTCTCTCAAGATTTTGGTCCCATAACAACCCAAAAGATGTATGTTTGTGAGTCCCTGCCAGTGGCAGCTAAAGCCTGGAGAAACAAGGGAGGATCCGGAATTAACTACTAGACAGGACTGCCTGTAGGCCTGGGCTCTTTTGAGTGGGAATGAGTCAGCATACAAGACTGCAGGTCTCAGGTTTCCTCAGGTTAATGTTTGTGCCCTGTTAAGTGTGGAGGTACCCAGATAAATGTGGGGGTACCCAGATTCTGAAGCTTGTGCTTGGTGGGGGACCCTTAAGGAAAGGGCAGAGTCAAGAGATGTGGGGATGCAAAGGGGGGACAGTCTTTCTTCTGGCTGGTGAGGATCTAGTCCTTTACTACTGTGATGCTCAGTCTCTAACGGAGACACAGTCTCTCCCAACCACCTCTTCAGCATGTCGAGTGTCCAGGAAGCTGAGGAGATTTCTTTTTTTAGCTCCTCACTCTCTTTACCTACCCATCAGCTTCTCCCTGTTAGGGAATCGGTCAGCATTCCACCAGATCTCCAGCCTGGAATGCAAAACACTACCCAGCTTTCCAGTTAGCCAGGCCGAGGATTGCTGTCCCTCAGGTCAACTGTGATCTTAGAAGTGATCTGAGAAGGTTCTAGAAGCATCTCACTAGAGTTGAGAGGTTTCTAGCTTAGAGCCTAGAAGTTTGCTCTGTGAAGGGCCTAGTAAGACATGAAGACATAGTAAGCTGAGGGCAAGAGGCAGGCAGAAGTACAGGAGTCTATTCTTTTCAGACCCCACTACACAGATGGGCACTACTGATGTTACTGCTTGCTTTAAGCTGGACTAGAAAAATAAGTTGCTATGACCTGGGTGATCACAATCCCACTCCCAGCAATGAGGCCCAGAGAGGTTATGTTCCTCATTTAGTGTCAAATGAGAAACAGTTTAGTTTGGTTTATTTTTCCTCCTCACGCCCAGAGGGGTTTTAGAGCCACCTTAATGACCTTTGGGGTGCTGTGTCCAACCAGATACTGACACATTGGGGGGGAGGGTGCAGGGAGGTTGCACACCTCTTAGTCCCGTGGGCGTTGTAGAATCTGAGCTTGGGGTCTTAAAGTCCTACACTTTGTCTGAGTTCTCCCTGCAGGCTCTGCACCTGGGATCAGAGGAATGAATAGAAAGCTTGTTTAGTAGGAATTTCTTCCCTCTGCTGTTTGCTTTGGGTTTTTTCCCTCTCCGTTCCTGGCTCCTAACCCAATATTTGGCTTTCTGTAAGCACTAAATATATATATTTTTTCATTAACTCTCAGAAACATGGCTTCCTACCTGCTTCCCACCACCGGATCCCCAGCCTGGAATGAAAAACACTACCCAGAGGGCATGGCAGAGCTGCTGAGCGTGGGTAGTTCCGGGGAGGGGGGAGGCGCAGCGCCAGGAAGGGGGGAGCACTCACCCACGCGGGGCATCTCTCAGTCCCAGTCAAGGGAGCATCTGAGGGAAAGAGGGAGGGAAGGAGGCAGGACAGCCACACTCTGGCTTTCTGTACCCTCTGCTTTACCCAAGGCTCTGCTCCTCTCCTGGTACAGTGCCTCCCGCGTACCCCAGAACCCCAGGTACAGCAGTCAGGACCGGGGCACCTCTTGTTACCTACCCACACATCCCACCCTAGACTGTGCCCTGGGGGTGGCTGCACCTTCCTGCAATCTGTAAACAGTCAAGGCTGTAGCCTGAGCTGAATGGAACCTGGCAGTGGAAAATTCCCCTAGCGCAGCCTCACAGCCTCATAGGCAGTGCCTGAAGCCGCAGCTATTGAGTACTAGCCTTGGCCGGCTTGGCCCAGGAGATCCATCACTAAGGTGCCTGTTGGGAGAGGAGATTAGGAGGGGACAGTGGGACCCCAGCTCAGCACCACCGTAGTGCCTGCCTCAAAAGAACCCATCCACAGACTTGGTTTTCCGAGTCTGGGACCTGGCAGTCCTTGTCTCTGTCTAGCCGGGCAGGAAAACCCCGAGACAGCTTCTTCCTATCCCTGATTTACAGCCTTGCTGGGTTTCTGAGTGAGGCTGACAGACTGCAGTTCAGTGGTGCACGCTTGATTCCAGCTTGGAGCTGAGGCTGTTCAGAAACAGAAGTGGCTTCGGAGTGTAATCCTTCCTGCCTGAACTGTTGCCCTCTGTCCGCCCCCAGATGTATCAGTACCCTAGCGGTCCAGCTTGCCAGGGTGTGTGTGTGTGTGTTGCTCACAATCCTGGTGACTAGCAGGGACTTTCTGACCTTCCTCTGTGCTCTTGTTTCCTTCATCATTTCCTCAGAGTGTCTGTCAAGTGCTCTCCAGGCACCCAGCACAGTAGGAACTGCCAAGGGACTCAAGAGCCCAGTTAAAGTCTCTAGCCTCCCTACTGGATAAAAGAAATCAATTAGGAATGCTAACCTCTGCAACATAAATCTACTTCTCAGTCACTAACCAAACCCTACCTGGACTCTGCTTCTCAGATCAGAGTCTAGCCCAGCTCTGAATTGCCCTTCTCAGGAGTGATGGATGTCATGAGGTGGTCCATGCCTACTGCATAAGTTTGTGTCAGCCCTCACTGTGAAGTATGCTGTTATACGTAGGTCCTGAGTCCTGGTTTTAACCTCTTGCAAGAGGGTCCCAAGTTTCTCCTCCTAAGATGATAATGGATTTGACTGATCTAGCTAAGCATGAAGGTCCCTTGCCTGATTCCCACCCCCTAAATGTGTGCTTAGTCCATAGCTCTAGTGAGTGGTCATGTGATGGCTTGCTTTCGTATTACCAGCCCTTTCTCCCAGCGTTCTGGACCACCAGAAACCCCCCTTTGTTTTGTGTGGGATGGGCACACACTTCTTCATTCCACTCTAACACCAAGGAGGGTAGGCCATATGCCAGACAGTGACGTGATGCTGGAGGCACAGACCTGTCCTCTGGAGCTCACAGCTCTCTGACACTTGAATATCACAGTCCTACTTAGGGCTTGACTTCCTGTCTTATAGTCCTCTGGGTTATAGAGAAACTCTGTTAGTCTTCCCAGTATAAAGACACATGACCAAACTCAGAACCTTAATAGTTTGCCCACATTTAACTGGTGGGAGCTACTTGGGTTCAGATTTCTCCCTTGCCACTGTGACCTTTGGCAGTTTTTTCCTCTTCCTCCTCCTTCTCCTCCTCCTCTTTCTCTTCTTCCTCCTCCTTTTCCTCCTCCTCCTCTTCTTCTTCCCCCTCTTCCTCCTCCTCCTCTTCCTCCTCTTCTTCTTCCTCCTCTTCTTCCTCTTCATCCTCCTTCTCCTCCTCTTCTTCCTCTTCTTCATCCCCTTCCTCCTCCTCTTCTTCTTCCTCCTCCTCTCCCTCCTCCTCCTCTTCCTCCTCTTCTCCTTCTACAAAAGGCCAGTGTCAGGCTGTAAAGATCATACACACATAGAAGGTACATTACAGGACTGCCCTTCTTTCTCACTGGCATGAGCTGTGTCCTGTGTGAATCTCCCTAAATGCTGATGAGGATGGGAAGTTCTACTTCCATTCCCTCCTGCCTGCTTGATTCCTTCTGAGAGCAAGATGCATGGGGGCAGGGCTGGGAGAAAGAGAAGGATACAGCCCACAGAGTCGAAGAGACACCCGAGACTTAACTACCACAAGAACTCGGTCCTTGGTATCTCAGTGGGCAAGGCTGGGCTTGTTGTCATCTTGCCCAGTCACTGGTGACGACAGCATAGCCTTGGTGACAGCTTCCTCTGAAGAGATGAATGAAGCAATTGTATACTTGGTGCAGAGAAGATTCCAGAGGGAGGAGATGTTTTCAATGGCAGTAACCCCTAGATGGAATATTTCAATGAGTCAACAAACAGAGATATTGGCACTGGCTTCCCTTTAATGGTCTTGTGAGCACTTGTGAACCTCCGGAGGTGTTCTTGGCATGGATGGCCCTTGATAAAAGCTTTTATTTTCTTCTTCATCTCCTCCCATCTCCTGCAGGGATTCCAAGCTCAAATTCTTAGACAACAAAGGTGATGATCGGAACCCACAGTGGGTAAGTTCTCAGGCCAGAAGGAGGATTTTCTCATGCTTCTAGAGGCCCTCCCCCACCCCCTCCCCCATCCCCACCTCCGACATTTTTGTTGTACATTCAGAAACTTCAGATGACCACATGTGAAGGGGTCTCTTGGGAGTTGCTCTGCACCAGCTTATAGTAGTAGCTAAGGATGTGTTAGTCCTACTCAATATCTGGCTGGTGACTTTGGAGTTTTAAATAGCCTTTGGAAACTGGGGGTAAGAGAGTGGGCACGTGTGCCAGAGAGTGGTGGGCAACCCGGAAAATCTGTGGTGTTTATCCACAGAGAAGGACAGGTCACATATGAGGTGACATGTGATGCCGTTGGGATTGGAGATGAAAAACAGTGAGCATGAACCAGTTCAGGCCACAATGCAGCAAGAATATAGTTCTGTGGAAGTTGGTGAAGGTGAGATTTGAAAATGGGAGGTTCTGGGAGAAAGACCTCCCCGATCCTTTAAGTTTCACAAACATTTTCCATCTTGCCTAAACAAAGGTAGCCCAAGATAAATGGATGTTCCTGGTTCTACCAGCAGAACTGTCCTCCGTTTGAATGAGTTCGTCTGTGGAGACCACTCTCCAGTCCCAAGAGAATCTTCGTCTGCTGTGTTGCTTGACCTGTGGCTTCAGCCAGATTCGTGCCCTCTTGTTGACACCAAAGATGGCGCTCCTGGGGGTGGAGGAGCAAGGTCAGAAACAGAAACCGTAATTAAATCTTTTTTTATCCCTCCCTCATCCACAGTAGGAGGTTATTCTTGGTGCTCTGTGAGGGAGCAGAGGGAGCAAAAGGCTGTTTTGACCTTGTGACCTTCTGGTGATTGGGTAGAGAGGTTTGGGATTTGAGATCTCCTCAAGCATTTTCAGAGTCCAGAAACTGAAGAGCAGATGCTTCTGTGGCAGGGAGCAAAGCCACTCAAACTCCTGCATCTCTGACTTGGGGTTGAATGTTGGCAGTCTCTGGAGAAGTTCTGCTCGTGTAGGCTGAGGCAGGTGTGGCCCGTGTTCTCCAAACTGGAGCCCTTCATCTTTGACCAAGCCAGTCTTAGAAGCATGCTGCTTCCTTCCTCTTCCCTCCTCTTCCTCTGGATTCAGGCCAGAGCCCTCATTCCCCGCCCTAGGACCAGGGGCAACATAGCAAAGGCCTCAGTGGATTAGCTATTTGGCCACTCCCTTTCCTATTCCAGGTGCCTTTGTTCTTCCTGCCTCCTCCCCAGGTGTGTTTTCTTCTCCATCAATCTCTTAGCCCACTCTTCTTCACCCCAAGAGTGGATCCCTTCCCCCGCCCCAGGAAGTGCAGCCAAGAGTACAACTTGGACTGGTCTCTTACAGAAAGGATTTCAATGTCTCCCATTCAACCAAAGCCAAGGACTAGAAGCAAGGAGATACGGGGGTTCAAGCTTTTGGAGCGTATACTACAGACAGTTTACTTTCAAGAAGAAAAATTACTATCCACTGAGGATTTGCCTTGAAAACGAAGACCGAGGAGCCTGTTCCTCTTGGCTACTCCTCCGGGTTGCGTTCTTGTTCACCTGTGTTTTTATAAACAGCAAAGCCCCATTTCATTGGGGGCATCCCTCCCCTTCAGTTCCTTCCTCTCTGAGCTCCCCTTTCCCCATCTGCAGAGCCAGCTGGAGCCTACAGTATTTCCCACACATGTATGTGCAATTTCCTCCCACAATTAATAGCTCGTTCTCTGGTCTGGGGTCTGGGACAGCACTGTGAGTTATCTCCATGTCAGAAGGCAGGGTAGCTCTTGAAAACCTTCACCTCTGATGGCTACTGAGGGTCTCCAGCCTGATCTCATATCCACAGCACCCCTTGCTGTATCACCCACATCACCCACTTCTGGCCGTGCTATCTCATGTTTTTAATACCCCCACTTCATCCTTTCTACCCCATCTGTGGCCAATGTCAGTGTTAGTCCCACTGGGCAAGAATAAGAACACTACCACGATTTTGAAAAATTGAAGCAAGCTTTAATTAAATACTAGCTAGGATGATGGACTCTGACCAGGTCCATTTGGGGGTTCCCAGAAAATGGCCATGTGCTATGCTGGCCCAGGTGCTTATAAAGTCAAACCAGCCGGTAAAGCTTCATACTTCCCGCTTTCTCATCCAATGGGAGCAGGCATGCATCCTGACATACTTCCTGCCTACCTATCTCCATAGGTGTGATCTAGTATATCGGGTGCAGTTGGGTCAGCCAAGCTTGTTTAGGGAAGTGAAAACATGTAGAATGTTATCTTCTATGCAGCCTCCAGCATCTCAGGAAGCATCCATCTGTTCTTGGGCAATAGAGACTCACAGGTTAGAGGTATTTTGTCTTATGGATCTCATAGGCACAGTAATTAAAACTTAAAACATGACTTTGGCTCTCATACTATCTCTGCTGGGACCACCCAGATACTTGTTTTTCTGTCTCTGTCCTCTCTCTCTCTCTCTCTCTCTCTCTCTCTCTCTCTCTCTCTCTCTCTTTTTTTTTTTTGACAGGGTTTCTTTGTGTAGCCCTGGCTGTCCTGGAACTCACTCTGTAGACCAGGCTGGCCTTGAACTCAAAAATCCACCTGCTTCTGCCTCCCAAGTGCTGGGATTAAAGGCGTGCGCCTCCACTGTCCAGCTCTCTCTCTTAAAGACAATGTGGGTCTCATTATGTAGGCCCTGGCACTATGTAGACCAGGCTAGTCTGGAACTCACACAGATCCACCTGCCTCAGTCTCTTGAATCCTGGAGTTGAAAGTGTGTACCACTACACCCAACCTTGTCCTTGTTTCTGTTCTCATTATCACTCCATATCGAGACCTACAAATTTTTCTAAATTTCAATGTGGCTATGTTACCACCTGCTTGGAGATCCCAACAGTTCCCTCATCTCAATGGTGATGTTTGAGAGTTGTCCCTTTAGAGTTGTCCCTTTAGAGTTGTCCCTCTTCCCTCATCCTCTATCTCCCCTGGATCCTGCTTTTCCCATCAGCATGTGGTCTGGGTCTTGTTTCCAGACCTCTGCTGGGAACACCATTATTCTGGGCCGGAGTATGTGTGTGTGCTTGTCAACACACATGAGTGCACACACACATATGCATCCACATCCACACACAGGTATCAATGAAAGCCTGAGCCTAGTGTGATAGTACAACCCTTTTATTTTTCATAATTTTTTAAATTAATTATTTAGGAATTTTACATCATGAACCCCAAGCATCCTCATTTCCCAGTCCTCCTCCCAGTTTTACTCTCTAACCTTGGGACCTCTCCCTTCACCAGAGAGAGAGAGAGAGAGAGAGAGAGAGAGAGAGAGAGAGAGAGACATACATACAAACACACACACATATACACATACCCCAAGTCCAGTTTGTGTTGCCTGTATACTCACAGGAGCGTAGTCAAACTCCTGGTGGCCAGCCCTTAAAGAAAACTGAGTCCTTCCCTACCCACACCTCTGCCAGACCCTATCAGTTGTGGAGAGCTACATTTCAGCACCCCTATCATACATTTTAAGAGTTCTCTCTGATGGCTTTCTGTCTAGGCTGTTATTTCTTTTGGCCGGGGTGGGGCACAGACATCAACAGATCTGCAGTAGGACCCTAGTAGATTCATGGTCCCAGTCACAGTGGCCCTTGGCAGTGTAGAGTGAAAAATTATAAAGACAATTTTATTATATATATATATATATGATTTTTCTTTACCCTAAACCTGAGCAAGAGAATGCAGGTAACAGAAGGCGGAACTGAATGTAAGATTTTAGGTTTTCACTGCCCTGGGACACATTCCGGGTGGAGAGAATTATCCCTGAATCAGAGGACACTTGCTGGATTAACATTCCTCAAGCCTCAGGGTGGGGAAGGCCCAAAGCAAGAAGACACATTCCTAACTACAGAGAAAGATGCAAGTCATCTGGGTGGTTCGAGGAAGTAGCTAACTTCCACTGTTCTTGGTTACCCCCTTCCCCAGGTTTTCCCAGCCTGTTGATGTTCAAAATTTGTAAAACAACCAATCATGTATAACCATGTGAAAATTCCTTCCTTTCCCCACCTCATGCTATAAAAAAAACCCCTCAGCTTGCTAGCCTTTTGTCAAAATTCTGTTCCTGCATGGACGAGCAGTTTTGACCCTGGATAGCCAACTTTCTCCCTAATAAACCTCTGCTAATTGCATCCAGGTATGGCTTCTCGTGATTTTTGGGTTGTCGAGGTTTCCTGAGACTTGAGGAAGGGTCTCCCGAGTTTGGGGGTCTTCAGCAGCAGCACAGACAAGATGTCACCGTGATCTCAGGTGGCAGTGTATGGGTCCATGATTCACTGAAGAATGATACCCTGGACTCACATAGTCTCACAGAGTGTCTTATTCTACAGAAGTCCAGCATGCTGCGGGTCTCCCATTACCAAGACAGACCCTGAAGTAAGCCCGAAGGCTGGATTAGGAGAATTGTGGGTGGGGTAGGTGACCTCTATCTTAATCTTGGCTCTATCTCTAGGGACATTCTAGAACCATTGCTGGGGTCTTAGGGAATGGGGGAGTGGCGTGTTGCAAACTGTTGCTGGGGAAGTCTGGAAACTGTTGTTGAGGAAGTCTGGAAACTGTTGCTGGGGAAGTCTGGAAACTGCTGTCAACCCATTTTTCTTGCCTCAGGCCAGGTAGTGGGGCAGATTCTGAGGCCTGGACTTGCCTGGACTTGCCAAGTTCTTGGAAACAGAGATTTAGGTCTTGTCTCCTAAACTGCCAATTTGAAGCCTGACTGAAGTCAGTCTAGCCTCCTCAGCATCATAGGTCACTCACAGCAGGATGGCCCCAAGCAGCAGCATGGCTCCCTCAAGGCTTTAATCTTTCTCACTTCCTCATTAAATATTCATTTGTCAAAGTGACAGTTGACACTGCAATGAATCACCCAGTACTTGTTTTTGTTTGTTTGTTTGTTTGTTTGTTTTTGTTTTGCCCAGACAGCTTTGCAGGCAGACATTCATTGCAGTGGGTCCTTGGTCTGATTCAAGGCTTCTGATCTCTGAAGCATCATAAATTCTGGACCATTGCAGAGACTCTCTCAGACATCTTGATGTTATCCAAATTCAGGGTGATGCTGTGGCTCCTTAGGGCTTCTGGAGGCAGGTTCCATGAGCTCCTGGCTGCCGCACACCTCGCTGCCCTGGATGTCTGCCACCTGAAGCTCACCAGGCTGTATCCCCATGCCTGTGCCTGTAACCCAACGGCAGCCCCACCACCCAGCATTCTCTGTCTCCCAATGGGACAAGTAGTACAGGGTGCAGCTAAAGTGTTTGCATGCTGGGAGCCTGCCAGGGGACCTACACTGTACACACCTTTAATCCCAGATCTCTGGAGGCAGAGGCAGGCCATCTTTGTGAGTTCAAGGCCATCTTGGTCTTCATAGAGCATGCTAGCCAGGGTTACATTATAAGACCTCATCTTAAAACAAGACACAGCCTAGTTGAGGTACATAGTTTTTCTGGAAAGACAGCTCAGCAGTTAAGAACACTTGCAGTTCTTCCATAGGACCTGAGCTTGGTTTCCAGCACTCACATGGTGGCTCTCATGGTGGCAGTACCTCCAATTCTGGTGAACCTGGTGCTCTTTGCCTCTGCAGGCGCCAAGCATGCATGTGATACACAGACATATGTGCATGTAGGCAAACACTCATACACAAGAAATATAAATAGACCTTAAAAAATATCCATGGCTCAACTAACTCTCCAGAGATCATAATCTCCAAGAAGAGTTTCCTGATAGAGTGCCAGCCTGTACACCTCAAACACAACTCCAGAGTGACCTTTGACCTCTAGTTTAGGCAGCCTTCTGTATTTTTCATGGTTCTTTGTGACACTGACTGTGTCTGTCTTCTCCATGTACACTCTGTCTTTTGATAATAGGGTGGCTCTCCTGCTTTTCATATCAGGATTCTCCTCTTCTTCCGCTTGTGTGTTTATGGAAAATCAGGCTGTGTCTGGGGAAGTAGCTTTGGCCTAAGCCAAACAGAGCCGAGTCACAGAAAGAAGTTTCAGGGTGAGGTCGAAACAAATTCAAGACCTCACTGGGGGAAGCATTTGCTGGCCATTTCTGGGTAAGAAGTTTCCTTTGCCTCTGGGAGATTTCTGAGTAGGATGGTTTTCCTCTGGATCTGGAGGGAAAGTAGCAAACCTGAGAGCTTGGCAGGCAGCTTCAGGATGAAGCTGATCCTGCAGAAGTTAGAGCCAAAGCTCAGAAAGAAACTGAGTCCTGATGTCACTAGCAGAGCAGACGAACAGAGCTGAATCTAAAACCAACTCTGGCTTGTATTTCCTGTTGCCTGTGCCTTTAAGTTGTAAGAAAAAAAATTTTTTTTTAATTAGCCAGTGTCTCAGAATACCATGGGACTGTGAACTCCCAGGGAAGGACCCCAAGGCTGGAACATCCTGACTCCTCAATTTCCCAGCTGTGTGCCGATAAGAAATACAATCAAGAGTGTTCCCGTCTAGGAAGCCCCCATTCTCCAGCCGCGTCCCCCCCCATCACCCCCCCGCCCCAGTCCCAGCGCTGGTTCCTAGTAAAAGCCTCTTGCTTTGATTGCATCAAGTGCTGACTTCTGTGGTCATTTGGGGCAAGCACCGGTTCCTGGGACTTGAGTGGGTATCCCAGCCTCTTTTGGACCCTTACAAAGTAACTGTTTTTTTTTTTTTTTTTTTTTTTTTTTGAGACAAGTCTTAACTATGGAACCATATCTAGACTGGAACTTTCTACATAGACCAGGTTGACCTCGAACTTGTGACAGTCTTTCTGCCTCTCTCTCCTGAGCTGCTCGGATTGCTGTAGAGCCATCATGTCTAGCTCCACTCTGTGATTTATATCTCTTATCATTTATAAGGCAAGGTACCTCACTTCAGTTATCACTTCATTTTGCTGCTATAGTTAAATCTGTGACACTCCCCCCTCCCGCCCCCAAGATCTAGGCAGGAACCCAAAATTCTGTAATCTCTGTTGTCCCACAAATCCAGCAAGTTCAAAGTGGATCTTAGTCTTGTTTGTTTGAGATGGGGAGCTTCCGTAGTCCAGGCTGCCCCCCGAGACCTGCTATGTCGCTGTGAAGCTACCACACACCTCCAGCATCACAGGTCACTGTTGCTACTGTTTGCCGTGCTGGAGCTCGAACCCAGGGCCTTGTACATGCTAATCAAGCATTCCTCCATGCCCTGCATCCTCATCCCTGACTGATAAAGTCACTCCCCACCAATCTGCATCTGGTCCTACCCCCCCCCCCCACTTTGTTCATGGCTCCTCTGTCCATCCTATTGTCCCAGCTAGAAGCTGGGTATTTGCATCTCCCACATCTAGTTAGACACCCTATTATTATGTTGATTCTCCTCCTTCACCCCCTCTGATCTGCCCCTTTACTTGGCCTACTTCTATGTGTTGACTCGGTTGTCCATCATCCCTTACGCCTTCCAACGCAGACTCCTCATTGAGGCTAGTCTTCTCAATTACAGCGGTGACCACTTATGGCCTCTGCCCAGGTGATCCCTCTCTGTCTTAAAGACTATCTTTTCTAAATTATGACTGTTCAGGACTTTGGTTCTGGAAGGTGCTGGGTGTCTTGGGACTTGGCCTGTGCGTCTTCTGCTTTCTTGGCACTTGCCCGTTTCTTTCTCCAGGAAAATGCCTGTTTGGGGGCTGGCCACCTCTATGCTCACAGGCACATCTCAATGACCACCGTCTGTCCTATCACGTTCTGTTGCTTCTGCATGGTGAACATGGATCCTTGTGCCCTTACTTCTGTCACTTCAATCTTCAGTATGGCCCTTGGCTTGTAGTTAGTACTCAGTAGGTGTTTGTTGTGTTTATAAAAATATAAGGAGAAAAGGAATATGTTTGGTGGAGGTGTAGTCAGGTGTGGGGAATGGGGTGCCTCTGCAGGCCCATGCTGAGGCATCCATTCCCCTGAGGGATCAGTTACATGACAATATAGTATAGAATAGGGTTTATTCAGGGCATGGGGAGGGGAGTTGAGAGGGTAATAGAGACAGAGAAAGGGAGGGAGAGAGAGAGAGAGAGAGAGAGAGAGGAAGAAGAAGAAGAAGAAGAAGAAGAAGAAGAAGAAGAAGAAGAAGAAGAAGAAGAAGGAGGAGGAGGAGGAGGAGGAGGAGGAGGAGGAGGAGGAGGAGGAGGAAGAGGAGGAGGAGGAAGAGGAAGAGGAGGAGGAGGAGGATGAGGATGAGAAAGAAGAGGAGGAGGAAGAGGAGGAGGAAGAGGAAGAGGAGTTGAAGCTGGTCATGGCACGGGGAGAAGAATGAGGAGAGGGGGGAAGGGGGGACGAGAGCAGGAGGAAGAAGGCAAGAGCAAGAGAGGAGGGGCAAGCAGCCCCTTTTATAGTGAGTCAGGCATACCTGGCCATTGCCAGGTAACTGTGGGGCGGAGCTTAGACAAAATGTTCTTGTGTTCTTTGGGGTGAGTGAGTAAAATGGACTCTCATCCCACAGTGTAGCCCTTTTCCTTCTGGCTCTGAGATAAGCTTCCTCTGTTTAGGGGGCATTGTGAGGTGTCCAAGAGGCTCCTGAGTTGTTACTCGTGCTTACAGTCTTTGCCAAAGGCGATTCTTAGGACCCTCCTTTCCGGTGAGGCTGATGAAGCCGACTGTGGAGGACACAGGGAGTCAGCTTCAGGCTTCAGCATCAGGCGTGAGAAGGAGCCGGATGTTTCAGCCTCACTTATCATCTACCCAGGGGCATTTGAGACCACTTGGGTCCCAGAGTTCCTAGCAAAATGCTTCGGTAGTAAAACTTATATGACACCAGAGACAATGGGTTTAAATAACGTCTGTCTGGCTGTCCTCTCTGCCCTATCCACTGGGAGTTGCCTCCCTCATGAGCCTCTGAGGACAGCTCCATCGCAGGGGCAAGGAGCACCTGGTTACTCTTATGCAAGCCTGGAGACCCCCACACAGTGTGCACCCACTGGTTGGTAGATATAAAGGGGGAATAGGGGTAGGAGAAACCTGCTGCTACTGGATTTGGGCAGCTAGCTGAAGCTGGTGAGGGGAAAGGTCACTGAGCAGTAAATTCTGGAATATGAGGGAAACTGCTGACTACAAACAACGGTGGGGACTCATTGTGATGCTGAATCCTAATCTCTAGTGGCCCTGGTTAGTGAGGTCCTGTTCAGGACATGGAGACTGGGTTTCCATTAAGTGTTCAAGACGCCTCTCCCCCCCACCTCCCACCTGCCACAATTCCCCTTCTCCTCCTACAGCGGAGTGTTTCAGTCCAGCCTCCCCGGGGTCAAAGGTCCCAGCAGGGATAGAAAGCCAGATAGACAGTGCAACACAGCTGTTATGTACTCCAACCATTGAATGATAGACGCCATTCTCCTTCTGCAGGAGGGGAAGCCATGCTCCTTTAAGGGGAAGTGAGAAGGCTACAGAGACTGAGACATCGAGGGGCAATGATGGAAAAGAACACAGAAACAAATAGTAGCTTGGGACCTCTTTGAGTGTGTGCTGTAGGCTCTGTATCCCCAAAATACAACCTGTGATTATCCTCATGTTATCTGCTTGTCTGACTGCTCCTGTGTAGGCTCAGGAACCACCGTGGGACAGTTATCATCCCCACTCCTCCCTTGGACCATCCCTCCCTCCCTTCAATATCCAAACACTCTCCTTTTTTAAGTTCTTTAGAATTACCAGTTCTAAGGAGCTTCTCAAAGCCAAAAGGCCATGGAGGAATTAAATATTATTGGTAAATCTGTCAGGCTGGGTCCTGACAGGAGGGTTCCCTAGGGGCCATACGGAATGCTTGTGCCTGGGCCTCCCTCTCCTCCTCCCTGATTTGCCTTGGATTAGCTTTGACACTGGGATGCAGCGGGCATGAGGCTATGGCCCTGTCTCGAGAAAGGCTTTATTTTTGTGCCATCTCTACAGAAGGACTGGCATTTCCTCAGGAGGAAGAGGGTCTCAGCTGAGAACGAAGTTGCTAGTGAATCTGCTGTTCTCTCAGGCCTCTCCAGTGAGTGTCCCTCAGGGGGGCTCAGTCTGGTAACCTGGAGCTCCCAGGTCCAATTTCCTGTGAGTCACTATTCTTCACATTTTAGCAGCTGTGGGAAGATTTGTAGCCAGAGGCCAAGGCCGGGGCATGGGGAGTGGGGAGAACCATTGAGTGAAGGGATGAGCTTCAGTGGGACACAGTGGGCCAGAAGGTTCTCAACTATTAGTTGTCCTCAGTCTAATGATGTGGAAAAGGCCAGTAAAGTAAGAGCAGGAAGTAGTTTGGCCCAGCCTCAGAGAGTCATTCCCTGAGCTGCTGCTGACTTTGACCTCTTCTGAACGTGGGTCCTGAGTGTCCTTGGGCAGTTCTATTACCATTGGCCATCACCAGCCCGCCCTGGCCCTTACCTTTAATGGAAATCCTGTTTTGCTTTCATCTGGGTTCCCACGAACCTGGCTTTCTGTGAACCATGGGACCAGCCAGGTAATTAACACTGGCCAGTACCATAATTTCTCCTGAACAAATTAATAAAAGGGATGAAAGGACATTAAGCCTAGAAGGGGCCCAATGAACATGCCCCAAACTAACCCTGTCTGCCTGGTATTTGCTTCTCAAAGGAAGACTCAAAATGAGGAGTTTTAGGGCCTAGTGGGTGACAGGTGGTAGTTAGTTTTGCCTGAGGCTCTGAAATTGCACCTTGGGGGTTAGGGGTCACTAACTTCAGTTGTTCCTGTGCCCCTTATCCCAGCTTCTTGTGCTTTCCTTCCTTCTGTCTGAAGAATAAGTAAGGTGTGTATGTGTTATAGTATATATATATATATATGATATATATATCTATATATATCTATATATATCATATATATATGTATGGTATGTGTATATATGATATATATATATTATGTGTGGTATGGTATATATATATTGTATGTATATATATAGTGTATATGTGATGCGTGTGGTATGGTATGTGTATATATGATATATATATATATAGTGTGTGGTATGGTATGTGTATATATGGTATATATATAGTATGTGTGTGTGGTATGGTATGTGTATATATGATATATATAGAGAGAGAGTGTGTATGTGATGCGTGTGGTATGGTATGTGTATATATGGTATATATATACACACACACACACATATGTCACTAACTTCAGTTGTGTGTGTGTGGTGCATGTGCATGAGCTTGTTCACCATATGACAGAGGAACAAGCTGAAGGAGAAGTGTTGGTTTTACATTAACCTCTGCCCAAACCTTGTCCTTTCTGGAGCACTGAGTGCAACTGTGTGCTCTTGTTCCCACGACCCAGGGATCCAGGTACAGTTGCTTTCCTGCTTTTTGCTTGCAGAGTTAGATGCCAGCCATCTGTCCAACTGCTGGGCAGGGAAGATAAACACTGCAGCCCTGGGAGCCCTGCAGAGCAGAGGTGGGCCTAATGAACTTGTTTTCAGGCACTTGCTGGGCTGCACATCCTCCCCCTGAGCCAGGACACAGAGACAGGAGGCCTGGCTAGAGAAGACTGATGAGAAAGCACCTGCTTAGAGGCAGAAAGGAATAGGTTTCTAGATTGGCAGGTGATCGGGAACACGGGGAGATGCCAAAGCTGATTTGGAGGGAGAAAGCAGTCCTCCAGAGTCACGCATGAATCCAGAAATGCTGGCTACAAGACAGAAGAAGATACAGGGCCTCCAGGTTCCTGCCTTGACTGTGCTCTTGGTCTTGTTGGGAGACATGCCTGGCTTCACTCCCTCAGGAGCTGGAGCAGTGGCTTTGTTACCTGGTGGGGTCTGGCTCCTGGAAGGTGCTGAAGAAAGGCTGGCAACTTGGGAACGGGTGTGGAAAACGAATGGCAAGCTGCGGCCCAGCCGCCAGGCTCTATAGAGTTGGGATGGGAAGATTAAGAATGAGGGAAGGGAAGCAAGCCATGGTTGGCTGAAGGCAGAGTGCTTCTGTGGGGGAGGAGACTTGTGCTGGATCTCAAAGGGGCTGGGTTGTTGCGAGAGGGAGAAGAGAGGGCAGTGTGTGTGTGTGTGTGTGTGTGTGTGTGTGTACAATGCAAGGGAGTACTGAGTGTGTACGTTTTAGCGTGAGGATGATGTGACAGCCCAGCTGCTGACAGCTGTGTGGTTTGGAGAAAGTTACTTAACCCTTCTGAATTCCATTGTTCTAACCATGAGATAGGAAGAATCTCCTCCCACACAGCACTGTACAGATTCCCTGTATTCAGATAGTGTGGCGCCAGGCAGATAAGCGATGACAACTTCCTACTGTTAATCACCCAGACAGGGCAGGAAGGCACAGTTCTATGCAAGGACTTTTGTTTCACTTGAGTAAAAATGTTTTTTTTTTTTTTTTTTTTTTTTTCCCAGACAGCATCTCTCTCTATGTAGCCCTGTCCTGGAACTTGCTATGCAGTTTGAGCTGGTCTTGAACTCAGAGAAATCCTCCTGCCTCTGCCTTTCAAGTGCTGGAATTAAAGTCATGCACTACCATGCCCAGCCAAGCATCTGTCTTAAAGCATTTATTTTTATTTGTGCGTGTGTTCATGTACAGGTGTGTGGTGTGTGTAGTGTGTGTATGTTCATGTGTGGGTGTAGGGGGTGTGTGTAGGGTGTGGTGTGTGTATTCACGTGTGTGTGTGGTTTGTGTGTGTGTTCATGTGCAGGTGTGTGTTATATGTGTGTTGTGTGTGTGTGGTATATGTGTGTTCATGTGCGGGTATGTGGTATGGGTGTGGTGTGGTGTGTGTGTGTTCATGTTCGGGTGTGTGGTGTATGTGTGGTGTGTGTGCATGTTCATGTGCAGGTGTGTGGTATGTGTGTGGTGTGTGTGTGTGTTCATGTGTGGATGTGTGGAGCCCAGAAGAAGGCATTGGGTTCCCTGGAGCTGGAGTTACAGGTGGCTGTGAGCTACCAGACGTGTGTGTTCACTTGGATCTTTGTAAGAGCAGTAAGTGCTGAGCCAACTCTCTAGCTCCCAAACATCATATTTTAAAATATATATTTTTACAATTTTTAAAAACTGTCCTAAGTACACTCAATGTGTTTGATCATAGACATCACCACTCACCCGCTAGTTCCCTCCAGACCCAAGCCTACCCAACCTCCGCTCACCAGATTTAGGTCTTTTTTCTTTTACCCACGGAGTCCTATTTATATAGCCCATGTTCTCATGGCTGTTGAGCCACCCACTGGGATGTGCCCCTACCACACCCTAAAAACACCTTTCCATTTTATGGTGTGTGCGTGTGTACATATCTGTAATCCCAGCAGTTGGAAACTGAGGCAGGCGGATTGAGAGTTCAAGGAGAGCTTAGGCAATTAGACTCTACCTCAAAAGTAAAACTAAAAGTAAAGAATGGAAAAGAGGTATTTCCAGCGCCAGGTTCAAAGATGAGCCTTTTGGAAGTGAAGGAAAGTGCAGGGCTCCTTGAGATCTCAGGGCATCTCAGTGAGTTACTCTCCAACTTAACTTGTTCTCTTTAGTCAGACTCAGTTTTCCTCTTCAACCCTGGATTTTCACTGAGACGGACGGTTTCCAGCGCAGGCGACTGAACATATAGGGCCTTGCTCATGCTAAGAAAACAGTCTGCCACTGAGTGACAACCCTAGCTTGTCAATGTCATACTGAAACTGAAATATATTTTTATGCCTACCTATGCTATGTACCATCTTCTGGTGTGTGTGTGTGTGTGTGTGTGTGTGTGTGTGTGTGTGTGTATGGCTAGAGGTCAGCCTTGGGTGCTGTTCATCAGCTACTGACAACTATGTTTCTGAGACAGTCTTTCTTTGGCCTGGGACTTGCTGATTTCGGCCACACTGGCCATTCAGGGAGCTGCAGGGGTTTGCCTGTCTTTGCCTTTCCAGTGCCAGGGTTACACGTGTGTGACATCACACATAGCTCTTAGTGAATACCAGGGGTGAAAGTCAGTATTTCTATGGCAAGCACTGACAAGTGAATACCTCTCCAGTCTTGTCCTGCAGTTCCTCCTTAACTTTTAGATGCTGTTAATATCATCTAAGTTTGGAGATAACCAAGAGATACTCAGAGAAAACTAGTGAGGTTTTTTTTTTTCCCACGAGATGACGCGGGAAGACAGACGGGAGAGACGGCGGGACTCGAACTGGCGCACCAAGAGATGTCGCGCCCTCTGTGGGCGGGAGCCTTAAGGGCCGAGCCACCGGTGGTTCGCTCAGAGAAAACTAGTGAGGAAGAAATCAAAGGGGAGAAACCCCTGGAGTTTGAGAAATACAACGTTGTAATTCAAGACGTTGCCTCTGCTTTGGCTGGTGTAAGGTCTAAGGTGTGAGATGTGCTGTTCCTGGGTTGGGGGTGAGGTGGAGTTGAGTATGCGCAGAGGCCAGTGGAGACTTTTGCTATGACCTTGCTCCTGTCCCTTGTGATCCTTGGAGAGAAACTAATTTACATAGGACCCAGCAGGCCTCCTTTCTAGAAGGGAACCTCTATATGGACAGCAACATGTAAAACAGACAATTCTTTTGACCTGGTCTTCCACTGCTGGGAAATAGTCAGACATGAAAACACCTTACGACATATCTGTTGGCGACGGTGGTTTCAAAATGGAATACTAAGCAGTTATTAAGAACTGTGACCACACCTGTATGTGTGGCTGCTGCTGCTCACGCCTAGAATGTCAAAGGAGAAAACAGGATGATGAAGTTGTTGATTACACTTAAATTTATATGTGCACTAAAACTGGGAAATGAACCACCCTGTCGTGGCAGCGAGCACCTGGGAAGAAATTGCAAGCAGATGTTAGTATTCCATATTTTTGTATCTTATGGATTCTGAACAATGTATCACTTACTATAAGAAAGAATTCTTGAGCACCTCCACCCCACATAGTTTGAAAGGCAACATAATCAACAAACTACCCGCTCGAAAAGCAGCTAATTTAAGAGTAAATAATATGATCAAGAGGCACCATAGAAAGAGGCAATGTCCTGTTGGCCAGCACAATTAAAATCAATATCAATGGTAAGAAAATGGTTATATCCACTGGGAATGACTTTGGAATGGTTTCTGTTAAGGCCGTTGCTTGTGATTATAGCCAAGTGCAGAAAATTCACACTGCTGTTCAGAGGGTGGTTTATATTTCTCCTCATTCTAGCTCCCTATCCGCTGCTGGGCTGCTGCGGGGCGGAGGTGGGGGGGGGGCGCTCTTTCAAAGCTGGAGTTAAACAGGACCCAAGATTTGAGGTAGAGCTTAGGAAAAATACTCCAAGAGGGCAGGGTTCTATGGCGAACTTGGGATCTGCTGGATTCTAACTGTGAGCTTCGAATACCAACAAGCAGATGTTGTTGAGCGCTTGGTCTATGTCTCACAGAACTGAGGACATCGCGTGAGGGCAAGAGAAGGCTGTTGCTCCCAGATACCCCGTAATCTCTCCGCTTCTAGGGTTTGAGTAGCGGCTGGCAATTCTCACACAGTAGGATGGCAACTAACCCACCCAGAAGGAGAGCCAGAGGTGGAGGAGGGGCTGGGTGGGGTGGGCGTGGTTAAGACGGGAGGTGCCTCGCCCATTGAGTGAGGGTGTTGGAGCTGTGTTTTCTGAGGTGAGGATGTGGCGCTGGAGAGTGTCTGCGGTTGGTGTGAGGCAGAACTGTGTGGTAACTGAGAGCAGAGGTGAGGGTTTAGGTCTGAATCCGTTGACCGACTGTGTGGCTTTTGGCAGATTGCTAAATCATGGAGCTCTAATTTCTTCCTTCAATGGGAAAACAAACAAAAGAGCAAGAGGAATAGTTACAGTAGGTGGTCCTGTAAGTAAAGTGCCTGGCGTCAAGCTAGCCCACTAATGCCTGTTCCAGCTAGTGTTATCACGGTACAGAAAAGGAAACTGAGGCTTAGGGGAAAGGCCAAGCCAATGATAAAGTTTAAAGGATTCCTTCAGAAAGGGCCTCTCTCCCAGCAGTGTTCTAAGAGCTGCCCCCTTCCCTTCTGTGTACACTCTGTTCTAGTACACTGTACGGCTGTCTGTTCTGGAACTTGCTCTGTAGACCAGTCTGGTTTTGAACTTAGAGATCTGCCTGCCTCTGCCTCCTGAGCGCTAGGACTAAAGGCATACATCACTACCAGCTGACTAAACTTCCCCGAATTCTTGATAAGAGCTTTGTCGTAGGGCCAGAGGGAGGAGTTGGGAGCTGGAAAGTGACCTTCCTGGAGATAACCTGAGAGCAGCGCTTCTACCACAAAGAACATCTGGGGTGGGACAAAGGGAATAGGAAGTTCATGGTGTGTGAAGGTGTGGGAGCCTGGAGGGCTCTCTGCTGCCTCAGCTTGGGAGAGGGATGGGTGGGTGAACCAGAAGTAGACAAAGGGATGTAGGTGCCCTGTAAACCTATCCCGTCACTGAGATGTGTAGGCAACAGGGCTTTGGGCATTAGAGTCGTGAAAGTAAGGGGGACAAAGCTGAAGGCTGAGGACATCAAGTTCCTTCATTGGAAGACCCCAAACTTCTAGGGCCTCTTGGAGTGTTGCCTCTGGAATAGGGGTCATGAGTTTGTTATTTCCACTTTTTTTTTTTTGGTTTTTTCGAGACAGGGTTTCTCTGTGTAGCCCTGGCTGTCCTGGAGCTCATTCTGTAGACCAGGCTGGCCTATTTCCACATTTTTAAGAAGGGTCTCACACAATTTTCTTTCAGTCAGTCAGTTGTTTGTTTGTTGATTTATTTATCTTAGCTGTTTTCGAGACAGGATTTCTCTGTGTAGCCCTGGCTGTCCTGGAACTCACTCTGTAGACCAGGCTGGCCCCAAACTCAGAAATCCACCTGCCTCTGCCTTCCAAGTGCTGGGGTTAAAGGCGTGCACCACCACCGCCCGGCTTCATTCATTTATTTTTATGTGCATGGGTGTTATGTCTCCATGGATGCCTGTACACCAGGGATGTAGCAGCTGTGGAGTCCAGCACATGGCATTGGATCCTCTGGAGCTGGACTTATAGGCAGTTGTGAACCACCATCTGTGAGCTGGGAATGAAACCCAGGACCTCTAGAAGAGCGGCCAGTGCTCTTAACCACTGCGCCATCTCTCTGTTCACACAGATTTTCATTTGTCGCACATTCCTCTCTTCTAGGCTCTCTTTGTGCGAAGCTCTTCATGGAGAGAATATAGACACACCCACTGTCGATTCTGGGACCATCCATGTATAAGCTTCTTTTTTTTTTTTTTTCTTTTTAATTTGATAATTACCCACTGGAGGAGCAGAGGCAAAGGAGGGAATGGAAACTCAGAAAAATGGCCTCTCAGAAGCCAGTGCTAGAGCCGGTGAGCAAGAAGAGACCCCAGGAAGGTGGATGGAGGGCACGTGCCCATACCTGTGGGCTTCTTGTCAGTTTAGTGTGATGTTCTTTCTGCATCTTACCCTCTGACTGTGCTAGTGTGAAAGACTCCTTCAATAGAGACAATAGTAACACACCCTGCTGAGCCACACCCTAGGGGACAGTGGCTCAGCCAGGCTATCTCTGCTTGTCTTCAAAGTGCCTGAGCGGTTTCTGGGTGGCAGGGTGTCTTTGCTCCTAACATGCTTGGGAACCAGTCAATCTGTTGAGCTGCCAGAGTCCACCTCTGCCAAGTTGTGTTTGCTGACTGGCAAGGCCTACCTGGCTGACGTCTGTACGGGCAGGTGAGACGGCAGGCAGCAGATGGGTAAGTTATTTTTAGCAGCACACAGAGGATGACGTAAGTGACTTCCAAGGTCACATGCCTAGAACTGTACTTACCAAACATATGCACACAGACCCTGAGGAGGACAAAAAAGACATTTCAATAGATGGTGCCAGGAGGGAGGCCTTCTCCCGGTCTAGGGAACATGCACACGCTAAGGGCTCAGGCTTAGGAAATGGATTCTTGAAGGTGTCTCTTCCCCACAAAAGGCTTTGCAGCATCGTTCTCTCTGTGATTGCTTGACTGTGGTTTGTCCTCGTCAAAAGTCATGGTGGGTTTTGTTGTTTTGTTTTTACATTTTTTAGCCGGGTAGTGGTGGCACACGCCTTTAATCCCAGCACTTGGGAGGCAGAGGCAGGCGGATTTCTGAGTTCGAGGCCAGCCTGGTCTACAGAGTGAGTTCCAGGACAGCCAGGGCTACACAGAGAAACCTTGTCCCAAACAACAAAACAAAAAACAAACATTTTTTAAACACAGGGTCTTGCTATGTAGTCCAGGCTAGCCTAGAATTTGCTAGGCAGCCAGGCTGGCCTAGAACTTAGTGTGTTCCTACTTCAACTTCATCTCAGGTCTTCTGCTATAGAAACTGAAAAAAGCCAAGATACCACCTTCCGAACTGTTCTTAGACTTGATGAGTTCTGTTTTTCTCCAAATTGACATCTCTAGGCAATATTAATGCCCCAGGTGGCCTGCCTTGTCACCTCTGTCACTGTTGTTAATACACACTATTACAGTCATCTGTCTCTTAAATGACACCCAGACCCTGAAGCACCAGTCCTGTCTGATTCCTGAATAGTCTCAGCACACTGCATAGTACTTGGCAGGCAGTGGGTGTTCATAATGAATACATTACATAAATTTGTCAATTTTGTGACATCTTTCCTTCTTCTTGGCCCTCACAAAGTACTCTGGATTTGCATTAATTTCTTTTTAAGTGACAATGAATCAAATTGCTTTTGTCTCAAGAGTTTCAGTCACCCACCGAGGCCATTAGAGGTCCGGGGAAATCAAAAAAGACAGGGATGCAAATCCCTCGAGTTAAAAGCTGTTGTCTCAAAGTTGCTTGTTATTGGTGTGTGTGTGTGTGTGTGGTGTGTGTGTGTGTAAGAGAGAGAGAAAGAGAGAGACAGAGAGAGAGAGAGAGAGAGAGAGAGAGAGAGAGAGAGAGAGAGAATAGTATGGCAAATGCAGGAGCTGGTCAGATGTGTTGCCTAGGGCTGACTTGCCCTTGACAGAAATGTTTGCCCAAAATAGCTTTGTGGCTGGGCCCCACCTTCCCCAAAGGAGCTGTGTTCATAATGTATTACAGCAACAAAAGATCATAGACAAGCTGGGGTCTCCTGGAGATAGAGTGGTGAATCTGCATGTCTGGTCTCCTTCCCGGACTTGGTGGACTCTAATTGGGTTTAAAAGCCCATATTGATTCTTACACAGTATGTGTTAATGAGTGTTCTTATATACACATATTTTTTGGCACATATACATCTTGGTGTGCACTTTCTACATATATACATACTTGTGTATGCATCATATATATATGCATATATATACACATATGTGTGTGTGTACTGGTGTGTGCTTCTTATATATACATATATTGGTGTATATCTCTTCTTCTTTAGGGACCTCATGGGGATGTTTTACTGATGTCCAAGGAGTTAAGACAGGTGCAGTGTCTCATGGAAACCTGTCTGCTATGTTAGGCCTATTCACTGGGCTTGCATGACAGTTCTGTTCTTCTTGTGGAGCTAGAAAGAAAGCCATCCAATAAACTCATAAACAGGCATGGTCTCTTCTATAGTTTAGGCCTGGCATCACTGGGAGATGGGGGGGGGGGGGAGGTGATGGGACCTAGTGAAAGTTCTTAAGTTACTGGGGTGGAGTGTATCTGTTCCTAGCCACGCATACCCCTCTTTTCTTTTTTCTTAGTCATCTATCTCTTAAGTGCTGGAACTACAGGCATGTGCCACCATGCTCACTGGGAATAGTGTAGAATTTTGAAAACCTCGAAGCCCGTCCCCCAGTGACACACTTCCTTCAACAAGGCCATAGCTCCTAACCCTTTTCAAACAGTCCCCTCAACTGGGAATGAAACATTCAATTACATGAGCCCATGGTGACCATTCTTATTCACACCATCACACAGGGATATTGGGATCCCAGTCCCTTCTCCATTTTGTGCCACAACCAAGGACTGCATTCCCCAAGGACCTACACTGACTGGGAGCTGGAGGGCCCACCTGCCACGAACTGCAATGTCCAAAACTGTGAGCCAAGATAAACTTTTCATTGAGAAAGTTGAATATCGCAAGTGTTTTGTTATTGAAAAGTTGAGTAACAGGTCAAGCCTCTCCAGGGCCCAAGTTTCAAACTGTGTTCCAGGGAAGCTGTCTGGAGGTATAGCACTCTCAGGAATATGGATACACACACAGCAAGAAAAAGACCCAAAGCCTTCAGGACTTAGGTCCTGAAGACTCCTTGATTTTGAAGTTCTGTAGGGCTCCAGCCACTTGGGGGTGGGGAATGAGAACCAGCCTGGATTTTCCTCCTTGCATCAACAAAAAGAGACGGCAGGGGCTCTGAGAACATGTTCCTTCAGAGGCTGAAATTACACACTTGTAGCAGCCAGGATGGCTATTTGCAGTAATAACTATTCTAGCATGGTTAGAAAAACCTAGTAAATATTGCCCTTGTTTGAAATTCTCCCCTGATCCCCACCCCACCATCTCCCCAGTGCTGAACAGGTTGAGAGACAGGGTGACTATTTTCTGTTTGTTTGTGTCTCCAGAACCAAGCTGTCTGGAACCACTGTCTGGAAGGCTTCTCCCCAATCCCAGCAACTGCACCCAGCAATCAGGAGGCACTGGGTAAACATCTAGAAGACCCAGAGGGCTCATTAGCTGAGGGTAGGAAAATGTCTTTGTTTGAACCTCTGATAGTCACTAGAAATCCAAAACCAAAGGATGGCTTTTGCCCTTTATCTCCAAGGAGCTCAAATGATGCCAGGAGGACAGAGTCCAGTCTTAAGAGTGGCTTACAGCTTAAATTTGCACTGTGCATTATGAAGTTTTAATACTGCAGATGTCCTTGCTGTAGCGCAGAGATTCACTGAACTCTCATGTAGAACAAAGGGCCCTATGGGACCACACTGGGGATTCCCTTGTATAGCAGAGAGTAAGAACCACTGGCTCAAGTGGTGAGGGGTTTTCTTCTGGTTCTTTTGCCCATGCTGGTATCCCTGGGAGAGGGAGAAATGGTGGGTGACCCTTCCATTTCTTCAGAATTGCCCTGGTCCTTGTTTGTTTGTTTGTTTGTTGTTGTTATTTTTTCCCAATGAGCAGCTCTCCATGCAGTGTGGGTTCACACACAATAATGCCCTAGAACTTCATGTGATCCAGCCAAAACCAGTGATCTCTTCTATGTTATGGGATAGCTTAAAGGATCAACACTATTTTTGTTATTTTATGCTTATGAGTGTTTTGGCTTGCATGTATGTCTACACATCACATGCATACCTTCAGAGCCCAGAAGAGAGGGCATTGGATCCCCTGGAACTGGAGTTACAGACAGTTGTGAGCCACCACGTAGGTTCTGCGAATTTAACCTAGCTTAAGAAGGTTATTTGCTTTTGCTTTTGGTTCTGTTTTCAAGACAGGGTTTCTTGGTGTAGCCCTGGCTGTCCTAGAACTTGCTTTGCAGACCAGGCTGGCCTCTAACTCAGAGGTCCACCTGCCTCTGTCTTCCAAGTGCTGGGATTAAAGGCATTCACCCAGCTTGATTAAGAGGTTTTTGGGTGTGATGTTGGCTGTATGATTTCACTCCACTTTTCCTTCTTCCTTTCTTCCTTCCTTCCTTCCTTCCTTCTAGATTTATTTATTTATTTTGTATACAGCATTCTACCTGAATGTATGCCTGCAGGCCAGAAGAAGGCATCAGATCCCATTATGGATGGTTGTGAGCCACCATGTGGTTGCTGGGAATTGAACTCAGGACCTCTGGAAGAGCATCTCAAGTTCTTAACCACTGAGCCATCTCCAGCCCTCACTCCACTTTTCACACCTGGAACTCATGTCTCAGCTAAGCACGTCCTTTCTGGCATGTGGCTCTCAGCAGTAATCCTTCTTAAAATCCACGCAGGGAGCACCTCTGTTCCTTCACACCCCCTCAGCTCTTGCTTTTCTCTCTGCATCCCACATGCACTACTTCCTTCTCTTTCCCTCCGCTCTCTCTCTGCCCAGGTTTGGGGTCAGTTTGTCTGAAATCTGCCACCACCTCTTAATGGTTTTCTGCATTTAGTCTCACTCCATCTGTCTCGAGAGTGGTCTGACAACAAAAGACTGCCCCTGTTGCCTGCCTCTTTTCTCTCCTAATTTCATTACACGGGTGTGCGAGCATGCCTGTGTATATGTGCACGTGCATGACTGTGTGTGCTGCAGTGTGTGTATAGATTAGAGAATAATTTTTGGGAGTTGGTTCTTTCTTCCTACTGTGTGGGGCAGGGCCTGGGGATCGAACACAGGTCATCAGACTTGGTGGCAGGTGCCTGTGTGCACTGACTCAGCAAGTTTGTTTGTTTTGTTTTTGACAGTCTCACTCTGTACCTTATGTTGGCCCAAACTCATCATGTAGCCCAGGACCAAGCTGGCTCTGAGTTTTCCATCTTGCTGCCTCAGTCTCCTAAGTACTGGGATTATGGATGGTCACTATCAGACCTGGCAGTAGCTCATTGCATTCCTAATGTGCTTTCAACATCTCCACATGCCTTCAGGACGGGTTGCCATACACCTGAGCAGCTTCCTGTCCTAGTATGTCACCTGATGACCTGTTTTCCAGGCTCATATCCTTGCTTATCCAACCAGCCTTTGCTTCCAATCTGATTCTCCTTAGGCATTCTTTTACTTCCAGGTAGCTACTTCTTGTCTGTCTGTCTGTCCGTCCGTCTGTCTGTCCATCTTTTTCTTTCTCTCTTTAAAATTCCTCCACATATTGTAGCACTTGGGAGAGTGATCCCTGAGCCTTGACTGAGCAGCACAGTGGAGCTGGCTCTGGAGGTGTGGATGTAAGCGAGTTGACCCCAAGGGGATGAGAGCAGGAAAGCTGACCCCATCTCCTGGACATTGCGTGGCCTAGTCAAAGCAGTGCTAGAGAGCTCGTCCTGGTGGCTAGGGTAAGAGAGAAGAGGGCATGTTGACCTACTCAGCTACCACCCAGGCCCAGATCCAGGGCTCTGAGTTGGCCCACTCCAAAATCTATATCATCTGTGAATGGTTTGGATGCATGAAGGAGTCAGTCCTGCTGATCCAAATCTGCAGGGTCTCCATGACACAGGACAACAACAAGATAACCATGAGAAGACCCAGTGAGGCTCCAATATTGATGGTGTCACAGAAGCCAGAGATCTTGAATCAGACCAAAGACTCATTGTGATGAACATTTGCAAGTGAAGAGGTGTGGACAGATATACTGTGGGACACAGAGATGTTTTCTCCACTTTGTTTTTGGTTTTGTTTGTGTGTTTTTTATTTTGGGGGGGGGGAGGTGGCAAGGGGCAGATATGAGGGGACGGGGAGATGAACGGGAGATGAACGGGAGATGAAAGGGACTAGGGTGCATGATGTGAGGCTCACAGAGACTAAATAAAAGGTAAAAAAAAAAAGTTCTATGCCTATCTTTTTAAAATGTATTTTTATGATTTTTAGTTGTGTGTGTCTTCATGTGTGTGTGAGGGGAGGTGTTCTCGAAGGTCAGAAGTGCTGAATGCCCTGGAGCTGGAGTTACAGAGGGTGCTGGGAACCATGGTTCTCCAAAAGAGCAGCTAGTACTCTTAGCCATTACTCCAGCCCCCTTACCTGTCTTAATGGCCAGCCCCATGCCATCTTCTCCTGTCCCCTTCCTGGGCTTGTCAGGTATGGGCTTCTCAGGTCCCTTCCATATGTGACATCGCTCAGCTGAAGCACGTTCAAGCCGAAACACAAGATTTGACTTCCTTGTGTGTCTTCCAATCACAGTGTGAGCTCACTGAGAACAGGTGCCGGGTCCTATTGGGCCTTGCAGAATTGGTGTGTGCACAGCCCCTTTCAAGTCAGCCTTTGTTCTCACTGTGTGATCGTACCCAGTATGTCCCACCCCTGTTGCCCATGTTTGTGCTGTCTTGACATCTGTCCTCTGATGCATTTGGCATATGCAAAACTTTTTTTTTTTTTTTTTCAAAACTCTTAAGAGAAAGCTTGGCTCCTCTGGTAAAATCTTTCTATGGAGATTGTGGCTTGCCTTTCAGGACTCTCAATTCCCTCTTTCCTGGGGGCCTCAAATTTTCTCTCCTTGCCAAAAAAGTCTTAGAATAAGGGTATTTTCTGAGAAACACAACTGTGGTCTTTCCCAGGTTTATTTTATATTTCGGCAAGAAAAAAAAATAAGTCAAGGAATTACCTTCTAACTGAAAATTTCAGGCCAGAGAAGAAGCCAGAGGAAGAATTTATGGGCAAGAGAGCCTTTTATACAGATGCTCTTCAAATGCGGCCGTGCATTCTGTTTTGTTGGGGAGAGGTGGTAAAAAAAAAAAAAAGTAATGTTTGCCCACCTTCTGAAACAGAGCTAAAAAAAGGGAAGAGAGATCTTTCAGACTTGATTTCTGTCTTGGCTCACCCCACATATCTCCCTGTGGAGTCCACAAGGGGAAGAAGGTGTGTCCTAGGGTTTGCAGAAGGCGGGAATCATGGCCATTGATCTGTCCATGGAAATCTAACAGCAAAAGGCAACGGATAAGAATGAGGCAGCCTGGTGGAAGAATGGGAGGCCCAGTTGGGTCTCACTGGAGGTGTCAGAGGCAGATCAGAAGGGTGACAACTGTCACTAGTGAGCCCACCACCAACTCTGGGAAGCCTGGGGCTGGGTGTGTGTATGTGTGTGTGTGGGGGGGTAGGATTGCAAGATGCTCCTGCTGGGTTGGGACAAGGCCACATCCTACAGATAAACTGGCAGAATTGACTCCAAATTGTGTTTGGGCCTCTGGCTGACATGTGATCTACACTCTCTGGAGGTTGTGACTCTGAAGACGCTGGGTCTATAAACAGTAACTAGTCTGGCCTTGCACAGTGACCAAGTACTTCCTGGTGATGATAGCCACTGGCAGCTTTTCAGGGGAGGAGGAGGAGTGAATAAAGCTGAAAAATCACCAGATAGGAATCATCTTCAGACTTCTTTGATTGTTTGTTTTCTTGAGACACGGTCTCTCCACATAGTTCTGGCTGTCCTGAAATTCACTATGTAGACCAAGCTGGCCTCAAACTCACAGACCTGCCTGCCTCTGGCTCCCAAGTGCTGGGAATAAAGGCATGTACCACCATGCCTAGCTTTCATCTTCAGACTTCTGATCAACACACAGCGACCCTTGGGCTAGCCGTCACATTGTTTCTTTCTACCTTGTGACGCCTCCCCCAGAAACACATGTAGCCTTTGGCAGACTCCATCTTGGTCTTCTTTGAGGGCCTTGTGGACCTCCTTGATGCCTGGTAACCATGAGCGCTATCTTTCCTCCTATTTCATTCAGAGGCAGAAGACTCAGCATCAGTTGGACTCTGTGTGGCTACAATTCACAGATGACTTAACCAACTTGAAGAGATTCAGCTCAGAATCTCAGGTGTTGCCTTGTGGTGCAGAGGGAACAGCGGAGCAGAGCAGCCCAAGCCGAGATGGCCAGGCAGCAGAGAGCAGGATGACTCCCTTCATTACTGGGCTTTTTACTCTATCTGGCCCCCACCCTATGGCATGGCTCTGCTCACAGTGTGAATAGGTGTTCCTTCTTGTTAATTCTCTTGTAGCTGCCCAGAAGTATACTTAGCCACTGTTCTAAGTGCTTCTCAAGGTTATCACACTGACAACCAGCATTAACCCTCACAAGGAGAACAGACCACAGCCCAGCGGGTTGGTTGTGGTTTGTGGCGTTGATGGTGGCGGTATATGATTTCCTTACACATTGCTTGGTTACCTAATTCCTTATCAGAATTTCATTTGTCTCCCTAACTCCTCCTCGGTCACTTAGCATGGTATGCACGCACCAGAACCCAATGGGTGCGGTTTCATCAGAGAGCAGTACAGGGGAGAGGTACGTGGAATAAAGGGGACAGCAGGCAACTGCAGGAAAGTGTGGCGATCACTAGGACTGGGGACACCTATTGTCCAGTCCGTGACTGTCTATGATGGTTGTGATTCCCAACCTGCTTGCAGACTTGGGTGGAGAAACATTCTTGAACTGATTCCAAATGGGAGGGGGAATTTTTGAAATGGGCTGAACACAAAAATAGCCTTGAGGACATTTGTTTGTATTGTGGAGTCAACATGAAATTCTAAATGGAGACTCTCCCAGAACATCTACGTTGCTGATGGTCGATGATCCAGTGGTCGTCATTGTGCTGGTGAGAGGTAGGAGATCCTATTGGTGGGGACCACCTGCTGGCTTTTGTGTTGTCCTTTACCCCTCTGGAGGATGGGTTGGACATCCCTATCCTGTCCTGTGGTCCTGTCCAGTTTGAACCTCCTCTTCACACAGGGCCCTGATACAGCCAGCCATGCAGGAACCCTTCCTGCCCAAGAATTCAGCCAAATGTGAGAAAGCCCAGGAACTAACCTTTTTGTCTGTGTGTGTGTGTGTGTGTGTGTGTGTGTGTGTGTTGCCCCACCCTTCCCCATGAAGAGGACCAAAAATGATGGGACAGGATAAGAAGCTGAGAAAATCTAAACAGAATGGAAACAGTTTAAACTAAGTCTCTACAAACTTCTTGGAGAAGACCATAGGATCTAGACTTCTGCAAACAGCCTGGGATGTGGCTTGCTGGGCTGTATGTCTGCCTCGCTACCGGGGTGTCGGAGCTCTGCCAGCAAGCTGCTCAGGGGAGGAAGAACACAGTCAGTGATAGGGGCCCCAGTCTGTTTTCCCTGGTGAGAAATAGCGGAGTCTGAGGTGATGCTGTGGTTCCCGGTCTCCTGTGTACCCAGGTGCTGCTGGGGTACCGCTGGGAGTTGGGAACCCAGGTCCTCACTTCCTCTCAGGGCCTCCAGGTGCCAGGCTTGAAGGGAAGGGCTGATCCCTGGATGGGAAGGGGCGGGGATCCTATTTGGTTCTGAGTGCAGAGAGTATGGAGGGGCTGGAAGAGAGAAGGCCATCTCCAGGAGATTTAGGCACGGCTCTTTGCAACCCCCCCAGCCCCCCTGTCCCCCCCCCCCCGTCCCCAAACACATACCCCTTGCCACCTTGATGAAAGGCCACAATTCTTGCTTGTTCAAACTGCTTTATTTAATGGCGAATGTGAATGCCTACACCTTACTCGGGGGTGAACCAGGGATTAAATCCCTTTTACAGGAAGGAATGCCCAGGACGGGAAGCTCACTGGTCGAACACTCTGGGCCTGTCTAGATACCTCATTAGCATGGAGAACTCCAGGTTTTTATGCTACATGACCGATTGTCACGGTCCTCTCAGTGGGGTGTAATGGTTACATGTTCCAGATCAGGTAGTTTGTCAGGGAGCTGGCTCCATGCCTACTCAATTCTGAGGTTCCCTGGGGTTTGAGCCTGCTCAACCTTATCCGTTCTTCTGTCTGGTGGCATGGTCCACTTGCCCCACTATGGCTAACGGCTGTTGATGCATGCCCAGATTCCTAGATGAAGGGGTCTCTCTCTCTCTCTCTCTCTCTCTCTCTCTCTCTCTCCCCATACTCTGACAGATCCAACCTCTTCACACAGCACAAAGCCACCACTGCATAGGGGATCCAGCCTTCTCTGGAGGGTTGGGTTCACGCTTGTTGGCAGGGTCAGAACCTGGTTGCCTTCACTCTCCCCCACAGTGCCAGTTGGGCTGAGTACGTTTACAGCAGATGCCATTGCCACATTAGAGGCTTGACAGCGAGGCCAGGCAGCGTCTTTCTGCGGAATGATCTCAGTTCTCTTCGGGGAAGGGAACTGGTGGGCTTACAACTGGCAGGAGTGTGTCTGTGTGTGACCTTGGTAGATGACTTCCTACCTTGGTTCCCAGCCACATCCCTTCCAGACTCTGTGGCCCCCGCTGCACACACAGACTCTCTCATCTGTGCACAAATGCTCCTGATCCTGGGATAAAACCCAATTGGCCCGGTGCAAATGACTGCCTTTTATTATTGTAGACATTTTCTTTCCCCTTTGTCTTTGAAATTAAACTAAAAATGGAATAATTTCACAGAGGCTTTCCCAGGGCCACTTTGAATTTATCTGGTAGTCAGCACTGACTAGAATCCTCCTGTGAATGTTTCTGACAGTAATAATGATAATAATGATGATGATATGTATCTTTATATAATTAATATTATAATATAATTATAAATACAATATATTATATAATCTATTATTGTTTAAAATGTAGAGACTGGGAAGATGGCTCTGTTGTACCGTGTGTGCTTGCCATGAAACCATGGGGATCTGAATTTGGATTTAAAAGCTGAGGACATGCCAGCAATAACCCCCAGAACTTGGGGCTGGGAGACAGGGACAGGCTGCTCCTTGGAGCCTGCTGGCAAAGCCAGTCTGGGCAATTATTGATATTCAGGTCTCCTTAGAAACACTGTCTCGGAAACAGGGTAGAGGCCAGGCAGGTAAAGGTGCTTGTTACCAAGGCTGACAGTGTGGGTTTGATCCCCAGAGCCCATAGAGTAGGAGGCTACTGAGCAGGAACAAACATAAACTTACACACAGAAAGGTTACAGCACCCTAAGTTGAACTGGAATTTCAGGTCAACAAGACTAGTCACATTGAATTCGCCAGCCCTCTCTTGTGTTCTAAGAAAGTCCTGAGGGGGGCGTGGGGGGAATAACTGTTGCCTCAGTAGTTAAATGGAAGCCAGCATCATTATCATGGTGGTCTTGTAAGTAGATTTGGGGCTGGAAGGAGAGATAATCAGTATGACTGTACCCTCAATGAAAGACCAGATAGGAAAACTCAAAACAAACATGTTCTTTCTGTAGGCAATATATTGATTAGATTATATAAATACATTATACATAGTGTGTACACACACACACACACACACACACACACACCCCAAGGCATTCATAGGTAGAAGTTGCTGTGATTGGTGGTGATATGCTCCTGAATAGGAGGCCCAGGATCTCGGGAGCAAATGAGTGGTAAGCTGATTTAGGTGACATGTTTAACAGGCTAGAATGTTCTGAATTTTCAGTTTGGGGGCAGCAATGAATGTGGTTGGGGGCAGATTCATCTGGAACTTAGAAGAAAGAAGGTCTGAAGAGGGGCAGGCAGCTTGAATATGGGAGAAACAGACCTTGTTGGATCCTTTGCCAGGGTCTTGAACAGTGTCCTCTCATATGGGGGTGGCCATCGGCCTGATGTGGGGTCTTAGCCATGGGTTGTCACTGTTCTCTGCAAGTAGCTATCTCAGAAGATGGGCAAGAAAAACATTCCTCTTGGTCTTCAAAGAGCACCACACAGCTGGGACATTGAATTCTCAGGCAATTCAGTAAATTCTATAATTAATCAGCCTGCAAACTTCCCCATCATGGTGCCCACTATCATTTAAATATGTCTCTTTGCTCAATAAAGGCACTCAACATAAAAGTAATAGGACTTTGAGGAAGGCCTTTGCGGGCTGTGGGTACCAAGTTACTAAAGTCAGACCTGCCCTTGATGGTTTTAGTTGTGAACATGACACAATATAGAATCAGCTGGGAAGAGACAATGAGGGTATATCCTCCTTGTGTCCACCTGTGAAGGATTATTCTGATTATATTAGTTGATGTGAAAAGACCCAGTCCACTGTGGGTGGCATCATTCCCTACGTTTGGGTTCTGAACTGTCTGAGACCGAGGAAAGAGTTGAGGAACAAGCATGCTTGTGTTCATTCTCTCAGCTCTTAACAGTGGCTATGTCTAGCTGTTGTAAGTTCTGACTGTCCTGACTTCACTGCTATAATAGATTATAACCCAGAATTGTGAACTAAAATGAGCCCTTTCCTCTCTCTGTTGTTTTTTTTTTTTTTTTTCTTTGTCAGAATATTTTATCACAGCAACAGAAAATGAACCTAAACAAGGCCCTGAAGAGTCAGGTTCCTCTCAAGTGCCAGCCGACATGGTTGGCTGGTCCTGGGTCCTTTGCTCTGATTCCCCCACATTTCTCTGCTTACTAGGGCATGAAATTAAGTTCCTAGACCAGGGAACATGACTCTTGTTGGGAGTGATTGGGAAATAATAAGGAACAAGTGGAGAATTTAGGTACTTGGAATTTGAATCTTAAGTGAGGGTCAAGGTTTCAGCAGGAAAACACTAACTGGTCCCTGCACTCAGATCTCAGGGTCTAAGTCACACCTGGCTGTGCAGGGCAGCGAAAATTACTCACTCTGGAGTGTGGCACTCCAGGGTCTTGACTTTATCGTATTTTAGTTGAGGACTTCAGGGTAGATGCATGAAATCTCCACTGTGTTTTTCTTTTATCTTTAAGATCTCATTATGTCCCTCAAACTCATCATCTTCCTGCCTCAGCTTCTCAGTGTTAGAATTTCAGGTGTGCATCACTATACCCAACTCCCCAGTTTTCTTATTAGTGAAATGAGCTGATTTTTAAAAAATATTTATTTATTTTATATATGTGAGTACACTGTCGCTGTCTTCAGACACACCAGAAGAGGGCATCAGATCCCATTACAGATAGTTGTGAGCCACCATGTGGTTGCTGGGAATTGAACTCAGGACCTCTGGAAGAGCAGATGGTACTCTTAACCACTGAGCCATCTCTCCAGCCCCTGATTTTTCTTATAAGCCTATTGTGAACAATGAAATCACGTGTGCAAGAGTGTGTTCCCACGTGTTTGTGTGTGTGCCTGCCTATGTGTATGCATGTGTGTGTGCACGTGAGCGTGCGTGCACACACACACACACACACACACACACACACAAGTATGCATGTGCACATCTCTTTGCACATGTATAAATTTCAGGAAGAGCCTGGCATGAAGAATTACAAGACAGTAATTAGTATCTGATTACCACTGTTTGCTCTTGGAGGTCTCCTTACACACTTCAGTCTCTAGCTATAGGGCCATGGGATATGTGTTTCTATTTGGGAATCTGGAGGAATTCAACATTTTTCTGTTTTTGTTTGTTCGTTCGTTTGTTTGTTTTCAAAGCACGTTGATTTTTTTCCAGGAAGAAACACCATATCCAGAACATTTCAAATTAATCCTCCTATAAAGCCATGTTCCATTATCTTCTGAGGCACTTGCATTTCAATTAGGCAAGAAACCCCGGGTTTCAGGAATACAATGCTAGGGAACTTTAGATCTTTATTTCTTGTAAACTTCCAAAGATGCCAGGGTGCTGGGTTGCTAGCTAAAGAGATGAAGGTGAGGGTTTATGGCGCTGAGTTAGCCTGGAGGGTTTTGCTGAGGGCAGGACCTGTGTTCCACAGTCTAGAGCAGCCATCCTAGGTCCTCAGACCATCATCCCCAACATCCTCAGCATCAGCAGGGAAGGAGTCAGACATTCAAATTCTTGGGCCCAGCTCAGACCAACTTAATTTAAAAGCTCTTGGACTAGGGACCAGTGACAGAGGCTTAGGAAGTCTTCTAGGTGACTCTGACCCTCCCTGAGGTTTGGAAACCTCCCCAGCCTATTGGATTAGCAAAGCCAAGGTTCAAATAACCTGAGGTGACGACAGAGCCAGAAGCCAGGGGGAAGGAACTGGAGCCAAGTCAGATGAAGATTCTAGGGAATTGCTGTCAACACCGTTGCTGTTTTCAGCCAGTCTTTATCTCCTGCAGGTGCAGCCTGTGTGTAAGGCTGGGCCAGCTTAAAGGGCCAGAAGCAAAGCAGACAGGTTGGGAAGAATAGCAGATGTTTTGGGAGGTCATCCTGATCCCTTTGGAAGGACAACTCCTAGTCTGTCACCTCTTCTGCCTTGCAAAGGATTAGTGTTTGTGCCTTGCCAAGAGAGCTTGCCTGGCTTAGAGATGATAGTACAGAACCAGAGTTTGCCACTGGACAGCTCCACGGATGAACGCAGCCATCCACTTTGCTGCATTCTCGAGGAGTTCAGGGACCCATCAACACTATAGCTAGACTTAGTGCATTCTATTTGGTAGACAGTCCTCTCTTAGATGACTCAAAGTACATCTTTATCACCGTGCATACTCACACAGAGTAGCTGAAACGAATTGGCTTCTGTGGAATAGACATCTGTGTCTTTCCACTTTCTTTCCTTGTCTTAGTTTGTCTTTCTGCTGCTGTGATAAAACATTGACCAAAATCAACTTGAGAGAGGAAAGGGTTTATGTCATCTTACAACTAACTACCAGGCCTCATCCTTCAGGAAGGGGAGTTAGAGACGAAACCGAAACAGAGACCATGAGAGAATGACTGTTTTGCTCAGCTTGCTTCTTTCTTTCTAAAAAAAAAATTATATATATATATATATATATATATATATATATATATATATGTTTGTTTATTTAATGTATTTGGCATTTTTTGCCTGTATATTTGTCTGTGCACCACATGCAGCCTGGTGCCCATGGAGGCCAGAAGAGGGCGTCAGATCCCCTGGAACTAGAGTTACAGATGGTTTTGAATTATCATGTGGGTGCTGGGAATCAAACTCAGGTCCTCTGAAAGAAGAGTCAATGCTCTTAAGGGCTGAGCTATCTCTTCAGTCATTCAGCTTGCTTCTTTATACAACCCAGGACCATCTGTGCAGAGTTGGCCCCGTCCACAGTGGGCTGGACCCTCCCATGTCAATCATTAATCAAGAAAATGCCTCCAGAGACTTGCCTACAGGCCAACCTGATGAGGTATTTTCTCACTTGAGGTTTCCTCTTTTTAAATAATTATAGTTTGTGTCAAGTTGGCAGTTAACTGACCCCTAGTCCTCCTCAGGGTCACTATTGCTGTGGTAAAACACCATGACCAAAGCAATTTAGAGAAGAAAGGGTTTATTTGGCTTACACTTCATCATCCCTGTTCATCACTGAAGGAAGAAGTCAGGACAGGAACTCAGACAGGGAAGGAACCTGAAGGCATGAGCTGATAAGAGGAGGAGTGCTGCTTACTGGCTTGCTCCATGTGGTTTGGCCAGCCTGCTTTCTTACAGAATGCAGGACCTCCAGCCCAGGGATGGCACCACCCACAATGAGTGGTCCTCCGTCAATCACTAATTAAGAAAATGCCCAACAGCCAGATCTTATGGAGGCATTTTTTTCAATTAAGGTTCTCTCCTTTCAGGTGACTTTAGCTCATGTTAAGCTGACAGAACTTTCCAGCACCCCTCTAGTTCTAATACATTTGCCAGAGTAACCCAGTGTCTGCTCCTTCTTTCATCTGAAGACACTCCCCTGGTTCCTATGGTCTTGTTTCCAGGAGGAATGTAGCCTCTATTAAGTTTCCTTACGTGCATTAGTTTCTAGAGATGTAGAAATTGTATATAACATGACCCATAGAGCTAAGATATGAGTGAAAGGTCTAGGATGGGCTAGCATTTGTGCCCCCGGCCTGAAAGCCTTTGTTCAATTCCTAGAACGCACAGACAGTTAGAATCGGTAGCTTGTGACTATAATCCCAGCACTCTTAAAGAAAGATGGGACTTGGAGATGGCGGAATTGCTGGAAGCTTAGGCGCCATCTGCTTGGAGAGTATGCAGGGCCACAGCAGGAGAGGCCCTTCCTCAGGAAATGTGAAGGGAGAGTACTGACTCCTGAAAGTTGTCATGGGACTCTCTACAGTGTGCATGACACACCCATGCCTACAGGCACACAGACACACAGTCTATGTGACAGACATGCAGACAGACACATACATACACAGACACACACATACAGAGACACAGGCACAGACACAGAGACACACACAGACAGACACACCCACAGATATACACAGACAGACTCACTCATCTATAAACTCCAGGGTAGCCGGGCTGCATAATGAGGCTGTCTGTCTGCTGTCTATCTGTCCTGTCTGTCTATCTGTCTCTCTCTCTATTTCTCTCTCTCTCTCTCTCTCTCTCTCTCTCTCTCTCTCTCTCTCTCTCTCTCTCACACACACACACACACACACAAATAAATGTACAAAGGAAAAAGAAAAGGAAGCCAAACAGATCCCCAAATCTGTTCCAAAGCCAAAATCCTATGATTCAAGCAGAGGGGCTAAGTTTAAGCAGGGAAGAGAAACCAGGCTCTGTGTGAGACAGTGAAGAAGCAAGGTTTCTAAGGCTCTGAGCCCCTGGGGGATGGGTGGCCACCGGGGAATTCTTAGGCTGGAAGGACTTAGGAGGAGCAGAGGTAATCAGTGCCATGTTGAGTTATGATCACCCTCCCCAGCTCAGGTCCTTGTTCTAAGAATCACTCCCAAGCCTGGGTGCAGCAAGCTTGTACTTTACAATCGGTGTTTTGGACCTAACTACAGGGCTTTGCCTAATCCCGATTAAATTTAATCTTATTTATGCTAATTAGCTGAAACCATTTGAGCCTCGTTTCTGGAATGTGTTCTCCGTCCCTTTTAGCTCTGTGTCAGGCATCAAATTTGTAACCTCCCTTTGATCTCTATGTCTAAATGCTTGACAAAAAAATGTTGGCCAGTAGCTCATTAGAGCTGTCCTTCAAACTGAACCCTACATTAGTCCTCACAGCTGGCCCTGGGCTGTCCAGCTAGCTGTTTGCTCTTTTTTCGAGGGCAATAGCTGTTTCATTCAGCATGATATCTTGTTCCAGCACCCTATTTGTCTGGATGTCTTTCCAAGGAAATAGTCAGCTTTCTTCCTACCAGTACGACAAGATGCCTGAGATACTCAATTGATACAGAGAAAAGACTCAGACTCAGTTTTGGAGGTTCCAAGCAATGGTCAACTGGCCCCACAACTTTGGGCTCCTGAGGAAGCAATTATCATAATAGGCACACATGGCAGAATAGAACTCACAGCAGCAAAAGGTGACACAGTTGGGGCTGGAGTCCCATCAGTCTGCTCTAGAGAATATGCTCAATTGGCCTAAAGACTTCCCATTAGGCCCCACCTCCTAAAAATTTCAACATCTCCAAAAATATACCACCCCAGAGTCCAAGCCTTTAACACATGAATATTTGGCAGACAGATATAGACCTTAGCAGAAAACTTCCCTCTTGGGGTAACATTGGAGCGCAGTGCTTTACAATCTAGACCCCTCCTCCTTCTACCATGGCATGTAATTGGACCTGATTCAAACGTTCCCAGCTCCTTGTCTTCCCACGGCTTACGAGAGTCTCAGGATGAAAAGCCCTTCCTTCAGGATGAGATGGTCCAATCAGATACCTAGGGTTTGACTGACAGGAGGGCATTACTGAGAGGTCATAAACACTAATGTGCTTATGAAGGGTCTGAATAATAAACAGACTAGGAGAGCCAGCATCTATGGACAGGATGAGATTAATTTGTCAATACTGTGAAGTATAATCTGAAGTTATGTTTTGTTTGTTGGGCTATAAACCTAGGTTACCTAGGAATTATAAATATTACATTAAATACAACTACACACACACACACACACACACACACACACACAGGCAAGCTTACAAAACAGTAAAGTAAATCCCCAGGGACAAAACTAAGGGGTGAGCTGAAAACCTAGTTAAACACACAGAGACTGAGGATGCCCTGGCAGTGGGGCAGCTTGTGATCATAATGACCACAGGGGTCTCCACTTATGCAATAACATGATGCAGGGCATCAGGGGTTGGAAGTGATGTGCCTCCTGGGCACAGGCATTGGAAGTTAGGTTCTTGTATGAAGCTCAGATCATTTCTGAACTACAGGTTTAGTTATTTAATAGCCACATGAGCAAAAGGAACCAGCAGAGAAACCTGTCTCTTTTAACTTGGGTTTGGTTGGGGAAAATGGTTATATGTTGGCCAAGTTTGGTTCAGATTTATATTGTCTGTGTAGCCCAAGGCTTCCCTAGACTAAGATGTTAACTTTGACGTGGAGAAGGGCTGATGATCCTGAGCCTGGGGGATTGGTGAAAACACAGAAGCCCCTGGGAAGGCTGAACCTGGGTCCCAGCTTAAAGGATGAAGTTCACCCAACATGGGCTCAAACTTAGACGATCGCCAGGAAACAATCCTTCATAAGTGTGTGTCAAAGAACGTGACTAAACACCAAAAAGGGCGATTCTTAAAAAATGTTCTCAGGGTCAGGAAGCTGGATCAGTAAAGATGTTTGTTTCATGAACCTGGTGAGCTGAGCTCACTCTCTTGAGACCCATGTCAAGGTGGAAAGAGAGAATCCATTCTACAAAGTTGTCTTCTGACGTACAGTATACACCACACACAGACCTCTCTTTTTTTTTCCCTCCCTCCTTCCTCTCCCCTCACACACATACACTGATAATAAAATTAAAAAAAAAAAGTGATGTAGGCTCAGAAGTCTAAATGCCTAAGTGTCATTTTACAAGGTAATTTTAAAGAAGAGAGAAAATAGTGGAAAACAGCAGCCACGTGACATAAAAATATAAGGACTGAAATTAAACTATGATGGGTTCATGCAAACAATCTATATAAAACATCAGATAATAAGCTGAAAGGTAAAGCTAAAAATATCCAGATTTTGTAGCGAAGGATTAAGAAGATCTATAAAGTATTTAAAAGATGTTTAAAGACATGAAAGATAGACTAAAATGGCTTAATTAATCACACACACAATAGAAGTTTCATGAAGAAAAAGATCGTGGGAGGCAAGTATTTAAAGGGAGAGATAGAGGCTGATGATTTTCAAGAGTTAAGGTGACACACAGGCACAATAGATTAAATTAAATTTATAACCATATAACTATAACACGTGGTAATAAAATGCGGAACCTCAAGTACAGAGGAGGTCTCAAGGCAGTTGGAGCAGTCTATAAGGGACAACAGACTATTGCGGATCTCTTAGCCTGACAATCACATAGTAAAAAGTTTAGAATGCTGATTAAAATACATTAATACCTAAAAAACAAAACAAAACAAACAAACAAACAAAAAAAACCCAAACCCCCAAAACAAGCAAACAAATAAACAAACCCCCCAAAAGCAGGGCTGAGGTGGCACATGCCTTTAATCCCAGCACTCAGGAGGCAAAGGCAGGCGGATCTCTTGAGTTCCAGGCCAGCTTGGTCTACAGAGTGAGTTCCAGGACAGCCAGGGCTACACGGAGAAACCCTGTCTGGAAAAGAATTTTATACCTGGCCAAACTGTCATTCAAATGTGAGGACAAAATCTGAACACTCTCAGAACAAAGGGCGAGAGACAGTAATCCTGGTCGTAGTGCTAGGGGTGGGCAAGTGTTTCACTGCAGGCTGGCTTTGAGGGTTTAAAGAGTCACCCTTTAGAGTTTACTCTCTCTATTTTGTGTTTGTGATTCACAATATGAGCCCTCAGCTTTCTGTTTTAGCTGCAACACCTTCATTCCACCACCAAGGACTCTTACCCTCTGGAACTGTAAACCCAAATAAATCCTTTCTTCTCTAAATTGCATTGGTCCTGGTGTTTTACCACATCGATAGAAAATTAGCTAGGATAGCTCCCAGTGTGGCCCTATATGGTAATATATAAATCTTCTCTAGGAAGCTATAGATAATGGACTACCTTTTAAATGGTGATTATCTCCTGATCCATATGTCTCCCAATGTCTGACTAAAATAATCTCAGGCTTGTAGGGAGCCTCGGTTAGCGGTGATAACATCCGCCATTACAAGATGGCCCTGGCATCCTGTGCTCTCACAAGTAAACAACTAACTGCACAGGTGCAAGAGTCGAAAGCGCGCCAAGCCACTGCCAATCCCGAGTCGTAACAAGGGTTGATGAGTGAACAGCCAATCAGAAGTGAACACGCCACTCTAGGGTACATATAGCAGTGCCTCTTCCGGGTTTGGGGTCTTCCACTTCAACTGGTACGAGAATAAAGCCTCTCTGTGGTAACTACCCGAACACTGCCACACATGTCTCTTTTGCGGGCGAAGGAGACTCGGGGCGGCATGGAATACAGGCTTGGTAGCCTCTGCCTGTAATCCCAATGTCTTGAGAGGCTTAAACAGGAAGATGGAGACGTTAAGACTAGCCTGGGCTACAAAGTGTGATGCTATCTCAGGATAAAAATTAAAAAGTGCTGAGGATGTAGTTCAGTGCTGGCATGCTTGCAATCACATGAGGAGTCCTGGGTTCAATCCCCAGTACTGCCCCTCCCCCCCCAAACCATCTGAGGTACATGTTAGACATGGCCCTACCCTATCTTTATCACCTTCCCAATTGTATCCAACTCTGATTTACACGCACTGGGGTCTCAATACATTCTTGATGTATACTAATCGAAGCATTTGACTCTGTTCCAGCAAATTTCCTTTATACTATTGTTGAATATCAGTCAAGTGCAGACTTCTACTCTTTCTTCCTAGCCATTTCCGTGGTGGAGCTTCTTTCAGAATGCACCCTATATGAGCAGCGGTTCTCAACCTTCCTAATACTGTGACCCTTCAATACAGTTCCTCATGTTGTGGTGACCCCCAACCATAAAACCGTTTTTGTTGCTACTTCATAACTGTAATTTTGTTACTGTTATGAATCAGGAGGTAAATAGCTGTGTTTTCCAATAGTCTTAGGCGATTGATCTGTGAGAAAGAGTTGTTTGACCTCCCTCTGCTCTAGTGCTGTGGTAAGCTCAGAAGTCAAGTGCAGAGCGCCTTCTGCTCCTGATGTGACACAGACCAGGAGCAGAAGGCACTCTGCACTTGACTTCTGAGCAAAGCTTGGTTCTGGGAAACGCTTGCTTGAGCTGGCTCCGACTAGCCTGACAGTGTTTCCCTTAGCATTACCTCCTTGGAGAAATAAATAACATTGATTTTTGACACTTGTGATCTGAAGGGCAGGGTATTGATCCTCTGAAGACAGATGCTGACAAAGAGTCCCTAATACTGCTGCCAATGTCATTCATCGGCTGGCTTTGGAGTGATGAGGGCTAGGACCTGTTTTCACTGGAGCACATCACGGATGCTGCAATCTGGCTGTTGGAGCTGAGATCCCAAGCAGATGATGATGGGGACTGTCTGTTCCGGGTCAGTGACATGTGTGTGTGAGACATTTATAAATCAGGTTCAGAGAAACTCACTGTGACTGTAGAAGGAGGAGGCTCAACTCCTAGGATTGTGATGTTGAGATAGCATGAGGCTTTCCTCCCCAGGACAGCCTGTATTTCCACAGTATGGCCTCTCTGCTGCTGGTTAGCTCATCCCTGAATGATTCCCCACACAGGGCCTTCCTGTTGGCTTTAAGTCACTTGTACAGTCTCATCCCTACACAGAAGACTTAGTTCTCACGTTTGTGTTGAAGTTATTGTTTCTTTTGTTTGTTTGTTTGTTTTTGAAACAGGGTTTCTTCGTGTTAGACCTGGTTGTCTCAGAACTTGCATAAAAAAGGCTAGCCTCAAACTCAGAGATCTGTCTGCCTCTGCCTCCCAAGAGCTGGGATAAAGATATGCACTACCACTGCCCAGCATCAGTTCTCGTCACACTTGAAAACTTCAACCCTGAACTGAGAGGCTTGCTTCCTTACACCAATGGCGGCTGTGGCTTGTGGCTTCATAGAGCAGCCCCTGTCCACCCTCTCCGATAACAGCGGTTTTCAACCTGTGAGTCGCAACCCCTTTTGGGGTAGCATATCAGAAACCCTGCATAATGTGTATTTATATTAGGATCCATAACAGTAGTAAAATTGCAGTTATGAAGTACAACAAGGTGATTTTATGGTTGGGGGAGGGTCACTACAACATGTAAATTAAAGGGTCGCAGCGTTAGGAAGGTTGAGAACTTCTGAGTTAGAAGCAGCTAGAGGGCAGGAAGGAGATGAACAGGTGGCTGTTTCCTCACCTGACAAATGGGGAAGGTTCCCAGGCTTCTTCGAAAGAGTGCTCAAGCTTCTCTTTGGCTCCCTCCAGGAGTGGCTGTCTGTCTGTATGCATGTGCCTGCTTGCCTGCTATAGTTTCTATATGATGTGCTGCCTACATGTGTGCTGGGAGCTTGGTCCCAGTGCTGAACTGATGACACCTTTGAGGCGGAGCCAAGTGGAGGGCGATTGGGTTGGTTTGCTTCAGCCTCATGAATGCTTGGAATCTTCAAGATTGGGTTGTTCTTAATCAAGGCCACCCGATGTCTTAGCCCCTTCTGCATATAGCTGGTTCCCTTCCTGTTTTTTTTTTTCCACATTGTAATGGAGCCAGAAAGCCAGGGTCCTGGTACCATGCTATTTGGCTCATTCAATGACTAGCCTTGGGTATTTATAATAGTAATACAAACAGACTAAAGTGCTTCTATCTGTTGAAGTATCTGACTAAAGCTGAGTCAAAGTTCTGGGTTTCTTTCCCTCTGCTAATCACGTATTTCTTCAGGCAGAGCCACAGGGTGCTTTGGGGTCATTCTGGCAACCTTGAGAACCATAGACAACTGGAGTCAAGTCGTTCCTACCCCCCTTTAAGCCAAGATGAAACTGACTACTTCAGTAAGCCTTGCATTTTTTTAGGAATCTCTGATTTATTATGGGATAAATTTATGCCACCCTGTCTTAGTCAAGGTTTCTATTTCTGCACAAACATCATGACCAAGAAGCACTTCCATATTGTTGTTCGTCACCAGAGGAAGTCAGGACTGGAACTCAAGCAGTCAGGAAGCAGAAGCTGAAGCAGAGGCCATGAAGGGATGTTACTTACTGGCTTGCTTTCCCTGGCTTGCTCAGCTTGATTTCTTATAGAACCCAAGACTACCAGCCCAGGGATGGCACCATCCACTTGATCACTCCACTTGGGCCCTCCCCCCTTGATCACTAATTGAGAAAAATGTCTTACAGCTGGATCTCATGGAGGCATTTTATCAAGGGAGGTTCCTTTCTGTGTGATAACTCCAGCTTGTGTCAAGTTGACACACAAAACCAGCCAGTACACACCGTAATATATTTATCTCCATTTCCAGTATCTTAGAATATGGCCTTACAGCATACATGTTTAGTTTAGATGATGTTTCCTTATAATTAGAAGGAAAGAAACACAGACAGACAGACAGACAGACAGACAGACAGACAGACAGACAGAATAGCTGTGTGGTGATGGGTAGATACTGGAGTGTAGTTCTGCTGACAAAGAAACTCCAAAGATGTCTGGCAAGTAAGGAGAAGCTGGGCAGAGGCATGGAATGGCTTTCACTCCAGGTTCCAGGGAGAGTACTTCCATCTCGGGATGGTGAGACAATGCATTTCTGGTACTTTAAGTCATTTGGCCCTTATAGCTTATAAGGTACCTTATAGCTGAAGCACAAGGGATCTAGCTCCATGTCTCCATAAAGGAACATGTGCCAAGCAGCCCCTGCTTGGCCTCAAAAGTTGAGGGGGATTGTATGTCTTGCATCATGCATCTTGGCTGTGCAAATACTCTCTGGAGAATGTCCCCCCACCCCCAATAGATTCCAGTGGATTCCACAGTTCCGTTACAATTGGGGAAGGAAGGTGGGTGTTTCCCTTTTTCAGGCATTTTACAGCTGTACTGTGGCTCCCTGGGAGAGCCCCATGCTCACTTCTTTTGGGATAGGGAGAACTCTCACTGTGAAGCTAGTATTCTTAAGTCTAGTGACCCATGTCTTATCCCCTAACCACCTTCTCAAGCTGTGGGTGTCTGTGTCATCTAGTTCTGGCCCCTCTTGCACTGTGTGACTTGGTTGGTGATTTTTAGCATGCAGATGTGAGATTTTAAATGTGTCTTTCTTGTCCCACCTGGGTGATAATTTGGGGTAACAACCTTTCAGTATCTGGTTCCCTCATTAGAGTAGACCTTCTGTTTCACCAAAATCCCCCAAGTGGACTCTCATGGGAAGTGACTGCTTTGGATGTCAAAGGTGAGAGAGCAGAGGGTAACTCGGGCTCCCTTTTCAGAAATTCGGGTTCCCAAGATTCTCGGCAGCTCACCTGGTGAGGCTAGTTCCTGGGCAACCTCTGAGGGGCAGGAGACTGGAGCTTGAAGATTATTGTGTAGCAGAGAGTCAGCCTCAAGTCTTGCCTGGTTACAGAAAAGTAAATGACTTCCAGACAGAATGATAGTTTCCTACCTGTTAGAGTTTGGGTCCATCCAACGCCACCCCTTTTAAAGAAAAACTTTCCTATATCCTAGGGTGTTCTTGAACTCATGATGTAGCTGAGAATGGCTTGAACCACTGATCCTCTTGCCTCTGCTTCCCAAGTGATGCGATTACAGGTGTGTGCCATCATTGCTGGGTTATGAGGTGCTGTGGGTTACACCCCCGATTTTGTGTGCACTAGGTGAATGCTCTAACAACTGGACTACATCCTCTGTCTGGACCAGGCTCTCTCTGTGTAACAACCCTGGCTGTCTTGGAACTCACTTTGTAGTCCAGGCTTGCCTCAAACTCACAGAGATCAGCCGGCCTCCCAAGTGCCGGGATCAAAGGTGTGCACCACCACACCTAGCCCCTCTGTTTGGATCTTAATTCCCCCTTCCCCCACACACGTAAACTCATGTGCTGGCTTGTGTCTGGTGGTGCTTTCCAAAGGTGATAGAAAACAGTGAGGTCTAGTGAGAGGAAATGGGGCATTGGGAACACACCCTTAAAAGGGATATCGGGACCCCAGCTTCAGCGATGATCACCTGCCTCTCTACAAGGCTAAAAACTATCCTGCCAAAGGCTCATGAGGTGGCTTAGCAAGTAAAGGCATTTGTTACCCAGCCTGACAAACTGAGTTTTATCCTCAGGACCCATCTGATAGAAAGAATGAACCGACTCTCACAATTTGCACAAAATGTCTTCTGATCACATGTGTGCTGTGGTGCTCACAGGAATAAATGTAAAAAAAAAAAATTCTTTTTAATTTCAGAGTTAATGACTATGGATACAAGTTGACTTCTCACAGATATTTTGTGGCAGTGATGCAAAGATGAGTGACACATCACACACACACACACACACACACACACACACACACCGCATCATCCCCAACACCCCATCACCAACCAGTTCCTGTCTCTAATAGTTGACAGGGTCTCAGGTAGTCTTATCAGGTCATCTCCAAGACCACTGAGACAGTTTCCTGTGGTATTAGAATTGACTGTTGTTTGCCTGCTGGGGGCTGAGGTGGCTTTACCCACAAATCTGCTTCCCATTCTGTATCTGGAAGCTCATCACGAAAAATAGCCTTTGGAGATGTACTTTGCTTGGCTTTATCACTTGGTACCTTAGAGAGCTTGGAGATTACAGGCATTGAGCAAGAATTACCCATTCTCCCTAAGGGGTCGCCAGGACTGGTGCTTCTTGCCTGGTCCTCAGATTCCTGACTGGGCAGGCTTGCTTTTCTCTTTCAGGACTAGCTTCCCAACAGAAGCTATTTGGGTAAGCACAATTCTTTATTTCAGGCTACTTCAAGGGCTGCAGGAGGCCTGTAGTAGAATGCCCTGGAGTCATGCACCCTTGGACCAATTTTGGTCCAATTAAAAGCCAGCCCCAGGCAAAGGGCAGCTAAGCCTGGTGGCCTGAGCAGATTTGGTGAGTGGAGCTACTTAGCATAACAGGTTGGAGTGTTGTACAGATTAGCAGATTTGTACTGACCCCTCTGGCTCAAGGGTTTGCCTTAGGGTGATCCTTGGCCCCCCAGAGTTCCCCATCCGTTCCTAGGTCTGGGTGACTATAGTGATAACTTTCTCAGTGTAAATTGTCCAAATGCAAGGGAAGTAATAGGAAACATCTGGGTGCCGCTGGAAGGTGGGAGGCCTTTAAAAGAGAGGTAACTAACCAGCTCAGTTTTTTTTTTTTTTTTTTTTTTTTTAATGCGTTTAAGCCCGTATTTAACAATCTGCGGTGACTTCTCATCTGCATGGATGGCCTGGATTTCTAGAAGTAGAAATTGATTTACTTATTTATTTTTAAAGCTTGCTTGTGATTCCTCTTAGTTTCTTTTCCTATCATGATAAAAAACCTCCGACAAGGGTGTATTGAGAGGGTGTGTTGCCGTCCACAGCAGAGTCAGTTCACCATGACAGGGCTGTCAAGGCGGTGGGAGCTTGAAGCAGCAGATCGTTGCACACCCATGAGCAGGGACAGACATGAACGGATGCTGTTGCTGAGACCTTTTCTCCATCCACACAGTCCAAGGCTCCAGACAGGAACGGGGCTTTCCTCATTGGTGAGCTTTCCCACCTTAATTAACCTAATCAAGATAATCTCCCAGGCACGCCCAGATGCCCAGTGAGTCTAGATTCTGCCTAAGTGACAACAGCCATTAGATGGTTTTTCATTATCACTAGGTATATTTTTCAAAGACTTATTTTTAAAGTGTGTGTGTGTTGTGTGTGTGTATGTGTGTGTGTGTGTTACTGCAGGTGCCAGAGGAGGCAGGAAACCTCAAATTTCCACGGAGCTGGAGTTACAGGAGGTTGGTAACTGCCCCGTGTAGGTGTTGGCAACCCAGCTCTGGTCCTCTACAAGAGGAAAAGGCACCATTAACTGCTGAGCTACCCTCCACTCCTTCCTTAGGTATTCTGAGAGCTACACCAGGGTCTGATAGGCAACATTGCCTATTTCTTTGGCCCAGCATCATCAAACATAGCAAGGGTCCAAGTTTCCAGCCCCTCCGAGTGCCCAAGGGTGTGTTTGTTGCAGGGTAGTTCAATGGTCTACCACTGAGCAACACAGGTGAGTGACCACAGATACTTTGGGTTCATTACACATTTGATTTTAAATTTCATTTTTTTTTTCTTTTTGCGGGTCAGATACCATCTACTGTCGACAGTTTTTCCCCTAAGCTCCGTATTCCTATAAGGATGTGACCCATAGTTTAAGATGTTAGGTTCTAGTTTAAGCCAAACATGGAGGTGCTGGCAAAACTCTTCCAGCTCGGATGCTCAGGAGGAAGAAATAAAACCTGTCCCCAGAAGCTTATGGTATCTGAAGCTCAGTCATCTCTGAAGTACCAAACAATGCAGGCAGGGATAATAAGCACTGATTACATCTCTAGACCCGACTGCTATTCTGTTGCCTGGATATGACCACACAGATTAGGGGAGGGGCTGAAGGCTTTCAGAAGTCAGTGGGCCATTCCCACTAGGCATCAAGGAGGGGATAGGGTTGCTATCACCAACAGGAAGCTTTTTTTAATTGTTTGAATTGTTTACATCTCTTTTGGAGATTCTGATGGTTCCTTGCCAGGGGTTGGTGGTGGTGGTGGTGGTGGTGGGGAATGCCATTTGTAAAATTTCTCCAGGAAATTTGTCTCCAAACATATGTAGTAGTTGCTAAATTTTTTTGATCAGGCACTCCATGGATGCATTTATTTTTGAGGCACGTTTTGCTATGTAGCCTAGGCTAGCCTCCAGCTTTCCATCCTCTTGTCTCTGTGTCCTGAGTGCTACGGTACTAGTGCACACCAACAGTCCGTCCTGGTTACATTTTTTTTTTAAAGTTATATGTTCTTGTGCCGGGCGGTAGTGGCGCATGCCTTTAATCCCAGCACTTGGGAGGCAGAGGCAGGTGGATTTCTGAGTTCGAGGCCAGCCTGGTCTACAGAGTGAGTTCCAGGACAGCCAGGGCTACACAGAGAAACCCTGTCTCGAAAAACCAAAAAAAAAAAAAGTTATATGTTATATGTTCTTAATATTTTGGCATTCATCTAAAAGTAACACCCACATATTTCTGTATTTATAGATTTGTTATTGTAAAGGTTAAGGTGCTTGCCCACAGGACTGACAATCTGTGTTCAATCCCTGGGACCTATGTAACAGAAGGAGAGAAAGAATCTTGAAAGCTGTTCTCTGACCAGACACTGTGGAAGGCGTGTGCCTGTTCATGTATACACACACACACACACACACACACACACACACACACACACACTCACTCACATGCTCACACTCCTAATTTACCAATATTTTAAAGAAATAAAAATAGTAATTATGTATAGTTTAACAGCTCATCGGCTGCCTCTTCCCAGTGTGTACCTACTTTGCAGACCACGGCCCTCTTCTTCAGCTCTGTTGCTGATATGCAGCATGTGTTCAGTGGATGGTTTTGTAGGATAGATGAATGAGAGTGAATGAGAGATGACTGAGCCGAGGTTGTGTCTTGAAAGCTATGAGTAGTTTGAAACTCTGAGAGTGAGGAGCAGGAGCCAACAGAGAACCTCCTTCCTCCAGTGACAGAATATATTCACCTTTCCTAATAGCATTAAATCAGACCTGATTGGAGGACAGGAAGCCTGAGGGATGATAGATTGTTTTAGTTAAATTGAACGTGTTTATTTATCACCCACTTCCATTAACATCGAGGCCCCTTATTCCCTGTATTCTAATGGCTTGACCATTTCCTAGCCGGTCCATTCTGTCTTGTGAGATTCTATCAGTGAGAAGCCAGGAAAGCCCTCAGGAGAAGGGATTTGGTGAGGAGCCTCCCAAGAGAGACATGTCCCCAGCCTTAGCTATTAGTTAATTAGGTGCCTCGGAACAACAAGCCTGAAGGGAAGTGAGAGAGATTAGGGCTTACTTGTGGTGCTCATGAATTGATTTAGTAGCAGGGGCTCCTCATTTACATGCAAACCAGAAAGTCGGTAATAAATGTGTAGTGACTTTCTTTCTGCAGGCAGAGAGCACTGGAGGGTTCCAAGGATTTCTTTGCACTTACCCTGTCTGCAAACTCCAGGAGCCTCTGGGGAGGGATAAAAATGGTACTTGTCTTCCTTGAGGAGGTGTCTCTCAAAGGAGGTGCCCCCCTGAAGGCTACACTTTATGTCAGTAGAACAGGAAGTCTGCCAAGTGTCTCCCCCCCCCCCCAATGCTGTAGATTGTAGCAGCAACATCTCATAGTCTGTAACCATACTCCTTCCTCAAGATGCCCTGCACGCAGGCCAGCTAACAGCTCCTTCAACAGCCTTGGAGAAGGTGCTGAGAATCTCCTTGTTTTATGGCTGAAGAGACACCACAATAGCTAAATAACCTGTAAAGGTAGTTAGAAGCAACAAAATAACAGCCGTAGGGTACAGAGCCCTGCAGTTGGCCCTACAACAAGCCCTACAACCACCTTTAACTTAAATGGCTTTGCCTTTGGCCTAGTTCAGAGCCTAGGTTTCTTGGGTTTCTTTTTTTCTACCACCTTCCTTTGCCTGCAGAACTCTAGTGCCCTAAACTCCGGTATTCTAAGTGTCTAATTGGATTTTCCATCCCTTGTTCACACTAAAGTGTAAATGAATGCTAGTTCCTTAAATGCTAACCTCTCTAGACAGGGTTTCTCTGTGTAGCCCTGGCTGTCCTGGCATTCACTCTGTAGACCAGGCTGGCCTCAAACTCAGAAATCCACCTGCCTCTGCCTCCCAAGTGCTGGGATTAAAGGCATGTGTCACCACCACCCGGCAGGACACAGAATATTAAACTGGCCAGGTGTGGTGGTGCACGTCTTAAGTCTCAGAACTTGGGAGGCAGAGGCAGGCAAATCTCTGAGTTCAAGGTTAGCCTGGTCTGGATAGTGAGTTCCAGGACAGCCAGAGCTATTTAATGAAATTCTGTCGGGGGTGGGGTGGGGTGGGGTAAGGTGGGGGGAGGGATACAAAAACAAACAAAAGGCAAAATATTGAATTGAAGGAAGAGGCAGAGTCTGGGGAAACTCTAGTTGTCTATGACAAGGTGAATGACGGGTCACACTGCAGATCAGAACACAGGGAAGTGTTTTTTCATGTGGGGGCAGGGCCTCCATGATGCCCAAGCTGGTGGAGCCTCAGCTGTCCTTGCTCCCTGCCGGGAGCTGCAGTGAACATTGTAGAGTCTAGCAGCTGCCTGTCACCGCAGACTCCATCTCTGCACATCTTGGACACTGTGTACAGTTTTAAAACTTGCAGTTTGATTGAAGTCTTTGCCAGCTATGGGCCCTATGGGTTGGTCCTTCTACAGTCACCAGTGGACACTTGGAGATTTGAATGGTAGTCCTATAGCTGGGATCAAAGGTGAGGTGGGGTATGAGGAGAGAAGAGAGAGTGGACAGTGTGGCTTAGAGCCTCATCGGGTGTCGCTGCTTATGTGGCCTTTGGAGAGAGGCTTTCAGTGGAGTCCTGGGGCATCCAGAGTTGCAAATGGGGATCACAGAGGCTTCTGAGACTCCTAGCACAGGAAAGCAAGCTCTGTACTGTGACTCCTGTGTGGCCTTTATGGGCCATGACCAATGACTCAAGGCCTGGGCTGCCAGCCGCAAACCTTCATCCTAGGCAGGAATTCTAATTAAATGTGAACTCCTGAGTCTCACTTACCAGCTGCTCAGCTAGAGACCGTGCCTTCTGAGGCCCCATCCTGCTAGCCATACCCTTTAATGACACCTGCAACAAATGGGGATCCCCTGCTTTTCTCTATGGGGGGGGCCTGTGGAAGTCTGAGCCTACTACTGGTCCTTAGGATGTGTTGGCTTTGATCCAACTGTTAGAGAGACATTTTTGATGGTCTCATATCCCAGGAGAGATCTGTTTGCCTGTACCATTGTGTTATAATCCCTATACTCCTTTTTGCCATCCCCTCACAACGAATCAAGTTGTTTTTAGATGTCCAGGCATCCAGCAAACTCAGGGATCCTCTCCTTCAGTCAGCGGTATCCAACTGTCATATGTGGCAACTTTCAAGATCCCTCCCTCTATGATGTGGATGATGATGGAACACTTTCCACATAGATATTCCTGAGGGGTGGGTAGGACACATGTAGCCAAAGAGGAAGCCCAAGGGATGACAAAGAGTTGTCTTGTACGTATTAAAGGAGATGAGAGAGTGGGTTATCTGAACATTAGACTTTTTTTTTTTTTTTTTTTTCAAGACAGGGTTTCTTTGTGTAGCCCTGGCTGTCCTGGAACTCACTCTGTAGACCAGGCTGGCCTCGAACTCAGAAATCCACCTGCCTCTGCCTCCCGAGTGTTGTGAGCCACCACTGCCCGGCACACATTAGACATTCTTGATTCCCAATCCCAAATTCCCGTTGCCCCGAATAACAACTTGCTCCACCTTCTCCATGTGCACTGTCTAGAGGGTGATACTTACTGTCTTTCTTTACTTGTTTAACTTTTTTTGTGATAGGGTCTCATGTGTCTAGCCTTACACTCACTACTTAGCAGAAGATAATTTTAGACTTCTGTTACTCCTGCTGAAATTATAGGCACACACCACCACGCCTAGTTTATGCAGTGCTAGGGACCCAGCATGCTGCCAACTGAGCTGCAGCCTTAGACCTGTATAAGCCTCCTTAAACAATGTCCATTTGAGTCCAGGTCTCAGCAGCCATGCGTGTGACGTGGCTGAGGATGATAGTGGCTGTGGTAATGAGGATGGGGGTACTCTCAAGGCCTGAAGTTCTGTCAATGAATGTGTTATGATCATTACACTGCTCCCCCATTTTCCCTAGTATCCCCTGTCTTTGTCACTACCTCCCTTCAACTCAGCCCAGGCCTGGGTCCCTACCTTCCTGTGGTTCCCTGAGTCCGGTTCAGTTGCAAAGCGCTCAGTGGGGTTTTGAGGCCTGGTGGGTGGGGACTGGAGAAGCGAGGGTACTGCCTTCCCCCATGCTTCCCTGGGAATGGAAAACTGTCTGGCTCCTGTGGGTCTGCATGGGCTTAGGCCTGGCTGCTGCTGGACTTATCCTGAGTCCAGCGGACACCCACACACCCCAACCACTGGGAACACGGCTTGGCAGAGAGGAGGGCTGAGTTGGCCTTTTGTGTGATACCAAATGCTCAGTGTAGCTGCCTGGGTTCTTGTCAGGCTGAAGAAAGAAAAAGACCTGTTGGCTGGCAATTCTCCCCGACAATGTGCACTGAACCTCAGAGCCCAGGAAACTTGGGCCCTGCTCAAGGCAGTAAGTGGGGGCCTCTTCTATCCCAGAACTGGCCACTGACAAGAGAAAAAACTTGGCAGGAAAGACAGTGAGAAAAGCTAAGGAGCTGCTTGCTCTGTGTGGAAAATCAAAGGTCTGCTGCTAGCAAATGCTCTAGGGAAGACAGCCAGAAACCATGGAGGCACCGCCCCTTTGTGCTTGGCCATGGCAACCAGTATGGAGGAGGACGAGGGGCAAAATGGAGCGTTTCACCCCTGCAAAGGGATGTACCTCAAGAACATCATCCTTTGTGTGAATACTGGCCTCCCGCCACCGTCCTAGCCCTATATCTGGGTTGATGTGACTTACTCCTAATGTACTGTCACTATCCTATCCCTGTCATTACCCACAATGCTCTCCTCCTTCCGCTCCACTTGTCTAGGGCCCACACATCCTTCTAGACATGACTTGAATCCCACAGCTTCCTTGTCAGTTTCTCCCACGTACTCTCGGAGCCCTTGTCACCTTGGAGTCTGTCCCACACACATTGCCAGCACTTAATTTTTTCCTCTAACGTTGCATGAAAAGTCAGCCTGACCTATTGTCAGCACCTGAGGAGCACAGCCTGGCTACCCATCGGGCGAGCTTAGGTCGACAAGTTAGCGATGGATTTCTGCTAAGTGGAGCCCTGAGCGTTAGCCACTATGCCCACTTGTCCAGGGCCTGCCAGACGAGTGGGATCCTTGGAAGGGAAGTCTTTGATCCTGACACTAGGAGGTGAGGCCAGGCAGAATGGAGAACTGGGTGGATGCGTGCTCTCCTCATGAAGTCTGGTCCTAATGTGTGATCGGCAGCCCTGACTTGAGGCTCTTTCAGAGGTGAGCAAACAGACTATTGCCTCAGCGTCAGGACCATACTTTCCTCATCCCCACAAGTGGTTTGAGCCATTGGTCCGCAGTATTGCACCTCCTGGGGGAATCGTGTATCTCCCAAGTCATAGCTGAAGCACTGGTAGGCAGTCTGGGTTTTGAATGTTCTCTGGAGGCCCAGTTGATAGAGGCTTGGTCTCCAGTCCTGGGGGAACCTTTAGGAAGTGGGCTCTAGTAGAAGGTGACCTAGGAAGTTAGGCCACAATGGATGGGTGGGGGTGTTACCCAACCCCCTTGTCGGTTTCTTGGCTGCCATGAGATAAACCCTCCTCTGTCACCACACATGACTAGCATAATGGCATGTTAGACTCAAAGGAACAGGCCAAGGGACTGTATGTCAAGACTGTTGGAGCCATTCTGTATCTTCCCCTTATATATTGGCCAGCTCAGGTTGCCTTCACCTCTCTGAGTACACTTGCTAAGTAGGTGCCTTGTGTGCACAGCGAGGAAACATCCATCTGTAAGCCAGAAAGGGAGCACCCCAGACAAGAGCCAGGCCCACCAGACTCAGACCTTGTACTCTCTAGCTCCCCTGGTCTGTGGCTTTTGTTATGGTAATGTCAGGTTAACTAGTATGCCTAGATTTTATCACTCACTGAGCCAACAAATATTCACCCAGTGCTAACTGTATGTCAGGAAATCTTATATGTACTACAGTTCCAATGGCCTTGAAGCTGGTGTGTGTGTGTGTGTGTGTGTGTTGGGTCATCCCAACTACTCAGGAGTCTGAGAGGAGAGGATCTTGAGTTTGAGGCTACCTTAGCTAGTGCTCACCTCAAGAACAGCAGCATCTGTGTGTATGTTTGTATGTGTATGTATGCACATGTACCCAAGTACATCTGTGCGGATGCCTGTGTGTGCCCGTGTGTGTGTGTGTTATGTATATGTACCCAAGTGCATCTGTGTAGACTCCATGCTTGTGTGTGTGTGAACTGATGGAAGTTCCTCTCTTGAGCTTATATTCTAGTGAGAGAAGGCAGCATTTAAAAAAGATGACTAGGTAAACCCTAGTCATCCTAGACATCTAAACTGGAGCTAACTGCTGTAACCATGCAGCTGAGAGGCTGGGGGGGGGGGGGGTGGTGGGGCGGGTCTAGAGAGGGAGCATAAACAAAGCCTTGTTCAGGCAGAGGTTCCTGGTGGGCTTGTTCAGAAGACCTTTCTACGAACTATTCAGGGAAAGACTCGGAGGAGGTGAGCAGTCAAGCCACACCAATATCAAATAGTTAAAATATTAGCTTAAAATTACCCACTTCAGTCGGTCCAGGAGGTACATGCTTTAATCTCAGCACTCAGGAGGCAGAGGCTGGTGGATTTCTCTGAGTTAGAGGCCAGCCTGGTCTACAGAACAAGCTCCAGGATGGCCATAGCTCCACAGAGTAACCCTGACTCAAAACACACACAAATTATCTACTGTAACCAGGTGCGGTGGTGCACACCTTTAATCCCAGCAGACAGATCTGTGTGAGTTCAAGGTCAGCCCAATCTACGTAGCAAGTTTTAGGGCAGCCAGGGCTACATAGGAAAACCTCTTCTCAAACAAACACAACAACAACAACAAAACCCAACCCAAACTAAAACAGCAACAACAAAATCTAAACCAAAACAGTAACAACAACAAAAAGCAAGCTAACAAACAAATTACCCATTATATTGATAAAGGGGATAAAAACTGAGTGAATAGTGAGCAACAGAAGTGCATCTAGACTGCTGGGCAGTTGGTCCATGAATAAGCATGAGGTCACTTCACGAGGCCACAGCAGTGGTCAGTGGTGATTTAGAGGTCAGGCTTTAGGGAGCAGCAGAGGGAACTGGCAATATTTAGGCTAGAGATAAAAAAAAAAAAATTGTATAAGGCTTTTCCCTCAGAGCTGCCAGATTCAGAATGACAAGCAATGGGTGGTAATTCAGAGCTCACTAAGTCAGGGCTAACCATGGACAGAAGCCATAAAGGTATGTTTGACAACCAGGCTTTCCCCTAGGATTATTGGGGCATGGGGCGACCAGCACAGCCAAGCATGGCCAACTTTTTGACATCACATGGCCCAACATTGTTATCGACAATGTTTGTGTTCAAGACTCTTACAATAGAGTTAAAAAAAAAAAAAAAAAAAAGGCAGGCTGGGGAGATGGCTCAGTGGTTAAGAACACCGACTGCTCTTCCAGAGGTCCTGAATTCAATTCTCAGCAACCACATGGTGGCTCACAACCATCTGTAATGGGGTCTGGTGCCCTCTTCTGGTGTACTGAAGAGAACAATGGTGGTGTACTCATTTTGTTTTGTTTTTCGAGACAGGGTTTCTCTGTGTAGCCCTGGCTGTCCTGGAACTCACTCTGTAGACCAGGCTGGCCTCAAACTCAGAAATCCACCTGCCTCTGCCTCCCAAGTGCTGGGATTAAAGGCGTGCACCACCACCGCCCGGCTGGTGGTGTACTCATGTGCATAAAGTAAATAAATAAATCTTTTTTTAAAAAGGCTAAACACTGTTCAAGCTTTAAACAGGCTTACGGTTTCTTCGTTGGGGCAACACTCACAGTCATGCAACCACAGGCTGTGGGTTGGACACATGAAACATGATGCTACACATTGGACCATCGAAATCGCTCAGAGACCCTTGTGTTAAAGGTACAGTCTCCAGACAGGAGGTATTGATATGACAGGAACTATTTTTAAGGAGTGGGACTGGTGGGGTCATTCCCTGAGAAGGATTTGTTTGTGGGACACTGATCTTTTTTTCTTGTGGCTCCTGACCATGAAAAGAATAACTGCTCTACCATAGGCTCCCTCCATGATTGATTCTTCTGACTCCAACAGGTCCTAAAGTAATCAACTTGTCTGCTGAGTTATGGACTGCAACTTCCATTACTATGAGTCAAAATAAACCTTTTCTCTTAATAACTTGATCTAACCCAAGTATTTGTTACAGTCATGGAAAACTGACCCTCACACATACTGTAGGAGAGATGCCTGTGCTAGGGGGAGGAAGCAGTGGGAGGCTTTTGGTTTCTTCAGACCAGAGAGGTCAATGAGAATATGTACAAAACAGAGCAGCTCAGTGGGAATTCTTGAGTTGGATGATGGTCTGCCATGTCTTCTCTACCAGTTAGCCTTCCTGGGTTCAGCTCTTTCCTGCGACAAACATGAATAAAAAAAAAAAAAAACCACTTGCCCTATCCAAAAGCAGGGACCAGAGCAATTGATGGATTGAGAGTCAAAGACCCTAAGTTCCAAGAGGAAGATTGCAGCTCATCACACAGAAGAATACTTATAATGCTAAGAGGTATTCCACAATGGAAGGGGCATCTCACCAAAGCATTGGTTTCTATAGGAACAGGCAGACATCCAGTGCAAGCCTTGGAGATGAATCCCTGGTGTCTTCTAGAACTAAGGGTAGTATGAGACTATAACTCAGGCATCTTCATGCTCCTTAGTTTTCCTGGATCCACCCACCAGCCACTGTTGGCCAAAAATGGCCTCCAGTTATATCTAGTATAAAAAACAGGAACATATTTCTGCTTTCCATGAAACTGTTCCCATCTGCTTCTTAAGTAAGGGAAGTGGCTTGTGTTTTAAGACCTATCCTTTCCTCATGGAAATCTAACATGTCCCAGCAAAATGGTGGCTATGGTAGTTTGAATAAAAATGGCCCTCATAGGCCCATAGGGAATAGCACTATTAGGAGATGTTGGGGTAGGTGTGGCTTTGTTGGAGGACACATGTCAATCTCTTTCTGCTGCCTGTTGATCCCGATGTAGAACTCTCAGCTCCTTCTCCAGCACCATGTCTGCCTGCATGCCGCCATGCTTCTTACCAAGATGAAAATGGACTAAACCTCTCAAGTATGAGCCAGCCTCAATTAAATGTTTTCCTTTATAAGAGATGCTGTGGTCATGGTGTATCCTCACAACAATAAAACCCTAAGACAAAAGTTGGTACCAGGAATGGGGTATTGCTGTGATAGGCCAGACCATGCTTTTGTTCGGAGGAATGTGAACTTTGGAACTTTGGATTAGAAAAGCAGTTGAACACTTTAGGCCAGGTTTAATGAGCCATCCTAGTAGGAACATTGAAGTCAGTCAGTGGTGCTGACGATGATTTGAACTGTGGTGGTCTGGCTCAAGAGGTTTCAGAGGAGGAAAATGTTAGTTATGTGGTCTAGAGACTGTTCTTCTGATGTCTTGGTGAAGAATGTGACTGCTTTTTGCCCTTGTCAAAAGAAAAAAATATGTCTGAAGCTAAACTGACGAATTTGGATTAATTGCATTGGCAGAGAAATCTCACAACAGCCTAATACCAGCTTTTTTGTGTGGTTATTAGTGATCATGCTTGTACAGATTTATAATGAAAAGGAGCAAACTGAAGAAAGAAAGCTATAAAATCTACAATTTTGTGGAGAAAAAAGAGGTACCAGGAAGTAGAATGGAGATCAGTCCTGTGTTCAAGGAAATAAAGAAGTTTAAAGAAAAGCCCTATATTATGTTGAATAAGGGGAGAGGTAACCTCAGGGCAAGACCCCACCCCAGTTAAGCTTCCAAATTGGAAAAGAAATTAAGTAAAAGTAAAAAAGAAATTAAAGGAAAGCTTAAGGCCAAGCATGGTGATGCACACCTTTAATCCCAGCACTCTGAAGACAGAGGCAGGTGGATCTCTGAGTTTGAGGCCAGACATGTATACAAAGCGAGTTCCAGGACAGCTAAACTCAGGTGGTGAAGGAAACCCTTGAAAGCAGAAAGCTGGTGAAGATGTAGTTGAATGAGGGGGTTGTGTTCCAGCCCCAGCAAGCAGCAGAACTTGGTAGCTTTGGCCATGTGGTTCTGTCTTTAGAGTCAAAGATGGAGGAGAGGGGTTATGGAGTCTTCTTCCATGAATGTGAGAAGCTACTGAGGCCAGGTATGTATCAGGGGTGTCCCTGCATGGAGGCCCAGAGAGCTCAGTGTGTAGAGCTCTGAAGGTGAAGCCTGGGTTGCCTTGGAGATCCCAAGATATTGGAGATGCCAGAGCCATGGGATACCTGCAGAGGAACTGCTAACAGGGACTGGAACCAGCCCGAGAGAAGGAAGTTTGTTGCAGTCAGCAAAGCTGAAAGGAGTTGATTTGAAGAGAGTATATTGAGATCGGACATGGAGATGCAGAGTTTGGAGTTTGTCCAGCTGGTTTTCAGTGATGCTTTGGTCCAGTATTTCCTTATTATGTTCTCTTCCTTCCCTTTTGGGATAGTAATGTATATCCTGTGTCATTGTATGTTGGAAGTATGTGATCTGGTTTTTTCATTTTGATTTTACAGGGGTTTACAGTTAAGAGACTTGCATGAGTCTCAGAAGAGACCTTCGACTTTGGACTTTTAAACATCTTTGAGACTTGAGACTATCATAGGCTATGGGGACTTTTGAAGTCGAACGAAATGCATTTTGCATTACGATATGGCTACAAGCCTATGGGGGCCAGAGAATGGAATGTGTTGGTTTGAGTAAAAATGGCCCCCATAGGTCCATAAGGAGTGGCACTATTAGGAGGTGTGGTCTTGTTGGAGTAGGTGTGGCCTTGCCTCAGTCTCTGCCTGCTGCCTGCCAATCTCCAGGTAGAACTCTCAGCTCCTCCCATGCCATGTCTGCCTGCATGCCACCATGCTTCTGCCATGATGATAATGGACTAAACCTCTGAAAATATAAGCCAGCCCCAATGAAATGTCTTCCTTTATAAGAGTTCCCATGGTTATGGTGTCTCTTCACAGTAATATCATAACTAAGACAGTGGGTGACATAGGTAAGGCTTTGTGATATCTGTACAGAGCCATACTTGCTGTATCAGAGGATGCATCCCAAGAGTGACAGGACTCTTGCCCCTCCTGGGCTATGCAGAGCTGACATGCCTCTCTTGTGTCTATAAACTGCCTCCCAATCTTTCTGTGGACTCTCGCAGTGTGCATTCTCTTGGGCATCCTTAGCTGCAGAATTCTAGTATTTCTGATCCAGGAGATTTTTTTTTTTTTTTATTGAATATGTAGTTCAGTGTTTACAGTAACGTCAGTCTTTCCCAGGCCACACTCACAGCTTTTTCTGTCTACATATGCCAACTGTTCTATTATTTACCCATAATCCTATTTCAATCTACCCGTCTCAAAATGCTGCACATTTGCATATCATGCTACACAGACTTAAAATCGGACTCACTTTCCATACACTTAAGATCATTGTGATTATCAGCAAACATTATTATTTAATCGTTTGCCTATTCACCCATGTAAAAATCACTGTCAGCATTTTATCATGGACCAGGCAGTCCTTACTTTGGAAACTTTGGGATGTACTCCATCCTCATGGCTAAGCAGAAAAGAAACTCAAGGTGAAACTGACCTAGACTGTTCTGTTTTGCTTATATAGGGGGAGGTTAAGACAAAGCCCTGAACTCAAGATCTTCCCGTTTCAACTTCTCAAAAGCTGGAATGTCGGATGTCCATCTCTGGACTAGACTTCTGTGGTGGTTTAAATGAGGCTGATCCCCACAAGTTCAGGTGTTTGAATCCATGGTCCCCAGTTGGTGGTACTGTTGGGATAGATTTAGGACAGTGGTTCTCAACCTATGGGTTGTGCCCACTTTGAGGGTGTCGAACCCTTTCATAGGAGTTACCTAAGACCATCTGAAAACTCAAGATATTTACATTATGATTCATAACAGTAGCAAAACTAGAGTTATATAGTAGCAATGAAAAAAATCCTATGGTTAGGAATCACCATGACATGAAGAACTATATTAAAAAGTCACAGGCTTAGGAAGGTTGAGAAACACTGATTTAGGAGGTGTGTCCTTCCCAAAGGAAGTATATCACTGGGGTTGTGAAAGTCACCCACCATTCCTAGTTTATTTTCTTTTTTTTTTTTTTTTTTTTTTTTTGGTTTTTCGAGACAGGGTTTCTCTGTATAGCTTTGGCTGTCCTGGAACTCACTCTGTAGACCAGGCTGGCCTCGAACTCAGAAATCCGCCTGCCTCTGCCTCCCAAGTGCTGGGATCAAAGGCGTGCGCCACCACCGCCCGGCCCTAGTTTATTTTCACTTGTGGTTTAGAAATGAGCTCAGATTGCTGCTCCAGCTGTCATGCCTGCAACATCTCTGGCATGACCGGACCTATCCCCCTGGAACTGTAAGCCTAAATAAACCTTTCCTTCTATAAGTTGCCTGGGTCACAGCATTTTAAGCACAACAATAGAAAAATAACCAATGCAACTCCTGACTCCAAGTCAAAGACTCTTTATGCCTCTTGAGTTGAAGTTGATAGTCAAAGGTCTCCAGCACCTCCATCAGTTTCCTAGGGTCACAGAGGCAACACAGCACGTGGATTTTGTCTCAGAATTCTAAAAGGTAATAACTCCCATCAGAAGATATTGACATGGATGTGGTATCACCCCTCAGGATCTTTCCTTGCTCATCTTCTGGTATTTGCCTTAACTTGTGGCAATACTCAGTCTCTGTCTCTGCTTTTAGTGGTGTTCTCCATGTATTGAATCATGGTCTTATTATGATGATATCAGCCATACTGAGTTAAAGGCCCATCCTACCATAGTATATGACCAGATATTAATTCTTCAAGTTATATCTGCAATCATCCTATTTCTAAAGATTCTTATTCTGAGGTATAGGGGAACTAGAACTTCAATGTCTCTTGCATATGTATCTTCCTGTGTGCTACTACACATGTGACACAGGTACCTGTGTGTGTGTGTTTGTGTGTTATCACAGTTTCCTCTGAAACATTCCATCCTGCAGGGAAACTTCTTAAACAGGAAGGCAAACAACTCAAAACAACTTCAGGAAGTCCCTGAAGCTGACTAGATTCACTAGGCTCCTGCCTGCCAGAGTAAATAGTAAAATAGTCCCTCTCAGAAGAGTGAAAGCTTTTAGACAGGCTGGGCTGCAAAGAAGACTCTGAGGCCAGAACAGCTGCCTGGGAGAATCAGAAACTAGCCAAGCTGCCTACAAAAAGTTTAGAGGAGAGTTGCTTGGAGAGGACACTCTCCAACCTGTTGAGCTGCTTGTAGGTTGTATAGTATGCTTTAGATATTCCAGCTTTTGTGAACTGTCACCCATGATGGGGTGGGCCTTGGGGATGCAGCCGTCTTTGAGTCATTTCTGTTCCTGTAAGTAACCTCTCACCCATTGTCTTAGTTAGGGTTTCATTGCTGTGAACCATGACCATGACCAAGGCAACTCTTATAAGGACAACATTTAATTGGGGCTGGCTTACAGGTTCAGAGGTTCAGTCCATTATCATCAAGGTGGGAACATGGCAGTGACCAGGCAGCCATGGTGTAGGAGGAGCTCAGAGTTTTACATCTTCATCGGAAGACTACTAGGAGAATATTGGTTTCTAGGCAGCTAGGATGAGGGTCTTAAAGCCCACACCAACAGTGACACACCTACTTCAACAAGGCCACACCCTCTAATAGTGCCACTCTCTTGCCTGTGCATATACAAACCATGATATCCATACTCCTGTAAGTAATTACAATAAAACTGATCGGTTCACCAAGTTGGACTCTGGTGGTATGCGTACTTTGGTCTGTTGTGGGATCCCTGTCTGGAGTTGGTAGACGTGTGTGTTGCATCTCCTCCCCAGGAGGTAGGAGGTTTTGTTACACAGCAGTGTATGTATGGGGGTGTGGGTTGTGTACATGGATGAGAGTGTGCTTGCAGAGACCAGAGGTCAATGTTGGATGTCTTTACAGCAGGGTCATGGCCTCTTACAGAATGCTGTGCTCACTTTCTCAGATTGCTTTTTTTTTTTTTTTTTTTTTGAGGCAGAGTCTCTCATTGGAATTCATTGATTAGATCAGGCTGGCTGACCTGCAAGCCCCAGGGATCCACCAGTTTTCCCCTCCATACCTCTGAGGTCACAGAGCAAAGCATACACTGTGTCTGAGATTTAAAAAAAAAAAAGAGAGAAAAAATAAAAGAAAGAATGGGTGCTGTGGATTGCCCTCAGGTCCTTGTGCTCGAAAAACAAGTGCTTTATGACCAAGGCATCTTCCCAGTCCCTACATGTTTTTCAAGGTTGAAACTCAACCTGTTACTTTATCCAAAATCTAATGTAGACACTGAATGACTTCAAATATATCATGTGTACAAGTGAAGGGACAGGATCCTATATACTGAGACATTAATAGCTTTTGTTTGTTGTTTTGTTTTTTGAGTCAGGGTTTCTCTGTGTAGTCCCGGCTGTCCTAGAACTCATTCGGTAGACCAAGCTGGCCTTGAACTCATAGAGATTCACCTGCCTCTGCTTCCAGAGTACTGAGATTAAAGGTGTACACTACCATGCACAGCTGAGAAATTAGTAACTTTTTTTTATCATGGCTTGTAGATGCCATCTTGTCCTCACCTCGAGGCTCTGAAGGAAACAGGTAGAGTGAATTGTTGCAGTCTTGGTCCTCAGTGAGCCATTCTTTCAGTGTCTGCCTTAGGTGTGATTCTGCACTAGGCCTTTGGCCTTGCTTTGGCTAAAGCACCATTGGCCAATGTGAGTCAATCAGAGGCTTGAACATGCTTTGCCTTATCATATTGCTAGGGACTATTTCGCAGTCATACGAAGGAGCTTGAATTAGTCATGGAGGAAGAGACTTCATGGAGCTGGACAAGTCATCTCTACTTGCCAGCCTCCAGCTAATTGTCACATAGTCAGCTGACTATGTGATTGATCCTCAGGAAGAACAGTAGCATTGTCAACCTAACCAGGCCCAAACTGCGGAGTCACAAGCAAATGAAATATATTTTAGATCATGAAGTTTTGGGGCAGTGTCTTCTTAAACAGGACATGCTTAGTACAGCAGATATCACTATGGTGTTATAGTGTTATAAAGACTCGCCAAGGACTCAAGGAAGGAAAGGGGACCCTGTCATTGTATAACGTAGAACCTAGAAGATAAACATGGACATTTCTGATCTTGATTAGTTAATAATGCCTGACAGAGCATAGAGACTCTAGAGGAGAAGGATAAAGTATTTTAGGGTCTCAAGTGCCAAGACTGGACTGAAGAGATGGGGTGAGATCCCTTTGGACTAGGAAGACAAATGTGAGCTCGGAGATGTGGAGGCTGCAGGGGGGAGGTATGACACACACACATGGTGGCTAATCTGAGGAGTGCAGGACAAGTCAAGAACAGGGTGATCCACCCCCACACCCCCCACCCCCGGCCCCTTTGGAAGCTCAGTTAGGGTTTCCATTGCTGTAAAGAGACATTGTGACCATGGCAACTTTTATATAAGGAAACATTTAACTGGTGTTGGCTTATAGTTCAGAGGTTTAGTCCATTATCAACATGGTGGGAAGCATGGCAGCCTGCAGGCAGACAGGGTGCTGGAGAAGGAGCTGATTGGATCTGCAGGCAGCAGGAAGTGAATGCCACACTGGGTGTGGCTTGAGCATCTGAGACCTCAAAGCCTGCCCTCAGTGACACATTTCCTCCAACAAGGCCACATCTCGTAATATCGTCACTCCTTATGGACTAATTATTCAAATACATGAGTCTGTTGGGGGGGGGGTGCATTCCTAGTCAAACCACCACACTGGGTAAGAAGGCAGCTAGGGATTGGGCAGGGTCTTGCACATGCTAGGCAAATGCAGTATCACCTTTTCAACCCTTAGTTTTTTGAGACAGAGTTTTATGATGGAGTCTAGGCTGGCTTGGGACTCACTATGTAACTCAGTTTGTCCCCCAACTTTTGAGCCTCTGAGAGGTGAAATTGTAGGTGTGACCATCATGCGCATCTGAAGAGAGACTTCACAGTGGGAATTAAGCTGGCAGGACTGGACTTGGTACTTTATGGTAGAAGGGCTGGGGAGATGGCTTAGCAGTTAAGAGCTAACTGCTCTTCCAGAGGTTCTGAGTTCAATTCCCAGCAACCACATGGTGGCTCACAACCATATGTAATGTGATCTGATGTCCTCTTTGGTGTGTGTCTGAAGAGAGCAACAGTGTACTCATATAAATAAAACAAATAAATCTTTAAAAAAATGGTAGAAGTCTAAAAAATATTTTTATTTATGTATTAATGTTTCTGATTAGATTTAATACCAACTACACAGTAGACTCTGTGCTAGAAGACAGATAGGCAAAGAGACTAGTCAGAGTACATATGCTTACTGAATACCGGCTAGGTCGAGAACCTAGCCTGACACTGTGACTGAGTGGTGCCCCACACAGTGCTTGAGCCAAGGAGGGAGTGCAAGGCTCCCACCTTGAGCCTCCAGCTGTTGGAGAAGGCAGAAGTTCTCACTGCAATATGGGATTGATGATGGCTCACTAGCAAGAATGGGGTAGCAAGAGAGCAGAACGGGAGTTTTGGGAACATATGTGAGGGACGTTATCTTGCCTGGGGAGTCATAAAAGACTTTTCAGAGGAATTTAGACTTAAGCTGACAACAGAGGATGAAATGTCTGGGAAAATATCCATGAAGGGCATGGTAGATGGAAAATGGAAGAGGATCATGTGAGGAACCAGAAGACAGAAGTGTGTTCTGCTTATTTGGAGGGGTCAGGAGGACAAGTCCAGGCTAGAGCGGGCTCTTCTCTTTGGGCTCTGCACAATAGAAGGCGGGGCATAGCAGACTTACTGGTACTCTGGCTTTGACTTGGGTCTACAAATGGTGTGAGCAGGAGCTAAGAGTAGAGATGGAGAAAGCACAGGCCTTCTGGACTCCCTGCTCAGTCATTTTGGCTCTAGCAGGGGCCACATGTTCCAGCCCTACCTCCTCTTGGGTGGCTGCATGTTCTTTGGCTCCAGAATTTTTGTCCAGATGAAGCCTTCATTCCCTTTGTAGACCAGGCTGGCCTAAAAGTCACAAAGATCTGCCTTCCTTTGCCTCCCAAGTGCTGGGATCAAAGGCGTGTGCCACCACCGCCTGGCATCCCTGGGAATTTTTAACCAGTGCAGATGCCTGTTATTTCCTGTTCAGGGGCTTAACTGAAGATCGTGGTGAGTCTGTTAGTCTTCGTTGTAAGGGTAATGGTAAGATAATTATAGGACTGAAGCATGAAAGTAGGGTAATATATCCTTAAAAAGATTGCCCTGGGACTCACATACTGGAGGGGAAAAACTGACTCCTGAAAGCCATTCTCTGGCTTCCACACATGAACCATAGCATGCACGTATCCCCTGCCTCTCCTCACCCCCTGAAATAAATAATTAAAAAATTTAAAAAAAAGATTATCCTAAGGCTTCTGCTTCCAATAAGGACAGATTGAGGTCTAGCCAGACAAAAGTGTCCGATAAAAATCTGGAGAAGTCACTGAAAGTACTGGAGAGCGAATGAAATAGAAGACAGAAGATGCCCTCAGAGGGTGGGAGCTGCACAGAGTGAGCTTTCTCTTTTGTGGCCCCTTTCAGTGCACTTGTGGCTGCTGGATACAGTGGAGGATCCCGAAGGATAAGACCCAGAAAGCACATCCCCATGCAGAGCGCACTTACCTCTCAGAGGATACATCACCAAAGGGGAGCACTTACCTCTTAGTAGGGAGCACATCCCTGTTGGGGAGCACATTTACCTCTCAAGAGAGAGCACATCCCCAAAGGAGAACACTTATTTCTCAGTAGGGAGCACATCCCCAATGGGGAGCACACTTAACTTCTCAGTAGGGAACATATCCCTGATTAGGGAGCACATTTACCTCTCAGTAGGGAGCACATCCCCAATGGGGAGCACACTTAACTCTCAGTAGGGAGCACATACCCAATGGGGAGGACACTTACCTCTCAGCAGCTCCTGAACCACACGTGTGCTGAACAGTGATTCAGCTTAAGAGAAAGCACTCAGATTGCCATGTAAAAGAGACCAAGTTGCCATGGTCAGGGAAAAACAACAGAACCAAGATTTGTCACAACTCTACATTTTCAATGGTGAAGCTCTACTGAAAATTTACCTGGCATTTAAGGAGTCATGAGAAAAAGAAAATCAACTGAAAATGATCCTAGGATGATCCAGATACTTGAAAAAAAAAAAAAAAGGTTACATGATAGATCTGACTATCACCAGTGAAGTAAAATAATATTAAGTCATACTCCTATGAATGAAAAGATTAAGAAATCTAAGCCAAGAAATATATCTATACACATACATACATACATATATATACATATGTATGTATACCTATACACACACATATATATTATATATAATATATATATTATAATATATATATATATTTTTTTTCAAGTCAGTGTTTTTCTGTGTAGCCTTGGCTGTCCTGGAACTTGCTCTGTTGAGCAGGCTGGCCTTAAACTCACAGAGCTCCACCTGCTTCTGCCTCCCAAAAGCTGGGATTACAGGTGTGTGCCACCACACCCAGTGTTAAATAGAGATTTTAGAATAGAAAACTACAGTGTGAGGAACAACTTTTTGTTGTGGGTTGCCCTGGTGCTGTTTGTATTTCGATGCTAATTCTGCTTCCTCAAGAGGGGCTGCCCCAAGGAGAGTGGATCACTACTCAGGTGACTTCCTGTGACCCTTCTCCCCATTCTAACTGGTCAAGTAAAGGCTAAAGGTTGGGGACGTGATATACCGTCCAGAGCATTCCCCTAAGGACATACATGCTTTCTTCAGCAGTTCATTATGGGGTTCACTCAAGCTCCCAGCGGTTCACTCAGTTATGAACCCATCAGGGGATTAATCCACACAGAGCCCTCATGATCAAGCACCTCCTCAAAGCTCCACCTTACAGCATCACCACCCTCCCACACTCCCACAACCTTCCCCCCCACCGCAGCTCAGATCCAAATTGTAACACTGGGAAGGTCATGGGGAAAATACAAGTCAGGTAGCCAAGGGAAATGACATGTTCTGTGCCAGGGGACAAAGGCTCAGGGCTGATTTTTGTCACTAACCACAGAGACTAGAAAGATGAGATGGCTTTGAAAACAAACAAACACCAATCACACAAACAAAAATGCTAATATACAATTCTATGTCTGATATAAAAATTTTTTTAAGAGTCAGGAAATTTTTGGGTAAAAGAGAATCCACTGACAGTAGACCTAGCCTTATAGAAAAAAAATATGACTGTATACATATACACACGTGTGCACATAGCATAGTTACGGGTAGAAGAAAGGCATTCATGACCTACATGGAAGGTGCTTCCCGGACAACTAGGTGTGATGGGACAGGTCTGTAATCCAGCATTGAGATGGAGGATCAGGTCATTCTAGATTATATACTACAACAGTTGGAGGTTCAAGGTCAGCCTTGGCTACATAAGACTGTTTTAAAAATAAAGAAATAAACAAAAAAGTAAAGCTATATAATGCATTTTTTTTCAGAACAACCAATAAAAATAATAATAAATAGATGGATAAAAAGCCAATATTTGCAAACCATTTCCCTCATAAAAGCTTAATATTTGCCCATGTAAAAAGCACTGCCAGTATTTCATCATGGACCAAAACATATAAGGAAGTCAACTTGACAATAGGAAAACAACCCAATTTAAAAATCAGAGCTGGCTCTGGTGTGTCAGGTCTGTAATCCCAGTTGCTCTGAGGTTTAAGGCAGAAGAATCACAAGTTCAAGGCCTGCCTGGGCTATACAGTGAGTTCAAGTTCAAGACTAGTCTAAGTAACTTAATATGCCAAAAAAAAAAAAAAAAAAAAAAAAAAAAAAAAAAAAAATAAAAAACCAAAACAGTGATCTGGGGAAGGCAAAGGTCAGAGGATTAAGAGTTCAAGGCCAGTCCAATCTACATAGCAAGACCCTGTCTGAAAGCAGAAAACAAACAAACAAACAGAACAACAACAATTAAACACAGGAAAAAAAAGGGTTGGTGAGGCAGAAACCATTCATTCATTCACATGGAAAACTAGTTCCACTCCTAGTGTTCCCCCACGTGAGATAAAAACTGACGTCCATCTAAAGACATGTACACAATGTTCATGAGAGCCATTTTCAAAACATCTCAAAACTAGGAAAAGCCCAACGTGAGTGTAGTGACTGCCGGGCAGATAGACAGACAAGAGTATCCTGGCCTGCTCAGTGCCTCAAAGGAGGAATGGGAGACGGCCTATGAAACGGAAGAAGCAAAACTTCCATGCTGCCTGTTTCCATTTATATAAAATCTTAGAGAAGTGACAGAAAAGGGTGTCTGCTTAGGGTGGGCTGGTTGTAGTGGGTGGGTTATGTGTGTGTGTATAGTGTGTATGTGTTGGGGGAGGTGTATGTATGGAGTGTGTGGTATGCATTATGTTCCTGTGTTTGACTGTGGTATAGGGTGGTGTGTGTGTGTGTGTGTGTGTGTATGTCTGGTGTGTCTGGTGTATGGTGTGTGTGTGTGGTGTGTGTATGTTTGTGTACTTGTCTGTGGTATATGTATGGTACGTGTGGGGGTGGGAAGTGGTGTGTGTATATATGTATGTGTGTGCATGTGTCTGGTGTGTGTGTGTGTATGCCTGTCTGTGTTTGTGTCCTTGTCCGTGGTATATGTGTGGGGTAGGGGGTGGTGTGTGTGTGTGCATGTGTCTAGTGTGTGAGTGTGTGGCGTGTGTATGTATGTGTGTGTGGTGTGTGTGAGGTTATGGGGTTATGAGGTGTGTGTGTATGTGTAGTATGTAGGGTGTATGTTTGGAGTTTTTATAGGGTTGGTGTCTATAGTGGCTCTTGTATAAAAAAGTCTTGTGGTGATGGGGAAGTGTCTATGTCTTCATGGTGGACATGTTTACAGGAGTCTATATGTTAACAAAAGTTTCATCAAATACCATATTAAAATGGGTGACTTCGTGGCCCCAAGCTATACTTAGTTGCAGTGTGTTACACAGATGGGCAGCGAGTATGGACGGTTCCAGAGGACCAGGCAGAGGCTGCAGTCTCCCCTCGCTCACGCTTCACACAGTGTTCACTTTCTCCTTGCACCGCAGCTGGAGAGAGCCACAAAACTGAACGGGGGAACCTGGTTCGTTTCCAAGGACCTATAACACAAAGGGCCAAATCCCCCGCTGCCGCTGTCACCCTCTCTGTCTCCTGGCTGGTTCCCAAGCATGTTATTAGGTTAACTGCAATCTTGTCCACAGAGCGATCCCAGTTCCGTGGAGACAAATAGCCACTAAGCCAGGGAGGCTAAGCGCTTATCCACTGCAACTTTATTTCCTTAGAACTCCGTTTTGTCTGCAAAGAGCTGAGCCACGCCGTCCAGTCCCCGGCACCTTCTGAGCCTTGAGTCGGCAGTCTGAGACACAATGCAGATTTGACTTGTGTTTTTATTTATGTTTACCTATGCATGCTCTTTGGCAGATATTTCCAGCTTCTTCCCCAGTGCCCGATTGCCTCAAATGCAGCTTTCAAGGGCCCACGAAAAGTGCCTTCCCGAGGAGTGAAGCCCTTCTCACTGATCTGGGCAGTCTATATTGGATAATACAGGACTTATAGGCAGTCTCATATAGACTGTTTGGGCTGGTATTTTATAGATAATGTTGGTCTTCTCAACTGGAGTCTTATTTGTTTGTTTGTTTGTTCGTTTGTTTGTTTGAGACAAGGTCTGGGGAGCCCTGGCTGTCTTAGAACTCACTCTGTAGATCAGGTTGATTTCAGACTCAGAGATCTGCCTGCCTCTGCCTCCAGAGTGCTGGGATTAAAGGTGTGCACCACCACCATGTTTGATACATCTTGAGTCTTGATATCCTCAACATCCCTGCCTCAATGTACATACACACACACACACAGAGCTAAAGGGCTCATGGCTGGAAGCTTTGTCTTAAGTACAATGAAGCTGAGATGTGCTGGAACCTTTAAGAGGTGGGACCTGCTAGGAGCCAATGAGATCACTAGGGGTGTGGCCTCAGAGAAGATCAAAGTAGTTCTCATAGAACCCCAGTTACTGTGCAAGTGAATTGCTACAAAAGAACAATCCAAACCCCTAACTCTGGCTTCCTGTGTCACTACATGACCCCTCTCTTTAACTCATGCTCCCACCATTATGCCATCACCTGTAATATATTCAGAAGGCCATCATCAAGCCAGCGGACCTCTGAAACTGGGAGCTAACTTCTTTTCTCTGTAATGCATTTAGTTTCTGGTATTTTGTTATAGTAACAGATTCATTCATATCATCACCGCACCCCCCCCCCCCCGCTAGTTTTAAGCGTTTAAGCAATATCTCCATACTCAGTTTAGTCTTGTTAGACTCATCTTATTTAGTCTACTGTTATAACTTGCCTCCTCTTTAGTTCTAGTTAATGTTCACCTTTTTTTTTTTAACATTTTATTTATTTATTTGATATATATGATGAATACACTGTAGCTGTCTTCAGACACACTAGAAGAGGGCGCCAGATCCCATTACAGATGGTTGTAAGCCACCATGTGGTTGCCTGGGAATTGAACTCAGGACCTCTGGAAGAACAAGCAGTGCTCTTAGCCGCTGAGCCATCTCTCCAGCCCCCAATGTTCACCTTCTTGTGTGGTGACGAAACACGAGACAGTCCCCAGTTCTCAGAAACCAGAGTGAGCAAAAGTTGTGTCTGGAAGCTCCCAAACCACCAACTGTTCTTACTGTTCTTCATTTAGTAGGAGTTGACAGAGCTTGTGTTCAGAATCTTCCCCCGAAAACAGCTGTGTGGTGAGGTCCAGTACAGAGCTCCAAGTTAGTATACATCTTCCCCTTATGCTCTTGCATGTTTGTTGGCCCTATAGCATGACTTATTTTAGGCACAGACTCATTTCTACTTGGCCATAAGCACATGGATTCCATATGCATGTAGATCAAGTCAAGGCTTCTTCCAAAGTTTAATAGAAGTGAAGCCAGTGTGCCACATGTTGAAATGGGTGGTCTTGGAAGTCAGCTAGACCTATGGTGGACTCCTGGGTCTGTCATCTGGGTGATCTTGTTTTAATTGCAGGATGTCTCTGTTTCTAGATCTGTAAAACAAGATTTGTAAGGCAAATGAAGGCGCTCCAATATGCACAGTGTTTAGCACAGGGGCTGAGGTAGGATTAATAGCTCTTCCCATTCTCTGGGGTAGCAAGCTAAACTGCTCTTTTTCTGCCAAGAGGCCCAGGCTGGATGAGCAGAAGAGGAGTGACTGACTGGTGGCTGGCTCCATCCTTTGATCCTCCTGGGACATACTGGGACTCCCATCCCTGCTGGGAAGTGCTGCCTACTGGAGGTTGTGGCGTTCTGTGGTATTCTGGGTGAGTCTGTGCAGGTTTCAAAGACAGCGGGTCCTTTTGAAGGGAGTATTTGCAGCTCATTAGCTTTGGGGGGCCGAGACCACCAACTAAATCTAATCTGGGTCTGCAAAGACCTCTGCATGGGGTTGGAGAAGATAAATGTGCTAGCCTTTCTCTGTAGACTGGGGCTTTCAGTGAAGAGAGGCTGGTAGACTCCAACTGCAGGAATGTCTAAGGGTGTGAAGACAAAGCTTCCTACACTAAAGCAGAATGACCCAGCTTAACCTGCCTATCCCAGAGTCATGGATGTCAAAAAATACCATTTGATGGCGATTGCTCTGATAACAAGAGAGATGCACATCAAAGCCCAAAGCCTCCTGCCAGGCTAACCACACACCAGCTGTGCTGTGGGTTTGATCTTGTAAAGGGGCGGGGCTTCTTGTTTCCCCCAGAAACCTCAGGATGTCCCACCCTTCAGAGAGAATTCCACAACCAAGGGGTCAGGACACCTGCCTAGGGTATCCAGCGAGGAATATTTCCAGGCCAATCCACTTGTTATGAGCGCTCTCACACTGACCAGAGGGGCTCCTGGTTGCTAACAGTAGCTTCTTCACCCTTTCTCCAAACTTGGGAGATGAGAACTCTCTCGAACCCCTCCAACTCTCATCCCCCCCCCCCCCCCCGAGATAGGGTTTCTCCTTGTAGCCCTGGCTGTTCTGGAACTTGCTTTGTAGATGGAACTTGCTTTGTAGATTAGGCTGGCCTTGAATTTAGAGATCTGCCTGCTTCTGCCTCCTGAGTTGTTGGGGTTAAAGGCATGTGCCACTACTGCCTGGCTTGAAGATAAAAGCTTTTAAAGAAAATATATTTATTATTACTATTTATTTGTTATTACCATTAAGTATGTGTGTGTGTATGCGCGCGTGCGTGTGTGTGTGTACATACACACACACACAAATGTCTGTGGAGGTCAGAGGCATCAGATTCCCCCTGGAACTAGAGTTACAACTCAGCTCATCTGGAAGAGCAGTATGTAACTTTAACTGCTGACCTATCTCTCAAGCCCTCAACATAAAAGAACTTTTGTTTATTTGTTTCTGAGATGGGAGTTTCTCTATGTAGCCCTGGCTATCCTGGAACTTAGACCAGGCTGGCCACTACCCAGCTTTTTTTTTTTTTTTTTAAGGTGGTTTCTTGGATGGAGTTCAGGATGACCCTCGAAGGTGGAAGCCTACAGTGAAGCTTCCTATAAAGTTTCCACAAAGGATCATGACAAGAATATGTGATGGACCCATGTAAGCCTTTCTCTTAGTGGGCACTGACCCAGGAGAGGTTAGCCCCCTTAATCCTACTATGGGAAAGGTAGTTAGCTCTAGGACTGCAAATAGGGTTTTGAATTTGTCTTTAAATGTAAACGGTTGTAAAGAAGCCTGTTCCTAAGGGCGTATTTTTGCTAGCACAAAACAAGAGGGTTAAACTTGGTTAGAATAAATTTGCTATGTAAGAGCCAAAAGGGGGCTCAATAGAAACTTGGTCCGTTTTCCCCGGCCCCCACCTTCTGAACTTGTAGGCCAGGTTACCTTATGTAGTCCAGGATGGTTGGAACTTGTATGACCCTCCTCCTTCAGCCTTCAGAGTGTTGCTATCCCAGACCAGTCACCCAAACTTAGGCAGCCTTCCTTTTTTGGACTTCACTGCTAGATAGACTGAGTTAGCCGTGTGGATGCTGACTATGGAGTTCGGTCCTCGGCGAGGACAGAGAGGGTGGCATTCTGATGAACTTTAAAGACAGACCTCTGTCCAGTTAAGTGTCTTAGATGTGCCCAGACATGAACACACTGACATTCTGAATAGCAGAGGGAAGGAAGGCAGCCTGAGAGGGCAGAAGAGGCTATTTGTATTCCTGTACTACTGGGCATGGGAGCAGCAGCTCGGGGTGGTCTGAGCCAGACAGCAAATTGGGTTGAAGAGTGAGAAGTGAGGAGATGAATGGGAAGCCAAAGAGTGATCTTCCGTTTTTTGTTGTTGTTTTGGCTTTTTGGGTTCACTCCCAAACTTATTTCCTTACATTTGAGATGGAAGCAAGCTCACAAAGAGAAAATAGAGAAAAATTTCCCGCACATGAAAACGGGCCTTTCATTCCCTTTGCAGCCGGGAATCAAAATATTTTTTTGAGAACAAGCTTCTTTGTACATTTGTTCCAGGCTGAGTCCACGTGTTCCTCCCATATCCTGATCCTTTTTCTGAGGATGATTTGGTGGTCGTGATGTTGGGGCGGGGAAGGGGGGGGAGTGACAGGGGGGAACGGGCTTGTTCTGCCCTTTCCTCGGCTAGCCAGCCAACCAGCAAATAACTAAGGTTATGTTGCTTCCCCACCTCCAAGCCCCTCCTCTTTCCCCGGGCACCCTATGACCTCTCTCTCCTGTTGCAAGCCAGGTCTCCAGGCCTGCGCACAGCTGCCCACAGCGTTGGCAGAGCGCTGGAGAGAGCTTGGCCAAATGGAACTTTAATGAATTCAAGACCTGCTGGGCCCAGCCAGGAGAAAGAGCTGGACTTGGGCTGTGTAAAAAGAAAAAAGCAGAAAACTGGCCTCTTGTGGGGAGACTTACACAAGGCTTATTGCGTCAGGCAAGCAGGTACTTGGAGAACTGCGGTTAGTTGAAACAAAGAACACACAGAATCCCAGCTGGCTCCTCAAAGCCCCCCTCCTGGCTGCAGCTCAGTCCCTGGCATCCAGGGAGCCCCACAGTCTTCCAGACTCAGAGAGTGCTGGGGAGCCATGAAAGCCCCCAGGGAAGATATTGGGTCCTCAGGGCGCTACTGGGAATTTCAGGGGTCCTTGGGAGCCACTGGGAGCCTCGGGGGTCCTCAGGGCATCACTGGGAGTCTCAGGGACCCTCAGTGGTCCTCGAGGGCCTCAAGGGTCCTCAGGGACCCTCAGGAGAGCTATGGGGAGTCTCTGGGAGCCAGTGGAGTCCTGTTAGTCATCAGGGGAGCTGCTGGGAGTTTGGGGGGGGGGGTTCTTGGGAAGCCTCAGAAAAGCCCTCCTGCTCCTGGGGCCCTCAGTGGGGCTAGCCTAGCTTGCATATCCTTAGCAGTTCAGGGCAGCTGCCAACTGTGCCCTCCCACCCCCTACCCCAGGCAGCCACAAGTCTATAGAGAGCTCTCTGTGGGACTTGATTACTGTTTTCAAATACTTAAAAGGCTGTCATTTGGAAAAGCAGTGGATTTATTCGGTATGGAGCCAGAGGATAAAATTAAGACTGAAGGCGGAAGCTGTAAGAAAACAGACTCTGCTTCATAAAAAGAAAACTTCAACCATTGGAGTCTTTGCCGGGATAATCAGGATAACCGGTGGCTTTGGGAAGTTCTGAGCTGCTCAGCTCCGGAGATGCTCAAATGAAATGTCTAGAGGGTCAACCTAGTAGTTTAGTTGTCTCTTTCCCTCGTGTGCTGCTAAGGATAGGCACTCTGCTATTCCTGTCTGTGTATAGTGCCTGGGCCTCCATGTGTCTGTGTATAGCAGGGCCTCCATGTTGGACGACATGAAGAATGATAACCACAGAGGGCATGATGTGGTCTCAGGTCTTTTGTAAGAGCGGCTCTTGGGGAGCCTGACTATCCTCTCACAAGTTTTTGAATGGAAAAGGGCTGACTTAACATGAACAGCGCCCACGCTGTGGAATGATAGGAGTGGATAGAGCTGTTGGTTCCTTTCTGTGTTCAAAGTATCAGGGTGGTTTCCTGTGGAATCCCAGGCACACAAGGAGATGTCCCCCCTCATGTTAGCCAGAACTACTTATAATACTCTGGGAGTCCCCTCAGAAAGAGGGTAAGATGAAACTAGACTTTGGGGTTCCATTTTGACCCCAACTGCTACTATCTGCCCTGTGTTTATTCCCCTGCCCCTTTGTATATGTGCATTCTGTGAGCCAGTGATTTGCAGCTCACACACACACACACACACACACACACACACACACACGTGCACTTGTATGTGTACATGCACATTGTCAACACATACATGAACAGTGAATCCTGAAAATTACAGTATCACTGAGCATCTACAATGTGCAAGACTTTGTTCTAGGTACTGAGTTACAACAGTGAGACAATTTGATGAAAAACTCCTCCTGAATTTGTACTTTAATGGGAAGAGACCTGTAAACAATGGGACATTAGAAAGTGATCGTGTTGGGGGGTGAAGAGATGGATCAGTGGTTAAGAGCACTGACTGCTCTTCCAGAGGTCCTGAGTTCAATTCCCAGCAACTACATGGTGGCTCACAACCATCTGTAATGGGATCTGATGCCCTTTTCTGATGTGTCTGAAGATAGCTACAATATACTTACATACATAAAATAAATAAATCTTTAAAAAAGGAAAACGATTGTGTTATAGAAGAGAGGGGGAGGTGCACAAAAGGCATCAGAACAGAAAGGAACACAGTACTACTGGGATTTCTTCTCTCTCTCTCTCTCTCTCTTTCTCTTTCTCTCTTTCTTTTTCTAAGATTTATTTCTTTTTATTTTTATGAGTACATTGTAGCTATCTTCAGACACACCAGAAGAGGGCATCAGACCCCATTACAGATGGTCGTGAGCCATCATGTGGTTGCTGGGAATTGAACTCAAGACCTCTGGAAGAGCAGTTAGTGCTCTTAACCACTGAGCCATCTCTCCAGCCCACTACTGGGATTTCTAATAAACTAATCAGATAAATCTTCACCCAAATGGGGCTATGTAAAGGGGCTTTGTGAGCAGAGACTAAAAGGAAGTGAACAAGCCATATGGGAATGCTGTTCTAGGCTGAGGGCCCGGCTGCAGCTAAGGCCCTGTGGTAGAGTTTGGTAGTATAGGAGCCTGATAGGCTGTGGGAAAAAAAGAGTACTGCACACTTGAGTAAGTTAGCAGGGTAGTCAAGCTCAGTGTGGCTCCTGTGCTGCCTGTCTCCTTAGGACGTTTCTGTATCACTCTGTCTTCAACTGTAGTGTGCTTTCAACTAATAGACTATAGCAGATACTATAGACATTGTTTCCAAGATTCCCCAAGCTTCCACTTCTCTACTTTGTCTTTTCTTACTCACTCACCCACCCACACAATGTGCCACCCCATGGAGAGACACATTTGACAGGAAAGCGATGGAGTGAGGGATTTTCTTGCTTGGGAGCAACCAAGGCCCTCAGCCTGCAAGTCCCTAGGGAGCTGAGTCTTGCCAACTGCTCTGTTAATTGAGAGGGGACTCACTGCTCGCTGAGCTATCTGAGACGACCATGGTCACTGCCCACGCTCTGATTATAGCCTGTGAGAGGCTGAGCCAGAGAACCCAGCAGACCACTCCCACCTCCTGCCTGGACACGGTGGAAGAATTAATGTTTGTTTTTTTAGGCTCCAAGTTTTGGAATAATTGTTTTTCGGTCATGGATAACTGGTACACAGGAGGAGTAGTTAGCAATGAGCTCACGTTGATGGACAGAGCCAGATTGTGTAGGGTTTTTGGCTTACTGTACTTCGGTGGCATTCCTCGGTGGCATTCCTCGGTGGCATTCCTCTGGTAGGAGTGGGAGAGATTCAATGGAACGGTTAAAGGAGAGGAAAGGTTCAAGCTGAGTTAACGATCTTGGAGAAAAATTTTTTGTGATAGCTTGGGGAGGCCATAAGGATACAGCAAGCACAAGGCCTGACTGTCATGATGGTCCAGTTGAGAGGTGGTACCTAGAATATGGAAGAGGGATGGACAACGGAGGTGACCAGGAGTAGAACATGTTTTCAAACAGAGCCAAGGGAACATCCTGACAGACTGGCTTGAAGTCTAAGAGAAAGAGGGACTTGGTGATGACTTTGGTGTCTCAGTGGAGTAGGATGAAGGATGGCTGGAGAAGACATGGAGAAGATCAAATTAGGGGCAAAAACTTCAAGTTCAGTTTGGGAAATATCAAGTTCTAGATGACTTATGAGCAGACACGTTTGTAAGTTAGCAACTTAAGTGACAGGTCTGGACTGGAGATGCAAATTTTAAAATCATCAGTGGTATTTCTCAAGACATGATACCAGGTGAGGTCTAGTGCTACCCACGGTAGCTACAAGACAGAACCTCAGTGGCCAGCAACAGATGTTAATAAAAGAGATGCAATACATCGTGTCACGTGTGTGAATGAACCCAGGGACTATTATGCTAAGGGAAGACTCCAGACAAAAAAAGACAAATTCTAGTCCAGTTATGTGACATAGCTAATGTGGTCAAAGATATAGAAACAGGAAGTAGGGAGGTAGCTAACAAGCACAGGAAGAAGAGGAATGGGATCAGGGTTTCCGTTTCAGGAAGAAGAACACGGCTCTGTTGATGTCCCCAAACAGCCCGAATGCTGAGCCTGCTGTCACTAGCCTGTAATCCCAGACCTTGGGAGGCAGAAGCCTGTTCACAGACAGAACTCTGGCCACTTCTCCTTCTCTTGGATTGACATTGCCCTTTTCCAAGACATTCTTGTCAGCACAGAAACAGGATGCTATCTAGAGCTACCTACAGACATTCTGGAGCCCTGTTCACCCTGGAAAAGCATTCTGCACCTGGATTCCAGGCACCACGGGCTCCCTGTTTACTTTCTACTGCTCCTTGTCATCAGCCTTTGCTGCACTTATACCCTCCCCACCCCCACCTCTCCCACCCAACCCTGCCTCTACCCCTACCACATGGCCTCCTCCTTTGGAGTTCCCCTGGGTTCTCATTGGACTTTTTGTTTTTCGTTTTTTTGTCCTTTTTCAATCTAACTTTCAACTTATTTTTCTCTTGTGTTTAATTTTATTTTGGCAGCTCCCAGTCCCTTGCATCTTGCTCACTTTAAAAGGTTCTCATGTCTGCCATGGGTTGCCATCTTCTGTGTTTAGACCTATGCTTCCAGACCCATCTTTTGGGAAAGTCCTTCTTGAGTATGGCTTCTAACTCCTTCCCACATATTCTGCTATGCACTCCATTTCTCTCACCCTCCTCTGACTCGAAGAACATTATTAGTGCCTTCCTAATCCCCTCACTGCTGCTGTTCCTCCAGTCCGAAAGCTGCCAGATGGAGGGACCACACTTGATCCTTCCTCCTTCTTCCCTCCATCCTCTTCATCATCACCACAGGCACTGAGATTTTACTGTATGCTACACATGTGCTAAATGCAGCCTGTCACTTAATAAGATTGAAGTTTGATTTTTACAAAGGAGCTGCAGGCTTGGAGTCACTGAGATCAAAAGCGATTCATAGGGAAGACTGTGAGGCTGTGGCTCCCTCCTTCCTTCCTTCCAGTCTCCACTCGTGATGCTGATTGCTGCTGCCAAGGACTTGACAAGGAGCTGTGCTCAACAGACAGATGTGGAGAAATAAAAGCTACCCAGGATGAACAGTTCTACACATGAAGCGATCTCCTCCTGTGACCTGGACTCCCTCCTCCTTGTCTTTGTTTCTGAGACAAGTTTTCATGAAGCTCAGCTGGCCTCCAACTCACTATGTAGCCAAGACTCTTGACTCCCCATTCTCCTACCTCTACTTCTTCAGTGCTGGGGATTACCGTCATGCACCACCACTTCTAGCTGGGCAGCGCTAGAGCCAAGTCTGGTGTAAGCATGCTCTCACGGCCTGGCACTGAGCAAGCATGGGCTGCACAAACCCAGCAAGAAGTGGAGACCATTTCTGGGGGCTTGCTTGGCTGCTGAGCCAGAACTCCCCAATGTGAAGAACTAATGCTGTTTGTAGAAAAAAGAAGAAAGTGAGAGAAAAGGGGTAAGAGGGAAGAGTTAGGAGGATGGAGGGCAGTAAAGGAACAGAAGAAAGAAAGAGCCAGCGAGAAAGAGCTAGGACAACTAAGAAAACTGAGGACAAGAATTAGGGAAGGATGAGCGGACAAAGTAGCTTCTCTGGCCTGAACGTGTCCCCAAGATTTCATGTGCTGTTGTGGGGGTAGCAGGGAAGCCTGGCAAGATGCTACATATTGTCAAGTCCAAGCATCTGAGTAGCACTAACTGACAGGGCAGAAGAAGAAAACAGTCTTGCAAACCTCTGACCACAGCATGTGCACATGGTGGCACAAATTCTGCCCGCCTCTCCTTGACCCCGCCCCTGTCCAACAAAATAATAAATATTAAAAAAAGGAAGGAAGGAGGGTAGGAAGGAAGGAAGGAAGGAAGAAGGAAGGAAGGAAGGAAGGAAGGAAGGAGAGAGAGAGAGAGAGAGAGAGAGAGAGAGAGAGAGAGAGAGCTGGAGAGATGGCTTCATAGTTAAAAATACTTGCTGCCCTTGCAGAAGGCTAGAGTTTGGTTCCCAGCAACTACATGGGGCTGTTCACCCCTGCCTGGAAGAGGATCTGATGCGCCCTCTTCTGGCCTCTGTCAGCAACTGCACTCATGTGCACATTCCCCTCCCATCTTGTAGATAGGTCATTCAAAAGTAAATAAAATCATTTAAAAAAAATAATTAAAAGGGCTGGAGAGATGGCTCAGCGGTTAAGAGCACTGACTGCTCTTTCAGAGGTCATGAGTTCAGATCCCTGCAACCACATGGTGGCTCACAACCATCCATAATGAGATCCGATGCCCTCAAATGGGTGTCTGAAGACAGCTGCAATGCATTTACATATTATAAACAAACAAACAAACAAACATAGAAAACAACCTTGGGCCAGAGCGAGTTGGGGGGAGGCTAGAGTGAGCAGGGGCCAGAGCGAGCCTGGGTTGGAAGGGCGGAGCAAGAGGGAAAAGGGAAGAGGAAAAATTATTAAAAATAGGGGCTCGGTGGGTAAAGATGCTTGTTGTCAAGCCTGATGACCTGAGTTTGATCGCCAAGCCTCATGTGGTAGAAGGTAAGAACCAGCCATTGTTCTCTGACCTCCACAGGGGGGGCATGCACTCACTCTCCCACCCACACGATAAATAAATATGAACTTTTAAATAAAAACGTAATCTCCAATGATGGTATTTGGAAGTAGAATCATTGAGAGGTAGTCAAGGTAGGCCATTGTAGTGGCATTAGTACCTTACTTATTAGGAAGAGAGATGGTACCCATGTGCTTATACTCTGTCTCACTGTATGATTCACATCTTCATGTTCTGGCAAGACAATGGCGCATTTTGGATTCCCCTGATTCCGTAAGTAGTTGCTAAATAAACCTTCATTTAAAAATAAATATACCAAGCTGCATGGCGGCAGTGGTGCACACCTTTAATCCCAGCACTCAAGAGGCAGAGGCAATGGGATCTCTGTGAGTTTGAGGCCAGCCTGGTCTTCAAAACTAGTTCCGAGACAGCCGAGGCTATACAGAGAAACTCTGTCTGGAAAAAATAAATAAATAAAAATAAATAAATAAATAAATAAATAAACCCAATATGTAGTGCTCTGTAACAGCAACAGAAAGTGAACTCAGACACTGGCAGGAGAGGCTTGTGAGTATCTCTCTCACTGGTACAGTATTTGCCCCGTCTGTGTGAGACCCTGGGTTCTACTTCCAGCATCATAAAGCAAGTACAAGTCAGTAGGGGAGAACATAGACACTTCTTGAGCCATTCGGAGCCATGGAGGTGCACCATGAATGGGAGGGAGTTCAGCTATGCTCAGTGAAGGGCTTCGGCTATGTGGCTGCTATCCTCTAAAGGGAGAAAGCACGAAGACTTTTCCTCGGAAGCAGAAAGGGACTCTCTCCATCTCGTGAGCTCTGACCCCTCTTTGGCACAGGCTAGCAAGTTAAGGAGAAGCCAGAGCCTGGGCGTCTGAGAACGGTGGTCCAACTCCTAGTTGGACGCTAGATTGGGCAAACTCTTCTCTGCTCCCAAAGTTCTGCCTTCCTCCTGCTTATGCAGTATGTGTTCCCTGTAGTCATGACAACTGCACACCAGAGTGGTCACCTTGGACGGTTGTGAAAGAAAGCCATTGTGCAGGGTGTGCAGATGTGGGTCATTATTTTTTGCCTCCTCGACCAAGCCATGTTTCTTTCAAGAAAAGTGATTTACCATTTTCTTTAGTGGTAGAAGCACTGTTAGTGGCCCATGTTCCTATAGGCAAACCCCCCCCCCCCCGCCATTGCTCCTGGAACCAACCCTAATTAGACTCATTGGTTGACAAAATAAAGACCTAAAGTAGAGAGAGATCTAGCTGGGGAAAGGAAGAGGACCAGTAGGAGTAAGACGAGGGTGAAACGGATAACGGGAGTACACATGTCATAATGAAACCTGTGGGTAATGGATACTTAGCAGATGCTAATCAAAAACCTTTTTAAAAAAAGTGTCTAGGGACTTTCCAGATTCTCTTTCTGAAGCAGCTTGTGCTGGGGAAAGGGCCATGTAGTGGCTGGTTTTGTGTCAACTTGACACAAGCTACAGTCATCAGAGAGAAAGGAGCCTCAGTTGAGGAAATGCCTTCATGAGATCCAGCTGTAAGGCATTTTCTCAATTAGTGATCAAGGAGGGAAGGCCCAGCCCAGGGTGGGTGATGTACATCCCTGGGCCCGTGGTTCTGTGTTCTATAAGAAAGCAGGCTGAGCAAGCCATGGGGGGCGAGCCAGTAAGCAGCACCCTTCTATGGCCTCTGCATCAGCTCCTGCCTCCAGGTTCCTGCCCTGCTTGAGTTCCTGTTTTGACTTCCTTTGGTGATGCACAGTGATGCTGAATCAACCTCTTCCTCTCCAACTTGCTTTTTGATCATGGCGTTTGGTTGCAGCACTAGAAATCCTAACTAGGACAGACCTCCATGACATTGACTTGGAGGAGGTACAGGGAGACCAAAACAGAGTTATGGTGACAGAAGGAGCTGGGCTGGATCGGGATTTGTAGCTTGGCTCCAGAACAATGGTTCTCAACCTTCCCAATGCTGAGACCTTTTAGTACAGCTCTTCATGTCGTAGTGAACCCTAGCCATAAGATTATCTTTTTTTTTTTTTTTTTTTTTTTTTTTTTGGTTTTTCGAGACAGGGTTTCTCTGTGTAGCCCTGGCTGTCCTGGAACTCACTCTGTAGACCAGGCTGGCCTCGAACTCAGAAATCCTCCTGCCTCTGCCTCCCAAGTGCTGGGATTAAAGGCGTGCGCCACCACCGCCCGGCTCATAAGATTATCTTGATGCTACTTCATAACTGTAATTTTGCTACTGTCATGAATTGTAATATTAATATCTGATATGCAAGATATCTGATATGTGATCCGCAAGGGGGTCATAAACCACAAGAGGGTTATGACCCAAAGGTTGAAAAACACTGCTCTAGAATGTATCTATCTTCAAGGCCCTGGAGGTCCAGAGGAAAAGTCCTGTGCACTCTAGGGGCAGAACTGGTCAGCATACTCTAGGCCCAGGTGAAAGACTTGGCTTTTGGTTCTGTCCAGTGGTCTAGGAATACCTGGGACTTCCGGGACAGGAAGACGACGGGGCCCCTTATTACAACTTATGGACATGGCTCCTCTGAGTTAAACACATTCTGAACTTGGACCAGAGCTTGAGGCCATGGCAGGCGTGTGAGCATCCTTAAGCAGGGAGCCATTGCTTTCTGGCGGAGGATTTGATCTCAGGCCATGGCTATAAAAGCAAGCTTGGCAGATATTAATGATCTAAAATAATTGGCCATCCATGCCAACAGCTCATTAGCTCAAGCCGGATGCTTCTGTGCAGACAGACGGCCTAGCACCCTGGGCAAGGGGTGCCCATGTTCTGCTGCCAGCTGAGAAGGGGTGCTTACAGACTGGCGTGCCTAGCAGTTGGCTGCTTGTCCAGCCTCAGAAACAAGGAAGCAGTCATTCATGGGGGACAACAGGCACCTAGGCAGCATAGAAATGCTTCCAGTTTTCACACTCTTAGCCTCCAGCACAAAGTAGGAATAGAGAGCTGAGGCGCCCTGGCCGGAAGCCCCGAGTCTTCCTCTTAGACAAAATCAAGAGCCTCAGAAAAGTGTTCTTCACAACAGGAGGGAGATCTTCACAGAGAACTGGGAAATCTTGCCATTGCAACACAAGTCTGCCTGGCTTATCTTCTACCAACTAACCAAACCTACCTCCTCATAAAACAAACAAACAAACAAACAAAAACAATAAAACAAAATAACAATGACAACAAAAACAAAACATTGGCCTTCAGGGCCAGAAGATTTCTCCTGGAAGATTTAGTTTTAACTTCACTCTTGCCTTTCTACAAGTGTGGCCTCAGAAAAGTCAGTCAGCCTTTCTGAGCCTCAATTTTTCTCCCTATTGTTATATTGTTGCTAGGCAGTGATGGTGCATGCCTTTAATCCCAGCTCTTGGGAAGCAGAGGCAGGTGGATTTCTGAGTTCAAGGCCAGCCTGGTCTACAGAGTGAGTTCCAGGACAGCCAGGGCTACACAGAGAAACCCTGTCTCAAAAAAAACAGAAAAAAAAAAAAAAAAAAAAAAAAGAGAGAGATATGTTAATCTCAAGGTTTTTATGATTTCATGAGCGTCTGTGGGTGAAAGTGTCTTGTATATAAGACACTCATGCACATACTATCCAGAGTTCTAAATGAGTGGCAAAGGGAGGTGGTCTCATAAAAACATGCTAACCAGATCCCGGCTCCTCTGTGCCTCCCTAGGTCCTTGTAACTGAAGCAAAGTCATTTTGGAGACTGCGTAGGACAGCTGGCCTGTGCTGTCATAGCCTCTAAGGCTGGTGAGTCTCAGATGTCAGGCTGTCCACCCAATATGGGTAGAAGGACAATCTTAAAGAAATTCTGTGTTCCAGGTCCCCTCCCTCCCCAGTTTTTTTCTGACAGTCTTTATTGACAGAACATTGGAGGTTGGCTCTGAATAAGCTAGTCCTGATTCCTGGTCTCCAGATCTATCCTCAAGAGGCAGAGTTTCAAAAAAAATATACATGCCAGGGCACCTTGGGATGCATCTAAGAGCTATGTGTCACTGACTTTCTGTGTCCCGAGATAATCAAACCCTGCTTTAAGTTTAAGATCCATGGCTTCTACTTCCTTCAAAGACAAATATAAAAAAAATTTTTTTCTTGATAATATGTACATTTAATGAGAGAAGCAGGCCATGGAGGAGCAGAGTCTGACTTTGAATATGCAGTTATGTTTGAGTAACCAAGTAGGTCACTGAACAGACAGTATGGGATTCCATGTCTTTCTATTTTGAGATAGGATCCTGCATATCCTAGGCTAGCCTCAAACTCACCATATTGTTGAAGATGACCTTGATCTCCTTCCTCCTCTTGAGGGCCAGGGTTATGAGAGTGTGTTGCCATGCCCAGTTTATGTGACTAACCAGGGCTTCGTACCTACTAAGCAAGCACTGTACTAATGGAATTCTCAGCCATCTCTCTCTGCTTTTGATCTTTTCTCTGTGTTCTTTCCCTCTTCATTTATTTCATCTCATCCATACATAAGCTTTGGCACTCATAAAAATGAATGAATTATATACTAATTTTGTTGGTCGAGGGATAAATCATTTATATAGTCACCTATTTATCAGCTCAACAAATCTGGAACTATACATCAATATTACATGCTTGGCAAGCAATTCTCTTAATTGTCCATTTCAAAGGACATTAAGATATGACATGAAAGATAAAAGAATTATAAAGGAAAAAATGAAACTTGTATTCACATGAGTTACATGGGAAATCTAAGAGATGCCTCAGACAAACTCAGAATTAATATGTGAGTGTGACAAGGTCACTAAATATAAGGTTATACACACATACCAATATAATATGTACAAATCAGATATGTTTCTATTTTTTTTCCTTTTTTAAAAGATTTATTTATTTTATACATACATGTACACTGTTGCTGTCTTAAGACACACCAGAAGAGGTCATCAAATCTCATTATAGATGGTTGTGAGCCACCATGTGGTTGCTGGAAATTGAACTCAGGACCTCTGGAAGGGCAATCAGTGCTCTTAACTGCTGAGCCATCTCTCCAGCCCTGTTTTTATTTTTCTAGCAAAAACTTAGCAAACTTGCATGTAGGTCTGAAGACTGAGCTCAGTGGTTGAACGTTTACCAAGTGTGCCTCACTTCCTAGATTTGATCCCTGTAGTGAGAATTATAGAATCTTGGTTTCTTTACAAAACTACAGAAATATTATAAGAATATGTTTCCATTTTAATCCCAGGTGTGGGCTGCTTCAGATTGTCCCCAGTAGCTAACTATGGTTGACCTTGTGCTCTGGTGGGGTGTGATTTTGCCAACTGAAGATAGTTTCTGTGATTGTGTGATGTTTGGAATTCTGGGGACTTTTCAGAGGGTGTATAAATACTAGGGACCCCAAGAGGTTGATGGGTTGTGGTTTGGTTATTTGTTGATGGTTGATATTGGTCAAAGTTAAGTAATCATGTTCAAAGAAATGAGAAGATGAAATTAGATATCCTGACTTCGAAAATCAAACTTGCCCCAAGGACCTAATCAGCAGGAAGTTGTCTAACAACAATGTCACCACCTTTCTGATCCCTTTACTTTACTCAGAGCTCTCTTTCTTTCCTCTTCATCCCTTTTTCTCTTCTATCTAGGGTTAAAGAGTTAAAAGGGTGGAAGGAAATGGAGTGAAGAAAGGCAGAAGAAAGAAAAACCCATATAGCAGCCAAAGATCAGCTACAGACCCCTAGCAGGAGGAGGAGGAGGAGGAGAGAAAGAAGAAGAAGAAGAAGAAGAAGAAGAAGAAGGAGGAGGAGGAGGAGGAGGAGGAGGAGGAGGAGGAGGAGGAGGAGGAGGAGGAGAAGGAGAAGGAGAAGGAGAAGGAGAAGGAGAAGGAGAAGGAGAAGAAGAAGAAGAAGAAGAAGAAGAAGAAGAAGAAGAAGAAGAAGAAGAAGAAGAAGAGGCAGCAATTGTACCATTGATGGTGAGGCAAGGAATAAAAAAAAGAATTTCAAGGGCTGGGGATGTAGCCTAGCATTAGCATGCTTGTTTCACATATGCAAGGTCCTGAATTGGCTCCATCTCGCTCCTTCTTCCTCCTTCCTTTTTCCTTCCTCCTCCCTCTCCCTCTCTCTTCCCTCTCTGTCCCTTTCTCTCCATCTCCACTCTCCTTCTCCCTCTCCCCGTCTCTCTCTTTCTCTCTCCCTTTTCCTCCACCTCTCCCTACCCACCACACACACACACACACACACACAGAGAGAGAGAGAGAGAGAGAGAGAGAGAGAGAGAGAGAGAGAGAGCAATTATTTAGGAAAAAGTCTAACAGAGTGTGCTGGGCAGTTTTATGTCAATTTGACACAAGCTAGAGTCATCAGAAAGGAAGAAGCCTCAACTGAGAAAATGCCTTCATAATAAGACCAGGCTCTAGGCAAGCCTATAGATTATTTTCTCAATTAATGATTGATGTGGGATGGTTCAGTCTATTGTGGGTGGTGCCATTCCTCGGCTGGTAGTCCTGGGTTCTATAAGAAAGCAAGCCAGCACCCCTCCAAGGCCTCTGCATTAGCTCCTGCCTCCCTGGTTCCTGCCCTGGTTGAGTTCCTGTCCTCATTGTTTTTAACGATGAACTGTTGTATGGAACTGTGAGAAACAAACCCTTTCCTCCTCAAGAGGTTATGGTGTTTCATCACAGCAATAGTAACCCTAACTAAGACAGAAGGACTTATATCCAAGAACAAACCTAACAAGATGGCTCAGCAGATAAAGGCACCTCCTGCCAAGCCTGATGACCTGAGTCCAAATCCTGGGACCTATATGGTTGAGAGAAGTGGCTCTTACAAGCTGTTTTCTCTGACTTCCATGTGCCCTCCCACTAAATAAATAAATAAATAAATAAATAAATACAATTATAAAGCATTACTGAGAGAAATGAAGGAAGAGGTGAACACACCTTGTCCAGGGTCCATGCCCTAGCAGTATAAATAGGGAGAGATGGGGTAGTGAATCCACTCTGCTTGTCCCTATGCTCTGTGTCCTCAAAGCTGGCCATGGCTCTGAGGTGTCCACCCAAGTCTACCTTCCCCAGCAAGGCACCTGCATTTGAACCTTCCCTAGCCTTACATTGTATCCTTACATTGTATCCTTTATCCTTACATTGTATTCTTACATTGCATCCTTACATTGTATCTTTACATTATACAACGTATCTATCCTTACATTGTATCCTTACATTGTACAATGTGTCTCTCCTTACATTGTATCCTTATATTGTGCAATGTATCTTTCCTTACATTGTATCCTTACATTGTGCAATGTATCTATTCTTACACTGTATCCTTACATTGTACAATGTATCTATCCTTACATTGTATCCATCCATTATACAATGTATCTAGCCTTACATTGTATCCATACATTGTGCAATGTATCTGTCCTTACATTGTACAATGTATCTATCCTTACATTGTATTCTTACATTGTACAATGTATCTATCTTTACATTGTTAGGCTCTGGGAAGCAGAACTGACTATATACAGATGAACAGCAACAGCCACAGCATCAAACACGGTTCCCCCTGAAAGGAACGTAGCTGGAACTCAAAGGAATGTCATGGGCAGACAAAGTCAAGAACCAGCCAATTCTTCAGTTCTCACTGGGAGCTTGTTGACCCAGATATATATCTTTAAATTATCCCTATGTGCCAGACTTCTTTCTTCTTTCACCACCATAGCAAGTGCATCTCAGATGGAATGAGGAAGAAAAGGAGGGAGTGTGGAAGGCCGTGGTTTGGCTTAAACATCACAAGCACTGACGGTAGTAGTTCTCCTGAGCCAGAGAAAGATCTCACTCATTTCCTAGGTTTGGAACGCACCCAGCCCATCATCTGCCAGACTGTGAGCTCTCCAACATGGTACCTGGCACATCGTAGCCCACCCCAACCTTCTCCCAAAATATTAAATTCCCTTTCTCACGAGAGTGCTGCACCATTCGGGTTCTTTGACACAAAGAAATGTAAGGTACCACCTCCTCCTTTAAAATTGCTTAGCGACTTTGCAGTACTCGCCTATGAACGCAGCCCACCAGGAGGAAGGAAAAAACAGCAAGGTTCCCCCCCACACACACACACACACCAAACTATAGGCTGCTCCCTGGAAGAGAAAGCAGAGGGCAGTGACAGCCCGCCATCCCCCCACCCCCTCTTCCTCCTTCCGGCTTTAATCTGTTTAATTATTTCTTCATGTGAGCTTCAGAGAGCCTGTTAGTTTTATGGGTTTGGTTCTATTAATTTTTTCTTCCCCAGCCTTCCCTCTTTCAGTGCTACCACGCCAGGGTAGACAGAGGCTGGAGTCAGGCTCCAGGAGCACAGATCGCATAGATACAGAGAGCAGAGAGGAAGCCGGCGAGGGGAGTGCGGTTACCTCTGAGGCTGCAGCGGAGCTGTTAAGTGCAGGAGATTTAAAGCTTCATTCGCCTCACTTCTAACTTCAAGCTGTTCTAAGCCCAGTCTCCCAGACGACAAAACTCAGACCAGCTGCGAAGGAAAGGATATTGCTCCCTCTGGAGCCTCGGGCCTGATTTAGAGGGTGCTTAGCGGAGGCAAGTGGAAGGACGGAGGTGAAAGATCCGCGGTCTATTTCTGGGGAAACTTTTCTCTGCTGCAGACAAGGCCAAGGAGAAAAAGAAAACATGCCTAGGTCGTTTGTCATCCATACAAAGGATAGGTTAAAGCTGAAAGGAGAGCAGGGGGAAAAAAATCAGGATTAATCCAAGGAAGATTCATCACCTGAAAGGGTGAACATAGATCAGGATTATCAGGTCCGGCACAGTATGTGTCTCAGCAGGATTTAGAGATCAGCTGACTAGAAGTCAGAGGCCAGACCTCATGAGGTGATGGTAGGGGAGGTCAGGAGAGTCCCCAGCAAGGAGAATTGGGTTTCCAAGTGCAACGGATTGGTGGAGGTGGCAATGTGGGTTGTGCCTCATATCCCACCCAGCTTTACTATGGGAGCAGACATGATTTCCCAGTCCTTGGCTTAGACAAAGCCCCGAGTATGCGAAAGCTGCGCCAGAGCAAAGGCTTCTTGAGTGGCATTCTGGAGGGAATATAGAAATGGAGAGGGACAAAGAAGGAGGGAATTTTGTTGAAAAACTGGGAGAGTTTAAGAGATCAAGATGAGTCGCCTTGAACGCAAGGCGGCACAGTCTGAATCCTAAGTGTCCCTAAGGCTCATATATTAGATGACTGGTGCCCAAGGGTAATATTAGGGTACCATCGAACCTCAAAAGGGCAGGGCCTAGATGGAGGTCTTCAGGTCCATGAGGGTATTCCCTCAAAGGTGGCCCCTTCCTCCTTATCTCTGTTGCTTCTTGGCCACAAAGTGAGTGGGTTTTGCTCTGCCAGGTGTTTTTATTACGAACCTGCTACCATCTCACATGGTGTGTGGCTGAGTTAAAGATAAGACACTGTGTTTCCCTTTTCAAAATGTCTGCCCTACATATTAAGGGCATATATATGGGGCTTTTCTCCCGAGAAGAACTGCCACCGAGAGCTACTGAGCATATCTCCCACTGGCCTATGGAACCATGGTGACCGCTGCCCATCCTGAGTTAGGCTTGTGGCCTCGATGCACTGTGGGAATATCTTTAAAAAGGCTCAGTCTCAGCAGTTGAGTCAAAGCAGGGAAGCTTGAAGCTATTCTACGTTTTTGTCTTCTCTAAAGCCTTTCTATCAAACTATACTGTTCCCAATTCTGGGACTTCCCTGCCAATGATTTACCTTGCCTACCTTTGGTGACTGTCACTAAAAATGTACTTATTCAACCTACTTTTTGTCAAAAAGTATGGATTCCCTCACGTGACTCCTTATTCCTTAGTCTCCTGCCTTGGTTACTTTTCTATTACTTTGATAAAATACCATGACCAAGGCACCTCACAGATGGAAGGGTTTATTTGGGTCCTATGGTTTCATAGGGTAAGAGCGTGGCCATCGTGGTGGGGAAGCATAGGGCATGCTTGGTAGCTAGAGCAGCTGCTTCTGGCTCATATCTCAAACTACAAACAGGAAGCAAAGAGAGGAAATCTTTAAGCTCTCAAAGCCCACCCCAGTGATATACTTCCTCCAGACCACCTATGCCTTCCCAAACAGCATCCCCAACTGGGATCAAATATTCAAATGACCAAGAATACGGCGAGCATCTCATCAAAGCCACACCACCACCAAAATAAATACATAAATAAAAGCCAATTTTGTTGCTAAATTATCAAAAGAAGAACATTCTCGGTACCTAAACCACTCAGCAATTTCTCCTGATTCCTTCTGATGGACTGCACTTAAATAGATGTATTCTGAGCTGTATAAAGTATACACTGTGTGTGTGTGTGTGTGTGTGTGGTGTGTGTCGGTCAGAGGTCAACCTCTGGTGCCGTTTTTTCAGGTGCTATCCACATTGTATTTTTGGAGAGTACTTTGCATTGTCCTGATGCTCCCTGACTCGGCAAAGCTGGTGTGTCTGTGAGCCTCAGGAATCTGCCCGTCTTCCCAGCACTGGCATTACAAGTGCATGCCAGTGTTCTCACTGTTACATGGCTTCCGGCCACACCACCCATGAGAAAGATACGTCCTTCCCTAGTAAGTGTTAATTGCCAATAGAACCCCTGGGAGAGGTAGGGCTTTATGGGCCCCTCTCTCATTCTTGTTGAAATGTTGATGGGCCCAATTTCACACAAGTCTTGTGCAGATAACCACGGCTGCAATGACTTTACCTGTGTAACAGCTATGTCATGTCCTAAGGATGTCAATTTTTTTTGCTGTGTGTCTCCCATCTTCTGTCTCTTACATTCTTTATGTTCTTTCCACAATGCTTTCTAAGCTCTGTGCACACACACGTGTGTGTGTGTGTGTGTAATAGTCTTTCATTACTTAAGAATTTTACACATGTATATAAATATATTAGGGGCAGCCCTGCTTATACACTGAAGGCCTAAAATCAGCATAGGCCTACATACATGCTGGCTAACACAAAGTCTTGGTCTCTGGAAAAAAACACTAAAACAGATAGATATAAGATATTGTAAACAGGCAGCTTTGGTGGAAATTTATCACCCTGGACAGGAACAAGTAGTCATAGGTCTTGTGGATAGTCATAGACCTTGTGGATAGGTAGCCTTGGTGGGAAGTATCAGCTTAGATAAGAAACAAGTGAATCATAGAGCCATAGTGTCCTGTTCCCTGAACCTTCACCCAGCCAATACGCTGTTCTGGAAAATATCTGTACTCCCTCTGAACACCTAAGCTCCTGTGTCATCCCCTTCCCCACATCCTGCCTTTTTGTGTATATAACCCCTGTGTGAAAAAAGTAAAATCAGCAGTTTGATCAGCCTATAGACAAGCCCCTGTCTTCCAGTTCTCTCTTCCAGGTCTTCTGATCCCAGATCAATGCCCTGTGAGACTGGGGCATAAATATATTTTGATCAAATCCATCTCTTTCCCTTTTCTAATTTCTCCCCTGCCCACCATCGCTACTCTTCCCAAACGTCACACGCTGTTTTTGTTTTTAAACCCACTAAGTACACTTCATGTACTTGGATGTAGGACAAACTGCTAGAGTAGGGTAGCCTTTCAGAGGCTACATCCCTAAAACAACAAAACAAAGAACAAAAGATCAGCTGACTCTCCCTCCCCCAGCATCCATCAATAACCAACAGCACCTTAGCTAGTGGTAGAACTTTGGTTCTCGCAAATCCATGCTGGGATTTTGACTGGTTTGGTCTTGTACAGGTCTTATGCAAGCAATCACAGCCACTGGGAGGTTTGCCTATATGTGATGATGCTGTCCCATCTGGCAAATACTGTTTTGCTGCAGAATTCTACTCCTGGATTTTACAGCCTTTCCATCTGCCTCTTTCACAATGGTTCCTGAGCCTTGCAGGTAGAGACTGTGATACAGATGTCCAATCAGAGCTGAGTTCTCCACTGTCTCTTATTCTTTGCACACTGATGGGTTATGTGTCTCTGTGTTAATAAAAAGAACTTTTTCTGATGAGCCTTGAGAAATGTACTAATCTATGGGTTACAAGGACAATAGCTAAGGGGGCATTATATTACTACATCTGTTTAGAAGAATAATAGTGTTAGATTCTCCTCTGGGATCTATGACTTAGCTAGCCATGAGATTTGGCACAGTTAATAGTACCAGGTGTGAATTCCATATTGGCCCAGTAGGCATATCTTGCCAGGCTAGCTGTTATTAGAGCTCCCATGATTCACAGCTGGGTCAAACTGTTGATTATTTTTTGTTTTCCTGTAGCATGCAGAGCACCTTCTGGCACTAGGAAAGCTTGCCAGTAAGGATGAAGCATCTAGGTAGGTACCAGCTTGATTTTCTCATGTTCTATGACTCAGGTGGGTTTTACCATCAGTTTCTGGAGAATCAAGAGTAACAGCAACAGCCTGTAATGCTTTGGGGGTGATTTATGGGAATCCACTGACCAATAACTCAATAAGAGGTAACCCATACCCAGCACTGGGCTTTTTTGTTTGGCAGCCTATGGTGTCTGGAGGGGGCATTGATCCCTGTGATAGGATTGCTCCATTTAAACTATATATTTATGAATATGGAGACAGGATCGCCTGTATAGCTCAGGCTGGTGAGACTCCTGCTTCAGCTTCCAAGTGTTAGAACAATGGGTCTGTATGCTCCTGCCTGCAACTACAGCTTCCTTGGAAGCACCTTGAGTCATACTGAGGTGAGTAATAGATTAAATCTGTCATACATGAGTTCTCACATTTTAGATCAGCGGTTCTCAACCTGTGATCTCCTTTGAGGTCGTGACTCCTTTGAGGGGGTCTAATGACACTTTCACAGGAGTCACCCAAGACTATTGGAAAACACAGATACTTATGTTACAATTCATAACAGTAGCAGAATTACAGTTATGAATTATGAAAACTAATTTTATGTTTAGGGGTTATTACAATATGAGGAAGTGTATCAAGGAAGGGTCATGGCATTAGGAAGGTTGAGAACCAGTGCTCTGGATGATCTTTTATACTAGTGGGTGAGATCCAGAAGAGCACCTTGTCCCTTTGTCATCAGCATCCATGTGTGTAGGGACAGAAAAGGCACACAGGCTTGAACTACACTGTCTTAGTCAGGGTTTCCATTGCTGTGAACAGACACCATGACCAAGGCAACTCTTATAAGAACAACATTTAATTGGGGCTGGCTTACAGGTTCAGAGGTTCAGTCCATTATCGTCAAGGTGGGAGCATGGCAGCATCCAGGCAAGCATGGCATGGGAGATGAAAGTTCTACATCTTGTTCTGAAGGCAACCAGAAGACTGATTTTCAGGCAGCAAGGAGGAAGGTCTCCAAATCCCCCACAGTGACACACTTCCTTCAACAAGGACACACCTCCTAACAGTGCCGCTCCCTGGGCCAAGCATATTCATATGCCCACATGCATCTTAGGTGATTTGACCCTATATAATACAGTCTAAGCCATTCTGACCTATTCAGGAAGGTCTTGTCCTATATTTTAACTAGATTTTACTAGTGCAAGATGGACTTCTCTTAGCCAAGTGGTAACACTTAGTTGGGTTACAGAGTGCAGAAGTGGTTTTCCCAAGGTCACAAACAAGTTTGTAGATAAAAGGTGCCCAATAAAGCCAGCAAAGCAAACTGCCCTGGCTTGAGAGAGAGGAGAGCTGACTTGTGTAGTGTAAGGGGTTGAGCGACATACAGTCCTTTCCCAGGGTCTTTAAAAATGAGAACTGCTAAATAATCAAAGCTTTAGTCTTCAAGAGAATGAACAACAGAAGTAAGAAGAAAGGTAGTATTTTGAGAAAGGAGGGCCTCTGCTGAGATCTCTCAAAGGTGCTTGACAGTGTAGAAGGCTGACAAGTATCTGGATTGCAGTTCTGGGCCTTTTTGTTCATTGTGGGACTACAAGCATACAATGCAGAGCAATGTGTCCAAAAAGACAAGATTTTGGAGAGGGCGTCTTTATGGGGGAAAGCAAGAGGAAAACTTGAGTCAGAAGAATGACCCAGGGAGAGAAGAAAAGGGCATGATGCTTGAATACCCGAGTCCTGTGAACAAGAGCCAAGAAATATTGTTGCAGGATCTTTCCTGCCCATTGTATTTGCAGTGGAGCTTTGTGATTGGGCAGTAGCAGAGGTGGAAGGAGGAAGGAAAGAGAAAGGAAGAAGAAAGAGAAGGAGGAGGAGAGGAAAGACGGCAAGAGATGTTACCCTCCTGTCTCTAGCAGTTGTTCATATCAAGGTTAGGTAATTGGGTTTACAATTCTAATTGTATGGGCATCTTGTGTATTGAGTATTGGCTAATATAGAAATCCATTGGATAATCTTAAGCATTAAGAGTCTTATTTCTATTGAGGACTGGGATTGTTATATCTACCACATGGGGTGGCGGATATTCCCTGGGTTTGGGGCATGGACTCCACAGAGCTGATCAGCAGAGGCAGCAGCCACACCAACTTCTCGTGGGTCCCAGGCTGGCGCTACTGGCTAGCCAGTGCTGCGGTTAGAACGGGAACACAGAGCGGGAACAGGACAGGCAGCCCAGGAGCTAGTCGGACTGCGTACCACTTTTTCTAATACCTCCTGCTACAAGATAGGAATTTCTTCTTCCATGTGTCTCTGTGTGAAGACTGGACAGTTGCAAGAGCACTCATGTCCTGGCCAAGACAATGATTACATAACCTCTCATTTGCAGCCAACTAATGGGATGCATTAATCGCTTTTTTTATTAGCTTTTTATGAAAGGATGATATAATCCTGGCTCTTAAGCAGTCAGGTTGTCAAGTTGATCATAAACCATAACAAATTAGAAATGACCAGTCTCTCTCTTTCAAAGGGGGTGTGATATGCCCGTTTATGCTGTTTTGAAGGTATTCCTGCAGGAGGGGGGCTGGCTACAAAACCAGTGAAGAGCAGGTATTCCCTGGAGCTTACAGACTGAATTCAACAACCCCAGAGACAGAGCTAATTCAGCCTGAACTCAGTACTGAGAGGCCAAAGAACAAAAGCCAGGAGTTATGATTTAATGGAGTTTAATTAAGTCTCATTTCCATTGGAGAAGTTTTCTAGGTCATTAATCTGCAGCCTTCCTATTGTAATTTCCTTTTTAGGGGGAGAGGAAACAGCCTCTTCCATCTGAGGCAACAGCATGCAGGGATTTCAGGACTTGAGGAATTTAATGCCTGGCATCTTCTTTTTGTGTAGGGATCTTAGAGTCCTGTGAGTTTGGACAAACTTGGGTAAGATTTGGGATTTAATCAGAAGTGATTTGTTGATTTGTTCAAAGATGGTCTCTAAATGAATTATATAATATAAAAGCTTGTAGACTTTAAGGATCATTTTATTTTATAGATGCTGTCCCAGAGGAAAAGCGGCAGAGCCCCTCCATCAAAGACCCTGAGTTGGCTGCAGCTCTCCCCTTCTTACCTTGTTCCATGCAAACACCCTCGGGAGGCCTGTTCCTGGCTCTATTTGTTTGTTTTATTTTTTTGAGACAGGGTTTCTCTGTGTAGCCCTGTCTGTCCTGGAACTCACTCTGTACATACAACAGTCTGCCCTGTCTCTGTTTCACTAGCGCTGACATTAAAGGCCTATGCCACTACCGCTCAGCATGTTCCTGTCTTTCTGTTGGCAGTCTTCTCTCTGATCCCTCTCCTTTATCTCTGGATGCCACTTTTCTTACATTCTTGCCTAGCCACATGGCAAGATGAGAGCAGGGGACTGTACAACCTTATCAGTGTGCAAAGGGAGGACAACACCCTGGGGACTCTAAGTGACCAGTTACATCTTTGCTAATGCTTGCTGCCGTGACTTGTCCTCACTCTGAAAATGCTAGGCATGCACTATGGCCAAGTTCCACTGCTTACACCTGCTCCTGTTTTGTTTTGTTTTGTTTGTTTGTTTGTTGCTTTTTGAGACAGGGTTTCTCTGTGTAGCCCTGGCTATCCTAGAACTTGCTCTGTGGACTTGGCTGGCTTTGAACACACAGAGATCCGTCTGCCTCTTGCCTCACTAGTGCTGGGGTTAAAGGTGTGCACCACCATGCCCAGACATTTTTGCCTTTCCTACTCGGTCTTCAGACTCCTTTATGTCTCTGTGTGGGCAGAGCACTGATCAAGATGGCTGCCTACTAATCCCAGAAGCTGACCCAATGGGAATACACTTCTTCTCAACAAAGTATCCATAGGCTTATCACACAGAGGCTTTGTTTGAATCATCAACTTCTGGCAAAGCAATGTGTCAAATGTTTGGTCTTCTGCCTTTGGGTTATTGGCAGGTAGCAGAACTTGTAGGTTATGAGACCTAGTGGAATGAAATTAGGCCATTGGAGGGTATGCCTTTGAAAGGGATGCTGGGACCAGACCCTATTCTCTTCTTTTGTTCCAGAGATAATGAAGTGGATGACCATGCTGTGTGCTATACACTCTCACAACCATGATGTACCAAGTCCTTACAGGCTCAAAGCCATTTGTGGGCTAGGTGACAATGGACTGAAACTGTCAGCCAAATAAATCTGCCCTCCTAAAGTGTTTATCTCCCAGGTTTTGTCTTGGTTACTGCCGGGCGAATACAAGGCTGTTGGCTATATGGAGGTTGGAGGCATGATGGCAATTCCGGACTGCTAAACAAGTTAGGGGCAGTCTTGGGAATAGGATTAAGATCCCTTGACTTGTGACCTCATGACCGGTCCTTCTCCAACCATGCTTCGATTTTACTATATTAAATAATTTTGTATTCCCTTTGGACAACTTCCGACATGTGTATAATGTATTTTGACCATACTCATCACCTCCCCCCTCTCCTCTCTTCCCCATCCCCACTTCCTCTTGAACACACCCAACATGGCCCTGACCTGTTTTAACATCATCTGTTGTTGCTACTGTGATCTTGCTGAGTTGCTCCCATGTGTGTGGATGTGGCATTATTTACTGGATGGTGGACAACTTACTAGTGCTTCACCCATGAAGGAAAATGATTTTCTAACCCGAGCAGCCATTCATGGCCAATGGCTTCTTAGCTATGGGTGGGCTTCACACTAAAATGTTGATGATTTGCTGTTGTGTTATGTATAGGAAACCCAGTTTACCATAAAAATCTATTACTACAGGCACTGAAAGCATGGCTTGGCAGTTAAGAACACTTGCTACTCAGGCACCCACATAAATGGGTTAAAACTGTAATGTCAGCTCCAGTGGATCTAGCACCCTCTTCTGGCCTTTGCAGGTACTAGGCATATAGGCAGTACACACACACACACACACACACACACACACACACACAAAATACTCAAACACATTCAAAATAAACACTTTGTAAAAATTCTTATTACAGAACTAGAGAAGATGGCTCAGTGGATAAGCACACTTGCTGCCAAGCCTGGCAACTCAAGTTTGATTCCTGGGATACACATGGTGGAAGGAAAAAAAAACCAACTCTTGCAAGTTTCCCTTCAACCCCTGCTTGCTATGCTGTGGTGTGCATTCCCATACGTCCTATACATACGTGTACTATGTTTTATAATTTATTTACCTTATGTGAATGGGTGTTTTGCCTGCATGTGTGTCTGTATACTAAGTATATGTCTGGTGTTTGCAGAGTTCAGGAGAATTGCCTGAAACTGGAGTTACCGATGGTTGTGAACCACTCACTATGTGAATAGAACCTCTGTAAGAGCAACAAGTACTCTCAACAAATCAGCTATCTCTCCAGCCCCAATGTGATTTTTTTAATTAAAAAAAAAAAGTGATTACCCTATAATGGAAAGAACTTAAAATTAATAAACTCTTCAAATGATAGAACTCTTACAGCATAGCTATTTTTAATTTACTGGGTGGTTGGAAGCTGTACCTCCAAAAGCTGACGACACACTCTGCATACATACGCAGTGGGTCTTGTCATAAAAGGTAAAATAGATGACAAGAAAAATCGTGTGGGAAGAAAGGGTGATTTAAACACCAACCACTCATGCTTGCAGGCATTATGGGGTGGCAGAACTTCCTGAACTTCAGCACGTGACACGGGCTACTGAAGGACACAGGCAAATGTTAAACAGCATTTCTTCTCCATAAACTTATGCTTAATCAGGGAAACACACAAAAGACAGGTCTGTAGAGGCCTGGGAGACCAGCAGGGGCTTCATGGATGAAAACAAGCTTGAGGAAGAACATGAAGGCACAAGGAAATTTGGATTGAGAGGAAGGAAACAGAAGATTCCAGGCAGGAAGAAAGTTGGGGGGAAGTCATAGAGTAAGAATTAGTATTATTTATTTTTTTGTCTTAATAAAGACTAATACTTGCCTTAAGAAAGAAATATGAGATAAAGCTTAATATATAAAGTAGGACTAGGGTGCTGGATACTATGGGAAAAGAACGGGGTATGAACGGAAGTGGGGGGCACTAAGTACTGTTTAATTTAAAACTCTCAGCAAATCGAGATCAAAAGGAACCAAGAAAACGCCTTAAGAGGCCTCTCCAGGATTTACAAAATATTCAGATGCGCTGTGTCACAGATGACCTCGGGTGAGAGTTGCTCAGTGGAGAAAAGTGAGGTGACTAGGTGGAGAAAGAAGACCCCTGGCTCAGGTCTCTCAGAACCCACCAACATTATAGTCCAGGAGGGAGGGCGCCATAGCGTGGCTGCCGTTCTCCCGCATGCGTTTGAAATCTGGACTGACAAGACGAGCTGGATAATTTTGCTCAGTTACGTATTGAATTCTCTTCTCTGTGGTACAAGATCCCCTTGAAGCGTGACAGCTGCAATGACTTCCAGATGTTTGCCTCCTGTCTTCTAGCAGACTGGGGTGGATGTGGTAAACTCCACAATGGAAACCAAAAACCCAGCCAGATGTACCATGTCAATGTCAGCAACACACACATCTGGCTTCAATACCGGCAGCGATAACCAGAACAAATGGCTGTTATTCCCGATGTATTCAACTTGTCAGCGGTCCCGCTAAAGGACAGTGGGGGCAGGGGAATGACCAATGTGGATGTAGGCTAGGGAGGGATGCTGGCCAGTGCCTCTATGGGGCTAGGCCAAACAGCCCCAACCCTGGCAGGAAGGCTGTGGACCAGCCAAACTCTCTCTGACAAGGCCCCCAGAGGCTTCTGGAGACCTGCAGGAAGCTAGTTGCACTGTACCGGCTCTTGCTGTCTTGTGCTAGCTGCCTGGCATGAGATGGCTCCTGCCTCAGCCAGCATCAGCTAAGGAGACCCTGCTCCTGGGGAAACCCTCCCCTCAAAATTCCCTCCCTTGAGGGAGGCCTCCAACCCAAGGAGACTTCTTCCCTGGGGAGACCTCTCCCATAAGGAGTCACTTCCTCTGAGAAAACTCTCAGAGAATATCCCTCCTCAAAGGAGCCCCTCCCCTCAGAAGACCCCTTCCTTCAAGGAGACTAGAGTGAGACGAGGAATTGTGGGCAGTGTCTGCCGATTCCGGCTCCTGAACAGCCAAAGGCTGCAGTAACTCTTTCTTAGTTGTTTTAGGAGAAATGGAGATGCTTGGGGGAAGAGTCTGGAAGACATCCGCGGTGTTTAAAAGCATGTAGTATAGGTCCAACTGAGCCTCAGGCCTCCGCTTCAGTCAGGCCTCAGTGACTCAGCAATAGGGAGGGTTCCTTAGCACACAAAGATTACCCAGAGCTGCTGAAGGGGGCCGTGGCCAAGCACAGGATTTGAAGTCTGTTGTTGACTTCAAAGGCCCTCCTGCCTCAACATTGCTTTACTTAACTGAGTCCTCCCGCCCTCCCTCTCTTCATTTTATTTATCTCCTTGGCTCAGTTGGGAAATTCAACCCAAGGCCTCTCCTCTTCACATGTTGACAAACAGAGAAGTCCTCATAGTGACAGCTGTTATTCAGACCTTAACATGAAATGATGTTAAAGTGAAATGACCAGAGAAGCAAATGTTCTGAAAAGAAGAGGACAGTGAGACCTGGACTCGGTAAGAAGGATGACATCAGTCCTGGTGTCTTAGTCAGGGTCACTATTGCTGTGGCGAAACACCATGATCAAAAGCAACTTGGAGAGGAAAGGGTTTCTTCTGCTTACACTTCCAGGTGACATTTCATCAAAGGAAGTCAGGACCAGAACTCAAACAGGGCAGGAATCCAGCAGAGGCAGGAGCTGATGCAGAGGCCAGACAAGGATGCTGTGTACTGCCTTGCTCTGCATGGCTTACTCAACCTACTTTCTTATAGAACCCGGGACCACCAGCCCAGGGATAGCACCACCCACAATGGGCTGGACCCTCCCATGTCAATCACTAATTAAGAAAATGTCCTACAGGTTTGCTTCCAACCCCGTCTTATGGAGTCATTTTCTCAGTTGAACTTCCCTCCTCTCAGATGACTCTAGCTACGTCAAGTTGACATAAAACAAGCCAGCACACCTGGTTAGCTTTTATTGTCAACTTCACCTAACTTAGAGTCACCCAGGAAAAGAGAACCACAAATGAAGCATTGCCTCCATCAGACTGACCTGTGGCCTTGTCTGTGAGAGGTTGCCTTGACTGGTGATTGATGTGGAGGCCCCGCCCTCTGTGTCTGCACTAGTACTATCTCTAGGCAGGTAGGTCTGGGCTGTAAAAGATAGCTAGCTGAGCACGAGAGAGTAAGTAGCCTTCCTCCATGGTTCCTGCTTTGAGTTCCTGCTCCAATTTCTCTTAATGTGATCTGGAAGAGTAAGCCTAATAAACCCTTTCCTCCCTCAAGCTGCTTCTGGTCAGGGTGTTTATTATAGCAACGGAGATCAAACAAGGAGAGTAGTCATATCCCATGTCTGCTTGTCCACAGCATTAGGAGAAGAGCTGGCACTGCAGTATCTATCTATTGTCCATGTGCAGCTGCTTGTCGCTAGCTGTATCATCGCCCATAATCACAGCACATGCTGTCCATTTGAAATAGCCTCTAATTTAGTCCCCAGAGACTTGGATTTAGGACTTGGCTCTGCTAAGGAGCCTGGAAGTGTGGGGTATTTCTTGATTTCCACCATTATGAACCGGAGGAACACTTTTCACTTCGTAGCACTCTCCGATGAACAACTGAGAGGATATTTAGAAAGATATGTAAGACCATAGGAGTAGAGTTTGGGTCTGTCCAGAAGTGAACTGTGTAATTTTGCTATATATTTCATTTTTGGAAAAAAAAAAAAAAAACTAGCTCAGGAAAATGGAAAATGAAATCCAGCTCTGGGAAGTACAGTGGATCATTCATATGTACGTATTGTGATGTTGTCTGCAAAAGATAAAACCAAAGCTCATGGAAAGCAAATGTCTTGACCCAAGGCCACATAATAGACAGCTGTCTGTTCTCAATGAGCCTCGCCTTACACGTAGGGCTTAAGTCCATCACCTCAGTGTGACTTTGCTGCCTCTTCAATCTTTTGCCGTTGTTACTGTTCTGTGGGGTTTTGTCTGTTTGGATTTGTTTTTTATTTTATTTTATTTTTAGAGAAACTCTCTTTCTGGAGCCCGGGTGGGGCTGGAACTAATATTCTATCTTTGGTATTAAAGTCAGAGTTTTTTCCTACTGCTGCCTTGGTCACTGGGGAGTCTCATGTTAGAAAGCTAGATCAAACCACTCTGCAAGTCAGACATAGTGGCATACATTTGTAATCCAGGTACGTGGGAGGCTGAAGCAGGAGGATTATGAGTTTTAAGCAAGCCTGGGATCCCTCAAAGAGAATTGGGGAGATACAGGAAGAGACAGAGACAGAGAGACAGAGAAAGACAGACACAGAGACAGACAGAAACAGAAAGGGAAAGAAGAAAGAAGAGAGAGAGAGACAGAGAGAGAGAGAGAGAGAGAACACCATTGAGGTGTTCATTCAGTACCTGCTGTGCTCTCTCCACAGGACTTCCGAGAGAGAGAGAGAGAGAGAGAGAGAGAGAGAGAGAGAGAGAGAGAGAGAGAGAGAGAGAACACCATTGAGGTGTTCATTCAGTACCTGCTGTGCTCTCTCCACAGGACTTCCATGAAGCTGTTGCTCTCTTCCTAGACCTGAAGCCCAGGGCAAGCATTCAAGAGAGATGTCTCTGTTTTATTCAATCTTTTCCTTCCTCATTCTCTTTCTTTTTGCTTCTCATTTCTTCAAGGATAATCTCATTTTTTTCCATTGTTTTGTGGAAACTTGCTAGATTTTTGCTAACAGCTAACCTAGTCTACTCGATGAGTATAGTGAGAGTCCCTGTCTCAAAAAAAAACTTAGACAATGCACACGTATGTGTACACATGCAGTCATACACATACACACAGGTGCATCTGGACATACACGACCACAGGCACATACACGCAGCCACACACACGCAGCCACACACACAGGCACAGGCACACATACACGCAGACACACACACACACAGAAACTCAAATACATGGTGATCTCAGATGATGACTGACAGGCAGTAAGAACTATAAAAACATTGTGTATTGTAATCATTTACCTGGCTTGTGTGCACTTCCAGTGGGACTCACCCTCCCCAAATAGTCACATAGCCATTTTCAGTTCAATCAATATTAAATATTTACATCACGACTATGTCAATATTATTCTCAGGTTAGCCACATAGAAACCTATAATTAGGTCTTCTTTCTCATTCACCGTCTTGTTGTCCTGGAGCTAATACTTTTCTGGTTTTGTGTTTTGCTTACCTCTCATGGATTTACACACAAGATCTGGCAATGCATTCAAATACAGGTATTCTTTTGGTTTTGTTCTTTTCTTTGGCAACTAGTCCTGGATATTTTCAGTTTCCCTATTTGCTTCTGGGCTGATTGTTTTGTGGCCCGATGAATAGGTCATTCTGTGAATAGGAATATACTGTCAACATCAGCTACAGATTTATCTTACTTATTCTGTCTTGGATTCCCTAGTGCCTAGATTGTATGTGTGGTAGAAACTACTGATTAGTTTCCTAAATCTGTCCTTTCCTTTTTTCCTTATAAGATGACAATAGCTACTATGTAACTATCCAACTAAAGACTGTGTTTCCCAACTCACCCTTGAAACCAGGGTTACCGTGCAATCAGGTCTTGCAAAGTAGATGCAAGCAGAAGTCATGGGTGCTGTGCTCTGACCTGGTCCACAAAACAAAACAAAACAAAACAAAAAACCCTCCACACTTTTTCCCTCTGTTGAGTTAGAATATGAAAGTATTTATAGTCCCACTTTGGTCATTCAGAAAATGAGTTGCCCTAAGTATTGTAAGCCAGCTTCTTGCTCCTGCTGCCTTGCTTTTCCTGTCTGTTTTCTATGACTCCCCTGCCCCCCAATAATGGTCTCTATTCCTCTGGAACTATAACCCAGAGTAAGCCCTTTCTTACGTAAGTTGTTTTGGGTATGTATTTTAACACAGGAAGAAAAAAGAAACTAGTACATTGAGTTTATGGTTTTGTGTTGGTTCGTGTTGAAGCTATCCCTGATCACATGTTCACCATGTCACTCAGAGCTTGCTGTTTGGACACTCCCTCCCAGATCTTTTAACTTCTAGTGATAAAAATTACAGAATAGGGCTGGAGAGATGACTTAGCTGCCAGGACCACTGCCTGCTCTTCCAGAGGTCCTGAGTTCAATTCCCAGCAACCACACGGTGGCTCACAACCATCTGTAATGGGATCCGATGCCCTCTTCTGGTGTGTCTGAACACAGCTACAGTGTAATCATATACATAAAATAAATTTTTAAAAAATGACAGAATAATGTCTTACATTATAATGTTATACCTTTTCTCATGTACTGTATTAGGAATTATTCTACTTCAGACCAATATCATTTAGTAAGATTTATTATTTTTGTGTGTTTTTTTTGTTTTGTTTTGCTTGTTTTTTATGAGACAAACTCTCATAATATAACCTTGGCTGAGCTGATATTCACTGGGCAACCTTGGCTGGCCTCAAACTCATAGCAATTCTCTGCCTTTGCCTCTTAAGTTCTGGGGTTGCAGATCTGAGCCACCAAACCTGGTTCCAATACCCCACCCCCAACCACCTGAGTTTGGGAATTAAACTTCAGGCCTCAGTATGCTGGGAAATTACTCTACCACTGAAATGTGTCCCGAGCCCCTGGTGATTTCTTCCTGTCTGTTTTCTTGGTCCTTTCTTTGTGAGATGTTTTTCAAAACTTCTCCTCCTCCACAAGCTCTAACTGCGTTCTTTTTCTGGCAGCCCTGGGACTTGAACATAAAGCCTCATGAGTGACAGGCGACTCTACCTCTGACATAGGTACAGTCCTGTACTTGTTTTCCGTAGCTTTTACTTCTATAACTAGGCCTTTAGTTTTATTTCTGGGAAAGTTTCATCATCTGTCTTTAAAAAATATTGTTGTTTTTTTAAAACTGTCCTTGTATATTTAACTACCCTGAGTAATTTTTATTTAAATTTTTATAGGATTCTATTTTTTTAACCCCTCCTCTCATATTGCTGTGTACAGTCTTCTGTCTTAGTTACGGCTTCTATTCCTGGGATAAACTATCATGATCTAAAGCAAGTTGGGTGGGAAGTGCATTTTCAACTTATGACTCTCAGGCCCCATCCCATCACTGAGGGAGAGATGTGAAGGCAGGGACCTGGAGGGACACATAGCAGGAATGGAAGATTACTGCTCCCTGGCTCACTCCCCATGGCTTGCTCAGCCTGCTTTCTTATACAACTCAGGACCACCTGCCCAGCGCTAACACCACCTGTAGTGAGCTAGGCCCTTCCACAATTGTTAATCAAGAAATGTCCTGCAGAGGTGCCAATCTGATGAAGGGTCCCTCTTCCTTGATCATCCTAGCTTGTGTCAAGCTGACCAAACCCCCCCCCCCCAAAAAAAAAAAAGAAATTAACCAGTGTGTCTGTGTTCTTGTTTCATATAGGAATATTTTTCAAAGATTTTTTTTTGTCTTTCTTTCTTCCTTTCTTTCTTTCTTTTTCTTTTCCTTTTTCTTTTTTCCTTTTTCTCTTTCTGTTTTTTGTTTTGTTTTGTTTTTTTTTTTGTCAAACTTTGTTTCTTTTTTCACCATTAATTAATTAATTTATTTATTCACTTTACATCCTGATCATAGCTCCTCCTCTCCTCCTAGTCTCTCCTCATAAGCCTGTCCCCCCCCCAAGCCCATCCCCTTTTCCTCTGAGAAGGGGGAAGTCCCCCACCAGGGAACCAACCCACCCTGGCACATCAAGTCACTGCAGGACTAGACACATCCTCTGCCACTGATGCCAGACAAGGCTGCCCAGCGAGGGCAACAGGATCCACAGGCAGGCAACAGAGTCAGGTCTGGTACTTTCTGATATATATATATATATATATATATATATATATATATATATATATATATAATTTTATTGTTGTTTCAGAGGGGATCTTAGTTACTACACAGCCTTAGCTGTTCTGGAATTAGGTATATAGCTAAGACTATGCTCAAACTCACAGATTCCTCTGCCTCCTTCTCCAAGTACTGGGACAAAAGGCATGTGCCACCATGCCCGGCCTTTGATGTGTTTATTGAGTGATCTCTATTGATCTTTTCTGTGTGGTGTAAAATTACTAAATTTCATTATCATTTGTGTGGAGATGTTTCCCAGGGGGTCTATTCCCTAATTAGTTTCCTTCGGCTGGCCAGCTTCTCATAGAGCCATCTCAGAGTCATCCAAATTCTCACCTGGGAGCAAGGATGTGAACAGCTGAGAGGGTGTGTGTGTGCCTGGAGGTCAGCCTTCTAAGAACAGGGTGGAGACCTCCAACTTCTACTGGATCAGTGGTTTTCAACCAGTGGGTTGGGTCGAGACCCTGTCAGATATCCTGCATATCATATATTTGTATTATGATTCATAACAGTGGCAAAATTACAGTTACAAAGTAGCAACAAGATAATGTTATGGTTTGGGGGGGGGTCATCACAACATGAAGAACTGTGTTAAAAGGTTGCAACATCAGGAAGGTTCAGAACCGATACGCTAGATCCATCATTTGTGGCCTAAATTCATTCTTCTTGAGAGTCCTCATCCAACCCCACAGAGCCTCATCCTCCTGACTTGGGTGCTGTGGTTTAAGCCTCTCTTGGGGCCAACTGTCTTCTTGTAGAGCCACAACCCCGCAGAGGGGTCTAGGGACCCCAGTTCCAAGCCATCTCGTGGGTTCCCTTGCCTGGGATCCACTCAGCTCTCGGCTATCTGGCTGGCTCCTCAGCCCTCAGAATTTTGTTTGCATCTTTTGCCTGTCGCCATCTCCTCTTCCCATTAACACTGTGAGTTTATGTTTCTTTGGTTCTTTATTGTCGTTCTAGTGGGTTTCAGAAGGGAAGAGAAATAAGAAACATATGCCCATTTTTTACTTGAAGTTTGTATCTCTTCTAAGTACCAGTGGAAACACTGGAATGTCTAAATCACTCAAATTACATTAGTTGTATTAGTGTGGTAGAATTGTATTTGTTTCTTGTCCCCTATTCTCCGTAAATGCATTTGTTCTTTTTATAATATCTTAATTGCATTTCTCTTGATTTCGTTGTTCTAGTCCTGGGAATTCTCCTAAGGCAAAAAAACCAATTATTTGTGCAGGAAGCTTCTACAAGGCAGTAGTACCTCACAAAGCATCCAGGCTATTGAGCATTGAAAACAACTAAATTGTCTAATAATGGGAGGCTGGTTAAATACATTAGGGTCCATTCATGTAATGACATTCTCTGCTGCTCTGAGATTGGTGTTTAGATTAATGATGTGTGAAATGTTCATAATATACTTCAAGTTTAAAGAAGATTATCAAAACCATATGCAAACTGTGGTAGGGTCTTTTTGTGTTTTGTTGTTGTTTTGAGATATGTTGTTGCTTCTTTTATATGGTCCTTGCTGACCTAGAACTGGCTATGTAGTTGGCCTCAGACTCACAGAGAACTGCCTGCCTCTGCCTCCTGTCTGTTGAGATTAAAGATATGCGCCACCACACCCAGCAAATCTGACACCTTTAATAAAAGGGTGTGTGTGTGTTTATTTATACACATATAAATAATAATAAAGATGATTTATGAATATATTATAATGTTCATACTAATAACATCATTGAGCACTTAACTACTTGCTTGGTAATGTTCTGGTTCTCACGGCCCTTCTACAGATTATAAGTTTATTTTCACAAAAGTCATGTAAGGGCTACTATTATTTCAGTTTTTATAGATTAGAAGGGCATGGCTTAAATAATTCATGCACTTGCCTAAGAAAGCATAGAGCCATGATCCATACCTGGGCCTGCTGATCTCAGAGTTACACAGTTTAACCATAATTATTATTGAGCAAGAATGTGTGTGTGTGTGTGTGTTTTCAATACAAGGTTTCTCTGTGTAGCCTTGGCTGTCCTAGATGAGGCTGGCCTTGCACTCAGAGATCTACCTGCCTCTGCCTCCTGAGTATTGGTATTAAAGGAGTGTGCCACCACTGTCTGGTTTATAGACCAAAATATTAAAAAGGTTGGTGGTAATTCAGGTGACCCTTGCTCTCTTTGCATGGTTGGGAAGTGAAGAGATCGCAAGGCTAGGAAGATACTGACCTTTGCTGGTGACTTTTTCCTGTGCAATTAATCAGGGGAATGCTGCTGCTCTTCCCTCTGGGCAACCTTCATTTTGGATGTCTGGGATTTAAAGACTGTCTCTAATATGTGCTTACGGACAGTACTGTTTTGAGCTTGTCACATACTGTTAAGATGACAAGACATTGGAGGGCACAAGGTTTCTACTCTTAAGTCAAATTTTATTAGAAACCAAACTCTGTAATGAGAAATCAGAGCAGCGAAAGGCCAAGCAAGGCCTGGTGAGATGGCTCACCGGTGAAAATCCCACACAAGCCTCAACAGCTTGAGTTCATAGCCTCAGAACTCAAGCCAGCAGTGCGAGCATCTGTAATCTCCATTCGACCCAGCAGAGATGGGAGGCAAAGACAGAGAATCACCAGATGCTCATCAGCCATCTAATCTAGCCTTATGTACAGAGCGTCTCCCACAAGGTGGATGGAAGACCAAGACCGAAGGTCAGGACTTCAACATGGGCAGAGTGGCATGTTCCCAATTATAGCATCCCACACATGCACACACCAGCATGCATTCATGTGCACAAGGTAAGCAAAGCTAACATCTTTTGAGCAAAATTCTATTGACTACATTTTCAGAATGTAAAATTCGTCATAGTCGAAGCTGCCCCTCGTTCAGCCTTCCCTTTTGTTTGTTTCCCATCTCACCTAGTACCGAATGGTTTATGGCCGCCCCATAAAGCCTCCTGCCCGGATGACTAGACCCCATCAGCAGTCTTAGATGCTTTCCTGGAGTCTGTGTCCTACCCCTCATCCTCACTACAACTCCTGAGGTCCCAGCTGAGTATGTCTGAAGGTTATTCCTGATTTATGGAGTGTGCCCCACCCCCACTCCATCCCTACCCTGTATTGCCTGAACTGGATCATTAAGGTGCAGCAGGTGTTCAATATTGTTTTGCTATAAAACTAAATGGGCTTAAAGCCCTCAGAGATAATGTATTCCTGTATCATGGTATTTCTAAACAAGTCAAGAGATTCTGCTTTGGCCTCAGTCCCACCTCTCTAAGCCCCACGCATTAAAACCGTGTTTTTTATTTCTTTACTTTCCCTAATATTCATCTTGTAATGGTTGCCTCTGATTAATGTCCTTGTGTTCTCTGAGTCCCAGAAAGTGGCTTAGTTTTCCTAGGACATTTTAACAATACTGTGATTTACAGAGCAAGTCACTGGAGCCAAGGGGCAATGTAATATAACAAAACATTTTTCATAGGCAGCCCTGAGGCTCTGTAGTTGCCACAAATGCAGAACCACACATAGGAAAAGCTGAGGTGCACACAACAAGAGGGACCAAGGTCAACTCACTGAAAAGAAAAAAAAACAAAAAACAAACGGCACAGGCTTCTGAAGGTCATTTTGTCTCATTGGATGTCTAGTAGAGACCTGTTAACCCAGGAAATCCCAAGGGCACTGGAAAAGCTGGCAGGGGAGGCGGGGCTCCTCCTGCTCAGGATTCTAATCTGAGACAGTAGTGTTGATTTTTAGTCATATCAACTACAGAGAGTGATTAATAGACACCACTGTGCTTCACTTGCACTGGGCTGGATACAGCATCCCAAATCACTGACTCTTCTGTGATCTAGCACTGAGGAGTCAGAATTAGTTCCACGTGACTGACTAGTGTGTGCTGGTGACATTGTGCAAGGCAAGTCCCCGGTCCTCCCCCTCCCCCTCCTTTTTTTCACACAGAAGACACGCTTTCCATTTTAGAGCCAGTTTTCAAATCATAGAAAGATTTAAAGGGAAGTTCTGCTTGTTAGAACCATTTCCTCTTGAGTGCCTGCCTGGCTGGCTGCACATTCCCAACCCAGGGCGCACAGGAACACAGCTTCCTGCAGCCTCATGAGTTATTGGGCAACTCCATGCGAGAGAGCTTGATCATTAGCCCCGGCCGTGGGCAGAAGGTGGCTGCTGAACTCCCAACTAAAAGCCAACCTTCTTCCTGATGCAAGAGGCTGCCACCCGTGGAGTTTTGCTCTGAACTTAACTGATCATGTATCTGACCAAGGTTTTGTTTATTATTTTTTTTCCTTACTGACAACCCCAGATTCCCAGAGGATGAAAAAAAAAAAAAAAAAAAAAAAAAAAAACAAAAAAACAAAAAAACAACAACAAAAAAAAAAAAAAACAGGATTTGGAGATAGAGAGATGGCTCAGCACTTAAGAGCAGTAGCTGCTTTCCCAGAGAACTGGGTTCAGTTCCCAGCACCCACATGGCAGCTCACAACTGTCTGTAACTCCAGTTCTAAGGGATCTGACACCTTCACACAGACATACAGATAGGCAAACCAACAATGCACAAAAATAAAAATTAAAAAAAAAAAAAAAAAGAAGAAGAAGAAGCAGGGGCTGGAGAGATGGCTCAGTGGTTAAGAGCACTGACTGCACTTTCAGAGGACCTGAGTTCAAATCCCAGCAACCACATGGTGGCTCACAACCATCTGTATTGAGATCTGATGCCCTCTTCTGGTGTGTCTGAAGACAGCTACAGTGTACTCATATATAATAAATAAATAAATCTTTAAAAAAATAAAATAAAGCAGAATTTGAAGGGGACTATACATCACCCAGTAACTCTCGATTAAATAACTACCATGTGTCTAGAATTATGCTTGCTGTCTCTTCTCACATGTCTAGTTGAGGAAACTGCACAAGCGTACATAAATTACATTTAAAAAAAAAAAACAAACAAACAGGGTACAGCGCTGGGCATTGTCCATCAGTACAACTAAGGTTGTCGAATCCTTCATAGGTCTAAATACAAAGCTGTAGGTGTAAGGTTTCCTACATTGTGGTTGAGTTTGGATTTAACAGGCATAAGTGAAGAGCGTGGTATATCGGAACTTAGTGCAATGACCCCTGCTTCCTGCTAGCCACGCTGCTGCTGCTGTGTGTGGCTCTCCCATCCTGCAAGGATGACCCAACAAGCACAGCAGGAGCCATGGTACTGGCCACTTCTGAGGTTACATGCTAAAGACACCGAAGCTTCCTATGTCTAACATATACGGGGCTGTGAGTGTCGACTGGACGTTAAGCAATCAGCCAGCGCCCACTCCGGTGACATGTATTCACCCTCTGACGGTCTTCAGTCTGCACACGCTCCAGTCTCATCAGCCATTTTATTTTACTTGGGACTTTCTGTTTTTCCTGCCCTCTCTGGAGTACTCAGCTAACCCAGCTACCATGCCAATATATAGCAGCCACAGGTAGGGACCACAAAGAAAGGAACTGAGACTCCCTATCACTGACTGGCCTTGTGGGAAATCTGGATGTGGATTTTCCTATCCAGCCAAACCTTCAGAAGACTGAAACCCTTGTCAAAAGCTTGACTGAGACTTCACTGAGGGCCTTGGGCCAGAACCACCTGGCAGAGCTGTTCCTGCATTTCTGACCCGCAAACCCCGTGTGAGGGGATTCACATTGGTGGTTTTAAGCCACTGTTGCTGAGCCAGCCCTACCTCTACTCCAGTCCTCAGCTCCCAGCTGTACTTTATCCTCTTCAGACTCAGCAGAGCCAAAACATCTGGCTGCGGTAGTCTTTCATTTAGGATTAAGTTCCTGCCAGCTCTTTCAAAGTCAGCATTGTCAGAACTCAGTGACCGAGCCAGCCTGGGATGCTGGTCTGGGTTTTCTGGAGCCTCAGATCTTCCTGACTGAGTTCTCTGAATAATGTCACTGAGCTAGGCCTTGCAGCTTGCTGGTTCAACACGGACCTGTGGTCCTGCGAGGTCCATGACAACCACTAACTAGAAAAAGAAAACACGCGAAGCAGACCCTCCCATCTTCCCTGCTATGGTGGACACGGTGGAGCACAAAATGCGCATCTACAGGACTTCCCGTGGTCGAGATAATGTTCCGGACTGGACCACACAGCTTCCCAGAGACTTTACGGGGGGGGGGTGGGGGTGGGTGGGGGGGTGGGGTGGGAGGGGGGGGAATCCAGCCATTAGTAAAGCCACGAGCTGATGATGTTATCAGAGCAAAGCATGTAGGGAAACCCAGTGAACCAGGTTGGAGAGAGAACACCAATGGCTTCATGTCACAGATACTCTGCCTCATGGCAGCTGAGGAGTTAGAGCTCCCCCAGAATCCTTTGCTCCAAAGAAACATAACATTTACTTAGTTTTCTACAGCAAGGGACAAGAGGGGACTGTTTTGGTACTCCACCCTGAGTCACAATGCCTAGCAAGAACTCCGTTTTTCCGGCTCTTGTCCGAGCCTCTTTCTCCACATGGCTTTGGATCCTTATTCTAGTTTGCCAGAGTTCTCTTAGTTCTGTTATTGGAAAATCAAAAGGAGCTTTGTACGCACAGGGTAAAGACACAGCTTGGATTCTGCTACGTATTCAGTTCTCTAAGCCTGTGTTTTCTCCTTTGTAGAGTGAGCTAATAATGTTGGCCTCTCGCAGAGTCTGGCAGGTAGAAGGCACACATAACTGTTTAACAGCATATATGTTATATATAAAGATATGAGTGTATTTTATATGTAGTATTACAGTGAGTTTAGGTGCCATTATCTTTTATTATTACTATTATTATTTTGTGATGCCTTGTGCAATCTCGACAACTTTATAGCACACCCATTACAGGATATTACATGGCCCAAATTTCTCTAACTCTTTTTTTTCCCCCTTAGGTTAGCTACAATTGGTTTTTAATTGTTGGCTAATGTTTTCTGACTGCACTAAAGTTTGGTGTTTCCTTTTGTGTATGTGTCCTGACTCAAAACATCCTACCTTCAGAGTTCCAGCAGAGGGAACCTTGGCATTTCTGGCATGGTCTGGCCTGTGTCTGACATATAAGGTGCTATTAATGTCTAGCGGATGCTAATCAAATAGCCAGCATCCACTCTGATGGCATGTATAAGCCTTCTGACTGACTTTAGTCTATATAGGCTCCAGTCTCACGGCAGCCATTTGTTTTTATATCCCTGGGGCTTGAGTATCTACTCTTTCTGCTTGATATTTCCTTCTCATCTCTCCTCATAGAAGCACTGTTCATCCTTCAAAGCTCCCTTGTCTTCCCAAAGCAGGATTACAGTTACCTAATACTGTAGGCTAAGATGCTCAGATGTTTAGGGAAATACACATTAAAGACACAGGGAGATACCTCCTCATCCCCATTAGAATGGCTGCCATCAAAACAAACAAAACTATAAAATAACAGAAACCAGCCAACGAATAACAAAACCAGGAGATAACAAGCTGGCAAAGACATGGCACTCTTCCGTTCCATTGGTGGGGCTGTAAAATAGTGCAGGTGACTGCTATGGAAGAATGCTATGGCTGGCCCATAAAAATAAAAACAAATTCTTTTTTTTTTAAGTTAAAAGAGAATTCATTTATGATCTGTGATTCTGCTTCTGGGTATGTGCATCCAGAATAACTGAAGTCAGTGTCTTGAAGATGTAGCTATATACCTATGTTCTCAGCAGCAATAGTTAAAACAAAACAAAACAAAAAACCTGTAACATACATATTTACTAAAGGTGAATGAATAAGCAAGACATGGGAAACACAAAACAATAAAGAACTGGTTACTTGGTCTAAAAAGGGAAGAAAATTCTGGCATACGCTACCACACGGATGGACCTTAAGGACATTATGCTAAGCGAAACAAGCCCGTCACAAAAAGATAAATACTCTAGGAGTCCATTTGTTTGTGGTACTGGGAGCAGTAAATTCTGTGGAGACACAAAACGAAAGGGTGGTTGCTAGGGACTGGCAGAAGCGAGTCAGGAAGTTATTGTTTAATGGGTACAGAGCTTCAATTCTGCAAGATACAAGAGCTCTATAGACGGATGGTAGTGATGGTTGCTGAATACTCTGTTCTTAATGCCACTGAACTGTGTAATTACATGGTTACGATGGCTTATTTTATATGGCATGCATTTTACCACAATAAAAAGTATATCCCTTCCCAAGGTCATTCCATGAAACCAGAACTCTGAACATGTAAAATATGGTAAACAATATGGTAAACAGTAAAATATCTCATAATTTCTATCAAGGGAAATCAAATTTTAGATAGACTAATAATTGTGCCCGCATCTGTATCCCAGAACTTAAGAGGCTGAAACAGGAGGAGCACATGTGAGGCCGGCCATCTTTGGCTACCTAGGGAGCTGGAGGCAAGTTTGGGATACATAACAGACTGGCCTAAAAACCAACCCAAACCAACAAGCAAAAACAAACAAACAAACAAACAAACAAAAAACCCCAAAACCACCACCACCACCAACAACAACAACAAAAAACCCAGGAGCCTAGCATGCTACCAATTCTGTGTACTTTCGATAGGAATGTGGTGCTCAAAATTTGGTGATGATAAATTATCATCCAAAAAAATTAAAGTACATCTTCCCTGAGCCTTGCTGCCTGAAAGACTTCCTGACCAGAGAGCCTGAGGCTGAGTGTTGGAATCTTTATCTTTAACAAGTTTATGTAATCCAAGCAGATTCTGGATGATCTTTCTGGGATGTCCCTGTTCAGTGGCTCTCTACCTTCCTATTGTTGTGACCTTTTAATACAGGCTGTGGCGACCCCAACCATAAAATTATTTCACTGCTACTTCATAACTCCAATTTTGCTATTATAAATCATAATGTAAATATATGATATGCCGGATATCATATCAGATATCAAAACCCCCAAGAGGTTACTACCCACAGATTGAGAACCACTGCATGTAACGTCTCTATTTGCCCCTTACCAGAACCCCCTGCCTCTCCTCCTGCATCTGGCTTTGCACTGGGAAAAAGTTGTACCCAGGGGGTCTGTCTCCTGTGCAGCACCAAGTCTGCACATGATGTGTCTTATGTAGGTGCTTATTCAGTGATTTGCTTGTCCAGTAGACCACTTCGAAATGAGGGACATAGTTAGATACCCCCCACTCCTAGTTTGGTATGCTTTAAGGTTGCTGGAGACCCCTCAGAACCTGCAGGTGAGGCTGGGTGGAAACTGGAAATTTATCCACAGAAGTAACTCCAATCCCAAAATATTAAGAGAGAAAGAACAGGAAAAGAAAGACAATAATGAAGCCAGAAATCCTCCATGAAGGTCCCCAGCTTGTCTGCATCCTTTAAAGTAGCTATGCAGAGACCCCTGCTGAAAAGGCAGTGTGGGCATCCTGGGGCTGGCCAGCCTCAGTCGTGCACAGGACCTTTTTGTGAGGAAGCCAGGGCACCAATGGTTGGCAAGGCTGAGCTGAGGAAGTCCAGAAGCCTGGCTCTCGGCCGCCTCTACTTCCCATATGCTGTGTTTGCTGGCACCGCACTGGTGTTAGTGAGTGGAAGTGTGCGCCTTGGGCTCTGGTACCCTGGCCTCAAACATCATTCTTTCCAGGGGTCTCCACCACAGCCCTGCTGCTAGGAGAATCAATTAGGCTCCTTCCCAAAAGTTACTCCGCTGTTTCAAGCCAAAAGGTAAAACAAATCCCCCATTGCTGCAGCTTGGGACTTACAATGCTATCTGTGGTTCACCCTGATACTGGGTCTGGGAGCTCCAAGGCCTGTCTTAGAAATGATCTACTGAAATGAGAAGAAGAAGTTATCCATGAGGGTGACCCGTAGCCTGACAAACTCAAAGGATGCAAAGAATCTTCTCCTTCTCTTTCTCTTTCTCCTTCTCCTTCTCCTTCTCCTTCTCCTTCTCCTTCTCCTTCTCCTTCTCCTCCTCCTCCTCTTCCTCCTCCTCCTCTTCCTCCTCCTCTTCTTCCTCCTCCTCTTCCTCCTTTTCCTTTTTTTTTTTTTTAAGAATCTTCTTTTTAATAACCCATCAGTGCTCAGTTGCAATGCTTGTACTTTATTTAGACCTTATGAAGATTTTCTAGATAGTCAGAAGTCAGGTTCCCAAGCTGAGGTGGGCAAGCTCTTTCTCTAGGAGACAGTAAAGGTTACATCTGAGCTACAACAATCTTCATTAAAACCACCAGGAGCTGGGTACGCTGATGTACTCGGCTACTAGGAAACCTGTGGCAGAATCATGAACGCAAGGCCAGCTGAGCTACACAGAAAGATTGTCACAAACCATCCCACCATTATCAGAGAGCCAGCCTCCTAGTGGGCTGGTTCCCCAAGTTGTTCATCAAGAACCCAGGCAGAGGAATGAGCTATGTATCCCCACAGGAGGAACCAGAACCATCGGGCTGTGGTCAATCAGCTCTAGTATTCCTGGAAATGGGAACACATTTTAATGCTCAATCATAGCACTATAGCGATACCAGGACAGATGTTCCAAGTTATAGAGGAAGAAACTAAGGCATAGGAAAATGGCAGAGCTGCAACTCAGTCCCTGTTTTTTGGTCCCTATCCCAGAATGCCTTTCTGCCAAACCCTTTGTCTTCCATGTTGTTTGACTCTAATCTACTTTTATACATGACTTTTTGGGACTTAGTGTACTTTAATATCCAACCAGCTCTCTTTCCTTCCCTGATAATCGTAGCACAGGTGGAACTGCTAACAGACATGGAATACCAGTGTCACTGAGGGACACAGAGAAAGGTCAACCCTAAAATTATGCCGCATAAGCAGTTACCGAGTCACTCAAACCCCTGAAAGAAAAAAGACAACGTGGAAAACCCATCAACCTGAAGTCGGCCTTTGGCGCCTGCGATACTCCATACATGGTAAATTTTAACCCTTCCTTTCTGGCAGGCTTCCGTAGCCCCAGTGCAAAATCTGCTTAAATTTTAAGTAAATAAGAAAGTGGATGTACAAAAGAAGACATAACTTCAAGGGACGCTTTCATAAAACCTGTCATTAAGAAAATATCGGAACCAACGTTGGGGTCTAGAAAAACAGCCTCGACATTTTCCCCAGTGGTTCTACATCTGGGAAGCAGTCTGCGGGTGAGGATGTGATGACGCTCCCCGCCAAGCTGGATGAGGTTCCTGGAAACAAGGTTAGACCACAGATTGCTGAAGCATTAGGGCTGGCCAGGGCCATTCGCTCTCAGCCAGCTTGAGAACGGCTGTAGGAAAATACTGTGCAATACATCCTGACAGAACTGTTTCTGTCCCTGACGTCTTTCTGGGGCTGCGCTCTGGTTAGCGGGCCAGGGCCAGTGTGGACCACAGCCCACCGCTGTGAGGTTTGCTCCTGTATAATGAAGTTGGGTGGAACACTTCTTGACACCTAAGGAAACAGGACTTGGAAAGAGCAGGCTTGTTTGCCAACTCTGCTTCAAATGCAGCCATTGTGTTGAGGGTAGAATTGTAGCCCCACTAGAGCAGGGATGAAGAACCACACTGTTTCTTGGACAGAGCCAAGCCCGCACCACCCTGCCTCGTTCTGTTGGATGCCTGGGAAGAATGGAGAGGCCCTTCTTCAACAAAAGTTCCTAGCTTCTATCCAAATTTTCAGACCTTGGATGGAGAAACAGAGAGGAACCGAAAACAAACTCAATTTAAAATTTTAAGAGCATCTTGTGACAAGTTGCTCCAAGGTCAGGAAAAGAGCCCAAGAAATTGGTTGTACGTGATTCAGAGCCACAGGGATTAAATTTCCCATTAAATATACACCAGTTTGGAAATTAAAGGGAAATGTGCCTGGGACAAGACATGTTTGGGTTTCTGTCAAACACAAAGCCTGTGGAAAGCAGTTTAGAAGGCAGGATGTGGCTTCCTGAAGCTTCCTCTCTTGTCTCTCTCTTGTTTATGAATGTCCCATATTCGGGCTGTTCTGTATTCTGGGAATGTCAGAAGAACATCCCTCTTTCGGTAGGAACTTCAGCTCACGGGCTAAATCATTTTTCAGGAGTTTGGAAGTCTCCACACGTTTAGTCCATTTCCTCCTGAAGCTTTGGTCTCCTATCCGACGGTGGAGAGCTGGTCTCAGGAAAGACATTACAAACCACTAAATCCATCCCTGTGCTTCAGATGAGATCAAAGCTCCAAACATGAGTCAGTTCCATAAAGACCCCTGAGAGGGGGACTGTCCTCCATGATAGCTTCATCCTTACTCAGTCTCCTCCATGGATCATGATGAACTCCTAGCAACAAAAGCCCCGGCTGCCTCCTGGCTCCCCCAGCCCACATCATCCCTATTCTCCTCTCTAGTCCTCCCTCCCATGCTTCTGTCCCACGCTTCCCTGCGAAGCCTCCTCTCTTCTCTTCTCCCCACCACTTTCTGCCTAGCTTCCAGGATCAAGTCTTCTTTACATTTTGGGGTGCTAGGGGTTGAATCCAGGGCATCAAACTGGCTCCCGCCTTCAGTTTCCCCAGGCACGCCCGTTAGTGGTTATTTAGGTAAGGGCTTGTCAGTGGTAAACATATCTTTTACTTTCGAAAATACCTATATTTTACCCTCAGTGGTAAACGGTAGTTTCTCTGAGTTTGAGGTTGATCGTTACTGTCCCTCTGTACTCTGAAGACATTCCATTTTCTCAGTTGCCCTCATTTGAGGTTACAGGGGTGGGATAGGTGGGGTGGGGGGCATTCTGGCTAAACACCCAGTTTACCTGCTTTTGCGGTCAATCTGCCTTACCTCTCTGGTTGCTGTGAAGATTTTTAACTTTTGTCTTTGACACTTTGCCGTTTACTGTATGTAATAGGTCTGGTTATGGGTTTGCTTTTGTTGATGGTGCAGAGGACCCATTGTGATTTTTTTTTAACAGTAGTTTTATTCTTACTAATATAGGGACATTTTTGTTAGTGCTGATGATAGACACATACATCACGTGTTTCTTTATGCTGGGCTTCACCTCTGTGACATCATCTGGTTCTCAGAGGATTCCTAGGCCTGTTTTGCTGCTAAGGAAATTGGGTCACAAGGAAGTTATTCCTTGCTCAAAGTTGGACAGCAATTTCTTAGGCCAGTTTTTAAATCTAGATATTAGATTTTTAATAGTGTCTCTTTCTCTTTTTTTCTAATTTTCTCCTTCTGGGACTCCTGTGAGATTATATATTGGTCTTTTTCATTGTCTTTTTGTTTTTATAACTTCTTTTCATATGTTCAATCTCTTTGTTCCTAAATGGAGCATTCCAGGCATCTCCTCAGCTCATTTTAGATCTTTTAAAAAAGAAATGTCTTGTACCATCCTTAGAATATTGCTCCTTGATTTTTTTTTTTTTTTAAAGCATTTGAAAACACAAACGTCATGGCTTCTAAGAGTTCTGCTATAGGAGGTGTGGCATGCTTAGCCTGGCTGTTTATTTTGACTGCACACTGTTGTATATGGTGGCTTAGAGCCTTGGTGGCTTAGAGACTTTATAGTTTTTCCTTTCCTTAAGCCAGGTTTTATTTCCCTTCCTGTGGGACTCTTCTGTGGCCTGCAGTGCTGAACCGTAAATGAAGGGTGGTTTTCTGTTTGCTCCCAGTATCCTCAGGATAAAACTGGCTATGATTACTTTCTGCCGCTTTCCTGACTGGAGGCTCCCTTCTGACGCAGGAGTGGGCATTTGGACTCTACGTCTGTTTCAGGCCTATGTGGGGTTTTAATTTAAGGCAGCCATTTTTGCCACTTTAGAGATGAAGCTGAGCATCTTCTGTGATGTCTTCCTGAGCTGCTGTCTGAGCTTTATTCAGGGCGCCTGGTCCCAATCTTTCCTTTTACTTAGGCCAGGAGCTCATCCTTTGTGCTCACAGGGTCATTACTAGATCTGCTTGTCTCTCTAGGGCAGTGATTCTCAACTTATGTGTCTAGATCCCTTTGGAGGTTGCATATCAGACATCCTGCATAACAGATATTTACATTACAGAATTCATAATGTAGAAAAATTACAGTTATGAAGTAGCAATGAAATAATATTATGGTTGGGGATCACGGCAACATGAGGAACTGTGTTAAAGGACCAAAGCATCAGGAACGTTGAGAACCACTGCTCCAGGGCTGCTTCTGTGTGAATACCAGAACCTGCTTCTCCACCTAGTTTATATCCCAACACCTAGGGATTTCCTTCTGTGCATGGCAAGCTCATCTGTGTGTTATGTCTTAGTTACTTTTCTTTCTAAACACCAAAGATGGTCAATTACATTTCTATTGCCGTGACCAAACACCATGATCAAGGTAACTTATAAAAGAAAGCATTTGGTTAAGCTTCTGATTTGGAGGGCTAGAGTTCATGATGGCAGGACAAAGGCATGGCCATAGAAATGATTGAGAACTCACACCTTGATCTGCAAGTAGGAGGCAGGGAGAGGCCACACTGGGAATAGCACAAGTCTTTTGAAACCTCCAAACCCACCCCCTGTGACACTCTCCTCTAACAAAGCCACACCTCCTAATCCTTCCCAAATAGTTCCACCAACTGGGGACCAAAAGTATTTAAACATGTGAGCGTACAGGGCCATTCTCATTCAAACCACCATGTTCCACATCCTGGCTCCCATTGTCTCGTAGCCATATCATCATGCAAAACGCATTTAGGCCAACTTCAAAAGTCCACATGGGCTTTTAGTCTCAAAGCTGTTTAACGTTCAAAGCCTCTTCTGAGACTCAAGACAGTGTCTTAATTGCCACCTCTGTAAAATCAAAATGCAAGTAGTTCCAATATTCAATACACAGACTCTACATTACTATTCCAAGAAGGAGGGATGGGAACATATGAAGGAAACACTGGACCAAAACAACCCAGCAAAGCAAACTCTGAATCGTGCGTCTCCATTTTCAATGTCGAGGGGCTTAGAGGTCTCTTCTCATCTGTCTTTGCTAAGTACAACATACTCCTCTTTCTCATGAGCAGGTTCTGCTCCTCACGTGCACCTCTCCTTGGCAGATTCCCTGTAGCTCTGGCATGACTAACATCTTGGAGCCTCCAAAGCAATCTAGGCTGCGTTTTCTCAGCTTCACAGAATGCCCTCTTAGGATTTCTGGGTCTCTCAGTGTCTTCATACAGGGACTATCCTGCCACACATTGCCTGGCCTCAGTGGCTCTCCTTAACTGCAGAGGAAGATTCTATAACCCCCTTACTTATGTATCCTTCAAGACTCTAAAGCCAGACCCAATAGACTGTGCTGAAGCATTTGGCTACCAAATTGGAGTGAACCTTGACCGCCCTGAATCACATTTGAGGTTTCCTGTGTTGGGAGCTCAGCTGGGTGCAGTCTTTCCCCAGGTCACCCTTCCTATTATTCCGTTTCAGATCAGGACTCTCCTTACCTCTCCTCGCCTCTTTCAGCACAAGCCCTAGTTCTCTCACCTTAAATTGACTTTTCTTTTCAAACTCTACGCTCTGTATTTCTTTTTGCCTGACTCACTCATTTTCATTATAGACCTGAACAAAAGTGACTGCAAATACCCATGCGACGGAATCATTATTAGACTGTTTTTAAAAATCTCCACCAAATAGAATAGTCCAAAAATTCAATTTAGTCTCAGGCCAGTTGTTAGGGTGAGGGCAGAAAGGACTGGATTCTGTACTAAAATATCACAAGAACAGGCTCTAGCTCCGTCGTTAATGATGCTCTCCCATAAACCCCTTGAGCTGGGGTCTCCACAGTCCACATGGTGGTTCTCTCAGCACTACTAGCTAGCGAGATCCACTAACCTCCGCTTACCATGTTCAACCATTTTTTTCTAGTCCTAAGTCTCAATATCTTCCACATGACTCAAAAAGCAACATGGTCAGGTATCACATAGCAGTGGACCACTCCTGGTACTAACTTCTATATTAGTTACTTTTAAATTCCTGTGACACAATATCATGACAAAGCCTACATACTTTTTTAAAGCATTTAATTAATTATGGTTATGGTTCTAGAGGATTGGAATCTATGACGGAGGAACAAAGACACCATGGCAGGAATGTCTGAAAGCTCACATCTTTTTTGTTTTTTGTCTTTGTTTTTTTTTTTTATTTTTGAGACAGGGTTTCTCTGCCTAGCCAGCCTTAGTTATCCTGGACCTTGCCTTGTAGACCAGGTTGGCCTCGAACTCAGAGTTCTGCCTGCCTCTGCCTCCTGAGTGCTGGACTGAAGGTGTGTGCCTCCACCCAAGAGCTCACTCACATCTTGATTCAAATGCAAATAGGAGGAGGAAGAGAAGGAATGGCACAAGTCTTTTGAAACCTCCAAATCCCACTTTCAGTGACATACCTCTCCCAACAAGGCCAGACTTCTGAACCCTACCCAATACAGTTTCACCAACTGGAGATCAAGTATTTAAACATAGGAGCCTATGGGGCCCATTCTCATTCAAACCACCACATTTGTTTATTTTAAATTATTTGTTAACTGTTGTGAAGTCCATTAAATTCATGGCCCACTACCTTAGCTTTTTAAAGTTCAGTGGCACTATTTATATTCTTGGCATTGAATAACTATTACCACTATCCATGTGTAGGGCTCCTTTCACCTGACAAAACTGAAACTCCATGCTCTATAAGCAATAAGTCATCTTTTCCTTCTCACCAGACCCTGCCAACACCCTTTTACTTTTTATCTGCAGACCTGGCTACTCTAGGCACCTCATATATGAACCCTGTGGTATCCTTTCCTTTCATGATAGTATTCCACTTATCAAAATATCTTCAAGGTCCATCAGTGTGTTAAAAAATGCCCTTCATTTTTAAGGCAGAAGAAGAGTTATCGAGGTGTGTGTGTGTGTGTGTGTGTGTGTGTGTGTGTGTGTGTGTGTATTTCAGCTGTTGGTTAGAACAGCATACAAGCATCTCTTTGCATCCCTGAGTTTAATTCCTTGGAGTACATACCCAGAAGTAGAGTTGCTAGATCATACAGTAATTCATTTTAATTTATTGAAGAACTGTCATCCTATTTGCTATAGCAGTCCTATTATTTTCTATCTCCAAGAGGTATATATGTTTCAATTTTTCTCCCTTCTTGCCAATAGTTGTTATTGCCTGTGGGTATTTGAGTTTCTTTTCTTCTGTCTTACCCATAGTTATCTTAATAAATGTGAAATGGTATCTGGTGTGGTTTGGGTTTGCATTTCTCTAATGACTAGTTTCTTTTTATATGTTTGTTGGCTGGTTATAGATTTTTGGAAAATGTTCATTCAACTCTTCTGCCTATTTTTAAGATTAGGTTGTTTTGTGTGTGTGTGAGAGAGAGAGAGAGAGAGAGAGAGAGAGAGAGAGAGAGCTCTTGATTATAATTGTTGTTGTCTATGCATCCTGAAGAGTTTTATTTTATGGTATAAAAGATTTATATTCATTTACATGGGAGGATTTCTATGCTTTTCTATGCCACTGTGCTGGATCAAGGAATTGCCAGTGCCCCTTCTGGTAGCTTGTCCCATATCCTCTGAAAGTTTCAATGTCACAACCAAGAAACTTCCCAAAATCCCTAGCCTCTGCTCTGCTCCCTTGTTGTAATAGCCCAAGATTTTACACCAGATGAGACCCACTGACCCCCAAACCCTCTCCAGTGGGGAATGGAACTGTCTCTCCTGTCCTTTTGAAGCACACAACATCCTGGGTTCAGAAGAGTGACATTTACTGATGCCATTGATCTTCCTCTACACTCGGACCTCCAATGTCCTCTCCTGTGGCCACACTCTGAACATATCAACCATCAGTTCTACTCAGAGTGTTGATAGAACTCCGACATCGCTTCTCGGCCTTTTGGCTAAGATCAAGTGTAGAACTCCGACTTTAGGAGTTGGGATCATAGCCCAAAGATAGAAAGGTTGTCTAGGATGTACAGGGCCATGGATTTGATCCCCTAGTTCCATTAAACAGAAACAAAACCAAACAAACTTTGGAGATGGACACATAAGACTTTAGAATTCCATTTTCAAAAGTATGGTGGTCCCTACTCAGTTTGCACTTTTATCTCCTTACACACACACACACACACACACAAGAGGGGGGAGGGAGAAGGACAGAGAGAGACACACAGACAGACAGATATACATACATACATACATACATACATACATACATACTTATATACATACATACACACAGACAGACATAAGAAACCCCACCCAAGAGGTGGTGGCTACAGAACTTAAATGAGCTGATGTATGTTAGGTGCCTGAGCATGTACTAGCTGTCTTAGAGCAGCACAGGGAGGGAAGGGTTTACTCCATTTTAGGGTTGTAGTCCATTCTGAAAGTCTAGACAGGAACTGAAGCTCTAGCCATGGAGGGGTGCCGCTCACTGGCTTGCCCCCCATGGCTTACTCAGCCTGCTTGCTTACACAACTCAGGTTCACTCACACAGGACTGGCACTGTACCTAGTAGGTTGAACCCTCCACCATCAATGAATAATTTTAAAAAATGCCATACAGATGTATCTACAGGGCACTCTTATGGAGTTGCCTCGTCTCAGAAGACGCTAGCTTGTGTTGACAAAAAATCAACACACACGCCCTGATAGGCTCTCCGTGAAATTGAAACACTATTTTCATAAGTGATCACACAAAACCCTGTCTTGCTTTCTAACCCTTCCTGGCCAAATCACTAGCAAATGGAAGACAGGAACTGTGGCTCATCCACCTTAGCAATTCAGCACCCTGCACAAGCTTTGGCACATAGGAGGTACACAATAAATGTTAATGGAATGGAATGGAATCGCCCCAGGTTGCTTAACCAACTTGTGGCAAAAACTAGAGGCCCCTTGATTAGCCATCCAGTGTTCTCAATATCACTATCTATATCTCTGTATTACTATACCAGTGTATGTGGGTGGCTGTTATTGCCCAGCTGTGAGCTATTTCAGCAAAGTAGTGTGCATGCAGGAAGGAACACTTTCCTCCAATGTTAGATGCGAGCGGTTCAGTGTTACGGACTCAGCCACCATGAGGACCCGATGGGGCAATGCTTTTCCATACCCTTAGTGAAATGAGAAGTACAGAAGAGAAGGATTAGTGTTGGCTGTGAGCCATGGACTTACTTCTCATCTTTAGCGAGAAGAATATAAACTGGAGCATGTGTTTCTGCTGTTATTTCAAAGCCATCAAAAGAAGACTTAGCTCCATGGCCCCGGGGGCCGGTTAGTAGTAGATGTGGACTCCTACATAGCTAGAGGAGGCAGCATCCTCTGGGCTAATGTAATTTTTGCCCATGCTCTATGCTAGCAAGCCTCTCTTGTCCTGTGATGATGAACCTCTAGCTGGTCAGTTTCCCCAGTATGTGTGAGTTCCAAAGACAGACTACGTCTAAACACCAGAGCCATCCAAAGCCTTACATGGTGGGAGTTTTCCAAAAACACCATGAGGTAAGATATTGCCCTATTAAAAACCTCAGAGATGGGGCTATAGAGATGGCTCAGTGGTTGAGAGCACTGGCTGCTCTCCCAGAGGACCTGGGTTTGATTCCCAGCACCCCCATGGCAGCTCACAACCATCTGTCACTCCACTTCCAGGGGATCCAATGCTCTCTTCCTGGCTCCTGAGGGTACCAGGCACGTACACCGTATACAAACATATATTTAGGAAAAACACCTATATACAAATCTTGAAAAAATATATTTTAAAAAATACTTAGAAAGTTCTAGGCTAGAGATATGCTATGGTCAGAAAGAGATCTTAGAAAAAAAATGAAAAATAGTATAGCAGAGATGAATATGAACAGGGAAGTTATCATTCTCTATAAAGAATAAATCAACTAGAATAAAAGCAAACAGAGAAGCAATTGGATACCAAGAGTGAGAAAAGAAAGGAAATCAGGGGATGAGTCTTCTGGGTTTCATAGCACAGAGTATAGAAGTACAAAAGGGACGGATCCTTCATGAACTCAAATGCCAGGACATGCTTGCAGGTAGAAAGGCTCACTGAGCACCTAGCTCAGCAGTTATATTACAATGGAGCTGCAGAAGGCTGGGTCAAGGGAGGATCCAACAAGGCAAGGAAAGGAAAGAGAGAAAGAGAACGGGGTGGGAATGTGTGTGTGTGGGGGCGGGGGGATGAGAACTAGCTCAGGTGTCAGGTGGCTTTGGATTTTGGATTAGACCACGATGAAGCAATGCCTTCAAAATTCTGAGCAAAGCTATTGTAGCAGGTACCCAATTAATAAGTCAAATTGACCTCAGTGGTGGTGGCGTTCCTCACTGCCTGCCCCAATGTTTTGGGTTCCCGAATGAAGTGTACACACACACACACACACACACACACACACACACACTTTATATTTTGATATGCCTTAAGTAGCTCAATGGTTGGGCCACTTCCTAACCTCCACATGGCTAATCCACCTCCCTCTGATATTCCCAAGTTATTACTTACTAAAATGTATATTTCATCTTTGCTGCCCTAGACTCAGACACGCAACCCTCTTTACCCACCCCCAACCCCCAACCTGCTCCTACATGTTCTCTTGACCACACCTTCTCAGGTATGGTGTCTTTCTGCTCCTACCTCTAGCACAGCAGTTCTCTTTTCTTTTCTTTTCTTTTCTTTTCTCCTGGGTTCCTCACCTGGGAATCCTAAAAGTCCCACCTTTATCTGCCCTGCTGGCAACTTTGTTTACCAATCAAAACCACTTGGGGACAGGGTCTTCCAGTGTTTTACATACAGATGTACAAATTCTCACACAAACAATTTTGGGGACCAAATTTTTTTCTGGTTTTGTCGAGACAGGGTTTCTCTGTCTAGTTCTAGCTGTCCTGGAACTCACTTTGTAGACCAGGCTGGCCTCAAACTCAGAAATCTGCCTACCTCTGCCTCCTAAGTGCTGGGATTAAAGGCGTGCGCCACCACTGCCCGGCATTGGGGACCAAAATTAACAAAATATAAACAACATTAGGCCAAACCCACTACAAGTTATATCCAGCCTGAAACTGTGTATCTAACTGTAGCCTCCCAGAACAGAGTTATGGATTTCAAGATCTCACATTCCTTGGGTATACATTCCTCAAAAATTCCTGTGTATCAGCCCCATACCCACAGAAACAAGAAAGAGAATAATAAATGTGTACATTGCTGTCACAGAAGAATATAAGGAAGAAGGGACCCCACACAAGGAGGGGAGAGTTGCCCAGGCTGGTAGCCTATGGAGGTCACCTGGCAGTGATAACCACTTCTTTAAGATAATTCAGCCTACTGTAAAGGAAATAATTGGGACCTGATTTGGGGATTGAATTCAGATGCATACATAGAAAACTAAGTAAGCAAAACCATTTGGAGTCAGGGCTATACTTCCACGAGGGAACACATACGTGACACACGTAAGACCTTGGGTTGAATAGAGAAATAAGCAGAAGAAGACAGTTATGCATTTTTTTTCCCTATTCTGTTTCCATTTTTGGCTTTTGAAAGAGCTTTGGCAGGCTGGCAAGATGGCTCAGTGGTTAAGAACACCGACTGCTCTTCAGGAGGTCATCAGTTCAAATCCCAGAAACCACACGGTGGCTCACAACCATGAGATCTGATGCCCTCATATGGGTGTCTGAAGACAGCCCCAGTGTACTTTGGGCCAGAGCAAGCAGAGCCAGAGCAAGAAGGGCCCAGAGTGTGTGTTGGTTTGGAGGGTACATGCTTGTGGAGCAGGTATGCGTGTTGTGGGGAGCACACACGTGTGTACATGCGGTGCACAGTTGTGTGGAGATCAGAGGATACATAATGTCAATCTCAGAAATGCAGATCCACCTCCTCTGGAGACAAGGTCTCTCATTGTCCTGAAGCTCACTATTTAGGCTAGACTGGCTGGCAAGTGAGCCTCAGAGGTCTTCCTGTCTCCACCTTACCAGTGCTGGCCTACCACCACACCCCAAAATTTTATGTGGGTTCTGGGAATCAAATCCGGGTGTTTGTGCTTATAAAGCAAACACTTTACCAACTGAGCCATCTCTTCAGCCCAACAACCCCCCTTTTAAAGGTGGGGTTTCAAGTAGCCCAGGCTAGCCTCAAACTTGGCATGTATCTGAGGATAGCCTTGAGCTCCCAATCCTCCTGCCTCTACTTCCCAAGTGCTGGAACTACAGACATACTCCACTCTGCCTAACATAATATGAATTTTAATGTAACCAAATTATACCCATGTTGGGCAGGTGTGAGATGTGAATGTGGAAACTGTGAACTGCAGAGACAAGGTTATAGAGGTCTGAGAGCTGGACTCTTATTTTCTGTCCTATGAAGCTGGTAGGAAATTTAAGTCCCCAAATCAAGAAGTAGCAAAATGAACAGGTAACTGCGAATTGTGACAAATGCCACAAAAATCAGCTCTCAGATTTGAGTCTATTGTTTATGAAGTGGGAAATAAGCCAAGGCATAGGTAGGTGTTTAGTTACACCTGGCTCTAAATATGATTTGTAGGGACTGAGAGCCATTCACTGGAAGGGATGTGCTTAGCCTGCTTGACACCCTTGGTTCCCGCCTCAGTGCTGCAAGAAAGATAAACTTGTGGAACCAGCTTCTTCAGGCCTCCCTGTTTTACCTTAGAATCATCTAGGGAGTCAGAAATGGTAACACCTGGGCCACACCTCCAGTGAACTACACCTCCAGGGGGCCACACCTCCAGGGGCCACACCTCCAGTGAGCCATACCTCCAGTGGGCCACACCCCCCCAGTGGGCCACACCTCCAGTGAGCCACACCTCCAATGGGCCCACCTCCAACGAGCCCACCTCCAATGGGCCCACCTCCAATGGGCCACACCTCCAATGGGCCACACCTCCAGTGGGCCACACCCCCAGTGGGCCACACCTCCAGTGAGCCACACCTCCAATGGGCCCACCTCCAATGAGCCCACCTCCAATGGGCCCACCTCCAATGGGCCACACCTCCAATGGGCCCACCTTCAATGGGCCACACCTCCAATGGGCCACACCTCCAATGGGCCACACCTCCAATGGGCCACACCTCCAATGGGCCCACCTTCAATGGGCCACACCTCCAATGGGCCACACCTCCAATGGGCCACACCTCCAATGGGCCACACCTCCAATGGGCCCACCTTCAATGGGCCACACCTCCAATGGGTCACACCTCCAGTGAGCCACATCTCCACTGTGGTCTTACTCAGGTGCTCTGCAATGAAATCTAAACTTGTGGATTCTGTTTTGTTCTTATTTGGGGAAGGGTTGTTTTGTTTTGTTGAGACAGGGTTTCTTTGTGTAGCCCTGGCTGTCCTAGAACTAGCTCTGTAGACCAGGCTGAACTGGAAATCACAGCCTCTCAGTGCTGGAATTAAAGGTGTGTGCCACCACCACCCAATAAAACTTGTGGAATTTTAAAGCACTTTCATCATAAAGTACATCAATGTGCGTCGTGTTTGAGAACATCTCTGAAAGAAACAGTTTTAAAATTAACTTTAAAAGAAATTCATAAGCCAGCTATAGTGGTGTGCACCTTTAATCCCAGGACTCAGGAAACAGAGGCAGGCTGATCTCTGAGAGTTCGAGGCCAGCCTGGTCTATATAGAGAGTTCCAGGACAGCCACAACTATATAGAAAGACTCTGTCTCAAACCTCCCTTCAGCCCCCCAAACAGAGATTCCTCTATAAATAAGGCACACAGGGTAGTTCTAGGCATCTTATTAAATATTAGTCCCAGTAGAGGTTGAAGAGAATGGCCTAACATACTGAAGGTGGGCCTCCCTCAAAACCTCAAGAATTTTATCCATAAAAACACTACACATCAAACAAGGCATGTAATAAACACCTGAAATCTCATCATTCAGGAGGCTTGGGAAGTTTATAGCAAGTTCCAGTCTAGCCTGGACTACATGAGGCTCCTATCCCTACAAACAAAAATAAATAAATAAATAAATAAATAAATAAATAAATAAATAAAACAACAGCAGAGACCCCCAAAACCTCATGGTCAACCTGAAATTTTTTGGTTAGAGAACGCTGTGACAGCAGCTCTTATGGGACTGAGTTTACACACGCGTGTGCATGGCATGCATGATTTTTCCTTAGAGGGGCCAAAGGGCAGAAGTCATGAGGGTAGTAAGAGCTTGAGAAGGGAGAGGGGGAAATTAGAGTGTGTGTGATTGAAATAAAAACTTAAACTATATCTGGTCGAGTCCCAGACAAATAGACCCTCCTTCTCTTGTCCTCAGAAGCTCACTCCAACGCCCATTCTGGGACTGCCTGTTTCTTAATGACCTTGATAGCTACTAATGGTTTTCAGAAGGGAGGCCTCTGTCTCCCATTTTCTTTGCTGGCCTCTAAACTAAAGAGAGCTGTGATTCACATCCCCAAGGAAGGTGGCTACCTGACTGCCCCAAGCCACCTTAGAGAACCACTGTTTCCCATTCTCTTCTCTGTCTACCGGACACCTTCCCAGGTACGTCTTCTTCCTGTGCCTTACAAAGGCTACTTCCCCCTGCTGCTGTTGACCTCCCACGATACAGAAGCCTCCCGTCATTCATCACAGGGTGTGTTGTTACCCACTTTGATTTGCTGCTGTTTGAACTAGACACTGTCTTGTAGCATTTAATCCTCTGAAAGACTGAGGGATGCAATTTGTGTGAATGATGGCTCTTTATAAGAGGCAAGGACATACTGTTCGTCATACCCATTTTGAGCAGATTCCCCTGTCTCCACTCTCATCCTGACTAAGAGATTAATGAATTGAGAAGTATGTTCTGGTGGCTTTAAGCTGACTGCCTCCTGAGACATGCTGCTGCATTCCTGTGATCTATGGGAGTCCACAGGCTCAGTGGCTTGTCCCTGCTTTCTGCACTATGACACCACCCGTCTCTCCTGCACCATAAATCTCAGAAGCCTGAATCCTCTGCCCATGAATGTAGCCCCTTTTCTTGTGGGATTTAAATGTCCAAAAGGGAAAAGATACTCTTCTGAGAAGGGGCTTTGAAAATAAAATTTAAAGTGAATTATTTGTTTACCTTGAATAGTTTTCTCCTGTCAATGTTATTTATACTCTCAGATACAATGACTAAGGGGCTGATCCAAAAAAAAAAAGAAAAAGAAAAAGAAAAGAAAAGAAAAGAAAAAGGTGACTTTTCTATTATTTTAAAAGTTCAACACAAAAATAAACCATTTAGAAGAAACCTGCTTTGGGAAATGTGTGTGTGTGTGTGTGTGTGTGTGTGTGTGTGTGTGTCTATGTGTGCACATGCATGTTCATGTATGTGTGTTGTGTATTTCCCCATGCACCTCTCACGGCATGAATGTAGAGTTCAGAGGACAGCCTCAGGTCAAGAATCTCACTTCCCATCTTGTTTGTTTGTGACAATCCCTTCCCCCAGCACATACCTTTTTTGGTTTATTTATTTATTTATTTACATCTCCATATGCCAAATTAGATGCCCTCCCCTACCAGCGTCCAGGGAGTCTCCTATCTCTGCCTGCCATGTGTTGGTGGAGTGCTGGAATTACACACATGAACTCTGCCTGGTTTTCTACAGACTCTGAGATCTAAACTCAGCTCTTCATGATCTTGTGGCAAAGGCTTTTTCTACGGAGCCACTTCCCCAGCGCCTGACACATTTTTAGTATTTTAGTGGAGAGATATTCGAGGTTGGTTTCTTGCTGTGTGGCCAGCCTCATGGGGACAAAGACATAATTGGGAACAAGAAAGAACTGTCCAGTTTTAGGAGGGAGAGGTTGAGATCTTCCTGAAAGAAGGGATCTCCATTGGAAGGCGCTAGTCTGTCAGACCCAAGGGTAGGGGTTTCCCAAAAGAGGTGAAAGTTCAGCTTACACATGAGTGAAGGTATGAAAAGAGTGGGCAATGGCAGCAGCTGAGGCTGTTTCTGGAAAGATGGAGGGAGATAGAAATGGAAAATGAGTGGGAGTTTGAAACCAGACACCCATACACTCTACTTGCAGGTGCTTAGACTTCCTGGGTGGAGCCGAGGGACAGTTTTCAGCAGAAGGGTGTGTTGAGGTGTGTTTACTGTGCGGGTTGTATTAAATGAACATGGACATTAAGGCTATCTGGAGATTAGGAAGCAATTTAAGAAAGGATGAGAGATTGGATGCGCTGGTTGAATAACAGAACCCTGATCCAAAGGAAGCAATGACGCAGGGGCTCGGCAGATAGCAAAGACAAAGAAGATAAGACAGAGTGAGAGCATGGAAACTGCTGCATGCCATCTGCCCGCCCATTTCCTTCAACAAAGTGGACACAGTCAAAGAATGGCTCACACTGCAAGCTGGGCCTGTGATCCTTAAGTACACTAACCAGAAGGCCAGAATACTACTGCTCACTGTGTTTGGGGCACTCCCAGGAATGTAAGTGGGTTGAAAGCCTGGATAGCTCCTAGCCTTCAAAGGTTCTGGGTCCCCAGCCTTATGACCTTACAGGTTATTTACACAGCACAGCACAGCCCTCCTCCGGCATTTGACCATTACAGTAGCTCTTTCCCCTGCTTCATTTTGTTACAGTGTAGCCCTGGCACTTTTGTTACAGTGTAGCCCTGGTAGTTTTGTTACAGTGTAGCCCTGAAAGTTTTTGTTACAGTGTAGCTCGGGTGGTTTTGTTACAATGTGGCTCTGATGGGGTGAGTTTTCCATTTTTTCTATCAGCTAGTTGCTTTCATATGTTAATTTCCACCTCTTTCTCCAGTTCTCACATTCTGAAAACTGTCAAGTTTAGACTGCTGATCAAGTGAAGGAAAGATGGATGAGCACAAACCCAGAGGGATTTCAGAAGCCTACAGTCCATTCCTTTCTGCTGTGTGGCCAGAGGCAAACTGCTTGAACCATCTGATCTTTCAGTTAATAACTTTTGTTTATTTTTAAAATTTTATTTATTTTTATGTGCATTGGTGTTTTGCCTGCATGTATGTCTGTGCAAAGGTGCCAGATCACTAGAACTGGAATTACAGACAGTTGTGAGCTGCCATGTGGATGCTGGGAATTGAACCCAGGTCCTCTGAAAGAGCAGCCAGTGCTCTTATTTACGGAACCATCTCTCCAACCCTTTAAAAAGAAAGCCTTCATTCCCTATTCAGCTGTGGAGGATCCAGAGCAACAAGGACTGTAACCTGAGTTGACAGGGAACCCAGAATAACCAAGAGAATAGAGGTTTCAACCTAAGGCAGGTGACACAGCTCAGAGGGTAAATTGGCCTCCAAGTCTGATGACCTGAACTCCACCCCTCCGACCCACATGGTAGAAGGAGAGAACCAAGTTCCCACAAGTGGTCATCTGACCTCCACATGCTTGCCCTGGCTTGTGTCCCTCAACCCCCTTAAAAAAATCATGAAAAAATAAATATAGTTAAAACTTTTTAAAAAGAAGTTGCAAGTTAGGGGAAAGCCTCTGTCCTTATGGAGATGGAGTTCACAGAATTCTTTAAATGCTGGACAACAAGCAAGAGTTTTGGGGGCCTTGGGAAGGGGTCCAGAGTTCTGTTAGGGCGGTGAGAAAATGAATATATGTTTGTGAAAATTCCTTGAACTGTATGTCTGAGATTTGTACATTTTGCTCTGTGTAAATGTAAATTATCTTGATAAAAAGAACATTAAAAACACCTAAATGGAAGCGGGTGTGACGGCACATGCCTTTAATCCAAAGCACTCAGGAGGGAGAGGCAGGTAGATTTCTGTGAGTTGGAGGCCAGCCTGGTCTACAAAGAGAGTTCCAGGATAGCCTACACTACATGGAGAAACCCTGTCTCAAAAACTAACAAACAAAACAACAACAAAAAGACCCAAGTAGAAAGCGGCTTGCCTGTGATTTTGTGTTTAGTGTATGGACAGCAGAGGAGGGCTCTGGGGAAAGCTGCTGAATCTGGTTAAGCCTGTAGTCCCCTCTGTCCTGGACAAGGAGGCTGCTCCTCTCCCATTGCCAATAGCCTCTCCCCCCATTTCCTTTCTGAGTTTTATTTTTACTATTGACATTCTTTCTCCTCAAACATTGGCTTTTTTTTTTTAACTTTAAAGAAAAATAATGGGTTCCTTCACATCTCCACAAAACATATCACACACTTAAGTTGTTAAATAACCTCCCATTTCCCATTCCTATCCCCCTTCCCTTTCCCCTCCCCATCTCCATTTCTCCCAAATAGTTTCTTTCCCACTTTCATATTTAAATCTAGATTCCACATATCAGTATAGTCCTTTCTAGTCCCTCAGAACCTGCTGGTTGCAACACACTTGGGGAATGTTTTTTGGCTTTTAGAAACAAACAGGAAGATCCAACTGAGCCCAAGAGCAGAAAAGACTCAGAACCACAGCTGAAGAAATAATGGGAAACACAGCCCCAGGCAGAAGGGCAGACACATTCCCCAGGAGCTCCGCAGAGAGGCCTGCGAATCTGGAAGGCATCATCCAGGAACTGACTGGGACCTTCACAGAGATGTCTCTGCAGTCAGGCATCTGCGTGCTGCGGCCATAGAACTCAAGCCTGGTGCCCATGGGCTCTTTGGGCCACACTGCTTCATCTTGGCCACGCCCTGAACACAGCCATCTGCATGGTCTCGACTGCCCACAGGAAAACACGTCCTTCTCCTCTGCTTCACATAATGTCTCCTGGTGGGTGAACACCGGCCATGTAAGTGTTTTTTGAGATGGATACTACACTTGTTGCAGGTCAAGCAGGAAGCTCGGAACCTGAGAACACCTCCTGCAGAGAACCCTGGAACAGTCTTGCCCACAGCTCTGTGTGTCTCTGTCTCCAGAGCAGAAAGGAAAGCAAATCAGGGAGGATCCAGCTCCTTCCTGGAGCCAGAACCTGATGCCATTGCTAATTCTCCTGAATGCCACTGGAGAGCTAACTGCAGATTCCCTCTTATGGCTACTTTAATTAAATAGATAACCCAAAGGTTTTAGAAAAATGGCCAACATAAAAAGTCCCAGGACCTCAACCACCTAAAGGTTCACAGTTCCTTCCATGTGGTCTGAAAAGGGGGCCCTTTCAGATAAAGCAACAGGAGAAACACTGTTTGCCAAGGGAAGAGAGGATGAGCCAGCATTCAATGGTGGCTGTCAGCCAGCAAAATCCCACCAGGATCATGATTTGCATTCCACGCCTTGTCCTCCGAGCCTTCCAGCAAACAGCACAGCAGCTCCCTTGTACATTAGCTCAGAAATATTGACTCCCTCTCTGTCCTTCTGGGAGCTCTCAGTGTCTAGAGGCTTCTTTTGGGTCACGGGCGGTCTCTGCCTTTCTCTGACAGGTTAAAGGGTTCGACTCTTCTTTTATTACCAAAATGTGAATCCCATAATCACACTGCTCCCACTGTTGAGTTAGCTGACCCCGAGAATCGACGGTTTTCATCAGAGAGATACTGTGAGCTACAATGGTATTCAGAGTGACGCAATGCCAAGCCGAGGGAAAAGAGTGTTCAGAAACAGTTACTGATACAAAATCATCTGGGCCTTTGGGGAATGGTAGATAAGCTCATGGTTTCCTCAGCCAGGGACCTCCCTAATAGTACAGGCTGCAAGCTCATTCTGGTGTAATTGTAGCGGCCTTGCCTGCCTCCTTCTGCCTACAGCTTCAACTGACTCCCGTTCTCTGCCTCAGCTAATATTTCGGTTGATTCACAGACATGCATGCGCACACAGGCAAACACAGAGATGCTTATCCTCACCCAGTCTTCAACAGCAGTTTGAGACTGCACTCACCATTATTCCTGTTAGCACACCGATTTTTACAAAGATTAACCTCAAACCGACAGTTTGATTCCTGGGATTTTTGACCTACTATGTGTGTTGTGTGCAAATGTTCAGTTCACTTTGCTGTGTTTAATTACAGAGCTCTACCACAGTCTTCTTTACCAGGTTTGGGGGCTGACTTTAAAGTCGTTGGGAAAGGATAGATGCTGAAGTGCCCTGCTTCCCACTCACCCACCGTGAGCTGCTCCCAAACCATGTCTGAAATTATCCTCAATTCCAAGTTCTTTCTATACAATCAACCTCTCCAATATAATAATTCTAAAGCCTTTTCTTGATCTCTGCTTTTAATAAAGTACATTTAGAGAGGATATGAATTCCAGATTTGATTTCAGACTCTGGGGATGTGTATTCCTCTTCTGGAACGTGTATATCCGGTCCTGGGGTGAAAAGGGATGGAGGGAGAGAGAGTGTGTGTGTTTCCACAGCATCACTAACATTCCTTGTGTGGCTTGTGCTGTTTACACACTCAGCACATGGGGGAGAGCAAAGAAACCCAGGATGATGTTAGAATCAGGTAAGGGATGATCTGCGGGTACCTGATGCTGGGTGCCAGGTGCCGGGTGCCAACCTCTTTCTCTTGCTAATGTTTGGGCTGTTGTTGTTTTTATTTGTTTTGTTTTCTGTAGATGAATAACAGCTATAGCCAATAAAGATTTCAGTTTTAGGTGATACTTGAGAGACAGAGAGATGAGAGGGGGAGGGGGAGGGGAAGGTGGAGGGAGAAGTGGGAGAGGGAGAGGCTTTGTTTGGTCACTGTCCTATCAATTCCTAAGCGCATCTGGCATGACAGGAATCTCACCACCTCCAGGTATGACCTTGCCAGAGGCAAGCCGTGGGATTCTCCTGCATAAAGTCTGAAAGAAAAGATCTGGGTTGCTGAGCCCAGGAAACAGAAGGTGGGCTTCTGAGTCATAACCCTCTCCTGTGGAGCTGGAGAGAGGCAGCCAGCTGGAGCTTGAAGCTGGGATGAGAAGCGTTGTCTCCTGTTGTGGGCTTGCTACCCAGGTGCCTTTGAATCATCGAATAGCTCAGTGTTGGTTCCTGCACATGACAAACGGGGATAATAACTTAAACCTGCCCGCTCGTGGTTCAGATGAGCCCTTTCTTGTACTTGAAAAGGAGGTCTTAGGTCGTGGCATGGAGTCGCCAAAGCAGACACCTCATTCTCGGAGGACTCTCAGAGACAGTCTGATTTGTCCTCTGAGACCCCACGCCACTGTGACATCGAAGAGAAACTTAGTGTTTTAGACTTGGCTCCATCCCATGTTCCGGAACAGATTTCTTTGGATAATTTTTATCTCCTTTGGAGAAATGTTGGACTTTCAGATGTCCATGTCTCCCTTCTCTCACCAGGGTGGCCCCAGGCATATAACAGAGAGAAGCAGTCTGGCTTCCCGTATTTCCTGATTACTCTCTATGTCTGAGTGCGGCTGGTCAGTGCTCCCTGGACCAGTGACTCTAGATGTGCTGTGTGTCCTGGCTCTTGGCATTCTGCCAGAGACTGTACTGAACCCTATTGTTGGGTAGCTTGTGGTTCTGAGTCAGAGCCCAGACTCCTCTTTTCCCCAATTCCCCTCCTCCTTATCCAAGTCCCAGCCCTGGTTCAGTGGACTGCTGGGTTTGGCTGGGATGCTGTAATACTATGGAGGTCAGAACCCCAGCAATTCATCCTGGTAGTCCTTGGCCCCAGTACCATCTTTCCGCCACCTCAGACATCCTCTCTGGTAAATTCTGCAGTCAAACCCAGCCAGAATCTACCAGAATGTACCCCACCCCTCCAGGAGCACAGAGGAGACCAGAGTTCTTTCCATACCACACAGGATCTGAGGGTAGCCTGGGAAAGCTAAACCCTGAGTCCTTCCTTCCACTGCCTAGCCACTTTGCACTGTTCAGTGTACTCTGATGTGGTCACTCTCAGATGGGTGCGGTGAGCCTGTTTCCATGCAGAATACCAACCGTGAAAGGAGGAGAAAAGACTGCATTGTGGTTAGTTTATCTACTATACCTTCCCCACTGGGGAAGCCCAGGGCAGAAGATCAAGACCAATGTGTCCCTCCAACTTTGGTCTCACTCCCACTTTCCGAGTGCCTGGCTAAGAAATGGGCCAGCCTCCTGCCTTTACAATTTATGCTTCTCCACTCCTCTTAGAGCACCTAGCCTCCTTGCCTAGTTGCACAGACAGAAACAGGACTTGTGGGCATGGAAATAACTCTGTGCCCTGAGTTCTGCCTACAAGCTTGTTTCTGCTGGTACAAGTGGGAGAGCTAAAGAAAATTAGAAAATCCCGTTTGTCCTTCCACAAAGCCTAGTCATTAACCACAATTGTGTCTGTAAAACCCATTGACAGTTGAGAGGCTCAATGTTAATGTTTTCACACCCACATTGGAGAAATCTAATGTCTCTAGGTGAAGACACAGGTCAGTTAGGGAAACAACAGAGCAGAAAATATACCCCACCCCCAACAGCCAGATAGCCTCCAGACACGCTTCCATCTAAAAGAACTGGATTCCTGAGACAGGACTGGAAAATGCACTTTGGAAAATCTGACACACTCTTCTAAAGTGTATGTAGATGCTCCCTTTATTATTATCATTACTCTGCTTCCAAGGTGCTCAGCTCTCAACGTTGGCCTAGGGCAACTTTTGATGAGTGGTACTTAGCGTACTGACTCAGAAGGATGCTTTGAAGCTCCCAGCAGCTAGCTCCTCTTCCAGTAAAAACCTTTCATGAGTTATGCCGAAGCATCTGTCATGGCCTGCTTTCCAGCGCCAGTGGGCGGCTTTGGTGATTATTACCAGATTCTACTCGGTTCTTTCTACCGACGGTTCCCTTTCTCCCCACCTCGGCCTCCCTGCCGTCGTGTCTCCCGTGAAAAACCGGCTACCGTGACCTAGGAAGGGAATCAGAGAAATGGGTTCCTGCTTAGGAAAATGGACAGATGAACACTCCAAACTCTACTCCACGAAGTCGATTGGCCTTTTCTGTGGAGGAGGTAGGATTACTATCGAGACAATTAGAAAATAAAGTTAAGCCAAGCTCTTGGGAACCTGCTATCGGAACAGTAAGAATTCAAAAAGGGGCTGGAGAGACGGCTCGGTGGTCAAGAACACATACTGCTCTTCCTGAGGTCTGCAGTTTGATTCCCAGCACCCACTCCAAAAGGCTCATGACTGCCTATAACCCCAGCTCAGATCTGACAGATTTGATCTCTGTGAGCACCTGTGCTCATATGCACACACTCCCATGCTGATACACACACGATTAAAAATGATACAAATGAAACAAAAAGAAAAAAAAAAAAAAAAGGAAGATGATATTGTGTAGTTTCAAAGTGACCCCTTCAGGCCCACTTGTTATAGAATTGGCTATCAGCTTTCAACAGGACTGCCCATCTATTGGGAGAAAGTGAAGGGCACACTGGGACTTCAGCCCGCTCCCCTCTGTCTCCTTGCTTCCCAGCTGCCACGAGGTGGAAAGATCTCCTTTGTCATGTGCTTCTGCCAAGATGCGCTATGCTACCACAGACCAAAAATTAATAAGGCCAAGTGGCCGTGGATCCAAACCTGTGAAACCATGACCCAAAATAAATGTTTGTTTGCTTTTTCAAGTTGTTTATCTTAGGCGTTTGCCACAGGAACAGAAAGGTGACTTGCGCAGGAGGGTAGTCGAAATGAAATTCCACAGAAGATCGGATAAGCCTAAGAGATTCAGCATAATGGGGTGGAACGAAGGAGGAATAGGTATGAGAAGACAGTTGAGACATGAAGAGGGAGAGGAGGGTACCAGCTACAGCAGGCTCATGGCCGACTTCTATCTCTAGGCTCATGGTGTGCAATCTGTGCCTACTGTTTTCTCTAGGATGATGGGACAGGATGGATCACTGTCTGGCAGCTGTAGGGGAGAAGAGTCTAGGAAAATCAAAATACATACCACAAAGAAACAGGGATTCCTGATAACTGGCTGGATCTGGGCAACGAGGGAAATCTGATGGTTCTTGGCAGAATGAGAAGAAGGTGTCACCTTTTTGACCAGAAAGAGTCAGCTGATTGGATAGGAAGGCTGTGGCGGGCAGTGCTGGCCAGGGAGGAGTCTCTGCAAAAAGAAAAGGGATTTGTTTCCTTTGGTTATTTGGAACCTAGTGGCACAACCAATATGAGTGTAAATGTTGCCTTGCACACGACATACATTCACATATGCATAACAAATTTTAAAATAAAAAAAAATAGACACTAACTTGCCTACTTCACTGGATAAAGAAAGAAGGGAAGGCTGAATATGGATTTAATTAATAAAAACAAAACCAACCAAACAAACAAAACAACCAAAAAACAGTGAGGCTGCACAGCACTGGAGTCAACCTGATTTCAATCTCAACTTATTAGCTGTGTGTCTAAGGGAAGTTATGAAACCTCTTTATGCCTGATTTTTTTTTTTTTGTCTGTATAAATGGCAATGGTTTACCTAGCTCATAAATAAGAAAGTTTGTATTGATTGGTTCATAGTGAACAGGACACTCCAAGGTAGAAACAAGTAAACCAACTCAGATGCTTGTTACGTTCATCAATTAAGACAGGAAGCACTGAACCCCATTATAAATTAGAACCGTTTCAACAATGGCAACTTTCTGGGTAATGGCAGTGGGATAACGTTGGGAAAGTACTGAATGCTGAGCCTTGTCTCGGGACGTTTCCCATTTGATGTAAAACATTACATCACTGCATGTGTTCATGCGTGCCTGCACACACGCGTGCTAAGATCAGACAATGGAGGGAAAGTCAGTTCTCTCTGCCGACCTTTTTGTGTATTCTTGGGATCGAATTCAGGTCTTCTCCAAACTTCAGTGACACATACCTTTACCCAATAAACCCTCTTGATGGCCCTACAACAATTTGCTTTCAATTTAAAAAACCATTGTTTTAGATTTATTTTACATGTGTGAGTGTTTTTACCTGCTTATCTGTTTGTATACCATGTACATATACATATATATGTATATGTGAGAGATATATACATATATATACCTGGTACTCTCAGAGGTCAAAAGAGGGTCTAATAGCTCCCTGGAGCTAGAATAGCAGATGGTTGTGAACCTCTATGGGCCTTGCAAGAGCAACAAGTGACCACTGAGCCATCTTTACCACTGGTCCATCTCTCCAGCCCCTAGAACATGTCTCTTAACCTATAATAAGTCTCACTTCCCTCGTGTGTGTGTGTATTAATAATAAATAATAAATTTAATAATAATAAGGTAATAATAATTTAATAATATATATTTATATATGTATATATATATTGAATATGTAAGATATATACCTATATATCTTGCAAGATATACATATATATCACACCTCACCCAGTGTAGAACCACTGGGGTCTGAACATAACAGGTGATCGTATAATCTCTTTTGTAAACTATCAAGGTATTAGTCATTACCATTATTTTTCTAAAGGTTTAATTTTACATTTTAATTGTGTGTGTATAGGTGTGTGAGTATGTGCACATGAGTGGTGCACACGGAGGTCAGAGATGTTGAGTTCTCTGGAGCAAGAATTACAGGCACGTGTGAGCTGTCTAATGTGGGTGCTGGGAACCAAACTCGGGTCCTCTGGAAGAGAGATCCATGTTTAACCACTGAGCCATCGATCCACTCCCTGTTATCATTATCAACATATTAAAAACACACACTTTATTGATATGCATTGGCCAGAACAAATATGCAATTCATTGGAAATGCTTTCACTATGTTTCAAAATAGCAATTCGTGTAAATCTTATTTGCACAACATTGTACTGGGATGATGAACGTCCCCCAAAGACCCATGTATTAATGGCGTGGTCCCCAGGGTGCCTTAGAGGTTATCAAACCTTAAGAAGCAAGGCCTAGCAGGAGGTCCTGGTGGCAGTAGAGATATGTTCTAGAGGCGCTTGAGGGATTCCAGCATTTTCCTCTGTCTTTCGATTCACAGCTATGGAGTGAGGACTTATTTACTGTGCCCCACCCCCGTTGCCATCTGGCACAACCCCACTGCAGGTCCAAAATTAACATGGCCGCCTGATCATGAACTGGAGCCTCTGAGCCAAAGTAAATCTTTCCCCTTATAAGATAATTATTCCAGGTATTCTGCTGCAGAGACAGAAACCGACTAACACACACAGGTTCCGTGGTTTAATTGCCAAGGGGAAATTCAGTCCCCCGAAGAGAAGTAAAGTCTTGAGTTACTTTACATTGGCCCGAGCTTTGGAAATGGGCGGCAGTCACTTGACTAGAATCTCCGTGGAGCTTTGCACATTTGGTGTTTATTTGGTTTGGGTCAGCCAGTACACGGGGAGTGGGGTTTGGTGAGGGTGGAGGTGAGGAACCTAGTCTTCTGTAAAACCATGCATTTCCCCCTCTAATTAGCCCGTTTCGGAAAAGGCCCAGCTTTCCTCATTTCTAAGGAATGTCCATCTCATCCAAGGTGAATGCTCACCCCACCCCACGCTCTCCCTCCCCGACTTAGCAACACTTAGTTATTAATATGGATTGTTCAGGAGAAAACAAAGCTTTGAAAAGCAGGACAGAAACAAATTCCAGCTTGACCTCAGCCTGTTCCTGAAGCCCGGGCTTTGCTTCTCACCCACACATCAATCTCATCCCCACGACGGGACAGCAGGGTGAGAGCAGGGTTCACAGAGCCCTTCAATCTGGTGTGATGGTTTAGGCAGCAGGGGCGTGCAGTGCAGAGGGCGCGCTCATTAAGAGTCTGTTTCTTTAGCCTCCTCCTGTTTCTTTACAGGACTGGGTTCTATCACGGCTCTGGCTCACACACAACAAAGATTTTTTTAACCTGGCAGCAGAGGATGACCCCTGAGTCTCAAATCACTCAACCCCTTCCCTTAAATATTTATTTGTGCCATGTCAGTTTCTGTTGTTTGGGGGACATTTTACTCGGTTCCCGATAAACACAGTCTAGAAATTAAAGATGCTAACATCGCTTGCAGGAAGTGGGCCAAGTTTGTCACTCCTGCTGTGGGTATCCAGCTTTATCCATTTGGGGGGCATTGTGGTAACTCTCAGCCTGGGACCAACCTCAAGTCAGGAGTACATTGGCTAGCTGTTGGGTACAGCTTTTACTCTACAAACCAAGACCCATTCTTGGCCATGTGACTCCCAGCTTGTGGCAAGACTAGCAGATAGATTGGGTGCCAGTTCTGGCTCTGCCTTGCAACTCTGAGCTTACACTGGGCCTGCTCCTTAGGGTTTTCAGTAACACTAGTTGGAGCAACCTTTGGGGATAAAGTAAAACAGACAGACAGACAGACAGACAGACAGACAGACCATGCATTTGCAACTACAGTACATTTGCAGATGAAGTCTTTTTTCTTTGATATCTAAGGTCCTCAACCTGTGGGTCCTGACCCTTTGGGGATCAAATGACCTTTTCAGGGGGTCACCTAAGACCATTAGAAAACACAGATCTTTACATTGTGAGCCATAACAATAACAAAATTACAGTTATGAAGTAGTAGTAATTTTATAGTTGGGTTATGTATTGAAGTGTTGCAGCACTGGGAAGTTTGAGACTCACTGTCATAGACTTTCAGATATTATTTGGGAATTATAATTAAAATATACTTTCAGTGCTATAAATATGGATTTATGAGATGCAGAGTTCTTTCTTGTCAAAAAGTTTCAACTGACAAGACTTACCTACAGAAAAATCCTTCATTTAATGGGAGTGAAAGGAAATGGGGTTGGGCATTTGTCTTCTACTCTAAAAATGCAGGGTTTTCCTTTTTTTAAAAAGATTATATATATATATATATATATATATATATATATATATATATATATATATTGTAGCTGTCTTCAGACACACCAGAAGGGTATCCAACCCCATCACAGATGGTTGTGAGCCACCATGTGGTTGCTGGGAATTGAACTCAGGACCTCTGGAAGAGCAGCCAGTGCTCTTAACTGCTGAGCCATCTCTCCAGTCCAGGTTTTGCTTCTTAAAGTGTGTTACAATTAAAAATGTGTTATGTGTGTGTGTATGTATGTATGTGTGTGTCTATATATATGTATATATATAGACACACACATACATATACATACATATATACACATATGTAAAATTTATATGTAACATATAATAAACAGAGCTAAGTTATATAATTTATATCTAATATATATAATCAATTAACTGAGAGATAAATTATATATAATTTACATATAACATATAATATATTATATAAAAATTATACAATATATATTTAAGCAGAGATAAATTATATATATACTTTGTATGTACTATAAAGTATACACTTTATATATAATATAAAGTATATACTTAAAGTGTAATATAAAGTATATAATATGTAATGTGTAATTATATATGATTATATATATTATAAATATATAAATATATTATATATAATGATATATATATATATATATATATATATATATATATAACAGGCTTTCAGCCATCAGTGTTGATCTTTGTTCCCTTTCTACCTCCTTCTGTTCAGTTCATCCACGCTTTGCTGGGTTCAGAAGGACAGCTACAAGCCATGCCATGGTGCTGCATGCCTTTAATTTCGGCACTTGGGAGGCAGAGGCAGATGGATCTCGAGGCCAATCTGGTCTCCCGAGCAAGTTCTGGGTCAGTCAGGGATACACAGAGAAACCCTCTCTGGGAAAATAAAACAGCTGTGCCCTTCTCTGCCTATCTAGAAGGACAGCTGCTTGGCTTCAGGTTCAGAAATGTGTTTCTCACGTGGCTGAGTGTGTTACCTTATTGTGCACAGCAGGCTGAGTAAGTCTTAGCTCCCAGGTGGATGACAGGCATTCAGAGGACCACACAAGGAAGAATAAGACCCTGTCACTAGCCAATGTTGTGTTCATTCGAAGTTACAGATAGCATTTTTACATTCTGTGGGGTTTTAAGATCACTGGTGGACTTAGAATCAATTTGGCTATGGAGGGGGTGTGGCCTCCTGGAAGTACTTTCTCTTCTTAGAGGGTTAAGTAGTTGGCCTTCTTGGCTAGCCTGACTCTGATGTCTGGTCTGCCTTAGGTGAACCCATCTAGGAACTGGCGAGTTATGCCCAGCCTGCACCCATCCCAGTGCAGAATACCAGATTCTAATTCTTTCTTGAGATTTACTTATTTTAATTGTATGTGTTGGGGTGTTTTACCTTCATATATATCTATGTACCACATGTGTGTCTGGTGCCCATGGAGGCCAGATGAGGGTATCAGGTCCCTTGGAACTGGAGTTACAGTTGGTTTCTAGCCTACCCCATGTAGATGCTAGGAAACCAACTCAGGTCCTCTGAAAGAGCAGCCAGTGCTTCTATCCACCAAGCCATCTCTCTAGTCCCTTTTCATGAATTATTCATTATTTATTAATTTTTGGTGTTTTGAGACAAAGTGTCAGTATATATATCTAACTATCCTGGAACTCACTATGTAAACCAGGCTGGCCTTGAACTCACAGAGATCATCCTGCCTCTGCCTCCCCAGTGCTGGGATTAAAGGTGTGTGCCACTGTGGACCAGCCAGGTTCTAAACTCCTGGAACATGGTGGCTTGGGCTGCTACTCCTTCCAAAAATGACTGCATCTTACATCCTCTCCCTTACCAGACAGCACCTGTCTGCTCCTAGTGGTCGGTCTACAGGTGACCAGTATAATATTACCAATGTTTATAAGAAACTTGAATCCAAATAGCCAAAGGTGTCCTGTGAGATCAAGTTAACCCCAATATTGAACACACAAAGACTTATTTCATACACACGATACATAACCATTTTAAGTCAAGGGTGATTGTGTGTGTTGGGGGAATTCTACTCCATCCGTTGTGTAGGGATCCAGGTTGGTAGATCCTCTTCCATCTGGACCAGTGGCATCTAGAACTGTTGTATGATATTTATTAACGCTATTAGTTTTTAATATGACTCAGCCAGCCTCCTAAACATCGAGACTTCGTCCTATTGATTTATTTAGTCAGCTTTAGCACAATTACTGAGCCATATGGCTGATCTATTTTCTACACTACACTGGCTATTTCCCAGCTGTGCTCCAAGTTACTTGATGTTTGAGGCTCTCCTGAGTTATTTCTGCTCCATCAGTCTGTCCTGTGGGGTGGAGGGGGACACTTCTCCAACCATGTGCTCCTGGTCCATCCTCTCTAATGGAGACCTCTTGCTTCTTTCTACTCTCTCTCTCTTCCCATACCCCTCTCTCTCATGATCCCTACCTGTGACCCCCAGCCCATTTAACCTCAGCCCTGCCTCCCTCTGTTCTCCCCAGTAATTGTATGTCAGCCACTTTTATTTAACCCGTCAGAGAAGAAGTTTATACAACATCATTTGGTCTACGTGCAACCAGCATGTGGGGACCAGTATTTAGCATTTGAATACATAGAAGCACTGGGTCAACCCCCAACATAGAACACATCGATCCTCAGTCTCCTCCACAGAGGAGAAAGAGTCCAGACTCTCTATCTCTTTTCGGTGTTTTAGTGCCACAGCCTAAGAGTGAGAAATGACATCTGTGCTTATGTCCTGTTGTCTCTGAGTCACAGGGTCCCACGTAACTGGAGAGGACTGGATAAGCCAGAGCTTTAGTCCTATTTAGCTTGCGTTGCTGTGACCATCAGAGACTGTACCTACTATTTTGTTAAGCAACATCAAAAATGTACTTAGCTCATAACTATAATGGCTAATGAGTCCAAACAGTACAGAGGCAAGCTTGGGAAAGGTCACGAGCCTCTGCCTTGCTGGAGAGTTTGCTGGGTCCTGGTATTTATTCAGTCTTTTAGTAGGGGCTAATCTAGTCCTGTGAAACAGAATAGTTCCACAAGATGGGCTGTACTCACTTCTGAAAACAGTGTCCCTGTAACCTGATTGCCTTTGCTGGGTTCCACGCCTTCAGTCCATGAACCGTTAGGAGACAAATCCTATGTAAACCATTTACACAGTTCTTCTTTCTGCCTGAAAAGAGGAGAACCAGATTTTTGAAGAGCGTTGGTAACACCTACTACAATGTCTGTTCTTGTGTTTCAGCCATGACTTATTAATAGACTGAATAAATACCAGGACCCAGCAAACTCTCCAGCAAGGCAGAGGGCTCATGGCCTCTCCCAAGCTCGTCTCTGTTGTCCACAGCAAGAACATACTCCGAGACTGTTTTCTTCCCTTTCTTACTTTTCTTTTTTTATCGAAAAAGTCAACGATGAAAACATGTTTTGAAGGCATTGGCTTTAGGGAATGGAGCCGCATGGCAGCAACTAGGAAATCTCGAATAGCGAGTATCGGGAGCAGGCTGCACAGTTCACCCGGAGGCAGCCTGCGGTCCCATCTGCCCGCAGGCATGCAGTCTCAGCCTTCATCTGCACTTGGAATTCATCTTTAGCCTGGCGGGCTGGGCCTGTTCTGAGATGCCAGAGTTTAACTTACTGGAACAGAAAACCACATCAAAAACTTCATCACATGACTCTGTTAAGGAACCCAAACCCCACATCAGAACACTCTGGCTAGTATGGAAGTCCCGAAATGTAATGTGTGTTCTTCACTGGGAATTAAGAACATATGAACCCAGTTCTAATTATAGCCTGCCCTTAAGACATGTTTTTAATTAGGAATTGAAAGACTTGGGCATCAGGGGCCAGAACCGACCCAGCTATAACATTCACCTTCCAAAGAACTTAAATAAACCCCCACCCAGTAGGTCTTCAAATAGGGTTTTCCTCGTGGTGATGGTGTGTGGTGTCATATGTGGGGATGAGGATAAAACTCAGTGGAATCTATGTATTGGTTCCTTGGAGGGTCTGGCTAGGAGTGGTTGTACTTCCTGGCAATGATCAGAAAAAAGATGGTCACTCTCTTTAGTTATTGCTAATAACAATATCTTTATTATGATTCCACTACGGGATGGGATGGAATCTAGAGCCTCACACATGCTAAACAAATGATCTGCCTGCTACTGAGCTACACTTACGACAGAGTCTGCTCAGATTAAAGAAACTGGTCAAAGAATCCTTCACAGGTCATTTCACGTAATCTCTACAAACACCTACCAATTAGTCTACTATTATCCATTTTATACATTCATTGAAACTAAGAATTACCCAGGTTAAGGACCTTACATATATAGGCATTGAAATGTTCTATGGTATCCCATTAATTGTTACAATGTTTATGCTTTCAAGTTGAAAATACAATTTTTGTTATTTACTTATATTCTTGAAGTAGGATCTATCTAGTCCTGACTGTCATGGAACTCACTGTTTAAACCAGGATGGCCCTGAACTCACAGAGATGATTCTGCCAATTAATTAATTAATTAATTAATTGGGCTTGGAGAGCTGGCTCAGAGGTTAAGGATACTTATTGCTCTTCCAGAGGCCCAGGGTTCAGTTCCTGGCATAGTTGCTAACAGCCATCTGAAACGCCAATTCCAGAAAAATCTAACATTCTCTTCTGACCCTTGAGGGCACCAGACATGCAGATGTTGCTACACATCCATGCAGACAAATCACTTGTATACCTAAAATAAGCAAATATAAAAATAATTTTAAAGATTTTTATTTACTTCCATGTTATGTGTATATTTGTTTGTCTGCGTGTGTATGTGTGTGTGTGTGTGTGTGTACTCTTCATGTAAGAAATGTCCTTGAAGGTCAGCAGAGGACACCAGATTCCTAGGAACTAGAGTTACAGATGGTGGTAAGCTGCCATGTGGGGACTTGAACTCAGGTCCTCTGCAAGACCAGTAAGTGCTCTTAACCACTGAGCCATCTCTTCAGCCCTAAAAAATAAGAATTAAAACATATTTCAGGAAACTTGTCCCAAGCTATACATACTTAAGTCGCAGAGAGAGTTCTAACTCAGGCCTATCCCATCACAAAGTTGATAACATGTTTCAAATGATTTCCCTTCAGCAACTCCACTAGAAGAAAACAAGTAAATATAAAAAGAGCCAAGCAGGGCAGTTCACACCTGTACTCCCGGCCTTCAAGAATCTGAGGCAGGAGGATGAAATGAGTGAGACCCTGTCTCAAAAAACTTAAGTAATTCATCATGGGCAGAATGAAAACAGAACCAAATAAGAGCCACTGATAATCCAGTCTCCAGAGCTGCTCGCTCTCACAGCTTTCAGACGTCAGCCATAGTGACTGGACATGCTTCTTCATAGCCTCTCGTCACACACATCAGCACCCCTCACAATCATTCTCAAAAGAACACAGCCTAGCTGAACGATACCCCGCCAAATGATGTGGGCTACTGACAGGTTCGTGGCTTATTGGAGAGATTGCCTATAGCCTCCTACCAACGTTGCTCCCACCCCCACACCCGTTAAACCACACACTTTCGGTCCTTTGTCTCCTTCAGCATCTCCTTTTCTCATAAAAAAAAAAAAAAAAAAAAAAAAAAAAAAAAAAAAAAAAAAAAAAAAACCGTCTTCCAACATCACACTGTCTCTAAGTTGCTTCCTCCCCATCTCTCTGCTCTGGAAGACGACAGGTTTCCAACATAATCTCTATTATGGCATCAGCCAGGAAAATGAATAATGAATGAATCCACCTGCTACTTCTCCCTCCTGCGCACATTTCCTTTCCAAAATGTTTGTTCTATGTGGTAGGCAGCTGTATTTTCCTCAATATTCTGTGACAGTGGAGACATCTTAAAGTTCTGTCCGTGGCTATTTTACTTTATCGGTGAGAAGAAAAGAGCAGGTATCCCTCTGCCGTGGAAGACGGGTGGTGGAACACTGCTCCGGAGTCATAGAAGTCACTGTGACTGTGTTTAGTTAAATTGGTCCACACTACGTTTTCATTTAAAGTACACTGTGGAACAGAGGAAACCTCAAACAGGTCATCAAGACCTGACCAGCTCAATGTTTTATTTCTATTAGTCAAATGCATTTCTAGTAAGAGAGATAAAGCCAACATTGGTTAGACCACTCCCCGACTCTTGCCTTCATGTGTTCATCTGACAGTGTTGTTGTAAATGAACCATTAAGAGAAAAACCCGAGCCTTGTTTCTGATGCAACACCTCCAGAGCTATGTCACTCATAAGCCTTGTCCCAGGAGCTCGATAGTTCCACAGCTGATGGACACATTTGCTTTGTCTAAACAGGTGATCTGTTTTACCTCTTCTGGTCATGTGTTATGTAGTAGGTTAAATTAAAGATGGCTACAGATTCTTTGACAAACTACTGTGATAAAGGAGCTTGCCCTCCTGTTCCTGGAATTGCAGATGAATGCTTGGTCTGCTCCAACCAACAGAATATGATAGTCTTGATCACGGGCTCATCCTCTTCCTGCTCCGAGATCATCCTGTTTCTACTTCCTGTCTCCTGGGATGATTCCTCTTACAGCCAACCAGAGTTCTGTGAGGAAGCCCAATTGGCTTAAAGACAGGCCCTAGAGCAGCGGTTCTCAACCTGTGGGTCGAAACCCCTTCTGAGGGTGTGTGTGTCAAATAACCCTTTCACAGGGGTCACCTAAGACCATCAGAAAGCACAGGCAGATATTTACATTACAATCTATAACAGTAGTAGAATTATAGTTACGAAGTAGCAACAAAAATAATGTTATGGCCAGGCAGGGGTCACCACAACATGAGGAACTATTAAAGGGTCAAGGGTTAGGAAGGTTGAGAACCACGGCCGTAGAAGACATGGCACTCCCTTAGCTTGAGTTCTTCACAAATGTTCAGATCTACATGACTGTGGAGAAAATAAAGTGGTAGTTTAAGCCACTAGTTTTCTGTTTGTTTGGTACACAGCTATAGAAAACCGGAATCAACTTTTATCATCAGAAACATTTGGCTGTCATTGCAAGAGTATTGAGCTGGTTCACATTACTCTGTTATGTGCATAAAAAAACACAAGAAAGTAGCAGAAATTGTTATAAAACACAAGAGAGTAAACAGAAACTGTAAGATTGATGTTTTAATTAATTTTCTATTGCTGGGAAGCGACATCATGACCAAACAACTTACAAAAAAAAAAAAACAGTTTGGGACAAGAGAGATGGTTCAGTGATTAAGAGTACTGGTTGCTCTTCCAAAAGATCTGGGTTCAATTCCCAGCGTCCACATGGTGGGTTACGACTGTCTCTAATTTCAGTTCCAGGGAATCCAATATAGAACATATGGTGCACAGACATACATGCAAGTAAAACACCCATAAAATAAAAATAAACACACATAAAATAAAAATAAATTTAAAAAAAAGCATTTAATTGGAGACTTGTTTATAGTTCCAGAGGGTGAGTCCATGACCGTCATGGCGGGGAGCATGGCAACAGGCAGGCAGGCATGGCGGTAGGGCAGTAGCTGAGAGCTCACAACTGATTCACAAGTAGGAGGCAGAGATCTCGAAGCCTCTTCCAACAAGGCCATACTCCCAACACTTCCATCAACGGGGAACCAAACACTCAAGTATATTAGTTTATGAGGGCCATTCTCTCTCAAACCATCACATTCCACTCCCTGGGCCCCCATAAGCTTGTAGCCATATCATAGTGTGAAATACATTTGGTCCAACTTCAAAAGCCCCCATGGTCCTTTATAATCTCAAAACTGTTTAAAAGTCCAAAGTCTCTTCTGAGACTCAAGACAATCTCTTAATTATAAGTCCCTGTAAAAATCAAAAGCAAATTACATACTTCCAATATACACAATGACACAATGGTGTACATTACCATCCCAAAAACCGAAGAAAGTAACCCTGACCCTGAACCTGACCCTGACCCTGAACCTGACCCTGACCCTGACCTTGACCCTGGACCAAAGCAGGACTAAAGTCTACCAGGACAAACTCCAAATCCTGTAGCTTTATGTCTGATGTCAAAGGGTTCTTCAGGTCTCCCACTCCTTCTAGCTTTGTTGACTGCAACCTCTCTCTCTGTGTGTCTCTGTCTCTGTCTCTGTCTCTGTCTCTCTCTTTCTCTCTCTCTCCCTCAGATGCTTCCACACCCTGCATGCAGCTCTCCTCAGCAGAGCTCTCTTCAGCAGACCTCCCATAGCTCTGGCATCTCCATCATCTTGGGATCTCCAAGGTAGCCAGGCTTCACCTTTACAGCTTGGGTAGTGGTGTCTCTTCAGAGCAATAGAACAATAATAAGTTGCTATTAAGGGTGAACTATTGCTGTGACAGGCCTGAAATTTGTTTTGTGTTTTAGGAATGTGAGAGGACCTTAGGACTTTTGGAGTAGTTAAGTGATTGAATTGAAAGCAGAGTTTAATGTCCCATTCTAGTAAAAGCCTGGGAAACAAAGGGAATTTCAGCTCAGGAGGTTTTGCAGGGAAAGGATATTAACAACTGGGCTAGACACTGTTCTTGTGATATTTTGGCGAAGAATGTGGCTGCTTTCTGCCTTTGTCCTAAGAATTTGCCTGAGGCAAATTTAGACAAAATCTAAAGTTTAAGACTTTGTATAATTTGAAGTTTGCTCTGCTTTTGGAGTTTTGTTTAGACAGAGTTTCTCTGTGTAGTCCCGGCCATCCTGGAACTCAGAGATCCACCTGCCTCTGCCTCCCCTGTGCTGAAATTAAAGGGATGTGCTACCACTGCTTGGGTAGGCTACCAAGGCTAATTTTATAGCCAAAGTTTCCAAGGATTGTGCTGGAAAAGAGGTTGTAACCAGGTTTAAAAAAATGGTGCCACTAAGGAGAGGCCAAACTTGTACTAAAGTAAAGAGATGGCTGCTCTTAGGGCAAGACCCCTCCCGAGTGATGGGAGGGTTTGGAAGGAGGAAAGGAAAGGGAGAAATGTATATAATCTCAAAAAGACAGAAAAACAAAACCAAAACACTAACCAAACAAACAGAACAATGAAAGAAAGCTGTTGTAAATGTGACTTGAGGTGCATCTGTAAGGGTAGAGCAGAATTTGGCAGTCATCTACGTGGTTCTAGCTTTCTATTACCGTGAAGAGACACCATGACCAAGGCAACACTTACAAAAGAAAGCATTTAACTGGAGGCTGGCTTACAGTTTCAGAGGTTTAGTCCATCGTCGTCATGGTAGGAGCTATCGAAGCAGGCGTGGAGAAGTAATTGAGAACTACACCTTGGGCCACAGGCAGAAAAGGAGATACTGGGTTTGTCACTTGATTTTGAAACCTCAAAGCTCACTCTCAGTGACACAATTCCTCCCATGAGGCCACACCTTTCAAATAGTGCCACTCCCTGGTGATTAAGTATTCAAACATATGGGTCTATGGGGACCATGCTTTTCTAAGCCACTACATGAAGGATATTTGAGTAAAAAGGTTGTAGAATCTTCCTCTACAGTTAAAGAGAGCTGCTAAAGCCAGGGCAGGGTCAGCATGAAGGATCAGCCCCAGAGGACAAGAGGCCCCGAGAGGCCATTGTGTGGAGCAATATAAGTGAAGTCTGAATTGTGTTAGAGACCCCAAGTTGACGGATGTGCAAGAGCTTTGAAATGTCTGCTAAGGAGAGCTCCATATAAGACGTGGAACCAGCCTGAGAGCATTCAAAAATACGTTGCAGTCAGTAAAGCTGGAGGGGGCGGAGACATCTACACCCTTTGACATTAAACAATTGTGGAGCTACAGGGTTGGAAGTTTGCTCTGCTGGGTTTCAGAGTTATTTTGGTCCAATATTACCTCACCGTGTCTGATTCTTCCCTTTAGGACTGGTAATGTATGTGTTGGAAGCCTGTGATTTGCTTTTCTATTTTAGGGCAGGTTACAGATAAAAGATGACTCTGAGTCTCAGAAGAGATTTTGAACTTTAGTCTTTTAAACAGTCTTGAAAGTGAAAGACTCTGGACTTCTTTTTTTCTTAAGATTTATTTATTTTATGTATATGGGTACACTGTTGCTGTCTTCAAACACACAAGAAGAGGACATCGGATCCCATGACAGATGGTTGTGTGTCATCACGCAGTTGCTGGGAATTGAACTCAGGCCCTCTGCAAGAGCAGTCAATGCTCTTAACCACTGAGCCATTTCTCCAGCCCCTGTGGGGACTTTTGATGTTGGACTGAATGCGTTTTGCATGAGGATAGGATCACGAGTCTATGGGAACCAAGGAGTGGAGTGAGGTGACTTAAATTAGAGTTGCCCATACAGGTTTATATGATGGGATACTTGGTTCCCATTTGGTGGAACTGTTTGGGAAGGATTAGAAGGTGGGGACCACTCCATTATGGATGCTAACCTGGAATTATAAGCCCAATTAAATGACTTCTTTTGTAAGTTGCCTTAGTCATGGTTTTTTATTACAGCAAATAGAAGAGTAGCTAATAAAATATTCATATTATTTTAAACCAATATATAAAAGCTCCTATTATCATTTTAACAAATTATGTATTATTATAATGGGATGATATCACATTTTACTCCTACAGATTATCATTGATTATTCAGGCTGGATCCCAGCTTAGGTTTGTAAGAATCACCCTTATTACATACGTCTTTATATATGTAATTATTTCCTCAGATACATTCCTTATAGCAGAATGTTTGGTCACAAACACAGAATATGCACCAGGATTGGCAAGCTTCTCCCCAGAAGTTTGCACAACTTATAATTTCTCTAACTGTTTCCCAGCACCCTCAATAATATTACTTTTGCCAATTCTATAAAAAGTTTGCGCTGCACAGATACATATGATATGCATTTTGTGTATTAAACTTATCCTTTGATTTTTGGCTTTTTGCCCCCTCTTATTTATTTTTGTAAGCTGCCTCTTTTATGTGGGAAGGAAAAAAGCATTCTGCAAATAAGCAATTTTAGAGGGGTATTTTCTAATTCTAGGAGAGAGAAATGGCAGTTTTATTAGCCATTAACTTATTTCATTTTCAAGTATACACACAACTGCAATTGTCTTGACTAAAAGAAAAAAGAAAAAAAGAAAAAAGAAAAAGGATATATATTGTGTCACTGAAGAACTTTAAATACAGCTAGACTCAGTGGATTAAATAATACCTTAAGAATTGTCTCTGTCTCTCAGCTCTGGTTTCTTCTATTTACCTCCATGCATAGGAAGACTTCTGCAAAAATCCAGGGAAAGAGAGTACATCTTTCCAAGAGCTATGTCAAAAAGCTCAGGAAAGACCATGATTGATATCTGTGGTGATTTGAGTGATTTTTTTGGCCCATGGGAAGTGGCACTGTTAGGAGGTGTAGTCTTATCAGAGGAGGCATGGCCATGGCCATGTTAAAAGTATGTCACGGTGGAGGTGGGGTTTTGAGATCACACACACACACACACACACACACACACACATCTAGCCAGAATCCGAGTCTCCTCCTGACTGCCTGCAGAAGATGGTTCTCTTCTGCTGCCTGTGAATCAAGATGTAGAAGCCTCAGCTCCCCCAGCACTGTTTGTCTGCATGCAGCCATGCTTCCCACCATGACGATAATGGACTGAACCTCTGAACTGTAAGCCAGCCCCAATTAAATGTTTGCCTTTATAAAAGTTGCCTTGGTCATGGTGTCTCTTCACACTAATAAAACCCTAAGACACTATCTTAAGTCATGTGCCCATATGTGAACCAAGCACTATGACCAGCATAATAGAAAACTCTGCTTGGCTAGATCTGGGTTCCTTACCTTCAATTAGGAACATGATATGTTTTATCACCAAGCTAAAGAAGCACTATATTACAGAATTATAGAGTTATAGGATCAGGAGTGGATGATTCTCAAAGAAAAGTTACTGGATAGCATAATTGATAGCCAACCTTCGGGGTTTTAAATGAAAGGTATTTGATGCCACAGGAATAGGATCAGATCTTCTGTTGCTTTAGTGGCTCCCTATACTTCAGCAGATTCTTTCATCAAAGAGTCTTTTTCAAATAATTCTGGTAAGACACCAACAAAATTATACAAAAGTATTTGCTAAACTAATGTATCACAAAAATGTACACTGCATACATCTTAAAAATAAAACTAGAAAACTCCATGGCTTTCTAAAAATTGTCATATTGCATAAGATCCTCCTTCAGAAGTGAAATAGAAGAAAACCAAAGAATGTTTCCCTAAGTCCTGACCACAGTGCCCAGGCTTTGGTTCAATTGAAGCCAGTTCAATTTATTGGGCTCAAATCATACTGGACCACTATTCTCAGGAAGCAGGCGGGAACAGTACCTGTCAATTGCTACTAAAAGTTGGAACGGTCACCTATCATTTTAGCTTCTTTCTAGGGAAATGTTAGCCTTTCTGCGTTTGCTTTCTGAACAACTAACAAGTTTATGGTTTTCCTTAACTAGAGGTTGACCCACCAACCAGTGTCGACCAGCACTTTATGCACAACCACCGAACAGCAATTCCGCTGAACCCAGTTCAGGGATGGGCAAAGGGAAGAAGCCAGGCATGGGGATTCTCTGATCTTTTCTGTTGGAAAATTTGTTTGGAAATAGCCAGTGTAGGCAGGGACCAAGCACAGAGAATTACACACGGAGTTTGATTTTTACCCAATTGCCCAAGGAAATGTGAATTAATGGTTCTTAGGCAACCACACAGAACATTTCATGCCCTGTACTGAAGGGAAAGTGAGGCTCTTGCCCTGGTGCCTGCCTGCTCACACCTGCAGGGATATGGTAGGATATGATAGGGATAAGAGGCCCTCCCGAAGGCAAGTTCCAGCAGCCAGCCTCAAAGCAGGGACTGCTTATGTGTCTGAAGAATAGGGATTTGAGGGGTATCAACACCCAAAATGCACCACCTACCCAGCCTGCTTGGCAGGCTGCTGTCTCCAGCTCTCATCTGTGAGAGTTCCTTTGTGGGGCATTATTTTTGGAAAGCTCTGCTAGCCTGCAAAGATGGGGAGAGAGAGAGAGCAGGGCAAGCCTATCGGAACCACCATGAAGTCATTATCTCCTACTGAATCATTAACTCCCATTTGTTGGAAGTATGATGGGGAACGGAGAGTCTTAAAGATAAATTTTGCCTGTTGGGTGGCTGAGACCGGCCTCTCTGTGTGAAGACTTACTTAAAATGCATCGCCGCAGACTTCTATGTATTCAGTCACATCTGACCTTAGCCTCTTGATTTAAATAAAGAGGAGACAACATGCTTCCTCCTGTCATTTGGCTGGCGGACTTTGCTGATTGTTTATATAACAGTGCCCTGTTGGAGACTTCTGACATTCAAGGCTACCTGGCTGGAATATGGTTTTTTGGTTTTTTTTTGGTTTTTTTGGTTTTTTTGGTACCAACTTGTCAAAAACAAAATCTTAAGTTTTCTTGATGTCCAGATGCTATTTGTTAATGGGAACAATGTTGCTTTGGGACCACATGGAAACGTATTTTTCTCTCTGAAACAAAAAGGTTCTAAGACACTTCCCTCCGGGTTAGGCTGCCAGGATTCTTAGTCTTCTGTTCTTTCTTAGCCAATCTTTTGTCTGGAATTGGTGACTAGTACGGTGTTTGCTAAGGAGTCGCTGCTTGTACCCACATGGCACCTCCATACAGAGACAGTGTTACCTCACGACATATGGCACTGGGCATGCTTTTGAAAACAAGGAGCTGGAAAGTTTCTTTTGGGGGTATTGTTCCTCTGCCCCCACTACCCCCGACTCACTCCAGCACTTTCCACACGCAACAGTTTCTATCCTGTTTGAGCTCAATTTGCAAAGTTTGAAATAGTAGACCTTTCAAACAGCCATCTCTACCAGATGCCAAAACAGGTCAGTTCTAACAACCTGGGCTGGCACATCAGAGTGCTGAGGAAAGTCTGGGGCTTGAGTCTTAGTTTGTGGCCAACCCCTGTGCTAAACTTTTCCCTTGGAGCCTTGTTCTGCCCAGTTAGATGATTAAGTGGCCAGCTTCACCAAGCCTGGGATCCTGCCGCTGAAACCCAGCCAGTTCTGTGAGAGGAGAGGGGTCATGCAGATGAAAAACTGAGCTGTGGAGTCTGCCCTCAGACCTCACCTCAGGCAGGCAGCCCTCTGAGGGATGTTCAGAGACAAAAAAGCCACAGCAATGCCGAGTCAGCTTACTTGGGAGTGTTTTGAGGTCCGGCCAAGCCAAGAGAGGCTGGGTCATGTATGAAACAGTATCTACCTAATCTGAGAGTCACCAAATGGACACAGGAAAGTGCCTGGACATTCCAGAATGCAACTGAGGCCCCCTCTGGTGTGGGCCACATGCTCCCTTCTCGCAGTCCGTTCCTTTTCTTCACATTAGACAGGGGTAAGGTGTACAATCTTAGGGTGAAAACCAAGAGGAAGAAGGCTGGGAGGTGGACCACCATTACCCAGAAGAGACTAAATTCTATCCAAAAGATCTGCTGAACTATGAAAGCTGTTGGGTGTGGCTGTGGCCCAGGAGGCTTCCATAGTCCCACCTTGAGTTTGAGGCTATCCTGGCTACATAAATAAAATCTTATTTCAAAAATAAATAGGAGGCTCGTTTGATGACTCAAGAGTTAAGAGCACTTCCCACTCCTACGGAGGACCGGACCAGAGTTCAGTTCCCAGCACCCATGTCAAATAGGTCACAACCATTTGTAACTCCAGTTCTTGGATGTCACATGCCACCTTCTGGTCCCTATAGGCACCTGTACACATAGAGACTGAGAGAAGCATACACACGCATGGTTATACACACATACATACAATTTAAAAATCTTTAGAAATATATTTCTTTAAGCTATATTTGACAGGCATTTTGCTCTCTGACCACTGAATGAATGAAGTGACAATGTATAATCTAAGTAAGCAAATTGCAGCCTCCACACCCCCCATCAGTAGTGGGAGGTAAGGGGGTATGGGTACCTACCCATGTTCCTCTGCCCACATTCTTCCTGGTTTTCACCACGTGACTGGAGCTCTCTAAGGCTAGGTATTTGTTCCTTCAGATTCTCAGCTGATGGGTGGCTAGGGTTTCATCCACAGTCCACTCCCGCAGGCTCTGGCTGCCGGGCTTGTCCACTGTGCTTGCTGACTTCTGCATTGGTTATTTACTTCTGTCCCTTTGCACTTTTCTAGCCTTGAACCCCTGGGAATTCTCCTGTGTTTTTTTCCTCCTGTGTTGGGGTTGAAGGATAGAACTAAAACTCAGACTGCCCCAAAGCCAATGAATGAGCCCACACAACAGACACAGTGGGAAGCAGATGAGATGCAGGCTGCAGCCATGCATCGCCAGTAAAAGCAGAAAGCCTGGGTCCAGAATTCAATCCAAGAAAGATGAAATGGCCCATTGTGCTTCTTAGGTCCCTGCAGACCACAGGCTTCCTCTCTTCCCTCTTCTTACTTTACTGTATCCGTTCCTGTTTGTATATTCTGTTTCTAAGAACCATCAACTCAAAAGAAGAAGAAGAAGAAGAAGAAGAAGAAGAAGAAGAAGAAGAAGAAGAAGAAGAAGAAGAAGAAGAGGAGGAGGAGGAGGAGGAGGAGGAGGAGGAGGAGGAGGAGGAGGAGGAGGAGGAGGAGGAGGAGGAGGAGGAGAGGAGAGGAGGAGGAGGAAGAAGAAGAAGAAGAAGAAGAAGAAGAAGAAGAAGAAGAAGAAGAAGAAGAAGAAGAAGAAGAAGAAGAAGGAGAAGAAGAACCATCAACTCATCAAATAACAATAATACTAGCCAGCACTTGCTATGTGCCAGGCTCTGTGTTCAGGTCATGCTCTGTGTGGTGGTTTGTATATGCTGGGCCCAGGCAGTGGCACTATTAGGAGGTGTGGCTCTGTTGGAGTAGGTGTGTCACTGTGGCTTCAAGACCCTCATCCTAGCTGCCTAGAAGTCAGTCATCAGTCTTCTCCTAGCATCCTTCAGATGAAGATGTAGACCCCTCAGCTCCTCCTGCACCATGCCTGCCTGGATGCTGCCATGCTCCTGCCTTGATGATAATGGACTGAACCTCTGAACCTGTAAGCCAGCCCCAATTAAATGCTGTCCCTATAAGAGTTGTCTTGGTCATGGTGTCTGTTCACAGCAGTAAAACCCTAACTAAGACAGTCTGTGATGCTACATGATAGCCTCTGAAGCTTAAAAAGAAAATGATGTGAAATTAAAATAGTAGGCTAGGGAAATGTGCTCAGACACATGGAGAGACAGACAGGAGCTGCTGGGTTAGACTGTGAGCGCTGTCCCACGATCTCCTTCGTAGCATTTCTAGGCTTGCCTTTTCCTTTCACAGCTAAAACCCTCTGTGTTGTGGTGGACACTCAGTGCCTCCCTCTTCTGACTCTTACACTACTGACTTCCACTCCCATGATTCTGTCAAAACGGTTCTCCACTAGGCCACCATGACTGGGCAAACACAATGGTTTCCCCTCCTTATCTTTTCTGACCTCATGACAGAGTCAGGACATCCTTCCCAATCTTCGATTTCCTGCTCACCATTGGCCAAGTCCTCCATGTGCATTCTGAATGCAGGAGGCAGCCCTGTCCTGGCTGGAACTGTTCCATCTCTGCCATGGAGTCCAGATTGACTCATGTGACTCACCTCTTCATCTCTGCAGATATCTTCATCCTTCATAGATACCTCACAGAATAAAGCCCCCAAACAAAGGGGTCTTCTTCCTCTAATTGGTTTGATGCACTATCTCTAGAGGGAATAGAAACCCACGAGACAGCTCGGCTGGTTCTGCACTAGCCCTGTATGAATAAGGATCCAGTTTGATCCCTAGCACCCATAATAAAAAGGTCAAAATACCACTGTAATCCCTGTGTGGAGGAACCAGCGCCAGGTGGACACGCACACATACACACACACAGGCACACACACATACACACACACAGGCTCACACACACACACACAGGCACACACACATACACACACACACAGGCTCACACTCTCATTTTCCACCAGGTGACACCAGAACTCAATGCTCTCCCCAGCTCTGTTTTGTTTTTTGTTTTACCTTTTTATTGATTCTTTGTGAATTTCATATCATACACCCCAATCTCATTCATCTCTCCATCCCTTCGGACCACCCTCGGCCCTTGCAACTTCCCCCAAAAGAAAAAGCATCTTGTTGTGGAAACTGTAGTGTGTCACAGGGGCCCTTCTCTTGTGCTGCCCAGTCAAGGTGCAGGGCCCAATCTCCCAAGTGCTGTAGCCTGTGAGGGCAGGGTCAGCTGTCCTGCCTGTCTTTGGTGGCAAGGGGTGGTGGCAGGGGTAAGGGTGTCCCTTCCAGCTCTTGTCTTAAACCTCTCACTCCTATTGGGCACATGACCTGCCGGCTCATCTCAGAGACTTATCTGTTAGTACCTTGAATTTTTTTTCTCTGTTTAACTTGAAAGCAAAAATTGTTACCATTTCTAGAATAATATTTGATCTAGACATCCCACTTTTAGAAACGTGTCCTACACACACACACACACACACACACACACACACACACACATCAAAGACTTGATACACAAGAATTTCAAGTGGGAACAGCTTAAATAAACAAGAATGGGAGATGGGTTAATACACAATGGTGTGTTCGCTGCAAAGAAACAGTACAAAGACTGGACGGTCATGCTTCAAAAGATGCTTGATCACGCAGGGGACACACTCCTATGCTGTCCAATGGGAAAATAAGAAGGGGTGTGAATACACTGAGCAGAGCAAATGTTTCGGGGCAGTGGAATGCTCTGTATGGCACTACCTGGTAGACGCATGCTGCTAATTATTTGTCAAAACCCACAGGACTATAAGCTCAAGAATGAACCCTCACATAAGCCCCAGACTGTCTGGAATCAGGATGTGAATCTGGGCTCATTGGTTGTAACAAACGTACCGCCCTGGTGGGGATGAGGGCAGCCTGGGAGTGCCGGGCATGTGGGAGATCCCTGTGCTTCTTCTTAGTTCTGCTGCGAACCTTAAAGAGATTCTTGGGAAACCAAAAAAAAAAAAAAAAAAAAAAAAGAAGACCAAAAAAGAAAGACGACAGAGAGGATGTTAGAGGAAAGAAAGAAAGAAAAAGAGTCCAGGGCCAGCAAGATGGCTTAGCAGGGAAAAGCACCCAAGTCCAGCCAGACGATCACAGCTCAAACCCAGGAACTACCTAAGGCAAGAAGAGAGAATAAACTCTACGGAGTTGTCCTCTGCCTCTCATACACTAACAATGATAACGAATAATAATAATTAATTAAAACGTTTTTAAAAGCCAGCCAGAAAAAAAATGAATGAATGCCCAGCTCAATCCAGTCTTTTCCTGGCTCATGACACACGAACACACTCGTATTCTTTGAGTTCTACGAAGATTTTCTTCCCAAAGACATGTCAGGAGAAACTCAGACAGGCCTTGAAAGGGAAGATGAAGTGTGAGGCTATTCTGATGTATCAGACCCGCCCCGCCCTCCCTGTTATTTATTTCCTGAGCTGATTTTCAATCCTGAGTTTCTGGTGCCCAAGAGCAATACAGTTGTTTCCCATACCCCAACTCTGTCCAGTGGAGGGACAGCCAGCCTTCCAACACCTACTTGGCATCTAAGTTTATGAATTCACTTTGTGAAGGAACTCAAGAGGTGGGTGCTTTCAATTCTCCCCCGACTCAATCACCACATTGTGCTGGTTTTTCTCATAAATTGATGCATTAAATAAAACCTCTGGCAGATGGTCCTATTACACCTGTATAAGAATCATGAGTTACCTTTTAAAAAAAAATCTTGAAAGCTAAAGGTATGTCCCTGTGACACAGTACTCGGTTAGCATGAGCTGAGTTCTACCCCTAGCACGAAGATAGACAGACAGACAGACAGATGACAGACAGACAGAAGGCCCTTTAACACATACTTTCATATTATATTCTTTCTCTTCACCCATCTAACTGTGTTTATTCTTTAGGTCTCAGCTCTGATGTCACCCCCTCAGAGAAGCCATCTTAAATCTATATGTCTTTCCTGAATCCCTCTCTTACTGATCTATGACTTGAAAGTCCTTAGCACATAGTTTATGATCTGTATTTTGTGTGCTTCTGGGAATCAAACTGCCTGGTACTTACGTTTTCTCCTTCGTATTTTTCTTCCTTCATTTCTAGATATTTTAAGACAGGGTCTTGTGTGTAGCCCATGCTGACTTCAGATTCATGCCAGTCCTGCCCATCTCACAAGTGTTGTCTTACAGGTCCCTGAAACCATACTCTACTTATAATCTTATTTATTTTATATATTTTCTATAAGGAATCATATACTTTTATTATGTTTAAGATGGTATTTTTAATTATTACTTTCAAAGGGAATAGAGAGACCAAAAAGAACAGCAGTATTCTCATTGCATATTGATTGCCTTTTGCATCTCCATGGAAGCCTCCCTCCCCCAAAATCTAGCCTACCCAGATTGCTCCCCACACAAACTCCTATTGCAAAGTGCAGTTATATTCACTTCTATACAATCATCCTTACCACAGAATTGAATAACAAAATAATGTGTGTGTGCGTGTGTGTGCATGTGTGTGTGTGTGTGTGTGTTACAGTTCCTATTCAAAAAGAGTTTATGGTGTAGTGGATGATAGAAGATGGACAGGCAGAAGCAGTGTGCGCTGCTCGGTATTAGAACCTATGCTTAGAATAAATAAGGCTGTGAGTTCAGTCCCCAGCACCAACCATACAAACAAACACAGAAACCATATAGAACTATGAGATACTATCAAACCAAGTGCCATAACTTTATACAAATGCTCACCTTTGAGTTCATGGAGGCCAGGATGATTTCATGCCCTGTTATGATTTCAACTTTCCTGTTTAGACATCTTGTGAATTAGGCTACAACTGTGTAGCCACACAGAAGGGACAATCCCACCTTGCCTGCTTTAACATGGTACACGGTGTCAGTTGCAGCCTAGATAGACAGCAAACGTTCCCAGTGATGGGATTACTTACCACCCAGGTCAATGGGCTGGGTTCACTGGGAAGACTTAGTTTATCTGGGGTAGGAGAGTTTGCCTAGGGTGTTCTCCCCCCTTAGCACAATGTGTCTGTTCCCACTATGTAAGTTTTCTCATTGTCTAAACCTTGTGTTTGATTTCTAGACCCCTGGGATGGCTTATGGGAAATGAAGAAACCACTCAGAGGCTGAATTAAAGATGCCTTGTGTCCATTCAAGAGCTCTTTTGCAATTGGAGATGAGCAAAGGCACCTTCCTACCAAGTTGTGTTCTTATGTGAACCCAGAGTACGGACGGACGGCAACAGTGCTTCTAGAAGGTGAGTCTTGGCTTATATAGAAGCCTTAGGACAGTTGTCTAGTCAACACCTGACTCTTTGCTCTGGCAGCCACAGTGCCACCTGTTGAAAAGCTCAGAGCTGATTTGATACATTGTAGCTTCCCACACTCACACCAGAGCCCTCTCCCACTGTCCAGGAAAACTCTGCCATTGTGCACAGTTGAGAACTTTTGCTGGGAACATTACCCAGCTGTTCCTATGCATAGGTTTGCAACGCAGTATAATCAGGAACAGAATCAAGTAGACCAGAGGAATCAGTCTGGGAGAGGGAGTCACTTCGAATCGTAATATTCTATATGTTGCATTCCCAGGTGTGCTTAGAAGCTGTCTTAAAAATATCTTTGGTCCTTCAGACTTGAGAACTGTTTCACTACCCTCCTGCATTCTTTGTTGTTAAAAGCTCTTGCCCAATCTGAGTTATCTTGTGAAGTGAGACTCCACTAGACAGACCCCTTTCTTGGGCACACGCCCTTTCTCTATCTTCTCCCTAAGATGTCAAAAGTCATTGTACAGTTCCTCCCATTTCTTTACTTCTTCCCTCCCCCATTACATTTTTGCACTGAGGATGGAACCCAGGACCACAGCATGCTCAATTATGCTCTATCAAGGGGGCGCAACCCCCCCCCTCCCCCCACTCTCCAGCGCCCTTCCTTTTCTGTGATGCTGACGCCAGGAAAGACTCCATCCTAGGCAGGATGGACTGGGATTTAAATCCACGCTGTTGAATTGCTTTGAGAAGAGAAACCACGCTGAGCCAGCGCTGGCTGGTGACTAAGGATATGAAGTTTCTCAGAAGCTGATATGGTGACCTAGTGGGAGCCTCAGTACCACACTGCGGATCTCTCTGAGTGTGACAGCCCTGAGTACAACAGAAGCAGCCAAGTGCACGGCTGGGATGCCAGGCAACTGAGCTCTCTGCTCCCAGTGAGGCCTCTCGGGCCACTCTAGGACAATGTAAAAGATTGTCATGTGTTCTTTGCAACTTGGCTGGGATAGTTTTCACGCAGGCCTGTGGGCCATATTGTTCTTCCTCTCTTGGCAGATCTTTGGCACCCACTCTCCTCTCTGGCTGCCCGCAGGCCTCCCTGTAGCTTGCTTTTGCCTGATTAATGGAGTCCAGCTTTCCCCAAGGTGCCTGGGCAGTGGGGGTTAAGTCAAGCTAGAAGCCCTAATTGACTGGTCACTTTTATTTTGGGAGGGGTGGGGTGTAGACTTCCTGTTTACGGCTCTTTCCTACACAAAGCAAGGCAGACACATGATGTTTTAAGAGTTTCTTCATTCAAGGATAGCCAAGAAACAAAACCGGAGTCTGCTAGGAAAACAATAGAAGCCGGGCTGCAGAGCATTCTGGCCCTGGGAAACAACTGGGTCCCCGTTGCGGGGGTGGCTGCCACCACTATGCTCTACGTGATAACTGCCAGTTAGTAAGCCTGTCTGGCTGAAGGGGAAGCCAACGAAGAAAACAACAATAAAAGGGAGAGAAATGACTCCTGAGAAATAGGAACTATGCAGTCTGTGGGGGGTGGGGATGAGGGGATGGACCTCCTGCACTGGTTTAGAGTTTATAGCCAGAAGGATAAACACCACGTAATTCACAAACGATTACCATTTGGAGATGATAAAACAAATTAATATATATATATATTCCTGGAAGAAAAGTTTACAGGACAAAAAATCGTGATCTCCTGTGCAGAACATTCACAGAATTCTGTCTTGAGTCTGGGGTGTGTTCAGAAATAGCCTCCCAGTTTGGCTTCCGAGGTTATGGGGGCCACAGAAATCTCTCCCTTACATCACTGGACGATGATTCTCCACCCATCCTAGCATTGAAAAGGAGGAGGGGTAAATCCTGGCATATCCTAATCTGGGTGCAGAGCGAGGCTGCTGGGCTCTGAAAAGCATCTCCTCATCTTTCTAGTCCAAAACGCCGACCGAGCAGAGGCTGAAAAGGTCTCAGCTTCCTGAAAGATGTTAAGCAAAGAGTTCCCGACTTTCCAGAAACACGGAACTTACAGGATCTATGGAACTGCTATCCCAATCTTGGTGTGGCTGGAATGTCCCTGGTGCTTCTGAAACCCTGCACTTGGGCCAGAGGGTCACTCCCGTCACTCTGAATCCAATTGCCAACAGCTCAGATGCAGGCAGCCGGCGCCCTCTTGAGGAAGAAATGCGTGCCTGCCCAGCGGACTGGAATGCTAAGGCATCCTGTGGGCCTCCTCTGCACCCCAGTGCGCCTAGGGGAAACCCCAGGCTTTACTTGAAGAGTCTGGTTTCATTTCCAGCTGGTCTATTGGCTCCCAGTGACTAATGGGGCACCTCTGTACCAGCGCTCCGCGGGATCTCTCAGGACCTCTCAAGGGAGTAGGCAGTGAGCAAGCACAAAGGCATGGGTCAGCGGCAGCCCTGAAATTTTATGACCACAAGTGTCTGATCATTGCCAAAAGGCTCCTAACACCCTATGAATATGGCAGAAAGTCTGGAGAAGATAGGAGTGGTACATAATACACAATGTCATGTCTACAGTAGCTCCTGCCTGTGGTCCTGATACTTGATCCAGGAGCCAGAAGGATCCCTAGTTTGAGACCCTGCTTCCAAACAAACCCTAATGAGATACAGGATGGCTTGACTGCTTTGAACAACACAGAAATCAACAGGATACAGACAATTGGGGGTGGGGAGGTGGGCACCACTCTCAGGTGTTCAGAGTAGGCTCGGAAGGTCTTACAGCAAAGAAGTCCTAAGCCATATTGAACGTGACCATATTGAACGGAATTACCTTTGGCCAAGGCAATAGAGACCACACCCTGGGCCGTGGGATTCGGAGGCTCGCAGGCATCCGTGTTTACTCATCTTGTTCAGACTCCAGGCAGATGCTTCTCTACCACCTCATCCGAGTGCGTCACTGTTGTGGGTTGTGGTCTGCCAAAGTTGAGACAAACACAGGGTCACATGGCTGATGCGCTTGGGTAAGAGGACAAACAGATTAATGTGCCCAGGGCTCCTTCTCAGATAACATCTACTCAGTGGGCTGAACAAAGGATTGTGTCCTGGGGTTCTGGACATCCTCTGGGTGCTCTGCACATGCTCAGGGGCTAAAGGGAGTATCTGCAGCTATGCACATAGAATAAGGAACGTTTTGTAGTGTTAACCTTAAACCATTTGTTACCTGTCTGATGTTTGAAACACGCCAATCCTTTATCTTAGCAGCCATCTGGAGCTGGGCAGAGATGGTCTATGCAGACGTTTGGTCCCAGCACTAGTGAGGCAGAGGCAGGTAGATGTCTGAGTTCGAGGCCAGCCTGGTCTAGAGAGTGAGTTCTAGGACTACACAGAGAAACACTGTCTCAAAAAACTAAAACCAAAACTAAAGCCAAACCAAAACAACCAAACAACCCCAGAACAGCCAGATGGGCACAGAACACTAAAGCTGAGAACATTGAAGGGATAGAGCATAAATGAGGCCCAGGTTCAACTCCTAGGAAAAAGAAAACAAGCAAGCAAGCAGAAACACAAATAAAAGGACTGTTTTATATAATTTAGTTGAATTCTCAAACAGTTTTTCAAATAATTATTATAAAAATTCACACCACACATTTGAATAGGAATTTATGTAATTATAAATAATTTTGAGAACTTGAGTAAAGCATCTTTTTTGAAAGCATACATAAAAAGCCACTTTAACTTCTAATTTATGGTTGTTATATTTTCAGTGAGACTATGCTTAAGTTCTGCACACGTTGAGACAATAGCATTTAAAACCCTTCTTTATAGCTCACCTTAATAAAATATAAATTACCTGATGGTGACCATAGTAGTGATTTTCCTTAAGTGAAAGTATCTCTGTGCAATAAATGTATACTTTGTTATAAATAATGCATGTCCCCGTTTGATTACTTATTCACGTTTCACTAACAAAAACCCAGAACACTCAGACATGCACAGTAATAATTGAATTCAGTTGTTTTATTTTGCTCACATGTGTTTAGCACAGACTTTTCGGATTTGTCATTAGGAAGAATTTGTCATGGTCGAAACGGAGGACATATTTTATGTAACAGTTTTTTAGTGTCTTTTTTGTTTGTTTGAGTTCCTGGAGACGTGGTATACATGACCAATCTGTACAGTTGGTTAAGGTCTCCATTTAGGGGAAGATCTGAGAGGAAAAGCAAGGATATATTTGAACACACAGAAGCAGCAAGGTACTGGGCATATTTGAGGGTCAGAAAGAGACCTGACCAGCAAGGCTAGAGGACATAGACAAGTCCAGCCACCATAGGGCGTTTGAAGGATCCCACACTAACACTGGGAAGCCATTGGGGTTTAAACTACAGAAGGTGGGTTATTCTGGTTGCTGTTTAACAAAGAGCAGGAGCAGAAGTTGGGCCCATTGGTAGCCTCTTGCTTTGGCACTGATGAAATACCAGGCATGGTCTGTTTCCTTTGAGAGGTGATGATGAGACTTCATCTGAGAGAGGAGCTAACAGGGTTTGCCGGTGGATTGAGTGTCTATGGATGGGGAAAGGAGAGACTGCTTTCTGTGCTGTTGGTTTGTGGAGCTGAGTTTGCAGCCATCCCCAGCATCTGTGGCATTGATTCTAGGACTTTCCAAGACATGCTTATACCAAACTGCAGATGCTTATGCCAGGTTTGCATCTAGCCTGTGTTTATCCCCCCATGTGCTTCAAATCATCTGCACTCAAGATCCCTAGCACAGAGCAAATGCCGAGTCTAATTGTTAGACTGCGTTGCTTAGAAAATTATGATGCACAACGACTGTACGTGATCCATAGAGATAGAAAATGGCCTTACTATCAGCATGTGTCTGGATCCTTATATATGGAACCTATAGATATAAAGGTCTCACAGCCAGCCAAACAGACAGACAGATAGATCTAGATAGATATTTCAAATAGAAATTTGGCTTTGTACAAGTATGTGTATTTCTGATGGTAGTCAGGGGAGAAATTAATGGGGCAGCAGAAATTTTCCTATAGTACCTGCTCATAGCCTTATCAAGTTTGCAGGGCTCACTGGGGCTTGTCACCCATGTCCGATCAAGCAGTCAGTCAACTGTTGCTACAGGGTTTTCACACCTCAACTCTTTGCTAAGCTCCTTTTTGACCTTGAAATCTCAGTCATTGGGTAACATAGTGGGACTCTGTGGATCTGAATTTTCAAAATGAATAACCTCCCTCCCCCGGCTCCCTTCCAAACTGGAATTACAGCACGGCACGTATCACCAAACTCTGGTTCCTTTGTTAACTGAGCTACGTGCCCAGCGCTCCCAAAGACTGAAAAGGAGTCAGTCAGTAGAAATGTTCTCTCTGACCATCTTCCAGCCGCCGAATCACACTGCTGGGATCATTTTGTCGGTACTCACACAGTCCGTGTCTCTGTACAGGTCCTGTTTTTTAAATAAGCGAGTTTATGTAGATGTCACGGTATATCCGGTAGACTCTGTGCGCTCAAAGCCACAAGGTACCAGAACAAGGAGCCTCAGGACCGGGGTTATAGCTCAGCAGTGGAGCAGTTAACACACACACACACACCACACACACATACACACACACACACACACACACACACCACACACCACACACACACACATACACACACACACACATACACCCACACACATGCACACACACACAAACACGCACACAGACACTTATATACACACACACACGAGGCCTGAAGTTCTATCCCCAGCACTGGAAAAAAAATGAATAAATGAATAGATAGATGGATAGATAGATAGATAGACAGACAGACAGACAGACAGATAGAAAAAAAGAAAAAAGAACTTGAGACCTCAGCTGCTTAGCCCCTTTTGCCCTAATAAAGTGGGGATTAGAACTTCATTGTGACACTGGATGGCCACACAGCTGGCTGGTGACAAACATAAGCTGGCCCCTAGGCTGGGACTTCAAGTGCACTTCCCGTAAGTACAGCCCCTGCCCCAGGGTAACATGACTGCTCACACGGTGGAGAACGTGACAGTGAGTAGGTTTAAACGTCTTCCTGTGGCAGTGATAGATTTAGGTCATTTCCTAATGGCTAGAGTCTTAACAGGCCTCTCGGAGTTCTGAGTTCTTTTCTGAGGGGAATAAGGTTGACCCAGTCCCTACCATTAACCGTGCAGTACACCAGGATCTGTGGAGAACCTTGTAGCAGCCTGTGTAGCTAAGGCTGTGGAAAGTGGGGACTCAGTGATCCCCACTGTGGTGTGTGTGTGTGGGGGGATTGAGGGTGGAGAAACTGATGTGATTGTTCCAACAGAGTTCATCACTGTGTTTACAGGGTCACCAGGGATGACTCAACACTGACAGAAAAGTCAGAGGAAGGAAGACATATGCATCCCTGGGTGATACAGAGGGACTGACAGGAACTAAGCAGGCCAGAAGAAAGCCAGAGGCAATGGAGGTTCCAAGAACAGCTTGTTGCAAAGACAAAGTGGCAACCAGCAGGATCTGGGACACCTGAAGGGTCCCAAGACCTTGGTTATGACTGTGGTGTAGGTGGTTAGGGAAGGAGCCAGGAGGCTGAGGTGGGCGGGGCCATAGTCTCAGTAGGGTTTTACTGTTGTGAACAGACTCCATGACTAAGGCAACTCTTATAAGGATAACATTTAATTGGGGCTGGCTTACAGGTTCAGAGGTTCAGTCCATTATCATCAAGGTGGGAGCATGGCAGCATCCAGGCAGGCATGGTGCAGGAGGAGCTGAGAGTTCTACTTCTTGTTCTGAAGGCAGCTAGCTAGGAGAAGACTGGCTTCCAGGCAGCTAGGGTGAGGGTCTTAAAGCCCACACCCACAGCGACACACTTCCTCCAACAAGGCCTCACCTCCAAATAGTGCCACTCCCTGGGCCAAGCATATTCAAACCACCACAGTTGTCTACTCAAGTGACATTGGATGGGTCTCTTGCTATTTATTCCAGAGGGTCAAGAAATGCCCTAAATAAGGGCTGCATTCTCACCACGGCGGCCCCCTGCCTCCCTCAACATTCCTTGTGAGCAAACGGTTAGACAAGTGAAACACACAGAGTAACAATCAATGATAGCAATGGGGCTTCAGGGATGGCTGGCAAAGAGCCCCAGAGTGTGCTGTGTGAGAGCCAGGCCTTCCTATTTCCTTTCAGCATGAATGCTTCTGGATCCTTCTTTTGTCTTACCTGGTATGTTACCCCATCCCTGTCCCCGACACCTAAGCAACATAAAGCTCCTTGGTTTAACCCCTAAATGTGGAATAGGCTCAACAGAAGGCTCCAAGGTCATTAATCACAAAACTGCTTCCTATGTATCAGCAGTTCTAGACCTGTGAGTCGAGACCCCTTCAGGATCAAACATCCCTTCCACAGGGGTCACATATCAGATATCCTGCATATGAGATATTTATATTACAATTCATAACAGTAGCAAAATGACAGTTGTGAAATAGCAGTGGAATAATTTTAGTTTGGTGGGGTCACCACAATTGTATTTAAAGGGTCGCAGTTTTAGACATGTTATAACGATGGGTGTTGGGCTGGAGAGATGGCTCAGTGGTTAAGAGCACTGACTGCTCTTCCAGAGGTCCTGAGTTCAATTCCCAGCAACCACATGGTGGCTCACAACCATCTGTAATGGGATCTGATGTCCTCTTCTGGTGTTTCTGAAGACAGCTAAAGGGTCCTCATATACATAAAATAAATAAATAAACCTAAAAAAAATAATAACCATGGGTGTTGTGACATGCATATATCAATGGGGACTCTGTTTTGTGTTCTCCTGGGATTTTTCTCCAACTGTGCAGACTCTGGTTAGCATAGATAGGGACAGAACAGCAGTGGAGGCCCTGGATTGTGTGTGTGCACCCTTCAGGCATGACCTCTCTGTGTGCACCCTTCAAGTGCGTATGTTCTCACCCCCACAGCTGTGTTACATCACGTCAACCCAGCAGCTCTTACCACAGGCTAAATGTGCTTTGGGGTTCTGAATCTTTTCAGATTTTGCAAAGGTAATACACAGTAAATATACTTTTTGATTCGCTGAATCTCCTCTGGAGTAGGAGAGTACCCTGTGGTCAAACAGATAGGGCTGTTTGCCTTGCCATGTAGTGCTATCAGCACACAGTAGGCCCTTGTGGAACTTAGGTAGGTCAGGGGCTGATCCAACTGCCCAGTGAGTCCACTAAGGTTCCCAACCCTCCAAACCCCACTGTTGAAGTGCACGTGTACACACACATACATGCACTCATTCACGTATATGTATGTGTTTACAGGTCTTAAGTAACTCAAGGTGGTCTTGACCTGGGTATGTATCCAAGGCTGCCCTTAAATTCTGGATCCTTCTGTCCTTGCTTTCCAAATGCCGTGATTACAGGTCTGTTCCATCAGCAGAGTTGGGACCTTCGGAGTCCTCAGGTTTTGGACCCTTGGGTGAGAGGTCTTGAGAAATGAAGTCGTGAGCCTAAGGTTTTTTTTTTGCCTAAGGTTATCTCGTGTCTATGTCAGCCCCCTACAGCCGGTGCTTCTACCAAATAGTTCTGGCTTACATGACTGGCGCCTGTTAGAAAAGACCTGTTAGAAAAGGGCACACAGTAGGCCCTTGTGGAACTTAGGTAGGTCAGGGGCTGATCCAACTGCCCAGTGAGTCCACTAAGGTTCCCAACCCTCCAAACCCCACTGTTGAAGTGCACGTGTACACACACATCGGTCTACTGCAATGACCCTCAGCAGAAAAAAATGAAGTTGGGAGTTTCTTCTAAAAACAGTAATGCCGCCATCTACTGGACATTTTGAAAATGACATCTGTCTACCAAAAACAATCCACTGTCTTGGCAAAGGGCTGAATTGTCTTTCCTTTCTGTACAAACGGTATTTCAGGGCCCAGGATGGAGCTACTTACTCCTATATAATCTACCTTGAGATGTTAACAGCAGACACAGCAAGCAAAGCCTCAACACTAACAATGAAACCTCTGGCCAGAGACTCTATAAAGTACTAGTTTCACCATTTCCCAGTTAGCCAAGCTGACAAAAGAGAGGGGTTGGGAAAGAGCGAGGGAGAAGACACAAATAACAAACTTAAAGGTCAAAGGGTGTCACTGCAATGGACTCCACTGAAATGCAGAGTGCCATTAGAGAGTCCCATGAAAACCATGCTCTGAAAAGCTAGATAAATAGAATTTGTAAATGTGTACCATTCACCAAAACACAGCCCAGAAGACAGAAGTGCCTTTAACAGACTAATTCCAAACAACAAGATCTCAAAAGCATGGACAGATCCGAGCCACTGCTCAGTTCTATCACACGTCCTAGGAGACCTGAGACCAATACCTCCTACCCTGTTCCTCAAACTAGAAAGCAAAGGAACACTGTCAAGCCCACTCTATGAAGTCAGTATCATTCTGATGCCCAAACTAGGTAAAGACACAGAAAAAGAGAGAGAGAGAGAGAGAGAGAGAGAGAGAGAGAGAGAGAGAGAGAATATAGACCAATTTGTTTGACAAAAATAGTTGCAAAAATTCTCAAGAAGATACTTGCAAACTGAATTAAGGAACACATTAAATTATACCTTCATGGTTAAGTGGGCTTTGTCCCAGAAAAGTAAGGTTGATTTGATCTATGTAGTTCACCATATAAATAAACTTAAGGTCAAATGCCACATTGTCATTTCAGTTGATGCTGAAAAACCTTGACAAAGTACAGCATGACTTTAGGATAAAGGTTCTGGAGAATTTAAGAACTATGTACCTCAAAATAACACTGTGTGTGTGTGTGTGTGTGTGTGTGTGTGTACATACACACACATATATATATAGCTACAGATTTGTGATATATATTTGTGATATATATGTATATATATCACAAATCTGTAGCTAACATTGTATTGAATGGAGACAAACAGTATTTTCTCTAAAAGTCAAGAGTGAGATATTGTTGCCCATGCCCATATCTCATGCTTTACATAGGGCTTCAAGTTTTAGCAGTAATCAATTTGTCAGAGAGAAAGACACAGAGGGAAAATGACCCCCTCTTGCAGAAGACATGATCTTTTACTTAAAAGACACTATAGCTGCTTTGTCTGGTCTCAGTAGGAGAGGATGTGCCTAGTCCTGCAGTGACCCAATGTGTGTGTGTGTGTGTGTGTGTGTGTGTGTGTGTGTGTGTGTGTGGTGGAGAGGTGGGAGGGCAGTGGGGGAAGGTGATACCTAAAGGTGGATCTCCTCTTCTCAAAGGAGAAGGGGAGGGAGGAACAGGGAGGTTCTGCCTGAGGGGGTACTGGGAGGAGGGGGGAGCCAATTTTGGGATGTAAAATGAATAAGTAAATAAGTGTGGAGGGAACCAGTACAGCATCTACTAGAAAATTCTTAGACCTAATAAACATAGTAAGGTCGTAGGATACAAAAATCTATATATTAAAAAAGTAGTCTTTACCATTTCCTGATGTGCTGTCTAAGTTTATGTCAGGTTGACACAAACTAGAGTCATCTGGGAAGAGAGAGCCCCAGGAAAATGTCCCCATAAGAGCAGCTGGAGGTAAGCCTGGGGACATCATTTTCTTTCTTTGCTTTTCTCCTCCTCCTTTTTGTTTTTGCTTTGTTGTTATTGTTATTATTGATACTATTTTATTTGTTTTTCAAGATAAGTTTTCTCCATGTAGCCCTGGTAATCCTGGAGCTCACTCTGTAGACCAGGCTGGCCTCAAACTCTGTAGCGAGCCGCCTACCTATGTCTCCCAAGTGCTGGGATTAAAGGTGTGTGCCAACATTGCCTGGCAAGGGGCATTTTCTTCTTAGTAATGGATGGCGGAGGACCCAGCCCATTGTGGGTGGGGCCATCCCTGGGCTGGTGGTCCTGGTTGCTATAAAAAGGCAGGCAGAGCAAGCTTTGGGGAGGAAGGCAGTAAGCAACACCCCTCATGGCCTCTGCATCAGCTCCTGCCTCCAGGTTCCTGCCCTGCTGGAGTTCCTGCCTTCACTGCTTTTGCTGATGAACTGAGAGTGAATGAAATAAACCCTTTCCTCCCCAAATTGCTTTTGGTCATGGTGTTCTATCTCAGCAATAGAGACCCTGACTAAGATACCGGAACTCGAAAACATGCCTTTATTTTAAAAAAAAAAATTATTTTGTACTACTCTTTAAATTTTTAAAAATACATTTATGTATTTATTTATGTATTTATGTATTTATTTATTTATGTGTGTGGTCAGAGGATAGTTTGTGGGTGGCAGGTTCTATCCCACACCATGTGGGCCATGGGCACCATGTATGTTGGGGATTGAGCTCCGATTTGGCAGCAAGTGCCTTTATCCTCTGATTCCTCTCACTGGCTTTATTATATGATTTCTAAGTGGAGAGATGACTCAGAGGTTAAGAGCATTAGACAGCCTCTTCCAGAGGTCACAAATTTGGTTTGCGACACCCAGCTCCTGGGAATCTGGTGCCCTCTTCTGGCCTCCACAAGCATGCACACATATGGTGTACATTCATACAAACACATGTGTACTAGTTAATAAAATTAGGTCTTCAAAGCATCTCTCTCCCCTGCCATGCCCCCTCTCTCTGAAATGGTTTGATATTTCCCTGCATACCACAGAGGCTCTTGTTCTCTGTCTGGCCTGGCTCAGGGTCCACTCACCCTGCCCACTCTATTTTAACTGTAATGTAAAGTCCAAGCTGCTGGCTCCTCTGCCAGACCCACTTCCTGAAGCTTGCAAAGATCCTGGAATAAAGTCAGAGTTTGCTTATACATATCTACACAATGAAAAATTAGGGTAAATTTTAATTGCTTAAGGCAGCAAAACTGTATCCCTTCCTCAAATATAGAGAGTATTCTCAGACTTCTGAGTCTCTGTACAATTTCACTTTTAAAATCCCTTAAATACGTCATTTATCTGTTTACTTGATAACTTATTTATGTTTGGAGCCAGGTTCTCATGTTGCCTAGGTTGGTCTGGAACTTGTATTACAGCCCAGGCTAGCCTTGAACTTTGATCCTCCTGCCTCAGTCTCTCAAGTGCTGGGATCCCAGTGTGCAACACTACACCAACACTACACCTGGCTTGTGACTTTTTTTGTTTTTTTGTTTTTTGTTTTAATAGGGAGCAGAAGTGAAGTGAGCTTGGGAATCTTATTCCCCAGAGATAACATTCTTCAGAGACTGTGAACACAGCTCACGGAAGAGTCATCCAAAGAGCTGCTTCTTCCCATGGATCTTTTGTTTTCCCTGATGATGTCTTGAATTTCTCAAAATAAACATCAAAATGAATCAGCTAGGAAAATAAGAAACTACATCCGCAAATGGCACTTTAGAAGTTGGGCTGAGTCAAAGGATAAACAGACACCACCCTTTTTTCAGGTATGGAGCCATTTGTGGTTGGTTCATTTGTTGCTTTGTTTGAGACAGGATCTTTCTATATAGCCCAGGCTGGCTTCAAACTATCTGTCTTCTTGCTTCAACATCCTGAGCCCTTGAATGCAGGTGCAAGCTATTGTGCCTGCCCAGATTTTGTTTTTGAGACAGCTTTCCTTATATGTAGTCCTCGGGACATAAACCCACCCACTGTGATTATACTGTTCTGTGGTTATTAGTGTCTTCAGAAAGTTGTGCCATAAAAGGAAATGAAGTATTGATGGACATATGCTTAGTCGTAGATGACCCCTGAGCTTGCTACTTAGATGAAGAAAGCCAGGCACAAAAGCACACATATGAGCTTGTTAATATGAAATGTCCACACTAACTTGGAACTGGATAAAGAATATCTTTCAGAAAGATAGCAATGTTTCAAACTTGATTGCGATAACAATGGCTGTAACAATTTGTTTCTCTCGGGTGTGAGCAGGTGGTTGAATGATACAAGAGCGTTCATTTCTCTGCCTAGGAAATTACAAGCATCCCTTGGGCATTCCTGCATCTCCTGGGCCAATGCTGTGCAACACTGATTTTTATAAATATTTCCTAGCTGGAATGAATGGATGGATGATATTTATATAACATGGAGCATCATAGAGAGTTGCTGGGGTAACAGGTATCATAAATTTTAAAAAGTGCCTCATCCAGACACAAAGGACTGATGCACATATGAACTCACAGAGACTGTGGCAGCATGCACAGACCCTGAACAGGCTCAAGCCAGACTGAGTCCTAGCACTTAGACAGGGATATGGGCTTCGACTCCTGACCAGGAAAATATCTGCAACTGATACCAGCTAGCAAAGGGAAAATCAGTCTTCACCAGTGGAATCTCACTGGCTGGATCAACCATACTTCAGGGTAGACCTCATGCCAGGAGAGTTTAGCCAGCACAAAATGAGCTCAATGGTATTTTTTTTCGTAGACTTTTAGTCTCATTTTACTTTGGGCATTTTTTTTTCTTATTGGTTTTAGTCTTTGTTTTGTGGGACTGGGGGAGGGGCGTTATATGTGTTTCTTGTTTTGTTTAGTTTAAAAAACTATAAAGAAGTGCTAGGAGGTGGTGGCGCACGCCTTTAATCCTGGCACTCGGGAGGCAGAGGCAGGCAGATCTCTGAGTTTGGGGCTAGCCTGGTCTTCAGAGTGAGTTCTGGGACAGCCAGGGCTACACAGAGAAACCCTGTCTCAAAAAGAAGAAGAGGAGGAGGAGGAGGAGGAGGAGGAGGAGGAGGAGGAGGAGGAGGAGGAGGAGGAGGAGGAGGTGATGGTGGTGGAAGAGGAAGAGGAGGAAGAAGAAGGGAAGGAAGGAAGGAAGAAAAAGGAAACATGAAAAGGACATGGTGTTGGGTGGGTGGAGAGGACTATGGAGGACCATGGGGAGGAGCTGGGGGAGACAAAAGGTATGATCAGAATATATCATTTGAAAATAAATTGTTTCATAGGTTCAGATCACTAACAATCTTAACAGAAAGTATCATTGCAAAATCTACACAGAGCACAACGCCTCTTCTGTAGAGTGGGAATTCTGTGCTTGGGGCTGCAGAGATGGCTCAGTGACACAGGAGTGTGACCTGCTCCTGCAAAAGACCAGAGTTCAGGTCCCAGCATCACTATCAGGTGGCTCAGAACTGTCTATAACTCCAGCTCCAGGGGATCTGATGCCCTTTTCTGGCTTCTGAGGGCATTGTTTACACATGTACATACCCCGACCCCCACCACATATATGCATAATTAAAATAAAACTATACGTTAAAAACCAAAAATCAATAGTACTTGATAGAATTGTGATGTTGAGATTTTTTTTTCTGAGAATTTTCCAAACTGACCTGGCACACAAGTAGGTACTTGGTCAGTGCTGGGTCATAAGCCAGCCTGGCACACATAGTGGGTATTAGGTCAGTGCTGGGTTATAGGCCAGCCTGGACACATAGTAGGTATGTGATCAGTGCTATGTCATAGGCCAGCCTGGCACACATAGTAGGTACTTGGTCAGTGCTGTGTTATAGGCCAGCTTGGCACACATAGTAGGCATTTGGTCAGTGCTGGATCATAGGCCAGCCTGGCACACTTAGTAGGTACTTGGTCAGTGCTGGATCATAGGCCAGCCTGGCACACTTAGTAGGTATTTGGTCAGTGCTGGGTCTCACTGTTTTGTTTAGACACTTACTATGTTGTCCAGGTTGGCCTCAAACTCGAGAGCCTGCTGCCTTAGTCTTCAGGTTCTGTTAATAAATAGGGTGACCTCCAGTTCCATCCATTTTCCCGAGAATGACATAATTTCATTCATTTTTATCATTCTAGTGTGTATGTGTGTGTACTTGTATATACATACAATTCTTTGTGTGTTTGTGTGTGTGTGTATATATATATATTTCACTTCGTGTTCACTAGTTTTTTGTTTTGGTTTTTGCCTACATGTATGTAAGCTTAGATTTTTTTCAAAACCTACTTAGGGTTCTTAAATGCATCAACCTACACAACGACCAGAGGTAGGAAAAAGAAGGCTGATAGGAAAGCAGGGCTGTGGACCTGCTTAGAAGTAGTTCCTTGGGGAGACCCCACTCTTCGTTGTTAGGATACCAGCAGTCCAGTTCAATAGCAAACACCAAACTCGAACCAGTAGTGGCAAGATCCATCAGAAGCAACAAGGCTCTGCCAAATCGGAATGAGTTGTCGGAAGTGGTCAGAATCAGCCGGAGTACCATGAGAAGTCCGTTGGCATGCTTCTCTCTATGAAGAGAAAACCAGCGAAGACCAGCGAGGTGCTGCACCATGTAGCAATATAAGGGCATCATCTACTGTTTGTGGGGTTCCATTTATATTCTTTCTAAACATCATATACCCTCTCAAGTGTCTGTTTTCAGCAAAACATCACATGCCCTCCCACAAGACAGCATCCAGAAAAACATCACGTGACACACTTGTTAAAGAAACAAGAAAATTTCACTTTACATGTATGTCTGTGTTAGGGTGCCCAGTTCTCTGGAACAGGAGATACAGTTGGGAGCTGCCATGTGGGTCCTGGGAATTGAACCTGGATCCTCTGAGAGCAGCCTGTACTCTTAACTGCTGAGCCATTGCCCCAACCCCAAAAACTGCATATTTTTAAGTCAATAGAATTAGAACTTTGTCCTTAAGTTGGGGCAGAAGCCATCTATTTATTTATTTATTTATTTATTTATTTATTTATTTCTATGTGCTGGGATTTGGGTTGGGGTTGTGGACATGCCAGTTCACACCCTATCACAGCTACATACAGAAGCCATGTTTTAAAACTTGGCTTGTCTGGTGTTTTGTTATCTGATAGTCTCTGTCTACTGCTTTTCAGAGTGTAGCTCTTGAGATCATTCGAGAATAAAAAATAAAATGAGTGTTCTCTGTGTTTATTTCACTGCTGTAGTTCAGTATATTAGAATATAAAATAGGTACTTAATTCATTTTTTTTCAAAGTTTTTTTTTTTATATAGATGTTTTGCCTGCGTGTTTATCTATGTACTGTGTGTGCAGTGCCCCTAGTGACCAGTAGGGGGCACTATGTCCTCTAGAACTGGAGTTTCAGGCAGCTGTGAGCCACCACGTGGGTGCTGGGAGACAAAACAACATCCTCCCTAAGAGCAACAAGTGCTCTTAACTACGGAGCCACTTCTCCAGCCCCTAATTAAATACTTTTAATAATGGGGGGTTAACTTTCATTACCACATATTACAGTTTTTATGGCCTAATGTATCAGCTAAAATACATTTAATAAAAAATTGTCCTAAAGAAAAACTCTCTATTGTTAAAAATACCTTGAAGAATTGTTAAAAATACCTTTTCTTACAGTCTTGCTTACATTATTAGTTTATTACTTGCTTTCTGCAAAAGCAAAGAACGGGCCAGCTAGCCCATGTCCCGATTGCAAACACATCCCCAGTCAGCACTGAGAATTGCTGAGTTTCCCTGCAGGGTCAGTTGTTCTAAGGGTTTCCAGTTTGTGGTGGCCGTGTGCCCAGTCACAGAAAGGCTAAAGACGGTTACCAACAACCAAATCTTCTGATGGGCCCCTCAGACCAGTGCAACCCCGGGTCCCATCCCCGGGTGCCAGAGGAGATAGTTGGGGAAGTTCTGTCCCAGAAGACCCTCCTTAGGCACCTCTTACTGAGTTCCACACAGGCTACAGCTGGAGAGGGCTCAGTTGGGCGCCATCAGTTAAAAGGCTTTCTTCTGCCAGCTGTTGTTTTATCTCCGGAAAGAAACAAGGCTGGGACCAATAAGAGGGGACGTGGGCGTGTATTTTCTTGGAATCCAAAGGATCAGGGGGGAAAAAAATCTGCCAAAAAAAAAAAAAAAAAAAAAAAAATTGTTCCCAGTAAAAAGTTAAAAAGTTCAGGGGTCAGGGAGGAAGCTCTGGATTTATTTATTTGATTTTTAGGACTAAATTTTGTAACATGAGAAAGTCTCTCACAAGGAGAGCTTCTGGAGCCAAGTTTACCCAGAGGAAAATGTTTTCAGTACATGACAGAGAGGGACAGAGGGGGAGGGGAGAAGAAGGAAAGAGGGGAGAGGGAAATCGATTTAAATACCAGACAGTTGTTGCAAGTGGCTTCCAGAAAGACCCGAGGTTACTCCTTGAGCTCCATGTCCAGAGGACATTTCCTGTTCGGCCTCTGGAAGTTCTAGCCAAAAGTTACAAAACATCCTTTTCCTGGTGCCCAAGTGCTGCTGGCGCAGGAGGGCGAGCCTGCCTGCGGGTCCTCGCATCAGGTGGGGCGAAGCGGGCCGCTGCGGAGGGACAGGTAAGAGCCTTGTGCACCGGGGGCGTTTCCCTGGGTTCTGCAGCTTCCCACTAGCGTGGGTGGCAGGCAGATAATCTTGGGAAAGGTGACAACGTTTCCAAAACGCTGTTGGAGTAAAAAGCGTTACTGGCCAAACTCTAGGAAAGAAGTCCTGTGAACTGAAGGTGTCTCCTCTGATCCCTGCTGCCCCCTAGTGTCTGGATTGGCAAGAGGCATCCATAAATACCGTCTGCTGTGAGTTGATTCAGAGTTGTGACTGGCTAGGAAGGGTCCTGATAAATCAGACCCTGGCTGTTCCCCCAGGCCTGAACCTTGTGTGTTTCTGGCCCGGAGGATGATCCTTTTCCTCCCACCCGTGGTTCTGGGTCAGTGCGCCCCGAGGTACTCGGGGTGCCTTCTCCCGCGGTTGAGGGGGTAGGAAGTTAACGAAACGAGTCTTTTGGATACCTTTCTCCGGATTCCTGCTGCTCTCCGCTCTCCAGCACACATTTTGCCCGTTAGCCACTCATCGCCTTGCCTTGTTCTCTGACAGACTAGCTAAATGAGGAAGGGGACTGAATTAACCAGTCAGAGCCTACGGACGACTGGTTATCAAAAAATACCAAATGACTCTCGTTGGTCATTTGTCATATACCAGGAGATAGCCTAAAAGTGACCGATCAGCCTGGCAGCACAGTAGATGGTGGAAGAAGAATGGGAGTCATCTGAGTGGGTCTCATGTCCATACTGCTGAGTTCAGAGAGTAGGATATCCCGGGTTTGAACCTGAGTTCTGTTGTGTTTTATAACAAGATAAGAAGGAAGGATGTTTGGGGGTGGTGAGGTATGCTGTTGGGGGTTCCTCTGTGGGCCCATGCTAAGGCATCCCTCCCCCTGAGGGACCAGCCAGGCCGTGTAGTATAGAATACAGTTTATTTGGGGCATGGGGAGGGGAGTTGAGGTAGTAGAGACAGAGAAATGCAGAAAGAGAGGGAAAGAGTAGAGGCCGGCCATGAGCACCTGGAAGAGGGAGAGGGGGATGGGGAGAGAGGAGGAAGAGGGTAAGGGAGGAGCAAGGGCAAGAGGAAAAGAGAAGAGGGCAAGAGAGCGAGGAGGGGCAAGCAGCCCCTTTTATAGTGATTCAGGCACACCTGGCTGTTGCCAGGTGGGCGGAGCCTAGACGAAATGCCAATAGGTTCCCACCAGTTGCTGACTCTGGACAATTCATTGCTCTCTACCTCTCTAACCTTGGCTAATAAGAGCCCTGCCTCACAGAGGTGTCGTGAAGGGCATTGATGGTAAAAACATTATTTTACTATAAAGCAGGTGAACAATGCAAATGCGCTCTTGGATGCTGCAGTATGCAGGCTTTCTGTGGAGCGGTCCAGCCATTACTCTAAGTGCAGAAGCAAGTGTGCCAAGTGCCGGGCTAGGGTCAGTACCTTCAGTCAGGGCTGTGCATGTTCCCTTGCCAGCAGAGCGTGACTAAAGCTAGCAATTTACCCCAAGCTCCAGGGCACGAGCCACACCTCGTGAACCTGCATCTCTTAAAAAGTGTCCTCCGACATGACGCAAGGACTGTGTTCTCTGTGATGATTCCTTTGTGGAGGAGTTCAACATGGAGGCCGAGGCATCTGGTGCCCCGTAACCACCTCTTTTACGTTCCAGAAACTGTGTCTTTATCTTGCTTGAAGGAAAGGTTCTCTGTTGAAAGGCAGTTCCAAGCCGGGCGGTAGTGGCACACGCCTTTAATCCCAGCACTTGGGAGGCAGAGGCAGGCAGATTTCTGAGTTCGAGGCCAGCCGGGTCTTCGGAGCGAGTTCCACGACAGCCAGGACTACACAGAGAAACCCTGTCTCGAAAAAAAAAAAAAAAGAAAAGAAAGAAAGAAAGAAAGAAAGAAAGAAAGAAAGAAAGAAAGAAAGAAAGAAAGAAAGAAAGGCAGGCAGTTCCAACCTTTTACAGAACTCTTGACCTGAGCACTTGGTGCTTCGCCTGGGCTACAAAGGACTGCTGGTTTGTAGAGTTGCAAGCACACAGGTTAGTTCACACCATCCTCAGCAAAGCCCTGGGAGGCAAAGGCTGCCTTTGCTGGTGAGGAGTCTAAAGAAAGGGGGAGACCTTATGTGACTGACTCATGATACCCAACCTGTTTGTCTGAGCCTCCAGGCCTTGGGTGATCTTGAAGGCCTGTTCCACAGAGGTAGGAGGGACTGTGGTATGGTGGCTCTTTGTGTTTTTGTAAAGGAGGACTCTTGAGAAGAGGCTGGGCTGAATGGATCACAGAGCCAAGACAGAGTCGTTCTATGGAAGGGAGTGAGCTCTGGAATTGATGGAGCTAGGACATTTTTTGAGCTTGTGATCCTGTGCTAAGATTGCAGGGGCCAGCACTGAGCCACACTGCATCCCTGGTTGATATTTACAAAATGGTACAGAGCTCTCTCTCTCTCTCTCTCTCTCTCTCTCTCTCTCTCTCTCTCTCATTCTCTCTCTCTCAGTGTGCATGCATGCATATGTGTGTGCTCTCTCAGTGTGCATGCATGCATGCATGTGTGTGTATGTGTGTGTGTGTATGCATGTGCATGCGTGCATGTGTGTGCATGTGTAAGTGTGTGAGTGTGTGCGTGTGTGTGTGTGTGTGTGTGTGTGTGTGTGTGTGTGTAGGATGGAACACAGGGCCCCATGGATGCTCAGCCAACAGTTAATCATTGAGCTCCATGCTTGTCCCTGATACTACGATTTAATGACACCAAGTTGAGTTTTGTATTCAGGCTGTGGGTTTCTGTTCCAGCTCTGCACATGGCAGCCAGGTTTTCTTCAGCACAATGTATAATGAAAAAAATGTGGGTTTTTGGTTTGGTTTGTTTATTGGTGTGTGTGTGTGTTCTTTCCCTTTTCCCCAGAGAGTAAATGCTATTAGCAAAACCACTTGTATTTCTAGAAGAATGACGCTAGTATTTCAAGCTGAGATATAACACTTCAAGAGCTATATGTAGCTTGTTTTTAAAGAAACAGGGCAGCTCATGACTTACAAAATGTTGGCAATATAGCTAGGCTCTTCTCTGAATAGACTATAACTTAAAATAACCCATTTATTCTAATCTACATTCTGCCACAAGGCTGGTTACCTGTGCTCAGATACCATTGCCTGGCTCTCTCCCAGAATCCTTTCTGCCTCCCGGATGTCCCACCTCCTATTTCCTGCATAAGCAATATAGACCATCAGATTTTTACTGACGGGTCCCACGTCCATTCAGACAAACACAAGATATTCTCTGTACAAAGCCGCCTTGGTGGTCGTATTTTAACACAGCACAGAAAAGTAACCAATAGACTGTGTGATAAAATGGAGAAGGCTCCAGCTAAGCTCAGCCCTATAGCTTACACGCTCAGATCCCCAAATCCCAAATGAGTTCTCTTACTTTCAGAACCCTCCCTTTCCTTCCCACTTCCTCTCTCCCCCCTCCCTCCCACGTCAGAGTGTGTTTATAGCAACCAGATGGTGGCAGAAGCTAGAAGTCAGCAATACAGGGAGAGGGCTTTTTGTTTGTTTTAATCATTTTAATTTGTTTAAAGATTTTGTTTATGGCCGATTTGCCTGCATGTATATCTGTGCACTACAATCCAGAATGTTGGATCACCTTGGTGATATAGATGCTTATGGGCCACCATGTGGGAGCTGGGAATCAAACCGGGGCCCTCTGGAGATACAGCCTGTACTCTTAACCATGGAGCCATCTCTCCAGCCTGGGATTTGCGAATAAAGATCTCTTTGGCTTCCCTCTCCCTTCCAAATAATACCAGATAAAGTAATACACATTTGGGACTCATCCGTCACTGGGGGAGGCTATAGTTTAATGACCGAGAAAGAGGAAGAGAGAAAATCAGTTGTTTATTCCAGTCTACCGGAGATTCATGACGATGGGGAGTGAGGGGAACACTTCTATGCTTCTTCCTCTTCAGCCCTGGCAATACCAAGGAAGAGACTTTCTTCCTTAGCTTCATCCACTAGTCTTGGAGACCCCAAAGAAACATAAGCAGACAGAAAGAGTTGAAAACCAGAGCAGACAACGTGACAAGGCAGGAACGGAGGATTCGGTATGTTTGTCTTCAGCCCAGAGCCTTTGGAATTTTCCATAGTTTGACTTTCTGGCTAATCATTACCGGCTCCATAATTGCTGGCAACTGACCCTGGGCTTGCCGGCCACCTGCCCAACAGCTCGAGAACTGCACCAGCTGCAGCCAGCTGCTAAGGTCCAAAGTCTCAAGAAGACTGAACACCAAGGGAGCATGCTGGTTGCCTGCCCACCCGGCTGCTGGATGAGTCACTGTCTTATCCAGTTTCCTGGGCTCCCAGGATGATCCCTCCAGAGCCTGCAGAACTCATGTGAGCATGCACCGTTCATGCTAGCCACCATTGCCTGTGCTAGTACAGATGCTAGATGTGTGAGGAAGGCCTGGGTGTATTTAGCAAGCAAGCAGCTGTCAGTTCTCAAGGTTCACCCCAGCTTTATCTGGAAAAGGTCTTTAGTCACTTCTAGAATCACATGCACTAGAGCTGAAACAGATCTGAAAGACTACTTTTTTTTAAGATTTATTTATTTAGTTTTATGTATATGAGTGCACTGTCGCTGTCTTCAGACACACCAGAAAGAGGGAGGGCATCAGGTCCCATTACAGATGGTTGTGAGCCACCATGTGGTTGCTGGGAATTGAACTCAGGACCTCTGGAAGAACAGTCAGTGCTCTTAACCACTGAGCCATCTCTCCAGCCCCTGAAAGGCTACTTTAAGTTCCCCCTGATGGGGCTGTAGAGATGGCTGTTCTTTCAGAGGTCCTGAGTTCAATTCCCAGCAGCTACATGGTGGGTCACAACCATCTGTAATGGGATCAGATGCCCTCTCTTCTGGTGTGTCTGAAGACAGTGACAGTATACCCATATGCATGAAATAAATAATAAATCTATCTGATGAGAGCTTAGCAGGGGGCCTGGAGATGAAATTAAATGCTTAAGGCCACAGAGCAGGGTCCCAGCCCCTCTGTGTCTCCACACTAAGCTGATACATGTGAACTATCCTAAAAAGGACTTGATACACCTCTGTGTGTCTCCATCTTCCCTTCTCCCCCCACAGCTCTGCCTCCTCCACTGTGATCAGGATGCTGGCCTCTGTGGCTGCCTGTATCTGCTGTCCACTTAGCTGATGAAAGGTACCACTAGGAGGCCAAAGAGAGGAAAGGGTTGTGGAAGGGATGTACTCCTCTGGCTCTTCTCCTGGGATGCCATGGGACAGGCATGTTCTCTGATTGACAGCTGAGTTAGGCTGGCCCTCTGTCATAGCTATGTTAACTATTGCTGTGAAGAGACATCATGACCACATGATGAGGAAAGCATTTAACTGAGGCTGGCTTACAGTTTCAGACGTGTAATTCATTATCATCATGGCAGGAAACATGGCAGCACTCAGGCACACACGGTGCTGAAGAAGTAGCTGAGAGTTCTACATCCAGATCTGCCAGGCATCAAGAAGAGCAGGACACTGACACTGGATTGGACATCTGAAACTTCAAAGCAGTCCTGTCTTAGTGTCTCAGTTAGGGTTTTACTACTGTGAACAGACACCGTGACCAAGGCAAGTCTTATAAAGGACAACATTTAATTGGGGCTGGCTTACAGGTTCAGAGGTTCAGTCCATTATCAGCAAGGTGGGAGAATGGCAGTGTCCAGGCAGGCATGGTGCTGGAGGAGCTGAGAGTTCCACCTCTTGTTCTGAAGGCAGATAGCTAGAAAGCAGGGTGTGGGCACAAGAAAGGGGGCTGCTTAGGAAACTACCCCTGTAAGTCACACAAAGGCACACTGTGCCTGACACATTGCTACAAGGCTGACATGCATGAAAACAGAACCTAAAAGAAGCTTTAGAGATTGCTTTCTGTCTTTCTCCTGACACAGAAAAGCTGAATGAGGGCAGCAGGCGGCTGTCTCCATGCTAGGAAAGCAGGTCCCAGGTCTCCAGTGCGTGCCCTCCCTTGGAAACTGCCACTCCTATGTGACATTTATGTCACCTCAAAATAGGGAACAAAGCCTTTTGAGGAGAGGCAGAATTTGGCCTTGCAAGTTTTAGCCCCGCAGAAGATGGCTGGTGGGAAGTTAGGAAGGGCATTTTGTAGAACTGGCCTTAACCAAAGGCCATTGTCTGAAACTTCCACTGAAAAGCTTGTTGCAGGCAAGCATGTAACCCCTCCCCAACCCCCCCACAACACACACACACACACACACACACACACACACACACACACACACACACACACACACACGACTTCCAGGACAGAGAAAGCACAGTCACTTGATTGTATTTAATCTTTGGAGTAAGCGGAGACCAAATCCAAGGGCACCTTGCTAATGGTAACCCCTCCCAGCACATGGAAATGGGAAGTCCTCTCTCATCTGACCCCATGACACCCACCCCAGGGCTGTCCCCAAATGCACAGTGCTCTCACCTCAACTGACCAACTGCTGTAATTACAGGAGTCCTCGAGCAGACATGAAGAAGTTTTATTTTCTAGTGAAAATGACAGATGTGTAGATAACCTTTGGAGTCTAACTTCTGTTGACCATAGTGCCTTCTACTGGAGTGTAGTCAACCTGCCAGGGGCAACACCTGAAAAAACATGTCACTTAACTAACTGCTTCAGAAGCTATTGACTATTGATAGCTCCCTGGGTAGGGTGTGCCTTCTAGTTTTGTTCTCTGTCTGCTTGCACTCTGAGAAAGTACTTTACTTTTCAGGCAAAATATTATTTTACCACATAAAATCCTTTCTCGCTCCAGAGCATCCCTCCCTCCTTTTTAAAAACAAACAAACAAACAAACTTCTTTTTAAAAAACATATTTTGGGGCTGGAGAGATAGCTTAGCCATTAAAATCACTTGGTTGCTCTTCCAGAGGTCCTGAGTTCAAGTCCCGGCAACCACATGGTGGCTAACAACATCCTATAATAGGATCTGATGCCCTTTCTGGCAGGCAGATGTACATACAGCTAGAGCACCCATATATACAAAATAAATAAATAAATAAATAAATAATAAAATCTTTTTTATGAATTCATATCTCCCCTTGTTTATAAAATGCTGGAAACACCGTTCTTCCTCAATAAAACAACTATATTTTGTTTATTGTTTTAAAGATTCTATTTTATTTTAAATATGTGTGTGTGTGTGTGTGTGTGTGTGTGTGTGTGTGTGTGTGTGTGTAGGTGCCAGAGGAAGCCAGAGACATTGGATCTCCCGAGAGCTACAATTATAGGTTGTGATCCACAAAGCATGGGTGCTGGGAACCAAACTCAAACCCAGAGCAATACACATTCCTAATCCCTGAGCCATCTCCTCAGCTTTCCAAAAGGGGAAAGATGTACATTGAATCTTAAATACACGACAGGCACGGATACAAGCAAAGCATGTTAAGTCTGGAAGTACAGAATAAGTTATTATCCCCAATGTATTATAAAAAGAAATGTAAGGTATAATTTATGACATACTCAAACACATCAGGATTATCTGCAGACTCTAAAGTGTCTCTGTATGTCTTAGGCAGTTAGATGGTTTTTAAAATGACCATTATTTAGTTTTAAATTGTGTGTGGTTTGACAAGGATAAGAACCTTGTAAAAACTTCTTTCTTTAGCAGAATGAAATCATCTTTAAAATGTTAACACATGAGCTGGAGAGATGGCTTTAGCACTAAAGAACACTGGCTGCTCTCCTAGAAGACATGGTTCAACTCCCAGCACCCACAGTGGCCAACAATCAGATGTAACTCCAGTTCCATGGAACCTGATGCCCTCTTCTGGCCTCTGGGGGACCAGGCCTGCATGTGGTACACTTACACACATGTCAGCCAAACACTCATGCACATAAAATAAATAAATGTAAACAAAATTTATGTTTACATATGCATACATATACACACATGCACATACATACATGAACACACCTCTTAAAATTAGGCATACCCCAGGCTGGAGAGATGGCTCAGTGGTCAAGAGCACTGACTGTTCTTCCCGAGGTCCTGAGTGCAATTCCTAGCAACTACATGGTGGCTCACAACCATCTGTAATGAGATCCGATGCCCTCTTCTGGTGTGTCTGACAGCTAGAGCGTACTCATATACATAAGGTAAATAAAATCTTTAAAAAAAAAAAAAAAAAAGACATATCTCAAGCATAGTGCTCAACATATTTAAAAAGATGAGTAAACAAAGTGGACACTCATTTGGGTATTTAGATTGTTTTTAAGACAGAATACATAAAGAACATTATATAAAAACAATTACCATACCTACATATAACAGCCAAATGACATATAAATAATTACAAAAAAAATTATAAACTGTAACAAAAAATCAAAGTACATACACAAGATAATAAGAAATCAAAGTGTCCCCTTAGTAGAAACAGGTAGAATATTTATATCTCTAAGTATAAAGGCTTGAGGGCCTCAGTGAAGGCCAAATGATCCAGTGTTAGAAAGAAGGAATAACTTCTCATTGGTTTTTGAATTTTATTATGAAGTTCCCAGGCAAGTGTGTTTTCTGGCAGACTGCCAAAGAGCTTGATTTGGGGGTCGGTGTGTAGGGGGGACTTCATCATTCGGAAATCTGGCTGAAGGCATTTTCTCCGGCTACAGAGGGCCGTTAGGAGTCTGCAGGTTAGTTTGGTTTCCTGTTTATTTGTTTGTTTTGTTTTCTATATATCAGGCATAAGGGAAGGGACTCGCAATTGTGGAGAAAAGGGGAAACTCACCATTTTTGGAGATTTGACAACGTGGGCGTCTGTAGATCTCTTAGACCAATAGAAAGTACAAAGTCTTGGCCCCGCCCACTGTGAGAGAGACAGCCTCAGCAAGTGCTGAAGACTCCTTGCTAGGCAGGGCTTGGCGGTCTTGCTGGTGGTGGAGGGCAAGAGCTGGTGCTGCCTAGAGGACTGTGGTGGCGAGCTAAGGAAGCCTCTCCCACGATGACCCTCTATGCTTACCCCTCCAGCTCTCAGCTAAAGAAAGTTCTAGAAATAGATAGAGGGATTACAGAGGCAAAGATGGGAAAGCCTACCGCAGGGCGATCTGTTTCCATGACATCTTTCTCCTGAGTTTTGGCACCAAGCTATAAGGTTATTGCAGAAGGAGTCAAGGGGTCGTTTGAGAGGACCGCTGAGGCAGAAGATTTTCCTTCAGGCAAGAGGCGCATTACCACAGGCAAGGGGATAGGAATCTCCATGTCCGAGGGGAGAGGCTCAGTTCCTTCAGAAAAAGTTAGGTAGTTTTCATTTGTTTGTTTTGTCCTTGTTTTTGATTTTTTAAAAGTACACTTTATTGTAAAACACAATTTGTAAATAAGTAAGAACATCACCCACCAAAATTAACCAGACCCAAAGTCTATACAACTCAATGAGCTTTTAAATACAATTAGAGTTGGCATTTGAAATGGAACCTGTGAAGTTTCACATCAAATTTTACACTTTTAGCATCGAATATGTTATGCACTTATGCACCACCTAATTCCCACCCTCGAAAAATCTGTGAGAGAATTAGAACTAGAAAAACAATTAGTTTTGTATCTCTATTTGGGGGGGGGGGGCGGAATTCAGACAGGGTTTCTCCGTGTAGCTTTACTATCCTGAAACTGACTCTATAGACCAGGCTGGCCTCAAACTCAGAGATCCACCTGCCTCTGCCTCCTGAGTGCTGGGACTAAAGGTGTGAGCCACCATGGCTGGCTTTATAGCCTCTTTCAAAACCTACATTTGTTTCTTTAAAGGTATAAACTCTTAAAGGTTTCTGAAGAAGGGGGAGGTTCTGGACCATAAAGAAGCTTTAGTTGACTGGCTATCTATGCTATTCGACTTCGGTCAGGCTGTCTGTCGCCAATTCCCTGATGGTGGTGGGTATGTTCTTGCTCTGCTCACTGCTTTCTTTGTTTAAGGCCAGATTGCTTAGAGTGTCTGAATTCTCCAACAACCCCAGACAACCCTGAACTTGGAGCAATCCCACTGGATTCAAACTTAATGAACTAATGAGTGTTTTGAGCTTGCTGACGGGAGTATGGTAACTGGTTACTTACAGGGGTATGGCGTGTTCTCAAACCAGCTGCCACTCCAAAATCCCACCCCATTTTGTAGACAATAGCCTCAGGGAAGATGCATCTTGGTGTCCCCTTATAAGTTATCTTCCTCTTTCCATACATCTCCCAAGATCCCTTGCAGCTGGGGGAGGAGCCCGAGTCAGTGACGGCCGGTGTTAATCCCAAAGATTCAAGGAGAAAGACCACTGGCCCAAATCATCAGAGCCAAATCAATTAAAGCAAACTTTTCTATTCATGTACACTGTCCTCCCCAGGTTCAGGAAGTCAAGGTTGAACATGGGCAAGATAAGGTTTGGGTTTTTTTTTTTTTTTTTTTTTTTTTGGTTTTTTTTTTTTTTTTTTGTGGGGGGTTTTTTTTTTTTTTTTTTTTTTTTTTTGTTTTGTTTTTTTTTTTTTTTTTTTTTTTTTTTTTTTTTTTTTTTGCTCAGGAGTAGGGGTTTTCTAAATGGGGTTGGGGGTGGTAGAAGGCACATAGGTGTGGTTTCAGAAGTAGCATAACAAGGAGGTCATGGTAACATTTTGAAACAAAGTTAGGGTTGCAAGATAGTTATAACAAAGTTTTGAAACAAAGGCATGGTTGCTGTCTCCTGGAACAGGCATCACAGAATCATTTGTAGTTAAGGTTCTAGGTGGGGCATAACCCAATCCTTAAGAAACAGAGATTTAATCATAAAAAGGCATGAACTGAGTTTGTCTTTACTATAAAAGATGACTTTCAAGCCCAAGATGGCAGCAGGCTGGGTTTTCCAACTAAAGTCCAGGTGATAGCCTGTGACTTCCCTTTTGCTATTAGGGAGTGCCAATAGCTCCCAAGCAATTACCACAGACCGTGCTACCTCCAAAAGTGTTTTGTGCAGTTAGCCAAGGTACCTGGCCAAGATGCTTTCTACTCCAACATGGGGATGGGGTGATTATGTTATGTTGAAAGGAAAAAAAGCCACCCTAGAGCAAAGCATAACTTGAGAGAGAAGAGAATAAAAGCATCCTTCAGGGAACATTTTTAGGATTGGGCACAGTTGTTAGATAGGGATGACTGAGCAATGTGGAAATGAACTAAAGACAGCCATCTCCAGAGGCAGCATTGCTCCTTAATCAATACAGCTGAAGGCCATGGTCTCTCCATGGAAGTGAGCCTGCACCTACACTTCGGGGGGGTGGGGGCTTTATAGGATGGCAATCGGGGGGAGGGTGGGGGGGGGACATTGGGAATGGAAGATTGCCTCTGCAGGTCTGCCCCTTGCAGTTTGGAAGCGTGTAGACACCAGCAGGTATGGTATGTGGGTCTCCTCACCAGAAGCTTCCACGGGCTTCATCCCTCAAGTCAACTTTCCATACGGAGCATCAGTCTGCAGTGTGGGGCAAAGCAGTTCGTAAGGAGGACTCTGAGAGAGGAATTGGGTGAGGATAAGCCTCCAAGAACCCACTCCCGAGAACCCCTCCACCCAGTGAACTTCCTCCAGCTAAGCCCACCTCCTAGTTTCACTGTCTAGTCTCTCACAGTATAGTTGCTAGATGGAGAGAAAGCTAGTTATTCCAGTTCCTGGGGTTTTTGTCTGTATAATAATGGAATTCTTCTCCCAAATGATCAGGGTCTTCAATGACTTGCCCAAATCTTATAGAAATGCAAGACAACAATGAGTAAATGATATATATTTATTTTTCTTCCCACATAAGGAAATAGTGGGCAAGCTAGGACTTCAGAGTTTCAAAGGTTCTGGTTACTTCCCCTCAGCATCTGCTTCTAACATGGATGCCTATAGTCAGCTATTCCATTCTAACCAGCAGGGAAAATCGAGGGAAGGAAAACAGGACCTACTCTCAGGAAGTTGGACTTGATACTTCTATTTTCATCCTATGGACTAAGATGAGTGACACTAGCAAGATATCAATTGTATCAATAGCAACTACTATTTAGAATCCAAAATGAGGGCTGGAAAGATGGCTTCTTGGTTAAGAGCACCAGCTGCTCTTCCAGAGGTCCTGAGTTCAATTCTCAGCAACCACATGGTTGCTCACAACCATCTGTAATGGGATCTGATCCCCTCTTCTGGGTGCCTGAAGATAGTGGCAGTGTACTCATATACATAAAATAAATTAATTAATCTTTTTTTAAAAAGCAGATTCCAAAATGACAAAAATCCCATCTCTAATAGAATCAAATACTTAGAATTAGTCTTATTATTGATGTGCAAGACCTATAGGTTAGGGCTGGAGAGAGGCTCAGAACGGTGGTTGTTCCTCCAGAGGACCAAGGTGTGGCTTCCAGCACCCACATCAAGTGACTCACGATCACCCATAACTCCAGTTCCAGGGGATCGAACACCCTTTTCTGGCCTCCGTGGGTACTCACATGTACATTTGTATACATACACATGAATACACAAGCACACATACATATAAATACAATATAAAATAAAAATTAAAAAAGACCCAGAGGCTGAAAAATTTCAAGCATGACAGCTTGACAATGCAAGGCGTTAAAGAAAGCGGACAAGACGGATACACATCTGCAAGGTTCCTACAATGGAAGCCTCAGAGTCTGCCATTGTCAGTTCTTCTTAGACTAACAGGCAGCTTAATACAGGTGACAAGCTTGTTTCTAATCTCCTATGGGAAGATGGAGCAACTTAGATACACACATTATTTTGAAAGAGGATGATGACATTGGAACATTCAGTCTGCTCGAATTTCAAGAATAATCTGTGACTCTCAAAATATGAAGCAATTTTTATCCTTTATAAATGGACATGTAAGGGGCAGGACACATGGCTCAGCAGTTAAAAGCACTGGCTTCTAGAGGACCTAGGTTGATTCCCAGTACCCACACCACAGCTCACAGGCACCTGTAACTTCAGTTCCAGGGCTCTGCTGCCCTCTGCTGGCCTCCCTGGGCATCAGACATGCATATGATGCTCAGACATACACACAGGCAAAATATTCATACGCATAAAATAAAATAATAAAAACTTAATTTTTTAAATAAATGTGAAAATGATATCCAGGTGAAATGTTGCATCTTTGAGATCAGCATGTACTTCTCAAAGCGAATTCTTCAGAAACCCTGATACTCATTTGATGTAAGCTTTGTCAGAGAGACAGAGTGTCGCTCACACACTATGTCTGCATTGGGGATGCTGATGGTTCTTAGTTTTTAACTGAGACATAAAAAAGAGAGGACTTTGAACAAAGGCACATTAAACGGAGATAGCAGATAATTCCACAGTGTGTTCTGATCTGAAAGACCGCAGCTATGCCAGGAAGAGATGCAAAGTCTGGGTTCTGCATACATGGGAACACAAAGTGTATCCTGGGGACCAAGGAGCACTCAGGGTTCTTGATCTGTCTTGATCTTCAGGAACATTCTTCCTGAAGAGCTCTCATCAGTTCCTTCCCAGGACAAGATGAGCCCCTTCTATCATCACTCTCATGACACTGAAGCTCCAGCTACCCATAAGCCTTTCCTGTAACTGCCAGAACAGCCAAACAAACAAGGTAGCTTTGTGAACAAACATTGACACCATGTGACGGGTCGAAGTCATTCACTTATTTTTATAGAGTCATTGCTCTCTGGTTGTCTCAATGTCTCTGCAACACAGCAGATTTCCTATTCTCTTTCTCCCTTTCTTATTTATTTACTTGTTTGTTTGTTTATTTATTTATTTATTCACTCAAAACTCTTCCTCTCCTCCCCACCTCATCATCATCATTTTCTTCCTCTCCCTCCTCCTTCCCCTCCTCCTCCCTATCCTCTTCTCCCTCCTCCTTCCCCTCCTCCTCCCTCTCCTCTTCTCCCTCCTCCTTCCCCTCCTCTTCCCTCTCCTCTTCTCCCTCCTCCTTCCCCTCCCCCCTCCCTCTCCTCTTCTCCCTCCTCCTTTCCCTCCTCCTCCCTCTCCTCTTCTCCCTCCTCCTCCCCTCCTTCTCTCCTCCCCTTCTCTTCTCCCTCTTCCTCCCCTTCTCTTCTCCCTTCTCCTTCCCTCCTTCTCCCCTCCTCCTCTCCTCCTCCTTTCCCTCCTCCTCCCTCTCCTCTTCTCCCTCCTCCTCCCCTCTTCCTACCCTTCTCTTTTCCCTCTTCCTCCCCTTCTCTTCTCCCTCCTCCTTCCCTCCTTCTCCCCTCCTCCTCCCCTCCTCCTCCCCCTCTTCTTCTCCCTCTTCCTTCCCTTCTCTTCTCCCTCATCCTCCCTTCCTCCTCCCCTTCTTTTCCCCTCCTCCTCCCCCTCCTCCTTCCCTTTCCTTCGTTCCTTCTTCAGTGCTGGGAATCAAAGATGGTTTCGAACATACTAGTTAAGTGTGCTAGTACTAGTTAAGTGTGCTAGTACTAGTTAAGTGTGCTAGTACTGGTTAAGTGTGCTAGTACTTGCTCCAGCTTCAGCCCTACCTTTTCCTTTCGAACCACTTTAGTGACACTACTCTGTGCCTTTCTGCACCAACAGAAGTAAAAGGTCCCACAGTCCATCTTATCAGCCCAAGGAAGGAAACTTTCTGGTTCGCAGGCCTCACAGAGAACGGAAGACCTTCCCAGGAGGAGGAGCTGAACCCAAAGGACTCAAGGCTCTGAGTGGTGCTTGTGTACTCAATGGTTCTTCATCCCCAAGGCACTGTGAAGTTCCAGACAACCTGTGAAGAACCTGAATTTTTTTACAAGATGGGCTCCTGCCTGCAGCCCGCGTCTCCAGCTGTTTGAAGCCTTTGCTACAAAACCCCCAGCTCCAGCTTCATTATGCTTTTCATAATTAATCTTTAATTTCCCACTCCAGGTGTGTCAGCATTGCGACCTCAGCGCTTGTTCGCTTGATCGGCGAGGGTAAGCAATAGGTAGTCAATACTTTGACACACACGAGAGATGCGTCGTAAAGGTAAAGCTCACAGCTTTCTTATTCTTTATAAAAAATAAATAAAAGCGTAGCCACACACCTCTTCATTTTCCAATAGCTTCCAGTCAAGGAGACAGTTAATGTCTGTCTGACCCAGTGCTGTGGGCCCAGCAATCAACACTTTTGTTCAACCAGTGTATATTTACTGCTAGTGAACTAGGAGACAAACACAAAGCAAGGAGACAGGGACCCGAGAATCTTCTCTTCATTAAAAAAAAGTTACATTCTAACAGTGGTGTGGGCTACTGAAAAAAATCAGAACTCAGTTCGAGGCCAGCCTTTTGTAACCTTTGCAAGACTTTTTTTGCAAACAAAAACAAAACAAAACAAAAACCCCAAACAAATAAACAAAGACCCAACTCCCTCTCCCCCTCCCCCCCAAAATTGAGCAAATAGCTGGATCCACTGGCACGTACTTATTCATGTTCGCATTAATATTCGCACTTGGGAGGTGGAGCAGAAAGATTAGGGATTTGAGACCATTCCGGGCCAGTAGAAAAGAAGCAAACAAGTTCACTGCTGTCACTGCTGTCTTCATGGAACTGGCGTTCTAGAGAGGGGGACACTGAGAGCATGTTGGAAGAATATAGAATTATTTGATAGAAAGAGATTGAGTAGGGATGGAAAGATGGACGGATGTGAGCAGAAAACGGCTTCCCAGTGTGCCAGGTAAAAAGCCATCGCCGCCTGCTGGAGAGGTGAGATGCAGAAGCGCCTGAGGGTGAGACTCCTGAAGCCTTAGGGAAGGTGAATAGGACCTCAGGCAATTTTTTCCCTCTCCTTCTTTTTCCTCCTCCTCCTCCTCCTCCTCCTCCTCCTCCTCCTCCTCCTCCTCCTCCTCCTCCTCCTCCTCCTCCTCCTCCTCTTCCTTCTCCTTTCTTGTTATTTTGGTTTCTTTTCTTTTTTTTTCCAAGACAGGGTCTTACTATGTAGCTCTGGTTGTCCTGAAACTTACTACGGGATCAGGCTAGCCTCGAACTCACAGAGATCCACCTGCCTCTGTCTCCCGAGTGCTGGGATTTAAAGGGGTGTCTTATGACTTGGAAAAAAGTTCATTCTTCGGTCGACAAAGTGCACATTTAGCGGTGAATACACTCCTTTATTTTACAGAGGAAGAAAGCAAGTCTCAGAAAGGGTGCAATAACTTGTCCCAAGTCACCCAACTAGTTGGGATGAACAGGGTGACAGAAGTAGCGTTTGCTGAGCTTCGGTTGGTTGCAGCCAGGGCGAGCAGCGAGCGGGCGGGCTGGCGGGCGGACGGGCGGGAGGGAGGTGGCTGCGGCCCCGCCCTGCCTCTGGCCCTTCCTCCCGCCGCCTCCCGCGAGGTCACCCGTGGGCTGGCTGTGATGGGCGGCTCGCACTCCCAGGGTCGCGGCCCGGGGCTCGCGTGGGAGACGCCCCCGACAGCCGTGGATGCCGCGTAAGTCAACGCAGGGCGTGGGGCTGGGGACTCAGGACAGGGACGGGCGCCGGACAGGGTGGGGGTGCTCGCTGAGACCCGTCCGGGCCTGCGGGGTCCAGGGACGGGGTTGTGGCGCTTGTGGCTCCCAAGAATTCCCTCTTGTTTGCGGCGAGTTTCATGATGACCTCAGAGAAGGGCAGCATTGTAGCTGCAGTAAGTGCTTTGTTCCGGGACAGCGACAGCTGGGGACACCAAGTACCGTTAAGGAGTCGGCAGGGACCTCCGTGTGAGACATAGTAAAAGTTGATTGTGTGTGGGGAGAGGGGGACATGCTGATAAAGACTTGTTGGAACAGTTGGAACAGTTGAAACTCTCTCTCTCTCTCTCTCTCTCTCTCTCTCTCTGTGTGTGTGTGTGTGTGTGTGTGTGTGTGTGTGTGTGTGTGTGTGTGTGTGTTCATACACGCGAGGGCACGCTGGAGATGGCTCTTTATTTCCAGCAAACCTCAGCCCTAGTTTGAGGGAGATAGACTCTATGGGATGGCAAGGGTTTTCTTTCTTTCCTTTTAAAAAAAAAAAAAAATCATCTTTTCAATAGAAAACAGCCTCCTGGTATCCAAATACTAAATACATTATTTTTACCTCCTACTATTTAAAAACCTTTATTATTTTTTTTATACTTATTTATTTGTGTCAGGGCACACACGTGGAGGCCAGCTTGCTTTCCAGCAAGTGGGTCCCTGGAGTCGAACTCAGGTCAACAGGCTCAGTAACAACATTTGTTACCTATTGAACCACACGTCACCAGCTCTGGGTCTCCTAATATTTACATAGAGTTACAAATCTAAATGTAGTCGGAACAACTTTTTAATAGGAAGGATAGTTGAGACTCACTGAGCATGTAAGATTTGTGAGAAAGCTTCATAATTGCTCTGTGCTGTTTAATCTCCAAGAACACTGAATTTGTTTCTTGTAGTGTTAGTCTACCAGTAAGTAAACTGAAACACAAAGAAATCAAGTAATTTGTCCAAGGTCACTTTACTAGCTAGAAAGTAGTAGACCCCAAGGTGTCTCACTTCAAAGCTCCTGTTGCAGCTACATCCCCCCTGAGAAAGGTCGGGGGGGGAAAAAATCAGATTTTTAGTTCACTTGACAGAACCCCACCTCACCCCGCCCACTTTTTCTTTCATTTTCCCTGAATAAGGAAGAAATCTGAATTGGCATTGCTTAATACAAAAAAATAAAATTGCTAAAGTTGATTAACTTTTAAGAAACAAACATAAGCCTGGTAGTGGTGGCACACACCTTTAATCCCAGCACTCAGGAGACCGAGGCATTTGGATCTCTGAGTTTGAGGCTAGCCTGATCTACAGAGTTCCAGGAGAGGCAGGGCTACACAGAGAAATCCTGTCTTGAAACAAACAAACAGCAAACAAACCAAAAAAAGAGAAAAATAGGGGGCTGCAGAGATGGCTCAGTGGTTAGGAGCACTCCTTTTGCAGAGGACCTGAGTTCGATTCTGAACACCAACAGTAACAGTGTTCAGAAACATCCAGAACATTCCAGGGGATCTGACATCCTCTTCTGATTTCTTTGGGCACTAGGCACAAACGTGGTGTTCATACATACATGTTGGCAAAACACTCATACTCATGAAATAAAAACAAATAACCCTGAGAAAGACAGAGGACACAGACACACAGACACACATACAGAGAGAGAAAGAGAGAATGCAAGAGAGAGACAGAGAGAGAGAAACAGACAGATGGGCGTGTCTGAAGTGGGTGGGAATAGCTGTGTCTTTAATTCCAGGATGTGTTTCTTGACAGCTGGGGGACTTTTATCTTTTTCTTAACGTCTTTGGATCTCAATTTCATCATTTGTTAACCGAACGGTAGGAGCAGCTTCATAAGCTGTTCCGAGGTTGATAGATGATTGTGTGAATCACAGTCATTTTTGTCTATGAACCATTTTATCTGGAACATACAGTTTATTCTCTCAGCCAAGGAGGAAAGCTGAATGCTCTTTGTGAACGGTGGCCAGGTTTCCTGTGTAGTTTGAAAGTAAACAGTGAACCTATTCACTGGCAGCATTTGGAGAAATGAAGGTGGATGTGAGTTCAGTTACTGGGGTGTTGAGTCATCAGTTGTTAAATTATCTAGTGTCTTCCCTGGAGGTTCTTCATGTACCTTCTATGTATGGCCAAACTTGACTAATATTGACCAATGCAAATGGCGTCCATCTTTGGTGTTTGCTTAGGAATATAGCCTCTCTTCATTTCAATTAAGAAGGACATGGGGATATAAGTCAGTGGTCTATCACTGGCTTCCCTAGGCTCTGGGCTTCATTCTCGGGACTGAGATTTTTTTAGTCTCATCAGAGTACACAGGCTCTCCTCAGTGAGGCAGCCTTAGCAGACACATGGGACTACCACTTAAAGACCCCTTAGAAGCCAAGCGTGGTGGTGCACACCTTTAGTCCATGCACTTGGGAAGCAGAGTCAAACAGATCTCTGTGAGTTGAAGGCCAGCCTGGTCGACAGAACAAGTTCTAGGACAGCCAAGGATACACAGAGAAGCCCTGTTTCAAGAGGAAAAAAAAAAAGAATGGACTCTTTAGAAAGATGAGATTTCATAGGCAAAAAGTATTCTTTTTATCCAAGTACTGCTGAGTGGAAGCTCGTGCCACAAGTCTCTCCAGGGTCTCCGAGAGAGCAAGGACTCATTGTTCACGTGGGTCCCTACAGACTTCCTGGCTGCCCTGGATAACGCTGACCTCAAGGACGTCTCCACCAGCACGGAAGTCACGTGAATAATGCACTCAAAGGCATTTTCTTTTGAGGGAGAAACCATCTTTGAGAATGGTTACAGTTTGTATTTCAGATAAAGCTTTTACAAGAACTCAGCTGAGAAATACAAAGGAGGAGAGACGTGCATGGAAACAAATGTCTGGCTTAAGGTCCAGTTCATCAGTGTTTAAAGTTTAGTCGGTGACCTCTGAGCCCAGGGCTTGGATAAAAGACCTAGAGACTGAAGAGATGGTGTAGTGGTTAAGAGAACTGACTGTTTGTCCTTCCAGGGGCCTCGGGTTTGATTCTCAGGTCCCACACTGTTACTCACAGCCCTAACTCCAAGCTGAGAACCTGATATCCTCTTTTGGCTTTCCAAAAGCATCAGGCATGCACACAGTGCACAGATGTGTGAACAAGCAAAAAAATGGAAAATAAAATTTTTAAAATTTGCCGGACATTGGAGGTGCACACCTTTAATCCCGGCCCTCAGGAGGCAGAGGCAGGCAGATCTCTGAGCCCAGGACAACTAGAGCTATGCAGAGAAATCCTGTCTTGAAAAACAAAACAAACAAAAAAGCTGGAGGAATTTCATTCATTCATCCATCCATCCATCCATCCATCCATTCATTCATTCATTCATTCCTGGGGCCTCTCAGGACTGAGAAAGCACAGATGTGGGGTCAGGCAGACCTGGGTTAGAATTCCTGTGATGGTGCATCGAGGACACTTACTTTAGGACTCTTGGGAAATTCCTGCCCTGGCTTCGCCAGTGCTGGGATTGCAGGTGTGCATGGCCAAACCTGGATTTATGCAGAGCTGGGGTTGAACCCACGGCCTTAGGTTTGCCGGCCAGCTCTCTCTCAACCAAGTTGCTTCACCAACTCAGCCACCTCTGAGTTTTAAATTCAGGTAATTTCCAGTCTTTTCAGGAAAGAACTACCAAGAAGATAGGCACCCCTTGGGTGTGGGGTAGTTTGCTTCACTGTTTGAAACATCTCCCCTCCCCTCCACTCCCACTTTCCTGGCTGATTGCTTTCTGCAATATGTCCATGGTGGCTTTTCTAAGAACAATGAGAGATTTGTGTGTGTGTGTTGGGGGTGGGGGATGTTGGAGAATGACATAAAATAGAGCCTATGATTTATAAATAATCACTCGTTCTTATTTAGCTTGTCTGTCTGAAATATAAGATATGCACCTGTTAAATTTTGGGACCAATCTTTCCATTTGGGATTTAGTGAATAATGTACTAGGTCAGTGACTAAGCATGTGCTTGTGTCTCTGTGTGTGTGAGACCATGTGTGTATGTGTATGTGACCAAGTATGTATGGGTGTGTAACCAAGTGTGTGTGTGACCAAGCCTGTGTGTGTATGTGTGTGTGTGTGTGAGAGAGAGAGACCAAGCATGTGTGTGTATGTGACCAAATGTGTGTGTGACCAAGGGTGTGTATGACCAAGTGTATGTGTGTGTGTGTGTGTGTGTGTATGTGTGTGTTTTGAGTGTGGTTATCACTTCTGTGTGTGAGGAGCTGGAAATAGTCACTAGTCACACATTCTGTCGAGATAGCTGCTGGGTAGGAGAGCAGGCACAACTTCCGCAAACTCTTCCCGTTTGGGGCTAGAGCCCAGCTGCACCCCATCTCGCCCTCACCCCACACCCTCTCCCAGTTGGCACTTATTTCAGGATTAAACACAGGAACGAAGGAAAACAATAATAAAAAGGACACAGCTGCTGGGTCGTCTGGAGTCTGAGCTGGTGAGATGCCAGAGAAGGCTATACTACAGAAAGTCATTAACCTGAGGCCAGAATGAGCCAGTACCATTTGTGTGGGGCTGCCTTCTGATGAAGCTCACTCTAGCTATGGGGGTGGGGGGTGGGGGCATGCTTTTTTTTTATTTTTCCGTTTCCCACATTGTGGTCAGAATTGATACTGAAGTTCACTATTCTAATCATTTGTGTCTGTGTGTGTGCGCGCACACGTGTGCACGTGTGTTAGTATGTGCACATGCATAGTTTTACATTTGTAAGTATGTGATTCAGTAACACTAATAATGTATACAATCATAACCGCTGTTAAGACTCTTTTCACAACCATAAACAGATTCTGCACTCGTTGAATTGAGTTCAATTCCTTGTCACCTAGCTCCTGGGGACCTCTGGCTTATTTTGGTCTGTATCTGCCTATCCTAGGTCCCTCATACAAATCGAATCATACAATATTCTTCCTGTGCCTGTGTGATGGTTTGTATATATTTAGCCCAGGGGGTGCACTATTAGAAAGTGTGGCCCTGTTGGGGTAAGTGTGTCACTGTGGGTGTGGGCTTTATGACCCTCATCCTAGCTGCCTGGAAGCCAGTATTCTGTTAGCAGCCTTCAGATGAAGATGGAGAACTCTCAGCTCCTCCTGCACCATGCCTGACTAGATACTGACATGTTTCTGACTTGATGATAATGGACTGAACCTCTGAACCTTTAAGCCAGCCCCAATTAAACGTTGTCCTTAGAAGAGTTGCCTTGGTCATGGTGTCTCTTCACAGCTGTAAAACCCTAACTAAGACAGTCTGGCTTGTTTCACTTAGCATGATGTTTTCAGATCTGTTTGTGTATGAAAATGAAGAAACTGGCCGGGCGGTGGTGGTGCACACCTTTAATCCCAGCACTTGGGAGGCAGAGGCAGGCGGATTTCTGAGTTCGAGGCTAGCCTGGTCTACAGAGTGAGTTCCAGGACAGCCAGGACTACACAGAGAAACCCTGTCTCGAAAAACCAAAAAAAAAAAAAAAAAAAAAAAATTCTTTTCTTCATTCATTTGTGGGTGATCATGTGAATTGACTCCTCGTTTTAATTATTGTGAATAATTCTACTTTAAACAGTCAAGCACAAGTGGGGCCCTGCTATATAGATTCTTTGGGCTGTGTGCACAGGAACGTTAGAACTACTGAGTGACTCTGTTTGATTTTTGTGAGGTTTCCCAAAGTGGCTACAGCATTTTACATTGTCATCAGCAAGGCATGGGTGTTCCAGTTTCTCCCTGCCCCTTCTCCATGCTTATAATTTTCATTCTTTTTTATTTTAATTACGTGAGTACTTGCCTGTATGCGTGTGTGTCTGCATGTATGTGTAATGTCTGCAGAGGCGGCCAGATTCCTTGGAACTGGAGTTAAGGACGGTTGTGAGCCCTTGTGTTAGCGCTGGGAACTGAACCCCCTGGTCCGCTAGAAGAGCAGCAAATGTTCTTGACTACTGAAGTCATCTCTCCATGCCCCCTCCCTTTTTAAAGATCATTTTTATTTCATTATATGAGTGTTTGCCTACATGTATCTATGTATCCCATGAGCATGCCTGGTGCCTGAGGAGCCCAGAGGAAGGTGTGAGATTCCCCTGCAACTGGAGTTATGGGTGGTTGGTTGTGAGTCAGGATGTGAGTGCTGGAAATTAAACCTCAGTCCTCTAGAAGGACAGCAAATGCTTCTAACTACCGAGCTGTTTGTAATAGCCATTCTCATAGCTGTGAAGTAGTGCTGAATTTGATTTCTCTTTGCATTTCCATGATCATTAATTGTATTAGTTACCTTAATAGCCCAACAGAAGCAACTTAGAGAAGGATGGTTTGTTTTGGCTCACTGTCTGATGTTACAGTCCATCCTGGCCGGGAGGACTTAGTGATAGAAGCACGGAGCAGCTGGTCTTGCTGCATCTGCAGTCAGGAAACAAGAGCAACCTCCGCTTTGGCTCAGCTCAATTTCTCCTTTTCATTAAACCCAGCCCCCAGCCCCATCCACAGGAAGGTACCACTCAGCCTAATCTAAACAAAGTCTCACAGACAAGCCTTGTTGCTCTCCCAGAGGACCCCGGTTTAGTACCCAAATGACAGCTCACAACTGTCTGTAATTCCAGTTCCAGGGGATCTGACACGTTCTTCTTATCATACATGCAAGCTCATGCGCATAAAAATGATTAAAATAGGTCTAAAAAATATTACCCATTACAGTAGTGATGTAAGGTACTGTAAGTGGTGTTAAGTATATAGCACCCCACATGCTTAGTTAATGTATATTGTTATGCAAGTCTATAAACTTTTTCTGCTGCCTTCATTTGTTAAGCTTTGAGGGAAGGTATTACCTGGCTGTCCTGGAACTCAGACTGTAGACCAAGTTGGCCTTGAACCTGGAGATCTGCCTGCCTCTGCCTCCTAAGTGCTGGTATGGAGGAGAGGTATTTCTTAAGTAATCTCCTTACCTTACAGAAAAGTTGATATGGAGAGCTCCCTTGTATTCCACATGGTGTTTCTCCTTTTAGCAACATGTTGTTTTAGTACAGCACATTTGTTACATTAATGAGTCAATATTGTTACCATCTTATTAACCAAAACCCATATTTTATTCAGATTTCTGTAGTTCTTACTATCTGGGATATCATAATATGAATTCAGTACTCATGATCTATCTATCTATCTTTCTATCTTTCTATCTATTTATCTATCTATCTGTCTATGCTAGACATGGTTTTACTATGTAGCCATGGATGGCCTGGAACTCACTATGTTGACCAAGCTAGCCTTAGACTCCTAGAGATCCACCTGTCTAGAAAGTGCTGGGATCAAAGTCATGCACCACTACATTTTTTTTTTTTTTTACATAAATCAACCCTGTGATATTATTCTTTTTTGTTCCTTCTCTGACTTTATGTTCTTTATTATAGGATAACATAGCTTGTTATTCTTCCCAGTTGTCTCTTGGCTTCTTCTTATTTATAACAAGCCATTTATTCTGAGATTCTAGAATCACCGATGTGAAATAAGGCCCTAACAATGCCCTTACCCCCAAAATAGCCTATCAGGTCAAGTATGGTGACTGTAGTCCCAACACTTGAGAAATGGGGGCAGGAGCTGGGTATAGTCACACACACACACACACACACACACACACACACACACACACACACACCTTTAATTCTAGTATTGTAGAGACAAAGGCAAAAGGATCTCTGTGAGTTCCAGGACAGTTAGAGCTACATTGTGAGGCCCTACCTTGAAATCTACACCCTCTCCAAAGACAGACAGACAGACAGAAAGAAAGAAGGAAAGAAAGAAAGAAAGAAAGAAAGAAAGAAAGAAAGAAAGAAAGAAAGAAAGGAAAGAAGGAAGGAAAGGCTGGAGAGATTGTTCAGCAGTTAAGAGCACTGATTGCTCTTCCAGAGGTTCTGAGTTCAATTCCCAGCAACCACATGGTGGCTAACAACCATCTGTAATGGGATGCCCTCTTCTGGTGTGTCTGAAGATAGCTACAATGTACTCATAAAAATAAAAAAAAATAATAAGGGGGCTAGAGAGATGGCTCAGCAGTTAAGAACACTAACTGCTCTTTCAAAGGTCCTGAGTTCAATTCCCAGCAACCACATGGTGGCTCACAACCATCTGTGATGGGATCTGATGCCCTCTTCTGGTGTGTCTGAAGACTGCTACAGTGTACTCGTATACAGTAAATAAATATTAAATCTAAAAAAGAAAGAAAGAAAGGAAAGACAGAAAAAAGGAAAGGAAAGGAAGGAAGGAAGAAAGAAAGAAAGAAAGAAAGAAAGAAAGAAAGAAAGAAAGAAAGAAAGAAAGAAAAAAAGAAGACAGACAGGAAGGAAAGAAGGACAGAAGGAAGGATGGAAGAAACGGAGGCAGGAGGATGAAGAGTTCAAGGTCATTGTGGTGGTTTGAATAAAACCACCTTCCTACTTCCTGCTGCCTGCCTATCTGGATGTAGAACTCTCCGCTCCTCCTCCAATATTATGTCTGCCTGTTTGCTGCCATTCTTCCCAACATAATAGACCAAACCTCTGAAACTGTAAGTCAGCCCCAATTAAATGTCTTCCTTTATAAGAGTTGTCTCTTCATGGTGCCATGGTGTCTCTTCATAGCAATAGAAACCCTAAGACAGAAGTTGGTGCCAGGGACTCGGGTATTGTTGTGACAGGCCTGACTGTGCTTTTGTTTGAAGGACTGTGGACTTTGGATTACAAAAGCAGTTGAACACTTTAAGAGGGGCTTAATGGGCCATGTTAGTAGGAACATGGAAGACATAGGTGCTGAGGGTGATTTGAACTGTGGGGGGCCTAGGTCAAGAGGTTTAAAATGTTAATACATGGATACAAAATACATGATTTTACTTAGAGGAGCAAAATGTTAATACATGGCCTAGAGATTGTTCTTGTGATATTTTGTTGAAAAATGTGGTTGATTTCTGCCCTTATTAAAAAAAAATCTTCCTGAGTCTAAATTAAAGACTTGTATTAATAGCATTGGCAGAGAGAATTTCAGAACAGCCTAGTACTGACTCTGTCTTACGGTCATGATTGTTCACTCTTAAGAAGATAAAAGGAAAGAAGAAAAGCGGAGCATGGAAAAATACAAAATGTACAGTTCTAGGAGAAAGGGGGCACCAGGAAGTGGAATGTAGTTAAATCCTGTGTCCAAGGAGATAAAAATATTAAAGAAAATCCTGATATTAAATGAAATAAAGGGAGCGGTAACCTCGGGGCAAGATCCCACCCAGCCAAGCTTCCAACTTGTGAAAAGGAATTTAAGAAAAGCTTAGGGCCAGCTGTGGCAGTGCCTGCCTTTAATCCCAGCACTGCAGAGGTAGGTAGATCTCTGAATTCAAGCCCAGCCTGGTCCACAGAGCAAGTTTCAGGACATCTAAGCTTAGGCAGTTAATATTGTTTTGAAAACAGAAAGCTGGTGAAGATGTAGTTGAATGAGGGGGTTGTGTTCCAGCCCCAGCAACAACAGAACTTGGCAGCTTTGACCATGTGGGTCTGGCTTTAGAGTCAAAGGTAGAAGAGAGGGGTTATGGAATCTCCCTTCATGAATAAGAGAAGCTGCTGAGGCCAGGTATACATCAAGGGTGTCCCTGCATGGAGGCCCAGAGCAGTCATTGTGTAAAGCTCTGAAGGTGAAGCCTGGATTGCCTTGGAGATCTCAAGATATTGGAGATGCCAGAGTGTCCTGGCCAGCAGGGCATTAAACAGGGGTCCAGGGAGGTCATCTGGAAGAGAAGATGGGGGACAGGCAAATGCAAAGAAAGGCGATCTGTCTATAGGCTGATCAAATCACAATTTTTACTTTTCCACACAGGGATTATATACACAAAAAGTCAGGATGTAAGGGAAGGGGATGACACAGGAGCATAAGTGTTTAGGGGGAATACAGATATCTTTCAGAACAGAATATCAGCTGGGTGAAGCTTCAGGGAACAGCTCACTCTGACTCCACCTATGATTTACTTGTCCCTATCTAAGTTAGTATTATCCATCAAAGTTACTTATCTATAAGGTTTATGATTGAGACCTGGCAGCTTTCCACTAAAGCTGCTTGTTTACAATAGCTTCTAGCCGTCTAGAAGGTTTTTCAAGGTTTTTTTCACAGAGACCAAAGACTTTGTGCTAGCAGGCTGACTTAGGCCTATGGCTGATTTTAGGCCTTAAAGTATAAGCAAAGCTGCCCCTGACACTAGAGCCATGGAATACCTGCAAAGGAACTGCTAACAGAGAGTAGAACCAGCTCAAAAGAAAGAAGTTTGTTGCAGTCAGCAAAGCTGAAAGGACCCAGACAGAGTTATTAATTTAACAGGCTGGCAGGCCAAGGATGGGTAAGATTCTGCACGGAGCCTTACCAACCTAAGACAGAAGTGAATTGCCTTTGATAATGCATATTCCATGACAGGTAAGGAAGGCATTCTTGTCAGAATGACCTAAGACAGGCTCAGTCTTGTTTATGCAATAAAAATGGGGGAGATGTTGAGAGCTTTGGGGGCTGCCTGGCAGGAATCTGGCATTGTCCAAGGACAAGGAAATGGGCTGCTTGGAAGGAATCTGACATTGGCCAAGGACAAAGCAGTGGGCTGCAGGCAGTAATATGACATTAGGCTAGGGCAGAAAAGTAATTTCAGGTAGGAATCTAAATCTTAGGCTAGAACAAAGAAGTAATTTCAGGCAGGAATCTAAATTTTAGGCTAGAACAAGGAAGTAGGCTTCAGGCATGTAAATGACATTGAGCTAGGACAGGGAAGTAGGCCCAGATATTTTGGTCATCCTGATAAGCCCTTAGAAATAGTGATCATGGGACTCTGTTTACTGCCTTGCTTGTTCCTTGACTATTTGCATCTATTGTCTTGCTAGTTCCTCAACCTAGAACTGACCTTAATACTTGCATGAAATTAAAATGATATAAAAGCAAAAAGGAAAAGAAGGGATGGGATGGGGGGTTTATGGGTGGGTGGGGGGGCAAATGGGGAAAGAGGATAACATCTGAAATGTAAATAAATAAAATATCTAATTTTTAAAAATCTGAAAGGAGTTGGATGTTGCGCGCGCCTCCCGTGTCCCCTTTTCACCCATGGAAGAGAAACACGAGAGACAGAATTCGGGTATCACCACAGTGAGGCTTTACTCTGTATCAGCAGAAGCAGAAAGGACGAGGAAGGGCAAAGACAGGAAGAGGCACAGCTTAAATACACCCTAGAGTGACGTATTCACTTCTGATTGGCTGTTCACTCATCACCCAATATTACTCCTCAGGATTGGCCAGTGATTTTGGCGGGCTTTCTGCCTTTGCAGCTGTGCAGTTAATTGTTTACTAGTGGAGAGGACACAATGTCCGCGCCATCTTGGAATGGCAAATTATGCCACCGCTAACAGCGGCATCCTAAATCTCTCCCTGTTTAAATTATTAATATGGAACAGCCTTTTGCCTATTAAGTGCAGCACCAATCAAGATTCGAACTCAAGCCCGATCAAGCAAACTCCATCTTGGGGGAATAAGCGATCAAGAGCTTATAGCCCGAAGATTCTCCCTTACCCTACCAGGTGCAATGGAAACAAGTCCTCTGGGTGCAAGGGCTAAGGGGATATAAAGAGGAATTGATACCCGTCCCTGTGCAATGGAGTATAGCTCCCAGGAGTGCAAGGGCTGTCAACCTACTATTCAGGTACCACAGCTATTTAGGCAAGGGCTGGCTGGACTTAGACCTCTCATTGACCCAGTGCAATGGGCTGAACCCTTGGGGTGCATCGACTGAGGATCTCAGTCATCGGCTACTTTCTTAGCCTAGATAGTCAAATTTCAGGGGGAGATGCTTGCTCAAGGCCTTGTCACGTTTTTGTTGGGCTCTGAGCTTACAGACCAACCATCATGAACACCAATCCACAACATAGGGCTGCACCAAGCAGGCCTATCCCCACCCTTTAAGAAAGAAAGAAAGAAAGAAAGAAAGAAAGAAAGAAAGAAAGAAAGAAAGAAAAAGCAGAGGTAGGCCAAGAAATAGAATCGCCAGGGGAATCAGGGTCCATCTGAGCTCCAACAAGACTCAAGATCGGGATCTGCAATTGCTGCTGCATCTGGTCCAGTTCCCCAGCCCAATTCTCTTTTAAATAAGCAGAAAGATTATGGCTTTGAATAAATGTATCATTCACAAATCTCAGAGGTGTAATACCTAGATGTGGGGTTGCTGACACGCAGCTTATTTGAACCACATCCGTGAGCTGCTCCACATGGGCTTGGAGCAAATCAACTCTCTGATTGACCAAAGTCTCTTTTATGTCTCAATAATGATGTAGTAGGGAGAGTTTCAGGATCAGCTTCTACTGGGATGGGCACAAAGGTAGGCACATGCACAACCAAGGCTAGGTCTAGTGATCCATTCCAGCATTGTGCCAAAAGGCATGCAACATTCTTACAATCCAAGATATCAGAATTATTCTGAAAGTTGGATAACATAAAGAAAAATGGAGGGTCCACACACACCGACACCGGTTGTGCAGATGTATTCTTAAACACCTTATTAATTTTAATGTTATTCAAATGGCTAGAGATATTAGATTGTGTAGCCGAAACATTCTGCACTTCATGAAGCACACCATTCAACAAGACAAAGGCAGATACACCCTTTTTAACATTCTAAACAGTGGCTACAACATATAATTTAATTGTGTTGACGCAGGATAATCTCAAGAAAATACACATATGATTTAATTTAGAACTTGCATCCCTTTGAAAACATTAAACAGAGGTTTAAATCCTCCTATGGTAAGCTTAAGATGAGGTTTTAGCCAAATAATATCTCTTAACAACTTTTAAAAATCACTAAGAGCAAATCAAGATTAAAAGTAAACCATTTTCTTTTTTGTATGTACACTCACAAGCCAGAAGATGGCGTTAGATCCCCACCACAAATGGTTGTGAGCCACCATGTGGTTGCTGGGAGTTCAGCTTTTATAATTTAAATTAAGTCCAGCCTTTAATGGCTGAGCCATCTCTCTAGCCCCATCTGATTAGGATCTAACTGAGGTCTCAAATATTGAAAGACAGTCTTTGAATCCTTTTTTGGAGTAACAAGTACTCTAAAAATTTTTAAAGCTCGTTATATTGGAGCAATGGCTTGCAGAAAAAACTTTTTTAGAGAAATCCACTAATAAAGTATCACACAATGAATACACATTAAAAGATTTAACCTCTTAATTTTTTGTATTAAAGCAGCAACAATATTTGTATATATAAAATGTAAGATAATTAACCATTTTTGAAGCAATTATTTCTAACAAATATCGCTTCATGGGCTCTTAAAAATTATGAATAAATTTACTAACTGTAAATCTCTCACCTTTACCAGAAACGTAAAGGGATGGTATAAAACATCTTTTATATAAGCATTTACTGAAATGGCAGCTGGAGTAGGCAAGTTAGGCCGTATAAATCTTAAATTTGAACTTTATTTTGGATTAATTTAATAACCAATCTTCCCTAGTCTAATGAGAACATCGGACAAAAGCCAACTTTATCTTCTAATAATTGTTACATATATTAGAGGAATCTAAAGCATCTCATTTTTAACAACTTTGAATATAAAGGAATTAGAACAATTTGAACCATATTTTATCAGCAGGTACAGTTATACTCATGGAGGGAAGTAGACATAATTTTAATTTCTGCAGCATAATCATAACCTTTAGCCCACAGACTGTTGTAAAGTCTTTGGGTCTTAGATTTATCCCTCTTCTCACAAGAAACAATGAAGACAAGAGACAAATTCCCGTAAGCACATTTCTAGGACCAGGTTGTAAAGACCCAGGACAAAAGGAGCTTTTAGCACCTGAGCTTCTGCAGCTCAGTCTGCATTGTCTCAATTCAAATGTAAATGCGCTTAACCTCCCTCAGCCTGCTCTCTGAGGCTTGGCTACTCCTGAACTGTGTGATTTTGACCTTAACTTTAAACCTTAAATTTAAACTGTAAACCTTAAAAGACACGTGTTGTATCTTTTCTCTATAAACATAGGCAAATCAAAAAACCAATCTTTAACGATGTAAGCAATCTATTTTTTCTCAAATCAACACCAAGTAGATTACCTTTATGCTATAAAGTTTTGCTGCCACAAAACAAAGTATAAAATTTAATGGAAAACTTGTAGCATTGTATAACTCAGGCTGCTGGCCGGTGTGCCCTGAGGACGGGGCAACCAAGTAACACTCAATAGCTGTAAACAATAGTCAGTACTTCAGCATTTGAATGTACTGGCAAGGGAACAGGCCAAGATCTAACTATGTCCCATAGTGGTATACTTATCCCCAAATCGAACATCAGTATCAGGAGAATCAGGGCCGTAATCTTGCAATCTGGCTTCATTCTTCACAATCTGCACCAGCTGCACCACTGGCATTGCTTGCTCTGGTTCCCCAAAGATTCTGTCATAAAGGAGGATCCTTTTGTCCTCCGCTCTCTCTCCACCCACCGGTGAAGGTTCCATAAGCTTAATGAGCTCTGCAGTAGCCCTTGTTCCTTTTGAGTACTCTGTCTCCCCAGGCTCTTTGGCCCCCATAGGTTCATGGGTAACGGCACTATTAGGAGGTGTGGCCATGTTGGAGTAGGTGTGGCTTTGTTAAAGAGGGTGTGTCATGAGGAGGTGGGTTTTGAGGTCTCAGAAGCTCAAACCAGTTCACTTCCTGCTGTCTGCCATTTCAAATGTAGAATCCAAAGATCCTTCTCCAACACCATGTCTGCCTGCATGTGGCCGTGGTTCCCAATTTGATAATTCTGGACTAAACCTGTGAAACTGTAAGCCAGTCCCAATTAAAGGTTTTCCTTTAGTGAGTTACCATGGTCACAGTATCTCTTCACAGCAATAGAAACCCTAACTAAAACAGTCATCTTTAGCTACATATCAAGATTTTGGCTAGCCTGGGCTTCATGAAATTACTTCTATGTATATAATAGAAAACAGATCAGTTGCTCTAGTACAGTATTAAGTGTTGAATGATCTTTTTTCCTCTCCCTCTCCCTACCCCTCCCTCTCTTGACATGACTTACTACACAGCCCAGGTTAGTTTTGAACTCTGAATCAATCCTCTTGCATCCCATTTCCCATGTGCTAGCAACCAATCACAGGTGGGTGCCATCATCCAATAATACCACCTAAAGTTCATTAATATAGCCTGTCTTTTCCTTCTGGTTTTCTCTCTCAGTGGCTGTTTTTTTATTTTTCTTTTCGTATAAACTGAGGATGAGAAATTTATAACTGAAGGCTCAGCAAATGTTAACAGGCTGCTCCCTAAGCACTGTGACTATGTTACTTGCATGGGAATTTACATGCACCTGGGAAAGCCTTTCTAAATATATGCAGTCAGAATGTTCCTCTGTACTTACTTTTGAGGGCTACGAGTGAAGCAGAGGAGGTGACCTTGAGGATGGGAGAGGACGTGGTACCTAAAAGTGAGGGACATTCACAGTAGGACCTTTCTTGTGCATACTCCGCCAGCTGAATCCATCCTAAAGGTGTCACTTCCTCTACAACACAGCAACGCTATGCCTTCTGCTGCTCTCTGCTCAGTCGTGGGCTTTGTTGCCTTTGACTTTTTCATAGACAGGCTGAGAGGTGCTAGCAGGTTCCAATGAGGAAAGGCAAACAGCCCATCACTAAGCTCTCCCCTTCATCCTCTGCTCTTTTGCCCACGAAGACTTGGTAACCTTGGAGATTTCTACCAGTGGGAGTCCCACATTTGACATTTACTTCTTCTCAGGAGTTTTGCTCATAAGGATACCAGGAGTATAATGTTTAAAGGTGTTTTTGGTTTATATATAGTCCAGTTTCCCCTTGTTTGTTCTCATGCTAGACCTGCTGCAGGTGCCGTCAGTAACAACTGTAGGCAAAGAAGAAAGTATGTGTAGCTTGCTTAAACTCGGGAGTTGTCTGTGTCTGTGCTCTGTTGCCATAACACAATATTTGAGACTGGCTAATTTGCAGGGAGAGAAGACTCAGCTCACAGTTCTAAAGAGTGGGGAATTCAGGGTTAAGCCGTGTCTGGTCATGTCCTTCTTAGGCACTCTCTGCAGAGTCCCAAAGTGTACAGGAAAGCTGACATCACATGGTACACGGAGTGTGTGCAGGAGATAGAGCCAAGCTAGTTCTGGTAATAGGGGTCGACCCAAGAAACTCATCAGTCCATGGATCCAGGACTGACTCTGGTTGTCCTGAATCACGAGCATCCTTGTGACCCAATCAGATAGCCCATCATCCCACCATGTACCACTTCATGGCGAGGATCAGATGTCAACAAGTGCTCTTATGGGAACAAAGCATAGCAGGGCTGTCTCAGAGAAACTATTATGTCTATTTTCTTTTCTTTTCTTGCTTGCTTGCTTTGTTTTTTTTTGTTTGTTTGTTTGTTTGTTTTTTTATTTTGAGACAAGGTTTCTCTGTGTACCCCTAGCTGTTCTGGAATTAGCTCTGTAGATCAGGCTGGCCTTGAACTCACAGAGATTCTGCCTCTGCCTTCTGAGTGCTAAGATTAAAGGCATTCATCACCGGCTCCAGGCTGTGTCTATTTTCTGAATCAGGATAGTCTCATTTCTGAAAAATTTCATGCATCAATCTTCCACCTCGCATTCCTGGAAAATTCTGATGGTGCCCAGCACCAGCCAGGGTGAAGGCACCCAGGACTCCAGCAAAGGAACTGTCATTTACAGCAATAGCTCTGAAGACTTAGTTGGGTTAAGAATTTCTTTATACTCTGTGTCGTACGGTTTTACTGCTGGGAACAGACACCATGACCAAGGCAACTCTTCTAAGAACAACATTTAATTGTTAACCTGGCTTACAGGTTCAGAGGTTTAGTCCATTATTATCAAGGCAGGAACGTAGCAGTTTCCAGGCAGGCATGATGCAGGAGAAGCTGAGAGTTCTACATCTTCATCTGAAGGCTGCTAGTAGAAGACTGACTTCCAGGCAGCTAGGATAATGGTTTTAAGCTCACACCCACAGTCACACACCTACTCCAACAAGGCCACATCTCCTAATAGGGCCACGCCCTGGGGCAAGCATATGCAAACCATCACACTCTGTTAATATCCTTACAGACATTTCCACATGAAAATATGCATACACAATATATAAAGGAGGAGGTGTCAGAGATCCAGAGACATTAACTCATATAATCTCTTTGTGAGCCTGTGAAGCAAATAAAATTGTCTCCATTTTGCACATAAAGAAACTAAGGCTTGGAAAAATTCACAAACTAGGTCACAGAGTCATAAATGGGAAGCTGGGATTCAGGTGTGGAGAACCTGGCTGAACCGGAGACAAGTTACCAGGTGTTTGTACTGGTTGCTCATTAACCAGCCGAGGTTCTGTGTATCTCCTAGGATGATGAGTGTTTATGGCTTTTTCCTTTCAGCTACCATAGTGTCAGGAAAGGAAGTGTCTGACAGAACATTCTCCAACCTGTTCTACAGATAAATACCATATTGGATTTCATTTACACGGAAAGAATGCCTCTTTTGGGCTTCTTTGCAAAAGAAAAGTTTATTTTATTTTATTTTTTTTTTTTTTTGTTTTATGTGTGTGTGTGTATTGCTTTTCTAAGGAGTGCAAAATGTTATGTTTCTAGAACTACATCAAAACTGCTCTTAAATAGAGGTTTAAGGAAAAAATCAAGTGAGAAGTTTGGACGAGATGGGGAGATGATTGGGTTGTCTTTTTAAGTGTAGATATTTTATCTACTTGATCACAGAAGGCTTTTTTTTTTTTTTTTTTTTTTTTTTTTTTTGACAGAGTCTGGCTACATACCTCTGTCTGTTCTGGAACTTACTATGGAGACCAGGCTGGCCTTAACTCACAGAGACCTACCTGCCTCTGCTTCCCAAATGCTGGGACCAAAGGCATGCTACCTTCTTTTGATTAGATTCAAGAATTTATGTAAACTGGTCGTGATAGCACAGGCCTTTAATCCCAGCACCAGGGAACCAGAGGCAGGTGGAGCTCTGTGAGTTCTCCACACCTGAATCCCAGCTTCCCATTTATGACTCTGTGACCTAGTTTGTGAATTTTTCCAAGCCTTAGTTTCTTTATGTGCAAAATGGAGACAATTTTATTTGCTTCACAGGCTCACAAAGAGATTACATGAGTTAATGTCTCTGGATCTCTGACACCTCCTCCTTTCTGAGAGGCAGGTGAAGCTATCCTGGTCTACACAGCAAATTCCAAGCCTTCTAGGATACACACACACACACACACACACACACACACACGAGAGCGTGCGTGGTTGAGGGGCGATGCTGGGGGAAGGAGAGGGAGAGGGACCTTATGTCTCAAAAGAATAACAACAAAAAAGAATTTATGTAGCATACACAGGCATCAGATTGGATCCCTAGCAACACACCATCACTGAAACAGATACATAATTTCTCTCCTCAAGTTGTAGTATTTCACATGGGAAGTCATATGTATTAGATTTTGTCTCTGTAACAAAAAATACTTGAGACAATCTATTTATAAAGAGAAAAGGTTTATCTATTCTCACAGTTTTGGAGGTTCTGACCCATAGCTTTGGGCTGGTAGAAAGGCATCGAATCCTGGTGCCAGCGTGTGGCAGAGAGGAAAAACCTGGGATTTACAGATCTCCTGAAATGGCATTCCACAACCTCCCACCAAACCCACCCAGTAAAGCTTCCGGCACTTTCCAGGAGTGTCTTCTCGTTGGTCAAGCCTGTAGCCCACTGACCTTTTAGAGGATGTTCAGCATACAAACTTAGTACTAGAACCTAATAAGTGTCCAGTGTCCTGGAGCGATAGCACAGGGGAACCTAAGTCAAGTCCTAATTATCAGGGGCCACATTTACAAGTTGATACCCGAAATGGAAGCTGGGGTGTTCTCTCGAGGACAAGATTAGAACTAGGAGATATGCCTAAATTTTGGGAACACATAGCAGTAATAGGGAAGAGAGACAGAGTAAACATATCTGTGGTCTCCAGTCCCTATCACCTTCTTTCCTCTTACCAGAGAAGGTGTTGTTCTTCAGTCCGGCCACCAGGGGGAACCAACCACAGTCGTCCCTCCCCCCTCCTTTTTTTTTCTCTTCTTCTTCTCCTTCTCCTTCTTCCTTCTTCCTTCTTCCTTCTTCCTTCTTCCTTCTTCCTTCTTCCTTCTTCCTTCTTCCTTCTTCCTTCTTCCTTCTTCCTTCTTCTTCTTCTTCTTCTTCTTCTTCTTCTTCTTCTTCTTCTTCTTCTTCTATTTCTGGGAGTTAGAAATTTTCCTGTGTGTTCCTCATGACTTGTTCATTGTTATCTATCCACTCCTGAAGTTCAGTGTAAATGCCTTTGTTAGATACAGAGGGGATTCCTAGAGGTGTGTGTGTGTGTGTGTTTATATAAATGCAGGTGTGTGTGTGTGTGTGTGTGTGTGTGTTTGTAGAAATGCAGGTTTAAAGATGTTCCCTTAAAACTTATATTGATTGTATGACAGAACTTGTGGGCACCCTCTGTGATTTCTGTACAGCCTATGAAGGTTTTATTCACAGAAGCAGGGAGACTGTTACGGCCCCCTTAGGAGGATAACTATTCTCCACCCAGAGGGCTGAGTGGGTTCCCAGAGTCCCAGGTATCCTTGTTTTATGAAGGAGAATTGCTTGAGCCTAGGAATTCAAAACCAGCATGAGCACCATACTAGGACCCCATCTAAAAGAAAGAGACAGAGAGAGATGGGGGGGGGGTGGGAAGGAAGGAAGAGAGGAAGGGAGGAAGGAAGGTTGAGTTTCAGGTCTATAAATCCAGTTGACTGGCTCTTCCAACATTTTTAAAATACATTTTTAGTGTCTTTTTTATGTTTTTTCTTTTGGCCTAGTTTATAGTTTGTTTTGTTTTAAAGTAAATGTTGTTTTCTTACCCCCTGATAAACTGTCTCCTTTGAATCCATACTCTTACACCAGGACCAGTGTGCATGAGGAGTGTGCTCACGGTGTGTGGGTGTGGGAGTGGTGCTTGGGGTTTGAGGAGTGGCTTGTGTGTGACTTTGTGGGGACATTTATTTGTATGGGAGATTGGAGTTTGTATAGCTCTATGATGTATGTATATGTATATATATGACTATGGGAGAGGTATGTGTATATGGGACTGCATGTAATTGTGGTGTGTGTATATGTGAGACTGTACGTGGAATTGTGTGTAGTGAGTTTAAGGTATATTGTATATCTGTGATTCTATAATACTATGTGAGGGGGAAGTGTGTGTGTGTGTGTGTGTGTGTCTGTGTGTATATACATGCCCTGTGCTTCCAGCCAGACTTGCCCATAAATCTTCCAAAAGCAGTAACAATTTGACACATAGAGATATCAGAAAACTGTGCCTTCCCCAGCAAGTCTCGAAGGCCTATTGTGGTTATCTTGTTTCTGTAAGAATACTCTAGAGGACAATTTCAAAGCCGTAATTTCTCAAGGACTTTACAATCAGGGAGGGATCTTTTGGAAGTCCCTCCCCAAGGGCAACAGCTTCGCTGTCTTCTAAGGTTGTTGCTGGGTAAGGTTTCAGCTCTCATTTCTCCTTCGATGTCTGGCTGCCCTGTTGCCACCACCGGATCTGCCTCCTTCCTTCCTCCCTCTCAGCTAGTGCTCCCCCTCACCCATTGGCCACTTCCCCCCCCCCCACCCCATGGAAGCTGAATCATGCTGCTTCCATTTTTGGTCATAGCCGAGTTTCTTCCGCTTTCCGGAGCCTTGTGTTATATAAAAGGAATCAGTCCTTTGCACTCCGCTGTCAGCTTCAGAACAAATAAGCAGCTCCCTTGGGGTGCCCTGTCCACCCCGAAAGCCACTTGATGGGAGATTTTGAATGGTTGACTCTAAAGTGTGAGCGCAGATGATAAAATGATTCTGGATATCTTGCTCCTGGAGACAAAAATCAGCATTTTAATGGGAGCAGAGAAAAACTCCAACAAAGAGGAAAGACTTAGGGAAATTCTTTCAATTTGATCCTCCTATTGGTAGGGAGGGGTGAATTCTGGGAATCTCGGAGGCAGCATTTGGCCCCACAGATGTACCAGGAGCTGTGGAATGAGGCCGAGGAATGGTTCATACCATCTGTGTATATATTCCTGGCATCACCGGGCAGGGAAATATTCCTATCAGGGCTTATCACAGAGGTTCAACCCAGAATCTCAAATGAAATACATGCAGAGGCCAGGGACTATGAAATGCCACTTTGTCCTCTAATTCAGTACAGAGTCAGGTTTTTACAAACTCAGCTCATTCCCTGGGATCCCTGCTGGGTATGCTGCCTCCATCCCAAAGAGGCCTTTTGTCCTGTGAGGGTGTGGGTGGGCAGCCTTGAGCACCTCTCCCACACTGGGGATGCTGACTTTGGTCTGGAATCCTGCCCTGGATTTGATCTGCTAAATAGGTTCTGATAAACATAGTTGAAATGTTAAAAGGCTGTCAAGGCACAGCAGTTGGGTTAGGTGTGGGTCCCACATGCTTTCTGGGTCAAATATTGTTTTGGGGCAAGAGAAAAGAGAGATAGGGGTAGGAGAGAATTTTGAGTCAGCCTCTGAGTCACTTTCACGCCCTGGAAAGCTGGAGCTGGACCCAGGACCAGAATGCATAAGCCTCCGAGTTCCGGAAGGAATGTGGATTGTGGGTAGAGAAAATGGTGTTCAAGAAGACAAAATCAGAGATGCCTCTTGTAGCTGTGTTCCGTCTGCTGAGCCTCTGGGGTGTGCGATGCTATGGGCTAGAGGGTTTTACTGAGGAGGAAGTAGCCAGTGACACACTGTCCGTAAATGTCAGCCCGGGCACAAAGCAATGAACTTGATGTAATACAAGCTTCCGTCTCTAGTGTAGGTGCTGAAGTCAGTGTCCTGCTGACGGAGCACAGCTGTATAGATGGTGCTGGGACAGTGACAACCACGTGTTAAAATAAAAACAGATCTATAGCTCTGCTCTCATCCCAAACGAAAATAAACTCAAGATGTGCCAGAAGACTTCATGTATGAGAAAGGCTAAACTGCCCGAAGAAAACATAGTCAGAACTCTTCAGGATCAAGGCCTACACAAGGACTTTCCAAAAAGAAGCCTCCAGTGTCACAGAAACGATCCCAAGAATCAGCCAATGAAATACATGTATGTAAAGGTTTGTTGTCTTAATTAGGGTTTTACTGCTGTGAACAGACACCATGACCAAGGCAACTCTTAAAAGGTTAGCGTTTAATTGGGGCTGGCTTACAGGTTCAGAGGTTCAGTCCATTATCATCAAGGCGGGAACATGGCAGCATCCAGGTAGGCATGGTGGAGGAGCTGAGAGTTCTCCATCTTCATCTGAAGGATGCTAGCCAAATACCGGCTTCCAGGCAACTAGGATGAGGGTCTTAAAGACACAGTAACACACCTATTCCAACAGGGCCATACCCTCTAGTAGTGCCACTCCTTGGGCTGAGTGTATACAAACCATCACACTTGTAGATTAAAAAAAAATAAATAAATAAAAAAAAGAATCGTTGACTGGATGATGGGGGGATGGGGTAATCTCTACTATTATAGGACAGATAGGAGATTAATGTATAAAATCTATAAAGAATGCCCCAAATTAAATACCACTCCCAAATCATCCAACCAGCAAACAGCCAATGAAATGAAGGCAGTTCTCAAAGGAAGAAATACAAATGGCCAATAAATATCTTTTAAAAAGTCCAACATCTTTAGCTTTCAGGGAGATGAAAGCTAAACTACATTGAGATTCCATCTCATTAAAATCAGAATGGTGCTGGAGAGATGGCTCAGTGGTTAAGAGCACTGGCTGCTCTTCCAGAGGATCCAAGTTCCACTCCCAGCACCCACATGTCAGCTCACAGCTATCTGTAACTCCAGTTCCAGGGGATCTGACAGCCCCATACCAATACATATAAAAAGTTAAATTAAAAATTAAATAAGTAAATAAAATCAGAATGGCTATCGTCATCAAGAAAACAAGTGTCCTCATTGCTGGTAAAGTGGTTTGTGAAGCCACCATGAAAATCAGTCGATTCTCAAGCAAAAGAAAAGTCGATTTAACATCTATGGCGTTTGGGCATACACTTGAAGGAGAATAAGTCAGCACACCACAGAGATGTTTGCACATGTATTTATTGTTGTACTATTCACAGTAGCCAAGACATGGAGCTAGCCTGACCATCCACAGAAGTAGGCTATAGTAGGTACCTATGCACAGCAGACGTTTCTCCAGCTGTAAGTGAAATTACGATATCTGCAGGAAAGAGGATGTCATTATGTTAAGTGAAATGAGCTAGACACAGACAAGAACCATCTTCTCTGACATATAAAATCTTGACCTGAATATGTGTATTTGTGAATATATATTCATATATGAATATGTGTATTTGTGAATATATATTCATATATGAATATGTGTATTTGTGAATATATATTCATATATGAATATGTGTATTTGTGAATATATATTCATATATGAATATGTGTATTTGTGAATATATATTCATATATGAATATGTGTATTTGTGAATATATATTCATATATGAATATGTGTATTTGTGAATATATATTCATATATGAATATGTGTATTTGTGAATATATATTCATATATGAAAGGAAGCTAGGCATAATAGAGCATTCCTATAATCTTAGCACTCAAGAGATAGAGGCAGGAGGATTGCTGCAAGTTCCACACCAGGGTTATGTAATGAGACACTGTCTCAAAACAAGAAGGAGGAGTGGAAAGTAGAGAGGAAGCCATGCACAGAGAGGAGACGGTAGCAAGGGAGGTGTCACAGGAGGTGGTGGGACGCAGGTATCACGTGAGCGGAAGGGAGCGTTGTTCAGTGCAGAAAGAAGATCAGGAGGAGCGCTGGGGTGTAGATAAGAGTGAATTATAATGTATGAAAATGGCGAGGGCTGGAGAGATGGCTCAGCGGTGAAGAATGCTGACTACTCACTCTTCCAGAAATTCTGAGTTCAATTCCCAGAAACCACAATGGTGGCACACAACCATCTATAAGGAGATCGGGCGCCCTCTTCTGGCCCGAATGCATATATGCAGGCAGAGCACTGTGTACATAAGAAATAAACCTTTGAAAAGAAAAGAAAATGGCATGGCGAAAGCCATTTATTTGTATGCTAATAGAAAGATGTAAAAAATAGTTAACATATAAAACAGTATCACTTTGCAGTTACCTAGAGAAAGCACTCGTTTTCAAATGGAAGCATTTTTTTTTTTAACCAATGGATCCAAATTATACCCCCCCAAAACAGATAGAGATAGAGATACATATAAAGGTGTGTGTGTGTGGGTGGGTGTGGGTGTGTGGGTGTGGGTGTGTGTGTGAAAGAGAGAGAGAGAGACAGACAGAGAGACAGAGAGAGACAGAGAGACAGACAGAGAGACAGAGAGACAGAGAGAGCGCAACATTATTGAGAAAAACAAAATCAAGCTGTTTCTGAAAAAGTGGACATCATTCTTTTTATTTGAATTTTTTTACTTATTCATTTTATACCCCACTCACTTCCCCACTCCTAGTCACCCCCTGGACATCACTCTTGAGGGCTTGTCATGTGGTGAATGGTGGGGCCACCCCAGGCTTTCCACTCTACAGCAACATGGACATTTCTAATGTCCTGGGCACTGGTAATGCAGTGATCACAACTTACTACTATAGATTTAAACAAAGAAGTTAAACCCTCCATTTTCAAAAAGAGGGCATAGACAAGTAGGAGACGAGTGACCAAGTGACTGGGAAGACAGAGAGGTGGGGGAGAGAAGAAAGGAGGGAGGGAGATGGGGAGAAAGGAGGACAGGCTGGTTCAGTAAATGCATCAAAACACTCAGCCTTACAAATAATTATTCAGACCAGGGCATTGATAGGGACAAGTCATTTCTACACATTAGCAAAGATTTAAAAGATTAACAGAACTCAGCATTAGCTAAAGTCTGAGGGAAAGACTGTCTCATAAACTGTCATTTAAAAATGTGAATTAGTATTGTCACTAGAGTCCTTGGTCATACATCACTTCAGAGAGTCCCAATAGATTCAGCCATTTGTCCAGGTCTGGAACAAGACGTTATATGAGCCGGCAGTTGGCGGTCTCTCAGAAAGATGTTAGCGATTCTTTAGGAGTCTTCTAAGGGACAGAGATAGGACAGGTAAGCTTAGGGTTACTCAGCCTTGTGCTACCAGTTTTAGACAGATACTCCTTAAATAGTTAGCATACCTATATGCAGCATTGAGCAGGAATCTGACACAAAGTTCAAGGTAGTAAAAAAAAAAAAAAAAAAAAAAAAAACCCAGACACAAAATGAAATGGAGAAGCCAAGCTTTGTCTTGCCTTTAAATGCCCACTGGGCATCTGTAGGCCCAAATGAAGACTCAGTAATTTTTTTTTTGACCTTTTTAAAAAAAAATGTATTTATTTATGTATTTACTATTTAAATGTGTAAGTGCTCTGTCTGCATGTACACCTACATGCCACAAGAGGGCATCAGATCCCCTTATAGATGGGGGTTGCCGGGAATCGAGCTCAGGACCTCTGGAAGAGCAGCCAGTGTTCTTAACCTCTGAGTCATCTCAGCAGCCTAAGTCAGTGCCTTTTAATAAAACTTGCCTCTTAACCGTTATAACCTTTCTCAAGGGTAGTTGACTACGTGTATTAAATGTAAAATATGTGTGACTTGATGCTCTAGTCTTACTTAGCAGCTTGTGCTAAGAACTCATAATATATGTAAAAAAGATGCATATGCAAAAAGATGTATTTGCATAAGTTTGTTCATCAGGTTTCATTTATAACAGAGAATCCATTAATAAATACATCCTGGCCCCTATGAGCATCAAGTTGGGTACACAGCAGAAGGAAAAGCACTTGGCTCTGCTAGGAGGCACGTGTGTCCTGGTTTCTCTCCCTCATCTGCAGAGCAGAACACTATGAAGACAGGAGGTATATATAGACAGTAGTTACTGTCTTGCTGGAGACAATGTGTACATTTAAATCCTATTTCTGTATGTTTGTGTGTGTGTGCTCACACGTGTGTGCATGCATGTATATATGTATGTACGTATAAGTGTATGTATGCATGAATGATCATTCCTTCCACATAAACACATGCTTGTATGTAAGAGAAAGGCTTATACACTCTTTGGGTCATGCATTCCAGTGCCAATATTGTCAGGCAGATGGGACCCGCCCGATAAGACTCTGTGGCCAGAGCTGACTTCTGTTGGAAAGTACAGATTACAAGTTTAAAAAGAAACTGCAGATAAGTTGATTCCAGATGTTAAAAAGTATTTTGGACAAGAAAAGAGCAGGGCCTGTTGGTTCTCTCTCACTGTAGATCGACGTTTATCAACAGCAAGAGGCTCCCTTTCTTACTTTGCACTTCCCTAGCACTGAGAGTTTTATTTTTGGGAAGACAACGATCATTATTATGTGTGCTAGTCAGCTTTTTGTTGCTGTGGCAAAATACCTCAGAAAAACATTTTCTTTTTTTCTCTTTTTCTTTCTTTCTTTCTTTTTTTTTTTTTTTTTTGACAGTGTCTCATGTTTTGTAGCCCAGGCTGTCCTGGAACTTACTACATAGCTCCCAGGCTGTTCTTGAACTTGTGACAATCATCCTGCCTCAGTCAGAGAAACAACCATTATGAGACCAAAGCAGGAAAAATATACCTTGTAGGTTAAGAGCTCTGTTTGGAGTTAAAATAGGTTCTTGTTTGCCCTGTTTGACCCATCTGTACCGACTGTGCTTGACTGCATGTGGGGGAGAGGTATGTGGGGGAGGGGGGAATGCATCAGGATGCTTGCTTGTCCCTGATTGGACCTGACAGGAAATTAGATGAATTGTGAGTTTTGCCTTTTTAAGCCCCTGAAAAATGTGACTTGTGGCCATTTTCTGGGAACCCAGAGAAGGACCTGGACAGAGTCCGTCCATCCACCTGGCCAGTATGTAATTAAAGCTTGCTTTGAAATCAGCTTGGAATTGTGGCAGTGGTCTCATCCCCAGCTGGTTAGATGAAGACTTTAAGGGAGAAAGTTGATTACTTGGCTTGTAGTTTCAGAAGTTGTGGTTTATGTCAGCCCCATCTTGGCATCGTGGCACGGGGCATCGTGGCAGAATTCCTGATAGAGGTGGCCCATTCGCCTCAGAGAAATGGCAAGCAAAGAGAAGCAAGAGAGGACCAAGGTCCCATTGTCTCCTCCAAGGTATCCCCCCCAATATCCCGATTTCTTTCTTTTAGGCTCCCTCTCCTAAAGGTCCTATCACCTCTTAGGAGTGCTGCAGGGTGGTGACCAAGCCTTCGTCACACGGGCCTTTGAAGGATATCGATGCTCAGTTGGGCAATGACTTCTCCCCTTGTCCACATGAAGCGTTCCACTCCTCATGCTCCTGGATTTGCCTCTGCTGTGTCTGGATGAGGACCAGGAAACCCCGCCCCCCTCATGCCCATTCAGCTTCTTGGAGCACATTGTTCTATGTGGGGAATGCTGCTACCTTAATGTATTTCACACAGGATGACTTGTAAGTTACATCTGCATTTGTTTAACCTATAGAATTGGGGTCTGTTTCAATCAGCAGAATATAGTATTGGCCGGCAGAATTCTATCATTTATAAAATTTGGAATAAAGGTATGAAGGTCCATCTGTATATATTTCAGTTCATGCAATTAAGTTATTGTCTTAGTTAGGGTTTTACTGCTGTGAACAGACACCATGACCAAGGCAAATCTCATAAAGGACAACATTTAATTGGGGCCGGCTTACAGGTTCAGAGGTTTAGTCCGTCATCATCAAGGTGGGAGCAGGGCAACATGTAGGCAGGCATGGTGCAGGAGGAGCTGAGGGTTCTACATCGTCATCTAAAGGCTGCTAGTGGAAGATTTACTTCCAGGCAGCTAGGATGAGGGTCTTATTTCCCAAACCCACAGTGACACACCTACTTCAACAGGGCCACACCTTTTAATCATGTCACTGCCTAGGCCAAGCATATGCAAATCATCACAGTTATTAAAACATACTTTTAAGTCCCATGTAGTGGGGCTGGAGAGATGGTTCAACGGTTAAGAGCACTGGTTGCTCTTCCGGAGAGCCTGAGTTCAATTCCCAGCAACACATGGTGGCTCGCAACCATCTGTAATGGGATCTGATGCCCTCTTCTGGTGCGTCTGAGTGTAGCAAAAGTGTACTTACATACATAAAACAAATTAAGTAAATCTTTAAAAAAAGAAATAAATAAATAAAGAAAAAAGACTTAAAAAAAAAAAAAGTCTCATGTAGTAGTGTGTACCTATAATCCTAGCACTCAGGAAAGGGTGGAAGGAAGATGGTGAATTTGAGGCTAGCCTGAGCTACATAGTGAAAAAAAAAAAAAAAAAAAAAAAAAAAAAACAAAACAAAAAAAAAACCTCAAAGGGCTGGAACTGTAGCTAAGAGCGGTTGCCTAGTATGCACAAGGTCCTGTGTTTGCTCTTCAGCACCGGGAGAGGGAGCAGGGAGGAGGGCAGTAACTTTTGGAACAAAGACCATTATTTGTATAAAAAAGAATTCTTGCTGGCTGGAGGTGGCGATGGTGGCACATGCCTTTGATTCCAGCACTTGGAAGGGGAGGCAGAGGCAGTTCCAGGTCAGCCTGGTCAACAGATGGAATTCCAGAACAGCCAGTACAACACAGAGAAACCCTGAAGAAAAGAATTCTTTGCCTTGTAAAATGATTCAGCTTACTAAAAAGGATGAGGTAAATGGGGTTGAGGATTGCTTCTCCGTTACATATGCTAAGCATCTTTTAGTGGGGGGGGGGGGGAGGAGAAAGTTCTGCCAGCATCTATTCACAGCTTCCTGATAGGTGTGATAGGTGTGACTCTTAGCTGTGCAAGCTTTAGTAACTCTCTATAATTCTTTACTGTCTCTGGGTGAATTTGAGCACAGTGATTTTTGACAAACATTCCTTTCAGGTAAAGACCTGGGCAGTCCTGTGAGATCTGGGGTACATGCTTATTTTAATAATTAGGGATTATGGTAACCTGTTTGAGCTGCCTCCACCCTCTCATGAACCAGGTGCTTCTAAACAACAGAGAAGATCCTTCCCAGGCCCTCGAGGGTGTAGTCTGAGGTCAGTGTGCTAACAGACTGGGGGTTGACCAGCCCCCCTTCTGGTTCAGAGAGCCAACTCCATGCTGTGTGCTCACATGGTGGAGTCCCCAAAGGGCTTCAAGGTCTCTCTTAGAGGACACCCATCCCCTGCTGAGTTTCCTCAGTCCCAAAGTCTGCCTCCTGGGATGTGTGAACATTCAGCATATAGTATAGATAGCATTTGTTCAGAAACTAATTAAAAACAAGTAATTTCTGGCTGGGAATGTACTCGGTGGCAGAGGGAGAAACACTCAGTTCAGTCTGTAGTACAAAAAGCAAACACACAAACATTCTACTTGGTGACTGTCTAGGCTGTGGTCAAAGGACACATAAAATGCCCGTGATGTTATGAGACCATAAATGAGACCCATGAAAAGCCGGTAGGAATAAGCTTTTTGTTTGTTTGTTTGTTTTTTTTTTTTTTTTTTTTTTTTTTTTGGTTTTTTTTTTTGGTTTTTCGAGACAGGGTTTCTCTGTGTAGCCCTGGCTGTCCTGGAACTCACTCTGTAGGCCAGGCTGGCCTCGAACTCAGAAATCCGCCTGCCTCTGCCTCCCAAGTGCTGGGATTAAAGGCGTGCGCCACTACTGCCCGAGGAATAAGCTTACTTACGGCATTTCAAAGACAATGAAGCAAGGAACAGCAACAACAAAAACCAACTAATTTTAAGTTCCTAAGAAAATTGTTTCTAGTCTGGCCTGGCGTGGTGGCTAGGAATCCCAGCACTTGGGTGATCTTTAAATCTGAGGCCAGCCTGGTCTACAAAATGAGTTCCAGGACAGCCAGAGCTACATAGTGAAACCCTGTCTTAAAAAGCAAAGCAAAGCAAAGCAATGCAAAACAAAACAACAACAAAGAAAACTGTTTTTTGTTTTTTTTTTTTTAAATACTTTGAATTCGGGGACTTGGATCAGAGGTCAGAACGCTTGCCTCCCAGCATGCTCTACTGTTCAGTCCTCCGCACCACACAAAAGAACAAAATGTTTCCTACACTGAAGGCTGGAAGTCCTCACTAACGTTAGCCGGTGTCAAAACCGAACAACATCGGCAATGGATTTACAGAATATGGGTTATTCTTTTATCTGTGGAGTCAAACAGATGCTCATATTTATTATTTAGTATTTTCCAGACTTACAAAGTCATACTGTTTCAAGAGCGTCTCCCAAAGACATTAATATTGATTAATCGGGATCTAAATCTATTCTATCTGTAAGTCTTAGCCTAAAGTGCAACTTAAATATTGACTCCTCGCCCTTCAGATCCATACCTGGCACCCAAAGCGGGCCTCGCTGCAACCAGTTTCAGCTGACAAACAGCTCTCACCTCAAAGGAGTACAGCACATGGTTTATTCTGGAGCATTTATGAGTGACCATGGCCAGGGGACACAGACTTCGGTTACCCCAAATTCCGTGTTCCCATGTGGAAACAGTTCTGTGAAATTCTACAGTTTTACAAAACTGTACAAAGAACAAAGAAAGTAATAAACCTCACCAAGTTTAAGACACACTGGTGACCTATCGCACTGGGATGAGGGGAGGCAGATGCTATCTGATGACATTCTTAGCTTCTGGGTCGGTGGAAGCTACTGGTCTGAATAGATTCCAAAGAGGCTTTTATCTATTTCAAAATGTTCATTCTGACAGAGAGGAGGGCAAGGAGTTTACCCAAGATAAGGCAAATTAGCTCCTGGACCTGCAGCATTACAGTCTCTAAGTTCCGGTCATACCACCAGTCTCTGTAGACACAACCTCTTTTCAACCAGTCAAGCAAGCTTCCTTCAGGAATTCTTTACACAGAAAGTGTCTTGTCTGGGGAATGATCACAGTCCAGGTGGTAGATTTGTCTCATGACTGAGGACTTGATATGAGAGTTTAGACACTGGTGTGCTTCCAAGGGGGCTGTGCTACTGGGATCCAGAGGTGTCTCTCAGAGAACAGTCCCCAAGGGCTGTGAGCTGTCCTGCTTCAGGGAGTTGGCCTGGCTGCACGTTCCACTTGTCTGGTTAGTGACCTTTTCTCTCTCCTACAGGCAATCTTCACCCACACAACATCTGCCAAAGATAGTCAGAGAAATTTTCTCTCTCTCTCTCTCTCTCTCTCTCTCTCTCTCTCTCTCTCTCTCTCTCTCTCTCCCTCCCTCCCTCCTCCCACCCCCCTCTCCCCTCTCCTCCTTCTTCAAGATAGGATCTCTCTGTGTAGCCTTGGCTATCTGGAACTCACTCTGTAGACCAGGCTGGCCTCAAACTCTGAGATCCACCTGTCTCTGCCTCCTGAGGGCTGGGATTAAAGGCGAGCTGGAGCCACCATGCCCTGCAGAGATGTTTTCTTTTTAAAAGCTGTGTGCATTAGGTCTCTGTAGCTTCGATAGAAGGCTCATGAAAAACAATTTGGAGAGAAAAAGGTGTATATAGCTTACAGGTCTATCACCGAGGGAAGTCAGGGCAGGAAGTTAAAGCTGGAACCTGGAGTCAGAACTGAAGCAGAAGCCATGGAGGAATGCAGCTTACTGGCTTGCTCCCTGTGGCTCGCTCCCTTTGTTTTTATAAACAACCCAGGACCACGTGGGGCAGTGGGCTGGGCCCTCCCACACAGTTATCAATCAACAAGATGTCCCAAAGCCGTCTACAAGCCTATCTGATGGAGGCAATTCTCATCTCTTTCTTCCTAGATGACTCTCTGTTGAATCTGGTTGACAAAAACCTAACCAGCACAGAGGCATGGTCCTGCTAGCCAGAGCTGAGTCACAAGCCGCATTCCGCTGCTGCAGAAAACCTTGTCTGGCTGTACAAGGGTTATTATCAATGTTGGGGCCGAGGCATGGTGGTTTTCTGTAACTGGAAAGTATAAGCATGCGCAAAGCACATACGCTGAAGTCTTCCCTTTTGTCATTACAATTAAACGCGGATGTTCGTGTTTACAGTTGGTACAGAGAGCTGAGGAGTCGGGGGTTTGTGTTCCCGGTCTGTGGAGGAGATATCTTTTGACAGTTTTATCGAGTTTCCAGCAGCTAACATTTTTTCATTTCGTCTGAGAAGATGGAGGAGGTCAGCATGACCCTCCCTCCCTCAATACCTCAATAAATCTATATTTCCACTTACTGACTTGAAGCCAGCTGGCCCACTCAGGAGCCACAAGTAACTCCTTTTTTTTTTTTTTTTTTTTTTTTTTTTTTTTTTTTTAAATAAGACAAGTTGAATTTACCTTGAAACTAAAACATCTCAAAGATCAGGCCCTTCACTGTTGTGAGCCCATTTCTAAGTCCCCGATGGGGTCCTGACCCAGAGCTCATGGGTGCTTCCTGATTTTCTTTATCTCTGTGCATTTAGACGGTCTCTAAGATCCCACCTATGCCTCCCCCTGATATTTCGGTTACAGGCCTGCAGTATCAGCTCCCTCTTTGCTTTGCTTTCTCAAAAGAAGCTAGCCATAGAGAGGCATCCTGAGAGAGGAAGCACCCATTGAGAGCATGTGAAGATGGACCGTTTTGTATTTCCCTCATGAAGTGCCAACTCTTAGACCCTGGCCTGAATTTTTGTCTTTGAGGCCTTTGCACCTGGGGGAAATCTTTTGTGTGGCGTCTTGGGTCACCAGGCAGTTGATTGCATCAGACCATGATAGGCAGCCTTCTCCACTGGCTCCACAGAGCACCAGAGGAGTACTCAGTGGTTGGTAAGCTCTGTAATGCTCATTCTCATCTCCTCAGCCTCAGAGTGCTACTGAAGATTCTCGATTCTCTCTTTATTATTTTTTTTTTTTTTTTGCTAAACCTCAGCTGTGCTAGGCATGTATCCTATGACTGAAATGCACTTTCGGCCGGGCAGTGTTGGCGCACGCCTATAATCCCAGCACTTGAGAGGCAGAGGCAGGCGGATTTCTGAGTTCAAGGCCAGCCTGGTCTACAGAGTGAGTTCCAGGACAGCCAGGACAACACAGAGAAACCCTGTCTCGAAAAACCAAAAAAAAAAAAAAAAAAAAAAAAAAGCACTTTCTGCTTCCAAAATAGAAAATAAACCTCTTTTTTTTTTTTTTTTTTTTAGATTTTATTTATTTACTTTAAGTATATGGCTGGCATATCTGCAATATCTGCAGATACATATATCTACATGCCAGGAGAGAGCATCATATCCCATTACAGATGGTTGTGAGGCACCATGTGGTTGCTGGGAATTGAACTCAGGACCTCTGGAAGAACAGATGGTGTTTTTAACTACTGAGTCATCTCTCTGGCCTGAAAATAAAACTTTTTAATGTTTATTTATTTACCAGGTTTTCTACTGTGGCCCAGTCTGTCTTAGAATTCACTATGGAACCCAGGCTGACCTCATGCTCATGAGAATCCTCCTGCCTCAGCCTTCCAAATGCTAGGATTATAGCTAGGGATCTAGCAGGCTTGACTGAAAATTAAAGTTTAATCTGTCTGACACACTATTCCTGGATTGATCTTGGCCACATGCAGAGATGAGGAGAGAAACTGATGCAAATATATATTTAACTTAAGGTTCTTTTGAAGTCCCTGCTCTGGAGGTTGAAAGGGTAGCCAGTTTAACTTTTCTCTCCATTCTTCACCTTCTCTTCTTCTACAAAAGCCATCATAATGCTTACATACAACTGCATACTGCTCCCTTTCACTTGCAGAGATGGGAATCAACTTTTCAAAGATTCGTTTTATTTAATGTGTATGAATGATTTGCTTGCATATATGTATGTGCAGTGTGTGTATGTGTGTGTGCCTGGTGCCTGTGAAGGCCAGAAGAATGCGCCAGATCCCCTAGGAACTGGAGTTGCAAATGGTTGTAAGCTGCCATGTGGGTGCTGGGACCTCTGTAAGGACAAGTCCTCTTAATCAGTGAGCCATCTACAGCCCCAGATTTTTTTTTTTTTAAATTCGGTGGACCTACATCCAAGAGGACAGTGGATTGACATCCTAAAGGTCTGCCTTCCTCTAGTCTCCAGGCAGCAGATTATTCAGGGAGAAGTGGGCGGAGCAAAGACAGTCAATCATTCAGGGGCTCAGTTCTTTTGGTCCCATTGCTGTCTTTTCTGATCCTCTCTTGCTCCCTCTGTCCTGTGGCTGTTTGCTTGGTCAAGTCAGTTTGTGCTGGTAGCAACCTGTATTCTCCCAGGGGCATCTGGGCTAGGGATTTAACTCAGAACAATGAGTGCACAGTGATCAATAACATACATGTTGCTAACATATATGTTGCAGGATATTCAATCACACTGTGAACCCCCCCAAGATTGTGTTATTTACTGAAAAAAACCTGTTTCTGGTTGTGGTGTGGCTCAGCCTTGGCACACACCTCTGGCTGGAATACAGACACACACCCTTAGTTTATGTCTTTAAGCAGTGAAGGTAAAGTTAGTTTGTAGAAGGAAGCAGCCATGTTTGAAAGTGATGTCTAATTGAGCCGCAGACAAAGTGACGAATCAGAGAAAGATTTGAATAGTGTATGTCCAGGAGAAGAAAGAGGAAAGGACGGCTACTTAAGAGATAACAGTGCAGAGAGAGAGAGAGACAGAGAGACAGAGAGAGAGAGAGAGAGAGAGAGAGAGAGAGAGAGAGAGAAAGAACAGCTAGACAAAGGTGAAGACAGAGGATGAGAGGGAGCCAGAACAAGATTAGAGCAGATTACCAGAGTCAGTTTGAGGCCAAGCAGAGCAAAAAACCAGAGGCCGAGTGAGAAGCCAGATTGAATCAGTCAGCATGGAGAGGTGTTTTGAGCCAGCACAGTTGAGTTGACCAGCCAACAAGAATTCAGATAAACCTAAAAAGGCTGAGCTTATTCAGCTGCAAGTTTTGGAGGTTGAGAACATTCTAGGCCCAGATAAGATTGTAGGTGGCTAAAAGCTTCCAGGACTAGGTCTAGGTTAGCAGACTGAGGCAGTAAGCCTCCGAGACAACAGTTAAAACAGGAGACTAAAAGATACTTTTACATATATACATTCTGATTTCTTTTACCAATCTGGAGTACAAGAGTGTCTTCAGTGCAGAATATGAAAGTTCTCCAGTCATAAAGTCCTGGGTTAGATTCACTCTCTAACCAATCAACCAAGAAGATCTGTGATAAGGCTTAGAGTGTGGGGTGAGAGGGTAGGATCCAGGTCAAGTTCGGGTCAAGTGCTTGGCAGTTGTGTGACCCACAGTAAGCAATTACAATTGTTCCGTTTGTTGGGACCGTTAGGTTCCCTGTTGAGAGTTGTGTGAACTCGAAGGTTTTCACAAGCAGCCTTGGTGTTGCCCAGCCTGTTGTTTGCCTTTTGATTCGAAGACACACATCTACAAGCCACACTTTGCATATGTAGCCCAATAAATCTGGGCTTTGATTTTTGTCTGTGGTTTCATTAATTACTTCCAACTTGGACTGGCAACCTTCCTACGGAGCGTTGACAGATTCTGTTGCTTCTAGACTGCTTTCTCCCCGTGGCTTGATTTTTTTTTATTATTTAGCCATCGAATCCATCTGGAGTTTCTTTTGATGCGTACTCCGAGGTAAGAGTTTATGCTGATCTTCCACTGCTAATTAGCATTCTCCATACTTCTATTAAGTATTCTTAATAGAATTCTTTTCCATGTTGTAATGTCTTGGTCGTATAATAATGCTTACGTCTTGCAGGCTCCTTTCCAGAGCTTTCTACTGTTGCAAAGAATAAAGATCTGCCTATTTTGGCATTAATGCCTTGTACTGGCTAGTTTTCTGTCCACTTGACACAAGCTAGAGTCATCAGAGAGGGAAGAACTTCAACCAGAACACACTTCCAGAAGATCTGACTGTAGGCCAGCCTGTAGGGCATTTTCTTAATTAGTAACTGATGGGGGAGAGCCTGGTGCATTGCAGATGGTGCCCTCCCTGGCCTGGTGGTCCTGGGTTCTACTGAGGAACAAGCCAGTAAACAGCACCCCTCCAGCCTCCAGGGTTCCTGCCCTGCTTGAGTTTCTGTCTTGGCTTCTTTTGATGATGAATGGTGATGTGGAAGCATAAGGCAAATAAACCCTTTCCTCCCCAGGTTGTTTTGGTCATGGTGTTTGATCACAGCAATAGTGACTCTGAGACATGTTTCATAATCTCTCTCTCTCTCTCTCTCTCTCTCTCTCTCTCTCTCTCTCTCTCTCTCTCTCTCTCTCTCCAGTATATGTTCCTGTGGGTGTGTGCAGATGTGTGTAGATACACCTGCACATGCTTGCACATCTGTGTGCTGGCCAGAGGCCCAGATCTCCCTCCATCCCACTTTCCTTTGTTTTGAGGCAGAGTCCCTAACTGCATCTGCATCTCATCGACTTAGCTAAGCTGGGCTCACTGCTCTGGGGATCCAGCTGTGCTGCCCTCCTCTTGCCCATTCAGGTCATCTCAAGCAAATTCCTCCTTGTGTCCAGGGGTAGTCAAGAAGCGTTTTTGCTCTCTGCTGTTGTTTTCAACGCAGCCTGGACTTTTCTGTTCCTTCCTCTGTAATCTCATTCACGGAGCGCTGGGGTTATTTACACTGATAACTTCCAGAACAAGTAGGGTGAAAGAACTAAGTGACCACTGATTTGAATCAGTGTAGGCAGGAGGATCTCTTTGAGTTCAAGGCCAGCCTGGTCTACAAAGTGAGTTCAAGGATAGCCAGGGCTATTATATAGAGAAATCCTGTCTGGGGGTGTGATGGGGAGGGGCACAACTCTGCTAGGATTTTTGTACAAGTGGAGAGAGATCTGGTTTAACTCCAAATACAAGAACGAGTTAAGTATTTATGAACATTGAGAGGGGGTGTGCTTGTCTGTGAATGAAAAATTGCTAAGAGGAAGTTCTGGGGGCACAGGACGATTCCGGCTAAACCTACTTGACAAGATTCTTGCTGAAGGCAGGCTAGTGTGAGAGAATGAGGGTGGAGATTCTCACTAAACTAAACCTGCAGGATTCCCAGTAAATCCAGAGTCTAGAACAAAGACTGATGTTCCAGGTTGAGGCATGTTGAGGGTTAGTGGTGCCTAAAAGAATTAGGACCAGCAGAGTCTTAGGCATTCAAAATTTATTTACTCAGTTTATTTTTCAAATTTATTTATTTTGGTGTGTGTCTGCTTTGTCTGCATGTATGTATGTATACCGTGAGTGAATGCTTGGTACCTGGTAAGCCAGTAGAGGCCTAAAGCAAGAGATCAGAATGGTTGTAAGTTGCCTTGTAGGAGATAGAAACCCAAGCTGGGTTCCATGCAACATCAATTAGCGCTTTCAACTGCTGAGCTATCTCTCCAGCCCCTACTCCATTTATTTAACCTTTACCAAAGAGACTCATTTTACAGACTTTGATTCACTGTGATACAGTAGCTTTGATTCACTGCAAAATACACCTTTGGCCTGGCCACCATTTGAGGACTGCTTCAACAGACTTTTTTAGTTTTGTTAGTGGGAGCTGAACCAAGATCTCATGCTAAGTGCCTGTTATACACGCAGAGCTACATCTACAGCGAGTTATGTTTTAGATTTTCATGTTATATTAATCCATAACCTTTGGGAAGGGCAAGGAGCAGCAGGAAAGAATAAAGGCCATTTCTCAGCTTAGGATGCTTTCCAAAACAACTAGGTTTCAGTTGGCTGCTTGGCTAGGTCTTTGCATTCTGCTCCGTGAAGCCCGGGATAGCAGCACTGTCATTGTCTGCCGTTTCCAGAATTGTAGGGAAATGGACAGGTGAGGTGAGACTTACTGGACTTCTGTAATGCATAGCCTGGGAAAGCCAAGGAATGAGATACTTTGTTGCTGCTTACTGTTAAGCCCAAGACTTGTACAAGATAGGTGTTTTTAGAAACTTGGGCATCTGTTTCTCTTGTCTCAAGCTGCTGCTGGGGGCAGTCAGGCTTTAATCACTTCGGGCCACCCCTGGAGCTGATTAGATTTTTTTTTTTTTTTTTTTTTTTTTTGCTTCTTCAAGACAAGGCTTCCCCAGGAGCTTAGCCCAATTCAGAAAGACAAATGGAAACTGTTATGTTCATTTTTATCATTTATTGAATGTCTATTGAGCATGTGCTCTTGTCCAAAGTCTCTGCAGAAGCAAAAAAAATTATAAATGTGACATGGTCTCTGCCCTTTGGAATTTTATGATCCAAAAGTAGAATACACACATGTAAATAAACATGTTGCCCATGCTGTGCTAAGTGTAGGGCGACTTTATATCCGGAGACAGTCTTGGCTTATGTCTGTTTGTTGTCCTGGGGTCACTACTAAGAATGCACCTTTTTACGTTTTAGAGCTAAGTGCGGTAGTATGGTCTGTATGAATATTCAGGTATAAAAGGAGTAGAAAGAAAGAAAGAGTCGGTTTCCTGAAGTAGTCACTGAGCTGAGTGATGAGAGAAATTTGGCCAGCCAAGACCAGGGGTCTTTCAGGAAACTTTGGTTCAGACGGGAGAAGAGGTATATTTCAGGAACGCAGAAAGCTCTCCAGGCAAAGGAAGAGTTCTGGAATTAAGAGCAGTGGTGGATTTAAGTTAAATATTGTTTGCCAAGTTTGCCCTTTGACAATCCCTCAAGGCTGTTATTAGACTGTCTAGACTCGACTGTCCCTTTTCTCCCCTTCCTCTTGCTTCTGGGTTGGGAATGGAATTCAGGGCCCAGAGGCCTGCTGGAGGAGCAGCTCCCTCTGTGGTACATCCCCAGTGCGAATTTGTGTTTTTACCACCTCTTAGGTCTTCTTGGGCATATCAAGGTTATATCTGGGTCTCTGCTGATGGTGGCTAGGGGAACAGGATTAACCAGGCAGAGAAAGCCCTGAGGGACAGACAGAAATTGTAGTTCTAACCAGTTAGGGAGTGCAGGAACTATGTTAGGCACACCAAGGATCTGGAGGAGGGAAAAGAGGGTAGCACTCTTGAGGAGAAAGAATGATCAAGACCAGGTACTATTTGCAAGCCACAGATACTTTTGTCAAATCCAGGAATCTAAGAGATTTCTAATCTGAAGATTTACTTGATCATAAACCCAAGACGACAGTTGGATAGTGTTGGCATATTTCTTGTAGACCTAAAACAAAATGACTTCCGCCCACATTTAAAAAAAAATCTTTCGACAGTTTTAACATTCCTGTTTATCTCGGGCAAGAAGCAGTAATGGGCTCTAAAATATTCTCCTGCCATTTTATTATTATTATGGTAGGATACCTGCCAAGCCTTATCTTATGTGTTTGCTTGTCTTTGTTATGGAGTGTATAAGACAGTTGTGATTCACCTACAGTATACACGGTGCCAACTCCTTTCAGGGGAGATCATCTGCATCTTGCAAAATTTAGCTTGACCTTGTCCCGAATTTTGGAGGCACACTCTCTGTGAGAATTGTAGCCACCTCACAAAATCTTTGAGATTCTGAGAAACGTCAGCATTACGGGAAACACACTGATGAACTAATAGTCTCAAACTTGGCTTTGGAGAAAATGGATTCACTGGGAGAGTGGGCCTGGGGCAGTCTCTTAGTGGAATCCTCAAAGATAAAGGAAAAAAAATTCTCTTCGGCTTCAAAGATAAAAGCCTCTTTCTTAAGACTGCTGTCACCAGGTCTTGCTGGCACTGTACTGAAGAGTCAAACGACATCAGAAACCAAGCACCCAGGAATTATCTGAAAAAAGCTTAAAGTTACGAAAAGAAAGACAACAGGAAACCACTCAGGCTGTCTTGTTAAGGGGCAATTTTGCATCTATCCCAGGTCAGGGCACTCCGGAGCCCCCATGAGTGTGGTTTGGTGCGGGCAAGGCATCTTCAATTCTTGTCTTCCTGGGAGCCTTCCAAATCCTGGGAGTAACAAAGATGGAGATGACCAGTGTCAAGGAGCAGGTACAACACTCTATAGAGATTCTGGTTTTTTTTTTTTTTTTTTTTTTTTTTTTTTTAAATAAGGGGCTTAACTTCTGTGCGGTGCAGCGTCACCCACGCCATTAAGTCCCAGCTGCAGGAAGCACAGATAAAAGGGGAAGAGAAACGGCGCCGCGGCGCGCACACGCTCGGAAATGGACGTCGGCGGCGCGCAGCGCGCTGCAGGCGCGGGTCCCGCGGGGAGGGCGAGCGCGGTCGAGCAGCCCCTGCCCAAGGCTGGGCGCGACCAGCGCGGCGGGGGGAGCGCGCTTCCATCCAAGCGGCCGCCCCCGCGCGCCGCGCCAGTAGTTCGGTCCGAGGGGGCGGCTCCAGGGGCGCGGCTCCGCGGCGGCCGAGGCTGCTCCAGGCGGGAGCGGACCCCAGAGCCCAGCGGCGCCGAGCAAGGCTGGGGGAGAGGCGGGCGCGCGCGGGGGCGAGCTTCGGCGCGGCGGCTCGGAGGAGCGGGGGCGAGCAGCGCTGCGGGGCCGTGGGAGGAAGCGCTGCGCCCGGCCCGACGGCGCTCGTTGAGCCACATCCGCGGGTCGCCGGCGACGTTGCCGGCGCCTGTCAAGGCCCCTCCATTTTGAAGGAAGAGGCCGCCGTTCCCCCACCGCAGGGGCGGCAGCCGCGCTCATGGCGTTCAGTCCCTGGCAGATCCTGTCGCCCGTGCAGTGGGCCAAGTGGACGTGGTCCGCGGTGCGCGGTTCGGGCGCGGGAGAGGACGAAGCCGGAGGTCCCGAAGGCGACCCCGAGGAGGAAGAGGACTCGCAAGCCGAGACCAAATCCCTGAGTTTCAGGCAAGTACACCGCATCCCAGCCGAGATGCAGGCGCGCGCCATCCTCCCACCGCGGTCATGCTGTGTGCGCGCTACCGTGTTCCCAGCTCTGCTGCGTCCTGCCCGCAGCCGGGTCCCCGCTGTGTGCCCGAAAGTTCGGGATGTTCTGTCTGCCCCTGTGCTTTCCGTCCCCTGTCTTCGCTGTGAGCTTTCTGAACCCAGCCCCGAATCCGCAGTCTCCCCATCCCGGTTTGCCTGGGTCGCTTTCTCTAAGCGTCGACACCCCGGCTCCGACGCAGCCACACCGGGTCGTGTCAGTTGATAAGGCCAGGTGGGATTTGGAGCTTTTCCCTTGTGGGCAAGAAATCGCTCCTCCGCCCTTCTTGGCCCCGCAGTGTCCTAAAATGCAGCCTTGGTAAAAGGGGATCGCGTGATGACAGGCCCCTGGCAGCTGGTGAGAAATGGTGGTCTCTGCTGAGCTGTCACACGTGTGATTGTGGGAGGCAGGTGATGGCATTTTTAGCCTCCAGTGACTTACAGGTAGAGGCCTACCGAGGAGAACAGTATAGCTAGAATTGGCTTAGTTTGGGGGGTGGGGCGATATTAATTTTTATGCCCCTGGAAAAGGGTATGGTGAAGAAAGGAGTTGATTGGGAAGTCTTGTCTTTTTTTTTTTTTCTGGTTGTGAAAGGCAAAGATGACCTCAAAAAAACAAGTGGTCCTGGTGAGAAGCTCCAGAGGACGAAAGAGATTTCGGGGATCTAGGATGCTGGGCTTCGCTGAAAATGCCGCAGCCTTTCTCAGGCTGGGTTGAGGATTGGTGTTGTAAAGTTAGAGGCGCTGTACTTGCACTTTGGTGGCTAAGTACATTTTAAAGGCAGTTGGAAATACCGTTGACTGTGGTAATGCCTCGTTTTTCCCCCTTGGCAGCTCGGATTCTGAAGGTAATTTTGAGACTCCTGAAGCCGAAACTCCAATCAGATCGCCTCTCAAGGAGTCTTGTGATTCATCACCAGGATTGCCAGAACCCGAGGCCAAACCCCAAGGTAACAGAACTCGAGTTTTCTACCTCTTTGGTTTTAACTTAAGGAAAAAAAAAAAAAAAAAAAAAAAAAAAAAAAAAAAAAAGACATAAGAGAGGGGCTGTATGTGTGCCATAAGGACCACTTCAGACAGGATAATGAACTGGCACCTCACTCCAGAAGAGGGACCCTAAAGTTCTTGCTGATTTTGATCATTTGATGATCCACAGCTTTCATTATTCCCTGACTGGAGATTGTGGCCCTGGAGTATGAGATCATACATATTTTTCAGCCATTTCTGTTAGGCTTCCTTCTGAACCCTGAATAAGTAAAAATGTAGCAATGACTGGTCTGGTTATGTTTTAGATTTGGCCTCAAAGATCTCAGAGACTAGTTGTTTTCTACAAGGGTGTGGCTAGACCCAAAATTATAGGTAAGAGTTGATTTTTGAGTTACGAATCTTAGGCAGTTTCAAAATTGCTTGCCTTTCTCTCCCACAAAGAACCAGCGGGGAGTCCTTCAGTCTAACCAAGAAAATCCGGTTCACATACTACCCTTCCCCCAACACCCCTCCCCCACCCACCCTTTCCTCATCCCAACCTAGTGCCTGCTCTTTACTTCTCAATGCCTCTGGCCCACTAAGTTAATGGAAATCTTTTTTTGTCACACTTTGTAAAAGACAGATAGCTCAGGCTGGCCTTGAGCTGATCCTGCCTCCTCAGACTCCTGGAATAACAGGCCTGTACCATCTTGCTTTGTTTATTGCCACCTACCTTTGAATAAAATTTTACTTGTCCTAGTAGAAATTAATTTGTTCCTTCGATGAATGAATAGAGGCAGTGAAGTCCTGTTCTCACTGTGTGACATTTTGGAGGGAAGTTGTCTTAGTTAGGGTCGCCATTGCTGTGAACAGACACCATGACCAAGCCAACTCTTCTAAGGACAATGTTTAATTGGGGCTGGCTTACAGTTTCAGAGGTTCAGTCCATTATCATCAAGGCAGAGGGCATGGTAGCATCCAGGCAGGCATGGGGCTGGAGGAGCCAAGAGTTCTGTCTACATCTTCATCTGAAGGCTTCTAGAAGAGTGGCTCCCATGTGGCTAGGAGGAGGGTCTCAAGGCCCACCCCCACAGTGACACACTTCCTTCAACAAGGCCACACCCACTGTAACAAGGCCACACCTCCTAATAGTGCTGTACCCTGGGCCAAGTGTATACAAACCACCACAGAAGTGAATCTTTTAAGGGTTAAAAGCAAAATATCTGTTGGGTTCTGTTAAGTACTGTGGGGAACAATGGTGGGGGGGTTCGGAGGGGGGAATGGCCTGTGGGCCTGGATAGTAAGTGCTGGAAGTTAGTTAAGGGGAGTGGTAGAGGAGCTGACTCGAACAGATTCCTAAAAGGGGAGAATTAAGGAAACAAAACCTGTGTGTATTTATTGGGAAGAGAATCCTTTTAGCAAAGGGCACAGTGTTTGCAAAGAAGCATCCTGTAAGTGGTAAGGCCCTGGGGTGTGGAGACTCACATGTTCTGGCGGAGCAGGCTCAGAGGCCAGTGTGCCCAAGTGGAATGACCAGGCTGCTGCTGGTAATCAGAGCTGAAGTCAGCAAGGGGAGAGGAAGGGCCATGCGATACCGTGACGATGAGCTGCTTTTCTGAGTGAGCTGGAGAACAGCTGTAGGGTATCTGAACAAAAGTATAACCATAACCGAGTGGCTCAGAACAGGGAGTCCATTCTCGCTCATCGTTCCGGAGAACTGATCAAAATTGGAAGTCTGAAGTGTGGGCAAAGTCATGTTCCTTCTGAAGGCTCAGAAAAGACCCGACCCATTCGCTTCTTATCTATTCTAACCTGGGCTGGTCATCAATGGTCCTTGGTGATTGGCTTGCCGCAGCCTAACATCCCTGGGTCTAAGCACATGGTGGGTTTTCCCTATAGGTTTGTCTTCATACAGCCATGCTCTGAGGATACTGGTCATTCAGTTTAATAATCTAGTATGACCTCATTTTAACTGCATTACAACCTCCAAAGACTCCATTTCTGGTAAATTATGACTTTTGACATACCTTCTTGGGGACACAAGTCAACTCATTCTAACAAGGATTTGACTTACTTTATTATTATTATTATTATTATTATTATTATTATTATTATTATTAATTGAGACAGGGCTTTAACTCTATAGCTATGGCTACCCTGGAACTTGCAGTGTAGACCAAGCTTTGAACTTACAGATCCACTTGCCCCTGTAGCTTAGCGTAGTTCTTTTCAGGTTGCCTGGGCAAGTCAAGTCACAGAGGAGCTAAATTTACTGGGAAAGCATCAGGTTTCTTTGCAGTTTGTTTTTTTTTTTTTTACTAGAAATTGAGATCTCCATGCCGTGTGTAACCAGCTGAGAATGGAGCAGCACCCTCCCTGCTCTGGGGTGGTTCTGCTACTGGGTTAAGGGCTGAGCCATTGCAGAGGGGTGTGAGGCAAAGTTGGGCAGTAGTACTTCCTGTAATGAAGATACTGCTTGTCCCCATAGCTTTCCTTTCTTCTCTCCGGATTGGCAGATTGGGGGGGGGGGTCTAGAATCCTGAAAGAACTATTCTGTGGGCCTGTTCATCAAATTTAAATAAACCACGTAAGACGTATGTTAAGTAGCTGTTTGAAAGCCTCTGAGTCGCCCTCAGCTTTCTTTCCTCAACATTCTGTCAGACTGCTAGGCTAATTCATCTGCCAGATTCCTCGCTAAATGAATAGAGGCCCGGATTAACCTAGGCCTCCCAGCCCCCAGCCCCAGCCACAGACTCTCAATTGTTTGGCCCTTCTTGTTTCTGTGGCTCTCACAGTCTCTCGGTCAGTGTAAATGTTTTCCTTTTAGAGAGTCTTGGATCAGGAAAGTTCTTCAGGGTAGGCCATGCTGTAGAGTGTGGTGGTAGAGAGGAGACTGGTGGTGTATAGTCTGGGGAGCTGTCCTGCGTATTTTAAAGTCCCTCACTTTAAGGTCTTTAGACAGTGGGATGACTCCTAAGTCTGGCTAGTGTCTGGCCTTTTAAGGACCTTGTGGTGTTAGTCCAACTTGTGGATTGTGTTGTCACAGATACAAAGTAAGTCTCGAGAATACAGTAAAGCTCAGGTCTGGCTGAAGATGGTTTCACTGAGCCCAAATTCTGAAGTCAGTTCCTGGTGAGGTTTTAATTTCTTGAACTGGATGTTTCACTCTTCTCCCCCAGCCCCCCACCCCTGAAATAGTTTTGTTTTTGACTTTCTGTGGTTCCATAACGTGGTCAAACAGGGCATACAAATTGGGTGGGGCCGTCTTCATGGGACTTGTAATGGTCTCAGCTTCTTCGTGCCTAGTCACCCTCACACACACGTGTAGGCTAGTGACATACTCCTGTTCTGTCACCTGCTTCCTACTTGTTTAAACTTAGAGGAAAATATAGTTCTACTTTTTATTGGAACTGCTTCAAGAACTTAGAAATTTTGCAATGAGTCCTTTTAAGATATATGCCAGGAATGAAATATAAGGTGGTGATTTTTTTTAAAAGCCACAGAAAAAAAGTTGGCTTCTGAATATACAATAAATTCAAACTAAACTTGAAATGTTTTTTAAAAATACCAAGCCAGTGGCTGTAGAATTTCAGCTGGTGACTCTATATTTGCTGTCCGTTTTTCTCAACAAAGGGTGCTTAAGCTGGCTTCGCCTTTGTTTGAGCCTGAACAAGATCCATAGCCACTCTTGGCCTCGAACTCAACTCAACAGAGATCCTTCCATCTCTGCCTGAAGGTGTGTGCCACCATACCCAGCCATTTAAAATGCTTTAAAAAATATCACTATATCATTACTGTGGGGAAGAGGCACACATGCCATTGTGTGTGTGTGTGTGTGTGTGTGTGTGTGTGTGTGTGTGTGTATGTGTGTATGTGTGTGTGTGTGTGTGTGGCAGACTTTCATGGAGGTAGCTCTCAATTAATGTTATGTGGGTTCTAGGGATGGAACTCTGGTCCCTGACTTGTGGCAAGTACCTTTTCATGTTGAGTCATCTCACTGGCTGGTTTGTCTTTGCTGGGATGTGTGTTGGTGAAGAAACTCCCTTGGGGAAGGAGCTTAGAGGAGGCCTCCTTATCTTCATCCCCCACAGCCCCCTGTTTGCTTAGGTTCACAGGGTTAGTGGCTGCAGGTTTTGTTCAGCTGTTTCAGCCTATGAAAACTTCAGAGCTGGCCTAGCATGGTGGGACACCCTTGTATACCACCAGCACCATGGAGGCAGAGGCAGGCAGAGCTTTGTAAGTTCTAGGCCAGCCCAAGCTACATAGCGAGACCCTGTCAAAACAACAACAAAAACAGAAACAAACAGAAAACCTGCAGAGGTTTACTTTGTGGACTCCTCCCTTTGTGGTCCTACCCATATTTGAAAAGGAGAATGTTGATGAATGCAGAAGTCTCCACATGATCCTTGAATAACTAGTTAAACCCGTCTATTCATTTTTTTATGTTAGAATACCTAGGTATTTCAGAGACTTTACCATTGCAGTCTGGAATAGCAATGGAGTTTACCTACTGGTATTTATTGCTGATGTCCAAGTGAGGAGTACAGAATTATTCATTGACATAATTTTGGTATTTAGATTCAGAAATACCAAACCATGCTCAAGGCCGAATCCAGGCTACCTATCTTTTTTGGCCTTTCAGGGAGAAAGGATTTAAAATTTTTTAATGATCGAGCCCAGAGTGGTGCACACCTTTAATTCTAGCACTTGGGAGGCAGATGCATGCAGATCTCCGAGTTCAAGGCCAGCCAGTGTACAAATTCAGGTCCAGGCAGTGAAAAGCAAAAGGAGGGGCTGGAGAGATGGCTCAGTGGTTAAGAGCACTGACTGCTCTTCCTGAGGTCCTGAGTTCAATTCCCAGCAACTACATGGTGGCTCACAACCATCTGTAATGGGATCCGATGCTCTCTTCTGGTGTGTCTGAAGACAGCTACAGTGTACTCATATACATAAAATAAACAAATCTTTAAAAAAAAAAAAAAAGAAAAGCAAAAGGAAATTTTACCTCAAAGTGTAGCGGTTGAAAAAAAAATTGTAGTATTAAAAAATGATGTGAAATTCACACATTAGGGCCCATAAATAATGGTGTTCGGGAACAGTGCTAGTGTACTGAGGTCTCCCACAGGGCTGCTTTTGTGTCTCAGCAGCAGGTTGAGTACTTGGGACTGGAGAGGCTTGTTAACCTTTCTGTGTTCTTAAACCACTTTCAGAGAGTAACCAGGGATTAGGGCTAACCAAGTTCCACCTGTGTGGGCCCTTGTCAGGAAAAGCTTCCTTAAGAGAAAGGTTGGGTCTGACTGCTTGTCTCCTTTGCAGACGGTGCACTTGAATTTTAAATGTCTTTCACTAAAAGATTCAGAGAGTTACAAAAAAAAAAAAGAAAGAAAGAAAGAAAGCACCAAGAAATGGAACCATCTAAATACAAGTACAAACATAGCCGTTTAAAAACAGATCTTAGTTTTTGATTCTTTGTGTGGGTTTGAGCATGGACGGGGCTGCTCGGTTGCCGGGGATGCCAGAGCCCTGGAGCTGCCTCTACGTGTGGTTGTGAGCCATACAGGGTTCTCTGCACGAACCCTACGATTCTTAACCATAACCACCGAGCCGTCTCTGCCATCACCAACTTAGACTTTCAAGTTGTTCGTATTCAGTGTTTCTAGTAGAATGTTGGGGGCTGAGCTTGAATATATCGATATGGTGCACTTATTGGAATTATATAGAGAGTATATTTATATGCTTATGACTCAGAGCACAGATCTTGCTGAAATCGTAGCCCCAGACTTTTTATTCTAAAGCTTTGAGTGAGCGTATTGATAAGCAAATATACAAATATTTTGCATTCATCACATACTGAAGTGGTCCATTCAAATCTACAATATGTTTTCCTCAGGATTTACTTCAATGTTTCTTTGCCCACAACAGGGGATTGCTTTATTTGAATTTTATAGAAACAGTGAGACTAATGAGGACATTAAATATTACCCAGTCTAACATGGCCCCTTGTACCGTGCTCTGGGTTGATGCTTTTATTTATTTATTTATTTTTGGTATGATTGGCTCTTCTACAGCTTAATTTAGTTTTTGTATGTGATTCTAGCATAAGATGTTTAAAGCTTAAAACCCCAAGCAGCATGCTATATTTCCTTTTTTCTCCCCCTAACGAAGTCAGGATGGTTGTCTCAATGTACTGAGCTATGAGGAAGTACTTCCGTTCTTTGATATAGAACACCGGGACAGAGGAACATAGACAGAGGAAGTGTGCGAAGTGAAGATTTTAGTTATTTCCAAGTCGCTTTTTAGATGTAGCAACGACAAGGTCATCTTAAGAAGTATGGTAAGGGTTAAACTCATCCCAGAGTTGCTCTTCTCCTCTACCTGGGCATCTACTAAAACTACTAATTTACTCCATTAATTTCTGGTGGCAGAGGCATGGTGCTTGGGGGATAGTCCTGAATGCCCCACTGGAACAGTGGGTGTTGGTTTAAAGTGGGGGTCCTGCATCTACCCCGCCAGGGGACTAGGGCCCAAGAGGCAGGACGTGGCAAGTTTGACTGTGCTCTCACCCCACGATGGTGCCTGGCGGGTTGTCAGGCTGTGAGAAGCCGCTGCGGGGACACCGCTCCAGGGGTGGGGGAGAGCAGACTGAGGTCCCGGGGACAGCCAAAGCTGGCTCTAGGGTCCCTGGGCCTGCAGGGAGGCCGGGGATTGTCTGGTTCTCAGGCTCTCTGGCACCCAGGCGAAGCCGTGGAAGAGCCGAGAATGAAGTGGGGACCCACGAGCTGGATTGGCCCACAGCCGAAGGGGATGGGGGGGGGAGAAGCTCTGGCTGTGCCCCGCGGGGAGAGTCCTTGGCTTGTGGCGTTGGTTTGGCTTGGCTTGGTCGTGGGCAGCTGGCTTGGGTTGGTGGTCGCGTGGCTGGGAATGCAGAGAGGTCTTCTGCGGGCGATTAGATGGCGGCTCTGTAGGTGAAGGCCTGTTCCCCACGGCGGATCTCGATGAAAGAGAAATAAGAGAAACGGTTCGTGATTTTAGGGCTTTTATTGTCATGGTGGAAAGTAAATGAGAAACCGTACCCCCATTTCTCAGGGCCGGCCTGAGGTTAAATACCTTTTGCAGGGAGTAGTGCCTGGGAAGGAGAGTTTAATTGGCTAAGCCCTTCTGGCCTTTAGGTACCTCATTGATATGGAGATGGTCTTGAGGCTTTGTGCCATCTACCTGTGGAGGGGATGGGGAGCGTGTGACTGAAGGATACAAATCTATGGAGGGCTTCAGCCCTGTGTAAGGAGCCTGGAGTCTGGAGGCATGGCAAAATGCCTACTGTCACTCCTGGGGCCCCTCAGGATCACCTGGGGTCTCCAGGGGTTTCTAGCCTATGCTGGACCAGAAACCAGGCTGCCCTTCAAGGTCCTATAAATGGGTATGGTCTAAAGCCACTTTCACCGAGAGTAGGTCTGGGGGGTGATGGACAAAGTTTAAATCAGGCATGGTGGTAAACCAGCAATTCCAGTACTCTCGAGGCAGAGGCAGGAGGGTCAGGAGTTCAAGGTCAACCTTGGTTATACTATAAGTTCAAGACCAGGCTGGCTTGCATGAAACCCTTTCTCAAAGAAAACCCAAAACCAACCTGGAGTGGTGGCCCACGTTTTTAATTTCAGCAACCAGGAGGCAGAGGAGGCGGATCTGAGTTTAAGGTCTACATAATGAGTTCTAGGACAGTCAGGGCTACACAGAGAAACCCTATCTCAAAAGATAACAGAACACCACCCCGTCCCCCCAAAAGCCCTTGTAATCTATCTCCCTGTAGCAGTAATCCTGTCTCTAGGCAACCTTGGGGTGTAACTGTTTCTCATACTCTCCAAAATCCAGAATAAATAGTGTTGGGAGTCCACAGTTCGTCCTCCAAACAGCCATCTTCATGGAGTTTTGATAGCCAGGGTTACTAACTATGCCTATGACTGTAACCACTGGCTTTAGAAAGACTTTGCTGCTTTTGAGTTCCGGATCTCAGCCTCCATGTTGTAAGCACCAGCCTAGTCCTGACTAATTCTCAGGGTTTGCTCTTGCTGGCAGACTCAGCAGGGCTCTCTGATAGCCGGGTCTTCTGTTGCTTCCGATGGGCAGGGAACTACTCTGATAGCTCTGCTGTGGAGCTGCATCCTTAGCCCCTGAATTCTCCTCCCCTCTTCATCCCTTCCTCTTGTTTTTGAGGCTGGGTTGAGTCTCCATGGAGCCCAGGCTGGCCTCTGGCTCCTGGTCCTCCTGTAGCCTCCCACATGCTGCATGCCGTTAAAGGTATTACACCACAGTGGTCCAGTAGCCTCTTTTCTGTTGTGTTGCTGGGTGGGGGAGGGTAACACATGTTTCCTAGCTCCGGCTACAGATGCTCGACTGGCCTTAGCTTTCTGTTCCAGCTGCACTTGTTCAGTAGGTGTTTTAGATGCAGTGATGCCGAGGTAACAGGATACATGTGATTTCTGTTAGAAAAAAACTGAGAAGTCAGGGCCAGAGCCTTGACTGATAGCAGTGCATCTTGGTCAGAGCGTAGCTTTTAAGATGGAGAATCTGGGCCTTCGAGAGTGAGATGGCCCAGCGGGTAGAAGTACTTGCCATCAAGCCCCGTGACTTGACTGATCTTTGGAACCCACCTGGTAGGAGAGTAGGAGAGAACCATCTGACCTGTACATAGCATACCTCACTACCCAGTCCTACCCACTACACACACACACACAAAGTCAGTGTCAAGTATTTTTGAAAAGATGTAAAAATCCACTAATAGTCTGATGCTTAGGAGGAGGCTGAGTGAGACAGGAGGATCACAAATTTGAGACCGACCCGAGCTACATACATAGTTCCAGAGCCAGCACAGAGCTGTCTCCAGTGCTACAGGGTGGGGAGGAAAGGCTGAAAATCCAGAGCTCTGTGAAATGTGTTTCACAGCTTTTCCTCTCCAGGGAGTTTGTGAATCCCCCAAGTTTACTGTTGGAGAAGGCCAAGAGGAAGTGAAAGGCCTTAAAATATTGCCAGAACAGGGTGTGTTCTGGGGAGAGCATCCTCCCAAGTGACAGCTGAGTCAGTAGGCATACGTCTTCTACACACGTGAACTTGGCATCCGTGCACAATGACTGACACACACACACACACACACACACACACACACACACACACACAGTGCAGCTTGGGGTTCTGAACGGCAGAAGTTCACTGCACAACTTAGATACAGACCAACAGAAGCAGAAGCATCCCTGGGTAGCTGGTGCAGTTGCACTGGACTGTTTCCTTTATTATTAAAGGCGTGGTGGTGCAGGCTGTTTGTCCCAGCACTCCCTGGGGGTAGAGGCAGGAGGACCTGAGTTTAAGGCCAGCCTGATCTACATCCTACATAGAGAGTTCCAGGACAGCTAGGGCTGCATAGAGAGACCCTGTCTCTTCCCTGTCCCCACCCCCCAAATTAGTGTCAGCTCTTCAATGAGAATGAAGTGGGAAGGGGTCTGTCTCTTGTCTGCATGGGTCTGGTCTGGTGAGGAGAGTGGTCTGTAGAGCGATGTCTGTAGGGCCTCCTGGACTCAGCACCTATTTTTAGGTAGAGAAGTGTTGTTTCCTTTTTGGTTTTGGTTTAGTTAGTAGTGCTTGGGATGGCACCAAGGTCTCACCTGAGGTAGATGAGTGATTTTTCTCCTCAGCCCACAGAGAGAGGCACTCTGATCTCCTCACCAGTCACTGCTGGCTAACGGAGTGGAGCTCAGGCGCTCATGTGAGGCCTGCAGGGTTGGCTCAGCGTCCTCGTCCTCCAGCTTCACCTTCTCCCCAGACTGACTGGGCCACTAGCAAGCAAGCAAGTCAAGAGCCTCAGAGATCACACAGTGGCTTCCAGAGCGGCTTCTTGGTGACACAGGTTAACCCAGTGCTGTGAATACGGGGAACTCTACGCTAGCTAGTGCTGGTCACCACAAAGCTCTTTCTATGCCAGAGGGTATAATTTCCACATCCACAAATGTCTCCCAGCTTTCTCCCCTTGGGTCTCTTCTGTGCCGCTTTTCCAGGTCCAGGGTGACTGTCCTGCTGGGGAGGTGTCTCATGCACCTCATGTCTCTCAGGGGCTCCTCTTGCTAAGCATTCTCTTCTTGTTTTATCACCGGCTTCAGCTCCCCAGCTGTGTGGGTGGCGGCTGCTTTCTGAAGGAAGCAGTTGGTATTTTGAATCCTCCAGTAATTATTTCTGAGGAGACTGCACGTCATGGCTGTTTGGCAGCAGTGGGTTGAAGTTCCACAATTTCAGGTCCCTGCGCGGCAGCCCCATCTGTTATCACGGGTCTTCCTGCATTTGCTCTTCCTGCTGGGGTAGCCATAGCCCAGTGCTGAGGGCTTTCTGAGCTCTGTCTGAAGTAGAGGATGCCTGCTCTGCTTGGAATGTGCTCTCAGTTAGCTCCAGATGGCTCCAGTCCCAACGGGCACCTTGTTGTTGAGAGGAAAAGCAGAGTCATTGTTGGTGTTGCTTCTCTGGAGAAGGCCTAGGCTTGCTGGCAGCCGGCCCTCTTCTTTTCCTTAGAGCATGGCCTTCAGAGAAGTGTTGGGATCTATTGAGTTGTGTGACAGATTATGCTTGGGCCAGAACCTAGGGACTCAGTGCATACTGGGTAGTCTTCCAAGGAATGCGGTCCCCACCCCCGCCCCTGTTCTCTTGGTCTCTTTTTCAATGAAATAGCGTAACATGCTGTTATTGGAGACTTTAACCTTGGGATCAGTTTTGTCTGTTTATCAAGTGGATTTACCTTTTTTATTTTTTAAACATCCACAGCTTTAGGTTGTGTAGGCACACACTGGTGTGTGTTTAAAAACAGGGTCTCTCTATATTTATTGCCCAGGCTGCCCTCAAACTCGTGATCATCCTGCCTTTTTTCTTTTTTCTTTTCTTTTCTTTCTTTCTTTCTTTTTTTTTTCAAGACAGGGTTTCTCTGTGCAGCCCTGGCTGTCCGGAGCTCACTCTGTAGACCAGGCTGTCCTTGAACTCAGAAATCCGCCTGCCTCTGCCTCCCAAGTGCTGGGATCATAGGCAGGTGCCACCAGGCCCGAGTCTTACTTGAGAGTGGACCTCTGTCAGAACTTAAAAGCCATCTCAGAAGAATGTCAGGGCAGCTGGTGCTCTGTCTCCATTCAAAACAAAACAGGAAATAGCTAAACTTGCCCTCCCTTGGCTCCTGGCTGATTTCAGAGGTGAGAAAAAAGGAAGGGTTGGAACAGTGGGCTTGTTTTCTGTGTTCTCTTGTGGGTGGGTAAGTTTGTGTTGGTGCTCTGCCCTGGGTGGTAGACATCTAATAGTACGGTGGCCCTAAGGAAACATTCTACCTTGACTTATGGGTCTCTGTGCTTCTGGGTGGCCTGGGGGCCGTAGGACTGTCACGGGAATGTGAGCTCCCCAATGCACTCCCTGGAAAAGTGAGGTCTTCATATACAGTTAGTCATTCTGTCTCTGGACAATGTATTGTTTCTCAGTCTCCATTTAAGGACCATGGTCGGGCTTTTGTGCTTATTTTTTTTTGTTGGTTTTTTTTTTTTTTTTTTTTTTTTTTTTTGACACAGTGCCACAGTTATCTTGGAAGAGGGAACGTCAGTTGAGAACATACACAGACTAACTAGCTTGCAACTTCAGGGAAATCAGAGGCACAAGAAACTCACATATGTAGTTGGAGGATTTAAAAAAAAAAAAACACCCTCTCAAGTTTTGGACACTTGTCAAAGTGCTAATGTTCTCCTCATTGTCATTCTCCTCAGGTTAGACCACTTGAGCAGAAAGGGCTGTGACCTGCTAGAGCCAGTTTTCCTCCTGACACCCTGGACTTCCGCATGGGAGAGAAGGGTAGGATGCGAGGCCAGTGTGGAGCGGGGCCCTGCGGGGCCTCCAGAAGGAAAGGGCCTCTATGAAGATAGAATGTTTGTCCTGAAGTAGTGGAGCCCAGCGACCTCACTGCTTACTGTATAAATATGTCTTTTTCCATACGAAAAAGATACCAAGCCATGCAGTGGGCACTGACCATCAACTGTGTTGGAGCACTGGGTTCTCATATTGGTGGGTTACAGGGTATCAGGGAGCGAGAAGGCCCCTGTGGATCCCGATCTCTGGAGAAATTAGTTGGTTCATTTTCCAGACCTCTTGGCTTTGGTGCTGGTTAGTTAGGTTTTTCCTCAGTTTGACACAATCCAGCTATATAGGAAGAGGGGTTGTCAGCTGAGAGAACGCCCTGTCAGACCAGCTTGTGGATATGCCTGTGGGGCATTTTCTTGATTAATGATTGGTGTGGAAGGACCCAGCTCACTGTGGGTGGTGCCACCCCTGGGCAGGTGGTTCTGTGTTGTATAAGAAAAGCAGGCTAAGCAAACCATGGAGAGCAAGACAGGAAGTTGTGTTCCTCCATGGCTCGCGCTGCTTCAGTTCCTGCCAGGAGTTCTGCCTCTAGCTCTTTCCATAGTGAACTGTAAACTATAAACTTAAATAATCCCCTTTTCTGCCCAGGTTGCTTTTTGTTGTGATGTTTTATCACAGCAACAGCAGGCAAACAAACACAGCTTCTCGGAGTTTTTGTTTTGTTTTAACTTATTTATCTTTATTTTGTGTGTGTTGGTGTTTTTCCCGCATGTATGTCTGGGTGAGAGTGTTGCATCTTGGATTTACAGACAGTTGTGAGCCACCATGTGCTTTCTGGGAATTGAATTCCGGGTCCTCCAAAAGAGCAGCCAGTGCCCTTAACCACTGAGCCATCTCTCTAGCGCTGTAGCCTAGGCTGGCTTCAGATCATGAAGTCCTCCCTCCTTGGTCAGCCTCTGACTTAATCACATGCGCCACACCGCTGGGCTTCTCCAAAAGTTTTAATACCAAAGGCAGGGGTTTCGCTTGTGAGGACGTGAAGACATGAAGTTAGAATTCAGAGTGAGCATGACTTCCAAAGTTAGGCAAAGGTAGAGACAGGAGGATTATGACTTTGATGCCAGTGTAGGCTGTATACTTGAGACCCTGCCCCCAGAAAGCAAGTAAAGCTTAAAGCCCCCAAAACCAAAACAAGGGGGAAAAAAACCAACTCTCTGGAGCTGGGCAGCATCTCCGGCTGTGTCCTATGCCTGGTTATTCCTGTCAGAGAAGGAAGCGATGATGTCATGTTTTTCACTTCTCTGTAAATAGAACTTATCTAGCACATGTGGGCTTCCTCCAGAAGGATTTACAATCCAAAAGCGGCGGTGCGATCTGCCACCTCAAGCGTGGGTCCCTGCAAGTGACATACGAGAGATTACTTAGAACACTTTCTGAACCGTGAACCTGCGTACGATCCTAAACATTTCCTGCAGGAAAGGAGCCATTTTGTTTTGTTCAGGAGTTTTTGTGTGCTCCGAGTGTGGCCCTGTCAACGAAGCCCTTGCATTGCAAGCGTGAAGATCTGAGTTCGAGCCCCGGACTACACAGTGCATAGTGGCGTGCACTTCAGGGATGGGGTTCAGAGACAGAAGGATCCCTCTATGGTAGGTTTAGCCTGCCAGTGAGCTCCAGTCCAGTGAGAGAGCCTGTCTCAAAGGAGGTGGATGGTACTCCTGAGGGTGATGCCCAAGACTGTCCTCTGCACACACACACCCGAGCATGTGCATGCACAATTACAGGAAGTTTTAAAAATGTGTGTGCAATTAAATTTTTAAAAGATTTATTTGTTTGTTTGTTTGTTTACTTTTGAGACAGGGTCTCGACAAGCTGGCCTTGAACTCCTAGAGATCCGTCTCCCTCTGCCTCCTGAGTGCTGGGATCAAAGGCGTGTGCCGCCGTGTCCAGCCCGGTAATTTGAGTTTACACTTTGAAATAGAGTACTGGGTAGGAATGCTGCTTTGCTTTTTTACGTACATTGGCCTGTAGTCAGTCCCTTCAATCTGTAAAATGCTGGCATTGGGCCCCTCAGCCTGTGGCATGCTTCTTGTCTGGACCCTCAATATTCATAGAACACAATTTGGCCAGAAATCTAGGGTCCTGTTCTTAGCTGTCAGAAATTTCCAGTGACATGTATTCCGGTTGGCAAGGCTGTTTGAAGTTGTGGGGTTGCCTCAGTTAGGGACAGAGGAGAACTGTGAGGTAGACTCCTAGTGGAGATAGCTGGTCTTGCTTTTTTGGATTCCTGAGTGCACAGAAGCATGGCACTGTGGGGTTGTTTCTAGGCATTAACCCTGTGATTCTGTGTTGAGTCTTTGTTGTTGTTGTTCATTTGTTTTTTTGTGTAGCCCTGGCTGCCAGGAACCCTTTCTGTAGATCAGGCTGGACTTGAACTCATAGAGATCCACCTGTCTCTTCCCCGAGCGCTAGGATTAAAGACGTGCACCACCACACTCAGCTTCTATTCCGAGCCTTGGAAGCCCGCTGTCAGCAGCTCTAACAGATGGGAATGTCCTTGGCTCTGAGCCTCAGCATTGAGCTTCTGCTGTGGAAGGAACCCCCTTCTTTGGCTTATGATTCTGTTTGGGTATTGAGATTCATCCCAAGAATGAAGAGAATTTAGATTTATGAGGATGGCTTTAGAGCTGCTTATCTACGATGCAGGAGGCAGGGAGAGCTAACTGACAGCTTCCTCCAATAAGGCCACACCTTCTAATCCTTCTCAAACAGTTCCACTAACTGGGGACCAAGCATTCAAAAGTATGGGCCCGAGGGACCTATATTCAAACGACCACACTACCTTTGGGTTTGGGGTTACTGTAGAGAGAAGTAAGGGCTGGCTGCTTATGTTCTGCCTCGTGGCTCTGTAATACAAGAACCATGATACCACAAAATAGCCTGTTAACTGAGATGGCTAGAGAGATCATATAGCTTTTATTAAGACGGGTTGTCTCTCAGTTCCAATATTGTAGGTCCTCATTCCTTTATATAAAATGGTATGGGCTGCCCGCCTCATGCATTTCCTCCCATGTGCCTGAAAACCTCTGATCACTCATGATCCCTAAGATCATTTCAAGACAAAAAGTCCGAATGTGTTTAGTACAGTTTTAATTTTTCCCCCTGAATATTTTTGTTCAGTACTTTATCAGATCCACAGTTACAGAAGCCATGAATATTTATGGCTAGCTTATCGATGTTTCCTTAGTGCGCTTGACTTACAAATTAGACCTTATAGTATTTATACTTTACCATAGTTACCTCTGTAGAGAAGATGCCATCCATGTAGGGTTAAATACTTGCAGTGATGTCAGGAGTCAGTTGGAGCTTTGGAACGAACCTTTTGAGGGCAAGGGGAAGGCAGGTGTATTGGTTCTTTATCGCAGCTGTGGTAAAACGCTTTGACAGAAGCCGCTTTGGTGCCTAGTTCCTGGGGGAAGTAGTCTGATGGTTAGAAGGCCTGTGGCTGGTCTCCTTACACCCTAGGAAGTAAGGGGGTGGGAAGGGGAGCAGGGCTGGGCTGTAAAGCCTCAGCTTTCTCTACCCACCCACTTCCTTCAGCAAGGCTTCACCTCCTCAAGATTTTACAATGATCCCAAGCAGCGCCACCAACTGGGATGAGCCCATGGGAGACACATCGCATCAGAGCACAACAGCAGCTATATAATGTTGGGGGATAATTGAATTTTTACCTACAGTTTAATGCATAGAAATTATTTTATAATAAAAGACTTGAGAGTAGCTCATTTTAGAAGAAAGCTCAAAGTGGTGGCCTCTGCTCTCTAGAAGTTGGTTTTTTTTTTAACAGCAAATAGAGGATATTTCATCATGTCAATAATTATTTCAATCATTGTGTGTGTGTGTGTGTGTGTGTGTTCGTACTCGTGCTTGTCTGTTTTGTTTTTTGAGCCCAGGTCTCATGTTTAGCTTGTCTGGCCTTGGGCTTGAATCCTCTTGCCTCTGCCTTGTAAAAGTGCTAGGATTACAAGCTGGTGCCACTACGCTGGACTTGTATTCAGATCACTGGTACTGAGAGGTGAACAGTGCTGTGGGTAAGGTACTTGTGTTCTGGGGGACCTGTTTGTGGGAGATCTGTAGAGTCTGAGAACTTGCCAGGTTTTCCTTGTGAAGATGTTGCTGCCTGGACAGTCACGAAGCAAGCCGTGCTTCTGTCATGTGGAAATGGTTCCTTCTTCCTGTTACCAGATAGTTTGCTTTTCTCCACATGCCGGAGTACAAGCAATAGCTTCTAGGGTGTGAGGTCTTCTCTATAGCAGGGCCCTGAGTTGCCAGCATCAACTAGCTGAACAATCCTAATCTTACAACAGGTGCCTTCAGTTAGTCAGTTGACATGGTTAGTCACAAGGCCTGTCTTTAGTCACCTGCTCACAAGATGCTGGTCTCTTGACTCCCCAAAGCCTGGCTTGGCTACAAATTTTAGGGTCCCGTAACCCTTTCAAGTGTGATAATTCCTTCACATTGACTATGGGGCTCCCCAGATCCCAGTCCTGTTGTCTACCCTCGCAGATGCTATGAGGGAAATAGTAGGGAAAGGGAGTTTCTGCGTTCAGTCCCTAAGACCGTGGAATGAGAACCCCAAGTCTCTTGGATTGTGTTTTGACTACACATGCAGGCTGTAGTATGTGCGCACATGTACACACGCACACACACACACACACACACACACACACACAGAGAGAGAGAGAGAGAGAGAGAGAGAGAGAGAGAGAGAGAGAGAGAGAGTAATTAAAAACAAGAAAACCCAGGCTCAGTGGGTAAAGGAGTTTGCCTTGTAAGCCTGGTAACGGAGTCCAGTCCCTGGAACCCATTAAAAAGTAGAAGGAGAAAGTTTATCCACAAAGTTGTCCTCAGATCTCCACATGAGGTGTGTAACACACATGTACACGCATACATACAATTATACAGCACAGTTTTTACATACATACGTATATACATTTTTATATTAAAGACAACAAATTTTTGAGATGATAATCTGCTTTTTTTCTAAGGTTTCAAGAAGGCTTTGTATAAACTTGTACTTTAACTGAGAATATGCTTAGCATACGATCCATACTCTAGTTATCTCAGTCCTTAATTTTCCGGCATTCATGTCCCCTACCCCCTTTAAGGAAGGAGAGCGGGGCTTCCATGACAGTCTTTATGTTGAGCAAGTGTCAAAAGCATCTAGTGCTGCCAAGCAGGGGACCCGCAGTCCTTTAGCTCGGAGGAGTTTTGTTATCAGCAGCCGTGGCAGGATTGGCAGACACTTGGTTTTGGATTTCCTCTGTGCTTGCTTTGAATTTATTTTTCCGATCTGAGTTCCCCAAGCCACTGGCAGAGCCCTGCTCATCAGAACCACGCGTGGCTCACACTGGCTCTGGGGAAGGAGCCTTCTGCACTCGGCAAGGGACGCAGGGTGTCTGAATGAGAGGAAAGGCAGTGGGGTCAGTGAGCCTCCAGAGGAGAAATAAGGCTGAACCTCTGGCTAAGTCTGGTCTGAGAGAGGGTCCTGGATGTTTCCTCCATCCGTGACAGTGATGTGATGCTTGACTTGCAGTTTCTGTTCTAGGGCAGAGGTGTGTAGGTGTGCTGGGCAGCTGCTGTTGGGACACTCGCCAACTGGTGGTATAAGTGGGAATAAAACTTCACTCAATACTCTAAGTTGAGAGAGTAATTTGTTTTCCTTTTTCTCCCTGAGACAGGGTTTCTCTGTGTAGCCTTGACTGTCTTAGAACTCACTCTGTAGACCAGGCCGGCCTTAAAGGTGTGCACCACCATGCCTGGAGGGTAATTTTTTTTTAATGTTTGTTTGTTTTTTATAACTCATACAGTGTCTCAAGCTGGTTTACTTGAAAATGAATACTTTTAGTACCTAGTTGGGACTTTTTGCTGGTGCTGAGGTGTGATATTGAAGTGGGGTCCACAGTGCCTTGATAAAGGAATGGGCAAGATTATGGGCTTGGCACTGCCCTGAGCCAGCCAAGAAATGACCAGGGAGGATGTTTCTTGACTGGATTCCTTAAGCTCTCTGCAGGCTGGAGGTGGAAGCTGGGTGGGGAGGCTTTGTATTGCTCTTTCCCTCCCTCCATGGCAGGACCACAGAGTTTATGATAGAGCTTCTGTGTGACAGCCAGACATTGCTTAGCGTTTTCCGTTCTTAACCGGCATGACTACTAGTCTGCAGGTGGGTAATGGTAGAAGACAGCATGTAGGGGTCAGGTTATCTCACACCAAGCTCTCTGGTCCAATCCCATGTAGCTCCCTTACCCTTCTGTGTGGGATGAGCAAGGCCAGCAGGAGTGAGAAGATGGGGGTGGGGGAGGTCATAAGCTGCAAAGTCAGGTGACTTCTGAGAGGGATTGATAGTGAAGGCAGTTGGGTAACGAAGGAAGAGAACTACGGAAGTTACAGACTGAAGGGGAAAGAGCTGCTCAGCTCCTGGCTCCTTTCCTGTCTGCCTAAACCACAGATTTATAAAGAAACTCGGATGCCTGGAGGCCAGGCATCCAGGGAATGGGCCAAAGCAAGGGTCTGGGAATGGCAGACAGCACAGATTTACAACTTCATGACTGAAAAACAACAACAAAAATTGTTTCCTTTCTCTGTCTCCTTTTCTTCAATTCCTCAAGCTGGAGATTGAACCCAGAGCCTTGTGAATTATAAATACGTGTTCTCTGGATGAACTGCAGCCCTGACACCCCACACTTGTAAAACTTGATTACCGGGGGCTGGAGACACAGTTCAGTGGTTAAAAGCACTGGCTGCTCTTTCAGAGGTCCTGGGTTTAATTCCCAGCACCCACGTGGCAGCTCACAACTGTCTGTAACTCCAGTTCCAGGGGCTCTGACACCCTCACACAGACATACATGGAAGCATAACAGGTTGCCATAAGACTAGGCACAAAACCCTCACATCAGAGCTGGGTACGGCAACCAACCCTAGGAATTAGGGTCTCAAGAGCAGGGGGAAAGCGTGACCTTCACTTTCCCAGATTCAGTTCTGCTAATTGAAACATTCTGACATCTGGCCTGGAAACCAGTTTGGTGTTTGTGAGCAGCCTTTCAGCTGAGCCGCAGTGTATGGATTCTACAGGGTGTGAGCACCAGACAGGCCACGCTGCAGCAGGGCATTCATTCCCTTCACATTTGCTCAGTACTGAGTTACTAGACTAGCACTGACAGGTCACATAGCGTGTGGAGCTCTTTAGGCCGTCATGGCCAAGCTAAGAGGAGAAGAAAGATGTGTCTGCTTGTTGAGCTAAAGTCACATACTGCAGACTCTCTACCAAAGGGGGAAAGAATTCTTTAATAGAGTTTTCTTTCTTCTTCTTTTTTTTAGACTCTCGAGAAGCCGATGAACAGTTGGTAGCAGAAGTAATTGAAAAATGTTCACCTGATGCATGCTCTAGATCTTCAGAAAATGAAGCGCCACAGGCGACTACCGATTCTCACTCCGTCAAGGATGTCAAAGGGAAGGCAGAACATGATGTTAGCAAGATCTCAGTAGTGAGGCCATTTTCAATAGAAACCAGGAATTGCACAGATGACCCTGCGACTCTTGGAACAACAGCAGCCCATGGCTGTGTCCCTGTGCTTCCAGGAAAGGCCTTGCCTTCCACCACACTGGAAGCAACACAGGACAAACCAATGGTGGATGGAGGCATGGGGGTTACATTGAAGGCTTTTACAGAAGCCGGTCTGAAGACTGGAGGCCCCTGTCCAGAACCGGTGGCCAGCAGAAGCAAGCTAAGAAAGCCCAAACCTGTCTCCCTGATGAAGAAGACAGCTTCTGAACTGGAAATGTTGATGGAAGGTTCATCTCTCCCTAAGGCTTCCTCCCCATGGATTCCCAGTGAATTGGATCAGAACGCGAATCCTAGTGTGCTGAGAGGCTTGAGAGCCCAGAGATCTCCCCCTAACCCTAAAGAAGCAGCTGGCGTTCTCAGTAATGGCACCAGTGACTTGGGGGTTGAGCTGCAGTGGGGGTCCAGGGACTCACCTCACAAACTTAAGGATGATTTTACAGAAGACAGGGAGAATGTCGAGACCAGGAGTGCCCTTCCGATGCAACCTGGCAGGAAACCCAGTAACAAACTGGAACTCGATATACCAAAAGATGGCATCAGTAAGCCTACAGTAGGTGTTGAACAGCCTGCAGACCCAACAGTTCAAGATGCCTCTCTCGCCCAAACGTCTCCTAAGCTAGATTCGAGTAAACGGGGTCATCCTAACTTTAATTCTTTCGGGAGCTGCCCCATTCTGCAAAATGCCCCGCCCCTCTCCTCCAAAGGCTCCCACCACTTTGACCCAGATAATGTTAACAATGATGAATCCGTGGATCCCTTTAAGCCAGCCACAGCTTTGACAAGTAGCAGCTTCTGTTCTGCCACTGGTAATCATGTTAATGAAATCTTAGACTCACCCAAGAAGGCAAAGTCGCGTTTAATAACGTACGTGAGTGACGGCGGGTGCTGGGTGTGTGCTCTCGATTGTTCTCTGGGAGTTTGGCAGCTACTTTTGGTTTCTGTGAATTGCACTCATCAATGTCTAAGATACAGTGGGGCATTTTACCCTGTAGCCTTTTTCCTCTGCCTAGTTCTTCTGTCCATTTGGAAGCATCAGAGATCAGTTGGTTTCTGCCTTAATTCTGAAACCTTGACTTATTTAGGTCATCTCCCCCTCCCATAGGGACTTTTTTTTTTTTTTTTTTTTTTTTTTTTAAAGTTTAAAATAAATCAAAGATTTGAGGTTTTCAGAAATCCTTATCATGGGTCATATTGTATACAGAATGAATTCAGGTTTCAGTGCTGGCTATCATCTTTACGTTCCACAATGACCTGTCTAAGTAAGGTCAATGATGTCGGAAATGACCTAGAATACTCTGTAGATCAGAAAGTTGTGATTTGTGTTGGTGGTGGTGATGCAAATTCTTGCTGCTTCCTTGTGTGTTCTAGTTCATTGGCAGATTTCTGTGATGAGAGTTGAGAGTTTCTAAATGGTCAGTTAAATCCTGGTAAGTTGGTTGTGTGTTCCTTCTACCCCCAGCTTCTCCTGGGAAACCTGAACAAACTTTTGTTCAGTTCAGGAGTTCCCAGAGTAACCCCTCCGGCCATATCCCGTGCCAGGCTTTAAACCGTGACCCAAGATTAAGTTATCAGGAATCTCGATGAATAAAAGATAGTTTATAACCCTGTGACATCTTGTGAAAAATCAGATACACAGGGGTCAGTGCCACAAAGGTTAAAATGCTGAAAGGAAGTGTATTTGTGGTTGTCATTAGATTGGCTAGAGAAATCTGGGTGTTTTGCCTGCCTGCATGCCTATGCACCACTTTCATGCCTGGTACCTGCAGAGGGCAGAAGGGGGGCATCAGATCCCATGGGAATGGGAATTACAGACTGTTGTAAATCTCCACGTGGAACCAAACCTGGTTCTTCTCGAAAAGCAGCCCCAGGAAACTCTTTTCAACGTTACTATGTCTTAAAAACACGAGATGGTGAATAGATTGGAGAGGAAATATCCAGGGGGGTTAAAGAGTAGAAATAATTTCTTTTCTAAAAGATTTATTTATTTGTTTATTTATTTATGGGTACACCATTGCTTTCTTCAGACACACTAGAAGTGGGCATCAGATCCCATTACAGATGGTTGTGAGCCACCATGTGGTTGCTGGGAATTGAACTCAGGACCTCTGGAAGAGCAGTTGGTGCTCTTAACCGCTGAGCCATGTCTCCAGCCCAGATACTAATTTCAAGACAAGTAAAGTCAAGCCATACAGGAATCAGTTCTCCAGTGTCACCAGAATGCTTAACACGACAGGAGCATTTCTAGCCTGCGTCTGAGCAGTTGAACGGGCTCTGGAAATCACTGCTGATTGTTTTGTGCAGTCTTCTTCCTGACTTTTATGGCTCCATAGCTATATCAGGACAGCGCTCAGGGGGACAGCCTGGTCATGTCACTGCCTGGTTCCCTCACCTCTTAGATCCCCGCCAAAGCGGAGGCTGAAGGTGTGAGGCTGGTGCTTTTCTGTCTGGTTAGATCTGGGCTCAGGAAGGAAAAACAGACTGTATTTCATATTTACAAAAAATGCTCACTTTTGTGCCCTGCCGCCTTCATCTGGTGGTGTTTTTCTACCATTCCGTTTTTACAGAATAATTTCTTGATCTAATAGATCACACAAATATAATTACATTTCTTTTTTTTTTTGGGGGGGGGGTGTTACCTGATCAAACTTATTTTCTTGAAAGAAAAGAGCCCCAGAGCACTTGTGCACTGGTGGGATTTGGAGCGTAGAACCCCTTCACTTTTGAAGTATAGCAGGGTTAATAGCCACCGTGGGGAGATAGTTTTTTGGAATAATAAAAAAGATGAATGGAAATAGAGACAATACAATATGGTTAGGGTTCTGCAGACCGAGTAACAATGTGAAATCAATTTGAACTTGTTTTGAAGCACTCTCGCTGTGTAGAATTCAGGGTAGGCTTTATCGTTGGATCCTCCTGCCTTAGCTAGCAGTGCTGACTTGCCTCTGAATGACCCCATGCGTGACTCCCTGTAAGGTTCCTAGTGACGCCTGTGGCGGAGTCCACCAGGTGTCTTCAGCTGTGGTTTAGTTCAGGTGTTGCCTTTGACCTGGTCTTGAACCGTTGGCTGGAGCGTGCTCATTAGTAGAACGATGTCCATATGTGCTGTACCCTCACACGCATGAGAGGTTACTCTTCAATCTTGAAATCTGGACATACACATTTCTCAGTGTTTGAATCAACCTTCCTTCGTTAAAGCTGAGCTCTTGTTACCATTCATCAGCCAGAGCTAACATTCATGAATATCATTTTTTAATATTTGTAGTATTCTCTCTTTTTGGCATTTTGTCTGTCTGTTTTGAAACAAGGTCTCACTTGTAGCCCTGGCTGGCGCAGAACTGGCTTTGTAGGTCAGCCTAGCCTTGGACTCCCAGCGCTCTGCCTGCAAAGTGCCGGACTTAAAGGTGTGCACCACCACGATGCCTGGCTTGAATGTGATATTTTTCATTTGTATCTCACATGATATCAAGAACTGTGCGACTCTTACATCTACTAGACAAAAGATAAATGTTCTAGTTTTCACATGACTCTTTCCCGTCTGTCTATCTCTTTCCTGTCTCTGATTTTGTTGATGCATCAGGACCACTGAGCAAGTGAAATTTCTCTGTTTTCTGTTGTAAGTACTTGTGTTGAAGGTTCTGTGTCTGTCCCTGGGACGGTTGGCGGTCTCTGGCCTCTTCCCCAACTGTCCTCCCTGCATGTTGGCTTCTGTCTGACCTTCTGATAATTTTCTTGCATTTTATTTGCCACATCTTAGTCAGCTGAGCCTTGCAATCGTCTGTAACTAAAGGAGTGGAGATTGCTTTTTCCACCTCGGGTGCAAAAAGCGTGCGCCCCCCGGCTTACTTAGCATGTGTCGTGTGGCACTTTGAACCAAAAGCTGCCTTGGCCCCAATCATGTGGCAGTGATTTGATGGACGGCTTTGCTACTTAATGTTGGGAATAATTAACATTTTCATTTTAATTATTTGTTTGGTAGGATGAGGCTGCTGTTTTAGAGCAGGTAATACACTTTACCAAGTAAACTTAAGTTTAGTTATACTTAGAACATTAGGGAAGGAAGACCATGAATCAGTGGCCTTGTACACCCTGCTAATTTATAGTCTCATCTCTTTTTTTCTTTTTCCATAAAAGAAAAACAGATTGGAAATAGTTTTTTTCTCTTTTGTTGGTCAGAATGGTGTGGGTTCCCCGCCACCCCGAATATTTGAAGTTCATTCAAACATAAGAGAATCTGTAATAGTCTTGTGATCACAAATTATGTACTAGTCTAAAAATCACAGATGGCCAAGTTTTCTTCAGTTCTGGGCGTTGTATACATGGCACTTTCCTTTTTCCACGTTACTACTGAAGAATGGTAACCATTTGTTTACTTTTTTCCCTTTTCTTTGCTATTTCTCTTGGCCATAGTTCCTTTCTGTAAGCACCCAGGTCTAGACTGCAGCTGTTTTTGGAGATTTCTGTGGTTTCTAGTGCAATAAAGAATTTTTCAAAGAATCTGGTCCAGCGTGGTAATTTTTCTGGTAACCGTCAAAACCAAGCAAGTAACCAAATGTCACTAGCTGCTGAGGCAGTTCTTAGAGGTGCTTAGAGTCTCTGAAAAAAAATTTTGTTTTTTTTTTGGTTTTTTTTTTGTTTGTACTGTGTAATTAAGCGCGTGGGGTTCAGAGTTCTGGTATCTGGCAATCCATAGAACCGAATGGGGTGTTTTGCCAGAGAATGAGCCAGGCTGTGGGTCTCTAGGGTACGCTTTATCTCCACGGCTCTCCTGTGCAAGTGTGTGATCCTGTGGTGCTGTGCGCTTTGGCTTCTCTCCCTGTGCTCTGCTCCACCTCATACCCAGAGAGTTGTCATCAGGATTCCAAACTGCCTTGTCTGTTCCTCTCATTTCTAGGAGTGGCTGCAAGGTGAAGAAATACGAAACCCAGTCTCTTGATTTGGATGCGTGCTGTCAGGTAAGTCTGTGCTGCTGGCCAGAACGGGTTTTGTCCCATGGGAATGTCTGGGTGCCCTGCCTTAAGGATCTAGTTATTAGAGTCTCAGCATCCTAAACCCAAAGAAAAGAAAACTTGGGGGCTGGAGAGATGGCTTACTGGCTAAGAGCACAGACTGCTCTTCCAGAGATCGCAGGTTCAATCCCCAACAACCACATGGCAGCTCACACTGTCTGTAACTCTAGTTCCAGGGGAATCAACACCCTCACACAGACATACATTCGAGCAAAACTCCAGTGCACATACAATATAAATAAATCATTAAAATAGTACAAATAAATATATATTCATTCTCCATTTCTCTCCCTCTCTCTCCCTCTCTCTCCCTCTCTCTCCCCCCTCCCCCCCATGACCTTTTCTTCAATTTGGGGGAAAATAGCATTAGTGTAATGTATTAGCAGTGTGCAGTTCTCCAGGTCACCAGAGATGGTGTGAAATATTAGTATAGTTTCAGTGAAGGTAGTTGACTCTGATAACTGGATAGCTTTGTTTTATTTTAAAGTTCAGGTAGTTTTCTGATTGGTTGCCTTCAACAAAGTGTAGGACCTGAAAATAGGCCCTAAGAGAGGCTGAGCATCAACCCTGGAGAGGGTTCAGTAGAGAGACATGCTCAGTGCAAGGCTGCCTGCTGCCTCGCCTTGTTTATAATCAGCGATAGATCTTCTTACGGCTTCCATTACTCCCTACTGGTTATAACTAGAAAGATGGAATCCAGGAACTAAAACGACACTTTAAAGATAATTAAATCTTATCTCACCCTAGTGATTTATGATACATAGGCATGAGTGTATGGAGTAATTATAAAACAAATAAAACCCCTAAAACCAGAGCATACAGGTCTGACTGTGATGCAGTCTCTTTATGCTTTTAGACTTTACTTCAGTGTAACTATAATTATAGAAACTCACAGTACAGTTAAGTTTACTTTATCTTGTGCACCAACTTGATGTGAGATGCTTTAAAAGGGAGCAGAGAGAATTTGCAATTGGAATTCTTTTTGTGACTGTTACAAGTACATTAAAAAAAAAAAAAAAAACTTTCCTCAAATTTTGCTAAAGCAGGTAGCACAAACTGAGACATTTATTTTCAGTTTTCTAAAACAAACAAACAAAAAACAACAGTAAAAACAACTTTGGGTCAAATGGCTTTAATCCGAACTTCTCAGAGCCTGGGGCAGGTGGATATCGATGAGTTTGAGGTCTTACATTGTGAGTTCCAGGCCAGCTTGGTCTACATAGTTCCAGGCTAGCCAGGGCTACATGGTAGACCCCATCTCAAAACAAAACCAAAAGCCTTATGTATTATATGGTAAAGCTTTAGAGATTAATTAGTTCAACGAAATATGCTTTTGTGCATGGCAACATTCAAAAGCATGCTAATTACATTTACTGTGCCTGTGTGTGTGTGTGTGTGTGTGTGTGTGTGTGTGTGTGTGTAAGTCGGGGGACCATGTGGAGGAAGGAGATTCTCTCATTCCACCATTCGAGCTCTGGGAACTGAGCATCATCCTTGGTGGCAAACTGACCTGCTGAGTCACCTTGCCATCCCTGATCTTAGATGATTCTTGTAAATCTTACAATAGTTTAAGGATAATGTATGTGTTAGTAGTTATAGTGATAATCTGACAGAATAAAACTATAACCTCCAGAGACTTACAGTGAAAGTAGTTTTTTAAGCAGAGGAGATAAAAGACCTTAAGGAAAAAAAGGCTTAAGGCTGGGCCTCTGTTGGTAAGCTGCTTGCTCTGCAGGCTTGAGGGCTTGAGTCCAGTCCCCAGCACTGGTGAGAACAATCAGAGCAGCAGTGATAACTGCCATCCGGGGCCCCGGAGGTGGAGGCAGGGGCCTCCCTGGGGCTTGCTGGTCAGCCAGCCTAGCTGAATGGGTAAGAGCCAGCTGATAACTTTTTAAAAAAAAATATTTATTTATTTATTTTATGTATGTGAGTACACTGTTGCTTTCTTCAGACACACCATAAGAGGGTATTGGATCCCATTACAGAAGGTTGTGAGCCACCATGTGGTTGCTGAGAATTGAACTCATGACCTCTGGAAGAACAGTCAGTGCTCTTAACCACTGAGCCATCTCTCCAGCCCGATAACTTCTTTTTAGACAACATTTTATCTGTTCTTGACAGTTTCTAGATGTACACAGTATTTTGATGTTATCCACCCCTGCCCCATGGCATAAGTTCTTGATAGAAATGGAGTGAAAATACAGATTCAAAGGAAGAACATACTGTAAATTCATGACTATTAAAGGACATGTTTGTGTAGTTTTAAAATGGGTCCTAGGTTATCATATTACTAGAGTAACAAAGTTACATTAAGCAAACTAAATATTTAGAATAGAATGCCAGGTATTAGTGAGAATCATTTATGGTTATTCCAGTATGGTCCCTGAAAGGTAATTGGTCATTAACAAAAATAATGTATGTACGTTTTTAGATGTGAGTCAGAACTTTACGAGGTAAGTGTACTTGAACTAAGGAGGAGGAAGATATTTAAGGAAACTTGGAAACTCTTGGAAACACTCTCTCGAAGTGTCTGCTTTCTTATTTAGGTCAGAAAAGCTCAACTTTTAAAGTTTCAGGCCCACACCACAGAAACGAAGTTCTAGAAACAACAGCATTTCCTGTTTGAAGGACTGAAGCTCTCTCCTCGTTTTGTACTTAGCTCTGTGGCAAACCCTGAAATGCCCTCATGCCATCACAGCCACGAGTCCCATTCCAAAAGTGTGAGATCTGTGTGTAGCAAAGTGAGACCAAGAGAAAAACACACATTTATCTTATATAAAGTTCTTTTTGTTTGAGTGTTTGTGTCTCTGCACTGATGGGATTTGAACCCAGGGCTCTTGTGTTTCCCAGGATGAAGGAGCCGTGATCTCAAAGATCTCAGACATTCCTAACAGGGACGGCCACGCCACTGATGAGGAGAAACTGGCGTCCACATCTTGTGGTCAGAAGTCAGCGGGGACTGAGGTGAAAGGTGAGCCTGGGAAGACCCGGAGTACTGTGAATGCTTGATACTAATAATAGTTGGTGTTCTGTCTCTACTGTAAGCCATGAGTTTTCATCTCAGAATCAGGTACAGAAGCACGGGCATGCTGGAAGGCCCAGGTCACCTGAGGGACAGTTAGCTAGCACGCAGATCTGTACTTTCTTCACTGCAAGAGAGATACCGAAGTGCTTACCACAGTCCTAGGCATGGACACAGGGAGTCGTGTGGAAGGTGTCCAGGGGATGCAGATGGAATCATCTGCAGTTTTGTACTAGTCTGGTCAACCTTAATGTATTGTGGCCTATAAATATGTCCTTTGTGTGGCCTTCTGGGATTATGTGGCCTTCTGGGATTGTTATGTTCATTGACTAGCTTCCAGACATTGTAACATCTTGTAGTTACTTGTAGTGCTTGCCTGTGCTGGCCTAACTCTCAATGCTCTGCCCGGCACTTGCTCTCCGGCAGCCTGCTTTTCACCATCCTTCAGAGGAAGCTACGTTGCTGAATACATTGATCAGGCCACTTGATGAGAAACTGCTGTCTTTGTCCAGTTTTTGCAAGGTTCAAAGCTCAGATCTGTGAGCAAAAGTGAGACCAAGAGAAAACCACAAAATTATCTTATGTAAAGTTCTCTTTGTTTGAGTGTTTGTGTCACTTCACTGCTGGGATTTGAACCCAGGGCTCTTGTGAATGCCAGGCAAGCAGTCTGCCACCAAGCTATATACCCGAACCTTGGTTTTGTTGAGTTGGACTTGCTGTATATATAGCCCAGGGGGGCCTGAAGTTCAGCATCCTCCTGCCTCTGTCAGTGGGGGGTTTGTAGGTATGTCTCATCATAACCTCAATTTATTTATTTATTTATTTATTTATTTATTTATTTATATTTATTTATTTATAGAGACTAGCTCTATAGTTCTGGCTAGCCTAGAACACTCATGTAGGTCAGACTCATCTTAGATGTGTAGCAGTCCTCCAGACTGTGCTTCCCAAGTACTGGGACTTCGGGCTTATGCCACCATGCCCAGTGTCTTAGCCACTTTCCTTTTGCCATGACCAAAATACCACAACCAAGACAACTTTTAAAAGAAAGCATTTTCCTTTTATATTGGGGCTTATGGTTCCAGAGGGTTCGAGTCCATGACTGTCATGGTGGGGAGCATGGCAGCAGGCATGATCCTGGAAAAGTAGCTGGGAGTTTATTTGTTGACAATAACCACACACATGCTGGGAGAGAGGGAACTAACTAGGAATGGCTGGATTTCTGAAACCTCAGTGAAAGTCAGAATCCAATGACACGCCTCCTCCAGCAAGGCCACGCCTCCTCCAGCAAGGCCACGCCTCCTAGGCCTTCCCAAAGAGTCCCATCAGCTGGGAACCACATATTTAAATATATGAGCCTCAGGAGCCATTCTCAGTGACCTTCCCCTTGCCCTCTGCCCCCCACAGGCTTGTAGCCACATCGTAATGCGGAAGTACATCTAGTACATCCTCTAAAGTCCCCGTAGCCTTTCAGCCTCGAGACTGTTTTAAAGTCCAAAGTATCTTCTGAGACTCAAAGCAATCTCTTCATTGTAACTCACTGTGAAATCAAAAAACAGATTACATAACTTGTAAAATACAGTGCACAGAATATACATTGCCATTTCAAAAGGGAGGAAGACACGGTGAGGAAATAGCAAACTCCAATCTGTAGCTCTGTGTCCCATGCCAGAGAGTTCTGATGGCTCTTCCCTTGCAACACACTTTTTCTTTTCTTTCTTTCTTTCTTTCTTTCTTTTTTTTTTTTTTTTAAAGATTTATTTGTTTTATTTATATGAGTACACTGTAGCTGTCTTCAGACACACCAGAAGAGGGCATCAGATCCCATTACAGATGGTTGTGAGCCACCATGTGGTTGCCGGGAATTGAACTCAGGACCTCTGGAAGAGCAGTGCTCTTAACCACTGAGCCATCTCTCCAGCCCCGTAACACACTTCAAAAAGTGGTTCCCCTCCCTGTCTGTAGCTCTCCCCTGCAGATGTCCCATGCTCTGCAGCATCTTGAGGTCTCCAGGTCTATCCAGGCTTCACTTTCATCCACAGCTTCTCATGGTGGCCTCTCAGGGCCTCTCTGCATGGATTCCTCTGCCTCACAGCTGACCTTAGTGGCTTTCCTTAACCCCTGAGGAAGATTACACAACCCCTTTTCTCCTGTATTCTTTGTGACTCCAAAGCCAGAACCCTGTGGCAAGCATGGTCTCTAGACCATGAGTGAGCCAAAGTCTCACTGTCTTCCAGAGTCCTCCAAACCCCCAACATGGTCAGGTCTGTTGAAGCAGGAGCCCACATCCTCACATCAGCTTCTGTGTTAGGCTACTGTGGTCAGTGACTGACCAGGACCTGTGAAATCCTTCACATGCTAGCCAAGAACTGAGACTAACCTGGCCCAGCACTTTTTACTGTAGGACTCTTCCGTCACTTCAGGAGAAACACCATCTTTAGGTCCCATGTCACACCTGTGCTCTTAAACTTTGCTCACTGAAAGTTTAGGACTGTGGGGTAGACAGAAGACAGTATTAAAGATTTGACTCTGTAACAGTTTAATCTGTGGGCTTTATATATAGAAATGCAGAACTCCTGACCTGCCCTGCCGCTAATCCAGGAAAGCAGGTAAAAAGTCACTCCCTGCAGCCTCTTCCCTGTGCCCCACTTCCATTTCTACTGTGTTCATTTCTGCACTGTATCTGATGCCTGAGACAGATAGCTTGCAAAGAGGAAGGGGTTACATCAGACTGTGGTTTAAAGTAAAACATTTAAACAAATCATTGTGACACTCTGGTAGTGTTTTAAGTAAATATTGACTGAAATAGTGTTTAAATATTGCAACAAGGAGATGTTTAGGTTTATTTTTTTATGTGCTTTTTAATTTTTTTCTTCATTAATAGAGTGTTGTCTCCAGCTGTGTCAAGGAAACTAGACAGAAAGGTGTGAAGGCAAAAGGAACTTTGTTTCAGATTTAAATTTAGGGCTTATTTTATTTGCTACGTTAGTTATAGTGTGAGGGTGTCCTCCTGAGGCAGAATTTAAGTGTTCTCAGACTTAGCAGGAGGATTGGTTTCTGCTTTCTTAAATAGGCCAGGTTGGGTAACAGCTCACATGCTAAACTTCCAGTGGACACAAGAGGGCAGACTGGCCATTCCTTCTGCCTGCGGGTGGACAGCTCATGGCCAGACAGCACTTTGCAAGCTTGCCTTCTTGTGGACTTTTAACAGCAAACAAAAGTTTAAGAAAGAGAATGCCAGGATACCTCCTAGATATCTTGAGGTTCTGTGTTCAGGTGTTCTGGCCTTTTGCTGGAGTTGCCTAGTCTTTACCAGGAATGAAGGGTCCCACTGTTTGGGATAAGTATAAAAATGACTTTCTGTGTTTCAGGCATAGAAAAGGAGACATGCCAGAAGATGGAGAAAGAGGAGCTGGCCATGCATGTAAGTTCCCAAACATGGAGAATAAGGGTAGCCTGGGTTTCTTTTGGTGTTTGGGAGCCCATAGTCATTTGATAAATAAATCTAGTTAACATTAGGTGATGACGAGAGGAAGACATATGTACCTAGATGGCTCCGCAGGCAAAGTGCCAGCTGCCTGAGCCTAGCCACCACAGAGTTCAGTCACCAAAACTCACATAAAGGTAGAAGGAGAGGATGAACGCCACATAGTTGTCTTCTGACTTCTATAGCAAGCCGTGGTACACATGCCCACTCACACACGCATATATGTTATATACAGTTTCTTCATCCACAGAACTTATTGTTTGTGCCTGATGTTCTGTACAACACTAGCCCCATGTGACTACTAGCAACTTGAACTGTTACTCTTAATTGAGATAGATGCCTTGTATAATGTGAAATACAACCAGCCTTTGAGGACTTGGTACACAAAAAGGGAGGATTTAGTAAATGTTCCAGTAACTTCTCATATTGACTCCTAATAAAATAACGTTTTTGGATACATTGAGTTAACTGTGCTATTAAAATCAAAGCTGGAATGGTAGCTCACACCTTATAATCCAGTACTTGGGAACTTAAGGTGGGAAGAATGGCCTCAAGTTCAAGACTGTCCAAGATTTTAGAGCAAGTATTTTAGTTGCTTTCCCATCACTGTGATTAAACACCACAAACAGGACAATCTGTATGGAAAGGGGCTCATTTGGGGCATACAGTCCCAGAGTCTGGGATAGTGGAACAGAGGTGGTGGGGTACTGTCCATGAGGGTGGGGCAGAATGCAGGTAGCAGGCAGCAGGTAGCTGGAGCTTACAGGCTGGAGACAGAGAGTTCATTGAGGATGTCAGGAGACTCCTGAAGTCTTATGTCCTCCCCTAGTGACACACCACTTCCATCAAGACTGAACCCTCCCAGAGAGCCCACACCACTTCCATCAAGGCTGAAACCTCCCAGAGAGCCCACACCACTTCCATTAAGGCTGAACCTTCCTAGAGAGCCATCTGTAATCCTTAGTTAAGTTTCAGCATTGCTCACCTAATCACCCTTGTCTGGGACCAACTCCAGCTCAGGCCCTGACTCTCCCTTAATCCATGATGGTTCCTTAGCTTTTGTCTGCAGAGACCTCAACAGGTTTTTTTGTTTGTTTGTTTTGTGGTTGGTTTTGTTTTTTTTTTTGTTTTTGTTTGTGTGTGTGTGTGTGTTTTTTTTTTTTTTTTTTTTTTTTTGTGTGTGTGTGTGTGTTTTTCCCCTTGGGACGGTTTCTCTGTGTAACCCTGGCTGTCCTGGAGTTCACTGTGTAGACCAAGCTGGCCTTGAACTCAGATCCTTCTGCCTCTGCCTCCCAATTTTTGGGTTCAAGGTATGGGCTACCATGCCTGGATGACCTCAACAGTTTTTATTTTTTATCTTTTTTTGAGACAGGGTTGATCTAGGTAGCCCTGGCTATCTTAGACCTTGCTCTGTAGACCAGGCTGGCTGTAAACTCAAGAGATCCATCTGCCTCTGCTTTCTAAGTGCTGGGATTAAAAGTGTGGATCACCACTACCCACCAAAGATCAGATAGGTTTGCCATATCTGCCTAGTTAGGCTTGGAAGTTGGTAATGCATATTAGAATCATTGCCAAAAATAGTTGAACAGATCCACACAAGGCATCTAATGTGAATGGGAGGGTTATCAATGTTCTTGAAAAATTATTTGCATGGGACACATTCCCAGAAAACACCAGAAAAATGAGGCATTGAAGCATGCTTCCTTTATGTCTAGGATTCCTTTATGGAAGTACATTTCTTTCCATAAAAAGAAGTCCTCCCTAAGGGATCTATTTCTCCAACATAAGCTTACCCCAGTAGTCATTAGAACCATTTTCATTAGTAAGAACTATAACTAGATTGTCTATTTAAAGCTTCCTTTTTCCTGTTTCTTCTGCAAGCACATTTTTGAAGGGTCTGATCTTTTTTTGGTGAGGATGTTACTGAGCCATTTGGAGTTAAGTAGCTGGAGACTGACCATGTTATGTACAACCCCTGTCCCACAGGGACTGCTGGAATCCTCTTCAGAAAAGGCCCCCGTGTCTGTGGCCTGTGGGGGTGAGAGCCCCCTGGATGGGATCTGCCTCAGTGAAGCAGACAAGACTGCCGTGCTCACGCTGATCAGAGAAGAGGTAAAGTTGTTCTTTTTCTGTCTGCAGAAGGTCCCGTCTGTTGACTTGCTTCGCCACAGCCTACGGGTTCCCATTCTCTGTGGCCTGTGTGGCTCACATAAAGGGCTCCCTGTAGACTTCTGCAGTGGTGCTGGTGTTCAGGGAGCTGACGTGCTGAGGTATTTATAAGACCCATGTACTTCTCTGTCCCCTGCTTTGCCAATGTGTACCCATGCCTAAGAGTTGTGGGCGTTTAGCAATGGGATTCCACATACCCTTTAAGGAGGTCAGCGTCCCAGTTTCTGTTCTGTGGTCCTGAGATGTCTCTGTTCCAAGTGCTGGTGATTCGTCATTGGATGGTGCTTTCCTCATCCACCATACTTCTGTGCTGTCTTTGGCATTTGGGTTTGGCATTTAAGGTTCCATATTGTTTTAAGAAATAATTTTTCTTTTGTAGTACAATATAGGCTGAGAAGCGTTTCAGTTACAGAGCTTTCAAAGCTTCCTGAAATAATTTTACACCAGTGATTGGGGATGCCAGGTAGTTCAGTGGTCAGCACTTGGGAGCTGTGTTCAGGAGACAGAGTTTTGTTGGTGAGAAGAATCGCCATGTTCTTCTTCCAAGAGTTAAGCTATGAGGTAACGTGTAATAGTCCCAAGGAGAGCTGTATTTAGTCAGCTGAAGCACACAGGGCAGCCTCTGGTTGTTTCCTCCTCTTCTTCTTCTTCTTCTTCTTCTTCTTCTTCTTCTTCTTCTTCTTCTTCTTCTTCTTCTTCTTCTTCTTCCTCCTCCTCCTCCTCCTCCTCCTCCTCCTCTTCCTCCTTCCTCCTCCTTCCTCCTCCCTCCTTCCTCCTCCTTCCTCCTCCTCCTTCTTCTTCTTCTGTTTTTTTTTTTTTTTTTTTTTTTTTTTTTTTGGTTTTTCAAGACAGGGTTTCTCTGTGTAGCCCTGGCTGTCCTGGAACTCACTCTGTAGACCAGGCTGGCCTCGAACTCAGAAATCCGCCTGCCTCTGCCTCCTAAGTGCTGGGATTAAAGGCGTGCACCACCACCGCCTGGCTCTTCTTTTTTTAAAGATTTATTTTTATTTTTTATGTATGTCTAGTGCCCACAGAAATCAGAGGGGAACATCCAATCCCCGAAGCTGGACTTAAGGCAGTTGTGAGCTGCTGTGTGGGTCCATTGCAGGAGCAGCCAGTGGTCTTAACCTCTGACCCATTCCTCCCAGCCTCATCTTTCTGTTCTTGAGATCCTTAATATAAGCACAGATGTAGACGATGTTCCAGTTAGGAGGGAGGGAACACCTAGGGGGGACGGTGAGAGGAGAGGACTGGGTATTCTTTCCATCGCTGTGCAGGACAAGTAGAACTGAGACGTGGAGTAGAGAATTCTCTTCTCCAGTAGGGTCTCAGATATGAAGCTGGCTTCCGGTCAGATTAGCAGGATCTGCCTATACTGATGGTCACACAGTGGGGTGCACCCTGAGCTTCTTTATTCTAATTCAGTTCTTATCAAGCGCTGAGAGATCACTGTAGAAAAAGAGTATGCATCTGTATGTGGTGGTGGTGTGTGAGCCCAGCACTTGGATGACTGAGGCAGGAGGATCACAAGTTTAAAGCTGTCCTAAGATTTATTCTCCCTCAGAATAAAGACAAAAAATAAATAAAATAACATTCAAAGGCGTTTCGAGTACCACTTGAATGGAGGGAGCTGTGCTGTTCACCCCTACGTGGTGGTTATTGCAGCAATCTGCCATTGCGAGTGTGCTTTCCCGAAAGCGTATGAACATTATATACAAACGCTGAGATGCACTGTGTTCCTAAATGCCAGTTGAATATCTTGTGCCAGACTGGGTCATGGATTATTTTTCAGTTTCCAATAGATTGAAGAGGTAAAACAAAGCTTTATTGTAATCTAGATAATCACTAAAGAGATCGAAGCAAATGAATGGAAGAAGAAATACGAAGAGACCCGAGAAGAAGTCCTGGAGATGAGGTTAGACTGCTCGGGGGTGGGGCTTGGGGATGAGGTTAGACTGGCACTGAGATCATCAAAAGTGTTTGGTGAAAAGAGTTCAGGATGTAGCCCAGGGGCAGAGCACTGCAAACTTCACTTACCCAAGACTAGGGTTCTGTTTCTAGCACCAAAGACATAAGCCTTTTTCATTTCTTTTCTTCCTTTCTGTCTTGAGCTAAGAACATTTAACCTTCCAGAACTTTAGTAAACCTTACGCATAGAGGAAAATCCAAAGAAGAAAGGCGGGGCAGAGTTACTGGTTTATATACGTGTTATTATATGTTAATGAATTTCAGACAGCTTTTCTTTGGCTACCTTTACTTTCTTCTGATAACAAAACAAGTTCTAGTATTATAACTAAAATAAACTGCTTTTTTTTTCTTATTTAGGAAAATTGTGGCAGAATATGAGAAGACCATTGCCCAAATGATTGGTAAGGAGGAAGGTGGTTTTCTGGTTTGTTTGTTGTTGTTATTTTTTGAGCATAACCCATAGAGCCTATCTGAGTCTGCTCAGATTGCCGTAACAATAGACAGACACTTATTTCTTATAGTTTTGGAATCTGTGGAGTCCAGAGCCAAGGTCCTTGCATATTCTGTGTCTGGAAGGGCCTGTTCTTTCTGGTTCCTTCCTGCTTATCACTACACCATTCCTGGAGGAGATAGCTAGCTGTCTAGAGTCTTACTTTCCTCACTTGCTTTTAGAGATATTTATTTTTAATTTACGTGTATGTGTGTACCTGCATGAGAGTCTGTGAGCCAGGTGCCATGGACCCTGCAAGAGGATATCAGATCATCTGCAACTGGACTTATATGTGGTCGTGAGCTGCCTAATGTGGGTAGTAGGAGCTGAACCTGGGTACTCACAAAAGCAATACATGCTCTTAACTGCTTACTCATCTCTCCAGTTCCTCTCTGGCTTTTTAAAAGTGACATGTCATAATTGTACATATTCTGGGGAACAGTGGGGTACCTATTGTGGCAGTTTGTACATGAATACAGTGGCCAGTGGTTAAGCTATTATAGCCAGCCTTGGCATTTCCTTAAACGTTTGTCTTTTCAAGCCCCACTCTCAGGTGGCCGAGATAGGGGAATCTCTGTGAATACAAGGCCAGTTTGGTCTACATAAGTTTCAGGCTAGCTAGGGCTACATAGAGAAGCCTGTCTTTAAAGAAAAAAAAATAAATAAAAAAGACATTTGTTATTTCTTTGGGAGCATGTTGTGTATTTTGAATCAGCTCATTTAGAACTAGGTCCCATATGTTTAGACAGAACATTATGTTAGTGGGAGTATGTGGCCAAGCAGAAAGCTGAGAGAAGCAGGAAGGGGCTAGGCCAAGATAATGCTCTTCAAAGACATGCTCCAGGGTAGCCTGGAACGCTGTATAGCCCAGGCTAGCCTTGAATTCAGTGTTCTTAGCTTAGTATCACAAGTACTGGCACTTAGTGAGTCCATTGTATGATGTAGTGTGACCAAGCCAGCTCAGTCAGGCCACAGGTTCTCAGGGGTGGGGGAGTGGCGGTGGATCGAGGATTAAAAAGAAGAAGACAATTAGATAACACTGTAGTGTGACCCCAGCCAGTTCTAAGGCTGAAGTGGGTTTATTTTTTTCCCAGTCAGTTTTATACCATTTTAATTACATGCAAGTAGTAAAGTCAGTTCTAGGTTGAGGAACAAGCAAGGCAGTGACTGTTTCTAGAGGCTTATCAGGATGACCGAGATATCTGAGCTTACGTCCCTGTCCTGGCCCAATGTCAAATTCTTGCCAAGTTTCTAGAAGTGGCCCCAGAAGCTCTCCACAGGAGTGTGTTAACCTCACTGTGAGCTCTGATTTCCTTCCAGCAGACCCAGTAACTGTTTACAGAGTAACAGTAACCAGATCACCTGTGTTGAATGTAAGGCTCCCATCCCCTTCTTCCTGGCTATCTGCTCCAGTCTCTCTGAGAGGCCACCCAGAGAACACCAGCTGTTGTCCCCACCTTCCACACCCTGCTTGTTTGTCACTGTGTGTATCCTCCCACTAGGATGTGTGTTCTCGAGAGTGGGGACACCTCAGCCGTGCCCCCTTTCCCAAGAACGCTGTTTGGCACACCAGAGTGAGTCGGTGTTATCCTTGTTCCCTTTGATTTATGATTCCAGAAGACGAGCAGAGGACAAACATGAGCTCTCAGAAGAGTTTCCAGCAGCTGACTATGGAGAAGGAGCAGGCTCTGGCTGACCTGAACTCCGTGGAGAGGTCTCTTTCTGATCTCTTCAGGAGATATGAAAACCTGAAAGGTGTGCTAGAAGGGTTCAAGAAGGTAGGTATACTTTTTGTCCGAGTCCCCTGGGTGGCAGTACAGCTTCTTGCCATATGTAAGCAGTGGGTGGCCTTTTCTGTGGGGCTCAGCATTGTTGAGTTTGTTCTTTGGATTATTCACCTTTTGGTATTAGTAAAAGCAGAAGAAATTCTAAGCCATGCACTACAGAAATGAGGTGGATGGGGTCATTCAGTTGTGTGTGTCAGTCAAAAGTGTTTCAGAATTTTTTCCTGGCAGGTGTTACACAAGGTCTTCAGGGCCCTGAACATGAAAGGCTGTATGACTGATGGCTGGGGCTTGTAGGCCTAACATTCAGGAAACTGAGGCAGAAGGCAGAAGGATTGCAAAGCCAAGGCCAGTCTGGGCTGCGTAACAAGCAAACCAAAGAAGATGGTCAGTGGGTGGGTGGGTGGGTGGATGGATGGATGGATGGATGGATGGATGGATACATAGATAGATAGATAGATAGATAGATAGATAGATAGATAGATAGATAGATACATACATAGATACATAGATACATACATAGATAGATAGATAGATAGATAGATAGATACATACATACATACATACATACATACATACATACATACATACATACATAGGATGGATGATAGATGAATGGGCCTGGCCAATTTGCATCAATACCAGGCCCCAATGGAGAACCTATATAGGCTTTCTTTAGTGGGGGTTGTATAAGCTGTTGAAATTACCATGGATTATGAATTAAATGCATCCCAATGGAGCAGACTTACTCTTTGGGGAAAAAAAAGCAAAACAAAAAGCAGAAAGAAAAAAAAATAGCAAATAAAACCCATCCTTGTGCCACACTGGGCAGGAGAAACAAAGAGACATGCATGTTTGTTTTGAATTTTCATGTTGGCACAGAACGAGGAAGCCTTGAAAAAGTGTGCTCAAGATTACTTAGCCAGAGTTAAGCAAGAAGAACAGCGATACCAGGCCCTGAAGGTTCATGCAGAGGAAAAGCTGGACAGGTCAGTGTGTTTCACTTGGTCACTGGTGCGGGTGGAGGCAGACACTTTGGTCTACAGAGTTCCGTCCTTACACCTTTTGCATCTGTCTTCTTGGTTACACCCTCAAGGGTTTTGTAGCTGTGTGATTTTATTCCTCTGCATGGATAAAGCACTACAGAGTATAAAAAGCTATGCATCCCTGCACACTGCATCCTATCTGTTCCCTCCCAACCACTCTGCTCATCCATGTTGGTATTCTGTGTCTTTCCTCAGACGTACATGCTAACGCCTTTCGTTTATCTTTCCATGTCTGTGAGGACCCTGTCCCTGGCCTGTGTTTGTTGGAAGGGCTCCATTAAGACAGCCACTTCTGCTGTAGGGAGTAGAGCTGTAGGCTGCCCCTTTGTATGCCTTTTGTGTCTTCATGAGAAAAGACAAGGAATTGGAATTGGGGACCAGCAAACAGCGGAGTTAACAACAGTAGACATATCAGCTTGCCCCTCCCTAGTACGTGAAAGCGTCGGTTTTCCCTAAAGCTCTGCCCCAGCTCAACTTGTAGGTTATTGTCAATGTAATAGGTGAAAGTGGAGCTTTCTGTGGGGTTTGGCAACATGGCATTACTTTTATTCACAGTAGTTTTGCTTTACATTATCTTAGTAAAATTAAATGTGTGCTGTCATCTATTTAAACACCTACTTTACCATGATTTACTCTTCTGTGCCCTTCCTGTTATAACTTAGTGTGTCACATATTAGGGGCAGCAGCTTTCATTGTGAAATGTAATTCATTTTTCATTTTTCCAACTTTGTGTGTGTGTGTGTGTGTGTGTGTGTGTGTGCTGACCCTGTTTATAAACGAGAGAGAAAATGTTTGTTTTGTTTTGAATATCGTGGGATTGAACCCAGACTTGGCACATACTGGACAAAGAGCTCTAGCACAAAGCTCTGTCCTCAGCTTTGCAGTGTGCCGTGATGTGCAGAAACATGTTTTGTTTCAGGTTTTTTGAGTCAGGGTCTTCCCGTACACTTCAGGCCAATCTTGAACTTGCCTCCTGAGTGCTAATCTTAATGGCATGTGACACCATATATTCAAATGTGACAAGTGTCACTTGGTTTGCAGTTTCTGGTTTCCCTATCACAGTGTTCCCGGGAGAGAGAATTCTCTTTCCATTTCCCCTTCTAACACTCTTAGGACTTTTCAGTCCTGAAGTCCAGTAATACATTTTAGAATTGACCCCAGGGAATGGTGTATTTTTTTTTTAAACCTGATCTTTTAAAAGATGATAGTTCGCTGTGAACTCCTGCTTCTGCTGGGACCAAGAGACAAGTGCTGCCACAGTCAGCTTCCACCCTTGTTTCTAACTAAAAAGTAATACAGTTGACGCTTTCCGTGGTCCATACTTCTAGCTTCAAAAAAGCCTCTCCTCTACATTCTCTTATGATCTCATTAAGGATTGCGTTGTTGTGTGTCCTTGTGTTGTCTTTGTGCTTTTACAAGCTACCCCAAATGGTATCTTTCTGTTGTTGTTGCTTTGAGATATACATCAAAAGAGCCTACAAATTTCCCTTGTCATGTAATGACGTGTTAGAACCATTTTCCATAGCTTGGTCTAATTCCCTTATTAGACAGAAGGATCTTTATAGAAAATGCTTCATTTATTTTTATTTCATGCATGTGAGTATTTTGTGTGCATCATCTGCATGTCCACGGAGGCCAGAAGAGGGTGAGCCACCATGTGGAGCCTGGGTCCTTTGCCAGAGCAGCCAGTCCTCTTAAACACTGAGCTGACCCTGGCCGCTCTAGCGTCTCTTTACTGATGAGCGTTTAGACCGGCTCAAACTCTCCATGTTGAGAACAGCCACGTTAGCAGGTTATTTCTGTGACGAGTTAGCCAAGGTGGAGTTGCTGGGTCATAAGGCTTGTATAGTCGGGTTTCTTCATTCCCACGCTGTGCCTCCCTTCCTTCCCATTGTGTGTGGTTCTGTCGTTCTTTGCATTCTTAGGACAGTACAATACTGTACTTTTGACCACGCACAGCTCAATGATAGACGACCCACTCAGCAGGCACAAGACCCTGGCTTCAGTCATCTCCCCGCCCCACGTTTAGGGGCACCGGCTATCACACACAGTGCTTATCACTTTAATGTTTACATCTTGTTTCTGGGGAGGTTGTAGCATCTTTATCGATTTTAGCCGGATGTTCTTTAAGTGACCTGCTTCCTCTTGAATCTCATTGATGAAGGCATTTCTGAGGACTGTAACTCACAGACACTGGTATCCTACTCCGTGTTTACAGTTGGAAAGTTGACAATGGGAAAACCTGCAGTTATTCCACGTGAGAGACTGTCAGTCTCACACAAAGGTTAGACTGCCACAGATGCTTTGCTATGGAGTGGCCCTTGTGCACCATTTGTGTGGAAAAGGAGGTCTGTTGAATGACTCCTTTAAAAACTAGGATTGTTAGGAAATTACCTAATTTCATTTTCCTCGCGAAACAAAGCTTGAAGGATATTGATTCTGCCACCAGGATGTCCCATGGAAATGTACATAGTGGTTTCATATAAATTAGATCACTGATTCCTGGTTTTCCTCTGATCATGCAGTCAGTTCTTTTGAGTTCGTGTAGAATGAATGAATGAATGAATGAATTTATTTATTTATTTAAATTATATGAATGTTCTGCCTGCAGGCCAGAAGAGGGCATCAGATCTCATTGTAGATGGTTGTGAGCCACCATGTGGTTGCTCGGGACCTCTGGAAGAGCAGCCAGTGCTCTTAACCACTGAGCCATCTCTCCAGCTCCAAGTCTGTGTTTTGTGGAAATCAGTAATTGGCATTCTGTCTTCCTGTCTCTTTGTCCCTGGTCGCTAACCTGTGTCCTTTTTATGTCCTCCCCAAACAAACCCAAATCACAGAGCCAACGAGGAAATTGCTCAGGTTCGCTCCAAGGCAAAGGCTGAGAGTGCCGCTCTCCACGCTGGACTCCGGAAAGAGCAGATGAAGGTGGAGTCCCTGGAGAGGGCCCTTCAGCAGAAGGTATGGAAGGGTCTGTCATGGAGGGGCTCCTGTCGCTGATGCAGGGACATCCGGCTGTCTGTCCACTCTGGCTCCTGTCAGTCCTGGGTAGACTTAGCTTTTCACGGACCTGGAGAAAGGACGGTGACTTTGATCTTTTCACTCAGACACTGCAGGCCGGCTCCCTTAGGAAGTGATTCTGGAGACATACATTACATTATTAACCAAGGGAGTCCTCAGCCACTGCTAGGGTTCAGAAGGCAAACGGTGCGTTTTAACCAGGAGTCCAGGGGTTTGGACACTTGGTCTGGGGCCCATGGCTGCCTTTCATTCTCGATGTGTATTTTTGCCCAATAAGTGAAGCATTTTTCCTTTCATTGCCGTGGACCTCAGTTAGTTTTCAGAGCAGACCTTCCTTCCAGGGACACTAGGCCAGGCCTAGAGACTTAATTTGACTGTTTTAACTGGGAGATGCTCAGAGCCTCTAAGTGGGTAGAGGCCAGAAACACTGGCAGGCATCCTATCATGGACAGGACAGCCCAAATCAGATCACAGCCCAACATAATTGATGTTGAGAAGTTGAAAGCAGAGATAATGTCACCAGGCTCAAAACTGGCTGCTCGCCATCAGACATGCCAGCAAGACAGAGAGATGGGGTTGAGGCAACTAAGGTGATTTCATTTGGAAGGCAGCGTGAGAAGGTTCTTGCCCAGGCTGCCTTGAGAAAGCTTTATGGAGGCAGGTGCTAAGTGTCCCAGTTGATGCCTGCCTCTCACATTTGCGCCCCCCCCCCCCCCCCATGTACTGGGCTTAATGGTGTATATTCACGCTTAATCTCCCCAAGATGTTTTTCAGTTCTGTGGGTCAGTTCCTCAGGGTATTTGTGACAGACGTGGAGACGAGTAGCTGCTCCAAGGCCCTCTCGCTGACCCCATGCTGTCATGGACATTCTGGGACACCAGTTGTATTTCCCTCCGATCAGCAGTTTTCAGGGTTTGACTTGCTGTGTTGTCTGTGTGCGTTCACGCAGTGATGCCCTGAGTTACAGCTTGTGTCTGGTAGCCGTTCCTCAGAGTCTGGAATCCCAGTCCCTGAGGCTGCAAGCGGATTAAGTAAAATCTGCATACTTGTGTTTTAGAAAGTGACCTACACAACCAGAGAACCTGGAACCTAAGGTTTATGGGTAAGCTTCAAGAGGCCTAGTGGCTCCCCGGCCCTCAGCTCGGTTTCAGCATAGTACTGTGTGAACACTGGGACACTTTGATGGGTGGGAGGCATTTGACCTTTTCTGTAAAGACTGTGATTCAGGGACCTGGAGAGCCACTAGGATGCCTGAGGAGGGTCTAGCCACTGGCTTTTTCTCTCAGAACACAAAGCAGCCTGAAGAATCATCATCTTCTGTCTTTCAGAATCAAGAGATTGAAGAACTGACAAAAATCTGTGACGAGTTGATCGCAAAGCTGGGAAAGACCGACTGAGAGTCGTCCCGTGAGCTGTGCAGGTCCGAGTCTGGCTGCTTCTGTCGTGACCACATTTATCTTGCCTTATCCAGAAATAACCCCCACTTTGCAGAGAAAAGTAACTGTTTTAAAAGCACATGCCTGCTGCCGCCCGTCGGTCCGATGCTTCACCGCAGCTGCTGTAGCCTGACTGGTGAAGAGGGAGTCATGTGGAGATGGAGTCACGGGATCGCAGAACCAGTCACGTGACCGCAGAGCCCTGGACCAGGTTGCCAGCTTCCTTTAGGCTGGCTTGTGCTTCTCCAACTCGAGTTCATCAAGCTATCGTCTTTGCTTTTCCCAAGTTTGTGAAATTTCTAATTTTGTGGCAACTGTGTGGGTTTATCTCCCCAGCTCCTATCTGATATTTTTATGACCTACTTAATCTTTTAAATTTTCAGTATCAGCAGTCTTATTGAAGGGGACAGTTTGACCCATCATTACTAACACTTTGTCGATGAGGTTTTAAGCTCCCTTTTCTTTACAGACTTACTCATGCACGTAGTATGTACATCTGTACATTCTGCAGCCTTTCCCCTGAGGCATATCCAGATAAGAGCCTCTAGGCAGGAGCTTGGTTACATAAATAAATGTAGACATTTATTTTGACATTTTGAAACAGAGCCCTAGGTCTAAAAGCCAGCTTGAGCCTTCGTAGAGGATGGGAACATAGCTCCCTTGGTAGAGTGCTTCCTGTGCACAGAGCCCTGGGTTTGGCCCCCCCAGAACTACAAACACTGGATATTGGAGTGTATGCCTGTAATCTCAACACTCCAGAGGTGGAGGCAGGATGGTCATACGTCCAAGGTCATCCTCAACTTCACAGCCACTTCGAGGCCAGCCTGGATTATATGAGGCCTTGCTTCAAACAAGGAGCAAGTGGAAACATGGGGTTACCCTAGCTAGTGAGAGGTAGGACAGGAAGATCACTTGTACCCAGAGTTTAAGGACAGCAGTGTACCAGGCAAATAGTCCTTTTCTCAAAAATCAAACACCCAAACCAAACCTTGAGTCAGGATGGGGAGGTTGAGGACACGAAGGCCAGGGGACATAGGGTAAGGAGGAGTTGCTGTGCTGTCTGTTGCCCCAGTATTTGGATACCCCAGGACCTTAGCATTGGCCCTTTGTGCTCATACAGAAAGCAGCGTCACATGACCAGCAGCATGGGCCTCCCTCAGAGCTGGTCTTGGATACATGTGTCCACCCAGAGCCTATTAGTGTCTAAAACAAAAGTCAACTTTTGTTACCTACTTGAAAAACACACAAATGGGACTTGGGAAAGGTTTAGTTGATCTTGTTAAAAGATGATAGAAGCCTACACACCAGTCAGAGAGTGAAGAGCCTTGGTTTTCCATGCTTACAAGCGCTGCAACCTTTTAGAGACTTAACAACAGCAACAACAAATGCTGTCCTACTCGAGATGGGCTTTTAAACAAAACAGGAGGTAAAGAGTCCTATGGTTCATGCTCCAAATCAGCCCCGTGAACATTTTAAGCAAAGACTGCTTGAATGCTGGGAAGGGGAGCAGGGTCCACACAGACAAAATGGAATCCTGTGAACTCATACCGGATTTACCCAGAGGGCCATTAACTCCCAAATAGAAATTTCCCACATTGATACCAGTGACTTCCTTTCCATCCGTTAGGCAAAGCGGAATCTATTCAAGTTTTGATGCTTTTTTTTTTTTTGCCTTAATCTTACACCGAGTCTTCCTGGCAGATGCGCACGGTTCATTGCACACATCCCTCCTTGTAAAGCATTGCATGAGCCAACCGCAGCAATGAATTGTGCCTCGTGGAGAACCTCCATAGATCTCAAAGACAGTGCTCCTTTAGCAGCGTGTTACCGTGTGCTGTAACCTTTAGATCCAGGGAAGTAACGTCTCCTCAAGCTAGGAACCACATGTTGTCAATATGCATTTATTATAACCGGTGCTTAGGCTAGGCTGTGTTCTGAGGCCTACTGTCTTTTAACATTTTGTACAAAAAGAAAAAAAAAAAGAAAAAAACTGCAAGCAGACAGAAGTTCTCTGTGGTTGGAGAAATGGCTTGACAATCATTTGGGCTCTGAATTTAGTCACAGCGGCTTACTGTGAAGCCCGTGGCAGTAGACATAGTGTCACGTTCAAGTGTTTTCAGGGGACGCAACCAGTGTCAGCTTAGCTGTCTTCCGCATGGGAAGCTAAATTTTGCATTTAAAAAAAAAAAAAAAACACTGCAGGAGTTTTTGCTACAGTGTTCAGGCAGCATTCATGTGAGCTCATTTTATTTTGACTTATTTTCAGTATGAAAGACTTAAGAGTGGTCTCCATCGTAAATCTCTTGTTTTCTGATTTTTGTTGTTGTTCTGAGATTGTACCCAGGGTCTTGAACATGTTAGGCAAGTGCTTTTCCGTGGAACTGCATCTTCCCCGGTCATCTTTTTAAGCATGCGTATTTTTTAAGGCGTCCTGTACTGTGCTGTGTGTTACCAAGGCACAGGAGAGGAATGGTGATTGTCCCTCCCCGCCACACTGGTGGACAGGCCCTGAAAACTGGGCCCTGCTAAATGAAGCTGCTGTACAGGGGACATGAGCTAGCCCTTTAAGCAGTGTTTGCCAGTGGCCTCTTAGTCATCACCATTGCCAGGAAGTGTTCACCAATTCCAGCTTATGGAGATTCTCCAACAAGAATAAAAATGTAGCGTGCACAGCTGGCAAGTTAAGAAAATAGACTAGGCAGAGTAAAGTCTATTTATTTGTTTTTCTTAATTAAATAAGCCCTAAAAAGCCTTTTAGCACTCTGGAGAGTAAAAATATAAAGTCTTCTTCAACACACCATGCTGGGGGGCCAAAAGCTTCTTTGTTAGGTGATTAAATGGGGAGGCCAGACATGGTGGCACATGCTCATGGTCCTAGCACCCTGGAAGCAGAGGCAGGGACTTAAAGTTCAGGCCTTGACTGGGCTATACTGTAAGACCCTTGTCTTCCCAGGCTGGAGAGCTGGATCTGTGACTCGGTGGTAGCGTCTGTCTACCACACACCAGGCATTGTTGTTTATCCCCAGTACTGTAAAAACAAGTAACAGAAAATTTAAAACAAAAGACAAACGCTCAGAGTGGCTTGGGAATTTTAGGTGATCTTGTTGAGCCTCTCAGCATAGAACCGTTTCTTCAGTTCTGCTTTGCCAAAGTACAGACAACTTTTACCCATCAGTATTACAGACTGACCAGTTTGCCGTGGGTCAGAAGGCAGTGTAGACTCTGTTTGGAGACCTGGAATTCCCCTACACTTCGTATTCTCTGAAGCTGTAGTGTGGATTCAGGCATCTTCAGAAACAGACCAAATTAGGAAGTGCCGAAGCACACAGTTGGGAGGCTTGGACTGAAGAGCATGGGATGAAATCCCTGATTTCAGGAGTCTAGCTTAAGCCAAACTTACTTTCCAACCAGTGGCCCTGTTCTCCCTGCAGACTTGCCACTGCCTGTGCACAAATGCTTGCCCACTCACTAGGCAGCCCTGGGTTTAGCATGGCAGGCCGAAGCCTTCACTTTGAACAAAGATAGCACAGGCTAGAAAGAGCACTCTGCGGCTCACAGGCTTTTCAGGATCTGTGGCCCAAGTTCAGGGCATACTGAATTGAAAGTGGTGTGGACCTTCTGAAGCCCCCCTCCCGAGTTCCCTTAGGCCCCATTTCAGCTGCTGATCTTGGGGCTCAACCATTCCTACTGTCTCTGTAGGACTGAGGCCCTCTAAGCTCGCTCTCAGGTTTGTTTTTTGTTTTTTTTTGTTTTTTGTTTTTTTTTTTTAATCTTCGTGGGAAAAGAGAATGTAGATGTTCAAAGAGTTAAATGATTTAGGCAAGGAATTTAAAGATGTATATATTAATGAAGAATTTTAAGGGTAACAGATTACTATTTACTTACTAATGAACAGGTAAGATCTGGGAATCCCAGAATGCCAAGCCAAAGGTCGAAGAAATCACCTTTCAAAAAAAGTTTTAATAATGAAGTTATTTCAAAGGAGACTGATGTCCAAGAAATGTTTGACTGGTCTCCAGATTCCGATTATTTTTTAAAAAGCAATTCGCCAGGGCCAGGGACGTAGCTCAGTTGGTGACATACTTGCTCAGCATGCACAAGTCTCTGGATGTCATCCCCCAGTGCTGGGGATAAAAAAAAAATCAGAAAAAAAAAATTTACTCAGTCCTTCCTGTATGGAGAGAAAAGGGAAACGGGTATAGAACCAGCTCTTCTCCATAGGCTCTCTTCTAGAACAGTACAGGCAAGCACTTGGCACTGCATAGAGTAAAGACTGCACTTCTAGAAGTTTCCATCCAAATGCAGCCCCCTGTCCGTGCCTCTCAGCATGCAGTTCGATTTGGACAAATAAGATTCCTGAGGAATGACTTCCTTCATTGCACCGCGGTTTCAGCTTTATGTAAACACACACACACCCCAGTTGTAGTTGTAGTTTGGAGTTGCTGCTGCTGTGCTGGCCTCAGGTAGTCTGTGTGATGTTTTCACCGCTCAGAGGAGGCCAAGCGTGGGGCTGAGGTCTGGCCTGAACCTTCCCTGTATGGTGTCTTCAATACCAACTCTCAGGATGCCACTCTATCCCCCTGCCTTCCCGTGGTATCTGAGTATGCTCAGCAAAAGTGCTTCCCCCTTCACGGAAGTAACTGACTCAATATTTGTGAGTAATTTTTCAAATTGACAACATAGAAATCTGAACTCTGAAACCCACATCCAGACCAGATACAGGGCAGCGTGAAGGTCACACCCGCAGCCTCAGCTTTGTCCCTTGCAGTCCTTGGGACAGGATTCAGGCACTCGGTTAAGTCTCCAAGGCATTTGTCAGTTTCCAGTATTGCTGTTAGCGAGTCTGTGTTTGCCAACAGATACCCACTGTACTAATGTGCCAAGTGTTTATTTGCACATCTGCTCCCACTGTATCCAGCAACCCCCCTCCCCCGCCTCCTGGTGCCCCGGAGTGTGTGAGGAGACCCTCACTGGGTCGGGGGTGGGGGGCACATACTGCATTGACTCCTGCTGTCAGGACGGTGTTGTGTGGAATAATCATCCTCATAGATTTTATACACATAGTAATTTCCCTTTTTATATGTCAGGTAAATATTTGTAAAAGTTATACTCACACAAAAGAAATTATTATGATAATTACTAATATATTTTTTCCATGTTTCATTGCCTGAATAAAAACTGTTTACCACTGTTGCATCTGGGGTGTGTTCTTTTCCCTGGTTGTCACTTGTTTTATCCTTGACTTTATGGAAGCCTCCATATTTCTGTCTGAAAATAGAAAACAGGACATGTTCTTGCCCTCGTTTTCTTTGGCTTCATGCATTTCATTGGGCATGTAATTGAAAACAAAACAAACTCTGGAATTCAGACCTCGCCATAGAAACCACCATGACGGCATCTGTGCAAACAGGATTTTTGCTGAGTGCTCTGTGGTCTCACCAAGAGCCGAGTCCACCCTGGCAGTTTTCAAATTGGCAGAAGCCAAGTTACGCCAAGCTCTTCTAACTTGCGGAAGGACCCCGGGGTGAGCTAGAGCTGTGTAGAAAATAGCTGGTGCTTCATGGGTTTTCTAGGTTAGTCTAAGAAGAGACTTTAAACACTAGTCGGGCAGGCTCTCCATCTAGGGGTGGGCCAGGGTAAAGCTGGAAGAGAGTAGAGATCGGCAAGGAGATCAGGCACTTCCTTACCTGCTTACTGTGAGGCTCTGCAGTCTGTGGTGGTCCTGGATTGAGGGTACAAGGTACTTCTCACCAGCCCATGGTGGTCCTGGTTGTGCGGGGGGGGGGGGGGGGCAGATACTTCTCACAAGTGTGTTCTGACTGTAGAGGAAATTCTACAACAGGTCTTGTTTTCTTAGCATTATTGGCGAAATAAGATGAAAATTTGCCTTCTTAGATAAAACCATTCCTGTTTTCTACAGTCAAAAATAGGAACCAGGCATGGTGGTGGTGCATGCTATCAATCCCAGCACTTGGGAGTTAGAGGCAGGTGGATCTCTATGAGAGTAAGGCCAGCCTGGTCTACATACAAAGTTCAGGGACACCCAGGGCTACATAGAGAAACCCTATTTCAAACAAAGGCACCCTTGCCTGATGAAAATCTTTGGCCTGGAAGGTTGAGGTAAAGGTTTAGCTTTGGTTTGGGGGAACACATAGGCCCCTCACTTAGGTAAAGAATATTAGCAGGGAACCGAGGTTCTTGAGTTCACAAGTTTCTCTTTTAGAAGTATTGCCTATGAGGCAAGATATTCCTTGCCGCCGTCCTGGAAGCTATGATCCTGCCTCCTGCATGTTAGATTACAGGCTCAAATTTCTCTTTTAAAGTCACCCCCCCCCCAGATGTGTCCACTAAAAGCAGATGTACCGGAAGCGTGTTGCCTTTCTGTACGTGGTCCAGAAGCATGATGTTGTTAGCCTAAGTTACAATGATGGAAGAATCTGGCTTTCTATCCCAGACACAGATCCAGGTCTAGGCTAGATATTGTAGTCTCTACTGTCTTTTTCTAAGTTTGTGCATATTTTATGTGTGAGTGTGTGGTGGTTTCAATAAGAATGAGCACCATAGGCTCACATATTTGAATGCTTAAGTCACCAGGGGGTGGAACTATTTGAAGGGATTAGAAGGATTAGGAGGCGTGGCCCTGTTGAGGAAATGTGTCACTGTGGCTTTGAGGTTTCAAAAGGCCCTGCCAAGCTAGGGTCTTTGTGCCTGCAGATCAGAGTGTAAAGCTCTCAGCCCCTGCTGCAGTACCTGTCCACCTGCCTGCCACCATGCTCCCTGCCGTGATAATGGACTGAGTCTCTAAAACAGTAAGCCAGCCTCCAACGAAATGCCTTCTCTTATGATAGTTGCCTTGGTCATGGTGTCTCAGCAATAGGACAGTGACTAAGATGGGTTGTTTGGTCTCTGTGTATGTCTGTATGTCTGTCTATCATATGTGTGCCTGGTACCCCTGGAAGCCAGAAGAGAGTGTTGGATTGGACTTACTGGTGGTTGTGAGCCACTGTGTAAGTGCTAAGAATCCATCTCCGGTCTTTTGGAAGAGTAGCCAGTGGTTTTAACCACAGAACAAAGTCTCTCCAGCTCCAGCCTGCTTCACTTCAGACCTTCCTTAGTTTTGTACCCAAGTGAAGAAGAAATTATGGTTATATTCTCCTGTGTTCTCTCCCCAGAAGCCAGTGTCATTCCAACCAAGTCTCTACCAACATGGCTATGGCTCCAGGAGACGCTTCCTGAGAGATGCCTCCTGAAAGAGACAAGTTACATTTCCCACATCTCAGCAGCCCTGAGGTCTTAAGACAGAAATGTATCAAATCGTCAGCTGTAAGGCTTTGTGTAGAGTTAGGCATTTTTGTTCTCCACATCAGAAATGACAGGAAGTCTTGGAGCTGCAATTAGCTAATGTGATGTTTACAGACAGAGACATAATATTTTGCTGAAGAATTAACATCCAGACAGCCCCTCCATCGTGATGGTTGATACAGAACATGCCTTCTAGTTTGCTGAAGGGCCGTCCATTTGTCTTGCATGACCAATTTTGAATTCCCCAAAAACTGAATTTTTATTTTAATTTTTAAAAATTTTTCTTTGGTTTTTCAAGACAGGGTTTCTCTGTTTAACAGTCCTGGCTATTCCAGAACTTGTTCTGTAGACCAGGCTGGCCTTGAATTCAAAAGATCCATCTGCCTCTGCCTCCTGGGTGCTTAAATTAAAAGCGTGGGCCATCATGCCCAGCCTTAAAGTAACCAATTTTCAACCAAAGGGGTCTATTTCCCATGTAGCATCAGCTTCGGTGCAGACATGCACAATGGCCACTAGGTGGCTTCACTCTCAAAGGCTTCTATACTGATTTTCAAACTGCAGCTCAAAACTCGTTCTTTCGAAAATGAAAAGCAAACAGAAGCCTCAGTATTTGGTGTGCAAGCAAATCTGGAAGGGGCAGTGCTGTCCACAGCTTGTGTCAATCACATGCTTTGGATTTGGGTATTGCTGCAGTTGAGGGTTTTTTTTTTTTTTTTTTTTTTTTTTTTTTTTTTTAGATCTTCCTGTTTTGCGCGCCTCTGTGTATGTGTGCATGCGCGTCTGTGTAGTCCCGTGTATATTATATGCATGCCTGGTGCCCATGGAGGGCAGAAGAGGACACTGGATCCTCTGGAACTGGAGTTATTGATGGCTGTGAGTCACCATGTGGAACCTGGGAGCCAGGCAGTTCCTTTGGAAGTGCTTTTAACGGCTCAGCCAACTCTCCAGGCTCTAGACTGCGGTCTTTAATGCCCTGAGCAGGAGGTCTGGGAGTTTAAGATCACTCTTAGAACTTTAAAAGCCCACAAAAGGAAAAGCAAAGACTCTTTCCTCTCTTACGCCAGCATAAATCAAGCTCTTTCCCCTCCCGTGGCAGCAGAGGGCAGCCTGCTTAGGCTCAGAGCCCTGTTTCTGTTCAGGGCCATAGCTAAAAGGAACCTGCCTTGCAGCCAGGGATAGCACGACTTGCAAGGGTAAGGCCTGGGTTCCATGCACAGCACTGCAAAGTTAAAAATGAAACATTTCTTGGAAGTAATAATTCACTCGGATTCCAGGTTCTCAAAACAACTTTTCCTGCACAGTTGAAGTCCAAATTCCAAATATCTCTGTAAGCAATAAGCCATCTTTTATTTAGTCTTCACTTGATCTGAGTCATTTTCTCTAACCGTCAATGCCACTGTCCTTGGACATGGGTTAGTTAAATGACCAAATGAAAGACTCATGTGTTAGCCTCATAGATTACAGAATGGGAGAAAATTGAAAGTTGAGTCCTAGGAGGGGGCAAGCCCAGGAGAGAGCAGGCTTGCAGGACCATCTTATATAGGGAGAAAACAGAGTTTGGTAAGAAAGCTAGGCAGTTGGAATATTTGTTAAAATAGTCACCGACTTCTCTGAACATCTTAACTGTGGAACTATTTTAAACTTAGAGAAGAGTTGTTGGGGTTCACCAGGCATCTGATCAGTTCTTCCTGCCCCAGGCTGTGTGGGGTCCAGCAGCCTTGTCTCCATGGTTGGCCTCCCAGACCAGCAGTCCTGGAGGTGCTGACTTTCTCTCCTTGCTTTCTTGTTCTTTCTTTCTTTTCTCTCCCCTTCCTGTAATTGCCCCTCAGCTCCTCCTTTCTCTTCCCTCTTCTCCTCCCATCCTAGCCACTTCTTGTTTTTTTTCCCTTCTCTTTTCCCTTTTACCACAGGAGGGATGGCTCTGGCTGGCTCTCTCTCTCTCTCTCTCTCTCTCTCTCTCTCTCTCTCTCTCTCCCACTCCTAAACCCTGTTTTCTCAGACAATTGTCCTGATAGGGTACAAGGACTATGAATCCTTCTGCTCTGTGTTGGCAACAGGAATTACTGCAGTAAAGCAGGGGTGTCATGAGCAATCTCACCTCCAATGTATACATGTCTAATAACTCCGTAGAAACGAGAAAAGGACAAATCAATATGCAATGATTTAAAGCATCAAGTGGAGAAAAGCTTTTTTTTCCTGTTGCTTCACTGCATGCTGCCCCTGTGCAGCTCTGATGATCAGGGTTTGAGGAGAACTGGGGTTAAGGTTTGGCTGGTGTCCCTTCAATCCTGCCAGTCCCTCTCCTCACCTTGCCAACCAAAGACACCAGGAATCCGTCTAGCCCCAGAAACGTGCGTGCTTTATAAAACCACATGTTAGAGTATATATGTGCGCAACTATGTATGTTAAAATCTATCTGTGTGGAACTACACACGTTAGAATTTGTGTGAGTGGAACTATGTGTGCTAGGATCATCACTGTCACCTAAGAGGGTGGGAAGGCGTCATTGGCTAAGCACCATTGATTCCCTGAACCTACATGGTGGCTCACAGTCTTCCATAATTCTAGTTCCAGAGGATTTGATGCCCTCTTCTGAACTCTGTGGGTGCCTGGCACATTTGTGGTACACATACATGATGCAAGCAAAACACTCATACACATAATATATAAGGTAAAATTTTTGAGGGGGGTTATGTAGGGGTCTAATACCCAGAAGAGGACTCTCTCTTCCCAAGGAGAAGGGGAGGGTGGAATGGGGGGGGGGAACTGTGTTGGGGGTAGTGGGAGGAGAGGGAGGGAGCTTATACTGGGATGTAAAGTGAATAAATAAAGTTAATTACAAAAATTTTGGAGGCAGAGTCTGGCTGGCCTAGAACTGAGTATGTAACCAGGTTGGCCTTGAAGTCACAGAGGCCGTCCTACCATTGTCTCCTAAATACAGGTTTAAAGATGTATACCAATATACCCAGTCCCCCCCCCCCCAAAGTTTTTAGTGTAATTTTTAAAAAAGAATTAAGAGGCAGCAATGGCTCAGTAGGTAAAGGTGCTTGCCACCAAGACTGATTTGAGTTTAAGCCCCAGGACCTACTTGATGGACAGAAAGAACCAGCTCCTGAAGGTTGTTCCGGCGTCCATGTGCATAGCATGACATGTACACATAGACACACACGAATAATTCTAAAAAATGTAAAATTATTTGGTTTAAAAAAAAAAATGAACCCTAAAATTGTCCCAGCTGCGCGACTTCAAATGACCTTCCATAGTCAACTCAAATCAGTGACTCAGCCATGAACGATGCAGAACTATCCAAGCCCACATGTGAACTGAAGGAAGAGACTTCAGGGATTCACGTCTGAGTGGGCAGTGGTGATCTGTGCGCACGGTCCCGCCCCCCTGACAAGGGTAAGTTTTCTGAGTTTAAGAGTCATTTAACTTAAGTTTTATTTTCTAGCGTCCCGTGAGACCAGGACAGGACACAGCAGAGGAAGCAGGCAGCCGAGTATGTCCCAGAGAAGATCAAGAGGCCCAAAAGAAAAGAAGGCTCAATGTCTCAGTGTCCGGGCTTTTCCCTTAGAACCGCTAGATGAGTGGTTCTCAATCTGTGTGTCGCGACCCCTGTGGGGTAGCATATCAGATATTTACATTATGATTCACATCTGTGGGTCGTGACCCCCTTTGGGTAGCATATCTGATATTTACATTATGATTCACAACAGTAGCAAAACTACAATTATGAAGGAGCAATGAAATAACTTTATAGTCGGGGTGTGTGTGTGTGTGTGTGTGTGTGTGTGTGTGTGTGTGTGTGTAGGTCACCATAGCATGAGGACCTGTATTAAAGGGTCACAGCTTTAGGAAGGTTGGGATCTGCTCGCTGTTCTGTTAGTGATGTTGCTTTCTTTCTCTGGGTCCTGTCGCACTCTGCAGTTCACAGTAGACCATGTTTTCATAACCCTAACTTGCAAATACTATTTTTTAATTTATGTATGAAAAGTGACTAGCCCATGCCATGACAGGATCCCGGATAGAAACAACTTCAAAAAGACCGGCAAGATGGCTCCATGAGTAAAGGCAACCAAGGCCCACCAAGACTGAGGACCTGAGTTTGACCCCTAGGACCCACAGGGGTGCAAAGAGAGAACCAACTCTCACCAATTGTCTTCTGACTTCCATGCATACCCTCCTATTTACTAAGTAAATAAAATGTAACAAAAATTTTTAAAGGAAGGTAAAGGTTTATTTTGATATGGTGTGAGTGGATTCATTCTGAGAGAAGCAGGGCATGGGGGAGCAGCTAGGCTCGAACCTAGGCGCACCTGGAAGGAGGGGGTGTGTCCATAGGCTGGCGCTCTCCTTACTTAGGTTCCTTTCTGCTCTCCCAGCCCACTGGATTGTACCGCCCATACTGCCGGTGAGTTAGAGGTGTGCTTCACCAGTGTCCTCAGTGATTCTGAGTTTCACTATCACAAACATCAGCCTATGACAAAGCAGAACTCTGTGAACCGCCTGCTACCCAGGTCTCCCTTCTGGAAGATTCTGAAAACTGCACTGAAGCGGAAGTTAGTATTTTATCTCGTTTATAGCCTCTAATGGGAACTGTAGGATACACTATAGTGATCGGAACTCAATCACGAGAGTCACACAGCCAGAATGAGGAAGCTCTAATGTAGCTTGTCTTCACAGTTTGTAAAACAAATGTTAAAGTCAGAATTTCAAATACGGGCCTTTTACAAGCTGAGATTTATTGTGTTTTCAGAGTCATGGTCACACTAAAATAGTTTCAGTGGTTGACAATCAACGAGAGTTCAAAATCGGTCATGTGGGATTGGGATGGGGTGTGGCTCAGTAGTTGAGGCTGGCCTACGGAATTTGTTGACTACCTGGGACTAAGGTCTTCAAGGTCAGGGAGTGCACGAAGGCCATTCCGACCTTCTCTTTTCTTCTTGAAACCCAGAAATGAAGCTCATGGAAAAGACCTTCTTCCTCTTGGGAAGAGCCAAGATGTCTACGCAAACTCACTCACCTCCATAAACTGGCCAGCATCTTCCAAGCTCCTGTCCCCATCTTACTATTTTTTTTTATCCCATGTAGCTTATGAGTGTTCATGTCTAAAAGTGTCTCCTTTTCCACTGGTTCTCAACCTTCCTAACACTGCGACCCTTTAATACAGTTCCTCATGTGGCGATCCCCCCAGTATAAAATTATTTTGTTACTACTTCATAACTGTAATTTTGCTACTGTTATGAATTATAATGTAAATATCTGGTAATATGATAAATAAAATTATCATGATCTGAAGGGGTCTCGACCCACAGGTTGAGAACTGCTGTCCTAGGGTCTTCATTTTTTTTTTTCTTGTGAAGGTACTTACGAACTTGTAGATAAAGCCTGTGTGCTTTTCCTTTGTTAATCCGTCTTACATCAGTTCCAGCTGGATACTGTAGGAGAATGGAAGAAAATTTACCTCCTCTGAAGTGCTTTTTAACTCTTATTTTTAAAACTGGGTTAAGTAAATTTATTTATGTTGTGCCGGTTATATTTTTGTTAGCAGTTAGGGTAGCCTGGGAAAAAGGAACTTCATCTGAGAAAATGCCTCCAACAGATCGGCCTGTATGCAGGTCTGTGAAGCATTTTCTTGATTAATGGTTGAGGCAAGAGGGTCCAGCCCATTGTGGGTGGCATCACCCCCTAGGCAGGTGGTCTTGGAAGACATAAGAAAGTTAGTTAAATGAGAGCCTGGAGAGCAAGCCAGTGAGCTGCCTTCCCTGTAGTCTCTGCTTCAGTTCCTGCCTTGGCTTCCTTCGGTGATGAACTACGGCATAAGCGTAAGCCAAATCAATCCCACCCCCATCCCGGAATGGGTGAGTTAGTTTTGGTTAGTATTTTTATGACAGCAACAGAATGCAAATTAAGACGTGTGTGTTTATGTGTTCATTTTGAGGCAAGTTTTTACTGTGTAGTCCCCTGGTTGGCCTCAAATGTATGATCTTTCTGCCTCTGTTTTCGGTCCTATATTTTAATACTAAATAAAAGCAACCCCTGAGGGGCAGAGATACGGTTCAGTGAGTAAACCTTGTGCCACATAAGCCTGGTGGACTCCTGGGGAACCCATATAAAGGTGGAAGGAGAGAACCAACTCCACAGTTATCTTTAGACCACCACTCTTAGGCCACAGTGCATGAGTCCACACATCTCACACACACATGATGATGGTGGTGGTGATGATGGTGAAGATGGTGATGATGGTGATGAGGATGATGATGATGGTGGTGATGAGGATGGTGGTGATGAGGATGGTGATGGGGATGGTGAGGAGGAGGAGGAGGATGGTGATGAACTGTGCCTGAGTTTTGGGATTCTAGGCGTGTACTACATACCCATAAAATTATTTTAAATGAGTATATAAAAACAAAACTCCCAATGTGATAACATATGCCTAGGATCTCAGTATTTGGGAGGCTTAAGCAAGAGTTCGAGACCAGTCAAGGTTATATAGAAAGACACTCTAAAAAATTTTTTTAAATCAAATTAAAAAAAAAAAAAAAGAAAGTAAAAGAGAAGGGGCGGGGGTAACAAGATGGTAAAAGGCTTTTGCTGAAATGTCTGATGACCAGAATTAATCCCTGGGACCCACCTCAAGTTGTCCTCTACCCTCCACAAACATGCCCTTTCCCTCTTTCTGTGTCTTCCTCTCCTTCCTTCCCTCCCCCCTCTCTTGCACACACATAAATAAATAAAAAGAAAACATTTGCACATATTAACAGAGCAATTTGATGTTCTGAGTCATATAAGCATTGTGCAATGTTTAAATTGGGTTAAACACATCTGCTGTCCCTCAGATATTTGTTCTTCATGTTAAACTGCCAAACACTATCAACAGAAGTGACCCAGCAACTCCTCCACTGTGTAATTTGTTGTTAAAGAAATGAATTTTCATCCTGAGCACAAAATATTACTGCCAAATGACAGACCATGTGAGAGACCAGACCCCCAAGGGAACAGACCTGAGAGAGGCCAAATACTGAGAAATGAGACCATGTGAAGACAGATTATAAGAGACCATATCCTGAGGAGAGAGACCCCCTGGGAACCCTGGTGGACCAGATCCCAAGAGGAGACCATGAGAGACCAGCAGGTAACAGGCAATATGGTGAGAGAACAGCCCCTGAGAGACCTGACTCGGGGAGTACAGACAGAGAGAGAGAGAGAGAGAGAGAGAGAGAGAGAGAGAGAGAGAGAGAGAGAGAGAGAACCCTGTGAGGACAGAGCCTTAGAGATCTGGCTCTGGGACGACAGACCCTAAGAAATTAGACCCTCTGAGACCCGACCGTGAAAGATCTCCAAGGCGACATGAATAATACAGGCGCCGTCTGAGCTCACTTATTAACTGTGGCAGAAATAAGATAATTTCTCCGGCCCTCTTTCCATGTATCCACTTTCACTTTCTTAGTGCGCCCGAAGGAACCTAATGGTGTCTCTGAACTTTAAAAGTAAGTGAAATTTAGCTGTAGCTAGAGCATTTGCCTGGGACCCAACCCCCAGCACAAAGGGGAAAAAAAAAAAAACAGAATAAGAAACGAATCATTATTTTGACAGCTACACTGAGCTCCAATGGCGCTCCCATGGAGGTGCGCTGCGCCCACCGCGGCGGCTGTTTGTGGTCGCCTGGGTGCGGTGCGGAGATGTGTTTTAAACTGAATAGCAGTCTTCAAGAGGGAAATCACGCCAAGTCACCGTAGCAACGTCTCCTGGGAGCACGGATGCTCGACTCTAGTGACAGCAATTTGGAGATTGATGTGGGAAGATCATGCTCAATAGAAACACCATGGGGACGGAGAAACTTGAGCTCGCTCTTGGAGGTTTGTTGTATTAATTTTCCTCTCTTCTCTTCGGCGACCACTAAGCTTCTTTCCAGCATATGCAAGAACTCTGCTGACCTCTGTGATTATTAGCCTTGGTCCAGGCCCTTGTTCTACTCCAAGTTTCCACTTGAAGAATGGGTGTACCTCTTCTGACTGGGCCCTTCCACCTTAGGAGGCCTGGTTTTGGATCTAGCACAGAAAAGGTGACCTTGAGAACAGGGGACTTCAGAAATTAAGGGAGATATTTAAATAAATAATAGCACCCTGTGTGGCCCACTGAGACAGTATTTGACTAGCATGTACAAAGCCTGGGGTTCATGTACAAATCCTGCGTGGTATGAGATAATACATAACAGACAGAGGCTTCATGTTCCCCCGGGAAGCCGAGAGATGGGGAAACGGGTGAGCAGGAGTCAAACGGAGATTTAACAAAGGGAACAGGCTAGGAATCGGTGTAACCGGAACCTTGAGTTTCCTTACGAATGTGAGAATAATTTTGCAGGGGGATGTTTATCTTAAAACAAATCTAAAGAAAAACTGACTGACAAGCAGGAATGGAAATGTCACTGGGTTCCCAGCAGGAATCAGTTCGTAAGTTAGCGGGGCAGGATGTGCTCCAGTTCTTAAATGTAGTTTTAAAGGCCCCTTTGGGTTTAAATTGGCTCCAGGAAGAAGCCAGGCCCTTCTCCCAGGGGAGGTATCTTTGCAAACATGAATAGAGGAGCCTAGAGGCTTGCTGTGGCCAATGGGGTAGCAGGTGCTGAGGGCAAGGGGCCAAGCAGAATGGTTCTGTTCATAGCAGACTCAGTGACAAATTCTGCCAAATTCTGAGGTCAAATGTTTGGAATTTGAGAAACTCCCTCTAGGCCCCTGTTTATTCTATTTTCCAGGACACTAAGTCTACATGAGAGATGTCACCAGCAGAGCTCACAAAGCATGCCCAAGGTGTTTGACTGGCAACCTCGGGAACCAAAACCAACATGATGTGTGAGTTTGAGCCGTAGTAAGATCTGCAGCTAAGCAGCTGAAGACATTGCCCACTGCGAGCAGGAGGCCGGGCATCTCAGGGGAAGGGGACCAGCTTCCTGAGACCAAATAGGGTTTGTTTGTTTGTCTGTTTGTATGTGTTTATATCATAAACTCAAACTTACAAGCATAAAATTAGCTTCAAACATTAGAATTGGGCCGGGTGAGGTGATCCATGCCAACAGTTTCAGTACTCTGCAAATGGAAAAGGGAGGATGGTGAGTTTGAGGCTAGCCTGGACTACAAAATAATAAATTTGAGGCTAGCCTGGACTACTAGGTAAGACTCTTGTCTAGAGAGGAAGAAAGAGAAGAGGAGGAGATGGAGAAGGAGCAGGATGAGGAAGAGGAAGAAGAGGAAGAAGAGGAGGAAGTGGAGGAAGAGGAGGTGGAGGGAGAATGACACTGTTGAATATATCTCCATAATAGAACATTTGGCCAGGCGGTGGTGGCGCACGCCTTTAATCCCAGCACTTGGGAGGCAGAGGCAGGCGGATTTCTGAGTTCAAGGCCAGCCTGGTCTACCGAGTGAGTTCCAGGACAGCCAAGGCTATACAGAGAAACCCTGTCTTGAAAAACCAAAAAAAAAAAAAAAAAAAAAAAAAAAAAAAAAAAAAAAAAAAAAAACCAAAAAAAAAACATTTGACGAGCATGTTTTTGGGGTATACCCCAGCACTCTTTGTATGTGTGTGTGTGTGTGTGTGTGTGTGTGTGTGAGAGAGAGAGAGAGAGAGAGAGAGAGAGAGAGAGAGAGAGAGAGAGGCAGACAGACAGACACCAAGCCCAGGAAAGCCAGCTTCCCCAGGCACAACTCAAGCTCCAAGTCTCAAAGCAATGTCACCTATCAAGACTATATCAAATGCAAAGAGACCCAGAAAGATGTTGCCTCCCTCCGCCCCCAGTGAAGACATCAAGGGCCTTGGTGAGCCTGGACCCTGGAGTCAAGGGACTGGTCTGGAGCATCTCTTACAGGTGCTGTCATTTCAGGAGACTCTTTCCTCCCTCCTGCAGAGCCCACATCTTCCTCTCCATTTCATGTCTGTTCCCAAAACCTCTTCTCTTTGCTCTGGGCCACCTTTGTCACTGAGCGTTAGGAAAACAGCTGGACAAGGTGATGCTCCTTGGAAGGTAGAGATGGGAAAAATCAGGGGTTCGTGGGCATCCTCAGCTACATAGTGAGTTTAAGAATGTGGCTTAGGCCTGTAGGGGTGATATATAGAAAACAGCACCCGGTCCAGCTTGTTCCCGGGCAGCCGCCATGTTCCCGCTGCTCCTTGGCTCTGACCAGGGTTCTGGCTAGCTAGATGCGCAGGCCCTGCCACCCATGAGACACCAGCATGGAGGATGGCTCTGCCAATCCACCACGCTGCATCCACAAAGCGTGGCTGAACCCCAGGCAATATCTGCCATTCTAGCAGTACCTGGTAGAATGAAAACTCTTGAAGCTTAAAATGATTATCTAAAGGATTTATATATTTAGAAATACTCAATTAACAGATGCTCACACAATTAGAGTTGTTACCCAATATCTAATCTTTTGATAGAAGTTGCTACCCAGGACAGCTTTCCACCCATCCGTGGTTCTCCATGGCTGATAGCCTCCTCCTTCTCCTCCCCTTCCTCTCTCTCCCAGTTCTACCTTTTCTTCTACTGACTAATCACTGAGCTCCACTGCGAATACAATGTAGCAGAATAAGTATCCTGCTACATGGGCCACGTGAGATTTCACACACACTCCCCAAAGTCCAGAGTATTGGCTGCAAGTACTTGGTCAGCTTCTCATCGAGTCTTCCTTAGTTTCCTGTTATTAAATCTTCAGGGTCCTTCTGCCTTGCCCTCTCTGGGGTGGTAAGCTTTGCTCCCTTGGAAGCTGCTGGGGGCAGTCATAGACAGGCCACTCCAGACCACAAGTCGTCTGGAGATTCTATGAAGGGCCCTGAACAGAGGTGGCCCTTTCTTTCAAGGTTTGCACTTTGCCCATGACAGGACACCCAGGCAGGGTGCCCTAACACCAGAGGGAGAGAGGCTGGGCTCAGAGGGTGGCTTTCGGTTGCTTTTGTTTGTTTGTTTCTCGCTTCCCGCTTTTCCTTTTGGTGTTCTGGGTCAAGTTGTTATCTGAAACCCAGGCTAGTCTTGGACTCATGCTTTGCCTGTTTCAGCCTCCAAGCACTGGGGTTGCAAGGGAATTCCACCACAGCCTGCCTCATTTTGGCTTTTTGAGAGAGAGGTAAGCCTAGTCAAAGTTGTCACCGAGCAACTTAGACTTGAAACTATTATAATTATTATTAAAAAAATAAAATAAAACCTAGCAAATCTTTCAGTGATGGAAGTCGCTTGTAGCTTGTCAGGGGAGACACTGCCATATCCATTATGACCGTCACTACAAAAGGCAGTTTTTATTTATTTTTTTTATTTTATTTTATTTATTTATTTTGGTTTTTCGAGACAGGGTTTTTCTGTGTAGCCCTGGCTGTCCTGGAACTCACTCTGTAGACCAGGCTGGCCTCGAACTCAGAAATCCGCCTGCCTCTGCCTCCTGAGTGCTGGGATTAAAGGCGTGCGCCACCAAAAGGCAGTTTTTAATATTACCAGTAGTTGCCTGTAAGGTTCTGCGACCTCATAAATGTATACAATTACTGTGTGTACATTGAAAACAAAAATGGTAGTGGTGTATGACCATAATTCCAGTAATGGAAGAGTCTGAGGCAAGAGAGTAAAGTGCTAGAGGGTAGACCAAGATGCTGTCTCATAATACTAATCTCAAACAGACAGACAGTAACAGCACTCACATAGAGAAACCACAGGGCTCGATGGAGGAATCATATCATATGTCACAAAGCCGACTTATTGTCTGGTCAAGACTTGAACAGAGAATTATCACAGTCACCCAGTGTTACTAAATCAGAGGAGACACTTTGATCAGAGTAAGTAGGCCTTGTAGAATCTAGAGTTTTCCTTCAGGACCAGGTGTAGCAGGAAAGAGAGACAGAGATGAAGTGTGTGTGTGTGTGTGTGTGTGTGTGTGTATGTGTGTGTGTGTGAGAGAGAGAGAGAGAGAGAGAGAGAGAGAGAGAGAGAGAGAGAGACAGACAGACACAGAGACAGAGAAAGACAGAGAAAGATAGAGACAGAGAGTGAGACAAAGAGAGACAGAGACGAAGTGTCTGTGTGTGTCTGTGTGTGTGTGTGTGTGAGAGAGAGAGAAACAGAGACAGACAGAGACAGAGAAATGAGACAGACAGAGACAGAGAAATGAGACAGAGAGAGATAGACCCTGTGCCTCCCCAGAGCTCTCCCTCACTTAGGGCCCTGAGTTTTCCTTGCTCTATTAGTGGAACTCGTGGCTAGAGAGTATATAAGATACCCCACAGCCATTTCCCTTCTCTCCTATCCTAACAATTTCCCAGCCTGTCTTTCTGAGACCTCCAAGGGATGATTATGTCAGTCAGACCCAAATAAAGCCAAAGACTCCCAGGGGAGACTCCTATGGCTGACACACCTCGCCTCCATTGGATTGACCATCACCAGGGACATACATGGCTACCCTCTGGGGCCATTAAGGATTTCATATCGTGTGGTGGTCAGTCACTCAGAATTTGGGCCTCTTGTCCCATGCAGCTGGGTCTAAGGGGCCAAGAACTGAGACATTTGTTTCTGGAGACCTGAACCTCTCATCTGTCCTCACAAAGAGATCTTGAGATCATGGTAACTACTGCCTGGGCAGATGACAGTAAGAGACAATTCTCTTTTTCATGCATGCAAAACTAAAAAAGAAACCACCTCTTTTTAAAGGAGGTGCTGGCTGGCCATTAGTCTGATGCTTAGAACATAGCTCACTTAACCAATTCTTTGCTAGAACAAAGCAAGAGACAACACCACCAGCTCTTTGACCTCTCTTGTCTCAGACTGTTATCTGTCGCACCTCAGGTGAAGGGGAAAAGGAGAGCGGGACTCCTCCGTGCACACTGCCAGGAAATGTCTTAGTCGCTGACATCCTTGCAAATATGGACCAATAAAACCACCAGGGGGGTTGTTGGAAGGGCCAGGTCTGTGGGTTGAGGGGGCCCTGGGGAGCCCTCCTGTTGGGCATGTATGCACTTTTGGTATGCAGGCTCCTGAGAACAAAGGAGCTATGGCCGAGGACAGCAAAGCTCCGTGTGGGAGTGAGTTGCCTAACAGCACTGTACCTAAATAAAGAAGGCCACCGTGTGCCTGTGACTGTGTCACAGAACCAATAGTCTGTATTTTCACCAGGCAGAGGGAGGACAGGGGTGGATATAGACTCCGCTGTCACACTAGGGACAACTTCCAGAAGAGCTCGCATGAGTCATTGGTACACAGGCACACTTGCAACAATTTAAATATGGGTGCTGGGGGTGGCCAGATGTCAGCTTGCAAAAGCTGAAATGTTAGGTACGGAGTTGTTGGGCCCTGGGTGTCTAATCCTGTCCTCTAGTGTGGATTTGTAAAGTATTTATTTTTGCTTTGTGTGTGTGTGTGTGTGTGTGTGTGTGTGTGTGTGTGTGTGTGTGAACATAAAGGTCAGAGGACAACCTTGGGTACCAGTCCTTGTCTTCTATCTTGTTTCGAGGCAGGGTCTCTCTTATTTTATCCACCGTTCTATGTCCTCCAGGCTAGCTGGCCTGTGAGCTTCCCAGGGATGTTCCTGTCTCTATCCCCCATCTTTCCCCAGGACAGGGGCATGCTACCATTTCTGTTTTGACTTGGGTTCCAGGCATCAGAAAGAACTCAGGTTGTCAAGCTTGTGGGACAAATGTTTTGCCTGCTAAATCATCTCCTCAGCTCCTTTATTAAATATTCTTCTAGTCCTTTCTATATGAAACTTTCAGCAATTTACCTAAGGATGAGCTAGTACTAATTCTAAAAGAAGAAGAGGAGGAGGAGGAGGAGGAGGAAGAGAAGGAGGAGGAGGAGGAGGAGGAGGAGGAGGAGGAGAAGGAGAAGGAGAAGGAGAAGGAGAAGGAGAAGGAGAAGGAGAAGGAGAAGGAGAAGGAGAAGGAGAAGGAGAAGGAGAAGGAGAAGGAGAAGAAGAAGAAGAAGAAGAAGAAGAAGAAGAAGAAGAAGAAGAAGAAGAAGAAGAAGAAGAAGAAGAAGAAGAAGAAGAGCCAACCAACCAAAACCCAAAATCCGTGTGGCTAATGTAAGTAGCTAATGGAAAAACAAACAAAGAAATAAACAACAACAACAACAACAACAAACAGGTTAGGTAATTGGATATGGCCACAGATGTAACCAGATTTGCTATAGCATCAAATTGGGAATCTAAATGTCCTCCCAATGCCTGTGTACTGACTGGTTGTTCCAGTGCAGCACTATTTGGAGGTGGTAGAATCTAAAAGAGGTAGGAGGTAGAGCCTGGGAGAAGCGAGTTAGGCCATCAGGTTGTACCTTTGAGTGGAACATTGGGACCCCACCCCTTTCCTGTTTCTCTTTGATTCCTGACTGCCATGGGATGAGCAGACCTCTCTGCTACCTGCCCCACTGGATGTACAGTGCTGCTACAGGCCCTAGAACAATGGCGCTGAGTGACCACAGATCGGAAGCACAGAAACTGAGCAAACCAACCTTCCCTTTTGTTAAGTTGACTATCTCAGGTGTTTTATAAGAGTAACAGAAATCCAGTGAACACAAAAATTCTGCCGACAGCTATTTTACTTTTTAAAACCAAGCTTTTTGGCTCCGGGTAGCAGAGTGAATTTGTGTTTATAGCTGATATTCAGAGCAAAGTTTTGGAGCCCAGCCCCACTTCTGTCTGCTCCTCATTTGGCACCTGTTTTAGAGGCAGGATGTGGCAGTAGGAGGGGAATTGATTTGACAGTCAGAGCCAGTTCTAACTGGCAGATACAGGGAAGAACTATGTGGAACACTCAGAAGGCCCTGGGGTGTTTGATTTTTTCAGCACCAGGATGGACATCAAGGACCTCACAAAGAAGAACTGAGCCACGGGGGCAAGGCTACTGAACCAAATTCTCTCTGGTCTTTGGAACTACAGATTCCAAGCCTTCAAGAAAGAACAAACAAGTGAGGATGGAAGACCTCCCTTCCCACATAGGAGGGCTGATCACGAGGGGCCGCAGCTATGGGAGTCTGGACTTCATATAATGTGGTGCTTCATCCATACTAAGTATCTTACTGTGATCTAAACATCTAAACTCTATCAGCTAATTAAACCACAGATGATTTGTATAGTTTTGTATAGTTTTGCTGTTCCGAAGACATTGTCTTTTTGTGTCGAGCTGGGTTAGTAGTCAGAAATAAATGCATGGAAGTGAGCCTGGTGGCTCAGGCCTGTGATCCCAGGTACCTAGGGAGGCTGAGGCAGGGGGATTGCAAGTTCAAGGGTAATGTTGCAAAGGGCTGGAGTTTCAGCTCAGTGGTGGGCAGGACCTGCTTAGCTTCTCTGAGATCAGGTCCTTGCTGGTGAACTTGTGAACTTGTCCCAAAGACTTTCAACACTGATACTGAAGGTCAGTATGGGTAGGGTCACAAATGAAGGTGAACTTAGCCAATGAAAATGATTGCCAGACAGTTATGCTAGGGCTGTAAGCATGGCAGAGTATCACTAATAGTGTCAGGGATTGGTTCTTGACCATGGGATGGGTCTTAGGTTGGGCCAGTCATTGGTTGGCCATTCCCTCAGTCTCTGCTCTGTCTTTGTCCCTGCACTTCTTGTAGGCAGGACAAATTTGGGTCGAAGGTTTTGAGGGTGAGTTGATGTCTTTATCCCTCCATGGAGAGTCCTGCCTGGTGTCAGGAGGTAGACACTTCTGGCTTCCTATCTCCCACTGCTAGGAGTCTCAGCTAGAGTCACCCTCATAGAGTCCCTGGAGCCTCTCCCAACCCAGATCTCTGGCTTGTCCTAGAGAGTTCCTCTCTGCTCCAGCAGCTAACCAAAACAGATGTAGACACCCATAGCCAAACCTTAGATGGAACTCCAGGAGTCTTGTGGAAGAGTTGAGGGAAGGATTGAGGGACCCACAGGGATAGGGACTCCACAAGAAGACCAACAGAGTCAACTGGACCCTTGGGGGCTCCTAGAGGCTGAACCATGAACCAGAGAGCATACATGGGCTGGTTCTAGGTCCCTTGCACCTATGTAGTAGATGTGCAGCTTGGTCTTCATTCAGGTCCCCCAACAATTGGAGCGGGGACTGTCCCTGACTCTGTTGCCTGCCTCTGGATCCTGTTCTGCTAACCGGGCTGCCTTGTCTGGCTTCAGCAGGAGAAGATGCAACTCCATCTGTGACTGTGATGGAGACTAGTGATGGCAGTGCCAGCAGCCCAAGGGCAGGCAGGTCTGTTCTGTGTGTCCCCTGACACTTGCTAAAACCTTCACTGTAAGCATCAGACCCTTTCTCCTTTGCAAGAACTGCCCCCACCCAGTGTAGTCTAAACACACGAAATGAGCAAGGCATCCTAGAGCAGCAAGGTGTCCCGATCTCTGTGCCAACTTGAAGGGAGTAGCTGTAAGTAGGAGATCGTGCACTCACAACAACACTGCTGTCCAGGACCAAAGGGCCACGATGAAGGTCTGCCTGGTTGCAGCTTACCCTGGGCTTTCACTATAGCTCTTCCTCTCAAGTCATTGTCCCAGCCTCACTTCTAACCTCACCTTCCCTGCAAGACAGTCAAGTCTCTCCTGTCACCTACTGACACTGTAAATGCAAGATTCTTTCATGTGTTTGTTATTTCCCCCCTCAAGTGTGATTCACGGGTGGGAGGCTGTCTGTATCTTAGTCCCTGGTGTGTCCCTAAGGCCTAGATGAGGGGATGAAGGGATAATGAGAGCCTGAAATAAGAGGCATAGGTGGGAGGAGGGGAGGAGACTCACAGCACAGGGGACCGGTGTTGCGTGGTGCCTTGTGGGGTGTGGGTGGTGCGAGAGGAGGAGGCAGAGAGGCATTTGGGTCTCTTGCTTGGGCAGCTGGTTATGTCTGCACAGAATAACGAATGTGAAAGAGCCAGGTTTATGGGGTCTAGCCAGGGATGTCAGCGTCAGGTATCTTAAGTTGGGAACATCCCAAAGCAGTAGACATGAGATAGTATGCAGAAGAATTTATATCAACTGGACACAAGCTAAAATCATTTGAGAGGAGAGAACCTTAAGTAAGAAAATGCCTCCATAAGATCCAGCTGTTGGACATTTTTTTTAAATTAGTGATTAATGGGGGGAGGGCCTAGACCATTGTGGGTGGAGCCATCCCTGGGCTATGGTCCTGGGTTCTATAAGAAAGCAGGCTGAGCAAGCCAGTAAGCAGCACCCTCCATGGCCTCTGCATCAGCTCCTGCCTCTGGATTCCTGCCCTGTTTGAGTTTCTGTCTCGACTTCTTTTAGTGATGAGCTAAAGATGTGGAAGTCAAATAAACCCTTTCCTCCCCAAGTAGCTTTTGGTTATGGTGTTTCATCCCAGCAATAGAAACCCTGAGTAAGACCCTGACTAAGTTGGTACCAGCATAGTGGGGCATTGCTGTGACAGACCTAACCGTGTTTTGGGGAGGTTATAGAAGGACTTTGGAACTTTGGGCTAGAAAAGCTATTGAGAGAGAACTCGAAGCTTGGTGAGCTTTCTGTAGTAGATTGGAAGAAAGAATGTTGAAAACCCTGCAGACAATGGAGGCCTGGGGTTGTGGATTCCAGAGGGAAGTTTGAGAGTCACTTAAAGACTTAGATGGTATGTTTGGTATTTTGAGTTGAGAACCTGTGGTTCTGGTTAACTGGGGCTGAAGAATGCGATGTGGGTAACAAGGGATTAGAACCACTCAACTAAAAGCTTTGCTTTACTGGGACAACTGATGCTGGACAGCTGGAGCTAAGAAACTAGCAATGGTTACGAAAAGACCAACATCACTGAGGTGAAATCTGGGAAGCATTTCCTCGGGGTCAGCACACAGAAGCTGTGTTCCAGAGGCAACCAAAGTTGTACCTTTGTGCTGGAGGCTGAACTTTATAATGTAAGAATGGGTTTTGAAAGCATGAAGGGGTCATGGAGAGCAGCTGGGGCCTGGCACTGTGTGGCAGGAGTTTCTGAAGAGAGCTCAGGAGAGGCTACTGTTGAAAGTATAGCCCAGTTGCATGTGAGCCCAGCATTCTAGAGATCCAAGTAGCATAGGATGACCACCCAGAACAGCAGCAGAGGTGGGATGGAGCCTGCCAGAGTTTAGAAGACAAGCTGTGTATGCTGCAGAGGGTGGAGCTGGAGAAGTGACCCAAGGTCCTTGAAGGAGTCCAGAAGACAGTGAATGAGTGAGTCCCTGATATTGGATGTTGAGTTATTTACAGTTTGCTTTGAACTGATTGTGACTGTGCCCTGGTTCTTCCCTCTTGAAGTAAGAAAGTATTTAATATATATATTTTTTATTTTATTGGGGAATACTGTCGAGATACCTTGAATTTTTAAAAGAGATTTTGGATTTTAAAAGAGACTTGGGATTTCCAAAGAGATTGAATTTTAAAGTGTTTGGATTTGTAAGGACTGAGGTAGTTTTAAATTTGTAAAATGTTTTATATTGAGGTGTTGCTAATGTGTGATCTTGGGGATGAACAAGAAAGAATAGGTTATAGCTTAACAGTGATGTTTGTGTGTCAACTTGGCAAGGGGTCACTTGTGCTTGATAGTTTTATGTCAGTTTGATACAGACTAGAGTCATCAGAGAGGAGGGAACTTCAATTAAGACATGCCTCCAAAAAACCAGGCTGTAGGCAAGCCTGCAGGGCATTTTCTTAGTTAGTGATTGATGGGGAGGGTCCAGCCCATTGTGGGGGCTGCCATTCCTGGCAGGTGGTCCTGGGTTCTATAAGAAAGCAGTCTGAGGGGCTGGTGGGATGGCTCAGCGGTTAAGAGCACTGACTGCTCTTCCAGAGGTCCTGAGTTCAATTCTCAGTAGCCACATGGTGGCTCACAACCATCTGTAATGGGATCTCATGCCCTCTTCTGGTGTGTCTGAAGATAGCTACTCATATACATAAAATAAATAAGTCTTGCAAGCAAGCAAGCAAGCAAGCAAGCAAGCAGGCTGAGCAAGCCATGAGGAGCAAGTCAATAAGCAGCACTTGCCCATGGCTTCTGCTTCAGCTCCGGCCTCCAGGTTCCTTCCTGTTTCAGTTCCTCCAATGATGGACTATGATATGCACGTGTAAGCTGAATAAACCCTTTCCTCCTCAACCGGGTTTTGGTCATGGTGTTTCCTCAAAGCAATAGAAACCCTGACTAAACCGGGCAGTGGTGGCGCACTCATTTAATCCCAGCACTTGGGAGGCAGGGGCAGGGGCAGGGGCAGGGGCAGGGGCAGGGGCAGGGGCAGGGGCAGGGGCAGGGGCAGGGGCAGGGGCAGGGGCAGGGGCAGGGGCAGGGGCAGGGGCAGGGGCAGGGGCAGGGGCAGGGGCAGGGGCAGGGGCAGGGGCAGGGGCAGGGGCAGGGGCAGGGGCAGGGGCAGGGGCAGGGGCAGGGGCAGGGGCAGAGGCAGAGGCAGGTGGATTTCTGAGTTCGAGACCAGCCTGGTCTACAGAGTGAGTTCCAGGACAGGCAGGCTTACACAGAAAAACCCTGTTTCAAAAAACAAAACAACAACAACAAAAAGAAACCCTGACTAAGGCAGTGAGATGTGCTATTGAGAGTACAGGAAAAGACTCGAGCCCAGCGGTCACCAGACAGTGATCAGCAAGAGGCCATAGGAAGGAGGAAGTTATGTTTATAGCCAGTCTTTGTGGGGAACTTTATCCGTTCCCCAGTTTCACCCCCATCACTAGATAGGAGGAGAGAGACAGAGAGACAGACAGGGAGATCTGTGAATCTAACTTCTTTCCGTTTCTTTACTCTTGGAGCACGGCTACTAACAAACCATAATCACCCACCTCTTGGGGCTCTAACATTTATGTACCCCCTGAAAAGTTCCCAGAACTCCAAACATCAGTCGCAAAACCTATCTGCACCTGGCAAAACCACGCCTCTGCTAAAGTATAAGGTAAATCACAGTCAGCTGCTGTGGACAGTCGGAAGCAACCCCACATCCCACACCTGGGATTAAAATGAAAGTACATTCTTATAGTGTGTGTGTGTGTGTGTGTGTGTGTGTGTGTGTGTGTGTGTGTGTGTTTTAAAGAAACCAAAATTCCAGAATTCTCACTACAGCTGTGGCTGGTACTGAACCTCTGGGGTGCTCTTTTTTTTTTTTTTTTAAATAGCTTCCCTTGTCATAACCCGTGCAGGAGCCCCAAAAGCAGTAACTAAGGCACAGTTTGCACAGAAGCCTCAAGACACTTCCCCTTGCCTGGCCTCTGGCTGGAAAACAAAAGGCTTAGCTTTGGGGCCGGTCAAGGGAGCAGGTAGGTGCCTGACAGCTGCTCACCTTGGGCCTGGGGCAGAGATTCTCTCCTACACTATGTGCGATAGAGAGCCCGGAGCCAAGGCTCTCCCAATACCCAGGGTTCATTGGGAAGACTGTTCCTTGTCAAAGCACAGGTCACTCAGGAAGTCCTCAGATGAGCAGGGATGGCCATGTGTTGGTGATGAAGAGGATGTATTTTCAATATCAATAGATTAAATTTATTAATGAAGAAAGAAGAATAGAAATTTTAAAAATTAGTGAATGAACCACGGACGGCTCCATTCAGCTACACCACTGGCTCATCCCCAGTCAGTGGTTGGGACTGAAGCCTGCATGGCAACCCCAAACAGATTCTGATGCTCTGTGAGGTGATATTGGGGCCCTTTTGGCAGCTGCTTCACAACCCTGGGTTACAGTATTCAGTCATGCCTTTGTACTTGCTGTTCTCTTGCATGCTACCTCCTGATGATTCCATGGCTGTCCCATCCAGTTTTGTTTCAAACATCACCTTTTCAATGGTGACATTTTTTTTTCTTTTTCTTTCTTTTTTTTTTTTTTTTATGTAGTGTGTCATGATGTGTCATGATGCAGTCTGGGCTCGCTTGATCTTGTGATACTATTTTAACTTCCTGAGAACTGGCTACTCTTTCTTTTTTTAAAAAAAAATATTTATTTATTATTATTTATATACTAGTACACCATAGCTGTCTTCAGACACACACCAGAAGAGTGCACTGGATCCCATTACAGATGGTTATGAGCCACCATTACATGTGGTTGTTAGGAATCGAACTCAGGACGTCTGGAAGAGCAGTCAGTGCTCTTAACTGCTGAGCCATCTCTTCAGCCATCCACCCCAACCCCCCACCCTTTCTAAAGCTTCTCTCTCTCTTTTTTCTCTTCTCCATTTCCTGTTGTATTTTTCCATTTAGCACTGAATGTTTTCTAATATTCTGTAGACATTCATCTTTTCATTACTATAACAAATAACAGAGATGACTAACTTATGAAGAACAAAGGGTCCCTTTTCCTCACCCTCTGGTGGATTTCTAACCACGATTTGTGTCTCTCCCGGGTCCTTTCAGGCACATGGTGGCACAGGGTGTGGTAAAACAAAGACACTCTGCTCATGGCCCAGAACTGAAAGAAAGGGTAGAAAGGAAGCACCCAGCATCCCAGCATCCCAGCATACTCTTGAAGAGCACAGTCTGACAGCTTACAACCTCCTGTCCCTGGTGGTACCTCATTAAAGGTGTGGACCACCACTGGGTGGCCCTATTCGGTTATTTGTTTAGTTCATTTCTGCATGTGTAGTGAATATGAGCTGTGTGTGTGTCTCTCTGTGTGTGTGTATCTGTCTGTCTTTCTCTGTGACTCTGTCTCTCTCTCTTTTAAGAAAGGCTAAGTCCAAACCAACTTCCCATCCCTTTCTTCTGTCCTTCCTTTCCTCTTTCAAATGGTCATGTGACTTACCCAAGCTCACACAGAAAACCAGTGACAAGGCTGAGGAATTAAAACCCTGCTTCCTGAACCACTGACCCTTCCTGCCACCATCCTTACTCGAAAGCATTGCCACCCCTTAAGAATAGTCCAGTAGCTTGTAGGTATCAGCCTGCTGGTTGATGTGGGTTAATGAAGCTTTCGAAGCAGGGTTCTGAGCAGGTCACACAGCCAAGTACAGTATTTCCAAATCCCTTTCTGAGAGCAGCAGAGAGGGAGGAAACTCAAGCATGTGTTTGCTCTTCCGTCAGATTTTCAATTCCTTGCTAATCCCGAGCCTGCTGTCCTAAGATTCCCTTAAAAGGCAATGGTTTCAGTACACAGGATGCTTCATAAGTTATTTTAGCTGTATGAATTTGTAGGTAACAGTGCTATGACGGGCTTGTGGAGTTGGTCATGATCAAATAGCTCACATTCAAAACTATTTTTTTGGAATACATATTAGGTGGACAGGTAACGTTTTACTCCACATATGCAGCATGGACTGGTCAGGCCAGGGCATTTATTCTCATTTATCTTTAGTTCACATCAGAAGCCCTGAAGGGTCTCTCTTCTAGTTACTCATAAAATATGGAGTAGGCAATTGTGAATTAGCTTCAGAATATAATATGCTGACACTCAGTAAAATGGAATGTCTGACTATACTAGAATATCCTTCTGAAGTCTCTCTAGAAGGACACATGAGAAGTTCATGGGTGAAAATGAGGGTTAATATAGTGGGCTGGGGTCCTGTGCAAAGCTGTTGTCATGACACCTGACTATAATTTTGAACATGGGTATACAAGTATCTAAGAAACTAACTCAAGATAGATTCTGTGGCGGTTTGAATATGCTTGGCCCAGGGAGTGGCACTTTTAGGAGGTGTGGCCCTGTTGGAGGAAGTGTGTCACTGTGGGAGTGGGCTTTAAGACCCTCATCCTTGCTGCCTGGAAGTCAGTCTTCTCCTGTTTGCCTTTGGAACAAGAGGTAGAAGAACTCTCAGCTCCTTCTCCAGCACCATGTCTGCCTGGACGCCGCCATGCTTCCACCTTGATGATAATGGACTGAGCCTCTGAAGCTGTAAGCCAGCCCCAGTTAAATGTCCTGACAGATGAACTTGGTGCTGGGTGTTCCTTACTTAGGACCCTCCCTCCCTCCTCAGGATCCTGTGTGGCCCACTCCATCAGTTCCTGTACACAGTCCTTGGGGTGACTGCTAGAACCTGTTGCACTTACTGGAGCCCGATGTTGGACGCCAAACTGTTGCAGCCCGTACTGCCCGTTCCGGTCCGAGGGTCAGGGTCTAGCGAGAGAGAGAGAGAGAGAGAGAGAGAGAGAGAGAGAGAGAGAGAGAGGATAAAGGGGAAGAGACGCGAAGAATGGAGACAAGACAGAGATTCTGATCAAGTCTCATTTATTGAAGGGAATTCTGAGGTATTTATACGCTTTTGCCACGTGCCTTGTAGGCGCGTGGATACCACGTGCCTTGCAGGTGTTGATATGACGTAAGCCTTACAGGCGTCTATAGCGTGGACAGCACGTGCACCGCAATGCCTTGCAGGCTTGGATAGCACATGCGCCTTATGAGCATGTATGGTGTAGATAGCACGTGGACAGCACGTGAACTGCATGCCTTGTAGGCGTGACTACCACGTGCACCTTGCAGCTGGGGGCAGTAAACAGCAACACAAAATATGTGGGATATCAGAGTGTGCTTCAGCTGTTGTAGGCTATTGAAAACCAAATCTTTCGTCAGGGTATATGGTTCCAGATGGCTGCAAAGTTGATCTAGCCGCTTTCTGCTAAAGTCGGCTCCCAACAAGAACCCAGGTCCTCGCCCATACGACTGCTGAGTATATCTCTAGCCCTCTTTTTACGTTTCGTTTTGACACAGGGTTCCATTAAGTAGCCCATGCTTGCTCTGTAGCCCTTTGTAAGGCTTGGCTGTTCAATTTCCTTACTGAAGCCTTCAAGTAGCTGTGCTTACAAGCACGTACTACAACGACTAGTTGCCCTTTACATTTTATTTTATTCTTTGTTTGTTTGTTTGTTTTTTGTTGTTGTTGTATTTTGAGACAGGGTTTCTCTGTGTAGCCCTGGCTGTCCTGGAACTCACTCTGTAGACCAGGCTGGCCTCGGAACTCAGAAATCCGCCTGCCTCTGCCTCCCAAGTGCTGGGATTAAAGGCGTGCGCCACCACTGCCCGGCTTCTCCTATTTTTAAAGAAGACGTGTTTTGTTTTTATATGCGTATGAATGTTTGCCCGCATGTGTGTGTGCACGCACCATGTGGGTGCCTGGTGCTACAGAAGCCAGAAGCCCACATCAGATTCCCCAACACAACAATGACAGATGGGTGTCAGCTGACATGTAGGTTCTAGGAACTGAACCAATGTTCTCTGTGTGAGCAAGTGCTCTTAACCACTGAGCCATACTGCCAGCCCCCATCTTTCCCACTGTTAATCCCCTTTGCTCTCTTAGAGAATTTTGCCTCTACTTTTATGAGACTACCTAAAAATCTAGGAACCATAGATGAGAGAAAACATGCACAGCATTTTTTTAAGTGCACCGCCTTCTGTTTCTTTTTCTTCTTGCTCAGTTTTATTTCACAATGCTTCACCAATGCCCCTTATTAGTTTCCTAAAAAGGGGGTGGTGGTGGGGGGCAGACACACTTCCTTTATGCACGCATCCTGAACACCTGCAGCCAGGCTTGCTGAGGAAAGCACTCAGCAAATATTTTCTGAGCTGATGAAGAGACACACAAATGAATTTTATCAGCAAACACTTAGAGGCTGGACTGAACTCACCTGCCTCAGGAAGGGCACGTGGGTTCAGCAGAGGATCAGCTCCAAGATGGAGCTGAGGACATGGCGGGTGGGGGTGGGGTGAGCAGGGATGTCCCAGGATGAGAACCCTGGGATCAGTGAGCAAGGATTGCACACACTGGGGGGCAGTAGTGATGCACACACCACAGCATTGGTGCCCTAGGCTATCTTGCTGGGTGGCCACAGGGGAAACAGTCAGACCGTGAGCACTGGGGTCATTCAGAACAGTGACCTTGAGAAACACGATCTTGTTACACAACAAGAATGCCCTGCCTCATTTCAATCGTTTGTCTGCTTGTATGAACTCATCACCAAGAGGGTCTTTATTTAATGACTGAATAAAATTTCACAATACATCAAAGTCTGTTTATTTTTTTAAAAATGTAAAAGCTCTTTTTTCTTTTCTCCAAGACAGGGTTTCTCTGTGTAGCCCTGGCTGTCCTAGAACTCACTCTGTAGACCAGGCTGGCTTGAAACTTGGAGGTCTGCCTGTCTTTGTCTCTTGGAATTAAAGGCACGAACCACCACCACTGCCTGGCACTCTTTTGTTTTTTTTGTGCTGTTGGTGATCAAAACTCAAAACGGTGGTGGGCCTAACAAACCAGTCAAGTGTGCTGCTTGCCACCCACTCCCACACACCTGTGGGGGGGAGGAGGGGGGAAAGGGAAGGGGAATTTTACTTTTCTCCTGTCAGCTGCTCAGGGCTACATGGTCCAGTGCTCAGGAGCACCCAGAGTCTGACTGTTGTTCTGACATGGTGCTGGGTCCCCACCAGTCAGAGGCTGCCTCACTCAGTTTAAACACAGGCAAGATCCTGGCTTTGTTTGTTTGATTGGTTATACTGTTTCCAGCTCTCATCAAAAGTTCTCGGGTGCACTGGAGAGATGGCTCAGTGGTTAGGAGCACTGGCTGCTTTTCCAGAGTACCCAGGTTCCACTCCCAGCATCCACATGGCAGCTCACAACTATCTGTAACTTTAGTTTCAGGGGATCCTATGCTCTCTTCTGGCCTCTGTGAGCATTGTACGCCTGGTAGACAGACATACATGTAGGCAAAACACATAAACTTAAAAATCCATTTTAGGGAGGTTACTTACCTGGCCACAAGAGGAAGCAGGTGAGTTGAGTATTGAGATTGTTCTACACTAAACTAGCCTTCTTGGAGGGAGAGCTATTTTGAGCTAAAGAAAAGCACAGAGCCAGAGACCTGAAGGGTGAAGGAGTATGTCTTTGGAGTTGAGTTGGGGAGGGGACAGACAAGCCTGGGGTCAGCTTACTGGAACTGGTGATTGTATGTCTGTAGGAATGTGTGTAAATGTGGGTGCTTCTCTCCCCTGAGAGATCTCTCTGTCTCTCTTTCTTTCCCTCCCTCCCTCCCTCCCCACTCCTTGAGAGAGTATTGCCATGTAACCCAGGCTGGCCTGGAACCTGTTAGGCCTCTTTTGTCTCAGTGTCCTGAGAACCTGGCACGGCTGGTACTTCTTTCTAACCTTCCTCCCTCTGCCTCACCCAATCCTAACTCTCAGACCAAAACCTCTCTGGTTTTCCCTCCACAGTTACCAGGAGTTCTCAAAACCAACCACTCTGCTGATGGGAACAGTATGGCTAAGGGTTTCTGAGCATCCCCACTAGGCAGTAACTGTGAGCCAAGGAGCCTTGTTATAGGGCATGGAAGTGGGTGGAGCCACTCTTTATGAATGATCCGAGCTTCTGCTCATTTATATTTTAGTTCCCTTTTCACATCTGTTGACCAGCCCCGCCCTCTGCTACCTGGTGTCGTTATTCCTCCCTGGCTGTTTAACCAGCATCAGGGGGGCACAGGCTTCTATAGTTCCGACAACTGTCAGTGTAACTATCTGTGGGAACAGCCCTGACTCTCACTCTCATGGGTGTCAGCCTGGCTGGGGCCTGTGGCAGTCAGCTGGTTCATTCCTCGTATTTATCAGGGAGATAATGAACTCACATAATGTCTCAGGGGATATTTTCTGAATTCTAATCCAGTGATACTTCTAGGACCTCAACAAAACCACCAGTAAGAAGTCTAAGCGGAGTGGCAGACACACGCCTAGCATGCTGTAGACCTCACCATCAGACAAAAAAAGAAAAGAGGAGAATGAAAGAAAAAGAAAGAGGTCGGGGCTCTCCAGCTTCAGATGGCTCCGTGCTTAAGAGCACTGGTTGCTCTTTCAGACATCCTGAGTTCAATTCCCAGTGAACATGCTGGCTCATAACCATTGGCAATGTGATCTCATGCCCTCTTCTGACATGTGGATATACATGTCGATAGAGCACTCATACATCAAATAGATAAATAAATCTTTTTTTTTTAAAATAGAGGTTGTCTTAGGGTTTTACTGCTGTGAACAGACACCATTACCAAGGCAACTCTGATAAAGGAAAGCATTTAATTGGGGCTGGATTACAGTTCTAGAGGTTCTGTCCATTATCATCTTGGTGAGATGCCCTACATCTTGATCCACAGGGCAGCAGAAGGAACCCGGGTCCCACTGGGTATAGCTTGAGCATAGATCTCAAAGTCTGCCCCCACAGTGACGTACTTCCTCTAGCAAGGCCACACCTCCTAATAGTGCCATTCCCTGTGGGCCAAGCATACAAACACACATGAGTCTATGGGGCCATGCCTATTCAAACCACCACAGAGGTACAGAGAATCATTTGAGCAATTCCTTTGGCCTGGTGACCAAAAGCTTCCCGAGCCCCTTTAATAAAATGTGACTCTGTGCTCATGCCCTGCAGGGTCCTCAGCAGCGTGGCCTTCCCTTTGCTTGCTCTTCAGCCCTCTGGCTATTTCAGTAGCTGTAACAAGATACCCTAGACTGGGTAACTCACAACAACGTACATTTGTCTTCTCACAGTTCTGAAAGCTGGGAAGTCCAAGGTAGGGCGCCATCATGCTTGATATAAGCTGAGAGCTTGCTCTGCTTCATAGAGGACACCTAGCTGTGTCTCTACACAGCTGAAGAGGCAAATCTGTTGATGCTGCAGCCATCCTGTGTAGATGCTATGACCATCCTGTGTCAGACGTTGTGGCTATCCTGTGTCAGATGCTGCGGGCATCCTGTGTAGACACTGTGGCCATCCTGTGTCAGATGCTGTGGCCATCTCTAGATGCTGTATTTATTCTCGTCTGTCGTAGCCATCATCCTGTGTAAATGCTTTGATCATCTTCAGATGCTGCAGTCAAACAGACACTGGGGCCACTCTCTTTAGATGCTGTAGTCATCCTCAGATGTTATAGCCATTGTCTATATATGTTGTGGTCATCCAGAGATGCTGTCATCTTCCTCCTCTGTGAATGCTGTAACCTTCTTGCCTCCCCCTGAAGCCATTCTCTGTAGAAGCCGTAGACATCCTCAGATGCTGAAGTCATTCTGCTTATGATGGAGCCCTACTCCATATGTACCACTATCATCCTCAACTACTGAGCCCATCTCTGCAGATGCTGCAGCCATCCACTGTAGATGTTCCAGCAATCCTCGGCTGATGCTGTCATCCTTCATAGATGTGGGAGTCATACTCAGGTGACGTAGTCATCCTGTGTAGATGCCACAGCCTTTCTCAGATGCTGTAGTCATCCTGAGATGTACTGTAGCTATCCGTTGTATATCCTCTGTTTATGATGGGGCCATTTTCTGTAGATGCTGTAGCCACTACTCTCCATAGATGCTGTAGCTATCTTCCAGAGCCACAGATTATTTTGGCTTTCTGTGCCTCTAGGTGAAGCATTAGGCTGGCTAGCTGTGTCTCAGTTTTCCTTTTCTGCATAATCCTTGGGTTTATCAGAATTTGTCTTCTTAGGAGAAATGAGGATATGAAATTGATGCTCAAACTTGACATGGTGCATATATGTGTGTGCGTGTGTCACACACACACACACACACACACACACACACGGAATGGATGAGGAGGCAGGGTCTCACCATGCAGCCTAGGCTCGCCCAGAACTCCCACTCTGCCTCTCAGATATTGGGATGACAGGCATGTGCTTAACTCATTGTTTTTGTGATGAGTAATCCCAACGGATAGATACTGAGAGTCTTTGTTGTATATGTGTGTATGTAAGTACCTAAAACATCTTATTAGGAGTCTAACAATTTCCAGTACTGTTTTATGTATAAGAATCAACAAATGGATATTGCATTGTGACATAGCTCAGGGGAGAGGTCTCCCAGCAGAAATGAAGTCTGGGGTTTGATTTCCTGCACAGTAACCGATCAAGTAGTCAATCAATGATCATAATTGTAATGACGAGTTGATCTGAAAAATGTTCCATCACCGAGAACCTTATGGACACAGGATATTTTTTAAAGATTTTAGTAAAGTCAGTTTATGTATGCATTCTTTTTTTTTTTTTGGTTTCAGAAAATATGATAGGGCAATCAATAACAGAGTTCAAACATAAAAATATCTGACATTTGGATAAGCTATTTCGGGCAAGTGGGATGGTGTAGCTGCTGGGAAGGATTTAGCATTCGTGACTGTCAAAGAACTGCTTGCTCATGTTTGAAAAATGAGCGATGGTGTCAAATTGCCATGATGCTCAGAAGCTGATGGGTATCTGAAGCTGATGGATACACTTGACTTTGTTCACAGTCTGTAGGGTGAAGCCTCTGCAGACACTTAAATTCTCCATTTCAGACAATGATGCCAACTGACACCTGAAGGGCGACATATTTTTTGGGGTTGTGTGTGTGTGGTTGTAACATTTTAATCCGGCCTCTTCCTGGCACCTCTGCTTATAATATCTCCTCTCTCATAGCTCTGGTCTTGACAACCTTGACTGTTAGTGGTAGGCATCCATGTACCTGCCATCTGGGGCCATTCCTAGTCTTCTTCCTGAAGCCTGCCCACTCTGAGCTGGTTGGCGGGTGCAGGGTTGTGGCAGTAACTTAGGCTGAAGATGCCAAAAATAAAATCGGCCCCTAGATACTCCCCACCCACTGTGTGAGGTCTTCAAGATTGGGCCGGGTAAATTCTAGCAGCCATTACTCGATTCCCAGCTCCCTCAGTGTCATGTAATCACTAGTTTTATTCCAATAATTTTCTGCCATACTTCCTTGTCATTTCTGAATACAGGGGGATCCACTCTGTAATAAATGAAGAAGCAATGGAACCAACTCTGCTGTCCATTGTGAATCTGAGTGGCTTTCTGCACCCCATGAGGCTCTACGGGAGTTGCTCCAAGCATGAAAAGTTTCTTTTTAAGAAACTTTAAGGTAGGGTGGCGTGGGAGTGGCCACGAGGGTGAAGTAGGATTGGGGTGGGTGCAGGAGTGGGGTAAGGTGGGAGTGGGCACAGGGGTGGAGTGGGGATGAACACAGCAGTGGGGTGAGGTGTGAGTGGGGTGGGAGTGGGGACAGGTGCGGCTGTGGGGTGGGAAGAGACGGTTTTCAATGGTTTAAGAGAACTTGCAGCTCTTACAGAGAGCCTGAGTTCTTTTCTCAGCATCCACACTAGGCAGTTGAGAACTGCTGAAGCCCCTGGCCTCCAACGTCATCATCTGCACTCACCGTCCCCGTCTGCACACCTATTAGCATGACTTTGTAGATGCTGATATGGTGTCATCAGAGACATAGAACGTGGAACAAATCAATCAGCGCAAAGAGCCTCCATTCCACAGCCCCAGCTTACAAGACCCATGTTTTATCATTTCAAACTGCGGTATAAGTGGAATCACAGAGCAACGGGATTTCTGATGGTTTTTCCTACTCAATATCACTAACTGAATGTTCATTGCATCATGTATAATAATGAATTACTCCATTTTTAAAATTTTCATTCAGCTGTAATCTTCTGCGGCATGCGTATACCAACTTCTTAAAACCACTGGCTGAAAGATATGTCTGCTTTTCTATTTGAGGGTTATTATGAACAAAGCTGCCACAAATATTCATGTGTAACCCTCAGCCTTAAATTCTCTGTGACAGGGCTGGAGAAGTGGTTAAGAGCACTGGCTGATCTTCCCAGAGGTCCTGAGTTCAATTCCCAGCAAACACATGGTGGCTTACAACCATCTGTAATGGGATCCGATGCCCTCTTCTGGTGTGTCTGAAGACAGTGTATTCATACTCATATGAATAAGTCTTAAAAAAATTCTCTGAGATAATGCACTTAGTGTGACTGCTGGGTCATGTGATAGTTACATGTCTAATTTTGTTTTGTTTTTTTAGATAGCTCAGACCATCTTCAGACATACATCTTTCTAGCTCCACCCCACCAAGTACTAAAAGTATCACTCTGCTGGTTTGAATGTTTGTTTATTTATTTATTAATATTGGAAAATAGAAAAGGGAGATTTACTCGATGTGACTACATTGGGAAGAGGACCAAAGCGATCCAGCAGCCACTGCCCTTAGTAGTCTTCTGGTCCTGAGTTGAGATTAAAATTTAAACAGAAGATCAAGGTGCTGTTCTGCCCACATTGTCTCCTCATGGTCTGGGTTTCAGTCTCATCCTGGAAGGCGGCCTGGCAAGTCCTTAGATCTTTGGACCTCTTTCTGGGAGACAAGCCTTTCCTCTGGCTGGTACTTTTCTTTCTTGGGGCATGATATTCTTGAAGAAATTCCCATTTCCCTGGGGTTTGTTGGTTCAGCAGTCTGATTATCCGATTGAGAGACAGAAGAATATTTCTACCCGGCCAGTTACAATTTCCTGGTTTCTTTCTTTTAATTTTTAAAAAAGACATTTCTTCTCTTTCTTTTCTCCTTTTTCCTTCCTTCCCCCCTCGCTCTCTCCTTCCCTTATGTGTGTGAGTGTTTTGTCTGCATGCATTTGTACGTGTCACATACATGCTATGTTCAAGGAAGCCAGAATGAGGCATCAGCTCCCTGTGACTCAGTTGTCAGCCCTCACATGGATTCTGGGAGCCAAACCCAGTCCTGTGCAAGAACAGGCTATGGTTTGCTTGCTTCTTTTGTTTTAAGATTTATTTACTGTATGTATATAAGTACATTGCCGCTGTCTTCAGACGCACCAGAAGAGGGCATCAGATCCCATTACAGATGGTTGTGAGCCACCATGTGGTTGCTGGAAATTGAACTCAGGACCTCTGGAAGAGCAGCCAGTCCTCTTAACCACTGAGCCATCTCTCCAGCCCCTGTCATTCTCATTGTAGTCATTCAAATACACGTGATATCTCGACAAAAAATTATTATCCTATCATTTTTCTTTACACAGAGTTTTTTGCTTTTATCTTCTCTACAAACATCCATGAAAATGTTTTATTGAGGTAATAAATTGCAGGTATATAATAACAATGATATTACTAAATTGAGATACATAATTGCACATAACATGATATTTAAAAGACATAAAGTAAATGGCATGAGTGAATCAAGAGGTCTGCTTTTATCAGCTTGGGGTGATGCTGCCCCCCCCCCCAGAGGGCCCCCTCCCATCAGGAAAACTACATAAAACTTTGAGCTGAAACAGAGGCTCTGCCCACACAGTCCAGCCAGTCTCCTGCCCAAGGTCCTCCTAGGAGTGCAGACCATGGTCTGGAGCACATACAATCTTGGGAACTCAAGGTCGCCTCTCTCTGTCCTGTGCCACGGTTAGCCACTCCATTATGGACACAGGGATGAGTCAGATACAGTCATTAACTCCCTCTCCTTCCCCATACCTTGTCATCTTCCTGTCTTCAATGATTTCTTGGCCCTCTTGCTATTGATTCACTGAGAATCAGGAACCATGTACTCTGACTACTCAGACTTTCTTACCTGTGCCTGGATCTCTGTTGTCAGAAGGATGACAACAGCCCTATGTTATCTCTGGAAACCCGGATGATCCAGTCGGAGGATGAGGTTACACCCGGCTGAGTATCCAACTCCAGTGCCCTCAGAATTGAGCCTTAGGTGTCAGCATAAATCTAGTTTCCTGGTGCTGAAATTTGCTAAGTGAAAGAGTTCAGTTGGACTGGGCTCAATTCTCCAATCACATACCACTTATTTTGAATACAGTTTCATCTGGAGCCATTTGCGCAATTATGATGAAATTTGAAGAAAAATTCCAAGTCCCTAGCAATTCACCTGAGTTTTCTTGAGAATCAGAATTTACCTGAGATTTAGGGGTTTTTTTTTTTTTTTTTGTTTTTGTTTTGTTTTTTTAAAATTAAACATGTATGCCACAATTGGGGAATTAGCTCTGGGTCTCCTGTCCTAGGCAAGTACCCTATGAGTAAGCTACACTTCCAGTCAAACAGAAGGGAGGCTTGTGTGAGAGCAGTTATATTTTGGCAAGTGTTTTAAAGTTGAGAACATAGCTATTTATATGTTATTCTTGTCTTGACCACAAAGCAACTATGAGACCATCAATGTACTTTTATAATAAGAATTACTTTAAAAATTCACATTTCCCCTCTAACCATAAAGAAATACCTTTGGGGCTAGAGCTAAAGCTCAGCAGTAAAGAGCACTTACTGCTGTTTCAGGGGACCCAAGTGCAGTTCCCCGCACCCACCTTAAAGCTCACACTCTCTCTAACTCCAGTTCCAGGAGACTCCATGTGTCTTCCGGCCTCCTAGGGCACACCATGCACACGGTGCACTTACATACATGTACACAAAACACTCATACACATGAAATGTAAATAGACACTTAAAAATCATACAGAAAACAATTTATGCTTATTAAGAAAAACTTAGAAAGTCCCCCCAAAATAAAGATTTAAAAATAAAACAAAGTAACTGATCATTAGAGCCATTGCCCAGATAGTTGATGTTAACATTTTTAGGTGATTTCTTGCAGAATGAAGGTTATTAAGCAACACTTTTTGCCTGTACTCAAAGGCTTAGAGGAAAGCAGACGCCTGAGCAAGTGGGAAGAGTTGCTGGTTTACGATCTAGTGCTATGCAGTTTGTTCTTGTTACTTATTTGTTTTGAACATCCTGTTACCTACCCCCACGATGGCCTGGAACCCACAGAGATCTGCCTGCCTCTGCCTCTGCCTCCTGAGTGTGGGATTAAAGGCGTGGGGCTGGTGTCCTTTTTACCTTGCACTGCATTAGGCCGTTTCCTTTTGCTATAAATGGATACACAAGTCCGAGCAATCAATGAATAGAGGTTTGTCCCTGGGTTTTATAGCTAATGGTGGCATTTGTGTTCAGCTCAGTGCAGGGCACCTGGGGCCACGAAGGCTCCATGTAAGATGCAGATTTTCAGACTCACAAAATAGCCTGTGGCCACTGGTCCAGAATGGATTCCCTCAGCCTGGTCAGCTTTTTTTTTTTTTTACAAAGAGCCATCATTTTTATGATTATTTATTGACTGGAGAGGGAGATGGGTACTGTGGGGTATATGTGGAAGTCTTCGAACATCTTGTGAGAATTGGTCTGTCTTTCCATCGTGGGTTCTGGAGCTTAACCCTGGGTTGTCATGCCCAGTGGTTAGTGCCTTTAATAGCTGAGCCACCTTGCTGCCCAAGTTCCCTAGTCAACTCCCAAAGGTCCATTTGGTCCCACCTCTTAGTACCTCATAATGAGAATTAAATCTTCTATGAGTTTTTCAGGGCCTACAAGAGTTGTTTCCTCTTAAAATTATGTGAGGATAAGTATTACTGTCTCCAAATACCCCTTTTGATTTTCTTACTGTCAGTGCTATGCCAAGAACCCTTGGGGTCAGTCGCTTGCCTTGTTGATGTCCAGGCATCTCCAGGAATAAGTAGTCCCAAGTTGATTCTCACTGATGGTGTGGACTGTGGCCTCCACATGAATTTACTAATAACCTTCCTTCCCTGTGTGCTCTCAGCACTGAGCATGTGAAGTATAATGGAATCTGAAAAGCCAAGTGAAATACAGTTCTAAAACACAGTCATGAGGTTAAAGGTAAGGAAGCTGCTTGGTTCTCTTGGTGAAGAAGCTGGCTGACCAGCTCCTCCCAGAAGCTGTCAGGGTCACAGGACTTGGCATCTTAGTGGTAGACGGCAGGTACCACGCTGACTGAAAGGCCCTCTGCAGGCAGGAATTCATAGGAAGGACTGACTTATTTCTGGGAACACTCAGTTTTAAGTTTTGATTAGCGTCAGATTTAACAGTGTAGCTATGTTTTCCAAAACTTAGCAGAAAACAATTCTGGTGCATATGTGTATCTGTGTGGACATGTGGGTGTGTATACATACACGTATCCTGTTTGTATTTTACATTTGATATCATGCATAAACTCCCAGGAGTTCACAAAAGTTTTATCTCCTTCCATCTGACTTTATTCCTGTACCTTACTGCAGTCTCCCTGTGTTATAAACAGAAATTTCCGATGTTTCTGCCACTTCCCTTTTTTTTTTTTTTTTTTTTTTTTACTCTGGAGACTCTGAAAATTTGAACTAAGAGACGGTGCTGGACTTGGGCTGGGATGGCTGACCTGTGATTCAGAGCTGATGGCTCAGATCATGACTGGTTGTGTGAGTCTGAGATTCAAATCCACATTCTTACCAGACAGGATCCCAGCATGAAAGGGAAGTGGACACTGCCCCACCCCTAACCAAGAAGACATTTGCAACTGGTCCCTGCTGGGAAGAGGAAAATTGGTTTTCTCCAAAGTTAGGTATATATCCACCACACTCCATGGTAGGAGCAGTCAGGCAACACAAATCAGACTTCATGATGTGTGTGTGTGCGCGCATGCTTGTGCATGTATGTGCCAGCATGCTTTTTTGTTAATGTTTTTGTTTTGTTTTTGCATGCTTATGCTTTTTTTTTTTTTTTTTTTTTTTTTTTTTTGGTTTTTCTAGACAGGATTTCTCTGTGTAGCTTTGGCTGTCCTGGAACTCACTTTGTAGACCAGGCTAGCCTCGAACTCAGAAATCCACCAGCCTCTGCCTCCCAAGTGCTGGGATTAAAGGCGTGCGCCACCAATGCCTGGCTATGCTTATGCTTTTTGTCTGAGAGAGGGAGAAAGAACATAACATTGGGTAGGTAGGGGTGTGGAAATTTCGAGGAGTGGGGGAGGGGAAGAGTGTGATCAAAGCAGGTTCTATGAAAACAATTGAAAAAACAAATATATAAAAGTAATTGAGCCCACTTGCAAGTTCATTTTCATGAGACTATGAACATAATGTGTGCAGGACTGTAAAATGAGACACCAAACATATGCCGTAAAGAGTGGAATTTCTTTCCAAAAATGGGAAGAAAAACTATATTCTTCCATCTGTCAAATGAGATGAACAATCCATTCTCTCCCTAAGGGTTTGCAAACAGCTGGCTCTTTGTAGAAGTTTCAGGGTGAACTGTAAAGGGTTTTTGTTGTTGTTTTGTTTTTCTAAACAGGTTTTCCCTGTGTATTTAGTCCTGGCTATTCTGGATCTACCCTGTAGCCCAGGTTGGTTTTGAACTGAGATCTGCCTGCTTCTGTTTGCCAAATGCTAGCATTTGGTATAAAGGTATGTGCCACCATGCCCAGCTCACAGCACGAAGATTTTAATGCAAGACACAACACTGACTTTTATTTGTTTTGTAGGATGGAACATAGGGCCCGGAGCATGTTGGGTAAATGCTTTGCTGCCAAGCTGCCCATGGAGCCTCTGACATCCTCAGCACTTAGTATGTACCCTAAAAGCACAAGCCCACTGGTGCCCATTAATGGTATAAGAAAGACAGGACTGTTCTGCAGAGACACAGAGAAGGAAAGTAACCAGTTCCTTGATTGTCCCATTAGTTAATGACATTAGTTAATGTCATTAGTTAATGACAGACTTGTCGCTTGATGTTGGAAGTCCGATTACTAAATGATCACCAGCTATGAGATTGTTTCTTGTTTCCTTATGATTGTGTCCTTCTTTGCTCAGGGACCCTCAGTGGCTCAAGAAGCCTGCACAAGCGACTGCAGAAGCCTTGGCTCAGCACTGGGGGACCCCATAGCTCCCCATCTCCCTGCTCTTTCCATTAAACTCTCTTTGCACCTGTGTGATGGTTTGAAAACAGTTAACAAGATGGGATTTGGGGTCACTATAGAAACAAACGACTGGGCCTGCCTGACTGTGAGAGACTTTCTAGGTTGGGTTAGTCTGAGGTGAGAAGACCAAGTCTAAACATGGGCTGTGGTCCCAGGCTGACCAGGAGAGAATGAACAAGAATAAGCATTCACCTTTCTCCGCTCTGACTATGGGTGCAGGGTCCCCTCATTTCCTGCTGACTGTCCTGCCAAAGGGATTGTGCTGCTTGAGAGCTGACCCTCTTCCTTACTTCCTTGAGATGCTTTCGTTAGGCTTTGTCTCACAACAACCAAAAAAGTAACTGATGTGCTCCCCACCGGGGCTGGTACACTAACACTTCATTTCTGAGCATTCTGTGTGTGTGTGTGTGTGTGTGTGTGTGTGTGTGTGTGTATGTGTGTGTGTGGTACTGTACTAGTGTGTGTGTGCATATAAGCACTTGTGTGTGGAAGCCACAGGTTAATGTCACTTGTTTTCCTCAATTACTTTGCACTTTTTTTTTTCCCCTTAAAGGTTCTCTTATTGAACATGGGGTTTACTGATCCAGCTAAACTGTATGGCCAGCAGGCCTCAGGGACCGTCCTGTCTCTGAATCCCCAGTGCTGGAATTATAGGCACCCAACTGTTGTGTCCAGTTTTACAAACTTGGGTCCTTGCCTTGCAAGCACTTTATCAATGGAGTCGTTGTCTCGGCTAGCATTTGATCATTTTTGGTCCCAAACCCTCCTTTTACCTTTACACTCATCATCTTTCAAGGTCTCTTCAAAGTCCTGTTTCCTAGTATCTGTAACCAGAGTTGCTCAGTCTTCCCCAGATCTCTCCCATTCTTTGTGTGCCTCTGTCTGTTATGCTAACTCTGTGTCACGCCGCAATGGGGTACCCCCAGGACTGTGTGTGACTTTCCATCTCAGAATTTTTATTTGTTATTTTAAAAAATTGTTTGTGAATTACTGTTTTGCCTGGCTTTATGTCTGTAAAGCTGTTGTATTCCCTGGGAGGGGCAGTTATAGACCTACAGCTGCTGTGTAGGTGCTTGGAATTGAACCCAGGTCCTCTGGAAGAGTAGCCAGTGCTTTTAACCACTAGGCCACCTCTCCAGTCCTAAAATTTGCTCAGGACCTGCATAGGCACTGTGACCTAACATGAACCCAGTACTTGAGAAGTTTAGACAGGGGATTCCCAGGGAAAGCTTGTTTGCTTAGACTAGCTGAACCAGCAAATTCAGGATTCAATGAGAGAGATATTCAAACAACCTCTGGTCTCCACACGCAAGCACTCTTGAATGCATGCATTCACACATTCTTGTGTGCCAACACACAGATGAACACACACATACAACCCTAAACACCACAGAATATATATCTTAAAAGCTAAATCTACCATTAAGGCCCCTCAGCTTGCCCAAAGGGGACCATGATTAAGAATTCGAAATAAATCGTTCACATTTCTATTTTTGTGTTATATATATATATGGCTTTGTGATGGTTTTTATTTTAATAGGAATTTTTCCTCCCTCCTTCCCTCCCTCCCTCCCTCCCTCCCTCCCTCCCTCCCTCCCTTCCTCCCTCTCTTTATCTCTTTCTCTGTCTGAACTGAACCTTGGGCTTTCCTAATGCTTGTTTAACATGTGCTGGATCATTGAAATCACACTCCCAAGCCAGCTATCTGCTTCCTTGGTCTGGGCATGTATAAGAATGTATGCATGCAGGTTGACCTGACTAACCCCTTAAATGATTCTAGTTCTCACCATGGTGAACAATGCTTCCATGAATATGCAGACACCCTTGTATTTATGTAGCCATGACTTCCTTTAGGATATCCCCGTCAACATCTTCTTGTAGGTGAAGTAGAAATACAATGACCAGAACTGGGGGGGGGGGGGCGTGGAATCTTGAATTCTGTCCTGAGCTCTTTGTAAAGCCTGTTACATGTCACTGTAGCTTAGGGGAAGAAGGCCAGACACTGACATCTGTGATAAGCTTTGTACCTGGGCTTCACTGTTGTACTGTTAATAGTCATCTCAACAAAAAATGGGGGCAATAATGGTTCCTGGAACTTGGTGTCATTGTAAGACATAATTGTATGTATGTATGCATGTATGTATACACACACACATATATATGTACATATATACATACACATATATATGTGTGTATATGTATATATATTGATACACACACACATATATATATATATATCTCAATTATCAGTAAGTGCCTAGAAAATAAGAAAACAGAATGTATTTGAAAAGGAAAATGATGATAATTGGTTCAAAAACTGAGCAGAATAATAGTAGTTCGAGCAATAGTGCAGTACTTTTTTTTGCACTCTGCTATTAAAACAAGTAACAGCTGCCTAGAAAAATGGCCACCGACTCCTGGAAGTATACTACATGGGCCCAAAGCAGTTTATCTCTGGACAAAACTCACCGTTTTGAAGAGGACCAAGCGAATTGACTTTGGCCTCATCAAGTGGCCCCAGCTGCAGCTCAATACCTTGATAACAGGAACCTCTGAGGTCAGAGACTAACACAGTTCCCTGGAGGGAACACTGGCTCACCGCTCCATGTCATTAGCCTCTCTGGGTCACCAGCCATTAGCTTTGAAGATAGAAAGTTCAGAACAAAACAGCTGGGTTACACGTGGGCTCCTTAGGATCCTTACCAGATGTCTTCAGTTTTCAGGGGATGTTTCTCTATTGGAAGATTCTAGGAGTAACTGAGTCCTGTATTCTGGAGCTGAGACCACTGACTAGCCGCAGGATCTTCGTCAGATTGTGGAACTTTATGCTGCTCTGATCCAATGAGGTGCCCGAAGTGGTTTTTGACGTCCTCCTCCCTACAGATGAGATTCAGGTCGTGGGTTTAGTGCAGTGAGACAAAGCAGATGCATAAAGTCAAGACAAGGAAAATATTTCAACATGAGTTTATCAAGAGACGCCAAATGCCCGAGAGGCTAGATACAAAAGCCGTTGGTCGTGTGATTTTTTTTTTTTCCCTCCTGTGAAATGTCCCATATATGTAGACTTGGTGGAGAGTAAATTAGTGATTACTCAAGGCTGGAAGGAGAAAGAAAGGATGGAAAGTGTCTGGAACTGTACAGTGGCTATAGGTGAATGAACAATATGTCAGGTGTCACCACATGTGCACTTGGTTAAAATGGTGTCATTTCTGGTATGTGTATTTTTTTTGAGACAGACAGACAGACAGACGACAGACAACAGCAAGTGAAGTTGAAGCCCTGCTCCAAGGTGCTTGTTAGAGGACGTGGAGGGGTTATCTGAGAAGCATGGGAAACCAGGATGCCAGAAGGGATTTCCGCGCAGAAATGATCATCTAGTCCCTGCTGGGGACGGAGGCAGCAGTACTGAGACTCCCAGTGACTATGACCGGTCCTCAGCTCCCATTCTTGCTCTCCCCCGGGGAGTAACGATTACCTCAACTGTACTTAGCCTCACTCAAAGCTCACCGATCTACAGCTTACAGTCCGTGAGAATCACTTCCTGTCACGGAGGCTCTCTGGAATATTGAAGGCGGAGTCCCCTGCCTTCCAGGAGGGCACATACAGGTTCCCACCTTGTCTGTGTTAGAAACTGAGGCCTTTGGCTTCTTCTCAGGCAGCTAATACAGTAGTGCTAAGAAAATACTTGTGGGTCCGTGACTGGGTGAGTCAGGCAGGCCCCAATGGAGCAGTTTTATCGGTTTTAATAGGAACCATACCATGAAATCTGATGCTCGACCGCACTGCTGCTAAGCTGTCATCCCAGCGGGATTTTTGGCCAGCACTCATTCAGCAAATTCGACCGGAGCTGATGGATTTTATTTAGATATTAGTCTCTATTTTACGGTAAAAATGACCATCTCATTAAAAAAAATTACGCAGCACCTTTGTGTAGGGAAGAAACCCTGCAAGAATTGACTCACTTGACCCAGATATAGAAACGGAGGCACTGAGCGGGTCACGGGTCACCAGCGGCCTAAGGGGTGGGAGTCGGCTTGGAGAAATGCTGCTTGAAGCCCAAGGCAGGGCAAGAGACCTCCACGAATAAAAATTGCAACGTGCAAAATTGACGTTGATGTTTATTTCAAGGGAAATGGCTGTCCCCCCACGTCGAGTCTTTTCCTTCCTCATTCAGAGCAAAATGTTCTAAAGCAAACGTCTTTTTCACACCTGAGCGAACGGGCGGCTTATTTTCGCTTTGGCTATCAAAATAGAAGAGGAAGCGCCTGCGGTTTCATCTGTGGAGCTTTCGGGGCGTGTGCTGCAGGCCGTCCTGCCTTCCGTCCTCACCTGGCTGCGGGCCTCGGCCCCCAGGTTATGCTACCAGGCTGCCTTTGCCTTGCACCGTACTTCCCAGCCGCGAATCCAGGCCTGGTCCTGCAGAACCTCCGGGGGCGAGTTTCTCGCTACTCCCTCGGAGACCTCCTAGGACCCACGTGGCTTACATCAGCACCCCCCCAGTGCCGCATCTCTCGGTGCTCCGTCCCTGGGCTGACAATTTTACGGTAAAATTGAGTCCACTACATTTAGGTCTCGGATGTTGTCTGCCTGGCTTTACTTATATGTAAATGTCAATTTCTCCACGAGGGAGGCCTGCGTTAGACCGGACAGACCTGCCCTCTATTGACTGGGGACCCAGAGCAAGTTACCTAATGTCTTGGAGTCTCGGTTTCCTCATCGGCACCGGCACCGGATTAATACCTAGGGGTTGCTGAGTGGCGGCAGGCCGAGGGCACAGGAGTTTCTGTCTGGTCACCCTAGGCTGAACCTATAGAATCCAGCTTCTCTTTCCCACTTCTCTCCGTGCTCCGAGAAGGGCCAGGCAAGCTGGGTCAGGGCGTTGGCGACCCTCTAAGCTCCGGAGGTGCACTGCAGACCACAGGGGGCGATGCGCTCCTCTCTCCACCCCTAAACTCAACGCCACCTCGCCCTCCGGGCAGCCGCGGCTTGGGCGGGCTGCACCGCTCGAAGAAGTAGGTTTGGGACATGACGGTCGAGTACCCTAGCACGGACACCTGCTGCAGCCGGGTTACATCCCACCAACCCCCTCCACCCCCACCACGCCACCCCCGCGGCTGTCCCCTCGAGGTCTCTACACCCCTCTCCTCCCCCCTGGAGGCCTGAGGAGCATTGTACTCACATCCGGGGCTGGGTTTTGCTTTAATGCGAAACGTAATTAACCCGGAAAAAAGAGTCAAGAGAGACGGCCTTGGAGGACAGCAGAGGCTAGGGGAGAAGCGTGCCGCAGGACAGGCGGGAGACGCAACCCCGAGGCGCAGAGCCCTGGGACCCGATGCGACCCTTGCTGCGCAGAGCGCGGTGAGTCGGGCGGAGAGGCGCACGGAGCAAGGGCCAGGGCGCAGCGGGCAGAGGGGAGCTGGGCTCCTGGGCTTGGTGGCGCCAGTCCGGGTGGCGGACTGCAACCGGAGGTGGCCCACAGGCCATCTCCCTAGCTCCCAGGAAAGCCTCAAATGCAGCCCCTCCTCCAGTGCACTAGCGCCTCCAGGGTGACCAAGGTCGCCACCGCCAGGGGTCGGGCTGTGGGGTGGGGCGTGTGGGGGCGGCGTCCTGCGGAGCTGCATATTCTCACGTTTGCAACGGGTGAAACTTCTCCGCCGTTCAAGCACAGGGGTTGTAGCCCCTCAAGGACTGCCCGGGCAGCGGGTAGGGGAGGAGCGCAGAGAACGAACATCCCAGGCAAGTCCCTTGGGCACGAGTTGGGTGCTGGAGCCTCTTCCTTCTCCTTCTCCTTCTTTTTATTTTTATTTTTTTAACTTGGCGGGCCTAGAATGCTACCCCGGGGAAACTCCTCCTTTCGTCTGCTCCCGCCATGGGCTTCTGGGATTCCTGGCAGTGGAGGTGACTTGGTGGAAAACGTAGGTCGGCGCCAGGTTAGGTAACCCTTTCGAGGGGAAGCTTGCCTTCTGTCCCCTTTAACGTCTGCGCTTCCCGGTTCTGTTCAGCCTTGGAGACTATGCCGTTAAAATTTAAAAAGAAAAGAAGAAAGAAGAGATGGGGCCAGGTCGTGTGGGAAGAAAAAACAGTGTCAGGGCATGACCAGGGCACCCTTGCTCACCTTCTGCCCTGGGTAGCCCTGCCCCGAGTCTTTCACCTTTAAGGTTGCCTTCCTTCATAAGCATCTTCCGTTCGTTTCTCCTTCTGTCCCCATTGGACTCAATGAAGAGTTTTTCAGAGGAGCATAAACACTAGAGGAGGCTCAGGGGAGACCGGACCAGCGTGGCTCCTAGGAGCGTTTTGCTTAGCAGTCTGGGCTAAAGTTTCAAAATTGTGCTAGTGTTCTTAAAGTCTTTGATTAGCAGTCCTCCCTCCCCACCCCCCTTTCTTTCTTTGTTGCCTCCCCCACCCCCCCACCACAGGAGGAGTACAAAGCTTTGAGTAACAACTAAGCCAGAGACTCGGGGAGAGTAGAAGTTTTTAATCTTCTACTTGGTTGCATCTAGTGACTTGTTAATAATAATAACTTGGTAATAAGAACCTACTAAGTTAGCAATGGGTGAGCAGCTGAACCCGGTCTTTAGGGGAGCTGTCAGACTAGTGAAGGACCCTGGCTATGCAGAGTGCCTAGACCATCAAGCTGGAGCCTCTGGTGTTTGGAGAAGCCAGAGGAGTGGTGTTTATTTATTTATTTATTTTTCATAATCAGCGGCGTGGCAGAGTTTAGCTTTCCTTTGGGTGCTGCCTGAGCCAGGGTTCTAGCAGGAGTAAAGTTTGTTGAGCAAATGAATGAAAGCCATCACTGAGAGGAAACAGAAGAACGGTGGGGCCTCAGGTTGGGTCACGGGACTTTTCTCTAGCTGTTGTCTTTAGACTGATGAGTCCTTTGGCTGTCTCTGCAGACTTTTTTTTTTTACAGATTCCCGGTACCTTAGTGGAGTTTTAGCTGGCTTACACGGGAGCCTTGCCCACCTCAGAGCTGGTGAATTTCTAAGAGATCGATTTGGGAACTGCCTGCTTGTTTGGTGGACAGTGATGGCACACCCTTCTCTTCCCTTACATTAGTGCATGCTGCTTCTCCCTTGTGGGAAAGGAAGTAGGGCCTGCAACCTCCCTCATGTCATCGCAGTGAGCTGAACTCAGATCTCTTCAGATTGGGGTTTTATTGGGGGACACAATCAAACTGGAACACACACAGGGTTTGGTTGTTGGCTGCTGCTGAAGTGAATCTGCAAATGCGGGAAAGGGGCCGCAGAGTGTATCTCAGTGATAGAGAGCTTGCCTTGGAAGTCCCCTCACACCACCCCCCTGCCTTCCAGCCTCAGAGGGGGTGAGGGAGGGAGACAAGTGTTAGCTGGTCTGTCAAACCCCAGGAGAGCAGAACTGCCTTCCTCCCAGGTGTTTGCTGCATGTGCTAGAACACCAGACAGACCAAGTAGCAAGAGCATGGCCATGTGCGGATCCAGATGATACCTCTTTGATTTCTTGTCCTGATACAGGTGCACATCTAGGCAATGTCCCTGTTGCAGGCTGGATGACTCAGATTGAACCGGATGTAGACCACTGTGGGTTTTTTTGGGGTCTCAGAAAGCAAGTCTTTATTCTGTCCCCTCCAGGGGCTTGGTTTGCTAGGACTTAGCACTGCCCCTGTGAGGTCTCTCCCCCAGGAACAGTTTGGGCAGTCTTACTTTCACTTTCTTGTCTGTCTTGGTTAAGCTGGATAGGACTCAGCAATCTAATCTGCTAGGCTTTGGAAAGGAAGGAAGCAGAACAAACATTACAGTGTGAGAGGCTGTGGGGAGAGAAAAGCCTCTGCCTTGCCCAGCAGAAGCCCATCACCAAGAGAAAGGATTGGCTAGAGTGGAAAGAAAGATGGACACCATCCTTTGGGGGATTGTGTTTGCAAGACCTTTGATCCAAATCTTAGTTTCCAGAATCTCTCAAAAACCATGCTTTCCCACCCAACACACAAGTTTAAGCAATCCCTTCTGCCTGGTTTCTTTACTGGATAGCCATTAAGAATTTCCAACACATTATTTAATCCTCAGAGTGACTGTCTCTATTGCAAATGAGGAAACAGGTCCAGGAGAGTCCAGCAGTTTGTCCATGTTTGGACCCAGGTTCTCTTCACTCTAAACCTTTAAAGCTTCCTGTGCCAGGAGGATGGGTGACAGAAGCCAGCTTATTCTTTTTTGTGGTCATAGATCTCTCTCTCTCTCTCTCTCTCTCTCTCTCTCTCTCTCTCTCTCTCTCTCTGCCTCTCTGCCTCTCTGCCTCTCTGCAAAAGTTTGAATATACAGATATTGATCCTTGTCACCTGCTTATCTAAGCCTTGCCACACCCAGCCCTCCCTTCTTCCCTAGAGACAGGGTTTAAACAGACACACATAGGCCATGGTGTACACTTTGCAGAAGGGCAGCCGAGAGGAAACGTAATGGTGTTTCCTTCTCATTTGCAGTCCCTAAGCAGCTGCCAGGAGGAAGCCCCCACAGTGAGCCTGTTGCTTAGTGTCTCCTGAGTGAGGGGGCTTTCAGGTTCTGAGCACTGTAGAGCTCAGCTTCTCCGGCTATTTATATCCCAGATGTGGCCGCCTGCCTGCCCGCCCGCTCAAGGACCTTTCTGGGAAGGTGATCTGATGAGCCTTTATTTCTTGCCCATTGCGGCCCCTCCGACTGCATTTTCTCCTAATGTAGATGAGAGGCGAGGTCCAGAAGGTTTAAAATAGCACATTGGTGTTGTCTTTTGTCTTCCTGCCAGTGTTATTTTCCTTTAAAATTTTCTCCCTGTCTAGCCTATGTATCTTCCTCCTCCCCCAAATCCTGGGATTCAGAGGAGGTCAGGCGGTGTGAGGGTCAAAGTGGCAGAACTCTTTCTGAACCTTCCCATTCCTGAAGATGTTTGCATTCCTCACCCCAGGCTTCCTCTGGGGACACAGGACCCGGTCGGTACATTCCCTTCTCTTCAGTGTGACTCCTCCTCCATCCACAGTTTGGAATTTGCTCTAGTGACCACTGTAAAATGTGAGGATACTGTAGTTGGATTCTGGAATCTCATGCCTGGGCATTTCCCAGGCTCTGCTCTGTGGCCGGGCTAAGGGATGATCTCTGGAGTGACTGTGCTGTGTGCTCCTTTCCCAGGGCTGTTAGCCTTGTTGAGGCTTTGCAGATCTGTGAGCACACTGCATGCAAAGTAGGCGTGAACTCGGCTGCTGCTCTTACCTCCACACCCAGGTCCCCTCCACACCCAGGTCCTGTCTGAGACCTCTGATGTCATTTCCTATACACTTTCTTCTTATGAGTTTAGCAGATCCAGGTCAGAGTCTTCACTCCTGTGGCTGGGGCTGTCTCTCCAGATCTTCTGCTCTTGAAGGGCAACAAGGGAAGACAAATCCAGAGCTACCACCTAAGCTTTTACTAGGTGATAATTCTAGAAAGTTTCTGTCTTATTAACCTAGACTAATGTGAAAGAAATCTTTAAATATGAACAAAAAAGAATCTTAAAAATACTTTTCTTACTAGAACATTTTAAGTGTGTGTGTGTGTGTGTGTGTGTGTGTGTGTGTGTGTGTGTATACTTGCCCAAGTAGGGCAGAGAGGCTGTTGATCCCCTGTATCTGGAGTTATATATGGTTGTGAGCTACCCTATGTGAGTGCTAAGAATCACACTCTGGTCTTTTGAAAGAGCAGCAAACACTTTTAACTGCTGAGCCATCTCTCTAGCCCCAAATAAATCATTCTGAACTGGGATTATATTATATTATTTTTGTAGATTTATTTTGTAAAATGGCAATACCATTGTTACTACTTTCTCTCTACTGACCCCACACACATCAGAATAGTCCAGCAAATGAATCTTTCTTATTGCAAACCACATGAACTACCTCAGGAATCAAGGAGCTGATACAGGCAAATGCCAGTATTTCCTCCCTTGTTGTGGGGGATGCTATCTATGTACATGCTAGGTAAGTGTTCTACGGCCGAGCTACACTCTGACCCAAACTACAACTTTTTTTTAATTGTTGTTGAGAATTTTATTCATGCATATGTGTTTTGTTTTGATCAAATCCATTTCCTGTTCCCTTCCCTTTGATTCTTCCAGTCTCTCCTAACTTTGTTACACTACTTCTCTGACCCCAGTGCCCCCCTTCTCCCAACTGAATTTACTTCATGTTGCCTGCTGCATGTCCATGAATGCAGAACCCTCTACTGGTACATGGGCTAGCCTTAAAGTTATCACTATTCCTGTAGAATTCATGCCACGGTTATACCAGTGGGCAAGTCTTAGCAGGCCAGTCTCTATGTAGCGAGTAGGGTTCACACTGAGTAAGATTGTCGGTGACTTTTCTAGCATCAATAGAACCTTTTGGGCACTATGAAGGTTAGCCGTGGGGATGAAGCTTGCAGGTCAGTGCCAGCTTTATTTCCCCATATTCTATGATTCAGATCCATGGTCTTTTTTTAGCGATAGGATTGAACCATCAAGTTCTGGAGTACGACAAAGGACATTAGCAATGGCTTGTGATGTTTAAAGGCCTATAGGAACCTCATTGACCAACAAGTCAAAAAGTGGTAACCTACACTTGACATTACATTTTTTTTATTTATTTATTTTTTGCTACGCTATGGTGTCTGAGAGAGGCATTATCTTTCTGTTATAGGGAAGTTCCTTTTAAACTCCCACCCACCCCCGTGTGGTGGTGCATACATGTGTATCTTAGGAAACGTCTTTAGTCCTGGCCAACTGCACCTTGCATCCTCTAATAACTCTATAGTTTGTTTTTTTCCCCTCCCCCCCCCCCCCAAAGTCTCATGTAGCCCAGGCTGGCCTCAAACTCAATATATTATAGTAGAGGATGACTTTGAATTTCTGATCGTCCTGCCTCCACGTCCTGAGTGCTGGGATTACAGGTGCTCCTTCCTGCCCAGTTCCTGCAGTGGTAGGGTTGAGTGGCAGGCAGGCGCTCGACCAACCGAGCAAAGTCTCTAGTTCTCTATAAAAATGTATTTAGAACGTTGAATTGTCTGTCCACCTTTAAAAAAAGAAAACAAACTGTTCAGCTGAATATTTAATAAAAGAGGTTTAGATTTGTTTATTTATGTCTATGAATGTTTTTGCTTGTGTGCCTGTGGGATTCTCTGGAACTAAGGTTATGCATGATTGTGAGTGGCCATGTGTCTAAGTTAGGGTTTCTATTGTTGGGAAGAAACATCATGACCATGGCAACTCTGATATGGGAAGCCATTTCATTGAGGCTGGCTTACAGTTTCAGAGGTTGAACATGGCGGGACATGGCAGTGTGCAGGCAGACATGGTGCTGGAGAAGGAGCTGAGATCTTGGTCTACAGGAAGCAGGAGTCTGTGAGCCACACTGGCCATAGCTTGAACATATGAGACCTCAAAACCTGCCCCAACAGTGACACACTTTGTTCAACAAGGCCACACTTAATAGTGTCACTTCCTATGGGACAAGCATTCAAACCCACAAGTCCATGGGGCCATTCCTATTCAAACCACCATACCATGTCAGTGCTGGTAACTAAGTCATCTGAAAGAAGAACATGTGTTCTTCACCGATGAGCAATCTTTCCAGCCCATTTATTTGATTTTAAAATTAATTAACTTGTTAGTCAGGTTGGCCCCAAACTCCTGCACCAGTCCTCAGTTTCCCTAGTAGATAAGACTGCAGGTATATATCATTATGCCTGGGTAGTTTTTACTTTATTACATTTTTGTTTTTTTGAGGCAAGGGCTCCTGTAGCCCAGGCTGGCCTCAAGCATACTATGTAGCTGAGGATGACCTTGGTCTTCCAGCTTCTACCTCCAAGTTCTGGGATGATAGGCGTCAGTGGTAGTCATTGATTTTATTATGTTATTGTCATTGTAGTGTGTGCGCGTGTGCGCGCGCGTGCGTGCGTGCGCGCATACACACATGCATACACACGCATGCATACGCACGCATGCCCACTTATATAGATGCATGTGGGTGCCTGTATGGAGGTTAGAGGACAATCTCAGGCACCGGCATTCTTCAGGTGTCTTCCATCCTTTCATCTTGTGTTTGAGACAGGGTCTCTCTGCCTAGAACTTAGCAAAATATGCCAGGCCAGCTGATCAGTGAGTGTATGGGCATCCCCCTGTCTCCACCTCATTCAAGTTGTGATTTCAAGTGAGTAGCTCCACACCCGAATTTTTATCTGGTTCTCATAACAACAACAACAACAGCAGCAGCAGCAGCAGCAGCAGCAGCAGCAGCAGCAGCAGCAGCAGCAGCAACAACAACAGGCTATCGGAAAGAACTGTCATTTTTTTCCTTGTTAAAACTTAGGAAAGGGCTGGGGAGATTTTTATGTGGCTCTTGAATTCAAGTACTCAACACTTGGTAGACAAGCACCGTTAAGCACTAAGCCATTTCCTCAACTTTACCCACTTATCAACTCCACCCCCATATTTCATGTGTGTGTATGTTGAATGTGTGTTACATGTGTATAAGTTATGGGTGTGTGTTACGTGTGTGTATTGGGTGTGTATGCATTGAATGTGTGTGTGTTGCATGTGTCATGGGTGTGTATATGTGTGTTTTTTTGTGCGTGTGTTGCATATGTGTGTTGCATGGATCATGTGTGTGTTGTGTGTGTGTTGCATGTGTGTGTATTGGGTGTGTGTGTGTGTTGTGTGTATTGAATGTGTGTGTGTGTTGTATGTGTGTATATTGGGTATGTGTGTTGCATGGATCGTGTGTGTATATGTGTGTTGGGTGTGTGTGTGTTGCATTTTGTGTGTATTGGGTGTGTGTTGCATGGATCATGTGTGTGTTGTGTGTGTTTCATATGTGTGTGTATTGAATGTGTATGTGTGTAGCCAAGCAGTGGTGGCGCACGCCTTTAATCCCAGCACTTGGGAGGCAGAGGCAGGTGGATTTCTGAGTTCGAGGCCAGCCTGGTCTACAGAGTGAATTCCAGGACAGCCAGGGCTACACAGAGAAACCCTGTCTCGAAAAACAAACAAACAAACAAAAAGAATGTGTGTGTGTTTGCTCTATGTGTGTATATTGGGTATGTGTGTTGCATGGATCGTGTGTGTGTGTGTGTGTGTGTGTGTGTGTGTATGTGTTTCTTTTTTTTGTTTGTTTGTTTTTTCGAGACAGGGTTATGTATGTTTCATGTGTGTGTGTTTCATGTGTGTGTTGCATGGATCGTGCGTGTGTATGTGTGTTGGGTGCGTGTGTGTGTGTGTTGCATGGATTGTATGTGTGTTGTGTGTGTTGCATGTGTGTGTATTGAATGTGTGTGTTGCACATGTGTATGTGTGTGTGTGTGTAGACCAGAGGTCTACCTGAATGTTGTTTCTCGGATGTTATACATTTCAGATTTTTATCTGTTTTGTTGTTGTTTGCGGTGTGTGTTTATTTTTACGTTTTGTTACTTGTATGTTTGTCTGGGTACCAGAAGTTCAATGGATTTCTTCCCTATTGTCCTCTACCTTCCCCCTGCCCCTCAGGAGCCCGGAGCTCTCTGTTTCAGCTAAGCTGGCTGGCCAGCAAGTCCCCAATATATGCTTGTCTATCCTCAACCCCAGGGCTTGGGTTGTAGATGTAAACTTCCATACAAGTTGTACATCAGTGCTGGGGGCCAAATCTGGTTCTCATACTTACATAGCAAATGCTCTACCCTCTGAGCCATCTCCCTAGCTCTACCCACTGGGCCATCTCCCCAGCTCTACCCACTGGGCCATCTCCTCAGCTCTACCCACTGAGCCATCTCCTCAGCTCTACCCACTGAGCCATCTCCACAACTCTACCCTCTGAGCCATCTCCACAACTTCACCCTCTGAGCCATCTCCTCAGCTCTACCCTCTGAGCAATCTCCCCAGTTCTACCCACTGAGTCATCTCCCCAGTTCTACCCACTGGGCCATCTCCACAACTCTACCCTCTGAGCCATCTCCTCAGCTCTACCCACTGAGCAATCTCTAGAGCTCAACCCACTAAGCTATGTCCCTAGTTCCAGCTTCCATTTTGAGACTGTGTCTCTTATAGGGACCTGCAGCTCACTAACTAGGTAGGTTGGCTGGGCAGGGAGCTGGGACATGCCTGTACCTCTTCACCATTGCCGGGACTAGAGGCTCACACCACTACACCCCACATTTTAAGGTTAGGAGATTGAGTTCATATGCTTGCATCCTAAGGACTGTACTGTCTGAGCCATTTCCCCAGCCCACTACCCGAGTTTTAACAAGAAAAAGCCATTGTGTTTATGGTGCCTTTTTATTGTTTTTTGCTGCTTTGAGTCCAGCCCAGTTTGTCCTGGACCTCATAGCAATCCTCCTGTCTTAACTGCTCAGTCATGAGCCACCACACCTGAATTCCCTAGGGGCTCTTATGAGGCTTCCCAGTTCCTCTCTACAGAACAGTGGTCAGGTATGGGTCAGATACTGTAGCAAAAGCATAGGCCTTAGTACTTGGTTAGACTTGAGGACGTGGACCCTCTTAAGATGACTACAGAACAAACCAGCTGGGGAAGAACGAGCCTCCAAGAGTCCTTGGCAGTAGGAAACAAGAAACCTAAAGGGTGGAGGGAGCCTAGCCTTGCAGCAGGTGTCTGTCTGGCTTGGGTGATTAAGATACTGATTTATTAGACATGGGAAAGCTTCAAGAGAGCTGCTTGTTAGCCGAGGTTGCCTTTCTGCACTACAGAGGATGAAGAAGCTCAAATCTTGCTGCTGGGAGTATTCGTGGGATTACCCAGCTTTCTCCACTAAATAAATTAGCACATATTTATTATAGAACATATAGACAACTGTATACAAGACTGTATACACACATGTGCGCACACACACATACAGACACATACGTGCACACACACATGAGCGCACACATGCACACACCCACACATATAGACACACACATGTACATGTACATACACACATGTATGTGCATGCGCGCACACACACACACACACACACACACACACACACACACACTACCCTGGAAGAAATTACTTGAAGGCAGTGTTTTTTAAAAAAAAACAGTTTTTCAATATCTTTAATACACTTCAGTGTATTAGATTTCAGTGTCTCTGAATTGAATTATTTATTACTTGATCATTGGGCTGTTTGGATCATTTTCAACTATTTTGCTACAACTTTGAATGCAGTTTTCATCTTTCTGCTTCTGTCTGTTTATTTGGATAGAATCCTAAAACTAGAAATACTGGGTCAAAGAGCAGGAACATTTTTAGCTGTCTTGTTACATACTGCCAAAATGCTTTTCAGAAAGGTCCCAGGTGTATAAAACTCCTAGGACGTCCTACCCCACCCGCCCAAGGGTGTGACATCTGTTTTGAGCTCAGTCTTCTGTAAGCTCAGCCTTCCTGGTGCCTTTGTCTACCCTCCAGGGTGTGGTCTGCTTTCTTAAGGCTCTGTTGCATCTGTCTCTATTAGGATACAGGCCTATTAAAGTTCACAATTTCTGGGTTTGCATATCTAGTGGTTGAAGAAATATTTTGGGGTAGGAGCCTCTGGGGGCCTCTCATTACATGGTACAATGGGCAGCCCTGGACTATCATAAGTGTTTCTCACTGCCTAGCAAATCCTGGTCAGGGATTCCAGTTAAATGGCCAGTTAGCCTGCTTCCTGCTGCTGGTTACCCCAGGCAACCCCGGACAACTCACTTTCTCTAAGTTTCACTTAAAACATTTTTTTAATTTGAATTTTTTTTTTTTTAATTTAAGGTCTCACTATGTAGCCCTTGCTGGCCAGTAATAAACAACATAGCCCAGACTGGCCTTGAACTCACAGAAATCTGCCTGGTTCTATCTCCCAACTCCTCGGATTAAAGGCATATGCCATTTTTCATGATTATGAAATATATGACTTATTTTCATTTATAGCAATGCTTAGAACTTAAATTCTACCCAGGACATCTGGATCATCATGACATTCCCTGCTTAGGGAGGAGACCTGCTGCTCTGTAGGCTGAGACAGGAGGATAGCTGGGGGTTGAGGGGTTGGGAGGGTGGAAGTGAGTGGAGATTGGTCAAAGGTTTAAAATACATAAAATAAGAAACAAATCTGAGCACACATATAGACACACATGTGTGCACGTGCGTGTGCGAGTACACACACACACACACACACACACACACACACACACACGTGTAATTCACCCTCACCAGTCACCATTATACATTTGAAACTAGCAACAGTTCTCAAGTAGTGAGTACTTCAGCGCATGGAAGATCAACATGGTGTAGGCCCATGTCATGCAGGCCTTCAATCCCAACAGAGGCAGGGGAATCTCAGTGAATTACATAACAGTATGCTTTTCATTCAGCCCAGCCAAGTCTACACAGTGAGACCCTCTCTGAAAAAAAAAGGTCTAATGATGGTAAGGTGAATTGATTATCAGTTGCAATGAAGATGTTTAGAGAGTAATTGTATAACAGGTCTCAATAATGCTAAATAATCACATAGCCTGTGTTCTAGTCACATTACCCTTTAAAAAAAAGATCTATTTGCTTTTACTTTGTGTACATTAACGTGTGTTTTGTCTGCATGTATGTATGCACTGTGCAGTGCCTGGTGCCCAGATAATTGGGAACTGCCCTGTCAGTGTTGGAAAGCAAGAACAGCAAGCGCTCTTGACCGGGGACCATTTCTCTACTCCCCATATTATTATCTTTAACACATGCTCTTTTCCATGTCAAAAACCAGAAACACACACACACACACACACACACACACACACACACACATATATGGAAAATATAAACCAGAAATAAAATTTTGGTATTATTTATAATAGCGGAAATCTGGCCTTGGACTCACTTGTTTAGTACTAGAGAAATAATTAAGTAAATCATACTGTAATCCATACATTAATGCTCAGAAATCATTAAAAACAGCATTGATGAACAAGTGGAATGGATATAACATTTCCATGTTCTAGTGTGGAGCCACTGCCTCCCTCCCACAGTCTTGATGAGCTGTGTGACTCAGCTGCCTTAGGCATCTGGGGACCCCCCTCCTGCCCCCTCAGTTTATTCCTGATGTTGTGTGCAAAGCTCTGCTTCGGATCTTTCCTTCTGGTGCATGGAAGTCCCACACTATGAATCCATGTGCACGGGCAGTCCCTCAACAGAAGAAGGGTTCTAGAGAAAGAAGCCCGTCTCTCACCTCTATCCTGAGGGAGAAGCAGGAACTGGTAAATCCTGCAGGCTGAAAAGGGAAACTTCGAGAGGTAGCATTCTTGGGCACTGTGCTGCCCAGCTTGCTCCAAGCCAGTCAGCTTTGTTCACCCGGGGAAGCTGAGTGTGTTCTCTTGGATGTTACACTGGATAGCAGGGCATGGTGGCACAGGCATGTAATCCTAGCGCTAGGGAGGCTGAGGCAGGAGGATCATCAAGAGTTAGAGTCCAGGCTTCATTAGGCAAGCCATGGCTGCACAGTGAGACCCTATTTCAGGTGAAAGCTGGAAGAGATTTCACTGGAGTAGCCAGAGCCCTGTGGCCTCTGGGGTTTCTGTTTCTAGAGCTATGTTGGCATCTGTGGGTGGGTGTCTCTCCTGTCCTCACTCAAAGGTTCTGTACCTTTCCGTGCTTGGTTGTTTTGTCTTTCGACTCAATGTCCCTGCTCCTTGAACAGGTCACATATTTTCCCAGGCATTCACAGCCTCTTGGGTCTTCTACACATGACCTAGCGTGTGCTGGGATGATTCCTGAAAGCATCTCTTAACACTTGGCTTTTTTATGTCTCTGAACTTAAACTTGCTCCACTTTGAGACTGGCCCTGGGGAACGCCAGTAGAATAGGTGATGTCACTTTGTTCAGGGTGCCCCTCCTCCACCCCTCCATGGCCCTCACTTCTGCTGCACAGTTAGCTTCCTTTTCAAAACCCTGTCTTCCTACTTTGGATCCCTTTCTCACCTCCTCTTCCGCTTCCTTTTTTGCTATGGTGGCCTGTTCTTAGCTGTTTGTCTACTTTATTTGTCTGATCCCTGCATTCCTTATGAGAAGTCACTCGATCTCCAGATGCCCGCAGCTTCTGTCCCTCTTTGGAATTGGCCAGCACATGCCTGAACTGGGTTCACTGGAATCTCTCTGTGGGGTGTGTGTGTGTGTGTGTGTGTGTGTGTGCGTGCACGTGTAAGTGGCCCTTGTTTCTTGGTGCACTGCAGGGTCACTGGAATGTTAGAGAACACCCCACCCCACCATCTATCACTTTTAGAGCAAGCCTGACCTGGAAATGTGTCCCCTTGCTTCCTGGGACTTTGTCCCCACTGGGCTTGGAAAGCTTCTATAGTAGGTTCTCTGAGTCTGTGTTGGGTCATAGGGCGCCTTCATCAGCCACCTCAAACTTTTGCTTGGCTGCAGGGCTTCCGTAGCTGGGGCCATTGTAAGTCCTGCTCTGTTGAAGTGAGTCAGAGCTCAGTGGTTGGATGTTATCTGGCATTGGAAGTCTGAAGGTGATAATATGCCTCTTTGTAGCCCCGTGGGGCTTCTATCCTGCTTCCTCACCGCCCGTGAGTCCAGACCAAGTGTCTTGGCTGTTTCTCTCCTCTGAGGGCTCTGGGGCTCTTCCCCTTTCCTGTAGGCTCTGAGAGTACATTCTGGAGAGATGAAGTAGCCAGGACATGTGGCTATTCTCACATCATTCTTACATCGCCAGAGGCGCTGTTCAGGAGTCAGGGAAGGTGCTCCGTGCTTAGGGCTCATAACTGCTACTTTCTGTTCATTCCCAGCATGCAACTGAGATGAGTCAAGCCAGGTGAGGCTTATCCAGGTCCTGAGATAAAGCTTACTTCGGTCCTCTTCCTCACTAGCCCCCTTTCCCCTCCCACACAGGATGATACGAGCAGAGCCCAGGATTATGCTGACCTGCAAAATCAAACTTGTAGGCATTTGGTAGCTGTAGGAGTCGGCTCAGGTTATCATGGCAAAGTACCACAGCCTCAGAGCTTGAACAATGGAAATTTATTTGCTTATGGTCTGGAGGCCAGAAGAACAAGATCAGGGATGAGTGAGGCCTTTCTCCTTCGCTAGAAGATGGGTTCTCCAGAAACCTATCACAGTAACATCTAATCCCTGGACACTCCGGATTCACTATGTCTGAATTCCTGGATGTGTTTTGTTGTTGTTGCTTGTTTTGTTTTCTTTTGTTTGGAGGTATCTTCCAAGAAAGGGTCTCCATGTGTAAAGTGAGTTACTATCACTTCCTGAGGCTTCATAAAGAGTAGTAACCAGGTAGTGCTTCTTGTACACCTTCAACTTAACTCAGAAAAAATCTTGTAAGGTGTGGTACCACGATTATTCTCACTTCACAGGCATGGAAGCTGGGTGCAGAAAGATTAAGAAGTAATTAGTGATGACACAGAATACTAAGTTGAGCCTCTTCATACATGAGCACATACTTAATGCACAATGAAGCTTATATCCTCTAGGTCACTATGCTCAGCACACAGTAGGGGCTTAGGAAAATTAGCCGAGTCCATTCTAATGGGTTTTGATGACTGTTCAGAGTTGGTAGAAGTTTCCAGGGTCCAGTGGGGGTAGACATTTGGTGTCAAGGAGCCTAGCATGTCACAGAGATGAGTCAAACCAGGGACAGGTGAGGCTCCTCCAGGCCCTCAGACAGAGCCTGCTTTTCCCTCCTTCTCACTGGTCTCTCCCTCCTGTGGTGCAGGGTGATGTGAGCAGAGCCCAGGAATGCCTTATGTGGATCGGCAGAACCGAATCTGTGGGTTTCTGGATATTGAAGACAATGAGAACAGTGGCAAATTCCTCCGGAGATACTTTATCCTGGATACCCAGGCCAACTGCCTCCTCTGGTACATGGACAATCCCCAGGTGAGAAGCCAGATGGGAAGGGGCCAGGGTGGCTGCCCTATCCTCTGTCACAGCTGGGAGGAGAGCAGGGCTTGGGTTTCTCTCAGGGGACCTCTGTAATGATCGAGAGACCCTCCAACACACACCAACATGCATGTCTATGAAGAGATCTTCTCCAGAGCTGGGGGTGTTGCTCAGTAGTGTGCGTGCTTAATACTTGGGAAAGTCAGGCAGAGCCTTCCAGATCTGGCTTGCTTCCTCTCACCTCTCAGGGCTGTGGCCTAAATGACTGCTCCTGCTCTTCCAGTCTCGGGCCCCTCCCTAGCAGAGAATGTGATCTGGTTCCCTGAGCTGGACAATATTGGACTTCTTTGGTCTCCTGAATCAGGAAGTCATGGAGTTTTCGGTTGGCAATGACCTTCTAGGTCACCTGGTATAGCTTCCTCATGCTGCAGAAGAGTCCTGGACATTGTAGTCTACACCTAGGCAAGGAGAAGTGACTGCCTTAGTATCTTGTAGAGACCAGGCACAAAGATGAGAAACTGAGGAACCAAGTTCTCTCTCTTTCTCTCTCTCTTTCTCTCTCTGTCTCTGTCTCTCTCCTCTCTCTGTCTCTCCTCTCTCTGTCTCTCTCTCCCCTCTCTGTCTCTATCCTTCTCCTCTCTCTGTCTCTGTCTCTCTCCCGCTTCCTCTCTCTTTCTTTTTGAGACAGTTCTTGCCTGTCCTGGAACTTACTATAGATCAGGCTGGCCTCAACCTTGCAGAGATCCACCTTCCTCTGCCTCCAGAGCCTTAGGATCAAAGCTGCGTGCCACTATGCCCATCCTGCCCAGTTTTATTGCTATGCCTTGGCAGAGGTCAGGGTTTGGTGACTGGAAATGATTATTCTTTGGGAACTTGGAACTTTTTCTTTTTCCACCGAGTGCTGTCATGTTCTTCCTTCCACCTGGTCCACTGCAGTTTCATGGTGTGGTGAGGCTGTGAAGAACGGCATGTACCTGAACCACATTGTCGCACAGCATGACTGTATATGGACAGACATGAATGTTGGGGGAGAGGCTTGGGTCTGTTCAAAGGCTGAAGAGGATCCTGTGTTAGTTATTGGCCATGTTGATGGCCAAGCAACCTTTCCAGATTTGAGAACAGTGTTTTGGTGAAGTGTGGTTACTACGCCATGCCCAAGTCTCTGGGCTTTTGTTTCACTCTAGAATAAAGGGATGGGCATGGAAGGTGTCTTGCTCTTGTTCTGGAAGCAAGGGAAGTGGTGTGTGTGTGTGTGTGTGTGTGTGTGTGTGTGTGTATGTGTGTGTGTGTGTGTAGGGGGGAAGCATGCCCAGTGTTAGAAGCCTGTCAGTCTGACTCCTGTACCCCTGCCATTGCTACTCACAATGAGTCTGTTATCTTGAGGTGGCTTTTCGAGGAAGAAAAGCCTGTAAACGAGGTTTCTGGTTAATTGAGAGAAGGCGGGGGATACAGTTGGGAGGTTGAAGAACTCACGTGCTTGAGAAGAGCGACATGTCTGGGGTTGGATGGACTCGTACTCCACGAATCAATGAGTGAATAGGAGACTGAGAGGGTCAGTGAATGAAGCCGTCAGAGACACATCTTAGGGAGGGCAGGGGGGCTTGATGTTGGTCTCCTGGGAGTAGGTACAGAACCCAAGTCCACAAGCTACAGCCTGGGGATGTTGGCCTGTTCTTGTGGAGAGCCTCAAGAACAAGAACACAGTTTGAGGACCCTGTAATATCACCCAGCCTCCACAATCTGGCCATGGGATAGGATGTCTTTCTTTTATGGGGAAAAGGGGACTCTTGAGGTGGCATTATAATGCTTTAGCTAGCATTAACAAGTAAGTTTTCAGAACCCATCTCCTGTTTGAACGTCTTGTCTTGATGAGCCTGTCTCAACTCTACCATTGTTGCCTCTCTTGCTGTTTCTACTGACCTCAGTCTCTGTCTCCTGACGGCTTGCTGTATGCCAGGCATCCTGTGCGGTGCTTTGTGTATCTCAGTAAATCCTCTGACTAATCATGAGCCCTTGGGACTAAAATTCCTTAATTCAGTGTTGAGCAGGCTGGAAATGTGGCTGGATCCTAGATATTCTTCACTTCTGTCTTCTCTCTCTCCTTCTGATACTTTGCTGGCTCCTGGAGATGGTGGGGAAAAAGAATTCAACGATGTCTCTGCCTCTAGGAAGTTTCAAGTTGAGGAAATAGAAATGAGATGCATAACACCTCAAAGCAATGTTACGCCATCACGGGTCATCACACCATTCTTTGCTGGGGCCAGCACCTGGATACCAGGGTTTTGGTTGGAGGAGAAGAGGCTGTAGTTTTCCATTTCTGCTGCTTCTTGAGGATGACAGAGCACTAGGAGATGGAGTCTCACGTGATCTCAGGTCTGGTAGACAGGAGATCAAGGCTGAAATCTTGGCTCATCTTCTCAGGTGACTGGTGTTTTAAGCAAGTCCTCTCTATTCGGAAGCTTAGTGTTGTTACCTAACATGTATGCACTAAACTTGTCCAGTGTGTTAGATGCCTAACTAAGTGTGGAGGCACCATAGTGAGCAAAAGACTCCCCAAGCCCCGGCAAGTAGGGAGATAGATGATCACTTAGAATTGGGTAGAGATGGCTAAGAGCCATATGTTCATGGAAGGGGTGGCACTAGATTATCATTTTCTTAAGCCTTTTTGGAGACAGTATCTTATACTATGTAGCCCAGGTTGGACTTGAACTGACAGGCCTTTTACTTCCATTTCCTGAGTTTTGGGATAATGGGCATATAACCACCACACCCAACTGTGGCCAGATTGTGGAGCCTGGGTGATATTAGAGGGATCATTGCTCTAGACATTGTTCAGATTTGGGGAACATTTATTTTGACATGTTTTTCGGTACAAAGTCTTATTTAGTTGATGTGCCACTTTGGCCTAGTCAGAGTTGAGGAGGAAGGGGAGGCAGCCATTATGGGAGCATAGGAAGGCATGTGGAGTTACCTAACTAAAGGATCGCTTTGAGTTAGGGCTCCCAGAAGAAGTCCTTATGATGAGCGGCCAAGTACCCAGACAAAGATTTGTAGACAAATTCTTTATTAAAGAAATGCTTCCTCAGGACCTCCTAGAAGTGATGGGTCAGCCTGGCTGAGAAAGGAGGAAGCTCCTCGGGGCTGGGTGCTCAGTGGGAGTCAGAAGGGAAGGCTTAGCGTGGCCTCCAGGGAGCTCTCGGTGAGTTAAGGTTTAGAATTGTCTGGCTCATATATGTCTGCGCTGACTACTGATGACCACAGCTCTGTAAACGTAGTCAGAATGGCTTCTAGAAAGCCATGGCCAGTCCCCTAAGCACAGTGAAGGGAATGTGGGAGGGACCTGAGGATGGAGAATCCAAACACAGCATGGCCTAGGTGCAGCTTTGAATGGCAGTGTTTTGAATCAATGTTCGGTAAGGAGTTATGGTTTCAATCACAGATATTGGTAGCACTAAACTAAAGATGAAACCCAATAGCTAAAATGGACCTTGCTGAGTGGACAGCGCCAGTGTTATTGATGAGACCACTGAATTGGCTAAATTGTTTAAAATGCAATATGCTGGCAATATTAAGCAAGCAAACCAATAATTCTTTTGTTATTGCAGTAATCATCTTTAGCATCTTTAGGAATTTAGCATATTTCTAAATTCGTAAAAGCATACCGTCAACTATAGGTACAGAATAACAATATAAAACTTTCAGTATAGCAGTTCTCTCTAAAATCCAGTCATCCTGCAAACAAGCAATAGTGTTTTGTTTTGTCTTGTTTTGTTTGTTTAACGTTTTCAGTGCTGGAGGATGAACCTCAGGTCTCATGCATGTTGGGCAACTGTTCTTCCACTGAACACATTTTATTTATTTTGAGACAAGATCTTGTTAAATTGCCCAGGCAGGACTGAATTTGTGTTTCTCTTGCCTTAGGCTCCTGAGGAGAGCTGCTGGGATTATAGGCATGCACAGTGTATCACCATGCTTACCAATGGTTCTTGAAACACTGCCCAATTTTCTTCAAGTCATGATACTTGTAGGTGTGTGTGTGTATGTGTGTATGTGTGTGTATGTGTGTGTGTGTTTGTGTGTGTATGTATGTATGTATGTATGTATGTGTGTGTATGTGTGTGTATGTGTGTGTGTGTGTATGTGTGTGTCAGTAGTGCTGGAAATTAAACCAGGACTTTGCATATGTTAGATACATACTATACCACTGAGCCACACTCAGGCCTTGGCAGTTACCCTTCTAACTGAGTGTTAGTCCCTATCATGATAGAGAAGATGGAACACTTACGCAGTCTCCCTACTCTGTACTGACCTATGAATGATGGCCTGGTTTCAGCTGCTGAGCCACACTGGTTGGTGTTCAGCACTGCCAGCGCCTGCCCACATGGTTAATTGCAAGACCAAATTATACAGCTCTGAATAAGAGTAACCCAAAGCATGGACAAGATATGACATTTGAGGGTGGCTTTCATCAGGATTCCTCAGTAGAGTGTAATTTTTCTCCTTGTCCAAGAAAATTTTTTTGGTATACTTCTTTACACAAGCCAACGTGTGAATTATCATATCCTAAAAGATTGCATCTCTCCTAGCAAATCTGGGAGGCCAGTGAAAGACATTTGCTTTGTATGAAAACCAACCAACCAATCGACCAACCAAAGACTGAAAGCAGGCCTTTTCATTGGCCAGGCAAAGAACACAGTGTTCACAGCAAGATGGATATTGGGCTTATTTCAGTGGAAAGGCTACAGAGTGAGGGGAGGAATCTAGTAATATGTACCTTATAATGTTATGATATATAATGGCATTGTCACCCTAAAGGCAGAGTGAAAACAATGTTTTGAGAGCAATGTTTTTGTATTAGAAGCTTTCTTTGGAAAAGTTTTGGACTCTATCAGTACTTTAATGGCTTCTCCATCATTGGCTCCAGCCCATGCAAATGCCAAGGACCAGGATGTAACTTCATTGAAAATGGGCAATGCTGTCACCTGGTGCAAACTTAGTGCAAAAAAGTGAAGATAGTGGTAACATCTCTGCCTTCTGCCTCTGACCTCCAGCTACTACCCCTCAGCAGGCAGCAACAGGACAGCTCTCTCCAGTGTCTACTTACTAAGCCCACACATGGACAGGCATCTTGTAACTTTCAGCTCTTTTCCAATTGGTTTGGGAAAGCCTTTTCTTTTGAATAGTCTCAAATTTCTGTTTTTTTTTTTTTAAATCTTAGTTTATAGTGGTTTTTTTTTTGAAAGATAGGTGGACTTTCTGTGGTTGATAATTGACTATATATGTGTCTTAGTTACTTTTCTATTGCTATAACACAATGATTAAAGCAACTTACAGAAGGAAGAGTTCACTGCAGTTCAAGGTTTCAGAGGGCTGGAGTTCATGACTGTTATGGTCACAAGTATGGCAGCAGGCAGGCAGGCATGATGCTAGAGGAATTTCTGAAAGCATAAATGTCGAGCCAACAACCATGATGGAGAGAGAAAGGGAAAGGGTAGACAGAGGGAGACGGGGGGTGGGGGGGAGGGAGAGGAGAGAATAAGAGTAAATGAACATGAACTGGGCCTGGGGTGGCCCACCCTCAGCAATGTACCTCCTCCAACAAGGCCACACCTCTTAATACTTCCCAAAATGTTCCACTGACTGGGGACTAAGCATTTAAATATATATGTCTATTGGGTTCATCCCCATTGAAACCACTACACTGCACTCCTTGGCTCTCATGGGCTTGTGACCACATCATAATAAAACACTTTTAGTTCTGTTTCAAAAGTCCCCAGTCTTTCAGTCTCACGATTGTTTAAAGTCCAATGTCTCTTCGGAGACTCAAGGCAATTTCATAATTGTAACCCCTTGTAAAATCAAAAAGCAAATTACTTCCTTCTAACATACATTGGTACAGAATATATATTACTATTCCAAAATAGAGGAACATGGCAACAGTCAGAAAATACTGTACCAAAACAAGATTTAAAGACCCAGCAGGGGCAACTCCAAATCCCATAGTTCTATGTCTGATAATCAAAGGGCTTAGCTGACTCTTCCCTTTCAGTTTTGGGGACCATAACACACTTCTCTCTGCTGGGCTGGATCCATCCCTTGGCTGTAGGTCTTTGTGGTGGACACCTCATATTTCTGACAGACATCCCGTGGCTCTGGTAATTTCCAAAACTTGAGGTCTCCAACTTGATCCAGGCTTCACTTTCGTAGCTGTGTCTGGCATGGTAAAGGATGGGAACCAAGGAGGGGCAGGGCTACTAGCTGGATGAGGGAGGAGAAGGATAGACCTGGAGGCTGACTGTAGGAGTGACATAGACTCACCAAAAGTGTAGCACCTGCTTTTGCATAGCAGTATTCCTGGGTGGGCCTCTTCATAGTCTGGGTTTATAAAGTCATAGACTTGTGTGGTTCTGGGAGCTTAAACCCAGTGCTTTGTGTATGTTAGGCAGGCCCTCTACCCCGAGTCTCTTCTCTAGTTTGTTAGAAAGTTATATTAATAAGCCAAAAAAATTATAATATATAAATTATACATTTATATATTTTAGAAGCCATAGGCATTTAAAAAATATTTATATATTACATATGTGTGCACATGACAATGCCCATGTTACTGTGTGCATGTTGAGGCCAGAAAACAATTTGTGGGAGTTGGCTCTCCCTTTCTGCTATGTGGGTTCAAGGGATGGAACTCAGGTTACCAAACTTAACCAAAACAAAACAACAACAACAACAACAACAAAAAACCCAAACTTTTAAAGTATATGCTCATACCTTATTTAAATTTCAAATCAATGAAATAATACTTAGAATGATACATTCCCATATATAATTCAAATTGATACCCATAGGATTATAGCTAAGAGATGATCCTAGGGAGCCAGAGGGCATTGTTCTCTAATAAAGGAGGAGCCATGGTAATATAGAGGGAATGCTATTTATAGTAGACAAATTTAAGAAAAGAAATGGGATAACAAAGACTTTGTTAAGCGGGTCAGTGGTGGCTCCCGTGTTTAGTCCCAGCACTTGGGAGGCAGAGGCAGGCAGTTCTCTTAGTTTGAGGCCAGCATGTCTCCAGAGTGAGTTCCGGGATAGCCAGGACTGTTACATAGAGAAACACTGTCTCAAAAACAAACAAACAAACAAACAAACAAACAAACAAACAAACACAAAGACTGTGTCAAGCGTTCAAGTGTGAGGAGCAGTTAGTGAATCTCCTGACACAGGCAGTGAGCATCTGTCAGCATGGACTTCTGCAGCACTGAGCACGCTCCAGTCAGCCTGACTTAGTTTTCTTTTCTGTTACACAGAGAAGTATTGTTATGCAGTATTGGGTTCAAGGGTGGCTTGAGACTTCTGGAATGTTCTGGGGCCAGGAAAGTCATAGGTGCTTAATAAATATTAGTTAACTTCGAGCAGCGCGTTCTCTGCCAGCTGTTCCCCAGATGTCTGGTGAGAGCTTCTGAACTTCATTTAGTTTCTTTGTGCTAATGAAATTGTTTGGTGTGTCAGGTAGTTATAAGCTGGGGGAGCTGTCCCTGTTAGGAGACAGTAGGGGAAAAATACTTAAACTTGGTATTCCTATGTTGCAGTTTGTCAGTTCTTGGATGAAAGAGACTGGAAGTCACAATAAGTTAATGCTCACTTTTATACAGGATACATTGTAGCTGTTTTCTCTGTTTAACCCCCCACCCCCATTCCCAATCAGGGATAATTTGTATAGCTAATTATTTTGTATTTTAAAAAATGTATTTTGTGTATCTATAATAAAATGTTTCATATCTGGTTGACTGGAGAAAGGCTACAAGCCACTGACAGAGCTGTGGAAGATGGGAAGGGTGCAGGAGGGGTGTGGGCAAGAAGAGGAAGGGGAAATGACACTGAGTTTTAGGCAACCTCAGAGGAAGCTGGGTTAAAGAAAAAGATGAAGGCGATTAAGAGCCATTCAGGTTACCGATAGCCTTAGACTCAACTGTTTCTAGGCATCTATGAAGCTCAGGCTGGGGATCATTTTTGGGAGAGAGATCCAAGGGATGAGGAAGCCAACATGCTAACACAGAAGAGCCTCATCCTGTCTTAAGAAGGTGCTAGCACAGTCAGCTAGGCCCAGAGACCCCGGAGTGTTAAATCAACACCGTGTCTTACGACGTTGACTGCCCACGAAGGCATGGTTAAATATACGTATTTGGAACCAACGAATGGGAAAAGGAGCCCTGGGCATCATGTGGGCTAACAAGTTTTTAACAGGAAGTGAATCTACAGGGTGGAGGTAAAGAACTGGCCAGGGTAGCTGGTGTCTAGGAGGGCTCGTTTATATTTAGCCACTCTCTCATTCCAGGAGGGCTGTGGAATGCAGGTCTGGGCAGCTTACTCTTTTGCCATCCTGCCACAGGTGCCTCTTTGTGAGCCTGGATGGTCTTGGCCTTGGTGTTGAAAGCTGTTCTTTTGGCCCACGAGCGTCATGTGGGCTTGCACCCTAAGGATGAGATTGCTACCTGGATTCTCTTCCCTTCTCCCGCTGTCAGGCAGCAGCAGTTAGTGATGCCTGCTGGGCTCCTTGCTGCTGGCTGGGCACCCTTCCTCCTCCCTTCTCACCCCTCAACCCCTGCTCTTTCAGAGCTTGGCACCCAACAGCCAGTTGGACTAGTTCCTGCCCTGCCCAGCTTGGGCAAGTTTCTAAGGCCCTGCTTAGTGTAATTCTGCTTCTGTTCTTGTATTTACCTTTCATTGATAATCAACTCGTAGATAATTGTCTCAGGGGAGGTGGCCTGGCATGAAGGAAAGTACCACGGGGGATCCGGCAATCTGGAAGGGCTGGGTTTGAAATCTGGCCTGACTTGCCATCTGTATGACCTTGGGCCAGTTGCCTCACCTGCTGGATCTTTGGCTTCTGTATCTGAGAAATGGGCCTGTGGAGGTGAAGTGGCATAGTGAAGCACTTAGTGTCTGCGGTACAGTAGTCTCTAGGTCTTATCTGTCTCTGCCTTGTTTCCCGTGTCGTGCTCTGCCAAAGTGCCAGGTTGCTGCTGGAGTGACAAGCCCTGCTCTCCCTCGGCTTCCTGCAGAAACCACCCAGAGGATCGTGGTAGCTGAAGAGCTGTCAGTGTTGCTGATAGGGTCGACATCCTGCCGACTGATGAATGTTTAGTTGGATCTTCTGGCTGTTTCTATGCTCTCTGTTATGTTACTCTTGCTAGGAAGTGGGAAATGGAATAAAGCTGTCTACTTCAGCATGAAGTGCTGCTGTTTCTACAGCAGGACTTAAGGTGGAGGCACCGGCTCCACCTTAAGAACTGAGCAGCTCAGTTCTTTCTTGGTCATGGGAGAGAATAAACCAACTATTTCCCAGTTTTCTGAGATCCTTGCTGGCTGAAAAGACCTTGAGTAAAATGCAAGGTGTTGGCAGGGGCTTCTTAAAGTCCCCTGTTAGTGCACAGGCACCAGCCCTGTTCCAGAAAATTCACTAGTCTAAGAAATGTATAGGCCACTCTTACTTATGGGCCTCATGCAGGGTGGTTGCCAGCTGCTTGCTGCAGTGCTGGGCTTTCCTTTTCCCACCCAGCCGTCTCCCCAGCCTCTACCCTGAGGACTGTTGGCACTGTGCTCCTGTTTCCTCTCTAAGGACTGCATTGTATTGGATTGCCATACTGTCCCCCATGATGCAAGGTAACTATGTGTCAGTTAAAAAAAAAAAAAAAAAAAAAAAAAAAAAAACCTTCCCCAGATGATTAATATACACTGTCTTCTAGAAGTGTAAGTCCCACATTTAAAAGTGTGAGAGTGGCTAAATTATGTGCTGGGCATTCATGAGGGAACTAGCTTCAATCCCTAGCACCCAGATAAGTAGTAAATAAAGCACATTTTACTATCCTTCCTGTATGTGGGCCATATCTGCTCAGTGCTATGGTGCTGTCCTGCCTTTGCCTTGCCTCCTGAGTACTGGGACTATAGACACCTGGTGTGGTGGTTTGGATAGGTTTGGCCCCCATTGATTTACTTATATGCTTGGTCATAGGGAATGGCCTTATTTAGGAGGTGTGGCCTTTCTAGAGGAGGCGTGGCCTTGTTGGAGACATCACTGTGTAGGTGGGCTTTGAGGTCTCCTATGGTCAGGCTCCACCCAGTGTAGAAAATACTCTCCTCTTGGCTGCCTGTGAAAGACAGTCTCATTCTGCTGCCTTCAGATCAAGATGTAGAACTCTCAGCTTTTCCTCCAGAACCATGTCTACCTCAATGCTGCCATGCTTCCCACCATGGTGATAATGGACTCAATGTCTGAAATTGTAAGCCAGCCCCAATTAAAGGTTATCATTTATACGAGTTATAACTTAGTTATAAACCCCAAGACACCTTTATCACATGCCTTCATCTTGATATTCTCGGTCATGTTCTCAGTAAACCTCGAATGTAGTTAGCATAGGAAGAAGAGACTTGATTCGTGGTGGAAATAGACAGTAACACAGCATCCAAGGCTAGGTTTTGTCCCATTTCTCAGCTGTTCTTAAACTTAGGTCCATTTCGGGATCACTGGGAGTGTTTTGAAATGTGTGTCTTCTAACACATTCCATTTGATTTAGAGTCTATATTTTGAGGGTGAAGCTCAAGCCAGAACTTTCTTAAGTGAGTTTTTCAGGGGTTTGAGTCTGTCCCAAAATCCAGGATTTGTCTGTGAGTTGGGAGACAGGAGATTGTAGCTGGCTGGAGTCAGTGAAGGCCTCAGCAAAATCCTAAGTTTATCCTTCCATCTCTGGACACAGAGGACATAGAGATCTGTGGTTCCTCCCTCCACTCTGGTACTTGCTGGTCTCTGGGTGCTGATTCCTGGGTTTCTTGAGCTGACACCTGGTTGCCCAGGCATTTTTGTGCAACCTTGTTGGATGAGGAAGTGTCTGCCTGGGACTCTCTGCGTGCCACCATGACAATGAGTTCTTGCCAATGACAACGAGGTGTTGCCCTTAAGCTTGTAGATCCAATAATTGGAGCAGATACTGAGTCTCAATTTGGTTGAAGCCTCGGGAATCTTAGGGATGTTTCTCTCCCCCCCCCCCCCCGTGTTACCCAGTTCCCCCTTGGATGGGCAGGAAGTGGTGGTGGGCAAATAGCTTCTCAAACATTCGTTGTGATTCCCTGGCTTCCAGGGATGGAGAGAGCATTTATCTGCGTTTCAGAGCAGAACGGGAGGGCGGGAGGGCAGGCGAGAGATTCTCCCACCCTCACCCCCAGGGCCAGTGGGAGGAGGCTCACACAGCTAGAGCAGAGGGCTGACGTCCTTGAAATCTGATCTACCCTTGTCTTTACTTGTGGCTTAGAGTCCAAGTTGCTCCCCCATCCCATGTCACGCATAATTCAAGATGGGGCTCCAGAGGCTTCTGAGATGTGGTTTGGGGTGAGGGAGAGTAGTTATTTAAGAGTAGCCCCGGACCCTGCTGTTTGCATCTTGTTATGAGCTTGGCTGAGGGGCCAGTGGCTGTTCTGCGATCTGCTCACCCTGTTTTCATGGAATTCTCCCAGTCACTGTCTGGCAGTTGATCGTCTGTATTTTATAGGGAAGGGCTCGTCTGCAGTCAGTATCACTAATACTACAGTTAAATTGCAGTGGCTCGTGCTTTTGCAGTTAGAGTGGGCAGCTTCTAGGAGACCTGAAAGCCTTTGGCTCCACATGTCCCTGGAACTCCAGGCCACAGTGAGGCTGTGGAGACAAGGGCTTGCCTCTGCTATCCAGCAGAGCTGCATCTTTGCCCCTTAGCCATTCTCGCCTCACTCTCAGACAGTGATGGCTCCGTGTGGATTTTGCTTTGGGAATGACAGAACCTTTCTTTCTTAACACAATAGGTATTTCCTTATATGAGTTTTTAGCAGTCATTATAAAGTTTAGACAGTGCGTAAATAAGTGCCAATCTGCACACTCAAGGGGAGCTCTTATTTTTGCAGAACTTGGGGTGATAGTAAAGGCTTCATACATGCACAGAAAATGTTCTACCACTGCGCTATACTCTCAGCCCCTTAAAGGCAATTTCTCAGACTTTACATTTCACGTGTAAATGATGGCAGTGGAGTCCTTTATAGGTCTGTCACTGAGACTCGGGGCTCTTTTTAAATGGCTTTTCTAGCTTTATCTGTTTCCCTATAACCGGGAAACCGGACAAACTGAATTTACTTCAGAGACGTTAAGTTAAGTTTGGATAATGGGCTAGAGTGCTCTTCCCAAATCTAAGATATTTCTTTTAAAATTTTCTTTTAATAAAAAAATTATTTTCTGTGTATGGTGTTTTGCCTGCATGTATATCTGCGTACCATGTGCACCTGGTGCCTGTGAAACCGTAGACACCATCAGAGCCCCTGGAACTGAAGTTATAGACTTTTGTGGGCCACCATGTAGGTGCTGGGAATCAAACTGGGTCCTCTGTTAGAGCGGTAAGTGCTCTTAACCCCTGAGCCATCTCTCCAGCTAAGATATTTCTTAAGGGAGTCTTCTAGAATGGTAGATCACATCGAGATTAATCCTTAGGTAAATTTACTAACTTTTCTTATCTAAGATTTTGTCCTTTCATTGATTAGAGATGGCCCCATGTGGTGGGGGCTTCCATTGGTCTCCTGGAGGATAATGGTGTGAGTTTTGGAGCTACAGGTTCAGGTTGTGGGAGCAGGTTCTCAATGGATTCCCAGGCTATGGAACTGGGTTCTCAATGGATTCCCAGGCTATGGAACTGGGTTCTCAATGGACTCTCAGATAGATGTGAGTTCTCAGACAGGCTCTCAGGTTATAAGGAATTGGGTTTTCTGTCTATCTCTTGGGAACTTTATTGGTGTGATTTGATTTCTAATGTTGGTCGATACCTTAATATATATTTTGCCTTAACAGAAATCAGGAAGCCAGGAAGGGTCTGTCATGGTAGGATTTTGCTGATCTAGTATTTGGAGCTCCCTGCTGTGTTTTTAAAATTTATTTTCTGTGTTGTGTTTTGCATTTCTGAGATAGAACCCAGGATGTTGAACACTGTAGGCTAGCATCCCCACTGCACGAAAATCTTAGCTATTCTTTCTACTTTAATAGTATGTTTTCTTAGTGGTTTTAATTTTTGTGTTCAGACAGTTTCATTTGGCATGTATTATAGTCACAGACACATGAAGAAAAAAACCCATCTCTGTCATATGAGTTTGCATCCTGTATGTTAAGAAATGGATCTGAAATGACACATGTAGGGCAAAGACATCCAGATCAGCACAGCTGTGCAGAAAAGATGTCATGGGCCACACCGGCAGAGCATCCCTGTGTGTCAGGGAAATTCTACACTGAGATCCTTCCCTGGGTTAACTCTGTGTCTTCATTGTGTTATGAGGGCAGGGCTGTTGGCAGAACATTCCCAATCTAAAAAAACAATTTCTGAAAGCCTGAAAGGATGTCAAATCTGCGATTTTCTGAATGTGTCTGTGATGATAAGTAGGAAATTCTATGCCTAGCCTCATGCGGTGTGTTACAGCCAGAGCAGAAGGGACCCAAAATCACTGTCTAAAGTTACCATCCGCAGGCAGTCTGTATCACGGGTATATGAAGCACAAATGAAATTCCGTGTTTAGACTTGAGTCCAGTCCTCGGGACTTCTCATTTCTTATGTAAAATGGTTAGGTGCCTGGTTGTGGTGACATACACCTGTAATCACCCAGGAGGCAGAGGGAGGAGGTTCGAAAGAATCCTCTACTAACTCTCACCCCCAGAAAAGGAAAAGAGAAAAACAAAACAAAACCCTGAAGTCTCAAGCATTTTGGTTTAAATAAGGGCAACTCAGATCTGTTTTTTATAGCAGGGGAGTCAGTTAAATGATCACACACACACACACACACACACACACACCTAACCCCTGTCCTAGAGTAACTCATTGGAAGAAGGTGAGGGGTACTGTTAGTGTTGTTTTCCCCCAGATTTGCCACTGGTGAGCAAGGTGACTTGCCTTAGGCTACAGTGGCACAGACTAGACCGGAACTAGGCCCTATCTCTCATTGCTGCTTGGGGCCCTTACACAGCACACATCTTAAGAAAACACTTTTGTCTTTCAGAACCTGGCAGTTGGGGCAGGAGCTGTGGGATCTTTGCAGCTGACTTACATCTCGAAGGTAATGTTGGTTTGGCACGCTGGGAAGCCATGTTCTTGAAACAGGTTCAATGTCAAAGCACGAGGAAGTTCTACATCCCGGAGGTGTGAGCCTTTGGGGGCATTCACCGCCATGGCCATCCATGTTTCCCTTTTCCTGGCATCTGCTATTTTGTGGTGGTGGTTGGCAGTGAAGAGGGTGGCCACAGCCTCTTACTCTTTGGATCTGCCAGCTAGTCACCGCTCCAGACCTGTAGGAACATTTGAGATACTCTCTAAAGAGAAAAGGTTTACTTTAGGTCACTGTGTTTGAGGTCTTGGTCATGATGTCAGAAGCAGTGGTGGGCAGCTTTTTACCTCATGGCTAGGACGCAAATTATAGAGGGACTGGATACCTATAATCTCTCCTAAGGGTATCCCTAATCATTTTAGGACTTCCCATGGAGCCGTACCTCTTAAGAGTTCCAGCTGTTAACCACTGGCATTTAGGAAGCATGTCACATCTGAAATAAAGTACCATGTAGGATGGAACCTTTTTTTTTTTTTTTTTTTTGTAATTGGAACAAAAGGACTCAGGAACAGTGACCCCGATTCTCTCAAAGCATACAGTTAATGAGCAGTGGCTTGGAAATGGCTCAGGCCCCCTGGAATTTTACCAATTCTCCAGACAGAATGCTTAGGGATGGAGGGCTGAAAACATCACCCCTATTCTAGGCCCTCAGATATGCTAGGACCACACCCAACATCTGCGTACCTTCTGGGGAGCATAGCAGGTCCCTGGCAGTCTGTCCCCTTACCCAGCATTCCTGTAGGGGCAAGAGCAACTCTTGTTCTTCTCTGAGACTTGGGGGTAGGGCCAGTCAGCAATGCTCACCAAAAAAAAAAAAAAAAAAAAAAAAAAAAAAAAAAAAAAACCAAACCCTGCTGAATTCAGCTACTTTTAGCAGCCCCTCCCTGGGGCAGTCACTGCTGCTGACCCATGATGCAGCCCTGATTTAAAAAAAAAAAAAGCCAGGGGATTTAGATCCTCTTCAGAAAGCAGGAGGGAAGCAGCCAGGTGGCACCCAGCCAGATCCAAAGCCACAGAAGTCCTGGCCCTCATGCCTGTCCACATAGGGGTTGTGGCTTTCTTCCCTGGCTCCTCCCACCCAAGGGACTTTGAGGACCTAGAGGCTAGGGGTTGAGCTAAGTAGCTCCCGAGTGCATCTGGTCACAGATTTAAGAGCCTACTGAAGATAGGGATCAAGAGATGTCCTGAGAGGAGTGGCCATCCTCCGCTGGACGGGCCGGCTCATCTCATGCCTGCCAGCTACAGATCTCAGTGCAGAGGGAGAAGATGCTGGGCAGTGGTTGAGCTGATTAGAGAGGAGATACTGACCTCAGGGGAAGAACAGTGGTTAAAGAGCAGCTTTTGCTAGCACAGCTGCAGGCAATTTGTGCACGCCTTTTGATAAGAAATGTGGCGGCCTTCCCTGGCCAGGGCAGCCCAGCCCAGTCCCTGTCCCCATAGGAGGCCCTTTCTTCTCATCTGCTGAGAGCTCATTAGGTCATTTCTCCTAGAAGGAGAATAGAGAGGGGGTTGGGGGTGAGGGACGCAGAAAACCCCCTGTCAAATATGAAAACTGAAACCGGCTCCTGTGTGAGGAGTTGGGGAAGCATTTTTTTTTTTTTTGACCAGTGAATATAATGTCCTGCTGAATCATGGTTTATAAATGCAGCTCAGAGGAGGCTTTCAGGATCCTCTGCCTCGTCGGCTGCCTCATTTAGAAAGGATGACCTGACTTTCCGCCCTTCCTGAGACAGGCGAGCCTGCACCGGTCTTTTAAAAACCCACAACTGCCACTGGGTTAGGTCACGATGGATGAGTATCTTAACTCCAGCTGACTCACTGCCAGAACAACCCAGGTCCTTTTCTGTCTGTCTGTCCTTTTTTTTTTTTTTTCCATCCTTAGCTCACTCCCAGGGTCAAGTGTTTGCACAGTGTGAGACAGACTGATTTGTTTTGTCCCTGATCTCTGGAAGGCTAGTGTAGGGAAGATGGGGCTGGCAAGGTAGGAGTGGAGTGGGGTTGGGAGGGGGATAAAGGGTGGGAAAAGGTGGGGGAGGGGGTGACAAAAGAACCGGTCTGGTTGGAAAATAACTGAACCTGGCCTATGGTATTACGTTCACATTATAGCTCTCTGTCCTTGTCCTACTGGACCTATTTAGTGAGGGCTTCTGATAGATAACAGGTCCTCCAAAAATGCTGGCTATTAACTATTTGTGTGTTGTGGGCTGGGTGTGGAGGGGTATGGATACTGCAGAGCAGTTGGGTCAACCTGCAGGTCATGACCCCTTGAGGTGTTGAATGACCCTTTCACGGGGGTCACCAAAGACTATAGGAAAACACAGAGATTTACATTAGGGTTGATAACTGTAGCAAAGTTACAATTAGGAAGTAGCAAGAAAATAATTTTATGGTTGGGTGGCACCACAGCATGAGGAACTGTATTTAAGGGCTGCAGCATTAGGAGGGTTGAGAACCACTGCTCTAGAGAGTCCACTGAAAAGCACAGATGTATTTTTGAGATAAATATGCTTACATGTGTACCAACTTGAAAGGCCTCCGATGATTGTGTCGATGGTTTCTTACTTTGTTGTGGGACACTCTCTCCCCAGACACTGGAGCATGCTTTTTAGTTCTTCCAGGCTTTCTTCTGCTCTTGTCTTGGGTGCAGGAGAGGCCCCACTTCTGGCCAACGACAGACACAGGGTGTGGCTGACCCTCACAGTGTCCCAATGCCTGGGTTGTTACTGCGTGTGATAATTGAAAGCTCCCGGGGCTGTCCAGCTGCCATGTGGCTCTTTTGCGTCACTCGTGGGGGCCCATGGGCAACACTTTTTTTTCACACCCCAACCCTCTCTTGCTGTTGGCGTGCTCACAGGACCTGCCAGTCGACCACTGTCAGGCAGTGACTCAATTGTGGCCACCTTGTGGTATGAGGATGTTTGTGCCTGGGTGCCCTCACTTGAGTCAGACTGTTGGATGTCCTCACCCACCTGTGGCCACACTGCTTCCTGTAGGGCCTATGCTCTTCCTGTGTTTGAAGGTGGCTGCTTACAGCCGCCTGACACTGTCGTCACCAACAGGTGGAAGGTAAATGGAGGGGGAGGGGCTGTTTAAGCCTCTGGGGGCAGGCTGTCAGGGACAGAGGCCAAAGTCAGAGTTCTACAACAGCCTTTCTCTGTGGACATAGCCACAGACGGACAAATTAATTTTCCACACCTGCTGCCCTGTGTGAGAACATTTACCTTTTCACACTGGCGTTACTAAGGGAGAAGCCGATTTGTGGAGATTCTCAACCCTGGTCTACAGCTAATCAGGACAGAACTGGGATCAATCTCATTAGTCTGGCAATGAATTGCTTTGCCCAACAACACTTCCATGCTAAACCGTGAGGCTGGGGCATACTGTAAATGCACATGCATATGGACCTCCCCACTATAAAGTGGGCACAAGGATATGAACAAGCAGAAAGCCATGTACTGCCTTTGGAAGCTCTGGTTCTCACAAAAACTGCATGGGTAGCATTTTCCCAGGCTGACTAATCTACACAGTGAGCATGGTCATTTATAATCCATGTAGGGTCAAAGGGTCAGCCTGTGGCACTCTGTCCAGTCGGTGATAAATATGAGTCTCTCCAAGAAATGGTGATGCTACAGACAAGGTAGAGAGGATCTCAGGGACTAAGTTTTACAATGCCATCAAAATTGCCAACTGGATGAGAAGGAAGCTGGGAGGGAGGTGGGTTTCCCCAGGGCCAGAAAAGAGCAGCCAGATGACACTTAGGGTTAATGCAGGAGCCCAGCCCAGGCCAGCCCAGGCCAGCCCAGCCCAGGCCAGCCCAGCCCAGGCCAGCCCAGCCCAACCCAGCCCAGCCCAGCCCAGCCCAGCCCAGCCCAGCCCAGCCCAGCCCAGCCCAGCCCAGCCCAGCCCAGCCCAGCCCAGCCCATCCAAGCACAATACAGCACATCCCAGCCCAGCACAGCCCAGCACAGCCCAGCACAGCCCAGCACAGCACAGCACAGCTTAGCCCAGCCCAGCCCAGCCCAGCCCAGCCCAGCCCAGCCCAGCCCAGCCCAGCCCAGCCCAGCCCAGCCCAGCCCAGCCCAGCCCAGCACAGCACAGCACAGCTTAGCCCAGCACAGCACAGCACAGCACAGCACAGCACAGCCCAGCACAGCACAGCACAGCACAGGCAGAGGACTGGAGGTTGCCTGGGAACACAGATGCTGAGGGTCACAGCCAGGAAATGAGTAGCTGTAGATCAGCAACTGGCTTGGACCTGTTCCCCAGGAAAACAAGGTGGTTTAGGGCCAGGACTGGCAGCCTCCTAAATGCTACCTGTGAAGCATGTAGGCATGACTCCGTCTGGTTGTCTCTCTGAGCTCAGATTTGTGGGCTCCTCTTTGTGTTTTTCAGAACTTACTTAGGCCACCTGGCTTCTGCCTCACTTCAGGATTTCCTCATCAATACAGTGGAATGAACGCATGCACACATCTACATAGGCTCTGTCTCTCCTTCTCTTGGTGATATTCTGGACAGCCTTGGGATTCTGCTAGTAGGAAGGTCATGAGCAGATGCAGTCCTTTGTCCTTGCACCTTCAGAAACAGGGCTCATGTGACATCTTTGGGTTTTAAATACTTGTCACTGAGGTTGATGTAATGCTATACAGACATTTAATTATTAACATTGAAAATGCCATGCATGTTTTTTTAATGTTTGAAGCTAGGCATTTTTTAGGTCACATTTTAAATTATTATTATTATTATTATTATTATTATTATTATTATTATTATTGTGAGGTATGTGATTTATTATGTGAGTGTGTGATTTGTTTTAAGATGGGGTCCACCCATGTAACCCAGGCTAGCCTGAAACTTGTTGTGTAGCCTAGGATGACCTGAAAGTCAAGATCCTTTTATGTCAGCCTCTCAAGTGCTGAGATTACATATATATATATATATTGCCTTGCCTGATATAATAGCCCCTCCTTCATGAGTAGATTCTACATGGCAGAGTAGCCGGATCCTTTGCTTGCACTGATATACTTGATGCTTCTGTTAACTCCACAGGAAGGTGACTTTGTGATTCCTCTCTTGACAGAACATCTAATGGAGGTCACACACTTATGATTTGAGACTGATTCCAAAACAAACCTCTACTATTTTATCTTTTTAATATTTTATAAGGTGTCACCTCAGTTCCTGGTTGCGTATTTGGGGCAATGTTATTTTGGCTAAGGAATCAAGGCAGGTCCCTAGGAAGACTTTAGGGTCAAGAGCAGGAGCCTAGAGACCCATGTGCCAATCATGGTTAGATCTTAGCAACTGTAAGCCTCAAAGAGACAACACTTTCACCTCAAGACTTTAACCCCTGCTTCTAATTCCAAGTCCCAGAGTCCAGAGAGGAGAATAAGAAGACCTGGGAAAGCTAGGAAGGAGACTGAGAGACCAGTGTTCAGGGCAGGGTGGGGACTGTATGTGGATGGGTTCTGTGGTAGGTGCTGCATCTCTAGGCATCCCTAGTGAGTGGGATGGGTGGAGTGTTCCAGTATGGCTGGACCAGCATCCATTTGGTGGATACTCACCAGATCTTTGTAGGCGGTGATGGAGCATGTGCCTGAGTGAAGGGGCAGAACTGTAAAAGCTGGGTGTCGTACACCAGTGGTTCTGTCTCTGCAGGCCCTGCTCTTGAATATACCCAGGTGAGCTCACTCATCTGTCAGCTGCTCTCTGGACTGCTGGAGAGTTGCCTTTGTTCATGACCAGCTTAGATAGGAGGCCTTCAGACAGCATATCTAAATGCAGGAGTGCCTGCCATTCCTTTCTGCTTTGATTAGAGTTTGAACATCCTAAGCACCTTCAGTTGGGAGACTGTCCCAGGAAAGAGGTTAGCTCTTGAGAGCACAGGAGACTCTGTTAGATCTGGTGGCTCAGAGAAAACCTTGTCTGGGCCCAGTGGCTTCTAGAGTGTTCTTGCAGAGACAAAAGTTAATACAGGCATCAGGATACCAGTTATGTGGATGGCAGAAGTTCTGCCATGGAAGGGTACTGTGAGCATCTAAGAGAGTGGTTCTGACCTGAGGCTTGTGACCCCTTTGGGAGTCGAATGACCCTTTCACTGGGGTCACGTAACACCATCCAGCACATCAGATAGTTACATTATAGTTCATAACAGTATGAATTACTAGCAATGAAATAAATTTGTTGTCACCACAACAGGAGTAACTGTACATTAAAGGGTTGCTGCGTTAGGAAGGGTGAGAGGCACCGCTCTAAGGAATAGGACTGATCACGCCAGTTTCTTAAGGGATGGTGGCAAGACTCTCAATTGTTGGCCTCCAAATATACATATGTTTCATACGCTCTTTTTAATGTATGAAATATTTTCAAGGTAAACATTTTCCCACATTGATGGAAACACATTCATGTCTCTTTTTGTCTTTATTTGATATAGGTGAGCATAGCTACCCCAAAGCAGAAACCAAAAACTCCATTCTGCTTCGGTAAGTACTGAGCCACTGTGGCTTTTCTTCCTTCATAGACTTGTGATAACTTCTTTCCCATGGAAGACAGTCCTGTGATGCTATGGGAACTGTATTCTGTATGTCTGAGTAGCTTAGATAACAGTGATTTTCTGAGTGCCTAGTAATACCTTTGCGAAGATTTTTAACTTACAACCAAGCACACAGGGCCAGCAGCATTTTAGCCAGGCTGGCTTCTGGGAGCTGTCGGCCTCCTGACCTTCTTCCCTTTCCTCCTTCCCCTTCTTCTCTCCCCCCACCCCCATGCCAAAGCTGGCCTGGAACTTTGCCTCTGCTGCAACCCAGACGCCAATGTGCTGAGGTTACAGACTGAGCTGTATTTCTGTTTAAGGTGGATAGAAAGCATTTAGTAGAAGTTTCTGGGAGCCTTTGCTTTAGAATTGGGCAGTGATATACTTGGGACATGATAAAGTCTGAGAAAAGGGGAAAACGGCAGGGAAGAATTTAAATGAAGGAAGGGGTATGGAGGGTCTCAAGATTGCCAAATGAGTTGCAACTGGGGGCTTGGGGGCCAGTGGCGAAGGTGAAGAGCCACTCCACCCATGCCTCGAGCCTGTCCTCAGATGGTCAGTGAAACCGCTCAGTCCCTGCATTGTTAACTAACCCTTATTCTGAGCAAATGCTGAGGCGTTTCTGTGTCCAGGGAGGCTCTGAGCAGGAGCTTCAGAGAGGCAGAGTCACTTCCTGCTTTGTCGCTGCACCTCCTCAGCACATAAGATGGCTGCTGGCACATAGTGGGTCCTCAATAAATATTTGTTAAATGGATGAAAACGGCAAGTTCTTTGTCTCCTCTTCAATGGCTTCTTGACTTCAGGCTCAGGCCAGAGGGATGAAGTGACTTCCTTCTCCCAACCTCACGTTGGCATTCTGTTTCCTGTTCCTTCCAAATATCATTGCTAAGTTTACAAGTCACTCTTAAATTTTGTGGTTAGCCCATCTAAAGATATGTTAGTGATAATAATAAAAATCAATCAATCAATCAATCCGAGGTAAGCTGTTGACTAAGGAAATGCCCAGCGGGAAGAACAGGTTGAAAGTGAAGCCGAGGCTGCAGGTCTCAAGCAAATGTTCCATTTTCCAGGCACAGACAAGACAAGATCATACTGGTGGAACCAAGCCCTAGGGTCCTGACTAAACACGCCAGTAGGCCTGTGCTTCAGGTGTCTTACTGGTGGCAGATGAGTATCTTAGTTGTCACCAATTAGCACATAGAGGCCATTGCTAGTGCCAGTGTCATTCTGGTAGCTGCTGAATGAGTTGCTGGGGTCTGCTGCTTCTGACATAACACCATGGGTGGGTTCTTGATCTTCTGAATGGCCTTCATGGGTCTTGTCACCTCAGACATCCTAACTTCTTGGGCTCTGGTGATCTCCAGATTCTGACCTTCTCTCTACTTTCCTGTTACTTTTATAGTCATCAACGCACTGTCTCAGAGATATTTTCTTCAAGCCAATGATCAGAAAGATCTGAAGGACTGGGTAGAAGCCCTGAACCAAGCCAGCAAGATCACTGTATGTATGCCTGCTGTTCTCTCTGGTAGGGAAAGTGGGGTGTCCCGGCTCTTGACCTCAGTGGGGAAGGGGCAGAGCTCAGGAGGTAGCAGGGCCTTGCCTCAGAGCCTGTGAAGTCCCCACTCTCTCTGACCTCCTCTTGCCCATTGGCTGACAAGTACAAGTGAACTTGAGAGTTTGAGTTTGAATCGGGTTCAAGAGGAAGTTTATGGAGTGTCTCTTTTGTGCTTCCTGGGAGGGCTTCTGTCAGTCATGTGCTAGGTAATTGTGAGATGCTGCTGATTCAGTGCTGTAGTGTTGGAAAGGGATTGCTGACAAGAAGTGCAGGAACAGGGAAAGCTATGAGAAGGAACTCAGGTCTATTTCTTTCTTGTTTGGGGATATTCTTCTTTGTTGGGCCTGGAAACGCTTAAGAGCTTTGCAAAGTTTGAAACTTGTGCATGGATTGTATTAAGGACTCTTGTTTTCCTGGACTTGGCTAATGAAGAATCTATTTCCTATTCCCTAGAAATTTAAAAAAAAAAAAGAAAGAAAGAAAGAAAGAAAGGAAGGAAGGAAGGAAGGAAGGAAGGAAGGAAGAAAAACGAGTTAGGAGGGAAAGAAAAAAATGTGTTACCTTCCCAGCACTGTGACAACCTGCTCGAAACAATCAAGTTATAAGAAGGAAAGGTTAATTACAGATCGTGGTTTTTGCTTGTGTAGTTCATGGGATTTATTCCTGTTGTTTTGGGCCTGTGGTGAGGAAGATATTAACATGGAGCCCATGACACGGGAAACCTGTTCATCTCCCAGTGGATGAGAAGCAGGGAACAAAACAAGAAGGCACTGGGGTCCCAATATTTCCACAAAGGGCATATGCCCAGCGACCCAACTTTTTCTACTCTGCCTCATCTCTGGAAAGTTCCCTTGCTTCCCAATAGGTCCACATGCTGGGGATCAAACATGTAACATGGGGATATTTAGTAACAGTAGCAAAACTGCTTTAGGGGAAAAAGGAGGACAATGGTGAAATGAAACTTAGCAAGACAGGCCGAGTCTGGTCTACCACAGTTGCTGAAAACCTAGGAAGTCTGTGTTGTACAGTCAGAAATGCTGGTCTTCCCATGACTTTGAATTGAAATGTCCATCGCTGGGGCAAATTGTTTTTCCAGAAACCTTAAGGTTCCAATGAATATTAGTAGATAAAAATCCACGTCTATTCAACATCTGTGTCGTTGGACCCAAGTGGTAAACTGTAGCTATTTAAGCAGCGTGTCAGCTGTTTACCGTTCTGGTAACCGTGCACATAGAGAGGGGTGAGGCAAGGCTGGCGGAGGACAGGTCTCGCTGTGTGTTATCTCTGGGCTGTTCATACGGCACGCTAGCTAACTCAGACACCCACAGGAAATTAGTGAGGGTGGCTCCAGGAGGTAGTGATAGTATCTTAGGAGTAAAGGCCACAATGTAGGTGATCTGTGTTTACTTTATATGTGAAACGGAGACAATCATGCTCCGGAGCTGAGAGGACGCGGCGGGGAGCTGAACACTCTACTTGGCACCGGTTGGGCCATGTTGTCGACTGCTATACATCAGGCCACTGAAGGGGAGGAGAAGGGTGAATTTCTGGGTTGATTTGGAAAGGTGGTGGCAGGAAATGTATATGTGTATGTGTGTATGTCTGTTTATACACACATGTACATATACACATGTATATATTCTAACATGCCCTGTTCATTTTTCTGACTCCTTGTTTTGCTGAGGATTTTTTTGTTTAATCTTAACTACTAGCATATATATGAATGTCAAGAGGACAGGTCTCATGTCTATTCTTTGCTTTCTAACTAGGGTTAGCTCGTTCTATAGATATGCAGTAAGTTTGTTCTGTGTGTGTTATGTATTTGTATGTGTGTGTGTTATGTCTATGTGTGCATGTATGTGTGATATATATGTATTGTATATGTGTTTGTGTGTAAGCATGTGTTTATATGTGTGTGTATAGGTGTATGCATGTGTATCTATGTGTGTACGTGTGTATATGTATACTGTGTATATCTATATGTATGTGTATGTATGTGTATATATGCCTGTGTGTTATGTGTATGAGTGTATCTTTGTGTATATGTGTGCATATACATGTATATGTGTATATCTATATGCATGTATATATATGTGTATATGTGTCTGTGTGTATATATGTATATATGTGTATGTGTGCAAATATATGTGTGTGTGTATGTGTATGTGTGCATATGCATGTGTGTCTGATGTCTGTGTTTGTGCATGTACATATATAGTATATGTATTTATATATGTGTATCTGTGTATATATATGTGTGTGTGTATATGTGTATGTGTGCATATACATGTGTATCTGTATGTACATCTGTGTTTGTGCATGTATGTATATAGTATATGTATCTATATATGTGTATCTGTGTGTATATATATGTATGTGTATTGAGTGTCATGTGTATGTGTGTATCTATGTGTATATGGACATTATATGTATATGTGCTTGAGTGTTATATGTATAATTTAAAGGAAGTATCTGTCTGTGTGTGTGTGTGTGTGTGCACACATAAAAGCATAAAAGCGCTCGTAGGTAAAGGGTTACTGGCTAAGTTCCTCATATCTGGCTTTGGATATCCATGAAAGAGCTGGGGAGAAGAGGAGAGTGTTCTCACCGTACTTTAGTAAGTTAGCTTTCCATTTCTCCCCACATCCTGTTTGTGGTTCTGCGTTCTTCCTAAGCTTTCTATTTCTTGCTGACCATATCACCATTTTTTCTAGGTACCCAAGGCTGGGACAGTACCCTTGGCCACAGAAGTTCTCAAAAGCCTAACAGCTCCTCCCACCCTAGAAAAGAAGCCGCAGGTGGCCTACAAGACTGAGATCATCGGGGGAGTGGTGGTACAAACACCCATCAGCCAGGTGCTGTTGCTTGGGGGTGCTGGGCTGGGATAGTGAAGACATCCATTGTGTCCAAGGACCAGCAGAAGCCTTAGGATAGGGGAGCTTAGTGAAGAAAGTGACCAGGATGATACAGTGCAGGGTGGATGTGGTCAGTGCCAATGTAGAAACTGGGGCCATGACATCATGACATCTTGAGGATGTGTGTGGCCTCTGTGCTTTTGCTTAAGACCCAGATAGTGAGCACTTGTAAAACATAAAGGAATTGGGGCTGAGGGAGACAGTGAGACTAGTCACAAGTCTGCAGTTCCATTTGAGTGTTTGTGTCTTCTTCCGTTCTCTGTTCTCTCCTTTCTCTTCTGGGTCTCTCTAGCCAGTGTCTTGCTTTGGGAAAACACTCAGTAGAGCATTGGCTAACTGGGGGCAAAGTCAGTTCTTAGTTTCTTTGACTGACATTATTACACCAAAAGGGCCAGAGGTGTGGTGGGGAGGCTGGGAGGAGCCAGGCTGCACAGAAGCATGGCTGGGGTACTAATGGTGCCGCTGTTTCCTTGTAGAATGGTGGGGATGGGCAGGAAGGGAGTGAGCCAGGGACTCACGCCTTTCTGCGAAGGTCTCAGAGCTACATCCCCACATCAGGCTGCCGTCCTACCACTGGGCCTCCCCTCATTAAGAGTGGCTACTGTGTGAAGCAAGGGAACGTGGTGAGTGCCAGCACAGGGGCTATGCTGGGGTTCTAATACTTTTTGGATCCAGTGGGCATGGATGTAGCAGAGGAGAATGAGAGGAAGAACTGTACCCCCCTCTATGTTAACTGCCATTGGGTTATATGCTAACTATATATGGTAATGTGTTAACTACCATTAGTTCCCCAGAAAGCTTGCCCGTGGTGGTAAGAAGCCTCACTACATTCAAACTGATGTAGTATGCACACTGATGGTCAGATTTCCCTCCTCCAGTTTCCCAACTCCTTCTCCTAAGATGATAAGCTGATGACGTGGTTGTCTTAGGGTTTCTATTGCTACAATGAAATACCATGACCAAAAGCAACCCGAGGGGGAAAGGCTTTATTTGACTTACACGTCCACACCACAGTCCATCACTGAAGGAAGTCAGGACAGGAACTCAAGCAGGGCAGGATCTTGGAGTAGGAGCAGATGCAGAGGGCACAGAGGGGTGCTGCTTTCTGACTTGCTCCTCATGGCTTGTTCAGCCTGCTTTCTTTTAGAACCCAGGACCACCAGCCCAGGGATAGCACCACCCACAATGGCCTGGGCGCTCCTCCATAAATTACTAATTAAGACCATGCCTCATAGAATTGCCTGTAGCCCCATCTTATGAAGACATGTTCTCAGTTGGGGTTCCTCCTCTCAGATGGCTTTAGCTTGTGTCAAGTTGACATCAAGCTAGCCGGAACAGTAGTAGCTTCTGGCGGCAGCAGAGAAGAACCCTCAGGTGCTCTACAGGTGTTAGTTAGGTGCTTGGTCATTGGGAAGATGGGGGCTCAGATGGAGGCCTGGGACTTTTACTGGCTTCACACTTCCCGTTGTTTCTGTCCTTTGTCTCTGCTGAAGATGGGAACCTGGTTTCCATGGTGCTGGGTCCCTGGGTATTTTCTGTGACACCACCAGTCTTGGCTCTGGAGATCTGTTCTTGATGGTCTGGTTCCTTATTTTTGATTGCAGAGGAAGAGTTGGAAACGGCGCTTCTTTGCCCTGGATGACTTTACCATCTGCTACTTCAAGTGTGAGCAGGTAGGTGGTAGGTTCAGGTCCCTCCTGAGAGGTCTGAGAAACAGAGAGCATGCATGAGTGGAAACCAGATCCACGCAGACTTCCAAGCCACTTCTTGTCTTATCTCTGTCCAACCTGTGTCTCTTTTATGATGCTATTATAAAAGGACCTGGACTGCTGCCAGCATCTGTGCGGCGAGCTGCTGTGGGGGCGGAGCCACAGAGCAGCTGCTGCATAGATTGCTTCTCTGTAACAATTATTCTGAAACCAGCTTGGTTTTAGCCAACACTCTGAGAGAGGGGTGTTGGTGAACTGGTGTGGGTCACTGGGCCATGTACATAGCCTCATCTGTCCATCTTCCATCCTTCCCATCAGGACAGAGAGCCTCTGCGCACCATACCACTCAAGGATGTTCTCAAGACTCACGAGTGTCTGGTCAAGTCTGGGTAATTGCCTCTTCTTATTCATTTTGAGGAGAGCTTCTGTTCGTCATTTGGAATCTCGTTTGTTACCCATTTTGAGGCTCTGTTGAAGCACCTTCCCTGTAGAGCATTGGTTCTCAACCAGAGGGTCTCAGTCCCTTTGGCGGTATCAAATGACACAGAGGTTGCCTAAGACCATCAGAAAACACAGATTATTTGTATTATGATTCATAACAGTAGCAAACTTACAGTTACAAAGTAGCAGTGAAAATCATTTTATGGTTGCAGTCACCTCACCATGTATTAAAGGGTCACACAGCATTAGGAAGGTGCAGAACTTAGTGCCTCATGACTGATGCAGGGTTATAATCTCACTGGACAAAGTGCCCTCTTCCCATTTCCCTATTCTTGCTCCCAGGATGCCTATGTGCTAGCTTCTGGTGACAGCAGAGAGTGTCACTTAGGTGTCTCTCAAGGGGTAGAGTCAGGTGTCAGGTCCTGGGTGTCAGGGATGACCGGGGCTCAGAGAGAAGTTGGGCTTCCCCTGGCTTCACACTTGCCCTTGTGTGAATTTCTCAGGCCTTTCCTCCTTTGTTCTTGATGTCCCCATTAACATAGGGGTGACTCACAGTATCCCTGTGCCTAACACTTGACAGGCAGAACAAGTATTTTTAATTTGTTCCTCTTTCCACTAGGAAAGACACCTGAGAGCACTGCATAAGATGATCCAGGACTTGACAGAAGAATGTCCCATCCCCATTCCTAAATCCAGACACTTGTGGAAGTGAATCTTAACAGACCACAAGCGTATCTTTTTGGGCATGAGGTTTTTTTTGTTTTGTTTTGTTTTTTGTTTTTTGTTTTTTTTTTTTTTTGTTGTTGTTGTTTTGTTTTTTGAGACAGGGTTTCTCTGTGTAGTCCTGGCTGTCCTGGAACTCACTCTGTAGACCAGGCTGGCCTCGAACTCAGAAATCCGCCTGCCTCTGCCTCCCAAGTGCCGGGATTAAAGGTGTGCGCCACCACTGCCCGGCTGGGCATGAGTTTATAGTTTGTCCAGCCTGTGTGTTGGTATCTCTCCTTTCTCTACATCATAAGGGGATCTATCAACAGTAGGCATCCTGCTCTTCTGTGAGAGCGTAACACAGCCCTACATAAACACACATGCTGTGTGACCCAGTGACTCAGTGAAGCAAGTCAGAAATGTTGTACTAAAAGTTTCAAATAGCAATTGGTGGGGATGGGGGTGGGGCAGAAGACAGGAGGTCCCTAGGGATAATCTGCATTTTGTGAAAGTAGCCATAGATAGACATGGTCCAGAGTGTGGCTCTAGGGGGCAGAACTCAGCATGACTGGATCATGAGAGATGCCCAATTGCCCCTGACCCTAGAGGGCCCGTGTAGATATGAGGCTACTTGGACATAGAAGGGAAGCTTGGGGAGGTACGGTACCATTCAGCCTGAGAGTCTTGAAAACTCCCCCTACCTCTAACTCTACCTGAGTCACACTGGACTTGAGCTGGGGAGGTGAAGTCCATGGGGAAGGTTGTGGCTTTGAGGCCTCAGCTGTGTTAGGTGGTGTAGCCTCTCTGGAACGTTTCGGGGAATTCAGGACAGCTGTAGGCAATGATAGCTATTGAATTAGATGACTTTGAAAATACCATGCAACTGGGCAGTGGCTGGAAAGGGGAGGGGGGCTCCCTCCGTGGTTGATTTCACCTGGGACTTCCTGCATTTGCATGAATAATCTAGAAGGTTAAAACATTCAGTGCTATGTTAGTTAGGTTCCTATTGCTGCTTCAAGGCACCGTGACAAAAAGGCAAGCTGGGAAGGAAAGGACTTATTTGGCTTACACTTACATGTCACTGTTTATTATTGAAGGAAGTCAGGACAGAAATGCAGACAGGCCAGTAATCTAGAAGCAAGAGTTGACACAGAGGCCATGGAGGGGTGCTGCCTACTGGCTTATTCATCGTGGCTTGCTCAGCCTGCTTTCTTATAGAACCTAGGACCACCTGCCCAAGAATGGCACCACCCACGATGGGCTGGACCCTCCTCCATAAATCACTAATTAAGAAAACGCCTTGCAGGCTCGCCTACAGCCTGATCTTAAGGGGGCATTTTCTCAATTGAGGCTCCCTCCTGTCACGTGGCTTTCAGCTTGTGTCAAGTTGACATAAAACTATTCAGCACAAGCTGGTAACAGAGCTGTCTCTACTCAGAAGCTGAGAAAGTAGAAGGAATAGTTGGTAGGGTGTATTTCGGTATGATATTCCGGGTGATCTGTGATGGTTCGAGCTGCTTTTGATGGCTTTATGGATTAGCTCAGTAAGGTTTTTTTTTTTTTTTTTTTTTTTTTTTTTTTTTTTTTGTCTTCATTTTACACTCAAGGACTGACATTTATAGTCCTTGTCCCAAAGACTTTTTCTCACCATGGTGTTTGGGCCAGGTCTGTGTACCCTACCTTGCCTTAAGTCATGTCCCTCCTCTGCCTGGAGGGCATGTCACTGTGTTTTCATTCTCTGAGACATTTCTGCCTGGGACCAGCCCTTCTTGGCACAAGACTCTCTGTTGGTATGGAATGCCGTCTTACCTGCATCTGGTCTTGCCTCCTCAGGTGCTTCTCTTGGTAGTAATTGGGTCTTTACTATAGTCCCCAGAATGACTGGATGTGCACAGCTGGCCTTGAACATAGACTACAACGTCAGCCTGCTTGGAATTGTGTCAGCACCACCTGCTCCTTGCCCTCTGCCTTGCAGGAGCCAGGATTTCTTTTCTAAAACCCACACTCAGATTGAAGCTTGTCTTCCTTCCCTTCCCTTCCCTTCCCTTCCCTTCCCTTCCCTTCCCTTCCCTTCCCTTCCCTTCCCTTCCCTTCCCTTCCCTTCCCTTCCCTTCCCTTCCCTTCCCCTCCCCTCCCCTCCCCTCCCCTCCCCTCCCCTCCCCTCCCCTCCCCTCCCCTCCCCTCCCTTCCCTTCCCTTTCCTTTCCTTTCTCTTTTCTTCTTTTCCTTTTTGGGACTATAATATGATTACAACATTTCTCCCTTCTCCCCCCACCTCTTTGAAGCTTATTCTTTTTGTTTGTTTGCTGTTAGGCACACTATCTATCACTAAGCTACATCCTAGCCCCAGAAGCAGATTTTTCCCCCCAATGAAGGAATTTTAACTTTACTTTACATAAACATACAGAGGAGTAGGTTTTTCACACCAGTTTCACACATACTTTAGTTTTGCTGACCCTTGTCCTCCACTCTTTGCCCACAGTCATCCCCGTTCTGTACCCCCGACCCCTTCATATTTTCCTCTCTTAACATTTTCTTTCGTCAGTTATTTGCTTATTGATTTATCATTTATATGTGTGGATGCATGCACACATGTGTGGGTGTGGAGGTCTGAGGACAAATTGTGGGAGTTGGTCCTTTCCCTCTGCCATGGCAGACTATGTGGCAGTGAGCCAGGTCCTTTGTCCGCTGAGCCATCTTGCCAGCCCTTATGCTCCCCTTTCTAGTTTCACAACCTTCTATTCCCCCTCACATACATGTTCACTCACGTATAAAAATTAAAGCCTAGGATAGACATGTGGGAGAGAACACATGGGAGTAGCCTTTCTCCGGCTCAGTTACACTGCTCAATATAATAATTTCCACTTTCATCTATTTTTATGCAAACTCCATGATTTTTTTCTTTTCTTTTAAAATTTATTTCTATTTTTAAAATTATTTGTGTATGTAGACTATCTATGTGAGTGTGTTCCACATATGTGCAAGTCACTGTGGAATATGTGCAAGTCACTGTGGATCTAGGGTGTCAGAACCCCTGGACCTGGAGTTAACCTGGTTGTGAGCCTCCTTATATGGTTGCTGGGAATTGAAATCAGGTCCTCTGTGAGAGCAGGAAGTACTCTTGAACGCTAAGCCAACACCTTTATTTTTCTTTACAACTAAACGAATTCTGTTGCATGTCATTTATCTGCTGATGGACCTCAAGGTTGATACCATTTCCTGGTAGGGTATGGAATCCTTTGGGCATATGTCAGGAGTAGTAGAGATGGTTCATATGGTTTAGTTTCTTGAGGAACCTCCAGACTGATTTCCATAGCGGCGGCACTAATTTACGCTCCTCCCTTTAGTGAGTAAGGGCTCCTCTTTCGGCACATCTTCGCCAGCATTTCTTATCTTTTTGCTGTGGGTCATTCTGACTGGGGTGAGATGAAATCTCAGAATAATTTGAATTTGCATTTCTCTGATGGCTAAGGATGTTGAACAGTTTCCTGGGAAGCAAATCTTAAAGTCGCTACTCTCAGTTTCTGATTCTCTTCGTAGCTCCTTGTCCCCTGGGTCAGAGAGCAGGAACTCAGAGCTGTGGGTGGGGCCGCTGAATGGGGCGGAGCAGGGGATGGGGGTGGGTTGGGGGTGGGTTGGGGGTGGGTTGGGGGGAAAGAGTCTGAAGTGGAAAAGCTGTTGCTGGGGGCAGGGTGGGGGCAGGGTCGGGGGGTGGGGAAGTTGCTGCTGGGGGCGGAGTGGGCAGGGGCGGAGGAAGCTTTAGAAATGATGTCAGCTTCCTTAGAAGAGGCACGTTTGGACCCAATGAGTTCTGATCTCCAATACCTTAGATAGACATAGCATTTATAGTCTCTAAGCCTGGGGCTTCCTTATCCACAGGAAGAAAGTTTTGAGTTGCATTGTGGACGATTGTGAAAAGTGTAGGAAATGATGTGCAAAAAAAAAAAAAAAAAAAAAAGTGCTCACAGTGCCTGGTGTAATGGTATAATGCTATCTGTCTTTCCTTGCCTAGTGATCTCTTAATGAGGGACAACCTGTTTGAAATCATCACCACCTCCAGGACATTCTACGTACAGGTAAATGTCCACCCCAAGACCAGCGTTCCATCTCTGTGAACGTGAGTGGATGCCTCTCCTCCCTCCAGCACCCTCGTTGTTTTCTCTCTTCTTCTTTTGCTTGTCGTTTCTCAGTGGTCAGTTTAGTACCTCAGTCAGTCAGTGTCCCATCTCATTCTAAGGGGAATGTTAGCCAGAAGTTTCCCCTACTCTGGAATACTACAAGCAGGTCCATTGGCTGTGCGGGAGGATGCGTGCGCCTCTGTAGCAGCTGCACTGGGCTGTAGAGCTCCGACTAAGCGGAGAAAAGCAGAACTGGTGGGTGGTTTCACTTCTGCTCTGGAGGGTATTTATAAGTCCGGCCTATGTATGGACATTACTGTGTGCAGACAAGACAGAAGCACAGAGGGCCCTGTGCCGGCACAGGTGCATAGGCAGCCACACAGAGAAAGCCATTGTTTGGCCTCTGACAGTTCACTTACCAGGAACTCCCCTCCCTACCCCCAGATCTGGAGCTCTCCCAATCCCTATGAAGTCACAGCAGCTAGCAAGGCAGATTTCCAAGCAGAGCAAACACATCCAGGGCCAAGTCCTCAGCCTGGGCTGCCTGGCAGCCCACAGAACAAGTATACTGATTTACAGTGATAGGCTGATGCGGGATTCCAAGCCTTAAGATACGCAGCAGCTTTCCCAAATGGAGTTTTAGAAACCTCCTTCTCCCTTTCTTCTCTTCCCCCACTGAATCCCTCCCAGGAAAGGATGAGGCCTCTCTCCTGTGTGTCTTGTGTCTTCATTATTCTCTAAGCCAGCAGCCATGCCAGCAGCCTTGGGCATTTTCAGGCCATTCTCACTGGGAGAAGCACATTGTCCAGGAAGAGATGGCAGAGAGGAGGCTGGATCATGGAGAGAAGGTCACCTTGCTCTTAAATCTAGTTTTCTCCAATGCCTCTTCCCGTTTAGGTGCAAGGTCTAAATGGGACCTTTAGTGGAAGTTTCTAGTTCTTGCAGTTGATATTTGTAGAGCGTGGCCAAGGGTCTAGGCTTGGTCTGAGGTTGGGGTCACAGAGTTAGACAGAACTGATCTTGAAGCTAAGTATCAGGCAGCTGAGATCATATACATGACCAAAGGATTCACAAGGAGAGGGGACCAGGCAATGGACCGGCTCCAGGACAAGGGCCCGGGAAAGAGAATAGCTGCAAGGGAGGCTTCAAAGCTATGGGCAGAGACTCACTGCCCTGCCTGCTTCCTTAGCAAGCTTATATCTGGTCCTTAGAGTCACAGGTAAGATGAGGACAATAAGAAACAGCTCCTGGACTTGGACAACTTATTTAATGATCAGATCCTCCATATGTATAAAATGGAGACGGAAAACTCAACCCAAGCCCTTCTGATGACCCTGAAGTCTGTTTGATCCCAGGTATCACAAAGGACAGATAAGAAAAGGGCAATGCAGGACTAAAAGGGCCAATGTAAAGGCCGGGCGGACAGTCCTTTAGAAGGACTTAGGGGATGACCTTAGATGGATGAGGGCAAGTGATGAATTTGAGAGATATGGAAGAGGTCCACTCTCTAAGACTCAAGAGCTGGTTGTATGAAGGGGAAGGGAGAGACACATAAATCCCAGGGATTTGGCTTGAGTTTTACACTGGTTGATGACATCCGGTAGTCACTTCCCTGGTAATATAGAGGGGCAAGTAGGCTTAGCACTAGGGTGTATTGCTTACTTCTCTGTTACTGTGATAAGATACCATGACCAAAAGCAACAAGGAAGAAAAGGTTTAATTTAGCATATGAATCCACCGGGATCGAGTCTATCAGGCAAGAAATATATGGCATGGCAGCAGGAGCAGGAAGCAGAAAGAGAAGAGGAAAGGCCTGTCCCTAGTGATGTGTTTCCTCCAGTAAGGTTCCACTTCCTACAAGTTCTAAAACCTCCCCAAGCAGTGAGTGTCATTGTGATGGTTTGTATATTCTCAGCCCCAGGGAGTGGCACTATTAGAAGGTGTGGCCCTGTCAGAATAGGTGTGGCCTTAAGACCCTCATCCTAGCTGTCTGAAAGCCCGTGTTCTGCTAGCAGCCTTCAGATGAATTAGAACTCTCAGCTCCTCCTGCACCATGCCTGCCTGGATGCTGCCATGTTCTTGCCTTGATGATAATGGACTGAACCTCTGAACCTGTAAGACAGCCCCAATCAAATATTGTCCTTATAAGAGTTGCCTTGGTCATGGTATCTGTTCACAGCAGTAAAACCCTAACTAAGACAGTCACCAGTGGGGGACCAGATAACACTGGGGACCAAATGTTCAAATCCATGAGCCTGTAGATGACATTTCTCATTCAAGCCATGGCGTAGGGGTAAGCACCGAGTTTATTGTGTTTGTGGAATGATCATTGCCTAGATGATGCTTGGCATGTTAGTACTTGTTGTGTGGATGATACTCTGAAAGCTGCACAGAGGGTAGTGACTGGAGAGACAAGAGGCTCAACCAAAACTGTTCAGAAGACATTGTATCATCTAAGAGAGACCAGCACTTCCCTGAGCCCTTACCAGTTCTTTACTCCTTCCGTTCTGTACTAAAATTTCTAAGAAGGAAGGACACTAGCATCGCCCTGAGTATATACATGAGGGAAGGTCAAATCCATGTGTAACAGACGTGACAAAGAGAGTGCTGTGTTGGAGAAAAGTGGATGAAAAACCAAGGAACATATTTGATTCCCTTAGAAGTCACACTATAAACCTGTCTTAGGGTTTTACTTCTATGAACAGACACCATGACCAAGGCATGCCTCTCTCTCCCTCTCTCTCTCTCTCTCTCTCTCTCTCTCTCTCTCTCTCTCTCTCTCTCTCTCTCCTTCCTTCTTCTTCCTTCCTTCTTTTCTTTCTTTTTTTGTTTTTTTGTTTTTTGAGACAGGGTTTCTCAGTGTAGCGTTGGCTGTCCTGAAACTCACTCTGTAGACCAGGCTGGCCTCAAACTCAGAAATCCACCTGCCTCTGCCTCTCATGTGCTGGGATTAAAGGCATGCGCCACCACCGCCCGGCCAAGGCAACTCTTATAAGGACAAAATGTAATTGGGGCTGGCTCACAGGTTCAGAGGTTCAGTCCATTATCATCAAGGTAGGCAGGCAGGCATGATGTAGGAGGATCTGAGAGTTCTACATCTTCATCTGAAGACTGCTAGAGAAGACTGGCATCCAGGCAGCTAGGATAAGGGTCTTAAAGCTCACACCCACAGTGACACATCTACTCTGACAAGGCCACACCCACTCCAAAAGGCCACACCTTCTAATAGTGCCACTCCCTGGGCTGAGCATATTCAAAAGATCACAAAAGCCATGACGCATTAACAAAGTGTCTTATGAAATTACGATCCTTTAAAAAATATCAACAGTAGTATTGCTTTCTATTTCTGTGTATCTCTTTAATAGCTGGCCATAAAAGACAACAGGAATCTCATTCTTACTTCAGCCTGGAGTCTGTGTCCATGTGTTACTTTGAGGAGTTTGTAACTCTGGTCTTATATAAATATGTATTTGGACAAAAGGATTATTTCTTTTTTTTTTAAGATTTATTTATTTCATGTATGTGAGTACACTGTAGCTGTCTTCAGACACACCCGAAGAGGGGATCGGATTCCATTATAGATGGTTGTGGGCCACCATGTGGGTGCTGGGAATTGAACTCAGGACCTCTGGAAGAGCAGTCAGTGCTCTTAACCACCGAGCCATCTCTCCAGCCCCCAAAAGGATTATTTCAATGTGTCCTTTTAGATGATTTCAGGTCTTCCTTCCTTTCTTTTGTTCTTTCTTTCTTTCTTTCTTTCTTTCTTTTTTCATTTTGTTCTTTTTTTTCTTTTTTACCAGAACTTGAAAAATAGTGATTTCTTAATATTTAGGTGGAATATGGAGTCTGGAGCCTTATCCATATATCTGCATATACATAGCTAAGGTCCATTGATCACCATTTGAGTAGATCCTTCTTACCCATAGTTTGTACTCATGCTTTGGAAAATACTGCTCTCACCGAGCTATGCTGATCCGTGAAATGTTGACATAGGTTATTATGTAATATTTTTAAAGTCACACTCATTCATATCACTGGCAGAGTCTTTGAGTATGGAAGGATGTGAGCTCATGCAGTGAGAGGTGAGTTTGGTGAAATTCTGTTTTGCTTTAGGCGCTCAGTATTGGTTGTTGGCAAAAGGAAATGATGGTATTCCCTTGGCACCACTGGCTCATTTCTTGATATAAAGTCTGCAAAATACCTGCCTCTAAATAAACAGACCTCATGGTTTCTATGTCAGTCGTTTGTGTTAAATAAAAATAACCACACTTCCTGGGGAAGGTGGGAGAACTCTGTTGCTCCCAGTTTGTTCTGTAGGTCCAGAGGTTTGTGTCCACTGAACTCAAGTGACTTTCTGACCTGTGTCCTCAGTTATGCATAGTATGTCTGCATGAACCTTCTGTCCATCCTCAGGATCTAGGAGAATAAGAGCAGCAAACAGGGCAAGGCAGAGAAAAAAACTCTGTGGCTGGAGTCTGATGGCTCAGATGGTAGGTGTTGGGGCTTAGGTTCCGCCTGCACTCTGATCTCTCACACTGTCACACTCTTTGCGATTCAGGAAAAGCAGCTGTTGTTGCTGAAACATCTCAGAGACACTGGGGAGCAGTAGCTCGCTGGTGGTGTATCACTTAACGCCCCATAATCCATGCCTGGTCTCCAGTCTGTCCACGAGGAGACAGAAGCTTCAGGGGTAAATGGTCCATTCAGGATCATAAACCCAGCGAGTTATGGAGCCCCTTGAGAGGTACTTGGTGGTCAAGCAAGACTTGCCTGTGTACTCATGTACAGCAATGGTCCTCCACCCTCCTAATGCTGCAACCCTTTGATACAGTTCTTCATGTTGTGGCAGCCACAACCAGAGCATTGTTTCGTTACTACTCCATAAGCATAATTTTGCTACTGTTCTGAATTCTAACATAAATATCTGATATACAGGATATCTGATACATGACCTCCAAAGGGGCCACGACCCACAGGTTAAGAACATTGTGTAGAGGATGCACCATATAGCCACCACCATAAAAATCTGCCTTTGTTCAGCTTTTGGCGACTGGATATGTTGGGTGATGACTCCTGGTGTCCAGATCCAGGTAGTATTCAGGCATCAAGACGGGTGGAGATGGTGCTGAAGCAGCCTTGTCAGTAGGTAGATGTTTCTAAGTTCCAAGCAAGCATTCAAGATGAGAGTTCAGAGTTGGGATGCAGCTGCGCGGTTTAGCACTTACCTTGAATGTGGAAAGTCCTGGCTTTAGTGGACAGCACTCCTGCAAACACAATTCGAACGTCAGTCTTTTGAATACAGAGCAGGGGTCTCTCTCATAAAGGGCCAGGAACATTGGAAGTTTATCAACAGGAGCATTTGTGGCTAGAAGTTAGAACTGTGAGCAAATGGTCTTCAGCTCACTTGTCAGAACCAGGCTGCTATGCCAGGACAAGATCCACAAGGGACTTTCAGAGTGCTCGGCTGGAGCTCTTGGGAAGTTACTTTGTAACTTAGATGCTGAGGTGAAGGGTACCACCTAAAACAGTGGTTCTCAGCCTGTGGGTCACGACCCCTTTGGTAGTCAAATGACTCTTTTGTGGGGTCACCATTGGAAACATCAGATATTTGCATTGTGACTCATAGCAATAGCAAAATTACAGTTATGAAGTAACAATGAAATAATTTTATGTTTGGGGTCATGGCAACATGAGGAACTGTGTTAAAGGGTTGCAGTGTTAGGAAGGTTGAGGACCGAGGATCTAGAACTATGTAATGCATAATTTATACAATCATCTATTTGGGGGGCTTTATCTGAAGATGGGATTGGTTCATTGGAAAAGGAAGAAGTTGGAGATGAAAGGAAGAAGTAACTGCTGGAGATTTAGGGGAAATGGCTGTAACCAGAGGTAGATCTTGGATGTCTTTAATCAGTGTCTGCCATAGCTCACCGCATGTGTGTAGTACTGGACTCATAACTGATACTCAGAAGCTCACTGGACTGCAGTAAAATTCATTTCAAAACTTTGTCCCTCTCTTCTTACAAACTGCCATCAAGGACAGAAACCAGAATGCACGCAAGACCAGGGCAGGAAGAGAGGAAGGTATATGTGGCAATTCCCGGCCTGTCTGCTGAGTGTTGGGTACATTTTGGTTTCCTAGTAAGTCACCCTGGCTGGGTGGACCTCAGCTCTGAAATAGTACTTCTTTCTTGTATGGAATCACTTGCAATATTTGTTTTCTATATGAATAATATTTAAAAATGACAGTATGTGTTTGTGTTGTATGTGTTCATGTATGTACGTAGGGCATGTGCCCGTGATATATATACAGAGTCCAGAGGAGCATGCCCATGTCTTTTTCTATTGGATGTCTGTCTCGAAAATCATTTTATTTGGTATGTATGGGTGTTTTGCCTGCATATATGCCTGCATACCTCATGTGTGCCTGGTGTCCCTAGAGACTAGGAGAGGGTGTTGGATCAAGTGGAACCGGAGTGACAGCTGTGAGCCATCATCATGTGGGGGCTGAGAATCAAATCTGGGTCCTCTGGAAAAGCAGCCAGTGCTCTTAGCTGCTGTCTCTCCAGGCCTTCCACCTTGTTTCTTGAGACAGTTTCACACTTAACCTGAAACTTGGCATTTTTCCTAGGCTGGCTGACCAGTGAGCCCCCCAGTATCTATCTGTCTGTCCCCTCTGGGGAGGTGCAGGAATTTATAGGTGCTCAGACTTTTTGTAGGTCCTGGAGATTCGAACTCAGGTCCTCTTGCTTTCATAGCAGTCTTCTTACCCTCCGAACTCTCTCTAGCCCCATAAAACCAACTCTGAAACAAAAAATACAAAACAGTGATTAAAATTACTGAAGATATTTTATAAAAGTATATTTTATACTTTCATAGGATATCAACTGCAAATCTGATTTCTTTCTTTCTTTCTTTCTTTCTTTCTTTCTTTCTTTCTTTCTTTCTTCTTGGGTAAATTCAAAATAACCCTTTCTCCACTCTATATGTTATACTGTTTGATCCTTTTAAAATTTTTGCTTGCTGCTAAGTCTAGAACCCAGAGCTTTTCATGTGCTAGGCAAATCCTCTGTCACTGAGTCCCAGCCCAGCCTGTGATCCTCTGGGGTAGATTTATATAAAGTTAGAAGAGGAGGGCATTAAATAAATCCATAACTGTGAAATATATTCTGTTTGGAGACAGTTCCATTACATAGCCCTGGCTTGCTTGGAAGTCAATGTATAGATAAGGCTGGTCTAGCATCACCTGTCTCTGCCTCCCAGCTGCTGAGATTAAAGACGTGTGTTGCCATGCTGGGCCATGATGGTAGAATTTCAGGTTTATTTACTTCTGGTAACCATAGAATAGTAAAAATAGCAACTTTACTGCTGCATAGACGGCCCAGTGGCCTGAGTGCTAGTCAAACATCAGACTTCACAAGTAACCTAGTTCTCTATTAGGCCTTCTAGGGAGCATGCTAGCTCTCATCCTGGTCTTAGGAAAAGTTTTGATACCTAATTCTCACTGCCTTCTTTGGACCAGGGAATGCATTTGTCTTTGTCTCGGAAAGCTACTAGATTGCCAAGTAACCAGAAAGAATCAAGGGGAGAGCAAGCATGAAAAAGTGGGTGGCCCATGTGAGGGGCATGTACCACGGGCCCTTGTTATCCTGTTTGACTTCATGCCTTTGTTGGTATGTGTGGCACACAGATAACCAAGGGGGCTCTGGGGATGATGGGAAGGGATAGCAATGCAAGCCTGAAGGAGAAACACGAAATCCCAATGAAAACCAAAGTGGTCCTGTTTCATCCTGGTAGACTTCAAAGAGGAGTGGTTTAGGGTATGGAAAAGCGCAGTTGCCTGCACAGCACACGCACACGCACACGCACACACAACTTTGTGCTCAGATGGACAGTCAAGGGAAGGAGCTCAGTCTGGTTTCCCTCTGTAACTGAGTTCACTTGCATTCTTCCTTCCAACAGCTGGGAGGCACCCAGAGACTCTGCTTGCAGGAGCCAGGCTGCCTCTGTCTTTTTTTCTATGGAGAAGCTGCTGCCCCCTTCTGGGGTTAAGTGGTTATTTCTAGGGGAAATGCTTCACTGAGTTCTGCTATGGGTGTTCTGCTTAGTTCTCACTCCAAGGGTGAAGTTTCAGGACAGTCCCAAGTAGCTTGTGCTTTGTGAAAGGAGCTGTACACATGATTGTGCATGGTTTGGAGGGACTGCAGAGGGAGTTTGCTTTAGTAGAATTTAAAGCAGGAGTCTGCTGTTCAGACAACTGTGGGAGAGACAAGGAGGGTGGAGTCTAGACCAAACTCGAAGCTGCAGCTCTGGCATTCTGAGCCTCAGTTTCCTAGGAGTCTGGAGGTTCTGGGTTGTTTTTCAGATTGGGTGATGGGTTCAGTGAGAAGATGGAAAACTAGGCTGTTCCCTGCTTTATACCCCTCTCCGTCTTCAGGGCAGCTTAACTCTGAGCAGTTTTAGTTATTGGGAGTGAAGAATGAGCTTGCAAGGGGGGGAAATAATCCTCAAAAGTCTGCAAAGCACAGGACTACATGGCTTCCAAGATACTTTTGAACTCTGATGTGATTTTATGAACTTGAGTCCAAGACTTGGAAGCTGAAGTCACGTGCCAAAAATGTGTGTACATGTTGTGGATGTTTTGCAGGCGGATAGCCCTGAAGACATGCACAGCTGGATTGAGGGGATTGGAGCAGCTGTCCAGGCCCTGAAGTGCCACCCTAGGGTAAGTCACTTCCTTTCTGTGCTGCAGCGTCAGCTTAAAGATAAATTATCTTCGAATGGGACATGTTTTATTTGGTTATGTAGGCAGGCAGCCCGGCCCTGAATGCTGGCTCACTTGTTTTTCTCTCTCCGCTAACTTGGGTACATTTCCCACCCCCTCTTTTTTGGTTTGTTAGTGTACATGAAGTCGGGCTGGACAGAGATGTGAAGTTTCTGATGTATCAGAAACTGTACAAGTCCAGCTGTACAAGTCCAGCATCAGGCAGAACCCAGCAAACATGTGGAATGAATTCTGCTTAGTATCTTTTAAAAATTTATGTATTTATTTATTTTTACAATAGGGGTCTTGCTGTGTGGTCCAGACTACCTCAAGCCATCCTCCTGCCTTAGCCTCCTGGCAAACTGGGACTAAAAGTGTCCCTGGCTTCCATACACCTACTTGAATCTGCAGCCACTGTCCCTGTTTGAATTGGCTATCCTGGGGTACTTGAGACTTTGAGACAAACATTGTAAGAAAAATCCCTTAGTCTTTCCCTTCTCTTTCTGCTTTTAGGAACCATCTTTTTCAAGATCCATTTCTTTGACTCGACCTGGAAGTTCCAGCCTTACAAGCGGGCCTAACTCCATCTTGTCAAGGAGACGACCACCAGCGGAAGAAAAGCGAGCTCTCTGTAAGGCCCCCTCCATGGCCTCCTCCTGGCAACCCTGGACACCTGTCCCCCAGGCTGAGGAAAAGCTGTTGTCGGCCGAGAATGCTTCACAGGACTCTTTATTCATGCCTAACCCTGGGGAGAGTACAACCACAGGGCTGCTGGCAAGTTCTCGAGTCAGGCACAGGTCGGAGCCCCAGCACCCCAAGGAGAAGCCATTTGTATTCAACCTTGATGACGAAAACATACGAACCTCTGATGTGTGATATACAGTGCCAGTTGTGTGCAGGAGAGACGGGGGCTGGGACTCGTTTTCTCTGCCATGGTAGAGGACAGAAGCTAATGGCACTCACAGTGGAGGGGCTTATCTAGCTGGCTTTGGTTTTGCTATTATTGACACAGTTTATTTAATTGGGGGAAAGTCATTAGGTTAGACCCATGGGCATATTCCATTGCCTCTTGAATGCCCCCTTCCCCAGGTTTCCTAGTGAGGGGTTTGTTTTCATATTTTCTGTCTAGAGGAGGCTAGAGTCCAGTTTCACCCATAAGCTTTTCCCTCTTGTATTTCTTTCATATTCTTGGTTTTGCTTCCAGTCTGTGTACAGGATCTCAGGCTAAGAACGGCTTTCATCTACCCCTGTTTATTGGCTGAAGTCTGGGGATCAGGCAGACAGTTAGCATCCAGACTGAAAGGCATCGGGTGAGACTCAGGTTGCACAGTTCAGCTGGGATCCATCTGAGGGCTGTCTTTAGAATCTGGGGAGTGAAAGGTGAATTCTGGGATATCTACCCTGGGCAGTTCTTTCAGGACACCTCCCAGGGGAGCAGACAGGACCTCTTGTGAGTCATGAGGGCTAATTAAACTGCTATAGCCACTTGTGGGAATCATGCTGTCCTCTTGATGCTTCATGACCCCAAATGCCATAGACCCGAGTGACAGAGCCACCAGTCTATTTTTTGTGTCAGGCCCCTAGGATGGGGTTTTCAGTGTTAAATGTTATGATTGCAGAGATTTTCAGTGTTTTATGATTGCAGAGAACAGAACAGATGCTTCCCTTGAAACTGAGGTGTGTGTGTGTGTGTGTGTGTGTGTGTGTGTGAGAGAGAGAGAGAGAGAGAGAGAGAGAGAGAGAGAGAGAGCGCACACTCATGTTAGGACCATCTCTATCTCAGAGGCTTAGATTAATATAAAGCAGCAACTGAGAAGTGATGGATAGTGGTTTATTGCAGTAAGCATCTTTGATCCATGTTTTCCAGACAGGAGAATGGTTCTTCTTTGACACAGTGAATCTGGAATGCCTGTCTTACAGCTCTTTTAGACTTTTGTCTAACGCTAAGTGCTTGTATATTGTGCAGCTCGCTGACCCACTTGCTCTGTTTTACTGTGTTGCCTCTTAAGTGGAGCCATGCACACACTGAGTGGAACCCCAGCATCTGATAAGAGCCTATGCACTCCCTGGTGAAGAGACTCGAACAGGATTTTTTTCCCCAATACTTACATTTTCATGGAACAGAAACTGGGAATAAAGAAATTGAATCAGAGGATGAATTGTTGGCTAGGAGTTTCCTAGGTTCTAGAAGAGTTTAGAAAATTAGATTTCCACTCAGAATTTAGGGTGTGGGTTTTTTCCCACTGGGCAAGATACTATTTCCAGTGCCTTTGGGGGCATTTCTATCAGCCTTCAATGAACCGTGCTACCAGAAAATTATGGCCATTTCCTACAGGGAGAGAGGACATGGCTCACTCCTATCTGTGTAACTTTTATCTGCTAGGTAAATTAATCCTATTTTTAATTAGAAATGTGTAGTTCTAAGAAGAGACTAGGAGGCATTTTTATTTAAGCTAGTTAGCACTCTGTGTCCACAGTTAATGCAAAAGCAAAAACAGGCATAAAGCTCAGAAGCGTGTTCTAGTGTGACTGTGACCCTGAATCTGGTGCCACACTGAAGACTCCTGGACTGTGTGTGGGAGTTGTCTCCCACTTGAAGTCTGGCCTTGTGATCCTGATATATATAAACAAAACCACTGGGCTTCTCTTTTCTGTTCATGATCTTTTGTGTCTTCCACCCCTAAAAAAACCACTTTTGCATGTTTTGATTTTCAGGGTTCGGGATTATTTATTTATGAGTGGGTAAGGTTACAACCTACTTCAAAAGTCAGTGCCCTTTGTCTCTGGTTTCAGCTTAAAATCTTCCCTTAGAAAATTCTTTGGCTGCTCAACAGAATTGCTCAATGTGAGATGAGGAACTAAGGAAATAAATCAGGAACTCCTGAAGGGCCTTGAACATGCCCTGGCTCACGGAAATGATGTCATCTTTTGGCGTTTAGATTGCAAAATCTGTCCGTCCCTCTTCTAGAAACTGTTTGCTTGGTTATTACTGCTGCATCAACAGGTTGTTACAGAAAGTTGATAGGTTTCAGTACATATTTTGAGATGGATTTCAGTACATATTTTGAGATCATGTTAGATTAAACACAATGTAGTTTATATAATGTCAACAAAGGGAAAGTGACCCTAGCCAGCCAACACATGAGACTTCCAAGTTAGAACATTGTTAATTTAATATTGGTGCCCAGAAAATATAATTATCTTTGTGAAGCCTCAAAACATTTAAATTCTCAATCTTATTTCAGGATTCCCCTTCTGTCTGTATTTCTGGCCAGTTATACAAATCCCCCTCCCTCACACACCTTTTAAATTTGTTTTTGATAGTCTTGCTATGTAGTCCAGGATGGCTTTGAACTGGTAATCCTCCTGCCTCAGCCTCCCGAGTGCTTGGATTATAAGCATATGCCACCATATCCAGCCCGTGACAGTATTTTAATGTGAGCCAAAGATGGTGCATAAACCTTTAGTTTTCAATGTATCCCATAGACCTCTGTCAGAGGATAAGGCGTGATGCTGTGTGAGTCTGTGGTTAAGCATAGAATGTGGATACATCCGAAGGGATTTCTGGGTTATAAAAGGTACTGCCTTTTCTTTGTGGAATAAAAACAAGTCTCTGAAGTTGGATCCTTCTATAAGGTTTTGTAGGCACTGCTCTCTGTAGCCGAAGTTCGCCCTATCCATTACTCTTAAAAGGTTTGATGGACTTGCTTACCCAGGGTCAGGCGATAATCAACAAAGATAGCATGTGTTTTTCATTCTGTAAACCATTCTCAGGATATGGGAGGCCACAGACTGGAGAGGAACCTCTGGTCAAAACGGCAGGGTGACAGTTCTACTTCCAAGTAGAGTGCTAGTCTTCCATGGAAGATTTAAGGTTCATCGTCCTACTTTACTGGAAGCAAACTGGTTTGGTTTGGTTTCTCCTTTTCTACCCAATGCTCTCCTCAGGACTCAAACGACCGTCTGTGTAAGCAGCTGACCAGTAATTGAACGGTGGCCTTGATGCTTGTTTTCGGTGTCAACCAAATAGCCATCTGGTAGCAAGCGGCAGCATTTTTTGAAATTAGGCTTTCCCATGTCGCCTGTTTTAACTTTTTTTTTTCTCCCTCTAAAATCTGTTTTCCGAAGTCCCCCGTGTTCTCTCTGTGTGTTATTGCCTGCCAGAGTCAATTATAGTTACTTATACCAGGTAGGTAGGTGTTGAATCAAGTGAATATTTGGCAAAAACACACAGTGTGACCGCTGGGCCCTCTGTTTATGAAGGTGTGGCATGCCCCATTTGAGCCGGTGTTTGAGCTATGAAACACCTCCTGCAAGCACTGAGCTCAGTGCATGGAAACTCCAGCTTCTTAGGTTGTATGAGCTCCTAATTGGTATGTAGCAAAACGTCATTTTCTAAAACTGTTTGGTTGCTTGTTTTGTAATAAAAACATGTGAAATAGGAAATCTGGTTGTGTGTTTTCCTGGTCAGATCTCGTGGCCGTGGGTGGGTGGTCACGTTTCTCCCTTGCCCCATGACTGGTTTTAGAGTAGACCCTCCCTTCATGGCTTAGGGGTGGACGGCGGCCCTTGTCCTGGGATGACATGGGTGGTGGGTGATATATGGGTGTGTGTGTGTGTGTGTTTAGAAGTGAGCCAGACCCTGTCCTTTATAAAGTCTGGAGGCTGGCAGAGGCAGCATCCAAGCTAGGGGAAAAAGCGTTGCTCATTTTAGTTCTGTTGTGAGCTCAGGGTGAACTGGCAAAGTAGAATCGAGGTCAGGGAGCAAGATGAGCTCCCAGCGGTTGTGGGCTGTGCGAGCACAGTTTCTTCTGCTGTGGCTGCTGCTGCTGCCGGCCGTGCCTGTTCGGTGGGCCGAGGCCAGGAGGTCCAGAGTCTCGCCGCCCTGCCCGGATGCCTGCGATCCCACGCGCTGCCCTCCCCTGCCTACCTGCTCGGCCGGCTTGTTGCCGGTGCCGGATCGCTGCGGCTGCTGCCGAGTGTGCGCCGCGGCCGAGGGCCAGGAGTGTGGCGGGGCGCGGGGCCGGCCGTGCGTCCCGGGGCTGCGCTGCGGCGCCCCGTTCTCCAGGGAGCCCTGGGGGAGAGCGTGGCTGGGCACCTGCGGCTGCGTGGAGGGTGCGGAGGGCGCGGCGGTGTGCGGCAGCGACGGGCGCACTTACCCCAGCCTGTGCGCGCTCCGCAAGGAGAACCGAGCGGCTCGCCAGCGGGGCGCGCTCCCGGCCGTGCCGGTGCAGAAGGGCGCCTGCGGGGATGCGGGTAAGCGGGGCGCGGGCGAATCTCCGACACCTCTAACCACCCCCCACCCCCAAGAAGATGAAGTAACTGCTCTGAGTTCGCTCGCTCAAGAACTCAGTTGTCCCTCCTTCGCCAGCTCCAGGGATTCAACCTGTTGTAGTTGTTTCTGGTGTTCTTGCCTGCTTAATGTGGTCTCTTTACTGGTTGCCACGGGGGTGGGGGTTACCTTTCTCTTTTTCTTCCCTCTGGTAGGACAGGGCGGGTCCTTTCATCTCCTAGTCTGGAGAGCCTGCAGAGAAAGAGGGACGGGGGAGATGCTGGGGAATTTTGAGATGTGACACCTGCCTCCAGGGACGCACTCGTCATGGACCATTTATTCACAGGGACCACAAGAGCAGGGCGGCTCCGGAGAAAGTACAACTTTATCGCCGCAGTAGTGGAGAAGGTGGCGCCATCTGTGGTTCACTTGCAGCTGTTCCGCAGGTAAAGGTCACACCTAGGGCCAACTAGTTCACCTGATGGTTGCGCATTTTCTGACCTTTAAGACCCGTTGTGAGAGGAAACCCAGGTTCAAAGAGTTGGCTGGGATGTAGGTGGGCAGGAGACTCCGTGAAGCGTGCAAGAGACCTGAATTGCTAAGAGTTATTTCGCTAAAGAGCTGAGAGTCAAGCGCAAGGATCCTGGTTTCTAAATTGAAGTTACTGCAGCGCATATTGGTGGCTGGTGTTTCTTTCTTCCCGGTATCCCACAAGCACAACTAAAGGCTGATTGTAGGAGCTAGTAGTGGGCGTTTGGAGGTCTTGTTTAGCCTTAGCCATCGCTTGCATGCAAGGAAACCCCCAGATCGAGAGCAAAATTAGTTTGCTCTGTGTCACAACGCCAGTTGGTAGTGAAAGCTAAGAGCTAGATTCTGACACTATGGCAGTAGTGGGAAGACAGGGTTAGCACCAGGTTTGGCCTGTTTGCAGCAGACAGACACACAGGTTCCGACGCGGAGCTGAAGGAGGAAGCAGCATCCTGGACCCAGATCTCAGCTGTGTTCAGAAAAGATGGCCAGGGCGAGCTTCAGGCGGCTCACAAAGAACATGGAAGTGGATAAGGCAAGAGTAAATGCACGAGAAAACTCCTGGAAATATGTCTGATAAATGTGAGGCTTCCTGTGACTCACAAACAAAGGCTGAATTCCCCGATTTTCCTGCCCCTCTGCTCACACTACTGTCTTCTTCCGGAACAGATCACCTCTCACGAACCAGGAAATCCCTTCGTCCAGCGGCTCCGGGTTCATAGTGTCTGAGGATGGGCTGATTGTCACCAATGCCCACGTCCTCACGAACCAGCAGAAGATCCAGGTCGAGCTCCAGAGCGGGGCCCAGTATGAAGCCACTGTCAAAGACATCGACCATAAACTGGACCTTGCACTGATTAAGATTGAGCCCAATGTGAGTACCTGAGAGAGCTGAGTCAGCGTTCTCATTTGGGGATTTCACAGCTCATTTGCTGGAATTCTTTTGTACTTCTTCACCACGACTTTTCTTTGTATGTAGGGTGTATGCCTGCACTCCATCCCCAGTATCCCAGGCAGCTCCTGCTCCTGCTCCTGCTCCTGCTCCTGCTCCTGCTCCTGCTCCTGCTCCTGCTCCTGCTCCTGCTCCTGCTCCTGCTCCTGCTCCTGCTCCTGCTCCTGCTCCTGCTCCTGCTCCTGCTCCTGCTCCTGCTCCTGCTCCTGCTCCTGCTCCTGCTCCTGCTCCTGCTCCTCCTCCTCCTCCTCCTGCTCCTCCTCCTGCTCCTCCTCCTGCTCCTCCTTGATGAGTGATGTGGAGATTAAAATCTAGAGTATTACTGATCCTCACATTCCCTCAAACACCTCCCTCTTCACTTCTGCCCCTACCTGTTGTGATTCCAGTCTCTCCTCAGTAAATGAAGGACTTAATTCCCAAAGCTGCAGTGGTACAGTCCCCGGGTTCTCCTCCCATAGCTTCTCCCACTTTCCTCTGGCCCCCATCCCTAGGCAGGACAAGTGACTTAGTTGGAATGTATAGGCGAGCCCAGAGTGAGGACAGAGATGGAAGGAAAAGCTCATCCTCATGAAAAGGGATACGGTAGGGATACAGCATTGTAAAATCAGGGCTCCTCTAGCTTGGGTTACCAACAGGACTCTGTATACAGCAGTGGTTCTCAAACTGTAGGTCATGACTCCTTTTGGTCAAACAACCTCAAAAGGGTTGGTTACATATTAGATATTCTCCATATCAATCAGATATTTACATCATGATTTGTAACTGTAGCAAAATTAAGGTTATGAAGTAGTAACGAAAATAATTTATGGTTGGGGGTCTCACCACAACATAAGGAACTGGATTAAAAGTGTTGCAGCATTAGGAAGGCGGAGAACCACTGGTTTAGAGGAAAGGAGACCCTGTAGCCTCCTACTTCTTCCTTTGGGAACAATGCTTGATTGTTTGTCCTTCTGGCATGGGTTACAGAGTCGGGTTGGACCACATCCTCTTCCAGCCACCACTGCTGTGTGATGGAGCTGACCTGTTGCAGGGAGGGATCCTTGAACTGCAGGGACAAATTCTCCAGGTTTCCTCTCTCTCCATTCTTGATATTCATGTACTTTCTCATGTGGGCCTGTACCAGGGTCTCTGTGCCACCTCTCCTGAAGGTTCTCTCTCTCTCTCTCTCTCTCTCTCTCTCTCTCTCTCTCTCTCTCTCTCTCTCATCAGTTTCCTCTGCTCACCTCTGCAGCAGGGGCTACAGTTCACACAGCTCTGAGACTGAGTTGCAGAGCTTTAAAGCGGCTGGATACTTTTCTGAAGAGAATGCCCAGGTGCCCCCCACATCAGCACCCCAGCATTTTCCTCGACTGCTTTAGCACCTTGGTAGAGTATCCCAGGTCTTTCTGTAAGGCTTCCATATCCTGGAACTCTTGGAGGGTTTGGGTTCTACTTTTCCTCCTCAACCTTCGAGGTAGCTGGGTGGGCAGCTAAAGACCCAGAGGAGATCCTCTCCAAGTTGCTTTCCACTCTGGCTCCTCCCTAGCTCTCAGGCTTCAAGGTCTTGAGGCCTCCTTAGGCCAGTAGCTGAGGTCTACAGGTCTATAGCCACCTTGCCACAGATCTCCTGCCCTGGTGGAACTGGGGAGATCTGTACATGTTCAGTACTTGCGACCCCTGGCTTGATTCCAGGCCCATCCATGGGGGTCTTATAAGTGTAGTCAGGTCCCGGGGTCCACCCAGCACAACTCCAGTCTTTCTGACCTGCCACTGCCACCAGACAGCAGGAATGAGAAGTCTGGAGCCAGGTGTTCAGCCACAGCAAACAGGAAACCCAAACTGGGTGCCTCATGGGAGGAGCCCTGGCCAAGGGACCTCGAAGGTTGAGGAGGAAAAGTAGAACCCAAACCCTCCAAGAGTTCCAGGATATGGAAGCCTTACAGAAAGACCTGGGATACTCTACCAAGGTGCTAAAGCAGACGAGGAAAATGCTGGGTGCTGATGTGGGGGGCACCTGGGCATTCTCTTCAGAAAAGTATCCAGCCGCTTTAAAGCTCTGCAACTCAGTCTCAGAGCTGTGTTTGTTTTGTTTTCTGTTACCCATCAGTATGTCCTCAATAATCTCTATTAATTGTCTAGCAACCCCACTCCTCACTCCCCTGTTTTCCCTCCTATGATTTCTTCTTCAACAGATGTACCGTTTGGGTAAGTCATTTGCAATGTACTCAATCCTGCTAAGAACATTTTGAGCTTCTTGCTGCTGTAGACACATGGTCTGCACCTGGGGGTGCGTTAGAAACCCTGGATCCCAGACACACCCAGATCTACCAGAGCCTGCATTCTGATAAGCCCCTAAGAGTTTGGTGAACACGGTCCAGTTTGAGAAGTGCTATTCTGGGTCATCTCCATCTTGTTTGTGACTTGGACAAGAAATGTTTGAGCAGAGATGGGACTAAGTGAACGTCTCATGCCAGCCATTTCACGATCACTTGTAATAGTTTCTACACAACTTCAGTTTTAAATTTTATTTTATTTTTAATTATGTGTATGTGTTTGTGCGAGTGTAAGTGCCCATGGGGGCCTGAAGACGAACTTGTATCCCCTGGAGCTGGAGTTAGAGGTAGTTGTGAACTGCCCAATAGAGGTATAGGGAACCAAACATGGATTCTCTGGAAGAGTAATACATGCTCTTAACCTGTAAACCAGTGGTTCTCAACATTCCTAATGCTGCAACCCTTTAATATAGTTCCTTGTGCTGTGATGATCCCCAACCACAAAATCATTTCATTGCTACTTCAAAACTGTAACTTTACTATGCTTATAAATTGTAATATAAATGTCTAATATGTAAGATATCTGATACACAACTCCTGTGTGGGTTGTGACCCACAGGTTTCGAGCCACTGTTCTAAGCCATCTCCCAAGCAGCTAGAAGTACAAATTCCAATCTTAGAGATGATCTTGATTATCTTAATTTAAGAGAGGGTTTGATGGGACCTGAATCTATCTGAGGAAGAAGGAAGGCAAAGACCTGTGTGTGTGTGTGTGTGTGTGTGTGTGTGTGTGTGTGTGTGTGTGTGTGTGTGTTGGTTCAGGTCAGTGTCACCATCAGCAGATATTGGTTGACTGTATTCTTACATTGCCATTTTCCTCTTTTCTGCTCCTCATGGGCATGTGCAGACTGAGCTTCCGGTTCTGCTGCTGGGAAGATCCTCTGACCTCCGGGCTGGAGAGTTTGTGGTAGCTTTGGGCAGCCCATTTTCTCTGCAGAACACTGTGACTGCAGGGATCGTCAGCACCACACAGAGAGGCGGCAGAGAGCTGGGACTGAAGGATTCAGACATAGACTATATCCAGACGGATGCCATCATTAATGTAAGTCACTCTGGGAGTCTGTTCACAGCCCAGAAGATACTGCCAAGATGTAGTAAGAAGAAAGCTTTAGAGTGATCTCTCTTTCCCTTGGTTTGTTTTTTTTTTTTTTTTTTTTTTTTTTTTTTGTTTTTTTTTTTGTTTTTTTTTTTTTTTTTTTTTTTTGGACTCTTAGAAGTCAACCCTAAGGTGTGGTTGGATGCCCTGTTGCTAGAGCTGAGTGTTTGATATAACCAGCACCATACCCAGGGCTTGTTACAGAGGTCACTGCTGGTACAGTGTGGGGTCCTTTTGCTTTACCCTGTACCCACCCCAGCTTTAGGATTAGGAAGGTAAGGGGCATGTTTTTACCTGCTTTGGAGAAGCAGGCTGCTCTGGTAAAACTCATTAGGAACTATATATAAATGAGTGGAGGAATGTATCAATTTGCTAACTGATGGCTTTGTCAACTTGCCTTTAGCATGGAAATTCTGGGGGTCCACTGGTGAACCTGGTAAGTGGCTGTTTTCCTTGCTGCTTCGTATTTCTTTCTAACTTTAAACATGTTTTAACATCCGCAATGTAGACTTGGGTGACAGTCTCTAGAGAGATTAAGGAATAATGTCTTTTATTTTGGGGTCTTTAGTAAATGGTTAGGGGAAATTTTAGAGCCCATGATGGGTTTATCCCGTTGGTATGTGATTTCATCCCGCCAAGAGCACCAGGGACCTGGCTGCGGCTTACGTCAGAGTTTTCATCTTTTAGGTGCTTTCTGTTGCCGTTGGATACTTATCCAGGAGCTTAATCTCAGGCTACAACCAGAGGGCCAACTCTGCTATGTTGTGTACATCCTTGAGAAACCCTTGCTTTCCCATATGAACTATTCCTCATCACCACACACTGATTATATAATTCTGAAATTTTAGTCTTCAGCCTGCTCACAGATGACAGAAAAGCCAGAACCAGAATCCATGGTTCTGCTGTGTGTTTTACTGTTAATTTAACCACTGCCCCTACTGGTGATGCACTAACATGGAGAGAAATGAGTATGCTACTCCGCCTTGGGGTTCCGAAAAATCCTTGAGCCTTTACTTCCTTTTCAAACATAACCCCGTCCCCCAAGAGTCTTAGGATGGAACCTAGGACCTTGCACATGCTGGGCAAGCACTCTGGCACTGGGTCACAGCATTGCCTACAGAGTGAGTCTTGTTCTGCCCTATATACGTGTGTGTGTGTGTGTGTGTGTGTGTGTGTGTGTGTGTGTGCGCGCGCGCGCGTGTCTGTCTGTCTGTGCCCATCTTCCCAATAAGTTCATAGAGCATGCCTGAGATATAGAATTTCAGGCCACACTCCAGAATTTCTAAGTTGACATCTGCATTTTAATATGACAGTTGACATCTGTATTTTAATATGACTGGAAATATTTTTTCTATTTTTTTTTTTTTGAGACAGAGCCCTATTTGGCTTGGAACTCATTATGTAGCTGAGGATGGCCCTGAATTAACTCCTAATATTCTTGCCTGTACCTATCAAGTGCTGGGATTCTGGGGTGGGGGGGAGGGTGTTACTTTGGTATCTTATGTTCTCATTTGTATCAAAATGTAAACTGTAGCTCACCTTTTAAAAACTAATGTAATTTACTGCAATAATAATGAGCCAGAGATGAAAACTGTCATGGGATCCACTTAAATCCAACATAAATCTATAAAAATAACTCAAACATCAGGTCAATGCAGAGGACAAAAAATGTATTGTAGTCAAGCTGCTACTGATTGATCAGGGTCACAGAACAGACTTGGGAGCTGAACTATGACCTTGAAGAGACATTGCAGAGCACATTTAAAGGATGAAACCATAAAGAAAGGGGGATCTGGGTGGGGCTGTAGCACCATTCAATCATATCTTGACAAGGGTTGAGCAAGGGAGTTTCCATCATGAGGTTACCAGTTGGTTCCTGGGTCTGGGAACATGAACTTAGTTTGACCCTGCTAGCAAGATGGAGAAGTTGTCCTTGAGATGTCTGGACTCTGACAACTGTCTCCTTACAAGTTGTCCCTGAGATGTCTGGACTCAGATAAGCGGTTCCTTACAACAGAAATAGTTCAGCTATTGGGAACTCCCAGCTCCTCTAGGGCCCAGGACCTTGAATTTAGTTTCTCCCTAGAATTAAATGGAGTTTGAAAATGAAATAGTATAACTTAGAATGCATTTCTTTTGCTTATTCCCAACAAAACTGCTCCATTGACTTTTTGAACATGAAGAAAGTGTAACTTTTGTATCTATAAAGTACCACTCCCTTCCTTGGTCACCCTAACTGCCCTGGAAAAGGACATCTGCTTGTCCCTAATGAAGAGTGGGTTTCCTTTTGCAGCACACCCCCCCCCATTTTGACCCTACTCTCCTCTGCTTGTCCCTATGTTGAATGGCTCAGTTAGGGGACTGTGATGCAATACCAAGTTTCTTCTTCCTAGGATGGTGATGTGATTGGTATAAACACTCTGAAGGTGACTGCAGGCATCTCTTTTGCGATCCCCTCAGATCGGATCAGACAGTTCCTGGCAGACTATCATGAGCGCCAGTTGAAAGGTGAGGGAGGTGGGAGGCTTCGGCCCTTTTCATGCACACTCCCACTTGTTTAGAGCATGGCTTCTTTATAGTGTCGAGTTACTGGCTCTCAGATCTGTAACAGGGGTTGGGTGACCATACTGGGGGACTAAGCACAAAACTCAATCTGAGACATACACAGAAATGCTTGTGTTGTACAGCTCAGAAATGAACCCATTGGCTGGAGATACGTCTGTTGACCACATCACATGCTCTGAAGCAGATGGTGTTCAAGACCGGATGTACTAACAAGAGATTCTGGGACCTAGATGGTGTCTTAAGCTATGCCAAATGGAAACGAGTTTTGTTGTGAGTTACACCTCATGCTTTCCTTTTCCAGGAAAGGCTCCTTTGCAGAAGAAATACCTGGGTCTTCGAATGCTGCCCCTCACTTTAAAGTAAGCATTAGATAACTACGTCTCAGAGGAACAAGCCATCACTTGGCAGTCTCACCAAGAAAACAAAAGCATTTGGGGACCCTTGTGACCACAGATTCTGTTTGTTGCGGGGCTGTGTCTCCCTTTGCCTGTACCAGAGTCTTTCATTCTGGTTGTACAGAGATGCAAAGCCTTGGCCTACAGGACCCGGGGAGAGTATACAGCAGGGATGGCTTGCGATTGGCTGGATGGGGTTTGCTTGAGTGCCTGCCAGTCTCTAGCTAAACAGATGGGGAAGAGATAGGCTCTGTGCCTCCTAGGGGAAATCTTTTTTCAGGCCTCAGGGGGACGCTGTGTTTGCTAAACCTTCGTGCTGTTCCCAGCCTCCTTCAGGAAATGAAGAGGCAAGATCCAGATTTCCCTGATGTGAGTTCTGGAGTTTTTGTATATGAAGTGATTCAAGGATCGGCTGCTGCAAGGTAAGTGAAGACCTGGCCCTTGCCCAGCCTCCTGTGTTGTTTCTAGGCATGCACCATGCTAAGCTCTGAGCAGTTAGACGTGAGTACCAGTGTCTTGCTCATGACCTATACGCACTGTACACAGAACTCCTGAAAGCTGGCCAGTGGGACTCAGTAACTCAACTTAAAATTTTATGTGATTTAAATTGAGAAAATGAAAACTCCAGACATTCATTCTCAGAAGAACATGTTATGTTAATTATTGCATTGAATCAGAGCACATTGACAGATTGGGCATGTACTATGTGGATTTCAAAGGCTTATTGGAAAGTGCAAAATATTTTTTCAACATTTCCAAGTATTTTTTTGTGTTAAAATTGACAAAATGTTATATGTATTGCATTAAATCAAATGTACTGTTAAAGATAATTTTATCTGATTTTTTTTTTTTTTTTAAGAAAAGGTGGCTACTCCAAATTTAAAGTGATTCATGCAGCTTGTATTGCATCTGTATTGAACAGTGTTGAGGGGGGCTCAGGGTCATAGCCTAAGTTAAAGTTAATTTTGCTAGGAATTGCCAAATTAAACCCCTCTCCCCTTTTCCAAGTAAGCTAAGCTGTACACTAGCCCCTAAACACACTCCTTCAATATTAGTACTATTACTTAATAATTAACTTTTATGTTAATTAATACATGTTATAATGACATGTATTAATTATATATTTGGCATATGTTTTCATGTGTGTGTATATGCATGTGTATGTGTGCATATGTGCATGTGTATGTGTGTATGTGGTGTGTGTGTGTGTATGTATGCGTGTGTATGCGTGTGCATGTGGTGTGTGCATGTGTGTGTATGCATGTGTATGTATGTATGTGGTATGTATATATGTGTGTGTGGTGTGTGTGCATGTGTATGTGGTGTGTGTGTGTATGCACGTATGTGTGCATATGTGTATATGCATGTGTGTGGTGTGTGTATATGTGTGTATGTGTCGTGTGTATATGTGTGTATGTGGTGTGTGTGTATGCATGTGTGTATGTGTGAGTGTGTGTGGCAGAGATAGATACAGAGTGCCTTCTTCCATCACTCCCTTCCTTATATTTGAAGCAGGGTTTCTCACTGAACCTCAAGCTCATCAATTAGGCTCTACTGACTCTCCCCAGAGTGCTAGGGATCAGCCTGTCTTTGCCTCCCCAGGGCTGGGATTTCAGGCATGTGCCATTACATCCAACTTTTTTTTTTTTTTTTTTTTAAATATGTGTGCTGGGGACCCAAACTGACCCCATGCTTATATAAGAAGAATTTTTCTCTTTGAGACTTTCTCGGATCTTTACTTTTAATTTTTGAGATATAGCCTCACTGTGTAGCCCAAGTTAGCCTGAAACTGGTAATCCTCTTACTTCTGTCTCATGAGTGCTAGAATTATAGTCATGTCCCCGTCATCCAGTTATTGACAACTAGTAACTAATGACACATAACTAAATAATTGGAACAGTTCAGTCATTTTCAGTCAGTAAGAATGGGAAGAATTCAGCGTGTTCGAAGTCTTAGTGCAGAGTAGGTCTTCTCAAACACCCTTTCGTTTGAGGTGTGAACGGCACTGTAAACTGCTGTGGCTTACACCTGTGTCACTAGATCATCATCTGGCACAGCCCTGTGGAAGGTTTAGCAGCTGTTCTCAGCTTCGCTTTGGAGTGTTTACTATCAGGGAGAGGCAGCTTGTTCTGCAAATGCTATTCTTCTGGGCCCTACCCTTTCTTCGTCACTGCTCACTGGTTTTCAAGAGTTCAGAGACCTGTTTAACAATTGGCGACTCTTATAGACCTGGAAGAAATCATTGGTGCCAGGCAGGTTAGCATAGCTAAGTGTCAGGTCTCCCGCTTGTAAATATGACATGCCACACGATTTTCTAGACTCTGGATCCTTACCCTGCCCTGCGCCTTCTCTAACTCCTTATTTTAACTTTTGATCCAAAGCCAGAGGGTTCGGCTCCGTAAGTTGTTCTCAATTTTCTGTGGCAGTGGCCAGTCAGAAAGGCAGGCTGGAGCCCTCCCTGAATTGCTGTCTCCTCCTGACTCCCCTCTCTGTCTGTCTCAGTGCTGGTCTTGAGGTCTGGATTCTCCTGTTTCCACTTCCCAAGTGCTGGGGTTAGGTGTGTGTGCTGTGGCAGATAAATCTTCCTTCCTCCCATCTCCTGCCTTGCTTCCTCCGCTCTTTCTTCCCTCCCTCTCTCCCCATCTTCCCTTAAGTCTTTCTTGCTTCCTGGGGTTCAAATCCAGGCCCTCTGTGCGCTAAACGATTGTCTTAGCACTAGACTACATCTCTAGGAGTCTTCGTATTTAACAGGAATTCCCAGGTAGGTTACAGGCATGTTGAAGTGAGAATTACTGCTGTAATCCTCCAACAGCCTGACATCCACCCTTGCTGGTTTTCATCCATTTATATTTAATAACCACTAATAATTACGGTAACAGCAGCTGGCACTTAGGGAACATTTATTATATCCCAGGCACCAAAGTGTTTTTACAGAGTTGTTTGAGGAGTCTTATGACACAGTCCTTGTTTTTCCGGGAAAGCAGCTGTGCTGAGTTACGCTGAGGTCAAGAGATATGCACTCTGACAAGAAGATGCGGCAAACGACCTTTCATAGGGTCTCCTAAGACTATTGGAAAACACAGATATTTACATTATGACTCACAACTAGCAAAATTACAGTTATGAAGTAGCAACCAAAATAATTTTATGGTTGGTGTTACCACAACACCAGGAACTATATTAAAGGGTTGCAGCATTAGGACAGTTGAGAACCACTGATCTAGAATGAATATTCTATGCAAGGTCAATGGGTTGGAAGCTGAATAGAACTATAGCCTTGAGTCACAGCTGTAAACATCTGGACTTGGAAGCTTGAGTGGCTTTTGCTTTTCTGGGACCATAACATCTGGGACACACAGCAGCTCATCACAGTGCAGTTGCAGAAACTATGGGATAGGCTGTCCCATCAGACTCATCAGAACACAACTTCCTGGGGAAAACACTGGGCTTGGCACTATTGCTGGTGAGCCTAGTCATGTTGGAGGATAGCGCTGGCCAGGGATGAGGAGAAATTAGATGTTAAAGTATCCATTCCAAGTAAAATACAATGCATGGGAGGACTCAGCTTCCTTTGGACAGTAATATTATTGGAAACACAGGCTCATTGTCCTCCAGCTGGCTTCACAGCTCATTCCCCAACTGCCCTTGCAGCTAGAAGGGTCCAGGCTGGTCCTGTCTTCTTGGTTTATATGTCCAATGGTCAGCAAAATAGTAGGGCAGTGTGGGGGTGGGGAAGAATCAGACAGACAGACAGACAGACTCCAAGTGGAACTGAGTAGAACTCTTCTTATGCTTTCCTCATCTCTTCTTTTTTTTTTATTTTATATTTTATTTACATTTAAGATGCCATTCCCTTTCCCCATTTCCCCTCCCTAGAACACCCCTGTCCCATGTCCCCCCTTTCCTTTTTGCTTTTATACGATTTTTTTAAATGTTAATCAAAGGATTTATAAGTTTGATAATGCCCAATCAGAAGCGTAACCCAATACCCAACCTAGATATAAAAACTATCTTTGACTGGTGGAGACATGTGAACATCTGCCTCCATGCCCCCTCTCTCTTTCTCTCTCTCATCATCTAGCTTCTCCTCTTCTTCATCTTCTCTCCTTGTTCCATCTCTTCCTCTCAGTACTCCTTCCCACTTAGCTCCTCCTACATATCATTCTTCCTGTTAAAGTAGAACTTTTCTCTCAAAATACAGTTAGAGCATACTTACTCCTAATTGTACCAGTGAGGTACAAGATAGTCCTAATACCCAGTCCATCATTCTGTTGACTAACCAGAACCTCTGTCATCTCTTCTAACTAAAACACTTACTTTTGATCCTGGCTTTTTGGCTTTAGAATGAATGTCAGCTGAAAACCATCTACTCAGATCTTTTCTCTCAAAGTAAATAGCCAGGATTGATTATGAGACTATAGGTCTTCAACCCCATCAGAAATCCAGAATGACTGAGTTAACTGAAGTTATGGGAAGCACTAAGCATAGCTTCTAAAACTTAGCCAATTTATAGAGACCGCTGAACACCTGAAAAGCCCCTATACTACCGGACGTTGGAGCATCAACTCTTCAGCCTTCTGGCCCAGAATCATTTGACAGACCTTAGTGATGCAGGATTATTAAGGGCTGATTACTCTGTCTAGGCAGATATAATCAGTCGACTATTCTGCATGTGTGTCCTTTTCTGGACAGTAATTTGTCTGTAGATGGAGAGAGGCAATTCTTGCCTAGTGGCTGTCACTGCACAACTGGAGTATCTCCAAGGATGCTCAATTTCTTCTTAGAATCCAAGACAGGAAGCTGTCAGGAGCAGACAGGTCTCTAATCAAAATGAACATTAATATATAAATATTTGTAGCGTCAGTTCTATGGACTTCTGATGTTTTGAAAACCAACTATCCATGTAAGGTAACCTGGATTGTTGTCTGTTCACTCCTCTCAGCTATTTCTAAATAAAATATGGAAAACACCCTAACAATAAACTCAAAACCATGAATTTGCTATAGTCCCTTAACTCATAGGTTAACCGTCCCAAATCAGTTAAAAAAGGGCTGGGTCTAGGCCTTGTATTCCTAAATGTGTTATACAGGCACAATGCCCATGAGAGTATCAATACTCATCTCATTTTTATATTAATAAGAGGCTCATACCAATGAAAACCTTAAATTTGAAATCAAAGTAAATTTTGTACCATTTAAGAAATTATATAACTTCATCTTGATAATAATTATACAGATTTCTACCAATAGGTTATGGCTATGCAATAAGTCCTAGCTAATCCCCCCTGTTCCAACAAAACCACTACTTGTCCCTAGAAAGACAGACCATTATTAACCACATTAGTCCCCAAGCTCAGGAAATAGGGGCGCTGACTCTTCTTTAACTTCTTCAAGCTGATTAAGGGCGTTGAGAGGGGAAGAGTAAGTTGATAAGCCTCTGATGCTGTGTCTTCACTGAATCCAGATGGAATTCCAGGACATCGGAGGTTTGGGCAGGTTTGCTCAGTATGCTTGATGAGTAGATACACCAAGGCTGTGTATTATGCAATATACAATTCTCAGAACAAGTTTTAGTATCAAGAAAAAAAAAATTTCCCACCCCCAGGGGGCTGACATTTTTTTTTAAAGATGTTGGTTCTGACGACTTTTTTTTTTCGCTTGTTAAAATTGGTTGTAGTATTTACGTTTCAGATTTTATCCCCTTAGCCTACTTCCTCCCACCACCCAGAAACCTCCTATCCCACCCCCCTCCTCATGCTTCTATGAGGCAGTGACCGCACCTACCCCCCCTCACTATCCCCTCCGTGCCTTCACATCCCCCCCCCCCCGTGTGTTCATTTTCTTTATGGGACCAAGAAACTCCTCTCCCACCTATGTCTGACAAGGCCATCCTCCCCTACATGTACCTCTGGAGTCTTGGGTCCCTCCCTATGTGTTCCCAGGCTGGTGGTTTAGACCCTGGGGGGCTCTGGTTGTTTGGTATTGTTGCTTTCCACCTGGGGTCAATAACCCTTTCTGCTCCTTCAGTCCTCTCACTAAGTTCTCCATTGGGAAACTCCTGATCATATCAGTGGTTAACTGTGAGCATCGTCCTCTGAGTGTGTTAGTCTTTGGCAGACCTCTAAGGAGACAGCTATATCATGTTCCTCACATTATGCACTTCCAGCCATCCACAACAGTGTTTAGCTTAGGTGGTTGTACATGGGGTGAATACCCAGGTGGAATGGTTTCCTGATGGTCCCTCCTTCAGTTTCTGTTCCATGTTTTGTTTCCCTATTTGCTCCCTTGAGCATTTTTATTTCTCGTTCTAAGTAGAACTGAGGCATCCCCTCTTGGTCTTCCTTCTTCATGAGCTTCATGTGGTCTGTGGGTTGAGTCTTCGCTAATCCAAGCTTTTGGGCTAACATCCGTGGAGATATGTTTGTGTAACTATCTTCTTTTGGGGTTTTTGGAAGATTACTTTCTTGCTTTTTCTAGGTTGTAGTTTCCCTCCTTGTGTTGGAGTTTTCCACCAATTATTCTTTGAAGTGCTGGATTTGTGTTGAGATACTGTGTAAATTTGGATTTGTCATGGAATATTTTGGTTTCTCCATCAATAATGATTGAGAGTTTTGCTGGGTATAGTAGTCTGGGCTGGCATTTGTGTTTTCTTAGGGTCCAGGATCTTCTGGCTTTTATGGTCTCTGGTGAGAAGTCTGGTGTAATTCTTATAGGTCTGCCTTTATATGTTACTTTGCCTTTTTCCCTTACTGCTTTTAGTATTTTTCCTTTGTTTTGTACATTTGATGTTTTGACTATTATATGGTGGGAAGTATTTCTTTTCTGGTCTAAACTATTTGGAGTTCTGTAGGCTTTTTGTATATTTATGGACATCTCTTTCTTTAGGTTAGGGAAGTTTTCCTCTATAATTTTGTTGAGGATATTTACTGGTCCTTTAAGTTGGGTGTCTTCCCCCTCATCTATACCTATTATTCTTAGGTTTGGCCTTCTCATTGTGTCTTGGATTTCTTGTATATTTTGGGTTAGTAGCTTTTTGCATTTTGTATTTTCTTTGACAGTTGTGTCAATGTTTTCCATGGTATCTTCTGCACATGAGATTCTTCCATCTCTTGTATTCTGTTGGTGATACTTGTGTCTATGACTCCTGATCTTTTTTTTAGGTTTTCTATCTCCAGGGTATTGTCCCTTTGTGATTTCTTTATTGTTTCTACTTCCATTTTTAGATCCTGCATGGTTCTGTTTAATTCCTTTTCCCGTTTGGTTGCATTTTCTTGAAATTCCTTAAGGGATTTTTGTGTTTCCTCTTTAAGGGTTTCTGTCTGTCTACCAGTGCTCTCCTTAAGTTCTTTGAGAGTGTTATTTATGTCTTTCTTAAAGCCCTCTATCATCATCATGAGAAGTGATTTTAATTCTGATTCCTGCTTTTCTGGTGTGATGGGGTGTTCAGGGCTTGCTCTGATGGGGGAGCTGGGTTCTGATAATGCCATGTAACTTTGGTTTCTGTTGCTTACGTTCTTGCTCTTGCCTTTTGCCATCTGGTTAACTCTAGTGCTGCCTGTACTTGCTGTCTCTGACTGAAGCCTGTCTTTCCAGTTATCTAGCTTGTGTCTGATCTCCTAGGGGTCCAGATGTCTCTGTGATCTTTTCCAGCTGCACTGATTACAGTGGTACCTCTAGGATGCCTCAGGATATGGTGCCTCCAAGGTAGTAGTCCAGCTAGGTGTCTGCTGTTCTGGGTGCAGTGTCTCCTCTAGAATATCTCAGGATATGTTGTCTGACGCTCTGAGTTCAGTTGTTCCTCTGTGGCTCTGGGTTGAGTGGACCTTCCAGTATGTCTCAGGTGGAATCTGGGGTCCACACAACAGCAGACCTGGCAGAGGTCTGATCCAGGCCTCAGATCTGAGAACTAGTTTCTAAGACACTGTCCAAGTTAGAACGCCTGGGATCCCTGCTTCCTCTGGGTTCTTGGAGGTTGGGAACAGAGCTGCCACCCAAGATCTGCTCAGTGCTCTGGCCCAGACTGGAAGGAACCAGTGTTCCAGGCCGGGAGTGACTTGCTGGGTCCTTTTGGTTCCCAGTTACTCCCTGTTTAGGGCGGGCCCTGCTGTCTGCTTACCTAAGATACTGCCTGAGTTAGAGCACCTGGGATCCCTGCTTCCTCTGGGTTCTTGGAGGTTGGGGGCAGAGCTGCCACCCAAGATCTGCTCAGTGCTCTGGCCCAGACCAGAAGGAACCCATCTCTTCTTTTTTGTAGTGTAGCCCTGGCTGTCCTGGAGCTCACTCTGTAGACCAAGCTAACCTTGAACTCAAGAGATTCACCTGCCTCTGCCTCCCAAATGCTGGGATTAAAGGTGTGCATCACCACTCCTGGCTTCATCAACTTTTTTTTTTTTTCTTTCTCAGCTCGGGGTTGAGAGACCATGATGTAATTGTCAGCATTAACGGGCAACCTGTCACCACCACAACTGATGTCATCGAAGCTGTTAAGGACAATGACTTTCTCTCCATCATTGTGCTTCGAGGAAGTCAAACCTTGTTTCTGACAGTCACACCTGAAATAATCAATTAAGTATCTTACTTTGAGAAACTGGCTGGCGAAACCAGTTATATTACCTGGTTTCTATCGAAGTGCCAGAGATGACGGGGTCTTCTGGCTATCAAGAAAAATGGATGCTTTAAATGCAGAAGTACATTTGCACACACACACACACACTCTCTCTCTCTCTCTCTCTCTCTCTCTCTCTCTCTCTCTCTTTCTCTCTCTCTCTCTTCTGCTGCAAAAAACCTTCCTAACTAAAGTGGAACCAGCTCTGGTGATCCGATAAAATTTAAAGACAGTAAGGTCTGGAAAACAGGCAATTCCTAAGTAAATCTTGACAGGATACTTTAATTATCTTCTATATAGCCACAAACTGATATGTCACACACATGTACAAATTATCTACCAAATATTAAGAACCTGAATCTGGAGTAAAGAAGCAGTCACATTTTAAATAATACCCCTTTGTATACTGAATTTCCCAGGATATGTCCACTTTGGGCCAGGGTTTGTGGATAGAAAGGCCATCAAGTGTAAGACAGATTGGAACTGATGACATCAGACTACCACACAGGAGTATTATCATTTTAGTGGTAGAAACAATATGGACCTCTAATGTTTCTGAGAATGTTTTCTATTAAAATAATTTTTCGAACCATTTACAGACTTTTTACTTAGGTTCTTTCTTTTAATGAAGCTTACGAACACTTGGAGATTTTACATAGTAAACTGTGGTAGGGCCTGCTAATGGGTTAAGTAGTTTATTTTAGATAAGATATTAATTTTAGTTTACTGTCTTCCAGACTTGAGAGGGTGCTGGGGATCAAACTAGGGACCAGTGCATATTAGGCAAGGCTTTAACATTGAGCCTTCCAGATTTTTTTTTTTTTTTTTTAAATATGGTATCCCTGTATCTTCTTAAAGCCTACGGAAAGCTTGAGGTTTGTATTTCCAAGGAGGTATAGTTTCTTCACGATTAATCTAAAAAGATTGCCTAAGCATATAGAAATTATGGATTGAGACTTTCAATTGTTATTGTAGCCAGGGTTGAGGTTATTGTGGTTTTTCAAAGTGTTTACAGTTGTCATCTCTAATGATGTGAGAACAGTAATATTAACCTGGGATGCTGAGGGAGAGACTTTTAAGAAGGGTTCTACATGCTGTGTTTCCAGGTCTTCCTGTCAGTTACTGTGGGATGAACGTGGAGTAGGTCCACCCTGTCTCTAGAATCTGTGGCTAACTGAAGGACAGGCCTCTTGGTCACTTACCCTTTATGTTATACTTAACAGTTCTTTTCCTTTTAGATTTCAAAGCCACCAATACTTCAGAACATTTCCTTTTCTTCGACTGTAACACTACAAAACCCTTTCCTGTCATGCCTGTAAAGAAAGAACGTGTTTTCTCCTCACTCCCCTAAAACATGCTGATCTGATCCTAATAGTATCTTTTAAGTAGGCATACATTTTTCTTAGTTTTCTTTCCAAAGCCATGGTTGGGGTTACTCATTTTAATTGTGAAGTATTATAGTTACTTGTGTAAAATCATCTTTTTTTGAAGATGTTGTCTGACTATGTAGACCAGGAAGCTTCAAACTCACAAGACATCTACCTGCGTCTGCCTCCTGAGTGCTGGGATTAATAAAATTATAACGATAGCTTATAAAGTTTTTTTTCTGAATCAGCCTCTAAAATGTGGGGTCCATAAGCTGGAAAATACTCTTAGGTAGGACAACTCTGTTAACTCATACATGTCTACCATTGTTGGCTTTCAAAACATAATTGGAAAGAAGAAATTACCATCTCTAGAACATTACAACAGTCCAGTCGGGTTCAATAGGGTAGTTGTATTAGACACATACTGTTATGACCAGGTACCTGACAGAGAGATGGTTTGAGGAGGCAGGCTCTATTTTGGCCACAGGTTTAGAGGGCTCAGTCTGTGGTTGGTTGGCTCCATGGCTTGGGCAGAACATCATGGTGTAAGTGTGTGGTGGATTAGACTTTTCATCTCAAAGGGGACAGGAAGAGCTAGCGAAAGTTGTAGCCTCAAGGTGATCCCATTTCCCAGTAACTTACTTCCTCCATCGAGGCTTTACTTCTTAGTCTTTATCATCTTCCAATAAAAGTACCATAATCCATTGATCAGATCAGTCCTCAGGATCCACTCACGTTCTAAAAGCCCACCAGCTGGCAATCAAGGCCCCAATACCTGGGACTGTGGGAGTGATGGAACATCTCATATTCAAACCCTAACTGTTTCATTTTAAATGCTTACCCTTCAGCAAAAACACTTTTTGAGTTTCATTCTCTACTGAAAATATTCACACAGCAGGCTAGGTTTTAAAACTTTATTCTGCAATTTAAATGGTCAGAATTTTGGTGTGTATTAAAATCCACAGTCATTTCTACATTGCCTGAAGACTTCTCATTGGCGTAGCTTTTGATCTGTGCATGGAAATTTAGGGTCACGAACGGCTGTAAATGGATAAACACTCACTTGGTTTATCCTGTTGGGTTCCCCTGCTCCAAATGACTGAAGATCCAGCCACACAGAGACATCACTGACAATGATCTCTGGATAGAAGTCACTATCTTTGAGATTTTGTATGGGTGGAAGGGACCACTAGACTCCCACAATACAATACTGCTGTCATTCTGGTTTGTAAGGTTAAGATTTGGGGGTGAAAAACTCGGTCGGTCCTTCCTCCTAGAGAGGACGGTGATGTTCAGAGAATTCAGAGCTTGTAGTAATTATCTTGGCAGCCAAGAACTCGCTTTCCTTGCCAGCACAGATAGTAGCAGGGTTTAGTAGACAGTGCACCAGTTGCTGCCATCACTAGGCATCAGCCCCCCAGTGATGAGCAGAATAAGATCTACGAACCACCAGATCCCCAGTCCTCCAAGTGTTAGCAGCTTCCCAACTGCTGTTCCAGTGTGTCCCAGACAGAAGCGGTCGACTCCAAAGCATCCCAGGAAGAAGGAGTAGAGAAGTGTGGTTATGAAGTAGTGTCCAGTGTACCTGGAGAAAGGGAGGGAGATGTTCTTGTCATATGAAAATTGACTGTAACACAATGGAAGTGCAGCAATGGCTGGCTGTGGTGCAAAGGCCTCATATCATGGATGGGTTCTTTCTTAATGCATTCACTCAGGTCTGGCTGTGGGGGTGGGGGTGAGACACAAAAGAGCCTCAGGGGTAAAGAGGCCAAACAAATGGCTTATTGCATTCATGGGTCCTAGAGAGGAGGCATGGCTATTTCCCTGCTGGGAGGCCTGAGAAGAACATGATGGTTAGAAGACAGGAGTATAGGGTAGGTCCAAGCCACAACTTTGCTGAGGTATTTGCAGAAAAGCCAAGGCAGGACAGATAATCAATTTAGGACTGGCAACTTGAATAATTTCAGCAGCTTTAAGTGTGGGCCTCAGTGGCCTGACACTTGACCCTGGCATGCTTAAGGAAAAGGAGTAGTCTACCCCAGGAGACTAGCACCAGATGGCTCAGGACAATACTTTGTGAATTAAAAACATGCTCCTGACTAGGTCCTTTGATAACACTAGAAATTTCTAGTCTTGGGATGAGCAGATCTTTCCCCAGGCAGAAACATAAAACAAACTAACAAAAAAGGTTAAATATAGTATATTATACTCATGCACGCACCTCCCTATCTCTAGTTGGTCTAGACCTTCCTGTTGTGGAAAATATTTAATCTCAATCGGGGGCTTCTACTCCACCTTTGATCATTCAGTTCCTGGATAGAAGACACACAGTTTTTATTATTTATAGTAAGCCTTAAACAGCACTAGAGCTGGGCAGATATCTACCCTGTATGCTTTTCTGTCTAGTTTCCTGCCAACCCCTCCACAACATGATTTGCCATGTTCTGTCTGGGCTGCTCATAGCTCCAATTGGCTAGCCCTCGCGGCCATGATTTCAAGATTCTTACCCAATGGCGTCTTCTACTCTATCCATCTTCTCTCTCTTCATGGTTCTCCTCCGACCCCAAGTCTGGGAACCCCAGACCCTGCCTGTGTCTCTTCTGCCCAGCCACTGGCTGTTGGCATCTTTATTTAACCAACAGTTTTAAATTAAGGAGCAAGGTCACATTGTATTTGTGGATTCTCTGGGAGCAACCAAGCCTGGGGAAGGGGGCAGTATTTAGCATTACAATACATAGTAAAAGACCAAACCTCAACACTTCCTAATCCATTGACCCATTAATATAGTTCCTCATGTTGTGGTAACACCCCCCCAACCATAAAATTACTTTTGTTGCTATTTTATAACTGTACTTTTGCTACTGTTATGAACTGTAAGTATCTGATATACAGGACATTTGATATGTGACACCCCCCCCCCCCCCAAGATCATGATCCATAGGTTGAGAACTACTGGTCTAGGGTCTCAGAAACATACTTGCTAAGGTGTGAAGGGACTTTTAAGAATAAAAAAGGGGCCTAGATAGATGGCTCGGTGGTTACAAGCACTTTTGGTGCTCTCTTGCAGAGGAGCCAGGTTTGATTACCAGCAAGGATACCAGGTGGCTCACAACCACCTGGATCAGCCACCCTGCACTGACCTGCAGGCCCTGCAGTCAACGTGCACAAACCTACTTGCAATACACATATGTTAAAATAAATAAATAAAACCCAATAGAGTGTTTTGCAGAGCTGGACTGGATCACTGCAGAAGAGATGGTGGTAGAGAGGGTTTGCCCCTGTGTCTGCTGATCCTAGATCCCTTTTATGTCTTTCATGTCTCTGTGAAAACACGTAGCTGCAGCTGGGGTTGTCACTACGTATCGCCCGGACGCCTCTCATTCACTAGCAGTCTAAGTTGATTCTGCATCTTTTGGTAGAATTTATACCACATTTCTGTAGGGTCAGGTGATTTTCACAGGATGCTTGCCGGTTGGGAGTTTTGAAGCTACCTCATTAGGCCCAGTGCCTGCGAGCCGCAGATGAGGGGCAGACCGAAAGACTCTGAGCCCACAACTTCTCCTCCTAGTTGTTGCAATCACACTGCCTCAGTCAGCGGACCACCCAGAGGAGGAAGCACATGCAGTCTTTAATACTTCAAAGAAAAAGTCACACTAGCTGGTACCTCTAGCCAAGTACCCATTATCCATTTCAAACTAACCCTTGGTTTGAGCTGAGGGGTAGCTCATCCTCAGAGTCTTTGCTTAGCACGTGCATTGGGTTCAAATCCCAGCACCACACCACACACTCGGTACAAGGACAAAGCAAGGCTTACTTTATACAAGGCTTATTTTTTCGTAGGAAGGTCCTGGGGCTGGCACATTCAATCCCGTCCAGGGCTCGGCACTGGACCGCAGTGTGTTCCACATCACTGTAGGCCTGACCTCCAAACTGTGGAGATAGTAACAGAAACATACATTCATGTTCACCGACAGAAGCTGCTTCAGCTCTGTACAAATTCTAGCAAGACTGGGTAAAGTCGTCAAAAGCATGGAATGCAGAGATATTTCAAGTGATTCACTCGTCCATCCTAAGTGGATACTGCCTCAGGTAAACCTGCTTCTCCATTGGCTTCTTCAGTACATAGCAAAACAGAAACAAGCCGCAGAGACAATGGCTTGAGTGTCTTGCATTAACAGGCACCTAATGCAGCAGTTTTGGAATGGGAACTGACATGTCAGCCAGCTTCAAAACCGCTGGTGCATATTTACTGTAAATGAGTAAGATCAGAGAATAATCCAGACTATCATCTGGTCGAGGACAGGTTTTGCACAGTCTACCTGTATAAGGTTAGCTCCAGTAAAAATGTTTAGAATCAAAATTTTACCCTTTTCCTTAAGTCAATTCCAACAGAGGAAGCAGAGCCACACAGTCTCCCTCATACCACAATATTGCTTTCCTATGTTTCCCTGTGCTCCTCGCAGTGAGACTGGAGAACAACGGTGTTCACTTCTCACAGCCCCTGAGTGCTACCAGTCCTTGAGGACTGCTGGCTGAGGGACAGTTTGAATCTTGTGACAGGATACATTCAGCTTTTAATTAAAATAGTCACAACTAAGTTTTCTCAATGTAATGCTAGTCAGACGTTTACCAATTACCAATAGAACAAAATCTCAGTGTATTTAAAATAACTCTTTACACACAGTTAAGAGCTGTCCCCTTGGTTGTGGTATTACAAAGTTTATTCCTTTGTGTCTGAGGTAGCAAAACGATGTCTTCTCACAACTCAACCCTGCATTATAACAGTGTTGAGTCCACAGTGCAAAAGTGGTACATGAATTCCTTAAGTCTGAGCTGGGCCCAGTGATGCAAACCTATATCCTAGCACTAGAAGGCTCAAGCAGGGGGATCATGGCTTTAAGGCTAACTTGGGCTATAGTGAGACCTTTTCACATACAAACAAACAAACAAACAAATAAACAAACCCCCCACCAGCACAACAAAACTCAAACCAAACCAAACCAAACTTCACTGGATTTCTTGAGACCAAGTTAGGTACACTCACTTTAAGGTTATACTAATAACCTTAAATAATAACTCATTAGGCTGAGAGGCCACTGCTATCAAACACTTTTCTGGAATGCTTTATTCTCAAACAAAATCATAACTGACAGAGTCTGGCTACTTTCCACAGACATGGTGCAACCTACTTGTCACATGCATGAGGAACTTGCTCCAAATGAGTGTGTAACCAAGAAAGCCTAATTCACCACCAGCTTTACAAAGTGCATGGCCTTTTGTTGTTGTTGCTCTTTTAAGAAAAGGCTTGCTTTGAAAGTACAGTTGATGTTTTGGCTTTAATTTGTTAGTTTCAACAGCCAAAGGAACCAATACAGGTTGGTCTTTGCACTTGGCAGGCTTGGGCATTACTGGTTCCCTGAGGAAAGCAAATGTGTTTGTTATTCAGCCATTAAAACCTTGGCCATGTTTCGGATCAAGTTCTATAAAAAAGTCTCTTTGTATGCCTTTATGCTCTTCTGTAACAGCACCCAGCCGTGCTTCCCATGAAGGTGCCTGTACAACAAACAAAAACCTCACCTTGAGACAACCATAACCAAGCTCCTGGGAGGCAGTTGCATTTCCAACGTGATCCACTGGGGCATCACAATCTACAAACTCGTCGGGTCTGCAAATCAGTAAGACCATCATCAATGCCTTTTGCCGATTGCTATGTGGCTGCACACAATCCCATGTTCCTTCCTTATACTTGCCCCTCCTTCTGTACTGGGAACTGTAGACGCTAGAGGTGCTATCTACCATTGAGCTACATCTCCAGTCTTTTATTTTTTTTAAATTTGAGACAAATTACCCAGGCTGGGTGGCTGGTCTTGAACTCATCCTGTAACCAAGGCAGGAGAAAGGGTACAGGAAGTGAAAGGGTTTTACAGCCTACACTACTCCTTCCCAGTATCTACCACTAACACACAGGGCTTTCTGAGGCAGGGCAATCGAAAGGCACCAATCTCAGAATCACCTCCCCTAGGTGGAAACAGCCTTCCGCTCTCACAACCACCACGTATCCCTGGCCCGATCCCCGCTAGGTCCTCCCCTACGTCCCGGCAGCTTACAGGTAAGAGCAAAGGATGACTGGGGACTGGGGGTCGTTGTATTCCCAGCTCGAGGCCGCGGGACCCTCCAGCTGAGCGGCGCCTGAGGGTGTGAGATCCAGTTCCGCCGTCGCATTAAACGAGTGGCTCCGAGAGACACAGTGCAGCAGCAGCAGGTTCCCCAACAGCAAGGCCGCCTGGCCGCACAGCAATAGGTAACTCACAGGACAGCCGCCCAGCACCATCTTCCCGGGGCCGGTCCTAGAGACCTGGCCTAAAAACAAAGCCAGGCCGCCGCGGCCGACCAGAGCCCCGCGCTGTCAGGCCTCTCTACGTCGGCACGCAACCCTCCGCTACACAGCCAACCCGTGCGCAGCTCGATGCTCCGCCCGCCGCGGTGACCAATCATAAGCAGCAGAGGAAGGGTGGGGCCTGGCTTCGCTCCGCCCTCCAGTAGACCCTTTACTCTGCGGCGGAGAGGCGGCGGTGGAGGGAGGGTGGAGCTTCCCTCAGCCACGCCCTCCAGCCCCTCCTACCTGCTCTTGTACCGGCTGCGCGGGCGGAGGGGCGGGACGGACGGGCGCGAGGTGGAGCGGCGGCGGTGGAGTTGGCCACTCTCTCACCGCGGATTGTGTTTTCCCTACGTCAGCCTCTGGCTGTCCCGGTCGCGAGCGACGAGAGCGAGCGGGGGAAAGGGGCGGGGTGTAGGGGGGGGTGCTGCGTCAGTGCCGCGCGCGTGCTCGCCGTGGGCGCGCGCCCCGCCAGCCCTGGGGGCCCCCGCCGGGTTGCAAGGATGACCGAAGGGGCGGAGGCGGCGGCCGCGCGTTGAGCGGAACCTGCCGAAGCCCTCGCTATGGGGCCGCGCGCGCTCTCGCCCCTTGCCTCAATGCGACTAAGGTGGCTGCTGGCGTGTGGCTTGCTGGGCCCAGTCCTCGGTGCCGGGCGGCCAGGTAGGTGTCGGGGGATGGGGGGGACGGTGCTGTGGGAGTGCCCGGTGGTGCGGGCTGCGAGGCGGACCCTAGGCTCCGGCGCCCCTGTCAGCGCTGAACCGGAGCCGGGGGCCGGCTTGCGCGGTGGCCGTGCGCTCCGGGCTCCCAGGCTGCAGCTAGCGCTTGCGGGTGGAGTGGCTGTCACCAGCCCTGGGCTGGGAGATGGAACTTTTGCTTCAGTCTATTAGGATTTGACGTTCGTAGGTCCACAAGGATCCCGATGGAATAGAGGGCGGGTTTTCCTTGGGCCGTTTTTTTTTTCTTCTTCTTTTGGTTGTAGTAAGGATACTTAAAATAATAAAATAAGCGAAATGCTATATTTCTAGAGCCCGTTGTTCAATCTGTCTAAATCCGGACAAAGAATCTCTGCTCTGTTTAACCCAGGAGATTATCGGAAAGAATCAAAGTGCTGTCGGCCAGCATTTGAATTGTGAAACTTCCCGTAAATATGTAAGATATTGTAGATGACGAAACTGAATGGGAACACACCATCAACACACTAAACTCTTTTTTTCCCCTGGAAATAAGTTATTTATTTCATCCTTTGTATTAAATTAGTGTTTGTATGGCTGAGTTATCTCTACTCGCGCCGGGAAGACTATGAACAATAGAAAGCTTTACAAAATTGTTGCCTTCAAAGGTGATGAGTGTAGATTTGAGTTCAGGACCGCTGACCTTCAGGAAACTAATTACAGTTTCTTGTCTTTGGCTTTCTCCTTTTTAATTAAGTTAGCCTCTTCCTGTGCGGAGATCTTAGAGTTCAAAATACAAATTTTGGATGGGATGCTGTCAGAACGTTTCTGATGACAATTATCCTTTCTGTGTTGTTACAGTTAACGTTATCGCTATGAAAGGACCTGAAATGTTAGTAATCTCTAACTTCTTGTCTTTGACAGTAAAAACCAGCTATATTTTTAGTGCAAGTGCATGTTTGTTATTACACATGGGCATAAAAATGAGTGGAATATCCTTATGTTCTTGTATTGCTGCTGTAATGGGCCAGCTGCTTACTTAGGCATGAATACTCCAGGTAAACACATTCCTGATGCTTTTGGAGAATCTAAAGGGTGACCATGTGGACTGAGATACAGGAGAAATGTTGAAGGTTTTTTGTTTGTCTTTTTTTTTTTTTTTTTTTTCTGAGAATGTGGTTTTTGAACTGAGCTAAAAGGGTGAGAATATTTCAACTTGTTAGGAAAGGGTGAAAGTGTTAATGTGTGGTTAGGTAACTTGCAGAAAGAGATCCTGGGAGGGAAAGCCAGGTAGACTGGCACCACGGATGAGACCTGTGCCAGGCTAGGGAGTCACAGTCACCCTGTAGCTTTGTTTGGGGGCACGGAGATTTCTAAGGAGTGTGACCATCAGATTTTCAGCTAAAACATAGTGGGGATTGGACTCTAGGAGAGTGAAGAGAGTCGGAGCCAGGTTTTGGGGTGTTGGCCATGGTGCCCTGAGTGAACTCGAATTTCCTGAAGTGAATGATCTTCCAAAATCAGCTGAGGTTTTGGAATACAGGCTGTTTAAAGCATGAACTGGAACATCCTCCCATTAGCAATGTTGGGAGCTAAGCTGGTTTGAGTAGGATTTTAAACTGTTGTTTGTAATATTGTATCCACAAGGAGGTACAGAGTCATTTTTGAGTAGTGGATTCAATGATTAAAACCAACAACAACAACAACAAAAACCAACTCTGGGGTCAACAAATATAAGGAAATCAGATATTTGAAACCTCTTTTGATTTTTTTTCTTGCATAAGATAGTAAATACAATATGTAGACAAAATGATTTAGAGTAAATACAATATATAGACGAAAAATGATTTAGAAACACTGGTATTCTAAAAAAGACGAATTTGAAAGCTCACTCACAGTGAATAATTGGAAAATAAAGTAGATATAATCGTAGGAACTTAGGTCCACACCAACCTCATCTTCAGATGGCTACAGATTATTAAAATTAATTTTAAAATTAGTATATAAGATTATGGGTTTCCTTATGACAGTGCCATGTGTGTTTATCATGGTACTTTTGTTCATTTCGCTCATTATCTTCTCATATTCGCCCTTCCATCATCCTGCCTCTACTTTCATGTCACATATATGTGAGAGAAAATACATTTCAGTTGAAATGGTATCTGGCAGTGCTACTACCAGTTTCCTGCCTAGAGTACATTTTGTTCTTGGTGCTGAATGGAATTCCCCTGTGCGTATGTACTTTTTTTTCTTTATTCATTTCTCTGTTGATGAACATCTAGGCTAATTTTGTATTTTGGAAAGAACAGATTAAAACTGATGTATCAGTGTTATAAAAGAAAATGTCTTTTAGACTTAAAGATATTTTGGTTTCTAAATTTCTAAGTAGAAGATGAAAACATCCCTAGTTGACAGGTACAGACTTCTGGTCTTTGAAAACTAGTTTTATATTTTACCTTACCAAATTTGCTTTCAAATCTGTTCTTCTTTTGCTTGTTTTGCTTTTTCAAGTGAGGGTCTCACTATGTAGCTCTGGCTGCCCTGAAACTTACTATATATATAGACCAGGCTGGCTTGCCTCTGCCTCCCGAGTGCTGGGATTAGAGGTATGCCCCACCATGTCCAGTGTATATTTATTCATATGTTATTAAATATTATGGTTTATTATAGAAGATCCCAGATGATTTCATAACATGAAGTGTATAACAGTGAGGGTGCTAAACATGGGACGTAGTTAACCTTGTGATACGTATGTACTTTTCCTTGTTAACCTAGTACTTTGTATGCTCTAGTACCTTGGAGCGATTTTAGCCTAGTCCTTGAGTTGGTGCCACATCTTGCTAGCACTGCAACAACTGTCCTTACTCAATCATCTTTGAAGGGTCTGAAAGTGGACCCAATGAAGGCTGGATCGACCTGCCTTGTTTGTGTGCTCAGAAGTCATTTTCATTTTGTGGTGGCAGATGGAATCTGTTTTAGTTGATCAATTACCCCAATGTGATCATATATGGGACATTGTGTGGTATTTTTAATTTTTGAGAATTTCAGTGTACTTTGACTGTCTTTTGCCTCATGTCACTCTCTAACCCCTCCCAGATTCACCCTTCTCCCTGCTCTTGCAACTTCCTGTCTTGACATCCATCTAAGGGTGAGGCAGGAGGACAGGAATGGATGAGCACAAGCTGTAATGACATTTATGAGGATGCCTGGATGAAACTTGTTACTTTGTATGGCAACCCCCAAGGTTGATAATATTAAAAAAAAGAGTAAGGGAGCTAGCCTGAGGAATTCATGTGACTTGTTCAGCCACTCTTCTCTGCCTCTTTCTCCTTCCCTCCTCCCTCCCTTCCTCCTTCCTTTCTTCCTTTCCCTTTTTGATATAAGGTTTCTTTTTATACCTCTGGCTGCCTTGCAACTCACAAGAGCTCTGCTTGCCTCTGCCCTCTGAGAGCTAGTGGTCAGTTTTAAGCTGTGCTGTTATGTTTGGATTTGTTGCTTTTATCTTAACTTACTTAGTAGTAAGTTAAAAAAAAAAACTTAAAAGTTAAAAAAAAAATGACTGAAAACAAGTTATGTTGTAGGACAAACTCGGCTTCTAAATGTGTTTTTCTTTCTTTTTTGATACCTTGTTCCCATAATGAGATTTTTCACAGTTTTAACTCACATTAGCATGACTTTTCCCTTTCCTTTTAGTAGAACCCCAGGCAGGCAGAGCCCACTGCTTATTAACCTGGGTGGCACAGTCAGATATGTCACAATTACACTTGACCTAAAATCTCCAACCTTTCTTTGGAAAGGAGAATTTGGTGTTACTGATAAAAATGTTGGAGGGCCCTGCAATTTGTGGGAAAGATGTTAATTGTTGAAAAGGCAGGTTCACTTTAAGTCTCAGTCTCTGTCTCTGCATTCTCTGTCTCTCTGTCTCTGTTTCTCTCTCTCTCTCTGTATGTATGTGTGTCTCTGTCTGTGGTTATTGACTCAGGATACATTTCCTCTCTGTCTCGATCTGTGTGTGTGTGTGTGTCTGTGGCTATTGACTGAGGATACATTTTATCAAGTGCTTACAGATTCTTCTTAGGAAGTAGCTGCCTCTTTCTCAGCACTTTAAATTCCTTTCTGGAGGAACTTAAATTCTTAAGAGCATTACATTTTCTAAATGGTTGGAGTTTTTCCCAATGGGGTACTTTGAGACAAAAATAGCATTTGTTTTCTCATTTGGCGATAGGATCTTTGCTATACAACTCAGAATGAATGTTCTTTTTTAAAAAGATGGGTAAATAAAGTTGCATAAGTCTTAAGACATGTAACAGTATACAACACAGTAGCAGAAATTGCAGTGAACCCTGGGCTTGAAGGAGGTAGTGGTGGAAATACATTTGTTTTGGATTGGTCCTGTGACTAGGTGAGGATACATAGTTGGGATTAGCAGTTAGGGTCTAATTACAGTCATTTCCCTTCAGTACTTGAGGCAAAGGATTATCTCACTCAACCTGAATGTGGAGGTTTATCTTCTACAGAGAAAGTACATGAAGGTGGCTGTTTGTCTAGGTAATAAGCAGGAAGGAAAGAAGAAAGGCTTACAGCGGCCTGGCACTCCCGTTTGTTTGTCTTGTAATTAGGTAGAATTCTTTAAAGGTATTTCTCTCCACCACAGTTGCTTAGACTTCCTTGGAAATGCATAAAAAGACCCAAAAAGTCAAGGAAGTAAAGAACAGCTAACACCCTTTCATTTATTAAGTCTCAGAGAAAGTTTCTGGCTCAACTTTGATTTTTTTCAGTTTGTGTTCCCTCTTGTTGTTATTTTTTAACAGTATACTTATTCTCTCAAATTCTAGTATTGACATTTGTATGCACCATAGTTTATTAAGATCTTTACTTTCGTTGTGAATGTTCATTCCCAGTGTTTTAATTTTAACTAAAAACCAAAACATTTGAGACAGTCGTTGACTTCATAGCCCTGGCTGTTCTGGAACTTGCTATATAGATCAGGCTGGCCTCGAACTCACAGATTCATCTCCCTTTGCCTCCTGAGTTCTGGGATTAAAAGCCACACCTGGCATTCCCAGTGGGTTTTTTTTTTTTTTAACATAATATTTTTATTGATTGTTTGGGACTTTCACATCATATACTCCTACTTCCTACTCCTCCCAGGTCCTCCTCCCCACCCTTGTGATCCCTCACCCCCAATCCACAAAAAACCAAAAACAAAACAACAGAAAACTCAAGAGGGTTGGTTTTTAATTGGAGGCAATACTGCATACTTACACCCACAGGTGTTTGAAACACTCTGGATATCAGAACAAGCTGGGTTTGGGAGGGTAGAAGCCAGGGGTGCTACAGTGCACCCTACAGGATGCACAGGATGACCCACGACCAAGAATTTTCCAGCTCACAGTGCCAGTTCCATGGAGGTTAAATGCATTTCCTTTACAGTAAAATGAGATAAATGATGTTTTGGTCCCCACAGGAAGCATGAATTAGAGAAAAATCCATGTAGGGTATGAACAGGAGATAAGAAAGAAACCAGAGATAAGACAGGAATTCTTAAAAAAAAAAATAGGAACGAGGATTCCCATGTAGTTAGTGTGTATTATTTTTGAATGACTTTCAGAATCTTTGTACGTGGCTTTTTGTGCATGGGTTTGATGCAGAAGGTGGATCCCCTCAGTCTTTGATAGAAGTCAGCGTCAGAGTAACAAGTCCTACACAGAGGTTCTCTCAGGGTACTTTAATTTTGAAACCTAAAAACAAAACAAAACAAAACCCCAAAAAACAAAAACAAAACCAAAAAAACAAAACCCACAGCTGTTTGTGACATTTGTTTTACAAAACTATAAAACAAGAACAACAAAAAATTCTTTTAAGATGGAAACCAGTGAGCATCATAGCTTAAAAGAAAAACAAATGAACAACCAAAACCAAAACCAAAACCAAAACAGACCAGACCAGACCAAACCAAACCAAACCAAACCAAACCAAACCAAAAAACCCCAAACCAAAAAAAAAAACCAGGGTGTCACTCTGGAGCCCTGGCTGTCCTAGAACTCTCTGTGTAGACCAGGCTGGCCTTGAACTCACAGAGCTCTGCCTGCCTCTGCCTCCCAGTGCTGGGACTAAAGGTGTGCACCACCATGCCTGGCTCACCTTCTTTTCTTGCATCCAGTTTTTATTATCCCCTGTAGCCATCCAGACAGAACACTTAGTAGGTCAGGACTGTATACAGTCACATGACCTGTTTTAGCCAGAGAGCTCTTGAAATATCTGACTACCCATTAGCACCTTAAATTTTGTCCTTTTGAAGTGTTCCATTTTTCCCCTCTGTGAGTTCACTTGTAATGAAAATATTTTAATTTACTTGCCCGTGGCTTAGCCTCTCTCTCCTGTGATAGTGATCCCATCAGCATATTTGTTTTTGTCAGTAGTGAATTACTTAAACTTTTTCTTTGAAATAATGAGTCATCAGGAAGTTGTAGACAAAATGTGCTCCCCTCCCCCCCACCTTTTTAAAGATAGGGATTTAGCTCAGGCCAGCTTCAAACTACTTTGTGGCTATGGCTGACCTTGAACTTGTGCCCTTACTGTACCCACCTCCCCAGAGTGCTGGGCTTATATGTTTGTCCTACACACCTGGCTTTAGGCTGGTTTGCTTTAAACAGTTTTGATCCTATTCTAACCCCAACTCCTCTCCTATCTGCCCTGCCTTCCTGTTCCCCCAACTGCTTGTCATGTTTTTCTGGGATATGGCTTACTCTTAATCACACAGGACTTACTGCCGAACAGCAGTATTGTGTTTATCTTGCCACAGTCCCACAGTGACTGCTCTAGCAGTAGGACGGTTGCTGCTGCAGAGCAGGCTTTTGAGGGTACTGTTTAAACCTGTGTTTTAAGAATTTGAGAAGTCCTTGAAAGGCCAGGTGAAGAAATAGTCTTAGAATAACGGGTATTTCTGCCTAGTAAATTGTGTTTCAAAAGGCTTTATTTTTTATTTTCTATTTTCTGATATGGTTCTCAAGGACAAAGTATCTGGGAGGTAGTTGATCATGGTATGAGTGGTATGCATAGGGGATTGATGGAAAACTGTTAGTATATATAATATTTTCCAGTCGGTGTCTTTGAAATCCTGGGCTAGGGTTTTTAATACACTGTCAACTTGGAAAAGTTAGCGAAATACTTTATGTGAGAAAGCTGAGGGACATGGGCAGTTAAGTGAATAAAAGACAGACAGTGTCAGAGGATGGGGGTGTGTCAGAGGTGAGGTAGTGAAGGCCTATCATTGGTAGAGCCTTTGCTTAGCATCTGCATCTCCCATGGTTGATGTTTAACATCTGGAAGACAAGTTAGAAAGGATGAAAGTCAGAGATGCTAGATAATCAGGGACAGCACTTGAGCAGGGAGTCGTGAGTTTTACAAAAGAAACACTGTTTTTTTAGCTGAAAAGGTGGGGCAGTGAAGGCATCACTCAGCTCAAACAACTCAGACACTAGGAAATATGCTTCTGACTGCTTCCTGGTTCTACTTAATATGGACATGTATTAAACAGATTGGTTCATTGATTTATGCAGTTTATATGTTTAGGACATTTCAGAGCCTCAGTTTGCAATATGTAAATATAGTATTGCGTTTATTTGTGTGTGGTCAGGGGAGGTCAGAATACAACTTTTGAATGTCAGTTCTCTCCTTCTACCATGTGGGTCCCAGAAGTCAACTCAGGTTGTCAGGCCAGGCAGCAAGTCATTTACCATCGGAACCATCGTGCTAACTCAAGTACAGTATTTTGTAATTAGAGCTGTATGCAGCAAACGTTCTAGTCTTTTTGTCATCCGTGCATGTAGGTAACCACTTAATTATATTATAGATGTTTTTAAGCATACACAATAGGAAAAAGTAAACTTCTGTGTATGCATTATCTAGGTTTAGCCTTGTTTATGTGATCTCTTTCCTCAGTCACTGTATGACTTTAATATATCTAGACATATTTTATCATTGAATAGTCAGCATGAATGACTAAATCACAAAACCTTTCACACAGTAATTATTATTATTATCATTATTGCTCAAGTTCATCAGACATTTGCTCAGTGTCTGAGTTTACCAGATTATCTCCTGGTTTTCTCAGGTCATTCATGTTAGCAGGGATCCGAACAGGCCCACTTGGTGCTAATTTTATAACTTATGAAATCCCCAACTTCCTCTTTTTGTGCCTTAGTAGAAGATGTGTCTGTTTCTCCCTCAGCACTGAGCTCTGAAGGGCTTTAGATGGTAACCAGTGACCATCTACTTCATTAGACTTCACTGAAAGAGCTTTTTACTGTGGCTGTGGGTTCTGTGGTGAGGTCCTGTAATTTCAACTACTAAGGGCAGGAGGTCATGAGTTCAAGGTCATCTTGAATAACTAGTGGGATCTTGTCTCAAAAGCAACAAACAATAAAGACAGTAACAGAAAAGACTTGTTATGTCCTTAGCAATGATATTAGAAGAAAAAGCTATTTTGTGGTGGGCTCACTGAGAGACTATATCCAACTCCACCATTGCTTATTGTTCAGTTTGTGGTGGTGGTTTTTTGTTTTTTGTTTTTAGATAGGGCCTTGTTATATGTTACTATGTATCCCTGGCTGGCTTTGAACTCAGAGAAATCCACCTGTCTCTACCTGGCAAGTGCTGAGATTAACATATAATACCCAGTCTGGTCGTTGGTTTTACTGATAACTTTAGAATCTCAGGGTGCATGACTGGAGTTCCTAACCATTAATAGTTTTTGTGTAAAATGTCCTTGTGATGGACTAGTGATGTAGTCACTCAGATGAGATAGTTGGTACTTGTTAGTATATACTAGAGTCCACCCATTAGAAACTAAAAGCATCTTACCCTCCTTATCAACTCCATCCAGTGTTAGACATGCTCTTAAGTGTCATTCAAGATGCATAGGAGGGAGGGACAGAGGGTTCATGTATCTGAGCTCTAGCATGACACTCCCCCATATTAAATCTCATGTTCTTTTGTTTGTGCCTAACACACAAACAAAAATATTTATTACAAAAAGATTTATTTTGAGAAGGGCTAGAGTATACAGATATCAAATGTTTGAAAATGATTGTTTTACACACACACACACACACACACACACACACACACACACACACACACTGTTCAGACTGGCATCTTTCAGTAAGTATTTTTACCTTTATCCTTACTGAGGATTGTATATGAACATCATTGAGGGGCTGGAGAGATGGGTCATTGGTTAAGAGCACTGGCTACTCTTCCATAGGACCCAGATTCAGTTCTCAACATCCACATGGTGGTTCACAGCTGTCTGTAGGTCTACTTTCAGTGGGTCTGACAGCCTCCTCTGACCTCTGTGACCTGTGCGGGTACTCTGCATGCACATGGTAGTAAACAGACATATATGCAGGCAAAACACTCATAAAATAGAATAACAATAACAAACAAGAAAATTAAAAAATCACATGATTATCATGTAGGTTTTTCAGTGATTTAAACAGTTAGGTTTTTTTGTTTGTTTTAAGGTGTGTTTGTGTGTGTGTGTGTGTGTGGGGGGTCTCATTATGTAGCTCTAACCATCCTGGAAGTCACTCTGTAGACCAGGCTGGCCTGGAACTTGTTGGGAGCCGACTTTTAGCAGAAAGTGGCTAGATCAACTTTGCAGCCATCTGGAGCCATATACCCTGATGAAAGACTTGGTTTTCAAAAGCCTATAACAGCTGAAGCACACTCTGATAAATATATCGTTTATCCCACATAGCTTGTTTTGTTGTTTAGTGACCTCAGCTGTATGGTACACATGGTAAAGTGTTTTCACCTGTGTTCTCCTGCTTGCGTTTATAAATACCCCAGATTTCCTTTGAATAAACGAGACGGGACGAGAGAGACGGGATGAGAATTAAGACCTGACCACACACCCTGTCTTGTCTCCATTCTTTGCGTCTCTTGCCCCTGTGGCCCCACTCTCTCTCTTGACCAGAGCACTTAGCCCCAAAGTGTTGAGGCAGAGCGCGGTTCTCAACATTTGTGGCGCCCAATGTGGGGCGGTTCTCAACAGGAACTCACAGAGATCCTCCTGCCTCTGCCTCCCAAGAGCTGGAATTATTAAAGTGTCCATTCCATGTCCACTAACACCCAGCCGAACACTCCGTTTTTATTTCCAGTGTTTTGGTACCGTGGAGGTTCACTTTGCTTTATTTGTTGTTCTTTTTTCTGCAGACTTTGAACAGACCGCCCATCTTTCTTCTTATGAAATTATAACTCCCTGGAGATTAACTAGAGAAAAAAGGGAAGCTCTGAGGCCCAATTCAAAGCAGGTAAGTTATCTCTTGAGAACTATGAGTATAATAAAATTCCAGTTGCTTTTCTTAATGAAAGGTGATATTTGCACAGTGGTTGGTGTGGGGAGTAATTATTATATGCACCACCTTATGGTATTGGTATCTAGCGGATGTTATTCTAATAAGACATGACACAGTGAGCCTTAGTATCTCTGTTTTTCAAGTCAGATGGCCCAAACACAACAGAATGAAGGGAGTGGAATTCTGTAGTTGAGTTGAGACTCTGGCTGCTGACTGGCAGCAGCTTCACTCTGACAATGAAAATAATCTTTACTTAGTTTGTGATAGTATATTTGAGCATAGTGCACTAATGCTTGGGAATATTTATTCAAAATTAAGTTATCAAATATCTTATATGCTGATTTTAAAAAATTACAAAAATAAATTGTTTAACTCTGAGGAAACTGGGTGTTGTTTCCTTATTGGAGGAAGTTTATTCTGTTGTTGACATGTTGTAACTGTGTACATGTAGGCCCCTTGCACCTCCCAGTAATGCTGTCCTTGGGACCAAGCCCCTGTACATGACCTCTTCTGAACTCCAAGGGTACCTGACACACATGTGGTACACATACAGACATGCTGGCAAAGCACTCATATATGTGAAATAACGTAGGAGGCACAGAAATCCCGGTGCTCACAGATAGCAACAGGAAACCAAGAACGTTAGACATGCAGGAGATACCTGTTTTCTGCCCAGGAGGCTGGGAGTGTAGGTGCTTACTGGCCTCGTGACCTTTGCTCTGTGTATGACTGACACCACACCAGATCCTCCCAGAGGCCCTTAAAATAACACATGTAGCCTATCTGTAGAACCCATCTTCATGTAAGATGTCACATGTGCTTTACAAAGACTTTCGAGATAGTCATGTCTTAAACTTTGTGTGTGTGTGTGTGTGTGTGTGTGTGTGTGTGTGTTTGACTTAATTATCACCAGGAAACCTTTTCCCAAACTGTGCTGCCCTTAACCATGCCTGAAATAAACTACCAGGTGTCAAGCTGCAAGCTTGGTGCAGTACCAGCTCCTCGGTCACGGTGGACCAGAATTCCTTCTTGCCTCTTAAATATTGACATTCTGTTGGCTATGGAGTTTGCAGAGACCCACACAAGATAAAATAAATAAATCTAAAACAAATGTAAAAAGAGTAGATAACATGAATAGGCAAGTATCCATGATCAGATATTAAAGGGACAGAGATGAATAGAAAATTTATTACTTAAGAATGCAGTCTGTAAACAGTTGCAGTCAGTGCCAGGTTGTTTTCATTTAGGATGAACTTGCCTGCCTCTCGAAATATGTTGGCGTAAGTTACAAGGTTGTGTTTTATTATTGCCGTTTTCCTCCTCTGTGCATTTAGATCTCTTATGTCATCCAGGCCCACGGAAGACAGCACGTTATTCACTTGGAAAGAAACACGTAAGAAAGTTCATTTACTTTGCCTTTTTAATTATGTTTCTCCCTCAACAGTATATTGACTTCTTTTCTAGGTAGATGTTGCTTAGTGGAGAGTCTGAGCTCTGGAATCAGCAGATTCAGTTTTTGCTGACCCTGCTGCCCAGTGGCAGGCCTGTAGCTGAAGTCCGGGAGGGAGGATTTATGCTGGGGCTGGCAGCCTGCGACTTCCGTAGAAATGTGCAGGGTGGGAAGCAAAGGCCTATAGCTTAGTTCTTTTCAGATTCACCTTTAGGGAGAGTGAAGTGTGTACGAGTGACTGTGACTGTGTGTGTTTGTATATGAAGGGTATATATATGTGTGTGTGTGTGTGTGTGTGTGTGTGTTATAGCCACCAGTGCCCCAATGGGGTCAGCTTATAGAAAGACTCAGTTCCATAAGCTCCTCTGAATATTGTTCCCAGTAGATATCACAAAGACACAGCACAGAGGGACAAAGAAAACTCAGGAGACGGAGCTCTGTTCAAGTAATCCAGGGTCTTTTCTTGGTCACAAGGGATTTGCTACCACAAGGCTTCCTTCCTGTATTCAAAGGGGCAGAGACAGTTTCACCAAGGGTTTCACTACAGTGGCCATGTAGCTAAAGTTCTCCAGTGGGACTGGGGGAAGCCATTCATCTGTCCATCTCTGAACAGCACCGACAGTTGGGTCTTTTGTCTGTTTGGAACTAACTAACTTCCTTCCTTCCTTCCTTCCTTCCTTCCTTCCTTATTTATTTATTTTTTATGTATGTGAATATGCCACCACTGTCTTTATACACACCAGAAGAGGGCATCAGGTCCCATTACAGATGGTTGTGAGCCACCATGTGGTTGCTGGGAATTGAACTCAGGACCTCTGGAAGAGCAGTCAGTGCTGTTAACTGCTGAGCCATCCCTCCAGCCCCTGTTTGGACATTTTGTGCCAAGAGAGTAAGCTGCCTCTTTTCCCCAGTCAGCTGGTGTTTCAGGCTTGAGTCTGTTGATTAGCCTTTAGTTTTAGAGTACCTCTTGTTAAAAAAAAAAAAAAAAAAAAAAAAAAGGATCACACAGAAACCTTTAAAAACTTATCTCTGCCCCTCTCTTCTGGTTAGAATGTCTTATGAGCTGTGCCCTAGGCTGTTGATACTTGGTAAATTTAAATTGTTTCTTTTTATTCCTTTTCCAGAGACCTTTTACCTGATGATTTTGTAGTTTATACCTACGATGAGGAAGGCTCCCTACTCTCTGACCATCCCAATGTACAGGTACTTTAGTTTCTTCTTGATTCTTTGAGAATTTAAAGCCAACATATACAAAGTGTGCTCTTGTCAGGTGCCCAGGCTGTCCTGTTGCCAGCCCCAGAGGACACCTTCCATATCCTTACATGATGGCTCTGGAGGAGACTGGTTTTTACTGGGCGGCTCTCCTGTGCTTAGTAGTTTGGATTTGTGTTTAAAAGATGGGGTGGTGGGGTGGGGTGGTGGGGTGGTGGGGTGGTGGTGATGTTTTAAAGACTGAAAGTGGGCTGGAGAGATGGCTCAGCGGTTAAGAGCACTGACTGTTCTTCCAGAGATCCTGAGTTTAATTCCCAGCAACCACATGGTGGCTCACAACCATCTGTAATGGGATCTGATGCCCTCTTCCGGTGTGTCTGAAGACAGCAACAGTGTACTCATATACATAAAACTAAATAAATAAATCTTTAAAAAAATTTTAGCCGGGCGGTGGTGGTACATGCCTTTAATCCCAGCACTTGGGAGGCAGAGGCAGGTGGATTTCTGAGTTCGAGGCCAGCCTGGTCTACAGAGTGAGTTCCAGGACAGCCAGGGCTATACAGAGAAACCCTGTCTTGAAAAACAAAAAACAAAAAACAACAACAAAAAAACCCAACAACAACAACAAAAATTTTAAAAAAGACTGAAAGTTTTACTGTTTTGGTAAAATATTAGTATTTAAAAGCATACCTTCCTTTTGTTATTCATGCCCAGCAGAGTCACATTTCTTTGTTGCTATGTATTCTGATGTTCTGATGTTTTTGCTGACATTCTTGAAGAGGTGTGGTCCTCTCTGTCTCAGGCAACACAACATTCAGAGATAGAACTGGACTGGAATTTCCAATTGGCAGCCGAGTTTGGCCTTGTAGTGTCTTTTCTTCTTGGAGCATAAACATTTCTAGCTTCGCTCAGGAGGAGGAGTGTTTTATAAAGTCCCTTTGGCACTTACACTTTGCAAATTTTTTTTGCAATAGTTTTTATGAGAAGTCTTTATTCCTATTGACTGTATTATTTTACTTAAACTTTGTACTGCCTTGCTAGATGGAATTATGTGTGTCAGTAGAATTCTTCAAATGAACAGGATGCGAATTCTTTACTTTGCACTATACAAAAACATAAGGAAATGCTGACTTCACCCTGTCTACTTCTAGTCCACTATCTGATTTCTTTATCTTAGTATGTGAGCATTGTTTACTAGAAAGCTCATAGAAGAGATTAAATTTACATTGAGTATATACCAGATAAAAGATAATTTGTTCCAACCATCTAGAGATTTCTATGGTAAGAAGCCACAGAACACAGTTGCTACCACTCAAGCCATTGTTGTTCCTTCTTAGAGTCTTCTTTCCATACAGACAGTGTTAAGCTTGAATCCTGGCTCCGGTTTACTGTCTGGTGAAGTCCTATCCACCTGTTTGTACTTTGGTATCTATCTTCACTCTAAGAATGGAAACAGTAGTTGTGACTTCTTGGAGTTACTAGGAAACTTTAATAAATTAATACTCAAGGAGTATTTACAAGAGATAGTCTGGCACTTTATAAATAAATGTAATTATTATTCATTACTGAGATACTATCTGATGGAAATTGCAAAAATAGATTTCAACTGTATAGAAACCAATAATTTGAGCTTATAGGATGATAGTATTTTGATAGATGGTTGGAAAATATCAGGTATGAATATGAGGTATTTCAATTATTTCTTGGTTATTTAATATTGTTCAGGTAAATGAAAGTGTGTCTGTAGATTTGGAATACAAAGTTAAACCTTTGCTGCTCCCATTCCTTCCCAGGTAGCTACACCATCCCTTATCATAATGACATACTACTGCCTGCAATATGCTATTTGTTACCATATACATTCATAAACTTTAAATGTTTTCTTCTAGGATTCTACTTCTTAAGATTGAAGCAATTCATAAAGCTGTTTTCTGATTATCACAAGGCTACTTTTAATACTAAGAAGAATGAACACATAAGTTACTATGTGAAATATACCCCAGATTGTGATGTGTGAGGATTTGGGATTGTCTTGGGACTCAGTAGAAAAGCCCACAGCTAGCTCTTGTGTACAGATGCAGATGTGCTAACTCTTCTATGAACAGATTGCCCAAGGCTCCCTGGGCCCTGGGCTAGTGGCATGGTCTGTGGTCAGTGTGCTTTGTTGTGTTTGTGCATTTGCAGTTGTGTGCTTCAACATGACGCACAGTAGGCGTTTCTCTACGGTAGCCTCATAGTCCGACTATCACTTGTATAAAGTTATAAACATGACTTGTGTTTTTGAGAAGTCATGCTGGGGAAGGGAGACTTTCTCTCCGTTCTTTGAAAGTTTGCTGGAATGATCTGACAGAAATTAAACAAATGCAGATTTATGAACACAGAAAAGGGAAGGACTGCAGAGTGTAAGAAAGTCAGTTGGTTACAGCTAGCCTACACAGTTATCCTTACATGTCCCCCCCCACCCCAGACTCACAGTGGGGAGCCTCGTGGGAGCAGTAACTAACGTGTAGGAGAACCGTACAGGCTTGGAGAACACGCAGCAACCTGGGACAAAGTCCACTTGGCCTTAGAACAGATGGTAGTTTGTTAATGTTCCTCTGAGGACTGAATAGAGAGCAAGGGTATGTAACAACAAAAGTCTGCCTAAGTGTGTTGACAGACTGCAGGTTTTCATCCCATACATCTTCTCCGGGTAATGACATTTTAGTAAAAGCCGAAGGTATTGGGTCTTTCTTGGCAGATCTGGTCATGTAGATAAGGTCACTGCAGCAGAGCTAAATTGAGTGCTGTGGAAATATTTCATAAAGTCAAGTTATTAAACAAATGTCGTCGGGCTGGTAGATTGCAGGGTCACCTGTTACGACTGACTAGCTTTGCTGTTTCTCAGTGTATCATATCAATGACATATTGTACCCAGAGTCCTGCTGCGTAATTGTTAACAGGAGTCAATAACTGGCTAAGGGTTTGACTTCTGGGTTTTTCCTCTGGTGAGTTACTACTGAAGAAGTTACTATTTTTACCTTTAAATTTAGAGTTGTATAAATCCCCCCACTCTCGAGTTTTTGTATTTAGTTCCAGGGTTTAGCAGTTGCTTCAGATCTGTTGTTACTGTGAGGGTGGTCATGTGATCATGTTCTCTTTATGGGTATCGGTGTAGATTTGAGAATTCTTTCTTTTCCCATGTAAGAGCATTTGTAGACCTGTCCTTTGTCAGAATTCCTACTCAGCATTATGACAATGGTTCCAGCCTTCCTAATGCTGCAGCCCTTTAATGCAGATCTTCATGTTGTGGTGACCTCCTTCCCCCAACCATGACATCATTTCATTGCTATTTCCTAATTGTAAGTTTGCTACTGGTATGAATTGTAATATAAATATCTGATATGCAGGATATCTGATATAGGACCCCTGTAAAGGGTTGTTTGATCCCCAAAGGGGTCATGGCCCACAGGCTGAGAATGGTTGATCTAAGAGATCTTTATATGTAAGGATAGTAACTTTGTTATGTAACAAAAATATTTCCTTGTGGTCTTTTTTCTTCTTCCATTCTTTTTTTTTTTTTTTTTTTTTTTTTTTGAGGGCATTATGTTTAGGTGTATTTTTTCCATGTAGAAGCTTATATTTTTTGAATGTAGTAAAGGTGTTTAGTTTTTTTCTTTAATAGGTATCTTTTTTATTATTATTACTTTGGGGACAGAGTCTAACTGTGTGTCCTGGAACTCTGGTTCCTCCTGCCTGCATCTCCTGAGGGGTTGACTTAATCTCCTGAGGTGTTCCGTCATACATGCTGTGTCTAGGTTTTGAGTGATAGGCAGAGAGGTTTTCTCTCCATCTATCCACCTAGGTTAAAAAGGCACTTATTCACATTTTCTTGACCATTTCATATGTTTTCAGTTTTCATATTTTGAATTTTGATATGTCTGGAATTTGTTCTTATATGATATGAATTTTTCCCTTTTCTATATGTCTGTTCAGTGGATAGCAGGGTTTAATTTTAAAAGTGTGTCTTTGCCCAGTGTGCTCAGATGCGCTGGTAGGTAAAGATGTACTTGGGTCTGTTGACAGACTTGTGTGTTGGCCTGGATGTCAGTGTCACCCTGTTTACTTACCGGGCCTGATTTGCACCTCCGTGTCTGGTAGGGTAGGACTCCTAGGACTCCCTATGCCGTGACTTTTCTAATCTGGTGTGTGGGTCTCTCACAGGTGCTAAAATGTCATGGTGCTCAGGAGCTTTTCTGTTGTTGAGTCATACTGACTTTGGCATTTTTACCTAGTTAAGTTCTTGCCTCAAATTAAGGGTAAAGGCACTTAAGCCTTATAAGGTAGCTATATAATATGTTAGTGTAACTAATGTGTCTTTGGAAGAAGAGAGGAACTTACTTGATGTTGGCAGCCATCCCCTATGCAGACTGGCTCACTCTCCACGGAGACTTCTCAGTCCTCAACAAGGTCCTTACTCAGTTGTCTGTTGACTTTCCCTGGGCCAACTGTGACTTAAAATGTTCACTATGCTGTTTCTGGGCTGAAAGGTCACGGGGAGGACTGTTTGTCGCTGGCATCCTCTGTGTACTTGTTCAGGTGATAGCAGATCATCTCCAGATAGTCTGAAGCATGCCTTCAGTGGTGTTTTGTAGGTTATCAAATTCAGAGTTGCAGTGTCTTGATGGTTTTGAGCAGCACAGCTGTGTTTGAAGTGTGTGTGTATTTTTCATTTAGAGCCATTGTCATTATCGGGGCTACGTGGAGGGAGTGCAGAATTCCGCGGTTGCTGTTAGCGCCTGCTTTGGACTCAGGTAAGGACTCTCCCGTTTTCTGTCCCTTACTCGTGCCCTTGCGTCTCCTCTCTGTTGCAAGCTGAGTCATTTGGTGTTTAACAGAGTTGGATTTTCCTTTGATGTTACTAAAGACCTTTGCAGCCATGCTTCAGACATTCTTGGGATGCTTCTTTAGGAAAACCTAGTAATTGACCAATTATATAATAGCCAATGGGAGAACTTTATTTTTTTTTTTTTTTGAGACTACAAAAAATTTGCTATTTGAAACAAAATATATTTTAAGTTTCTAAAGCACTTTGTAAATTTTTCTTCTGTATTATTTCATGCAGCTCTCATGGTGACATAAAAAGTCTTACTATTATCATATTCAGAAAAGCAAACAAGGTTTAGAGAAATCCTGTCCCATGCCAGTTGAAGTTATAGTAATGTTGTTGTTGTGGAACTATCCTGGTTGGCCATTTGCACAATCTGTTGAACTAATAGATAACAACTTTTCATCTCAAATCAGCTATACTTGATGGTTCCCATTGTCTTCATTTAAGAAACAACTCCTAAGTGGTTACTATGTGCCAAGCAGCAGTCTTAAGTATTATACAACTTAAATAATTTAATGAGAACAATTCTGGGTAGATTGTGCACTAAGGCAAAGGATTAATGGCCTGCTGAGAGTCTCTGGGCTCAGATTCCGGAGCCAGGTCCAGCCTTCCCTCTCAGCTGCTCTGCAGCCTCCTGTCGGAGCTAAGAAAGTGGAGGGTCAGAGTTGACATTTGTTTGCTGGACTCTGCACTGTGCTATAGCTTCTTTCTGAGTGTTAGAAACTAGGACTTAGCTAAATTCAGTTTCTGATTCTTGTTCTGTATTTCTTTTTCCTTACCAATGGTTTGCGTCCCCCACCGATTAGAGGATTGCTGCATTTGGAGAATGCCAGTTTTGGAATTGAACCTCTGCACAACAGCTCACACTTTGAGCACATATTTTACCCGATGGATGATGTTGTCCACCAGGAGCCTCTGAGATGTGGAGTCTCTAACAGGGACACAGAGAAGGAAGCCACACAGGGGACTAAGGAAGAGCATCTGAGTGTGACTCAGCTGCTGCGCGTAAGGAGCAATAGCACTCTTCTGGGCTCAGGCTGTTTTCAAGAAATCATTCATTTCACCCTAAAATGGTGATTGTTGTCTTTTCCCAGCTCCATCCATCGAGATCAGACCCAGGGTATGAAAAGATGAGCAGTGTGGAGTTCTGGCGACTGAGAGGAGGGCAGTCTGAATTTTTTTGTTTTAAGATTTATTTATTTATTTTATGTTTGTGAGTTCTCTTCAGACACATCAGAGGAGGGAATTGGATCTTATTACAGATGGTTGTGAGCCACCATGTGGTTGCTGGGAATTGAACTCAAGACCTCTGGAAGAGCAGTCATGACCACTTAGCCATCTCTCCAGCCTGGGCAGTCTGAATTTTAAGGGCTTAAATCTCAGGCAGTGATCCTATTAGGTGTTTTTGTGTAGTCATTACACTCTGGCTTGGAACAGGGGAAATTTTACTCAGATACCTCAGGCTCTAGGCTGGGGGCAAAAAGAGGGAGGGAGGGAGAAAGCAGGGAGAAAGAAGGGAGGGAGAGAAGCAGCTATTTGAGTTTATGGTAATTATTACCTCAGATACCATCCGAGGAAGGACACTCAGGGCTCTGCTTTGGAGGCTTCTTCCAGGTGCCCTGGATACTCAGGCTGTAGGCCTGTTACGGTTCCCTGGGCCAGTTTAACTCAGCACAGGGTTCTCCTCCACCATGGGCGAAGTTTTTTGTTGTTGTAGTGGTGTTTTTGTTTTTTTTTTTGTTTTTTTTTTTTTGTTTTGTTTTTTTTTTTTTTTTTTTTTGAGGTTAAGAGGCTTTTCCCACAGCGCTGGCATATGGCCTATTTTAAATCAGCTGACACCTGACCATGATATTACTTCATCACCTTTTCTTCCCAAACTCGTTAACAGTTGGAAAGCTGTTAGGTGGTTGCGTTTTCTGTTTTGTATGAGTGTCTGTAAAAGGACACCATGTTTGTACACTGGTGACCCTGCCCCACCTTTTCTCTCAGGGTTCAGGAGGTGTCTTTTTTTTTTTTTTTTTTCTTCTGTATTACCATGGTAATCATATTTCCATGTAAAATTTATATGTATATGTATTCTAATTAAAAATAAAACAACCCAGCAATACTACTGCTTTGAAGACATAGACAACCCATTTTATCTCTAGAGCTTTTAAAATAGCAGCTAACACTTTTTTGTTTTATTGACATAGGTATGCTAAGTAAAACAATTTATACTGTTCACAGATGTGAAATCACACGACTAGCTCTTAGGCCTGACCGTTACTCATACAGAACCTGTCTGGTCCCATAACAATGTCTGCTTTCTGGTGCTTGTGTTTTGACAGAGAAGAAGAGCCGTTCTACTTCAGACCCGCTATGTGGAGCTGTTCATTGTTGTAGACAAGGAAAGGGTAGGAATTACTGACTTTTCCCCCTCTTTTTCATGAAAAAGCAGTTTGAGAAGTAACTTATGAAGGAAATAAAAAACATGATAGTTATGTCGACTAAAATTAATTAATTAATTTATTTATCAGCAGGGTCTTGCTATGTCTTGAGCTACTTGTCTTCCTGCCCGAGTCTCCCAACCTGAGTGCTGGAATTGTGGGTGTGAACTCTTGCTCCTTAACTTTTTCCCTAAACCTAAAGGGGACAGTGCTCCCCGCTCTTTGTTGTGACTGGCTAGTGCAGGATTTGTCACACAGCCACCTAGGGTCTTGAGAGCTTTTCAGATTACTCAACAGGCTGCGCCTGCAAACCAGGACAGTTGGCTGCGCCCTCATGAGGTAGATTTGCTTTGCGCTCTTCAGAGTACATCTTCCTCACCCTAAGAGTCCGGGTCCGCGGCAGGCATGTTTTGGAGGCACTTAGTTTCAGGGTACAGGCGAGCACCAGCACTTTCTATATCTGTCCTTAGAGACCAAGCTACTGGTTTACCTAGAGATGAGGCATCTTCAGCTCCCACAGGACCATCAGCTTCTGATGCAGCTCCTAAATAATTTAACATATAGATTATTGGAAATGTCCTGGGTGACTTCTATCTTTTATGTCTAGATGAAAAACTATTTATAGAAACTATTTGATTGGCAGGTCTTTTCTTGTAAGCCATAGAGAACATTTTGAAGATTGTTTTTCTTGGTTTTACAAGTCCCTGACTGTGGGTAGGTTGGTAAGAGCCCTGGTTAGTCAGAGCCACACATACATTCGGTGTGTTGTGACCCCAGTGGTAGGAGGGAGAACAGGGGAAAGAGCCAGCGCGAACCTGCGCCAGCTGCAGTCACAAAGTTCTGTAGAATGTCTTGGACAAGTGGCAAAAATAGCGATTAAAGTGTTTTTCTCTATCATTCTCTCCAGATAGACTGGTTGTGTTCATATTGAAATGATTCAGAGTAAAAGTGGTCCCATTTCCGCCAAGCTCTGTTAAATACAGGATCTGCTGAACAGATACAACCACAGATTCTGTTGTTAAGACCTTTGTCACGGAGTGACGTCACAAACTCTGTAAGACTTTCTGTTTGTTAGCAAGTAGGCTGTTCAGAATAACATTAAAATAGACATGCTAATTTAGCCAGATATAAAAAATAGGGCACATAAAATATTTTGTTTAACATGGTAAATTTCTCTATATATCTATTTTTCTAACCACATATAATTTTTGAACTAGTGATCCTGAACTAATCTCTCATTATTACTTTAGAGTAGGGTGTAGAAATAGTTTATTGTTGTTGTCATTAGCCTAAGAGATAAAAGATTAGGAAGTTTATTAGTTTTTCATTCTTTTATCTAAACTTTTTGTTTACGATTATACCTTTGTGAAAATTAGAGAATAACTTTGCATTAAAATCAGTAAAAATAACATTGAGAAGAAAATTTATTCTAAAGTTACTAAATGTGTTCCTTAGTATGTTAATTACTTGTTGTTGCTGGGTTAAGGGTCCCAGGCTAAGGTACCTTACAGACGGAGTGTATTTTGGTTTATGGTTCCTGAGGGCTACATCCATAATGGTGGGGACACCGTGGTAGCAGGTGGTAGGCATGGTGCCTGGAGCTCAGAGCTCAGAGCTCACATCTCTACAGGAACTCAAAGCAGAGAGAGCAAACTGGAAATAGGGGAGGATTTTACTCATAGAGACAGCCTCGCCTCCAGTGACATACTTCCTCAGCAAGTCCCCACTTCTTAACCTCCCCAAACAGCCCCATTGCCTGGGGATCAAGTGTTCAAAAGCCCGAGACTATGGAGACATTCCTCATTCAAGCCACCACACTGAAGTCGGTTCATTTGAAGTGCTGGTAGGTGCTAGAGGCCTCCGTTTTTGGTTCAGAGGAAATCCTTGGAATTACTCTTCAGTGTAGGTGTTGCAGGCATCTTTACTGTGTCATTACTTTCGATCATGCTTTCCCTCCTTCATCTTCCAGTATGACATGATGGGAAGGAACCAGACTGCTGTGAGAGAAGAAATGGTTCGCTTAGCAAACTACCTGGATAGCGTGAGTTGTATTTCTCTTCTGTACTGCCCTCTTGAAGTCTCAGAGCAGAATTCAAAATGTGCCATTTCTGAGTTCTGTCAGATGTATAAATGTGTGTTCTGTAAGTTTTCAAATAATGTTTAAAAAGAAATCAGAGATGTAGACAAAATGAGAAGAGCAAGAGATTTCATGTCAGTCAGTGTCTACCGAATCTTCAGGGTACATCGGGGAAAGGGCACTGATGGTTATGAATGCACCTTCACTTTCCTCAGTTGAAAGAATAGTGTTCTTAATAATGCTGTCGCCGCTGCTGCTACTGCTGCATGTGGGAATAAGATGGAGTTTGAATCTTAGTTCTCCATCCTTGATGGGTGAAGGATAGGTTTTTTTATTCTGGGGGAGGGAATCCTGTTTTTAATTTTATTGGTTATATTCCTTCATAAATATGTTAAAGTATTTTTCTTCACTGGATGTGGTGACACACATCTGAAAGCCCAGTGACTGACAGGGGTTCAAGGTCATCCTTAGCAACACAGAAAATTCAAGGCCAGCTAGGACCTGGGGCCCTCCTGTCATAGCTAATGTCATACCATTTTGTCTCATGTTCTTAATATATTTTATGTATTTATCTTATTTTTGTTTCCTCCACAGATGTACATCATGTTAAACATTCGAATTGTGCTAGTTGGACTAGAAATTTGGACAGATAGAAATCCTATCAATATAATTGGAGGGGCTGGAGATGTGTTGGGCAACTTTGTACAGTGGAGGGAAAAGTTTCTTATAACGCGCCGGAGACATGACAGTGCACAGTTGGTTTTGTAAGTGGCTTTAAGAAAGTGCTATGAATGAAGTGATCTGAAAAAGGACTTTTGCTGATTTTGTTACAGTGGTATTACATTCTCTTACATGCAGAAGCATTTGTATCTGACTCGTTCCTGTCTTTACCCCATGTCTTTCTTCTTTTCTCATCTTGTTACAGCATATTTCACAGTTATTTTTTTGTGAAGGATTATATGGAAGGAAAAATATTTGATTTCTTGCCAAAGACATTGTCACAGAATCAGTACAGAGTTTAAAGGTCATCTCGCTTTGAGCTCTGATTATCCTAACTCACATCTGCTGAGAATTTTTTCCCCTAGTGTTTTGTAACTGTCTTTGACTGTTTGGCTAGGTATAAAATTCTGGCCACAGAAGTTGTTTCTCTTTACAAATTTGAAGGTAATCCCTTGTGAAAATATTTATTGTATATTCTTTCCTCACTGACATTTGTTGAATGAATGTATATAATACATTTTTAGAAATATTTTTAACCCAGAAGATTACACCACTAAGGAACAACCCAAACATGGCTTGTGTATGCAAAGGCATTATCATTTTTATAAAAAAATTTTAAAAGATTATGTTTGTAATACTAACCTCATACCCTCAAAATAAAATGTTATTTATTTTTGCCATTTTTCTTCTAGTTTCTATAGATTTTTGTCAATATGGTTAAGATTACCTGTAGAAACAGGACTAATATGTTCTTTTTCCTCCAACTACATCTTATAACTTTACATTTTCATTTAGGAAGAAAGGCTTTGGTGGAACTGCAGGAATGGCATTTGTAGGAACAGTATGTTCAAGGAGCCACGCAGGTGGGATTAATGTGGTATGTTGTTCTTCAAGTACAGTTTTGGACATAAGCATTAGGATAGTCTGTAGCATCTGTTGACTCAGTGCTCCTCCCCCAGACACTTACAGCAGGAGTTTGTACATTACAAAGGATACAGTAATAGTAACATATGTTCTTTTCCCTAGAGACTAGGTCAGATTTTAAGTATGTTATCATTCTAGTTTTCTTTTATGTTGCTGTGATAAACCATGACCAGAAGCAGCTCAGAGGAGGAAAGGGTTTATTTGGCTTACACTTCAGGTCCATCATTCAGAGAAGTTAGGGCACAGACTCAGAGCATGGGTTTGAAGCAGAAACTACACAGGATTGATGTGTGCTGGCTCTCTGGCTCATGCTCAGGTAGCTTTCTTACAGTCAGGAGCCCATGCCTGGAACTACCACAGTGGCTGGCCTCTGTAGATCCATTGACAAACAAGAAAGTGCCTCATAGACATATGCAGTGCACACAGTTCTTCAATTGAAGGGCCCCTCTTCCCAGGTGTGTCAGAATGACAATGAATTAACCAGCATAGTATCTTTTTATGAATGAAGTTCCATTTTCGTGAAACAGGCTCCACTTTAAAGAAATCAGCTTGATTTCTCACAAGCTACAGGGAATGATCTGTTGATGTCTTATGAACACATCAGTCACTCCAGATTCTTATCAGAGTGTGTGCATATAGGGCTGGCACTGGACACTGAGACAGACATAGAGTTGGCATTGTAGTAGATATACCACCTTTTGACAAAAGAATAATCTGACACAGAAAACATTTTCTAATCGCACCTTCTTGTGTTTGTACAGTTTGGGCAAATCACTGTGGAGACATTTGCATCCATTGTTGCTCACGAATTGGGACATAACCTTGGAATGAATCATGATGATGGGAGAGAGTGTTTCTGTGGAGCCAAGAGCTGTATCATGAATTCAGGAGCATCGTGAGTAACTGAGCCTTTTCTGACTCTTAGTATGATTGTGTTGATCTGAGTGTGTGTGTGTGTGTGTGTGTGTGAGAGAGAGAGAGAGAGAGAGAGAGAGAGACAGAGAGAGAGACAGAGAGAGAGACAGAGAGAGAGACAGAGAGAGAGACAGAGAGAGAGACAGAGAGAGAGACAGAGAGACTAAGCCTGTCTATCTGTCTGTCTGTGTAGGGCATATTCCATGTGTGCAGGTATTCAGGAGGCCAGAAGAAGGCATCAGATACCCAGAAGCTGGAGTTTCAGACAGTTGTGAGCTGCTCAGTGTGGGTGCTGGGAACTGAACCTGGGCCCTCTAGAAGAAGAGCAAGTGCTGCTAACTGCTCCCTCCCCTCTGCAGCCCCAGATCAGTATTTCATAAGTCTGGGTTACTGATGTGTTTTCAAAATAGGAAACCTTGTTTGTTGTATCTGAAATATACCAGTGTGAGATCCATTTTTTAAATTCAGTCATACCAGACAGCTTTGCAGGTACAATTTATTATCTATACTCTTCTGCACTGCAGTCGGCAGACCAATAGAATATGAGAACACAAACTTCTTGCTAGGTTCAGTGCTGTTTGGGTTAGACTGGAGGGCTCCAAGAACAGTTGCCTGATGAACCCTTGCTTACAGTAGCCATTCTCCTGGGTCTGCCTCGTTAGTGCTGGGAGCTTGAGCATGTCCTATATAAGTAGCCAACACTCCTTGCTGTTTAAGTACCCACTCCAGTGCAGTTCTCTGTAGCTTCACGTCATCATCTCCTGCTTCTCTTAAAAAATACATGGAATCCATTAGTGCTGCCTGTTTGTGCATGGATGTGGGGCCATCCAGTTTCTGGGCCACCTACTGATTGCTACGCCCTAGAAGAAAATACGCCTCCAGCCTCCCCCCCCCCCCCAGCAGCCATTACATGCCAGTAGCTCCTGAGCTAAGGGTGTGAAGGTCTTGTGAGCTCTTCCCACTTTTGTACTGGAATTTTGACTGTGCGTGCGTGCATGCGTGCGTGCGTGCGTGCGTGCGTGTGTGTGTGTGTGTGTGTGTGTGTGCATGTAATGTAGCTGTTACTAGTTTGTGAGAGCGATAGTGACGTCATACCCAGAAGACAGTGTTTCGCAGCCCTCTTGCTCTGCTCCTCCCGTTGTTTCCTCCCCTATTTGTACAGTGCTCTTCAGCCTCAGGCTGAGAGCAGGGATGATATATTGCTGCAGTTAGGGTTTGTATCATGATCACCTATTCTCAGTACTTTGACCAATTGTAACTTTGTATTCAGTGCTGCCTTCTACAAAAAGATGAGTCCTCTGACAAGATTGAGAGCAGCACAAATCTGTGGAGAAGATACTTCTTCCTGTGACCTTAGAACCCTCCCATAAGTAGCCTTTTGACAAGGTTTATAGTGTTAGGCATGACTCCCTTTCTTTACAGCAAGCCTCACAACTGACTCCCATAACAGTCCTGCCACTTCTGTACTAGTGAGCCCATCTTGACTGGTAGGTGGCTTACTGTAGCATGTAGTGTCTGGGTCGGAGTCAGACCCTTGGTACTTTTTGTCTGCCTGCAGCTCCCAGAGCACCTTCCACCACTGTGAAGGTTATCCACCCGGAGGGATTAGGCCAGTTGCAGATTGGTTTCTCTGTGTCCCGCAACCAAAACTGTATTTGTCCTCAAGTGTAGGTCCTGGTGGACCATTTGGTTCTGGTGAGCATCCAAGAGTAATAGCCCGTCTGATTTTGCAACCTCCTGGACCTTTCTGATCAATTACTTGTAACCCATATCTGGTACTGAGATTTTTATTTGATAACCTGTATTCTCTGGGAATAGCATTGATCACCCCTGCATTCAGAATACACCCCCACTTTTAAAATATAATTTAAAATTAGCTTTCAAAATAGTGTTTCACACACTCCTCATTTCCACCTCTCTGCCATCCCCACTGCTTAAGCCTTCGTCTCTCAGTACACCCACCCCTTCATCACATGCGTTTTTCTATCGTCTTCCACTAAGATGTCTCTCCTCCCTTTCTCGGGGCCATGTTTTAGATTTCTTACCTTTATAAACACTCCAAGTTAAACACACAAATCTAACTTCAAAGTTGAGATCCACGTACAAGAGAGAAAGTGACATTTGTCTTTCTGAGCCTGGGATAACATACTTGACATATTGTCTAGTGCCAGCAATTTTTCTGTAAATTTCATGATTTTATTCTCTTCAGAACTGAATTTCATTGTTTATGTGTACCTCGCTTTCATGATCTGTTCGGAACATTCAGGGACGCCATTTTCTTGCTCATGTGAATGAAGTGGCAGTAAACACTGATGTACAAATGTCTCTGGAGAGGATATGGATCCTTTGTGTGCCTGCCCAGGAGCGGCATAACTGGATACCATACTTCTATTTTCAGTGTTTGACCCTCTCCCTAGCAATTGATTTCCATATTACTTGTACCACTTTTCTCTCCTTGCAACAGTATATGAGCAGTGGAAGAGGTTTATAGTACCAGGCATGTGTTCTTTTCATTTAGCTAAGTAAGCCAAGTTCAGTTAGGTAGCTCTGGGTTACCACTAAACTATAATGGCAGTACTGTACCTTCAAGGATGTCTTGGCCATTGTTGTGGGTCATACATATCACATCTGGGTGGGACTGCTGTTTGAATGCAGAACCTGAACCACTGAAACTGCTAGGAGAAAACACAGGACAGGTAGCATTCTGTAAGGTACAGGTGTGGGACAGACATCCTTCTCCTCTGAGTGTGTGGGGCCCCTCTTGGGGGTCTCTCTACCCTGACACTTCAAGTCTCTTTGAGAATAGGCACTTCCTCTCTTACTGGGACCAGACAAAGTAGTCTAGCCAGAAGAATATATCCCATGAACAAGCAACAGCTTTTGGGATAGCCCGCGTTCCAGTTGTTCAGGACCCACATGAAGACCAAGCTGCACATCTGCTACATATGTGCGGGAGGCCTAGATCCAGCCTGTGTATGTTCTTTGGTTGGTGATTCAGACTGAGAGCCTTATGGATCTATGTTAGTTGACTCTGTTGGTCTTCTGTGGAGTTCCTATCCCTTTCAGGGACTGAAGTCCTTTTTCCTACTCTTCCATAAGAGTCCCCAACCTCCACCCACTCTTTGGCTGTATCTGTCTGAGTCAGCTGCTGGGTGGAGCCTCTCAGAGGACAGCTTGTTCCTGTCTCCAAGCATAACAGAGTATCATTAATAGTGTTAGGGATTGTGCTCGCCAATGGGATGGGTCTCCAGTTTGGCTGGTTATTGGTTGGCCATTCCCTCAGTCTCTGCTCCATCCCCTGTGCCTGGATTTCTTGTAGACAGGATAAATTTTGGGTTGAGTGGGTTGGTGTATCTATTACTCCACTGGAGTTCCTGCCTGGCTACAGGAAGCTGGCCTCTTCAGGTTCCATATCCCTAATGTGAGTCAAAGCTAAGGTCACCCTAAGCAGCCTGCTATCCCAGGGGGACTTCCATTTTCCTGTTGCCTGTCTTCCCACGTCCATCAGACCTGAAATTCTTGAACCATATGGTTAGCTCTTCTTTCCCCATCCATCTTCCCTGCTGGCTAAGCACCCTGGGCTTAAACCAAGCTACCCTGAGCAGCCTGCTATCCCAGGGGATCTCTATTCTCCTACCACCACTCCTCCACCTCCATCAGACTCCTGAACCATACAAGATTCAGTTTCTTTCTGCTGTGTGTAGTAATTCAGTTTTCTCAGCACCATGTGTTGAAGATGCTATGTTTTCTACAATGAGTATTTTTAGCAACTCTCAAAAATCAGCTTTACTGTATAGACTAGAGCACCCTGTGTCTGGGCCCTCTATTCTGTTCCATTAATCTGCATTCTGCTTTTGTGTCAGTACCATGCAATTCTTGCTGGCATGGCTCTGTAGTGTGACATGAAGGCAAGCATATTGATTTCTCCACAATTAATCTTTTTCCTAAGGATTGCTTTGACTCTCTGACTTTTTTTTGTGCTTTCATGATTTTTAAGATTGATTTCTCTGCTTCTGTCATTGGAACTTTGATTGTGATTACATTGAGTCTCTAGCTTGGTTTTGGAAGGCTATTTTTACAGCGTGATTCTTCCAGTCCACGAACGGGAGGGCTTTTCATCTTACAGTGGCTTTCATTTCTTTCTTCAGTGTTTGAAAGTTTTCATTATGGACGACTTGCACATCATTGGTTAGGGTTATTCTAATGTATTTTATTTTTTGAGGCTCCTGTTAACGATCTCGTTTTCCTGATGTTTTCCTCAGTGTGGTTGTTACTGGTGTGTAGGAAAGCTGCTGAGTTTTGTATACTTACTTTCTATCCTATCACTTGGCAGTAGCTGGAACTGAGGTTTTTGGTTTTTTTTTTTTTTTTGAACCTTGCTCTAGGGTCACATTGTCAAACATTGTTTATGACAAAAATAGGGTTCAACTGCTGACTAGGAAGCCTCTTTAAATAGCCTTTGCTATGGGTGGACACTGCAGGTTGTAATTAGGGACTGGTGTGTAGGATAAAGATACGCTGGCCCCGCTACTATGGTTGTCTGATGAACATATTCTACAGACAGCATTATCTCATGAGCTGTGTGGAAGCCACAGTCAGTGAGAGGAAGTCAGCAGTTACAAGTCTGTTTTACTTGATGGCCAGTCATTTCGTTTTGTACCTGGTTATCCCCGAAAACATCCCCACATTCACTGCTGCTACCTTTCCTCTGTCAGCCAGCCTTGACTTATTTTCATGTGTTTTTCTGAAATAATCGACTCTTCTTCCTGATCCTAAGGATGCCATTCTGACTCACCGTCTGTGAAGTAGATTCTGGGAGAGCCTTGTTTCAGTCTTCCTGTTTAGCAGAGTGGCAGTGCTGAGCCTGCTGACTTGAGTCAAAGGGCGTGTTTTGTTTGGTCTCATGCCTAGTCACAGTGACCTTGTTTCAATCAAGAGCCACAGTTTGCCGTGGTCTCTTCCATCTTTGCTCAGTCTCATTCATTTTCTTACTCACTGCTTCCCTGAAGGGCCACTGGCTTCATTATCAATTTTAGGACATGCTACCTGTGCCTTAGAGTATTTGTTCATGGTTTTCTTTCTGTCTGTGATGTTCTTTCCCCAGATTTCCAGTTTTGACTGAAGTGTCATGGTGTGTGAAGTCTTTGAATCGACTGTCCTGTGGACTGTCTACCCCCAGCCTCTCATAAATCTTTGCTTCCTTTTCTCCAGCCTATTACCACCTTCTCTCATTTCACCAAAGTTTGCAGTCTGCTACATTCACTAGTGTGACCTTCACAGAAAGGGTTTCTGCCATGTTCATGGCTCTGTCCCTTGAACTGAGGAGAGTGAGTACCTTATGCAGACAGATGTCCAGTGTGTACTGGTAGATGAGTTCATCAGGTCCCATCATAGCTTCAGGAGTAGTGAGGAAACTGCAAAATGGGTTCTATTGCCCAGAACTTGTGGGGAACTTATATAATTTATTTAATATGTAATTTTAAAATCTGTAGTGTGGCTGGGTGGGATTGCATATGGCTTTAATTTCAGGAGGCAGAGGCAGGTAGATCTCTGAGTCTGAAGGCAACCAGGGCCACACAATAAGACTCTGTATTAAAAAAAAAAAAAAAAGTAAAATCGATATTTACTGTTTTTGAGAGAGTCTTTCTCTGTTGCCCAGGGTAGCCTCAGTTTCTTTTTCTTGCTCAGTTTCTTGGGCGCTGGTATGGTACACACTACACATAGGTGGTGAAATGTTACTGTTGTCAGGCAGATTAACATATCCATTGTCATGCGTAGTTATCCAGATTTCCTTTTATGTCAGAAGAACCTAGAACCTAGTCCTACCTGTTGTGCATGGCCTCTATGCTGGTCAATCCTGATGTATGATGATATCATCCTCTCACCTCTGTCTTTACATTTACTCCCTTCCAGCTGTCTTATCTTCTACTCTTTATTCATCTTTTGCTTTTCTTTTACAATTTCACATATGATGGAGATCTTGTGATATTTTTCTTTTTTGTGCCTGGCTTATTTTACTAACACAGAACCCTCTAGGTTCATTCATCTTATGGCAGATAGTGTGGGTCTTCTTTCCTGAGGCTGAAGAATATATGTGCACATACATGTATATGCATGCACAAGCACACATAGCTGTATAAGCACACACGTGTAATGGAATGTGTGCATACGTTTATCTGTTTGTCAGTTGATGAGCGCTCAGGCTCTCTTTCCAGGTCGTGGCTTCAGTGGCTACTGCTGAACTAGAGAATACAGATGTCTTCCTTCTGACCGTCTCATGCAGCAGAGGGTGGACTTCCAGGCCTTTCCACATTTCTGCTAACTTCCTTAGGAGTGCCATGCTGTTTTCTGCTGGCTTTGCTTTTCTTCACGGCCTTACCTGAACTTCTCATTTAGGGTTTTATAACAGCCACTGGAACAGGGCTAAGGGATGGATGGTTTGTGGTTGCTTTGTGTTTCCATGGTGGTTACTGATGCTGACCACTCTCTTCATGTAAGCTGTTGGGTAGTTATTGTCTCCATCTGAAAATGTGTATTCAAGACCGTTTTCTCATTTTCGAGGTATTTCCTAATACTGACTTTTCCTTATACATTTAGTTATTAACCCTTTGTCAGATATATGGTTTGCAAATATTCCTTAAGGAGAAGCTTTCCCCCACATACTAAAGGATAAAATTAAATCTTTACGTTTTGTGCACACGATGCCAAAATGGATAAAAGACATAAGCATACAAGACATAAGATGGGGAAATTCCTAGATATTGGCCTTAGCAATGATACCATACCCAGAGTTTAGGTTACCAGATAGAGAAATTGGGAGGTAGACAGGTAGATGACTATCCCAGATAAAATTTTAACAAAATGTGGGTTTGCCAACAATTCCTGGCTGATAGGTACATTTTCTACAGATTTTCCAAGTAAAGATGACCAACAGGATTACCTGGCAACATGCTGTTATTGGAGTGTGGATTAAGTGCTCTGAAGAGTCTTCCTGTGAGCGCAGATGTGCCTCACGTGTCCTGGCATTTTTCTAGGCTGCTCCTCATGTGTTCCTCACACATGCCTCACACAGGAACAAAATGTGGTTGGTTTGAATGCTTTAATAATAAACTCAGAGTCACCAGTATTGGGACGGTGTCATAGTAAGGAAAGAAACTAAAACATTTCTCCTAGGTGCTTTTTTACCGAGTGAGCCCAGATCTGAATTCTCTACTTCATGGTGTCTTCTGACATCCCTGTCTATATGTAGATTGTATGAATCTAAATTAGTGTCTGCCTGAATGCTGCCTTGTGACTACGACTCTGTCTCTGTCCCTATGTATCTATCTGAATGTGTGTGTGCGCGCACATACAAATATGTCTGTCCCTAACAAAGAATTTGCTCTGTGTTTATTGAAAGCATAGACAGCATCACAAGGGGAAGGAATAGGATACTTTATAGAAATCCGTAACAGTTTTGCAAGGGATAAAGTCGCTGACCCCAACTGATCCAGATAAAAAACAGTATTACAAATACCACAGACAGTATTACAAATACTATCTGTGCATTCCATTCAACATTTATGGTGAATATTCACTTATAACATTGGGAGGATAGAGAGAGAAATGGAGACAGAGAAAGAGACAGAGACAGAGAGACATACCAAGAGAGAGACACACACAAACACACAGAGAGACAGAGACAGAAACCCAGAGACAGAGGGACACACACACACACACACACACACACACAACACATACACACACACACACACACACACACAGAGAGAGAGAGAGAGAGAGAGAGAGAGAGAGAGAGAGAGAGAGAGAGACAGAAACAGAAACAGAGACAAAGAGAGACAGAAAAAACTGTTCAAATATATGAGCTTGGAGGCCATTCTCATTCAGTGACTATGAACAATCTGGAATCACCCTTTTGTGTTTTTCTCATGGCTAGCAGTATATGAGTTGGAGGAGGGGAAGACAAGTGGTCATACTGCAGATATCAGGATTGGGAAGCACACAGTAGCTTTCAGCATTTGAAATGTAGCATTTTAGAGAAATAAAAGCTCAATTCTGAATGAGACTAGGTAAGTTTTTAAGGTCTCTGTAGATGGAAAGGACTGATTTTCGGTTTTGTGTATTAACAAGTGATGTGCTTGGAAGATATTTTCATGGGGCACAGCACAGGGTAACTTTTATGGTGAACTATGTAGTTACTAAGTGATTCCTGTATTTATTAGAGATAGATAATCTCATTTTTCCAACTTTTGTTTATTTTCTGCTTTCTACAGTGTTTACTTCTTATTGGTTAAAGATATGACTAAGAACTTTCAAAGTAAGCAATGACTATGATGTGCGATCTCTGTCTATTTACTGCAGAGGGTCCAGAAACTTCAGCAGTTGCAGTGCGGAGGACTTTGAGAAATTAACTTTGAACAGGGGAGGAAGCTGCCTGCTCAACATCCCGAAGCCTGATGAAGCCTACAGTGCGCCCTCCTGTGGTAATAAGCTGGTGGACCCCGGGGAGGAGTGTGACTGCGGCACACCCAAGGTCAGTCAAGTCTTCCAGAGAACACTGTGGGCTTTAGTGGTCAGATGAGGTTTGCTCTTGTGTTACAGACTTGTTTCTAGGACTGGTCAGCTCCTGGGAAGTTATGATGCCGTGACTTCCTGCAAGCACTATGGTCCCCTTCTTTTTAAACATTTTACCTTTCTGTCTTTTATCTTTATTGTAGCTATTTGATTATTTGTTACTGGCATTACACAGTTGTTCAGTTCCTTTACATGGTCACCATTGTGGTCCTGCTAGTAAGGACATATTGTTGAGCTGGGTTCATTTACTAAATGAGCCCAGCTGACTCATCCTGCAGCATCTGCCAGTGTCTGTATTCTTCCTCCTGTAAGCACTTGTGTCTGTCACCTGTGGATCCCTACCTCCACGGCCCTTGGCTGTGACCACCTTCATTGTTTCTGTTGTCCAGCCACATTCCTCTCAGTAAACTCATTAAACTGTCTCCCCTTGGGTTGCCATTAGATACGGGACATATTTGTTCAGATGTAAGGCCTAAGATGTTATTCTCAATGTTTTTCCTTGCCTGACCACACTTGGTTTTGAAAGCCTACCTGAATCCTAAGAGAAAATTGTTTCTTTGTCTTATGTGATTGATGTATTCCATGACTTCTGTGAAAGCTTTGGAGTTTCCTGACCAACAACTAGAGAGGAAATTTCTCATGATTAGAACTGTGGCTTTGTTAGGTAGTCTATGACTCTTGGAGGGACCATTGTCACCTCAATTTATATGCACATAACATAAATGTTATGTGTAATTTTAGATAAGCATACAATATATCCCCTATGCCTTTTCCAAACACCCACAGTGAGTGTAACTGTTGCTCACCCCCTCTCCTCTCCGCCCTTCTCCATGCTGCTCTCTCCACCCACCCCACTTCTCTACATTTTCTCTGCGCATGTCCCTGGTGTCTAAGGCTGTGGAGCAGGCGTCCTTGCACACACTTGCCACATGTGTGTCTTGTGGTATGTGTTCAGCTCTTTACCTTTATTAGAAAATTGTGTTACTTGCTACTGAGTTCTGTCTTTTTTATCTTGGATATATATCATCTGTTAGATACTTGATTCATAAATGTCATCTTAATAGTTCTCCTTCAATAATGTACAGAGTCTTAGAAGCACAGAAATTTGATTTTGATGAAAGCCATTTGTCATTTTGCCCTTTTATGGCTGATGCTTTGGCTGCTCTCACTTTTGTACAGCTTTTCCCTGGGGAGTCTCTAGTTTTAGACTTTACATTTAGGTCCATGAGCCATCTTGACTTAGTGGGGTGTGTGTGTGTGTGTGTGTGTGTGTGTGTGTGTGTATCTGTTTGAAAGTATAGTTTGTAGCTTGGTTGTTACAATTTTTGCTATGTGATAGAAATGCTAATGACCCTGATTTTATTAGTGTACTTGAGTATATGAAATACTACACTGTCTCATATATAGATTTATTACATGCTAATTAAAAAGAAAAGTTAATTTTAAAACTTTACTATGAAATAATTGTAGGCAGATAAGCGGTTGCAGAATAGTGCATAGCACTCCATGTACTTACTCTCTTGCCAGTCCCCCAGTGGTGACAGCTTACAAGGCTATGGCACATTTATAGGACATTAAGATTGCTGTATTCCTATAGGTGTCTGTGAAATGTAACTGTCATGGAACAAAGCATGGTGACAGAAGCCAAGAAAAGTGCTCTCGATGTATAGTGTGTGTCTTAGCATGTGCGCTTAGTGTGTTCAGGGCACTGAGGCAAGTCCTCACCTCCTACGCTGTAAGAAAAGGAATAGTTTCCCTATCCAGAGAAAAGAGCCATCCATCCCATGGGTAGCGGGACCCTGAGCAGGGAGAGAAAGGCATCCATGGATATTTACTTCTCTGTGGCCCCTCAGAATTCATGGGTCAAACCTGTAAGCTGCAGTGAAGCTGCATTTGGCCATGGGGTGTCTGAGGAACTAGGGTTACATAAGCACTGGAGGATGGAGCCCTAGTCGCTAGGATCAGTGTCTTTAGAAGATTCTCTCCAGTGCCGGCTAAGAGATTGGTCATAGCCTGCCAGCCAGCAAGAGAGGGCAGGGCGCCCAGAGTCCTCTGTGAGAACTATCACCTTTCATTTCTAGCTTTCAGAACTGGGAGGAAGTAAATTTCCATTCTTTAAGTCCTTCAGTCTTTGGTATTTTAATATGGAGTTACCAGCTGTCTTGTGAAATATGTTGAGATTTAAATACTTGCAGCTATAGACTGACTGGTATGTCTTTTTTTATTATTATTAATTTTTCAAGTTAATTATTTTATTTATGCCCCAGAGAAGGAAGATGCCTGGGGAAGTGGGATGGGGGAAGATTGGTGTGTTTAAAGCACTTAGGAGAGAGCAGGCGGTGGCTAGGTCAGAGTGAGCTCACAGGGCAGAAAGCGAGCTGTACTAATGCTGCTGCTATCAGGGACTCATTTGTTTATCAGTGGTCACTTTCTATTTGCAGGACTGTGAGTTGGACCCATGCTGTGAAGGAAGCACTTGTAAGCTCAAGTCATTTGCTGAATGTGCATATGGCGACTGTTGTAAAGATTGCCAGGCAAGGACTTCTCCCTATCAGGAGCAAATCAGAAGGAAAATGGAACCTGGAAATGCATCTCTGAGATCTCTGCATACCATTTTTATCATATGACCATTTGTGTTTCATCCCACCTCTGTGCATTTAAATGGCACTTTTTGTGAGGAGGGGCCTGCTGAGTTAGTTTTGGGAGCTGGGGGTTAAACCTAAGACTGCTTAGGCTTCCCGCTTGCAGGTAAACACTCTACCAATGAGCTATGTGGCCATCTTTTATTTTCTTGATACCTCTTTTCAAGTAGCATATATCTCTTAGGGAAAATTTAAAAATATCAAAGTATAGACTGTAGGAAGTTAGGGGTTGGGAGGTAATTGATGAAGAGGATCTGAATTAGATCCCCAGAACCCCTTAGAAACAACCCCCTCCCTCCAACCAAAAACCCTGGCAGCACAGAACCTGGAGCTCTCGGCCTGCTACACTGACTGGCTGCCTGAGCTGCAGTGGTTTCCTGACCTCATCTCCAATGCTCAGCCATGCTGGCCATCTCTCCACCCCCAAACCCATTCACCAAGGGAATGCTGATTCCAGGAGTGCTGCTGTCCGCCTTATCAGACCTCTGATTCTTCGGTGTTCCTTGTGTTTGTATTTAATTTGTGTTTCTTTTGGTTACCTGTGAGGTTTGTTTTTCATTTTATAATATGTATGAATTGACTGTTTTGGGCTTTGTTCCCTTTTGTGTTGGGTGATGTAATGTCTGGTGTTGGGACCTTTATATACACACTGTGGTTTCAAATCTGATGGCTTTGTGGACTCTCCTGATATTCCTGTCTGATTTGAACCTCATTCCCTTAGTTCCTTCCAGGAGGCTCCATGTGCAGAGGAAAGACCAGTGAGTGTGATGTCCCTGAGTACTGCAATGGCTCCTCTCAGTTCTGCCCGCCAGATGTCTTCATTCAGAACGGATATCCTTGCCAGAATAGCAAAGCCTACTGCTACAATGGCATGTGCCAGTATTATGATGCACAGTGTCAGGTCATCTTTGGTTCAAGTAAGACATTTATAATCGATTGATTTCATCATCTGTTTGCCTTAGGTTTTTAAAGAAGGAATCAAATATTATTGATGAGGTTTTGTATTTCCATTTTTCCAGTAGTAGCCATGGTCAGACATTTTTATGTCTAATTTGATGATTCAGTTGATGCTTTTTGTGGTCCCTCTCCCTCTTTTCACTTTGTATAACACACAGTGTCGTAGAGTTTTCATTGCTGTGAAGAGACACTATGACCAAGAATCCTTATAAGAGACAACATTTAATTGGGGCTGGCTTACAAGTTCAGAGGTTCAGTCCATTATCATCATGGCAGGAACATGGCAGCATCCAGGCAGACATGGTGCTGGAGAAGGACCTGGGAGTTCTACATCTTGTTCCGATGCAAACAGGAGAAGACTGGCTTCTCGGGAGCTAGGATGAGGGTTTTTTTTTTTGTTTTTTTTTTTTTTTGTTTTTTTTTTGTTTTTTTTTTTTTTGATTTTTTTCGAGACAGGGTTTCTCTGTGTAGCCCTGGCTCCTGGCTGTCCTGGAACTCACTCTGTAGACCAGGCTGGCCTCGAACTCAGAAACCCGCCTGCTTCTGCCTCCTAAGTGCTGGGATTAAAGGCGTGCGCCACCACCGTCTGGCAGGATAAGGGTCTTAAAGCCATGCCCACAATGACACACTTCCTCCAACAAGGTCACGCCTACTCCAAGGCTAAGCATATGCAAACAATCACACACAGTATATATGGATATGCACACACAGAGGTTTGAGAACTGAGGACTGGGCCTAGGACCTCACGTATGCTAGGCAAGCACACTGCTGCTTTCCTATAGCCTTACCCTTCTGCTTTCTAGTTCTGATATTATAGGCTGTATGGATCTAACATTTGCATTCATCATTTAGAATGTCCTTATGATCCTTATATACTGATACATTTCTATCACAGTACATTAGGGTATTTATTAGTTAAGTGTACTCTGATTAGTTTCTCATTTGTGTATGTATGACGTATGCCTTCGTATATGGGAGTGCATGTGTCTTAGCGTGTGTGAGTGTGGACATAGACTAGTTGGCCTGTCAGCTTTTGGGATTCTTCTGTCTTTACCTCCCTTTCCTCATAGGATCTCTGGATTTACAGATATGTGCTGTTTTATGTGGGCTCTGGGGATTTGAACTCAGTTCCCTACACTTGCACGACAAAGCATTTCACCCACTAAGTCATCTCCCAGCTCCCGATTTTTAGTTGTTATGTTGATCGGTATGCAATATAAGCTGACAGGGTTATTTTGTTTAAACTTTTTATCTTTATGAAAAGTACTCTGTAGATTAAAAAGTGAAAAATTTATATAATTCTACTTTGAAAGTTAAAGTACTACTCCATACTTTCATCCTTTGAAATAACTTTTACCTGTTGTAGCTGATTTTTTTGTTACTTGTTGTAAGTATTTTTATGTATATTTATTCATTTATATTTGAGGCAGGGTCTTGCTATGTCAAGCTGGCCTTGAACTCACAATCTTCTGAGTGTTGTGTATGCGTTAGCATGCCCACCACCCGCAGGTCTTTAGATGGCCTCTTTATATTGCTTCTCTTATTTTTACTTTTTAGACTTATTTTATCTTATGTGTATGAGTTTTGACTGCAAGTATATGTGTGTACCATGTGCATGCCTTGTGCCTTTGGAAATCAGAAGAAGGCATTGGATTCCTAGGAACTAGAGACAGGGATGGTTGTGAACCACCATGTGGATGCTGGGACTCAAACCCAGGTCCTCTACAAGAGCAACAAGTGTTCCTAACCTCTGAGTTGTTTCTCAAGCCCCTACTGCTTTTGTTTTTATGGGTAATTAATTTTCATTCTTTGCCTTTGTTCAACCCTGACAACTCATGTTCCTACACGTGATCAGTTTCTAGTCTTCTTTCTTCATCATAGAATAATTGTAGTGTTCACAGCAGTGTTGACTGTTTTGCATTGCAGCCATGTTAATGCTGTTCTCTGAACTGTGTAGTAAGGTACAATTGATTTCCTGCCATTCTCTTTCTCTCGAATGGATGATTCTCATTCTGCCTCTTTCCTTCCCTCCCTGTGTGCTTTCCTGCCTCTAGATCTGTCAGTCTCCTTTCAATGAGTTTAATACGTATCATTATTGCAAAATAATTTGCAAAATTATGAATAGTTAATGTCTATTCTGATATTGTCTTAAAGTGGTTTAAGGCATCAGCTGTTCTACTGATTTCAGTCTGTTTAAAGAAATCTAAACAGGATGTCTCTGTTTGTCTTCAGTTTTAACTTGTGTACACACACACACACACACACACACACACACACACACGATGGATTGACTCATGTAGCTCTGCTATCAGTAGAACTGATAGAAGACTTCTGTCCAGGGATGGCAGGCTCAGGACCCAGAAGGTATCCCAGGTCAGTTCTAGTGGTAGGAACATTACAGGTGTCTCAGCCTGGTATCTGTTAGGAAAATCCCCTCCTACTGGTCATGGTTTGTCCTGCTCCAATGTGAAGTGATTGTTTAAAGCACCCATGAGTGCACCCTGCTATAGTCTCTCTGTTCAACTAAGTATTAGCCTCAACTAAAAGTGCTCTGACAAGTTCAGAGTCAAGTCTATCTTACATCACGTGGTGAAGGGACAGGAGAGGGGAAAAGATACGCACAGATCCTCACAGGCACAGTCACACTGAAAGAAGATGTCAGTGACAGTTGTAGGCCTCAGGCTTGTGACTGCTCTGTGGCCATAGCTCACAGTTCGAGCTGCTTTCTGTGTTCTGCCCGTTCTGTGTTCTCTTTGACATCAGGAAGTTCCTTAGATGGCTGTAGCTCCCAACCTGGTGGAGCGACCTAAACATTCATTCCCGAAGGGCCTGGGCCATGTGTAGCTTTGCTGTATTTAGTTGTTAGACAGGATGAGGTAAGTATTTAGAAAACTCCTGTATTCCAGGCTTGCTCTTCTTGCTTCCATGTAGGGTTATGGATCTGTCATCAGCTGCTTACAAAAGCCTTTCTCTGTTAGTTCAGAAACACGCAGAGCCCAGCATAACAGAGTGTGCCATATATGTTCCAGCCCAGTGGAGTCATTATTGTGGCATCTAGTGGAAGAATTTCTTCTTTGGACACTCAGACCTCTAAGCTATTAGAGCATGAAGTCATGGGTACAGGAAGCATGGTTTTGCTAGTGAGTCATATTGTTAAGTGTTGCCACTCCCATTTGCACCCCTTAAGATCTGTGCACTGAATTGTGGTTGTCATTGTTGGACCTGATTTAGAGCATATATAGCTTTTTGAAGTAATGATGCTCCTGTCCATCAAATTAGTACCATCTGACTTGCATTGTAGCTGAGTATCCCGTGTATTTCCACTACTCTCACAAGCCATGTAGTAAAAATAAAATACTGTACTTAGTGATAAGGATAGGCCTGTAATCCCAGCCACTGTGAAAGCAGAGGCCAGAGGATTGCAAGTTTAAGGTCTGCCTGGGTTACAGAGAGCCAGCCTGTGCAGCCTAGTGAAACCTTGTCTCAAACAGTAAACAAGTGTTAGGAGATAGCTCTGTGGCGGAGCACTTGCCTAGTGTGCACAGGGCCTCAGTCACCCGCACTTGAAGAAGTGGTGTATATATGCCTGGGCACAAAGTGCTGTCCCTTCTGTGATGGACAGGGAATAGTGTAGCTACCCCAGTACTCAGATGCCGGCTGATGCTCAGGAAAGGGTGCTGAGACCCAGTGGATTTGGGTGGCAACAGAGGCAGCTGGGAAAACAGGCTGCCTGTAGTTCCCAGAATGGGTTTTCCTTTCTGTTGATGTTTTGGCCCAAGCACCTCAGTTGGTCATAATCATGAACTCATCTGTCTCTTCTTCCCAGAAGAGTGAACCACAGAATGCACTATGGGGGTGTTCTAGCAAGAGCATTGCCACTGTTCACTTTTGGGTGATGCTTCCACAGCGCTCAGAACATCTGTGAAATGCTTTGTTCTTCTCGTCCTGTGTCAGTTCTTGGTAGGATTCCCAGAGTGGTCATAGATGCTAAACACAGGCTTGGAACACTGGACATGGACTTGTGGTCCCTCAGCTGCCTTCGTTTTGGTTCTCATGGTGCTAGTGGGTTCCCATCCCCTGCATCCTTATGTTTTGGAATCGTCTGCATGATTCAGGCCTGTTTTCAGCACATTTACCAAGGTTGCAGTGGCCAGTGATTGGCACTGAGGATATCTACAAAACGCCTTCCTAGAATCCTGTCTTCCCACCATTCTCTTCTTTATCCTTGAGTCAGCAGGAGCAGCAGACACATTTGACTCAGTCCCTTCCTCTATGTCATCTGGGAAGTCTGTAACTTTCCCTGTTGCTCTGACTTGGACAGGAGCATTGTGGCATTTTCCTGGGCAGCATTATGGATATCTCTCCTTATGCTCACTGCTTCCCTCTGCTGCTCTGCCTCCTTTCACCCACATCCACCTTCTTTAAAACTAACTTAGCTTCGAACATGTGGGCTGGGTAAGGCAATCTGATTCAGGAGGGAGGAAAGACTGATGATTTGACTTGGAAATACTAACAGCGCTCTTGGGGAGGGAAAAATGAAAGTGATACCAAAAATGTAAGAAAATGAGAGTGGGTTAATCCTTTGTCACATGGGTTTGTCACATGGTGTAGGTCTCACTGTATTTATCTAATATAAACAGTCATGTATGATAAAAACACATGGTCTCTGCTGTAACTGGAGACAGTTCTGGGCTTGTGAGAGTGGAGAGTGAGCACCCATAAGCTGTGACTTAGCAGGGGCTTGTTGCATGGCTGTGACAGTGTGGAGAGTGAGCACCTGTACGCTGTGACTTAGCAGGAGCTGGTTACTGTTGCATGTGACCAGTTACCTGGGAGAAGAGTTAAAGGGAGATACGCTCTGGCTGCTGGTTTCGGAGAGGTTCAGTCCATGTTTGCTTGGCCCTGTGATCATAGGAAGAACACTACAGCAATGGGACTGTGTGGCAGAGGCTTCTCTACCTCATGTTGGACAGAGACAGGAAGAGAAGGGTTCAGGAGAGGGCTGAGGCAAGATATAGCTCCAGAGCACATTAACCCTCCCTACCTCCCAGTGATCTGCCCTCCAACCAGATTCTGTCCCTTTCCTTTCCCTATTTCCCAATACTTCTATCATCTTATGAACTCATCAACGATTGATCATCTAGAATATCAGATCCCTGGACACACCTCAGACACACTCAGGCAGGCTCTATTATCTATGTCTTTCTCAGTACAATCAAGTCAACAAATGCTAGCCGTCTGACTGTGCATGGGTCTTAATTGTAATAATCATATGATGATATTTGTTATAGAATTTGAGTGCTTGCATCCAGCCCTTTTTTTTATGTGCAGTGTGAGTTTGCATGTCTTTGCTGTGTATGAAGTGTAGAACAGAGGTGCTGTATGTGTAAGGCTGAAACACTTAGAAGTGTGCAGGTAGTTCCTACAGGTATGTGAAGATCATATGAAATACTTCTGTTTCTGACTAAAGTTACCATAACTTTTTTCTCTCTTAAATGTTGAATATTGCAGAAGCAAAGGCTGCCCCAAGAGATTGCTTCATTGAAGTGAATTCTAAAGGTGACAGATTTGGCAACTGTGGTTTCTCTGGCAGTGAGTACAAGAAATGTGCCACCGGGTAAGTTGGGACAAGGATATGGAGGGTCATGAGCAAGGGAGCCAGGGTCCCTGAAGTCTCTGTACCCGCTCCTGTGATTGTGGCCTTTCTTCTGCTTTAGATTCTTACCATCTCATATGCAGCATGCACAGCAGGCATCAGAGAGATGTGTTGGGAGCAAGCCTGGGGAAGCAATTCATCTCCGTGCATGCACATTGTGGATCTAGTGGGGTTAGAACCTTGTTTTGTTTATCCATGACCTGCAGGAAGATTCCTGAGTGAATACACCCTCTTTTCTTCACACACTCTTTCTTTAGTAAAACATTGTCTGACATTTAGTAAAACATTTGGTCATACATACAGAACACCTGCAGTAATAATTGGGCCTCTCATTATTTCTTTGTCAGCCTTAAATGAATTTAAAAGGATGATGTAGAACTTTTATTTTTGTAGGCTAATGAGATGACTTACAGGTTAAAGTACTTATTATCAAACTTGACAACCTGAGTTTGATCTCCTGATTCTAGCAAGTTGTCCTCTAGCCTACCTGTGTAGGGACATGTGTGCAGGAAATACATGCATATAAACACAGAAACATATGTAAAATAGATGAAGTAGTTAATAAATCAATGTAATGTAATAAGGGAGAAGACATAACCGCATGTGTCTTCCCCGTTCTGTGTTTGCACTCTGCATGTACCCACACTGCTCCTGTACTCAGTGGGGACAACTCTGAAGTACTGTGTGCTGCCACTGGTTGAGCTCAGCAGCTCCTGGTGTTGGCCAAGCGTTGTCAGCACTACTGTGGCGTGTGCTGTCTTCTTGCTCCTCGACTCTGCAGGAGTGTTCAGTTGACTGACTGCCTTAGTCATTGTTCTGTTGATATGAAGAGACACCATCACCAAGGCAGCTTATAAAAGAAAGTTTATTGGGGCTTCCAGTTTCAGAGGGTGAGTCTATCATCATCATGGCAGGGAGCATGGCACTAGGCAGGCATGGCGCTGGAGCAGTAGCTGACAGCTTATGTCTAATGACAGGGAAAGTGAGAGTGGCTTTTACATTCACTTTTGAGATCTCAAAGCCCTCCCCTGGTGACACACCTCCTCCAACAAGGCTACACCCCAATCCTTTTCAAACAATTCCACCAACTGGGACCCAGGCATTCAAATACATGAGTGTATGGAGACCTTTCTCATTCACACTACTTCACTGACTGACCATTTTCTTTTCCCTTAGCTTTGTGAAGAATGTCCCTCTTGATAAACTAATTTTCCCACATCTCCTCCTTTCATAAGCCATCCTGTGAGGCACTTCAGCTATCCTAGCCTACTTGGAACATTTTTCACAGCATCTCTGAATGTGCAGTTTCTTCACTGCCTGGTCAATGCTGGTCATTCTTGAAACTTGAGTTTCAGTGGCTTTCTTAAGACAAGCTTCTCCCACTTTCCTAACGTCAGTGTGTAGTCTTCAAAGGTGTTCGGAGTGCCAGATGCCTCTTTCATAAACGATCTCTGTTTTCATCATTGTTCATAGATGTCCTAGTCATTGCTCTGTTGCTCAGAAGAAACACCGTGACAACAGCAACTCTTACAAAAGAGAGTATTTAGTTGGGGTCTGGATTACAGTGTCAGGTTCATTATCCTCATGGCAGGCATCATGCTTCCAGAGCAGTAGCTGAGAGCTACAACCTGGTCTGTAGACAGCGAGACAGACACTGGGCTTGGCATAGGCTTTTTTTTTTTTTTTTTTTATTAGATATTTTATTTACACTTCAGATGCCATCCCCTTTCCCCATCCCCCCCTTAGAAAACCCCTATCCCATGCCCCCTTTTCCTTTTTGCATTTATACATTTTTTAAAAAATAATGTTAATCATAAGCGTTATAAGTTTGGAATTGTTCAATCAGAGGTGTAACCCACTGACCGACCTAGATATAACAACTATCTTTGACTGGTGGAGATACATGAATATCTGCCTCCCTGTCTCCTCCCTCTTTCTCTCTTTCATCACCTAGCTTCTCCTATCCTTCTTCTCCTCCTCTTCTTACTCCTTTTCTTCCTCTCAGTATTCCTCCTACCTTAGCTCCTCCTACACATCACCCTTCCTGTTAAAATGAAACTTTTCTCTCAAAATACAATTAGAGCATAATTATGCCAATTTGTACCAGTGAGGTACAAGATAGTCCTAATACCCAGTCCATCATTTTGTTGACTAACCAGCACCTCTGTCATCTATCCTAACTAAAACATTTAGTTCTGAACCTGGCTTTAGGATGAATGTCAGCTGACAACCATCCACTCAAATCTTTTCTCTCACGGTAAATAGCTATAAGTTTTCAACCCCGTCAGAAATCCAGAATGACTGAGTTAACTATAATTGTGGGAAGCACAAAGCATAGCTTCTAAAACTTAGCCAATTTATAGAGACCTCTGAACACCTGAAAAGCCCCTATACTACGGAACGTTGGAGCATCAAATCTTCAGCCTTCTGGCCCAGAATCATCTGACAGACCTTGGTGATGCAGGATTATTAAGGACTGATTACTCTGTCTAGGCAGATATAATCAGTCGACTATTCTGCATGTGTGTCCTTTTCTGGACAGTAATTTGTCTGTAGATGGAGAGAGGCAATTCTTGCCTAGTGGCTGTTACCACACAACTGGAGTAACTCCAAGGATGCTCAATTTCTTCTTAGAATCCACGACAGGAAGCTGTCAGGAGCAGACAGGTCTCTAATCAATATGAACATTAATATATAAATATTTGTAGCATCAGTTCTATGGACTTCTGATGTTTTGAAAACCAACTATCCATGTAAGGTAACCTGGACTGTTTTCTGTTAACTCCTCTCAGCTATTTCTAAGTAAAATATGGAAAGCACCCTAACAATAAACTCAAAAATATGAATTTGCTATAGTCCCTTAACTCATAGGTTAACCGTCCCAAATCAGTTAAAAAAGTTAAAAAAGGGCTGGGTCTAGGCATTGTATTCCTAAATGTGTTATACAGGCACAATGCCCATGAGTGTATCAATATTCATCTCATTTTTATATTAATAAGAGGCTCGTACCAATGAAAACCTTAAATTTGAGAGCAAAGTAAATTTTGTACCATTTAAGAATTTATAACTTCATCTTGATAATAATTATACAGATTTCTACCAGTAGGTTATGGCTATGCAGTAAGTCCCAGCTAATCCCCCCTGTTCCAACAAAACCACTACTTGTCCCTAGAAAGACAGACCATTATTAACCACATTAGTCCCCAAGCTCAGGGAATAGGGGCGCTGACTCTTCTTTAACTTCTTCAAGCTGATTAAGGGCGTTGAGATTTTAGAAGAGGGGTGGGGGGAAGAGTAAGTTGATAAGCCTCTGATGCTGTGTCTTCACTGACTCCAGATGGAATTCCAGGACGTCAGAGGTTTGGGCAGGTCTGCTCAGTATGCTTGATGAGTAGATATACCAAGGCTGTGTATTCTGCAATATACAATTCTCAGAACAAGTTTTAGTATCAAGAAAAAAAAAAAAATTCCCACCCCCAGGGGGCTGACATTTTTTTAAAGATGTTGGTTCTGAAGACTTTTTTTTTTCCCCGCTTCTTAAAATTGGTTGTAGAATTTACGTTTCAGATTTTATCCCCTTAGCCTACTTCCTCCCACCACCCAGAAACCTATCCCATCCCCCTCCTCATGCTTCTATGAGGCAGTGACCACACCTACCCCCCCTCACTATCCCCTCCGCGCCCTCACATCCCCCCCCCACTGTGTGTTCATTCATTCATTTTTCATTCATTTTTTTTATGGGACCAAGAAACTCCTCTCCCACCTATTTCTGAAAGGGCCATCCTCCCCTACATATACCTCTGGAGTCTTGGGTCCCTCCCTATGTGTTCCCAGGCTGGTGGTTTAGACCCTGGGGGGCTCTGGTTGTTTGATATTGTTGCTTTCCACCTGGGGTCACTAACCCTTTCTGCTCCTTCAGTCCTCTCACTAAGTTCTCCATTGGGAAACCCCTGATCATATCAGTGGTTAATTGTGAACATTGTCCTCTGAGTGTTTTAGTCTTTGGCAGACCTCTAAGGAGACAGCTATATCATGTTCCTCACATTATGCACTTCCAGCCATCCCCAACAGTGTTTAGATTAGGTGGCTGTACATGGGGTGAATACCCAGGTGGAAAGGTCTCCTGATGGCCTCTCCTTCAGTTTCTGTTCCATGTTTTGTTTCCCTATTTGCTCCCTTGAGCATTTTTATTTCTCGTTCTAAGTAGAACTGAGGCATCCCCTCTTGGTCTTCCTTCTTCATGAGCTTCATGTGGGTCTGTGGGTTGAGTCTTCGCTAATCCAAGCTTTTGGGCTAACATCCGTGGAGATATGTTTGTGTAACTATCTTCTTTTGGGGTTTTTGGAAGATTACTTTCTTGCTTTTTCTAGGTTGTAGTTTCCCTCCTTGTGTTGGAGTTTTCCACCAATTATTCTTTGAAGTGCTGGATTTGTGTTGAGATACTGTGTAAATTTGGATTTGTCATGGAATATTTTGGTTTCTCCATCAATAATGATTGAGAGTTTTGCTGGGTATAGTAGTCTGGGCTGGCATTTGTGTTCTCTTAGGGTCTGTATGATATCGGTCCAGGATCTTCTGGCTTTTATGGTCTCTGGTGAGAAGTCTGGTGTAATTCTTATAGGTCTGCCTTTATATGTTACTTTGCCTTTTTCCCTTACTGCTTTTAGTATTTTTCCTTTGTTTTGTACATTTGATGTTTTGACTATTATATGGTGGGAAGTATTTCTTTTCTGGTCTAAACTATTTGGACTTCTGTAAGCTTCTTGTATATTTATGGACATCTCTTTCTTTAGGTTAGGGAAGTTTTCCTCTATAATTTTGTTGAGGATATTTACTGGTCCTTTTAGTTGGGAGTCTTCCCCCTCATCTATACCTATTATCCTTAGGTTTGGCCTTCTCATTGTGTCTTGGATTTCTTGTATATTTTGGGTTAGTAGCTTTTTGTATTTTGCATTTTCTTTGACAGTTGTGTCAATGTTTTCCATGGTATCTTCTGCACATGAGATTCTCTCTTCCATCTCTTGTATTCTGTTGGTGATACTTGTGTCTATGACTCCTGATCTTTTTTTTAGGTTTTCTATCTCCAGGGTATTGTCCCTTTGTGATTTCTTAATTGTTTCTACTTCCATTTTTAGATCCTGCATGGTTCTGTTTAATTCCTTTTCCCATTTGGTTGTATTTTCTTGAAATTCCTTAAGGGATTTTTGTGTTTCCTCTTTAAGGGTTTCTATCTGTCTACCAGTGCTCTCCTTAAGTTCTTTGAGAGTGTTATTTATGTCTTTCTTAAAGCCCTCTATCATCATCATGAGAAGTGATTTTAATTCTGATTCCTGCTTTTCTGGTGTGATGGGGTGTTCAGGGCTTGCTCTGATGGGGGAGCTGGGTTCTGATGATGCCATGTAACTTTGGTTTCTGTTGCTTACATTCTTGCTCTTGCCTTTTGCCATCTGGTTAACTCTAGTGCTGCCTGTACTTGCTGTCTCTGACTGAAGCCTGTCTTTCTAGTTATCTAGCTTGTGTCTGATCTCCTGGGGGTCCAGATGTCTCTGTGATCTTTTCCAGCTGCACTGATTACAGTGGTACCTCTAGGATGCCTCAGGATATGGTGCCTCCAAGGTAGTAGTCCAGCTAGGTGTCTGCTGTTCTGGGTGCAGTGTCTCCTCTAGAATATCTCAGGATATGTTGTCTGAAGCTCTGAGTTCATTTGTTCCTCTGTGGATCTGGATTGAGTGGACCTTCCAGCATGTCTCAGGTGGAATCCGGGGTCCACACAACAGCAGACCTGGCAGAGGTCTGATCTAGGCCTCAGATCTGAGAACTAGTTTCTAAGACACTGTCCAAGTTAGAGCGCCTGGGATCCCTGCTTCCTCTGGGTTCTTGGAGGTTGGGGACAGAGCTGCCACCCAAGATCTGCTCAGTGCTCTGGCCCAGACCGGAAGGAACCAGTGTTCCGGGCCAGGAGTAACTTCCTGGGTCCTTTTGGTTCCCAGTTACTCTCTGTTTAGGGCGGGCCCTGCTGTCTGCTTACCTAGGATACTACCTGAGTTCGAGTGCCTGGGATCCCTGCTTCCTCTGGGTTCTTGGATGTTGGGGGCAGAGCTGCCACCCAAGATCTGCTCAGTGCTCTGGCCCAGACAGGAAGGAACCAGTGTTCCGGGCCGGCAGTGACTTCCTGGGTCCTTTTGGTTCCCAGTTACTCCCTCAGGCTTTTGAAACCTCAAAGCCCACCCCTAGTGACACTTTCTCCAGCAAGACCACACCTCTTAACCTTCTAATCCTTTCAAATAGTGCCACTGCCTGGTGACTAGCATTTGAGCATCTGAGTCTCTGGGGTCCAGTCTTATTCAGACGACCACAGTACAGCTTTCTAATGTTCTGCTTCTTCCTCACATCTCCTCCTCCTTTTGTTAGCCATCTCTGTGAGGCTGATTTCTCCACTGACTCATGAGTTACTGAAAGTTAACTTTTAATTTCCAAAATTGCTTTCTTGTTTAATTTTGCCTTGGGAGTGGGAGATGCTCTGTCTGTAAAGTGCTCACTGTGCAGTAAGGAGGGGTGGGAGTGGAGAAGGAAACACCTTTGCCCTGCTTGCCAGCCCACCTGGTGACTGCATGCCAGCGACTGCTCTCCTTTCCTCTCCCTGCTAAATTTAAGAAGAACCGCATCGACTTTCCATTGGGATTCGCTCCAGCCAAGAAACAGCCTACATGTCTACATATAAACACAAAAACTTCTTTTCTGTGTCCATTGGATGTATTTTATATTTACAGTGTTTGTCTTGCCCCATAGGAATGCTTTGTGTGGAAAGCTTCAGTGTGAGAATGTACAGGACATACCAGTGTTTGGAATAGTGCCAGCTATCATTCAGACACCCAGTCGAGGCACCAAATGTTGGGGTGTGGATTTCCAGCTTGGTTCCGATGTTCCAGACCCAGGGATGGTGAATGAAGGCACAAAATGTGATGCTGGAAAGGTAACCTAAATATTTTCTATTTATAAACAAAACAACTGTAAAAATCAATATACAATGTTGGTGGCTGGCCTCTTCCTGGAAAAAGAAGTCTAAATCTGTGTTAGTAATTTTAGAAAATCCAAAGGAACTTGACAACTACTTGTAATTGTGCCCTCTGTATTTCTTCACAGGCATCCTCTGATGTCTTCCATGTTGGAATCCTCTGTACTTGTTTGTCCTATGAATGGGCTATAATTTGTTAGCCAGATACTTTTACTGGGAAACCTAGGTGATTTCCACAATTCATGGGATGGGAGCTGGAGTTTCTGGAATTTATGTATTTGTTTGTGCCTCTGGGTCAGTAATGTCATGGTGCTTGTCCAGCCCAGGGTTTGACAGCCATGGCCTCCAACCATGCTTTCATATGAGTGGATGATCAGGGCCTCTTTCCCTCTATAATGACTGCAGTGACAGAAAATGGTGTTGGCTATCCAGTTTTAAACATGCCCTCTTTTCTCAAGATTCAGCAAAAGAAATGGCAACGTGTGTGTGTATGTGAGAGAGAGAGAGAGAGAGAGAGAGAGAGAGAGAGAGAGAGAGAGAGAGACAGAGAGACAGAGACAGAGAGACAGAGAATTTCTGTTTGATTGGGAATTTGAGCATACCTCTTTAAGTGTTTGAATACAACAGCCATGGTTAATGAGCTGAATATGTGACACATATTCATATATATGCATAATCTGAATGTGTTTGCAAGGAGTATAATCTGATAGCATGTAGTATTTGGTAACTATACATTTAGGTCTTTCAAATTCTTAAGGCGTTAAAAGCCTTAGAGACAGAAATAGTTTAGTCCTTAGTACTGTCCTATTTTAACTTGTCACAGAAATTTCTTTTGCACAGGAATGTTACATTTGTATTGGTTTCTTGGCAATTATATTTTAATTTAGATGACATCTTTTATTAATTTAAATACACCTTTGCTCTATTTTAATGTTTTTATGCTAAATTTTCCTTTACTTGATGTTGTTGCTTTCTCAGTTCATGGTTAAATTATGTAATAGGGTTAAAAACTATAAAATCAAACTCTTCAGTGGCATTTTGTTTCAAGTGTGCCTCCAATAGTTAGATGTTATTTTTCTCTTTAAGTTTTTTCTTCATTGGAAGCTTGGTTATATAAAAGTATTACATTTTAATTATCAAAAATATTGTACAAACCAAAAATGGATACCTATGGCATTCCTCTTCTGGGCTCACTTCCTAGGCGAGACTTGTCAGCTCTACCGTTTCTGCACAGGCAGTTCTCTCTGGGCATTTACAAACCTCCACACTCTGAGAAAACAAAGCCACATTAGACCTTTAGGAAATTTCTGAAGTGTGGCTACTCACAGAACATACCAGATCCTTCAGGTCCATATAGAAACTGCCCTTGGGTCATCTTAGATACAGTAATTCTTTAACCACACTCTGGAAGCTTCCTGTTCTATAGTTTATTTTTTCAGCTAGTTGACACTTCTGTAGGATAGTTTGCTACAAGAGGTTTTTTTTTTTTTCTTCTTAATTAAGAGACATGTAAACTTATTTACTTAAATTTACTTTTTGCATATACATATTTAAATTTTGATAGGAGCTGCCAACTTTTTCTGTAGTCTGTTAACAATTTACATTTCACTAATAGTATGTGAGGTGTCTTAATTTATGACAACAGTTTTGCTTAATGTCAGTTCTTTTTTAAAAACATGTTTTAAAATTAGTTTATAAAGCAGGCTTCTTCATAAATCTTTCATTATGGTCAGTTCTCACTCTTCCCCTCTTGCCTCCTGCCTCCATCCTTGTCCAAGCCTTGCCCACCTGTATCCCTTGTCTGAGCCTTGCCCACCTGTATCCCTGTCTGAGCCTTGCCCACCTGTGTTCCTGTCTGAGCCTTGTCCACCTGTATCTCTGTCTGAGCCTTGCCCACCTGTATCCCTGTCTGAGCCTTGCCCACCTGTATCCCTGTCTGAGTCTTGTCCACCTGTATCTGTTGCAGCCCGACCTGCCCCATGGTTGGGGGCCAAAATATTGGGGACCGCTCTGTCAGTGTTGGAGCTTGTACTACCAAAAGCCTTGGGGGCTAAATTGTCAGAGCTCGCACTGCCTCAAGCTGCTTCAGTCCGTGGGTTGGGGTTCAGCAAGAGAGAGTGAGGACGGACTCAAAGAATGGAGACCAGACAGAGTTTGATTCAATCCCATTTATTCTTCAATCTCTCTTCTTCTCTCCAAGTCCCTAGTGCCTAGTCCCTAGTGCCTCAAAGTTCCAAGCTTCTTTCTCTAAGCTAAGTGCTAAGTGCCTAATAATAGTTGCCTGTCTCGAGTCTCAAGTGCCTAATACTTAATAATCATTTCTTCTGTCTGCCTCTTGCCTTTTATATGTCTCACTTCTAAGTCACACCTTTAAGTCATGCCCTTAGGTCTTGTCTCTAAATCTGATCTCTAAGTCATGCCCTTAAGCCACACACCTTTAAGTCTCACACACCCAAGGGAAAATCCTGGGTATATAAAACAAGATGTTATCAGAGTGTGCTCAGCTGTTGTAGGCTATTGTAATCAAGTCTCTTGTCAGGTATATGGCTCAAGATGGCTGCACAGATGATAGCCGCCTTCTGTAGGCTCCCCACATGTATCCCTGTCTAAGCCTTGCCCACCTGTATCCCTGTCTGAACCTTGCTCACCTGTATCCCTGTCTGATCCTTGCCCACCTGTATCCCTGTCTGAGCCTTGCCCACCTGTATCCCTGTCTGAGCCTTGCCCACCTGTTTGACTTTCTCTAGTTACACATCACAAGTATTCTACCCTCCACACCTTAAGACATCTTCTCTTCCTGCCATGGTCCCTTCCTCATGTCTGGTTCACAGACAAATCTAAAGCTCTGACGGTGTGGAGCACATAGCACAGGCAGCATCTGTCTTGGGGACAGGGTCACCTTTACAGAGTGTTTTCCAGTTTCATCCAGTCCTCTACAGATTTCCTTTCTCTTTACAGTTAAACAGAATTCCATTCTCACTTGTTAGCCTTGGTGTCTAGTAGGGTCACTAGTAATACTACTAGGCAGTATTACTGAACTCTGAACTCTGAACTGAACTGAACTCTGTCTATAGATACACATCTCAGGAAGCATCTAAGTGGTGTATGACTTCTTCCGATCTTTAGCATTCGTTATACCTTGCTGTGCTCTCTACCTTGCCTCCCTCCCACATCCTATTAGCTCTTCCTGTATTAGGATACAGAGTTCTGTGGATCTGTGCCCAAGAGCTGGGTCATATAGTTTAGATATTTCTAGCTTTTGAGGGTCCTTCACACTGGTTTCCAGGGTGGCTTCAACAGTTTGCATTTCCACCAGCAGTGAATAGGGTTCCTCTTTCTCCACATACGTGCCAGCATTTGCTGTCATTGTTTTAATCTTAGCCATTTTTTTTAGAGATGCCTTTATTTTTTCATTAATTAATTTATTGACTTTACATCCTGATCCTGATTGCAGCTCCCGTTTCTCATCTCCTGCCTGTGCCACAGTCCCACTCCCCCATTTCCCGTCCTCTTGTGCTTTGATAAAAGGAGGACCTCCACCATGGGATCCACCCCAATGTAGCACATCTGTTTGTAGCAGGCCCAAGCAGATCCTCTCACAGTGACGCCAGACAAGGTAGCCAAACTTCGGTGAAGGAACCCATAGGCAGGCAACAGACTCAGAGACAGCTCCCACTCTAATTTTTAGGGTACCTACATGAAGATCGGGGCACACATCTGGAACATATGTGTGGTGCCTAGGTTCTACTAACGCATGGTCATTTTTTGTTTTTTCAGTCTCTGTGAGCTCCCATGGGCTCATGTTATTTGACTCTGTAAGTGTTCTTGACTCCTATGACTCTACCACTCATTCCTCCTGCTCTTCTGCATGAATCCCGAGCTCTGTGGCTATCACTTCTCCTTTAGTATTATTATTATTATTAAATTTATTTTTATTTTTTTATTGGTTATTTTATTTGTTTACATTTCAAATGTTCCCCTTCCCAGTTTCCCCTCCACAAACCTCCTATCCCATGTCCCCTCCCCCTGCTTCTATGAGGGTGCTCCCCTACCCACTCACCCACCCACTCCCACCTCACTACCCTAGCATCCCCCTACACTGGGGCATTGAGCCTCCTCAGGACCAAGGGCCTCTCCTCCTATTGATGCCTGGCAAGGCCATCCTCTGCTACATCTGTGGCTGGAGCCACGGGTCCCTCCATGTGTACTCTTTGGTTGGTGGTTTAGTCCCTGGGAGCTCTGAGGGGTCTGGTTAGTTGATATTGTTTTTCCTGTGGAGTTGCAATCCCCTTCAGCTCCTTCAGTCCTTCCCCTAACTCTTCAAAAAAAAAAAAAGTAGCTTGATATTTTACTATATCAATTGTGAGCTAACAATTTCAGAGATAATTTTTAATTTACTTCAATATTATCTATTTTATGTCTGTCATGAGCTAGAATTTCAAGAACTTTATAAAATTATAATGATTACTTCCCATTTCTAATGGAAATTCCTCAGCAGCTTATTATTAATCATGATATTGGAAAACAATGGGTAACTTTTATTTTAAAATAAGGTATTCTCTCATTTATTTATATTCAGTGTACCTGTTTCCAGATTTCTCAGCAATTTCATGTATCATCCTTTTTCTGCAGACAGGGTCTGTCTGTAGAGTCTATTCTGGCCTCAGACTCATGCTTGTTGTGCCTCAGTTTCCCGAGTGCTAAGATTACACACTGTTACACTCAACATGTGGTTTCTTTTGATTTGAAAAAAAGATTCTTTGTGAATATTTTTCTAAGGTATTTATTTGTATATTCATATCAAAGGGTAGACTATAATTTAATATTTCTTTTTGGCCTTCATATAATCGTTACAATTTTAATCATTAATTATATGTTATTTAGTTAATGTCACTCAGTTTCTTCATTAAAAAAATACAATGTTGGAATTAACCATTCCGTGAGAGTTGAAGAATTCTCCAATGATGGGTCCAGGGAGCAAGCTGGGTAAAGATGTCTGCTGCCAACACGGAGGCCCTGTATCCCATCTTTGGGGCAGAGCCAACGCTCAGAAGTCTTGTTTTGACTTATACACACACATCATGCTATGCACGTACACACATTTACATGTATGTGCACGTGCTTGTATGTATGTTGGCATGCACATATACACATGTACCTGTGTATGTATACTAGCATGCATGAGTGTGCATATGCATGCACATACATCTACTCACATACCCACACACACTCACACACACCAAATCAAGATGTAATAAATTAACAATAATAATCTGTCAATGAAATTATCATGATGCTAATCTTTATCCTGATCTTTTTAGTGTGTCCAATTTTTCTTATACCACTTAATTCTTTGCTTATTTTTTCAGATTTGTAGGAATTTTCAGTGTGTAAATGCTTCTGTCCTGAATTATGACTGTGACATTCAGGGAAAATGTCATGGCCATGGGGTAAGTAGTGTTCCCTTTCGTTTGTTCAGAGAGGTAGTACTGAGCCCATAGTCCTGGGGAGGTTAGATGTGAGCTCCTAAGGCTTCTGGTAGATGTTGGAAGAATTCGATCATGTTGGCAGATATTTCATTTAACCTTCCCCAGCCCCCACTTAATTGCTGGGTGTGGTGGTACATGTCCACAGAGTGACTTGCAATCTAGCCATGGCTACATAGTGAGATCCTGTCTCAAAGATATAAAGAAGAGAGAGAGAGAGAGAGAGAGAGAGAGAGAGAGAGAGAGAGAGAGAGACAGACACAGACACAGACACACAGAGACAGACATATAAACCACACACTCAGGAGATTTGTGATTTTCTATGACTTTTTTAGCTTCTGTTCTGCAGGTGATTCAGAGCATGCTCACAGTTAACAAGTGGTACTTTGCTTGTTTTAAAGGTGTGTAACAGCAATAAGAATTGTCATTGTGAAGATGGCTGGGCTCCCCCATACTGTGACACCAAAGGATATGGAGGAAGCGTGGACAGCGGGCCGACGTATAATGGCAAGTACACTGGAGGGCATTGGTGGCCCCATTGCCCTGGTCATAAGCTGGCATCCCTATTCCTTTCTTCCCTTGTACATAGCTGTGCACTGAAACTGCTCACTGCTCCTCCCGAGTTGCTTACAGACATTTCTGGGGTTTTGTTTAGCCCTGCTTCTTTTAGGTTTTTGCCTGTCTTTACCGATGAGCCATGGTTCCTGCCCTGCATGTGCAGATAGCACTGGCAGTTTCTGGTGCTCTTCTTTCAGCTCTTGCTCTGGGTCCTGCTCTTGGCTTGGTGTCTGCCCACAGCTGTTAGGATGATGTCCAAGGCTTTAGCTGACTTAGACGTGCTCTGCAGGGACTCCCGCAACTTAGCTTCCGGACGCGTTTCACTGTCCCTTAAACAAGAAGTCATCCTTCATTATCTCTGAGTCCATTGTTGGTCACACTGTAGTTTCTTCTGTGTTTCTTATAGGCATGTTCTTCCTTTCCTGCTGGCTCTCAATGAGTCTGCTCCTTCTCTCTGTTCTCCAACACTGGCAGTGGAATTGCTTTTTAAAATCATCTTGTTTTTATTCCCTGATAGAATACAAGTTCCTGGTGAAAAGACGAACTGTCTCCTCTCTGGCAAACCCTTGATGGAGTAACTGACTCTTGGGTTTAGTAATGCCAGAGATTCCAGATCTTTCCAAAGTGGCTGTAGCAGTGTGATACTGTCTGCATCACATGCTGTGGATTTTGTTATTCATGAGCTGTGTGGAAAATCACTGTGCTTCATTTATGCAGGGTCACCTGAAGTAGTTGACCCTGTTCTGATTCATTGTCAGGTAGCATGCCACTGTTAATATCACATTCTCAGCAAAAGCACATCGCATCATCCCGTGCACCCTCATAAGAGGTAGTGTGATCACAGGGCAGTAATATAATATAATAATATAATAGTGCATTGCAATATAGAATATTATAATGTATTATATACAATATATATTATATACAGTATAATATAATGTATTATAATAATATAATACTGGCTATGGTCAGTGTATCACTTATGTTGACATATGATTCTTCCACACATAGTTGTTTGTGTTTTCGGATTCAGTGTTTGTGTTGATTTAGTAGATTTTAATATCCTATTGCTTTAATTTTGAGAGGAGGTATGTGTTTAGACCCTTAGTTTCTTGTAGATTTCCATTTTTATTGGACTTGTAAAAAAAAAGTCTTTAATAGTTTTCTGGATTTTAGTGGTATCTGTTGTAATATTCCCCCTTCAATTCAAATTTTATTGATTTTTCTCTCTTGATTTGTCTAATGGTTTTGTCAGTTTTATCCTGTCATTTGCATGTGGAGAGGTCTGTAATACCACAGGCAAATGACAAAAATGGGCAGTGAATTTTCATGTCCTATTGGGGATAAGGTGAAATCTCTGATACATGGGGAGCTTAAAAAATAGAAAAGAAGCAAACCAAACATTCAGTATAAAACATGGAAAAATGTTCAACTTATAGTATAAAAGTTAATTTAAAATCACATATGATATCATTTTTATTACCTTCCATGTTGGGAAGAAAGCTAGAATTTTGGTTTAGTAGGTTAGGCAATGAAGAATTTTTTTGTGTTATTTGGAAGTATAACAAATTTTAAGCATCACGGTGGAAGACAGCTTTATAATATATCTGAGATAGGATGAATGTATTTCCTTCACATAGAATACATCTCTTGGGAAAATTACTCTGTAATCCCAGTGGAGTCCTTGTGCTCTGGCTTAAGAACAGAGTTACATGTTGTAACATTTCTTCAGTACTGAGATGTTGAACAAGAACAGCACATATTAGAACCCTCACTGTTTATTTATGTATCTGTATTGAGAGTGAGGAAGGACAGGAACAGGAGAACAAGGTAGGATGTGGCCTCTTATGTAACAAAGGTCTACCAAGAGATGTATTTTGTCCTTTCTTATATTTGCATGAGGAAACCCTAGCAGATTAAATAGAACAACGCTAATGTGAACCATGTATAATCACCTTGTGTGTTCTGTGTAGAGAAGGTTGACGGCTAATGTAACTGTCCATCACTGTCAATTCTGTCTTTCTAGCAAAGAGCACGGCACTGAGGGACGGACTTCTGGTCTTCTTCTTCCTAATCGTCCCCCTTGTTGCGGCTGCCATTTTCCTCTTTATCAAGAGAGATGAATTACGGAAAACCTTCAGGAAGAAGAGATCACAAATGTATGAGTGCTTAGCTTTTTCTTCTTAATGTGTATTAAGTAATTTAAAGTAATTATTAATGATCTAGCATAGAAGTTGGCAATCTTAAAAATAGGGTTCTGTGATATCTTGCTGTTCTTTTGATGTGATAAGCAAGTAGTGTTGAATCGGCCATGGTGGTATAGGCTTGTGTAAAGCACTTAGGAGGCTGAGGCAGGAGGATTGTGAATGAGTTCAAGGCTTGTCTGGACTACCTACTGAGACCTTATTACTTACTTACTTACACAGACACACACTCTCTCTCTTTCTCTCTCTTACGTGTACAGTCTGTCTCTTTCCCCCATCTCACACACACACACACACACACACACACACACACACACACACACAGAGTAAAGGAAGACTGGTGACTTGTGTCTTAGACCAGGAAGGGAAGGTCTGTGAGCAGTTTATGCTGTAAGCAGTGGTCCTTAGGGCTTTGTTTGCCTTACACTGATTTCTGATAGATGCAAGTGGGATTTAGGGCTTGGCCTTTAATTTAGGTTTTCTAACTAGAGATTAAAACATGGGATAAAGATAAGACATGTGTTGGGAAATTTCTATGTCTTCCTTTAATGTATCCATCCCTACATAGGAAGTTTGAACTCTCAGTTTTGAAACTAGATTTTAGGAAATAACTTTTGATGGGAAAAGGTTTATATAATTCGGACACCTGATACTTTTTAATCAGTGTGTTGAATTTTCAGAGAAATCCGTGTCAAAACTCACTTCTAATATATTGAATCAGTGTTTAGCATAAAGGGCATTATAACTAGGTCAAGTTCAAAGTCTTTGTTAATAATTTGGTAAAAATATAAGCTAAAATTGATATAACTCTGAATCTGGGCTTATTTCTTATAAAATGAAAATAATAATTTTGCCTATTTTGTTGTTTTAGTTACATGGTAACTAAAATTTTCAGTTATTTAGTAATTAAATTAAATTTAGTGATTAAAGATTAAGTGAAGAAATATCAGTAAAGCCCAGTGCAGGCATGTGGTTCTCTTAGAGCTCTGATAATGATTCTAGAAGCCCATGCAGACTTCAGGACCCTGCTTGTCCCTTACTATGTTATACCTTCCTCGAGTGTGACTTTCAGAGTTAAAACTATTCTGCCCTTCTCTTCTTCCTATTCCTCTCTTCCTCCCTCCTTTTCTTCCTCTTCCTTCCCCACCTCCTCTTTCTCACTGGCCATCACAGTTCTAACTGGCCAGTCCCCTGCAGACTTCTGAGTCTGAGTTGTGGTTTTCATTACCTAGTGAGAACAGTCTCCCTGTCATCCCTGCCTGACAGACTCACTGGCCCCTCAGTGGGTGCATTGCTTATTCCAACCATTGAAGTTCTTGAGTTTTAGAGTGCCTGCTTCAAATGTGTGTGCCACCCCCAGAACTTGCTTTTCATTTTCTTTGAGTTTAAAAAAATCTGAGGAGAAAAAGTTAGAGATCACTGACCTTATTAGTTGAATTTTATAGTTTCTTAGACTTTTCAGGTTATCGAATATTGAAATGGGGTCAGGAATCCTCTTCTCTATTTCCACAAGGACAAGATTTGTGTGAGCAGAGACCTGGCTAACTCTCTGCTTGTCACCACAGCCATCACCAACTTTTTTTTTTTTGCATTAAGGAAGATTGAAGCCATATATAATGTGTCCTGTACAAATGTTTTATCATGAATTAACTAAAAGTAATCATGTCTTTCAGGTCAGATGGCAGAAATCAAGCAAACATCTCTAGACAACCAGAAGGTCCAAGTGTCTCCAGACCGCCCGGGGGCCCAGGTGTCTCCAGACAGCCAGGAGGTCCTAATATCTCCAGACCACCAGGGGGCCCAGGTGTCTCCAGACAGCCAGTGAGTCCTCAGCATGTTTCTGCAGTCGCCCCATCTAGAGATGCTGTACGTTTCATAAAAACCTGTCTTTCCTGTTGTGTTGGAGTATCGTCCATTTAAAGACACAAATGGGAGCTAGGAGTGTGTCACAGTGCTGACCCATCCCTAGCGTGCTTACCACTGTAGGTTTGCTCTTCAGTGCCAAATACAAAAAAGAAAGATTAAAAAAAAATGGTTGCATAGTTTAAACCTAGATAACTTTACTCTGTATTGGGGATATTGTAGGTGGTCCTTAAACTAAAGGAACCAGCAGAGCCCTGGCTCAGAGGAGGTGGGAAAAGGTATCCAGTTATTCAGAATATTTTCCCTAAAATTGAGGAGTGAGCACCTGGGTCTGCTGTTTTTCTCCCTACTAGTTCTTTATGGTCTCCGTAGCTGGCATCCCTAGGATGTGCTAGCAAAGGCTGGGTGCTGAGCTCACGGGCGAGCCTCATCATTTCAGCACATTCCTGCCTGTGTGTGATAGCTAGGGTGTTAGGAAAGTGAGTATGCTTACCGATGATCTTCTTTTGAACTTTTAAGAACTCTCGGGTATTTACACACAAATCTGCTGTGCTTTTCCTGACCTCGTCCCTCATCCCAGTTGTTGCCCATCGCTGACCTCACTGGTTTGCACGGGTGCTGTGTTATAGAGAGTGTCCCAAGAGCAAGCTCTAGCAGCTCGGCAGGGGCCTGTGGGCTTCACGTTCAGTCAGGACACGCTTTTCATTCATCCATCAATGGACAGACATTCAGTTGTATCCAGCCCTGGCCAAGCAAATAGGCAAGAACAAAAGAACCTCAAAAGAAATGTTCATGTTTCTTTCACAAAGAAATGATAGTTGGCGAGGTTGGGCCCTGGAGAGATGACTTGTTGCTCTTTTGGAAGACCCAAGTTCAATTCCTAGCACTTAACATGTGACTTACAACTATGTGGGATCCAGTAACCACATATGTACACACAGATGCATACAGGCAAAGTAGTCATACGTATAAAGTAAAATAAATATTAAAATTTAAAAAAGAAATGATAGCTGTTTAGGAAGATAGTTGTGGAGGCTGGTGATGACCCTGAGCCATCACTGAGCCATCTCACTCACCCTTACTTTGAGACAGGGTTTTAATCACGTTTCCCGGGCTGATCTTGAACCTGTGGTCCTCCTACGCCAACCTCGTGGGTATCTGAGATTATACACTTGTACCACCAAGCCACCTTTGTAGCTATTTGAAATGTTTAATAGGCTATCTTAATCTAGTCATTTTGTTAGGACAGGTATTGAAAAGACTCCAGTGTATATCTAAGAAAAGACTCCAGTGTCTTTTTTTAGTGCTTTTGCCAGAAAATTCAGTTGCCCCAGGTGCTAGACGGACAGCTCAGAAGTTAAGAGCACCGCTGCTTGTTTAGAAGACCTGGAATTGGTTCCCAGCACCCTCATGGCAGTTTATCACTGTCCTCGATTCCCATTCCAGAGGATCCAGTACCCGCTCTGGCTTCTTGGGCACCTGGCATACACAGGGTGTTTTACATACATGTAGGCAAAACATATACAAAGTGAAAAAATTTAAAATCCTAAGACCAAAACAAAACCTATTGACTTAGCCTGAGAAATGGTTCAGTCAAAGTGAAAAAAATTTAAAAACCTAAAACCAAAACAAAACCCATTGACCTAGCCTGAGAAATGGTTCAATAAGTCTAGTGTATGCCTTGAAAGTTTTTGGGACCTGAGTTTGAATCTCGAGATGTAAAACTGGGCATGATAGCATAGGCCTGTAACCTTTGTGCTCCCAAGGGGAGACTGGATGGAGGTGGAAACAGCATCCAGAAGCAGTTGCACCAGCCAGCCTGCTGTACCCAGCGTGAACAACAAAATAGGGAAAGGCAAGGATCACTACCCAAAGATGCCCTCTGACGTCCACATACATACCGAGGCATGCACACATGCACAAACACATCACACATCACACACATCACACTCACAGTTGGCCTCAGGTGTGTGGGGTTACTTAATCCATGCAGCTGGATTTTGACATGGATTGTACTGATTGTAGGTTGCCTTGGTTCTTTGAGCATTTTACTGCGTAAGTTCTTGGTGATCCAAATCTTCTTACTTGTGAATCATCTGTTTAGGTTTCTTATTTTCCCACCAATCATGCATGACAGGTTGTATGTTTCTCAAATGTATAGTCTCTCTGTTTTTCAGTTTGTTACCCTGTTACTATTCACAGCAGCAACTTGAGGGTCATCTGTATTCCTGCAGTTTAAATCTAATGCTGCCTGGTTCTGAATTTTCTGTTTTTTCTTTCTGATAGTCTTGTGCATCAGTTGCTTTTCCTTTGGCCATGATAAATACCCTGACAAAGCGACCTAAGGAAGGGATGGTTTCTTTTGGCTCACAGCTCCAGGGTACAGCCCGTTGTGTTAGGAAAGCAAAGGCAGTTGGATCTTGAGAGAGCTGGTTCCACCCAGTCAGGAGGAGAGCAGTGTGAGCCCTTCTTCTTAAGCAGCCCACAACTCAAGCCCAAGGACTGGTACCACCCTCCATCACAGTGGGTCTTCTAGTTCCAGTAATCACAAGAACCTTCACAGGCATACTGCAGGCTTGTCTCTCAGGGAATTCCAGGTCTGTCAAGCTGAAAGCCAGTATTAGCCATCACATCTAGATAATGGTATTTTGATTTTGCTATCTTTTCAGAAACTCAGTTCTTTTTTTTAAAATAGATATATTCTATTTCATTTATTTCACTTCTATTTTTATTCTTTCCTTTCCTCTATTAATGTTATCATTACATAATTTCCTTCTTAAAGTCTTTATGCTTAGTTTATCCTTATTTTTCTGGGTTTTAAACTATTGTATTAGGGTGTTATTTGATAGTTTTAAATCCTTTTGAAATGGCATGTCCTCCTTCTAAATATAGGTATTTATTGCTATACACTTGCTATGAACTATCTTCAGATTCCCCTCAAATGGATCTTTTAATTGTTAATTTTTTATTTACATTTTTGTCTCAAGAGGTGTTTCTGTATTTCTTTTGATTTCTTGACCCAATGATTGTTCAGAGACATACTGTTTAATTTCTATGTATTTTGGAGTTTACTTAAATTCCTCTTATATTTATTCTAATCATATCATTGTGGTCAGGATACCTGAGATTAATGTCTGCACTTCTAAGACTTGTTTTGTGGCTGAGCAAATGGAGTCTCCTGGAGAGTGCCCAGTGCATTGTAGAACAACGAGTATCTGACACTGTCTAATGGACTGTTGTTTGTGTGCCTGTTAGGTGTGTAGTTCCCGTCTGAAATCCCCTTATGGAGTTTTCTGTCTGCACAATCTACAGATGACTGAACATAGAACACTGAGCTGGTTTTGCTACTCTGCTGCACATTGATCAGCATTTGCTGTATCTCTGCTCCCTTGTCATGAATTCTAATATTAAAGATAATAGGTTACTGGGATTCATGACACCCACTAGTTATTTCATAGGCTGGCTAATAATATGTCAGAGTATTTTATTTAAATGTATTGGTATTATTTAGTTAATTTAATACTATTATACCTTAGTATTATTGAATTTAAAAATATAGCCTTCAAATAAGGAAGTATAACATTTAGTAGTAAAGACGAGTTAAACAGGAAGCTGTTTTTTCAATCCATTGTTCTGGAGGTCACGTTGGCGCTTTTCATACATGCTAGAGAGAAGCGCTCTGGCACTGAGCTACCCTCTCGGTCCTTTTAGCCAAAGTAGCTTAGAACATCAGCATTGCCAGGAGCCTGATGGGTGTGTTACTTTACACAAAATAACTCTATGCCCAATACAGACTTGTGAGCACACTGTTTGCAATAACTACGCCTTTTCTTTCCTTTTCAGCCTGTGTATGGAAGCAGATTCCCAGCACCAGCCTATGCCACAGCCCAGCAGCCTCCACAGTTTCCGTCCAGGTTCGCATGAAATGGCTTTAGATGACTTGACCTTGTTAAAATGCAGGAGTCAGTGCCTTACAACTTCCCATTTAATGTTGACTCAGGGCAAGGTGTTTAGGTAGTTTAACTGGGAACAAGTTAAGGAGAGCTTTCAAAGACCTTTTGTGTGAATATTGTTATCTTTGTACAACACCAGAACGAAATCCTGAAGAAATCTGAGTCATACTGTTACCTTACATAGCTTTTTGTGTGTAGATAATTCAGAATCAATGACCTTTAAAATACTGAGTGTGGAAAAGTAGATGGGTTGTACCTGCTTTCCCACAGAGACTAGCTAGAAAAGAAAAGCTCGGTAGCAGGATGCACGTGCTTAGATAGGAACAGACCGAGGAGGCCGGGGACTGTGCAGCCGGGCGCAAGCAGAAGGACGTTTTGAGACAACTGGCTTTGGGGATGACTTTTCTGTTACAGGTGAACCTACTTGTCCTGATGGCAAGTGAGGAGCTAGGGGGTGAGAAGAGCTTTCAAGGAGCTCAGGGGGCAGACGATGCAAAATTCAAGTTCTAGCCAGAAGAAGTCCCAAGACCAACTTCCCCGGCTTTGTTTGGGGACCCAGGGCCAGAGACGTTCTATATTTGATTGATTTCTGCACAGAAGAGCCAGGATGCAAGTATAAAAATTGTGACTAAAACTAAATCATATACCATGAAGAGAATCAGAGATTTTTTTTGCATTTAGTTAACAATCATCAGACATTGGTTTTAAAATAATTCCCATTATGTTGGTGGTCCAGATTGAGAATTTCAGCGTAGTATTAGAAACTTTTTTTTTTAAAATGCAGATTCTAGAATTTAAAAACATCAGAAATGAAGCTAAGGGCCCAATATGTAAAATTTGAAGACCACGTGAACTGTGTTACTGCACTTTGTCATCAGAAATGTATCTGACTTCTCCCACTGCAGAGTCCTCTACATTCCTGTCACGGGGTAGTATTCAGTAGATTCTGCAGGTATAACTTACTCTCTGGGACTAGTGCCTTAGAATCCTACTGAGCATAAAGAGAGAACTATGTGAGCAGAGGTAGTTCCTAGGCAGTGCTCTCTCTAGTGTGGCGTGGGCAGAAGGGGTACCAAGGTTCATGCAGAAGTCCGGAGGGGGGTGTTCCCCAGGTTAGAGTCTCAATAGTGACATGGATAGATATAGATAGCTTGTTTAAATGTCAGGTTGGGGACGGTGCGAGGGATCTGGAGTTCCAGTCCTGTATGTAAACGTAGAGTTAGTTTTACGTTAAGCACTGGTTTGAGGCCCATAATTTAAAAAAATTATATTTATTTTGTTTTTTTGTATATGAGTGTTTGCCCGCATGTATGTATGTGCATCATGTCTGTTAGTACTTATGGAGGCCAGAAGAAGATGTCGGATTTCCTGGAACTCGACCTACAGATGGTTGTGAGCCACTATCTGGACTCTGGGAACTGAAACTGGGTCTTCTGAAAGAGCAACAATTGTTCTTAACAGCTGAGCCTTCTCTCCAACCCCACCCAAAATCCACCCATAATTTTTAAAATTAAAAAAAATAATTTGAAGTCTAATGAAATAAAATAATAGTAAAATGAAAACTCTTTAACAGCTGAGGAACGGGATTGTCCCTCCCCCAGTCACTTGTAGCTGCCTGTAGCTCCTCAGGGAGCAGTTAAGTACCATGAATTCCTCCTGCACACAGGATATGATGCGCATGGAATGGGCTTATTCTTTTAAAAAATATTTATTTATTCACTTTACAACCCAGTATCAGTACCCCCTCATGCAAATCTTCCTCCTATTCTTCCCCTTCTCTTTTGAAGCCAGACAAGGCAGTGCATTTAGGGGCTTGGGGTACATGGGCACGCAGGCAGCAGGCTTAGGGACAAGTCCTGCTCCAGTTGTTGGGGGCCTGCATAAAGACCAAGCTGCTTACCTGCTACATGTGTGAAGGGGCCTAGGTCCAGGGGATGGGCTTATTCTTGATTAGCTCTTGTCTGGGTAATCTCCAGGTCTGCAAGTTCTTATGTGGAAGAGCCGTGTCATATCCAGGAGACAAGATTTTACAACATGTCTCCAGTTCTCAGGCTGTTTCATAGATGTCCCATTCAGAGCGCAGTGCTCAGTGGTCACATTATCTCAGCACTCTGGCCTATCATGGGTATTTGCTTTCCCCAGTACTCACTGAAAAGCGAGTTTTTCCTGACCAAGGCTGAGAGCAGTGTATGGGTGTAGACATAACTGGTGGGTAGTTTGACAGTGTGACCATTTAAACAGCAGAGGCAGTCGTTTCCCCACTGGGGCCCCTGACTCCCCCCAGACAACGTCTTTGACCAGGTTTGGAGTGGGAGACATGTGAGTGCTGTCAGTTTAGAAAGCAGTTGGTTACTCCTATAATAGATGTGACACCATTGTATCAGTAGGCACCTCTCACCCAGCAGGTTTATATTGTGCCATTTCAAGGTCCCTGGGTGGGAAAGACCATTGATGACCTTTTCCCACAAAACACATCTCCATTGTGTCACATGTGCTCTGTCATCTCTGTTATGTCACATGTGCTTTGTCATCTCCATTATGTCACGTGTGCTCTGTCATCTCCATTATGTCACATGTGCTCTGTCATCTCCATTGTGTCACATGTGCTCTGTCATCTCCATTATGTCATAGTGCTCTGTCATCTCCATTATGTCATACATGTGCTCTATCATCTCCATTATGTCACGTGTGCTCTGTCATCTCCATTATGTCACATGTGCTCTGTCATCTCCATTATGTCATACATGTGTTCTATCATCTCCATTATGTCACATGTGCTCTGTCATCTCCATTATGTCACATGTGCTCTATCATCTCCATTATGTCACATGTGCTCTGTCATCTCCATTATGTCACATGTGCTCTATCATCCCTATTATGTCACATGTGCTCTGTCATCTCCATTATGTCACATGTGCTCTGTCATCTCCATTATGTCATAGTGCTCTGTCATCTCCATTATGTCATAGTGCTCTGTCATCTCCATTATGTCACAGTGCTCTATCATCTCCATTATGTCACATGTGCTCTGTCATCTCCATTATGTCACATGTGCTCTGTCATCTCCATTATGTCATAGTGCTCTGTCATCTCCATTATGTCACATGTGCTCTATCATCCCTATTATGTCACATGTGCTCTGTCATCTCCATTATGTCACATGTGCTCTGTCATCTCCATTATGTCACATGTGCTCTGTCATCTCCATTATGCCATACATGTACTCTATCATCTTTATTATGTTATACATGCTCTGTCATCTCCATTATGTCATACATGCTCTGTCATCTCTACTCCATGCTGCATTCAATAAAATACTATATATATCTTAGATTTTTACCCCTTCCTCTCTTCCTCTCCGCCCCCACTCCATCTTTGGTTTTCTTTTTGGCTTTCTCTTCTCTCCCTTCCTCTCTCTTTTTTTGTGGTACAAAGGATAAAGCTCAGAGCTTCTATATTAATAAAGTGTTCTATTTTTAAGCTATATCCCATTTACTTTAGATTTTGAAATTTTTTATAATTTTGAGATTTTAATTATCATTTTTACTACTCCTTTCTCCTTTCAAATCCTCCTATGTACTCTTTCCCCCACTCTTTCAAATTCATGGCCTCTTCTTCTTTGTTATTACGTGTGTGTGTGTGTATGTGTGTATGTGTCTATCTATACCTAGATATATAAATACAGTCTATGTACTCTGCAATGTTACTTGTATGTATGTTTTCTGGGCTGACCATTTGGTGTTGGATAACAAGTTCCTACATTCTTCCCTGGAGAAGACTATTTCTGAGCATTGTTTTAGTTGCCTGTAGTTCTTTATCTAACGTTGAGGCCTCATGGACCTCTCCTTTCATGTAGCATATATATTGATGTCATCCTTGTTCCGGTCATATCTAGACAGTCATGTTGATCAGATTTCATAGATCTAGCTTCAAACATTTGTAGGAGAAACAGTCTCACAACAAACTCCCAATTCCCAATGCTGTGCCCTTTTGATACAATTCCTTATGTTGTGGTGATCCCTGCCCATAAAATTATTTTTGTTGCCACTTCATAGCTATAATTTTGCCCCTGTTATGAATTGTAATATAAATATCTGTATCTCCCAGTGGTCTTGGGTGACCCTGTGAAAAGGTTGTTTCAAACCCTGAGGGACAGTGAGCCACAAGTTGAGAACCATGGCTTTAGCTCTTCTGTTCTGTCCACTCCCTCCTCTACAGTGATTCCAGAGCCTCAGTGCAGGAGCTGTGTTGTAAATGAGTCAGTTGGGGCATCACATGGTACTTGTTCTCCAAGATTCCATCATGTGACTTTCTCTAATGGTCTCTGTGTAGTGCAAAGACATCTTTCTTTGGTGAAGGCTGAGAACTACAGTATCTGTAGGTGTGAGGACAAAGGTTCAGATTGTAGTTACAGATTGTACTAGTTTAATAAACTGTCATTTGGGCTTCAGACCCACTTCACAGAAGTCCGTACTGGAAACCTAGCCGGCTACCCATGGCTAGTAAAGTCATGGATCTTGGAGGGGAATCTGTTTAATGATTGAAGCCAAGCCTTTGTCTCAAGTCAACTACAGAAAGCCTGCAGACCAGTACTTTTTTCTGCGTGTAGTTAATTTTAATTGTTCACTCCTAGAGAATTTCAGACAGTATATTTTGATCATATCGACTCCCTCTGTCTCCAACTCCTCCTAGATCTCCCTCACCATGCCTTCCTCCTCACTCTATGTCTTCTCAGAGTTGTCTGGGCTGGCTCTTGCAGCATGGCTGTCCATGTGTTTCCACAGCATGACAAAAGTGCTCCATGCACTTAATATCCTTATTTGTCTTTTACAACTTCATTTGACTGTTCAGTAGGCTTTTCTTTTGCAAATAAAAACTGCAACCTTCTTACCTCATCAGTTATGGAGTGACATGAGTATAAGGTAGTGACCAAGGCTGGGGAGAGATCTCAGGAGCTAAGGTCTTGCCAGGTGAGCAGGAGGGACCTAAGCTCAGAAGTCCATCAGGATACAGTGCCTGCAACCTCAGCACTAGGGAAGTGCACAGACAGTGAGCTGGGAAGCGCACTGCCAGCCTGCTTAGCCCATCAGTGAGGGTCAGAGTCAAACAAGGGTGAGAGCAACTGAAGAAGGCCCCTGACTTGGACCTCTGGTCTTCATATGCACAGACACAACTAGGTCCTTTGAGCCACTGACTACCATGTAGCCGGTACTCTCAGAGCATAGAGTAGAAGTGCCCTTACCTGTGGTCAGGGAGGTTGAGGATGGGGTCGTGTGGAGCTCGTCATGAATCCAGCCATATTCATTCAGTCCACACAGTCTAACTTATTCTTTCCTCTCACAGGCCACCTCCACCACAACCGAAAATATCTTCTCAGGGAAATTTGATTCCTGCTCGGCCGGCTCCCGCACCTCCTTTATATAGCTCCCTCACCTGAGAGTAGAGTCGTGTTTTTAAATGTCTTCAGGGAACTGAGCAAGTGTTTTTTTTTTTGTTTGTTTGTTTTTTTTTTTTTTCCTGATGTTTTCTTGAAAAGCCTTTTTCTTCCAACCATGAATGAACACAGACCACCACAAAACAAGCTTTGTTAACACAGAAGCTAGTGGGAATTGAGAAATACAGGACCGTGCAGGCACTCCGGGGGCTTGAAATGAACGTTTCCATCATTTGAATGTTTCCTTTGGCCATTTGTGAATTTACTGCACTTGATGTGGATTAAGTTATTTTGAACGTGTTACTGTAATGATCCTCAAATTACCTGTATTAGTACAGGATCTGTCATTATGCACTGAAACATAATCCTGACTTTTGGACCCCAGTTACCATTGATAGTTTCTGGTTGAACATTTGAACATGTATTAACTTAGGACGACTAATTGCCAATAACATCTGCATTTTCACCTTGCATGGATTAACAGCCATTTATACGGACTTCTGTCTCTTAATACACAAAGACGCAGATATCTTCCCGAAGGAGAATATACAAGAGCCACAGTTATCAGATCATGATATACTTGGAAAGCATGAGATATGGTGTGTACTCAGTTATTGGCTTCCATGTTTTATGATCCTTAAACTATAATGACTATGATAGAAATCGCTTTAACACAATCAGCTATTGGCTTCCATTTAAAAATATCTTTTCAACTATAATGGCTATGATAGGAACTGATTTAACTCTAAATTTTCTCTATGCCTCATGGTAAAGCATTGCAGTAGTGCTGTTTTAATTGAAGTGCACACTCTATGGTACGAGGTGTTTAGGGATACCCAGGCGTCGATCGAACAGGAGCATGGAGAATCCCAACAGTTGAGGTGTTACAAAACCACTTGAGAATTTATGAGCACTTTAACTCTAAAATCTGAATTTTAAAGCTTGATATTAAGTCATTTAGAATGTTTACATTTACTAAGGTGTGCTGGATCCTGTCCCTTTTGACTAATATTTTCATAAAAATTAGGCTGGAGAAAGGAAGGAAGCAATGGTTTCCTCATATTGTTCTCTGTGATTACTCTCTCAGCTGTATTAAAATGAATTTGTACTTTGGAAGGAATGATATTGACACTAAAATTTTAAACATTTAAATTTTTTCATAATCTTTCATAAAGAAGTTTAATAATAGGTATATTAACTGAATTTCATTAGTTTTTTAAAATAATATTTTGTTTGTGTATATATACATATTAAAATAAAAACATTTACAACAAATAAAATACTTGAAATTCTTGTTTGGGCGTCCTGTTACTTTCTAAATACACAACTATTTGGATTGTTCTTCATTTCAGTGTTAGGCTTCAGCCAGATGTGCACATTGGCTGCACCTAAGGAAAACACATGAAAAGATAGAATGTTCATTTTTTTTTCTATTTGAACAGTTTGAACTATTTGAACAGTTGGGTATGTACTTACCCTACTACTCACTACAGTGAGCCAGCTGCTAGTGAAAAATAAGGCAGTGCTGAAAGCCACACGCCCTCAGAAATACTGAGGAAGGAGAAAGTAGTTTTCTGACAGGATTCTTGACTTTAGAAGCCTGCGACTAGGGCACTACCGTTTCAGCTAGGACAAGGGCTGAAATGTAGGTGTTTTAGAATGCCAAGGATCTGCCATTGCTACATACATTAATTAACCACACTGGTTAAGTTTAAAAAGGAAGTTCCATGAGTTTTAGCTGAAGTGCCATGGAGAACCAACCAGCTTTGAAGGAAGCCTGGGGCCGAGTCTGAAGGAAGAAAAGCAGTTTACTCTTTCTTGAAAAATTTCTCCACGCATCTTAAAAAGCAATCCCGGTTTAGCCTTAGAAAGAGTACACATGTATGTTGTGTACTTTTTTGACCCTTGGGCTCCATCGCAGCTTCTCCAGCACTGCGCATGCAGGTTTCAAAGCAGCCAGGCTCTGTGAGAGCTGGGGTAGGTGGCGGAGGATGGAGGGGGGTAGGGGGCTAGGGCGCTCCAAGGACGTGCCCCACGGTGGCCCCTGGCACGTGCCCCACGGCCGGTGCAACGGCCTTACAACTGTTAGGTAATCGCCATGCTGGGCGCCATGCTGCACACGCTGCTGCTGCTGCTGCTTCTGCTGCTGACTGAACTGGAGGGCTTGCTGGCTCCAGGATCCGGTGAGCGCTCGCTCGGCAAGGCGGGTTCTCTGAGATTCGGGGCACTCTTCTTGTAGGTCTGTCATGCACATCATGAAGCTCAAAAAGTGTACCCCAAAAGAGCACTCCCAACAGCTTTTGGAAACCACTTAAACTCAAGAATCCCCGGCTGAATTCTTCTAACACGATAGATGTGCAATAATAATTCATCCAGATATAGGAAAGAAAAGACGATAAGCCATAAACTCCCAAGCTCAGAGAGAATGCAGAGGTACATGTAGAAGCTGAGAAGGGGCAGAAAATCTTTCTAGAGTTTTGGAATCAAGTAGGGCTTAGCAACTTGACAGGCTGTGATGTTCAAGCTGTTCTGAGTCCAGTGGTCCAGCAGGTGCTTTTCTCTAGCTCTGAGGTCTGCTCGTCTGTTGAAACTGGAATGCATCTTTTGAAGGGCAAAGAAGTCAGGATAGCATCACGGTTGGTGTTTTGAGTGTTCTCTTCCTGGTTTATTAGAAGTAGAAATTTAATAATGTATAGCAACATCTAAAATATCAGCATCATATCCTTTATATGTTAACACGCTTCAAAACTAAGAACCGTTTTTCAGGGGGAAGAATAGAAAGTTGGCGTAACTTTGCATTTTTGTCGATCTCCTGAATACGTGCTTCAATAAAGGACAACTAGATTGTATAGCTACTGCTTCCAGTCTCGTGCTGCATGCTTGAGTTGAAGTACAAGAAGGAGAACTTTGGAAGCCTTTTCGGATAATTATGAGCTCTCTGCTTGCTACACACACTCTGGACAAACAGAAAAAGAAGAATTGCAGTATAGAATCTAAAAACACACCAGCCAGCTTTAATATTCTTTCTTTTTATTTTAATTAAAGTATATCACTAACTCTTCTCCTCTTCCTCCTTCTAATTTATCCACCCCAACTCCCTTGCCTTTTTATTTGATATATATTAAATCTATCTATCTATCTATCTATCTATCTATCTATCTATCTATCTATCTATCTATATCTACAGATATGTACATACCATCAAAGTTAATAAAATTCAATGGGATATCAATATTGATTATTTTATGCATGCATATTTTAATATTTTAATCTATTGTCTTTTAATTTTTTAACTGTGGTAAATACAGAACTTACCAACCCCCTTTTAAAAGATTTTTTTTAAAACTTAAACTTTATTTTACTTGTATGGGTATTTTGCCTGTCTATAAGTCTGTGTATCACTTGTAGGCTTGGTGCTCTTAGAGGTCAGAAGAGGGCGAATAAGAGAAGACTCTCTAGAACTGGGGTCACAAGCAATAGTGAGCCACCATGTAGGTCCTGGGAATTGAACCCAGGTCCTCTGGAAGAACAGCCAGTACTCTTAACCTCTGAGCCATTTCTCCAGTTCCTCAAACATCGTTTGTTTTTTTTAAAGAAAAATCATCAAACTTCACTTTTCAAGGCAGTTTCAGATTTATAGCAAAACTGAGCAGACACTGGTGTTTGTATGTAGCCCCTGCTCGCTGTCCTCCCATGAGGGGCAACAGCTCATGGTGTTGCAGAGATGCATTTGTTCCAGAGATAGACTCGTGACTGATCGCACTTGGGTTCCATATCCTCTGTGTTCTGCACAAAGGTGCCCATCCCCACAGTACCTCGCAGAGTAGTTTCACTGACCTGAGAATCCTCCGTGCTCTTCCACTCACCCTCCTCCCCACCATCCCTAAACGACTGCCTTTTGCTGTCTGCCTTTTCCAGAAGGTTGTATAATCGGGATCATGCACCACGTGGCCTTGCAGACAGGTTTTTTTTTTTTTTTTTTTTTTTTTCATTTAAAGTATATATTTTAGATTCCTTGATGCCTCTTCTTGGCTTGATAGCGTATCTCTTCATAGCATTGAAAATATCCATTCCACTGTCCATGTCAAGCATAGTTTATCCATTTAGTTACTGAAAGGTGTCTCAGCAGCTTCCCAGTTTTAACAGTGCTGAAGACAGCCATTGTCTAATGCTTGCTCAGGTTTGTATGTGAACACAGTTTTCCACTACTTTTTGGTCAGTTACCTGGTGTCACTGCAATGATAAGAGGAGATTGTGGTGTCTCATTGTTTTAATTTACAATCTCCTAACTGCATATGCTGTTGAGATCTGGACATTTGGCTTTGAGCCTAGCTTTTGTCATTGATCCACTGTGATGCTGTCAGTGTGATTGTGCTCACTGTCACACACTCTACTTTCTGGATGGATCATATGCTGTGTATAGCACATTTCATGAAAAGTCCTCAGAGTTTGGAGTGGGTTGCATTGGGTTGATCGGTATTTTAAGCCTATCTGAAAATTTTAATTAAGAAGAGTTTAGGTGTAATAACATTGCTTATCCTTGTTCAGAGGGTCTTCTAGAGTTTATAATTTTCTCTGTACATTTCTTCATTTCCCTATTCTTAGGTCTTGCATAGGTTTTTTGTTTGTTGGTCACTTTCATGAATGGGATCTTTTTAAGAAAATTGTTCATTACTGGTACTAATGAATAATACATTGATTTTATGCATGATCACTGTTGTTCTGTTCTTGATCCTCTTCTGTTGTTGTGGGTCAGCCTATCACCTTCTACACATGTCCTTGTCCCTCAGTTCCAGGCTGAGGCTGATCTGTAACCAGTAGGTCACTGTGGTGTAATGTATTAGTTCCTACCTTTCCCAGTACCATCAGTAAGAGCTTCCTCTGAGCAGACATCTTGTATACAGACAAATCACCTTTGCCCCAGTCCCACGGGTCATTGGACTGGCATCAGAAGACCTGGAAGAGAGAACTGGAGGACAGGGGACACAAAGAACGGCAGCTTGCCTATAGTCTGATCAAACCGCTATTTTAATTTTTTCACACAGGGGTTGTATACACATAGAGGCAGGATGTGGGGAAGAGGATGACACAGGAGTGTAGGTATTCTCAGGGGAAGTATAGATATCTTCCAGAACTGAGTGTTGGCTGGGTGAAGAAGCAGGGAACAGGTCACTTATGACTCTGTCTGTGATTCATTTGTTCTTATCTAAGCTAGCACTTTCCACCAAGGCTACTTATCCTATGACTACTTGTTCTTATCCACGCTGGTAGTTTTCCATTAAGGCTGCCTGTTTACAAGATCTATAGCTATCTGTTCTAGTGTCAGTGTTTCCTACAGAGACCAAGACTCTGTGTTAGCAAGCACGTATGTCTGACTTAGGCCTGTGTCTGACTTTAGGCCTTCAGTGTATAAGCAAGGTTGCTCCCAACACATCTTTGTGACAAAGATTCAGTTCTGAATTGAAACTTAATTGAAGGGGTTGGGTTGGGGTGTGGGCACTATGGCTCATGTAGGGAGGTCAGAAGACAACTTTGTGGAGTTGGCTCTCTCCTTCCACCTTTCTGTGGGTCCCAGGAACAAACTGAGTTCAGGGCACGGCACCCACCTTTACTTGTTGAACCATCTTGCCTGCTCAAGTGTTTTGTGACTGCTTGGTCATCTAAAACAAACCAAGGGTAAGGGTCTATTTAGCTGAAATCCTTATCAAAAATGTTTATCTTTGAAGAATGATAAAAGCATGTTTTCATTTTCTTTGCCTGTTGTAGGGTCCTGTGCTTTTAGTGTTCTCTGTGTTTTTATTGGATTGGAGTTTTTTTTTTTTTTTTTTTTTTTTTTTTTTTTTTTCTCACTTAAAACTGCTGTAAAAGTTCTTGGGACAAATTCTTCTTGACCATGCTTTAATGTTTTGATATACTGGCTAAATTAAGCTTATTAATATTTTACTTAGAATTTTGCAATTAAGATTATAAGTAGATAAGCACGTTCGGACCTTTCATACTGCCCTTGGCGTCATTATGAGAATTGTATTAGCTATGTGAGACAAATATGACTTTCTTTATGTCTTGATTTCAGAGGATGCTGTGTTCTTTGATTCAGCTACTATATGAAACCACTCAAGGCTTTTTCATCTTCTGTTTTTCCATATCTTCCTTAGGGTCTCTCTTCTGTCTGTTCTCTTTTCATATTGATTTATTTATTAATTCTTCCTCCTGGACGATTCTTTATAGTTACACTGTTTATTTCAATGTTTATTTGAAATCATCATAGAATTCTCTTACTCTTCTGTAGAAATGCCTGCTAAAGGGTTGGGAAAATGTTCAGTACCTAAGTGTGCTTGAGCGAGCATGTGGACTTGAGGTCAGACCCTCAGGACCTATGTTAAAAAAAAAATCCAGATGTTGCTACCTGCACCTGTGATTCCCATGCTGGGGTGGGGCTTAGGGTAAAAGTTTTGAGACAGAGGGATTTCTGGGGTTTGGCATGCATGCACACAAACACACACATACACATACACACACACGAAAACTATCAAAGTGAATTTCACATAAAAAACTTATTTCAAAATAAACAGTGGCACTTAGTGAATTCCATCCCCTTTTATTGATGCCACAGTCACCCTAAAGGTCACAAATGTCTATTGTCTCACTAGTATTTCTAAGCCACTAATTGAGAACTCCCAGACTTTCCATGAGAAACAAATACATTCTTGTTCCATGAGACCACATGAGTTTCAGGGGTTCATGTTTACTGTCACATGGTTTTCTTATCCTAAGGAGATTGGTGCCATGGTGTGCCACCATCACAAGGTTAAAATATGTGCCTGTGGCCTGAATGCTGGACAGTGAGTGGTAGGTAGCAGGTCACAAAGAAATTGATACCTGTTGAGAAGACGAGAGTCTGTGTTAGAATGTTGCCAAGTAGTCTCTGCTAAAACACTATTTAAAAAATGTAACAGGCTCTGTTCCACAGAGTAAGGATGTTCCTGTTGGCAGGCCCAATGGGTGGGTTCCATGGCCCAAGACTGGCTACCACTCTAAGAAAGAAGTTATCTTCAGAACTAATTAGCCAGAATCAGGTTAACAGAAAAGACAATAAGCTCAGAGTATGGGTCCTTTCAGGATTTTAAGTGGTGACAGTTCCAGATCCTGAATAGTGATTGGTTGAACCTCAGTTAAAAAAAAAAAAAAACTCAATTGGGTAGCATTATTCTAGGCACGCCTCCATTTAATATTATTTGTGTTCCCGAGAATTGACCATTTGCTTATATGTTAATTTTGTTCTTTTATTTCTAAAATTTCCTTTAAGAACTAACAGTTGTGATTATTCTTCTCTTAAAATGCAAACCATTTTATTAATTGGTTGGAGTAAGAATAGCACTAGTTATGCTTACATACATTGTTAAGAGAATATAATTATGGATCCTGAAATTACCATAAGGGAAATGTCCCATCAGGTAAAGGAATCTGCTGCCACACCTGATAACCTGAGTTTAATCCTCAGGACTCACACACAGTCAGAGAGAACTGGTTAAAACAAGCCATCTTCTGACCTCCTCAGGTACACTCTGTCACATGTATGTCCTTCACATGCATACACATACGCTTATGCATACACAGACAGAGACACACACATACAAATAAATAGAAATTAAACAACACTGAAAGTCAAATATGATCAAAGTATGTGACGTGCATATATAAAAACTATTATAAAAAAAACCCATTATTTTGAACAGTTAATTAAGAACACAAACAGAAAGCAGCACTGGTCTGAAGCCTTCCCAAACCTTTCTTTTGTGACTTTCCTCTAGCATTACACAGGACTGATGCTGCACTGTACCATGTCAGTTACTTCTGTCATTGCTGTGACAGTGTCCAGAAACTTCTTATGGGAAGAAGAAATTATTTTTGCTCTCAGTTTCAAGTGGATTTCAGCCCTGTAGTTTTTGTAAGCTTTCTGGCCATACGTTCTGAGTGGGTTTGTAAGGATGCAGAAGGTTTGGAGACTTCTCTCTTTGCTCACAGTCAAGAGGTTGGGTGACAGCAGTTGCTTGCACGTTCTTTATAGTCTTTGCATAAGGGCTTCTTGGTGTGTGTTCTCATGTGCACCAGCAATGGCTTTCTCACACTGTATGTTCATGGAGAGTCTCTCGAGCATTTTCATGAATTCAAAAGGAATAGTGAACACTGGATGGTTTTCCACAACCCTTATCATATGAGGTGTGTGTGTACCATTATGTTTTTCAAAGCCCATCAGAAAGCAGGAAGTGTCCTTGTTTGTGGGAAGCCATGGCAAGGCCTATTCTTGGCAAACACTCATCCTTGGCTTTCCTATCTACTATTCTTCTTTCTGCTTACCTTCCATGATTCACTTGTCAGTTCTCAGAACTTCAAACAAGGCTTCATAGCAACCCACCTTAGTAACCCTTCCTCCTGATCTCTAGATTTAGCCAATATCCTGCTAGATAGATGTTTTTAGAACTCCTGGTAACGGAAAGGCTTTGTAAGAATAACTTAGTTAGACCCTGCAGCTGCAGCTAGCTCCCTTCACCTGCAAAGCCCTCTTTCCTTCCCTACCCCTCCCCATACCCTGTTTTTAGAGTATATAACTGGTGTGAACAATAAAAATTTTGCCAGCTTGATCAGACTTCTTGATGTGCTGTGCCATTTTATTTTCTCTCGCATCTCAGTCTTCTCCACAGGGTCTAAGGATCCCACTTGATTGTCCAGCTGGCCTGGACACTTGTAGAAATTATCTAATCCTGACCCAGGATTTCTACCCCACCTTTGACACACACAGCCTTTATATGTACAATAAGCCTTAAACAGCACAAGAGCTGGGCGGATACCTACCCTCTATGCTGTTAGAATCTACTTTCCTATTGATAACCCCAAATTATTACTTGCTATGTTTCATCTGGGCCACTCTTAACTCCAATCAGCCAGCCCTCGGGCCATGTTTTTATGGCTCACCTAACCCATGGCGTCTTCTACACCACAGACAAAGCAGTCCAGGCACCGGGGAGTGTTAAAGGACCCGTAAGAGAGTAAGAGCCCCAGAGAGGACTGCGGCAGATGTGCTAAGTTAACTCATATTCTTTGAGGGCTTTGCAACTATCTGATACTACCACAAGCAAAAGAATATTGAGACCACACAATCCTAGAGAAAACTGGAGAGAAGTTTGTATACCATGAAATGCCACAATATTAGGTAGCGTGTATTGTTGGGAGAAACATGCTACAATAAGCCAGTAGAACAGTCTATTGGGATTGCAATAATAGTGATGATGATGATGTTACTAATTCTATTGGAATTCTGTTCTATTGGAAACACCATGATTCTTAGACTAGATTGTAGGATCAGTGTTTCAGTAACACGGAGCTGCCTGATTATTTTACTAATGCATATGCCAGAAGGACCCGACCATTTTGAGTGCTGCTATCTGACAGTGCCCACTTCCATGTCTAAGTCTTATGCAACTGTCACGTCTCCTCCGTGATTAAATTAGTCTGGAGTATGAGTTATTTGGTACCCAACCTCTATTAGAAGGAAGCAAGATGGAAAAGTCTGAATGATAGATTTGTCACCTCCCACAATCTATCTCTGGCTGCTGGGCATCTATATCCACATTCACTTTTCTTATCATTATTAAGCTTTCAAGAAATATACAAATAATTCATTGCCTCATAATATACAGGGAAACTGTATACATTTGTTTACTAAGGAGGATTTCCTGATTCTCTTGTCTTTAGAGGACCAACCATAAACAGTTTGTTTACGAGGACAACTGAGAGTGGCCAACTACAGCAGTGTGTGGAGAGCTCTGGTTGCCAATCACACAGAATCACATGGTCAGAATCTGAGCCTCTTTTGGAAGTGAGCTCAAAATATTCATAAAGGAATCATATATAATCATATATAATTTTGCTTTCCTTTTCCTTCCATGAAGAATTACCACAGATTGGTATTTAATAAGAGAATGTATTGGCCCACAGCTCTGGAGCCCAGAAGTCCGAATGGGGATCTGGGAATGCTGGTTCCTTATGGAGGCCCAAGGGGTACACCAATCTAGCTTGGCTGTTGGCTGTTGTAGATTTTGTTTTTGTTGGTTTTCTTGTCTTTATATTTGTTTTTTAATTTTGGATTTGTAGCATAATGCATTGCTCCTGGCTCTTCTGGCTTTCAAAGTTTCCTTTGAGAAATCAGATGTTATTCTCCTGGGGTGTTCTTTTACACGCAACTGGCGTTTGATCTCCAGTTTTCATTATACTTTCTTTGTTTTATGTACTTACTGTTTTAACTATGACATGTCACATGGAGTTTCTTTTTCTGGTCTTGTGTGTTTGATGTTCTACGTGCTTCTTGTATGTGTATATGTATGGGTGAGCCTCTCCTTAGTTTCAGGAAGTTTTCTTCTCTGATCTTGTTCAGAAGGTCTGGTCTACAACATTGACCTGGGATTCTTCCCCTTTATCTATACCTGTAGATTCAAAGGTTTGATCTTGTTTTATTTATTTATTTATTTATTTTGTCCCATATGCCATCCATGTTCCTCTCTAGTTTTTATTTAAAGTTGTCACATCACTGTTTTGTGTAGATCTTCTGCTTTACCTTTCAGTTCCGGTGTTCGATTTTCTTCCTGGTTCATTCTGCACACAAGGCCTTCCCTTCAGTTTTCTGGCTCGATTTTAGGTTTTTCAATTCCATCTTTGTTTGAGCTTGCGTTCTTGTCAGCATTCCTGACTCTTTATTGAGTTCTGTTTTCAAATCATGGACTGTCTTGTCATTTCCACCCTCCTTATGTTTGTGTTCTCTTTGACTCCACTCAGAAATTTGTTCTCTTTAAGTTAATTCCATTGAAGTGTGTTGAGTTGTTTCTTTGTGTCATTTTCAAAAAAAAAATTAAAAAATAATTTGTTTCATGTGCGTTGATGTTTTGCCTGCATGTGGGTCTCTGTGAAGATGTCACATCCCCTGGAGTTGCAGACAGTTATGAGCTGCAGATGGGTGCTGGGAATTTGAACCCAGGACCTCTTGAAGAGCAGTTGATGCTCTTAACCACTGAGCCATCTCTCCATCTCCAGCCTTTCTTTATGTCTTTTTTAAAATCCTCAAATTTTGAAGTTCATGGTTCTTTTAAATTCCACGTCTTGGCATTGATGTAGATACTACCTTGCTTTTTCATATTGATTGTGGGTTTTTTTTTTCAATGAAATGTGAATATGTGGACTGTTTTTGTTCTTTTTCTGATATGGACAGAGCAGGTTGGGGCTGGACACTGGACATTTGGCTCAGGTTGGGTCTAAACATCGGGAATGGCTTAGATGGAATAAGTCAGGCAGATATGAGGTGCTGGTTTGGCAAGCAGGATGTGCCTTCTGGTCCAGGCTGAAGTTTGGAGGTAGGTCTGGACACTGGGGGAAGTGTGTGAGGAGTGAGAGAGGAGGGTGAGGCAAGAATCACTGATCTAGATTATGGTACAAGATGCAAGGGATCTAACTGAGCAGAAAACTTGTAATACGGCACAGAGCGCCTGTAGGTTGGGGTAGGCAGAGTGTATCTTGGATGCAACCTGGGCTGAGAGGTATGCAAGCAGGAGTGGCCAGGGCACAGGATGTGGAACCTTGCCTCCATCTGGGTGACTGAGAAGGGTGTGTGGAGGAGAGAATTGGGTCTACTCACTCAGATTTTCCCCGGTGAAGACTGTGGAGGGAAAAACTGAAGTGAAGTGGAGTGAAGACTGTGTCTGGCCAGGTGTAGAGGTTTGTAGTTGTGGCATTTTTAGGTTTAGCCTTTCTCTGCCCTTAACTCACATGCTTGACCACTATCTACAGTAAATGTAAGGAGGTTAGTCTGCTCACGTTCTTCTTGCTGTGCTATACTCCCTGATAGTGGTGCACGCTATTGTATGTCCACTGTCATAGAACTTAATGCTGCTCCCACCACGTGGCTGTGCTTCCACAGCATTGCCGTCTCTACTTTCTCATTTCTAGACCTTTTAGTACAATATAGTTATAGTTCTTGAGAGAAATTTGTCCGCCTTTCTGTCTGCCATCTTTGCCCTGCTCCTTTCTAGACCTTTTATAAATAGCCACCTTTTCTTTGGTAGTTGAATGACACTGTTACTCAGCATAGATTTCTTGGGTATCCAATTTTATTCATTAAAACACAAGGGAGTGTTTTAATATTGAAGGCCTGGGCCGGGATGTGTTTCTCCTTTTTGTTTATGTCTGCCAAAGTTTTCTAGAACCCTGATAAACCCCATGACCCAAAGGAACTTGGAGAGGAAAAGGTTTATTTCAACTTAACAGTTCTGTGTCACAGTCCATGACTGAGGAAGCCTAGGCAGGAACTCACAGCAGGAATCCAGAGGCCAGAACTGAAGCTGAGGCTCTCAAGGAAAGCTACTCGCCTACTGGCTTGTTCTCTCGGCTCGTTCAGCCTGCATTTGACGCAAGAGCTCAGCACCAGTGTCCAGAAATGGTTCTACTCACGGTGGGCTTGGCCCACTGATGTCAGCTGTTACTCAAGCAGATCTTGTGGCATCCTTTCCTCACTGAGGTTCTCCCCCCAGATGACCCTAGCCTGTGTCAAGTTGACAGTAACCTAACCACAATGGTATGAGACATGTTTCCACTCAAATTCCCACTGGATTCTTGATTTTGAAGCTCAACAATGTCGTTAGATCACAGCTCACCACTAGGCACTTTCTAGTCCACTGCTTTAAATCTTTCATTTCAGCCACGTTTTCTTGGCGCGTGCCTCTGATCGGTTTATTTTTGCCTATGTGTTCGTGTGAAAAATGAGTTTTGAGTATGCTGACTGCCTCCTTTTGTCTTTCATGACCATTTTATCTGTTTGTCAAAGTCAATGTTTTCAGTGTTCTGTTTTAAATATGGAACACTTAATGGATTAATATGTCATGTTTGCATAGGGGCCATGCTAACTTCCTCTGGCTAATTTCAGTTTTAGTTCATGGACTCCTGTTGAGAGCATTAGAATTTTCAAAGTAGCACACAGCGCTGAGCCACTCCTATTGGCTAAGTAAACCTTACGAAGCAAACTGAATATTTAGTCAAATTAAAGGGAAGATTACTAAATGTTTTTTCTCTTTTCAGATTTTCAAAGTTCACTTCTAGAAGTCATATTTCCAAAGAAAATTGAATATAAAACAAACTCAGAAGTAAGAAACATTTTTTTACATTCTACATTATTATATAAAATGTCTTACTTGTATTGCACAGCTATAGAACACACAAATAATATTATTGTATCATATATGTGTTATTACTGCTGGTAATGAGTATAAAGTTTTTATGGTAAAAATAAACATGCAAATTAAGATGGTCTATTTAAAAAAAGTTTGTCAGTTCTTCATAGTATTTTTAGCAGTTCACATCTACAAAATAATAAATAAAAAAGAATAATGTTAAATGTCTTTTTTGACGTTAAGAAGATATCTAGAGATCCAGGAGGAGAATAATTTTCTTCAAAATGGCTGATTTTGTTAACACATTTTAACAACAATCTCTTTCCTTATGTACCCATAGTTCTTAAACATGAGAAGTTTTACTTTCATATTTTAGAAAGCAAAATAATTAATTTTATTCAATGATTTTTGGCGTTGGTAATTCGCTATGTTAAATGTCTTTAAGAGTTTTAAAAATAAACATATAAATGTACCTGCCTTATAGGCAATAAATCTGTGTGTGTGTGTGTGTGTGTGCTTGCGTGCATGTGCACGTGTGCACATGTGCACTTGGAATCCAGGGATTGGTTTTCTGGCATCCTTCCTTGGAGTCTGTCTACCTTGCTTTGTGAGCCAGACTCCCCCACTGACCAGGAGCTGCTCAGTGAGCTCTAGAGAATCTATCTTCATTTTTCTAGCACTGGGATTATAAGCATGTGCCCATCCCAACTGTCTTTTTAAAACATGTGATCGTGTCTCCACCAGTCAAAGATAGCTTATATATCTAGGTTGGGTATTGGGTTACACTTCTGATTGAGCATTACCAAACTTATAAAGCCTTTGATTAGCATTTTAAAAAAATGTATAAAAGCAAAAAGGAGGAGGGGGAATGGGATAGGGCTTTCTAGGGAGGGGAAATGGGGAAAGGAGATGGCATCTGAAATGTAAATAAAATATAAAATAAATAAATTAAAAAAAATAAAAAAAAATAAAAAAATAAAACATGTGCTCTGGGATCAAACTCAAGGCCTCATGCTTGCTAGGATAAGTGTTTTACCAGCCTAGCCATCTCTCTAGCACACAGTCAGTCATTTAAAACATTTCCATCAGCATATATTGATTGTACAAAGTTGTCCATTTCTTCCCCCGTCTCCTCCCCCTCCCAGTATTTTATTTCTTCTCCCAAATAGCCCCCTCCTACTTTTACACAACGTATATGATCTAGGTCCCACTCCCTCATATGGGAGCAACACATGTGATTGCACTGACATTTACTGAAGTAAATTTTCATGCTGCAGAATTCACGCATGGTGATGAACACCTCAATTGTGAAAATGCAGCTTGCAGACATGGCGCATCCTACTTGTATAATTTTTCACTTGTCCTTGATATTCCCCCTTGTCCCATCGTGGCTTACCTTTCTTTTGATCCCCAGACTTCAGCAACAATTGATGCTCATGCTTATTCTAATGAGATTTATCTATTTGTAACAACTCTCAGGTCATAGCTTTCTTAAAACAAATATGGAGTACCATATTTATTTATCCATTAATCAATTGATGGACATGTGGCTCATTTTCAGGTATTGGCTACTGTGAAAAACTGTTTATGAATATTGGTGCTTGCCCACTCCTTTCCCTTTCTTTTGGTTACACTCTTAGCAGTGAGATAGATAAGTTTATGCTTGACACATTGAGGAGCTATCAAATAGTTTTCCACAGCATGTGTTACCATGTGAATTTACATTTCACTCGAGTAGTATGTGAGCACTCCTGTCTTTCCATGTAATGAGACTTGTTGTCACAGGGTGTGGTGAGGAGCCTTTACTCTTCTCTAAAAGTCTGCTGTCTTCCAAGGGTCCATCAGCTGTTGCTGCACCTTTCATTCAAATGTCGATTCAAACCATTCACCCAGTTTAAGTCTGGATTTCTCTACTTTTGAGTCTCAAGAATTTATGGTATTTTCCTTTGCAGTTCCTGTCTGATGTATGAGCTGTGATAGTCTTGCCCCAACTAATGGCTTACTTTTTTTTTTTTCAAAGCAGTTGAAACACAAACATTTGCAATGTTGATGACACAGTTTGTTATGTTTCCCTTTATGGATCTTAGCCTGGGGCCAGCCCTGGCATTCAGGTACTGAGGTGGGGCACAGCACCAGTCAGACGAAGGCCAAAGACTGATGATGGTCTCTGGCCTTGTAATTCTTTCTTACTTACTGTTCTAGGGGCCAGAAGCTGATGGGCTCTGTCAATTTAAACTCTCACTTGCTATTCTGTGGCTAAAACTTAAAAGCTGCTGGTTCCTGGCAATTAACTCCTGCTAATAGCATCGGGGAAAAGAAGAAAAAAAACCTTAGTTACTTGGGTTCTTTTCTCTTTAACTCAGGCCTCTTGCTGGCCAGGTGAGAAGCTTTGAGGTCCTTAACTCTTGGTAAGCAAGAGAGAAAAGAAAAGAAGGAAGGAAGGAAGAGAAGGAGGAAGGAAGAAAGAAAGAAAAGGTCTTTCTTTTCTTGAGACACACTGGATTAGAGAAAGTGCTAAAATGCCTCTTCATTGTTGTTCTTAGTATTTATTTATACTAAGGATAATTAATCATATGGTTTTTAAAGCATTTTTACATTTCATAAGTTCATAGTAAGTTTAAGGCAATAGTTCATGTCATAGTTCGATAAGGAGTTACAACAGGATTGTTTACATGACTTTCCATTTAGATTAGTACATGACTAGTATCTGTTTCTAGTTCCATAAGTTCATTATAAGTTTAAAGCAATAAATTTTATATCATAAGTTAGCATGGTTTTGCCTAGAGACAAATAATCTGTCTTGTGTCTCACTATTTTGAGGTCTTGTATAGATAGACTACTCCATAATTTATTTTTCTGTCCTTGCACCTATGATAAGTTGCCCAGTTTATGACCTTTAGTTACCAGGTAGTGGCCTCTTTCTTAACCTAGATGGAATGTTTTCCTTGATCTTAAATTTGTTCCAAGCCTGTTTTCTTTTTCTATTACAACAGCCCTTGGCACATGAAAGTTTACAGAGTTTCCTATTTGCAGCTTTTATTCTATAGGGGGCTCAAGATTACTTGTATTAATTTAGGAATTCTATAAAATCATTATCAGGAATTATGAACTCATCACTTCATCCACAAAGCATTATTATATGAAACTACATCTTTATATTTATTCTGCAGGAAATCTGCCCAATAGGGTGCTGTGGTTAACAAGAGACCAGAGTCAATAAAATAAAAACCTTTGCTTTACTGGGACAATAATAAATTTATCAGGGGGAGCTAAGGAATTAGAGGTGATTAAGAAGAGACCAGCATCACTGAGGTGATCTCTTCTGGGCAGTGTTTCTTCAGGGTCAGCACACAGAAGCTCTGTTCTGGAAGCAGCCAAAGCTTTACCTTGTTCTGGCAGCCAGATTTTGTAGTGTAAGTCACTCCTATGTTACTGATTTTGAAGGCATGAAGGGGTCATGGAGAGCAGCTGGGTCCTGGCACTGTGTGGCAGGGCTAGAGTTTCTGAAGAGAGCCCAGGAGAGGCTACTGTTGAAAGTATAGCCCAGTGGCATGTGAGCCCAGAATTCTGGAGATCCAAGTAGCATAGGATGACCACCCAGAACAGCAGCAGAGGTGGGATGGAGCCTGCCAGAGTTTAGAAGACAAGCTGTGTGTGCTGCAGAGGGTGGAGCTGAAGAAGCGACCCAAGGTCCTTGAAGGAGTCCAGAAGACAATGAGTGAGTCCCTGGTATTGGATGTTGAGTTATTTATACTGTTTGAGTCTGATTTTGCTTTGAACTGATTATGACTGTGCCCTGGTTCTTCCCTCTTGAAGTAAGGAAGTATTTAATATATGGTTTTTTTTTTTTTTTTTTTTTTTTTTTTTTTTTTTTTTTTTTACTTTATTGGGGCATATTGTTGAGATACTTTGAATTTTTAAAAGATTTTAGATTTTAAAAGACTTGGGATTTTTTTTTCAGAGAATGAACTTTTGATGTGTTTGTATTGGTAAAGACTGTGGAACTTTAAGGTTTGTAATTTGTTTTATACTTGTGACATTTATTAATCTGAGATCTTTGGGATGAACAACAACAAAAAGGAAAGACTGTGTTTTAAAAAGTGTTGTGTGGCAAGGTGGCAAGGTGGCAAGGGGTTAACTGTGCTGGCTAGTTTTCCATCAACTTGATACAGGCTAGAGTCACGTGAGAAGAGGGAACCCCAATTGAGGGAATACCTCCACAAGATCAAGTTATAGGCAAGCCTGCAGAACATTTTCTTAATTAGTGATTGATGTGAGTGATACCATCCCTGGGCTAGTGGTCCTGTGTTCTATAAGAAAGCAGGCTGAGCAAGCCATGAGGAGCAAGCCAGTAAGCAGCACCCCTCCATGGCCTCAGCATCAGCTCCTGCTTTCAGGTTCCAATCATATTTGAATTCCTCTCCTGACTTTATTCAGTGATAGACCATGTGGACTTATGATCAACCCTTTCCTTCCCAACTTGCTTTTGGCCATAGTGTTGCATCGTAGCAATAGAAGCCTAACTAAAACTGCTTGTGTCTGTCTGTGGGTATATGCACATAAAGCCAGAGGTGTTGGATCTCTGTGGAGCTGGAGTTACAGGCACCTCTGGCCACTTGACAAGGATGCTGGGAACAGAACTCAGGTCTTCTGAAAGAGTAGTGCATGCTTTAACTTTGAGCTGTAATCACAGAACTCGGCTATGTGATTTTTTCCTTTGAATCTACTTATGTGTATACTACATTTATTGACTTCCGTCTTTGACATCCACTTTTCCATTCCCAGAGGGAGACTTAGCTGACTATGGTGTATGATGTTCGTAATGTGATGCTGGAATGTATGCTCCTGAGCATCTTTGCATCCATTGTCATCATCTGAATCTGTGTTTGGTTTTCTTTTCTGTTGTTTTCCATCCGGTTCTGTTGTCAGGATACTGCTGGCTCTGAGTGAGTTTCAAAGCATTCCCCCTTCTCTGTCTTATTGACTTGTCTGAGGAGGGTGCTTGTTACTTTTGAAGAGTCTGGTGGAATGTCTGCTTTAGTCTCTTGTTGATAGATGTTTTATTTTATCTTGAGTCTATAAATGTATCTATTTGTGGGAATTTATTGAAATATATTAAATATTTCCTAGTGATCTTTTGGATTTTGGTAGTATCTGTTGTAATATTCCCATTTTACTTTCCAATTTTATTATTTTGTATTTTCCTCTAATTTTACTAAGGGCTTATCAATCTTTTTTCCCCCAAAGAATCTACTTTGTTTAAATAATCAAATGATTGAAGAGTTTTTAATTTTCATTTTTTAAAAAATTAGCTCTGGTATTGTTCCTTGCTTCTACTAATTTTGAGTTTGATTGCACATTTTTTAAAATTAGACTTTCATGTAAACCCTTAGGTTCTTATTTGAAGTCTTTTTGATTTTTTATATCACCATTTTTTCAAATATTTTTATTTACATCTATATATGTGTGAGTGTGTGTGCACTGTGTATATGCAGGTATCCACAGAAGTCAGATGAGAGTGTCAGATCCCTTGGAGGTAAAGTTCTAGGCAGCTGTGAGCCATCCAGTGTGGGTGCTGGGAACTGAACTCAAGTCCTCTGGTGAAACGAGCGCCCCCAAAATCCCTTTTCGCCCGCGAATAAGGACAGGAGGCGATAGTCGGGTGTACTCCCACGAGGAACTTTACTATTCCACACGGTAATGCGGAAAGACGGAAGAAACCGGAAGAGGCTCCCTTAAATACACCCTAGAGTGACGTATTCACTTCTGAATGGCTGTTCGCTCACCACCCAATATTACGCCTCGGGATAGGCCAGTGATTTGGCGCTCTTTCTGCCTAGCAGCTGCGCAGAATGATTGTTTACTGCTGGGGAAACATGAGACCAGCGCCATCTTGGAAAATGCATGTGTGTAGCCACTGAAACAGCGGCTCACTACACTCTGGAAGAGAAGCAAGTCTTCTTAACCTCTGAGTCATCTCTACAGATGGTTATGTTGTTGCTGTTTTGTTTTTGGTAAAACTGCTGGGCCCACTTTGAATGAAATGGCCCTCATAGACTTGTATATTTCAGATACTCAGTCTCCAACTGGTGGAACAGTTTGAGGAGGACAGGATGTGGGCTTATTGGAGATGTGTCACTGGGGATGGGATGTGGACTTTGAGGTTTCAAAAGCCCACACTATGCCAGTTAGTTCTCTGCCTCCTGGTTGTCCTTCTCAGGGTGTGGGCTCTCAGGACCATGCTACTGCTGCACAGCTACACCTGCCTTCCTGGTGCCATGATAGTCATGGGCTCTCCCTTTGAAACTGTAAACCCCAACACACTCTAGCTGCTTTGGTCATGGTGTCTGCACAGCAATAGAAGAGTAACTAAGACAGCCATCATTGTTGTATGTCACAGATTTTATAGATTGCATTTTTATTCTAGGATTTTGAAATTCCTTTCTTAACTGCTCCAATAACCCACGGGTTAGTTCAAACTCTTATTATTTAATCTCCATTGGTTTCTATAGTTCCTGAGTTTTCTCCTCATGCTGACTTCTGCTTCCTTCAATTATGGTCCGCTGAGTTTTAAGAAAGTCTTTCAATTTCATCTTGTATTTACTTTTAGATTTATTTATTTTATGTGTAAGGGTGTTTGCCTGCACGTATAACTGTGTACCAGATGCATGTCTGGTGCCCGCGGAGGACATAGGGCATCAGATTCCCCGGAACTGGACTTACTGATGTTTGTGAGCCACGATGTGGCAGGGAATCAAACCTGAGTCCTCTTCAAGAACAAGTGCTCTTAACTGCCGAGCCATAGCTCCAGCTCCTTAGTGTGTACTTCTAAAGACTTGCTTTATGGTCTAGAATGCAATTCATTTTGAAGAAAGTCTATTTAATATAAGTACTGAATAAGTCAAAGGCACTGGGTTCATTGGGTTCTCTCTAGTGCCTGGTTGTGTAGTCAGGTCTGGTCCCGAGTTCCAGGATGAAGCCCAGGGCTTTCATCAGTCCTGCAGGCAGTCTTGTTCTCCCCCATGCTTTGGTTCTTCTTCACACATGATGAAAGCTCTCCTTGGCTCCTGGCTACGATCCTTCTCAGAAACTCAGTCTGAAGATGCTAACCTGGAATCGGGCACCACTGGATTCACAGTTCTGGGTTCGAAGCCCTGGGCCTGGTATTCTACTTGAGTATGAAGGTCTGGACTTAACTTCTTCTCTCTGCGAACCAGGGAGCCTCTCCACACCACACTACCTGGATTTGTGTAAGGTGTGCTGTGAAGTAGGTACCTCTTCCTTCCTGCCTTCTTTGCCACCTCTTTTCATATTATAATGATAAACCCAGGTACTGAGGCCCGCCCCTGCTTTTCTTTTTCCTTGGTCTTTCCGAGGAGGCAGATATTTCTGTGGAGAGATGGTCTCTGGAAGGCCTTGTTCTGCCGTCCGCTTGCTCTCTACCTGGGAGCGGAACACCTTAGTCACCAAAAGTAGGCATTCAGCTGCTGCATAAATTTAACATTCTTGTTCAACAAACTGCCTGTGACCTCCATGGATGAAGCCCTCTGCTTGCTCTAAGGCATCGTGCCGTCTCCATTTATTCTGCAAGTGAAGGGAATATGTGCTTGGTGCACCATGACAGTGTAGGTAAAGAGTTGTTACTGGCAGCTAAGATGCTCACGACGGAGTACTTCCGGCTTCCAGGATGCTACAAAGGGACTTCAGACAGCACAGGCTCTTCTTTCCCAGGCGTTTAAGATTCAGTGACGTGGAGATTTCTAATTTAGTGTGAATTCTAATTTAGTGTGGCAATGAATGGGTTAGTGAAAAGTTAAGCATTTTCAATATATTATTGCAGATTTTTAACATAGGAGGTGCACCGTGATTTTCTGAATTGTTTGAAACATGCTTGGTGAGGTTGATTGATTCTTGAGTTGCTGTTTGCTTCTTCTCAAAATCTGTTTTCACTCTGTTTTTCTGGACTCTCTAGGAGCAGATATCCTATGTTATTCCAATAAACAAGAAGCAGTACACTGTGCACCTCCAGAAAAGGTGACTGGTTTTTTTTTTACTCTTTAGCCTGCCATTTCATTTTATTTCTTTGAAACTCTTTACTTGTAAACAGCAGCAGAGTAACAGAAACAACAATACAGCTCTTATTAGAACTGTCTGCTCTCTCTACTGTTCTTACCACGACTGAAAAGAACAAAATCCGAAGAATAGTGGTGGGAATGAGTTTTCAATGTGAGAAGCAAAAGAGACTTAACTGGATGCCATGGAAACTCGTAAGGATGATGGGTAACTGTGGGATGCAGGAAGTGAATATACACAGACAGGAAGGAGAGCAGAAGGGTGAGCTCCTTGGGGACGCCATGAGAAACAATGTCTAAGAGTCATCAGTCACTGCTAGCCTTAAGCTCAGCTGACACTCAGACCTCACCACTAGGGCGCATGGGAGGGCACCATTGCTAGCCTTTGTGAGACCAGGCTCAGTGGAGAACCGAAAGCAGCAGACTGGGTGGTCGCTGAAGCAGGAGGAAGTGTGAAGGGAGGAAGTAAAATGGATGCAACAGAGTATTACAGAACATGGAACCCCAAGAAGGCTGGGCTTAGACTTGAGTTTCAGCGCAGATACTAATGATAATAGGATTTAATTTTCTTCAAACACATTATCAAAACCACACATATCTATATATTATATATTATGTACAATATATAAATATTATATATTATGCATAATATATATCATATACATATTATATATTATGTACAATGTATAACACATACATATTATATATTACTCATTTTATTTTATATATTTTAGTTATATACAATATATTTATGTTATAATAAAAATATATAACATAATGTATATTCATATATAATATATTACATATTATATAATCACAAATAAATAAATTTATTAAATATACAATAGTCATAAATAAAAATAAAACATTTAATATTATACATAACATGTATAAAATGTTGTACATTATATAATATATATCTAAATATTATACAATAGATATAAATAAATTATATGTAATATATAGTAATAGATATATTTATATCATATATATTCAAATAAAGGAGCAGAAAATTCTCACAATCCTCCATCCAGTTCATATCTCTATAAGTTTTTACCCCTCTTGAAGCCTCTTCCCTTTATGAAAAGGAGCTGGTGGGCTGGAGAGATAGCTCAGTGGTTAGGAGTCTGTCCTTGCAAAGGACTTGGCCTTTGTTCTCAGTGCTTAAATGGCCCATAACCAGCTGTAACCCTAGCTCTAGGAGATAACATAAAAAAAGGAACTCTTTTTGAAAATAAAAAATAAAATCAAGTTGGGGAAATTATTTGGAGTAAATGTGTATTCTTTGCATGTAGTGTAATATGTCAAAGAAAATGCTACCATTATGTCAAAAGTTGCCTTTTTCTCTGGAGCTCTGGAGTTTTTTTTTAAGGCCCTCTAGTTTCTGCCCAAACTACTTACTACCTCCAGAAACTGTAGCTGGAATGTCTCCAGAGCACGTTCAGGTTAATGGGCACGGCTATGTTCCAATAAAGTTTTATTTACAGAAACATGGGGTGGGACAGAGTTTACTGATGATTGCTCTGTTTCTCAAAGAGTAACTCAGAATTCTCTCTTTTTCTGTGCTTAGAAATTTTTTAACAAATCATTTTATGGTTTATATGTATAATCAAGGATCTACGAGTTTTCATTCTTCAAACATTCCGGTAAGATTTAAGTTATTTTATGAATTTCCAAAAAAAAAAAAAAAAACTTTAAAATAATTGAGTGGTTGGTTTTCTAACACACAAGGCTCTCAGGACCCGTAGAGGATATACTTAAGGCACTTAATTGCTTGGTCATGAAGTGCCTCCTACGTCTTGGCAGAGTTATATTAGTTGACTGAGGGCCTTCCACGGGCACTCCCTGTAGAGTGCTCTACCCGTCCTTCCCGAGACCATAGATATAAATGAAAATGAAATGTGTAGATTAAGGACTTGAGAGCACAGAAGCACAGATCAAAACTCCTCGCACCCACTGCTCACTGCACACATACACACATCAGTCCTCCTATGCTCTGCGTGTGTTTTCTGTCCCTTGGCCAATCTTGCTGTTCAGACCTGAGAAGTCTGAATGCTTGATTTATTATCCAGTAATGTGATGTGCTGAAACATTTTAATATGGATGTGTGTTTTCTGTGTATTTACTATCGCTTCCCTTTGGGCTTTCTTCTTCTGGAAGTGTGTCGTCTAGTGAATATGTGTGGAGCACTGTTCCTTCCTGTCCTCATCATACTCCTCCATGCTTCTTCCCTTGCAGGTGACATGCTTTGTGTTAGCATAGCTCCAAAGTCCCCCTTTCCTGCCCAACCTGGCCTTTTAAACTTCCAGAGTCTTACAATATAACCTCCTTCTCTAGGTGGCACATCATGGGTTTTCATGGTTCCCAGGGCTTTTAGTTCATGTCTTAAATCCATACATTGGGAAAAAAAAATTTGGAGACTTTCTGAGTATCACTTCACACATGCCATTGTGGAGCGTACATGTGTGCACAGTATCCAGCCAGTTGTGTCTAGTTTCAAAGCAGGAAACTTGGAAAGTCTCGTTACATCCTGAGTAACCAGTTCACTCTTTCTCCTCCCCCCAGGCTGAGTGCTATTATCAAGGACACGTCAAAGACTATCCGAACTCTGTGGTCACCCTCAGCACGTGCGCTGGACTGAGGTTATTCACTTTCTCCCACTTGGGCTGTGATATTTGGCCATGGCGAATGTATTCCACGTCCGTTCATGAGCAGCTGGGCAGATTTCTCACAGGTTGCTCAGTGATCAGGGTCCCAGTGGTCTGGGATCTCTCTCCCCCACACTGTTCAGGCTGGAGATGATTTTTTTTTTTTTTTTTTTTTTTTTTTTTTTAACGTCTGGAGGGTTTAGATGTCCTAATATCCTTGTTGTCCTCCTAACAACAGAAAGGTCAATGGAATGTTCTAGGTTGCAGAAGCAAGGTTCAAGACAGATTATTATCTGCAAATAAAAATTTTACAACACCTACCATGTATCTTACTTACATGTTCGGAAACAAAAAGTAAGATAAACATAAGTGAGTCTTGCTTTCCCTTGTGAAAACTATCTTTACAGCAAGGAGGCAAGTCACATCGTTGTAATTATTAGTTAGACACACTCTTCTTTTAAAAAAAATAACAAAGTGATTACTTTAAATCTTGAATTATTTGGTTTCTTCTTTTCTGCTTTGAAGAGGTTTCGATCTTGACAGAATTCTCCACCTCTGTTTTTAGTGTGTACTTTTGCTATTCCAAATGTTTTCTGAGCTTCCTGTATGAAACCTTGAGTTTCAAACCTGAAACCAGTTTCTCAAATGGCAGCAACATACTGGGCTACCTCAATTCAGGGAAGCGGAGGTCTGCAAGCCGATTAGCTCTTTAGAATCAGGGTTTTGATTCCTTATTCAAACTATACGCCCAACAAAAATGAAGTAGGTATCGTTTTGCAAACACTGTCACATTGCATTTTATTTTCATTAGTAAAACTACTGATGCACATTTATTTTTTAAATAATAAAAGGTCTGTGATCTGTTTTTTCAAGCCCTGCAAACCTGAGAGTAATTTATTAGCATTTCAGGTTACTGTCCTGTTACATAGTCCCTGATTGAAGCACAGGGAAGCTATTGACTGCTGTTACACTGTACTACTAAAAGCTTTAGAACTGGTTTAATTAGTCTTATAACTAACAAAGAGAGACAGAGAGAGAGAGAGAGAGAGAGAGAGAGAGACAGAGAGAGAGAGAGACAGAGAGAGAGACAGAGAGAGACAGAGAGAGAGAGACAGAGAGAGACGCAGAGAGAGAGAGAGAGAGAGAGAGAGAGAGAGAGAGAGAGAGAGAGAAATAGAAAATTGGATTCTTGTGTAAGAGAAATCATTTTTCTCTCCAAAGTCATCTCTAAGATTCTGGAACAAAATACTGGGCTGAACATTGCACACCTCTTATTTTAATGAATGCTACAAGAATGCCATAATATAGATTTCTAAAAAGCACTTAGCAGTTTTATTCTTAATTTTGCAGAGGACTCCTGCAGTTTGAGAATGTGTCCTATGGAATCGAGCCCCTGGAATCTACAGCTTCATCTCAACATATTGTTTATAAGTTAGGGAATGAGGAGAAGGAATTGATGTTTAGCAAAAACAGCAGAAACCTAGAGATGCCAACGAACTATGGCATTTTAATCAATAAAAAGGTGCATGTTGTGTATTTCATTACTTCCAAAGCACTTATTAGTTCTAATTAACTTAAAAAAGTATGATGTGGTAAAGCCATTTCTTATGGCTTTGTTAAACTAATGCAGGACAGAGAGGACACAGAGGTGCCTCCTATACTATCCTGCGCTCTTGTACAAGTGTGGTTATTTATGTCACCATGGCCCGAGTCACAATCCCACTTCTCCTTCAGATCTACACTTACGAAGAACAACTGTGTCTTTGTTTGGGGTGTGCCCTGAACAATCTTATCTGGGCATGCCTGACAATTCTGTAAGGGGCATCTCAATAATATGGTGGAAAAGAATTGATGTCTCCCCCTGACCTTCATAACAAGGATCATGCTCCATTTGTCTTTCCAGGTCTGAGTCTTAGGAGAAGGAGATGTGCTATGTTTACCCAGTGTATGAAGTGTCTCCTCCTAATCTCTTTGCAGTGATTTTGGTTTGTCAGCTATTAGGATAGTCATGCCTATGTGTTTCTTAGTTCCATTTGCATGAAATATATTTTTTCATCCTTTTCACCTTAAGGTGATATCTTGGAAGCAAAAAGATAGGTCCTGTGTTCTAGTCCAATCTATTAGTCTGTGTCTTTTTTATTGGGGGAATGGAGACTGTTAAATTTTAGAATTATTCCTGAAGGGGTAGATTAATTACTGTCACTTGGTTGATTTTTTTTAAGTGGGGGGTGGGGTTGTTTCTGGGAGCATGTGATGCTCCTTGGCAAGCAACCACAGTGCTTTGTGGTGACCTGAATTGTAGAAGGCTGGGAACGTGGAAGCAGGTAGCCGACATCCATCCAGGGGCCATGTGGGAGCAGCTGGAGAGTCCCTGTGTACGAAGGGGTTATGATATGGCCAGTCCAAAAGGGAGGGAAAGGGCCAGAGCTCCGGTGGTTTGAGACTTATTGTGTTTGTGTGTATCCACCATGCTTACTCAGGTTATTTGTGGCAGATGGTTAGATTTCATGCTTGTTTGCACGGAGCTCCAAGGTTTGCTAGGGCAGAAAACGTAGCAGCAGTTTGAGGAGTTTCCTAGCTTGTGTTAGCTAGACTTGGGCCCATGTGTGACCTTCTAGATTTTCTAGCATGAATGCCTGAGAGTTTTCAAAGCTGTTTTTCCCATTGCTACCTTACGCTCTCCATATCAGCCTCTTTCTCATGTTGTTCCACAGCCTGCCTTCTGTCTCTTGTATTTACCTTGAGATGTGTTTTACAAATGTCTTCCACAAAGTCTACTCCGTGAAAGTTCCAATAAGGAGGAATGGAATAGCTCTTTGTGCAAGCCCGTTTGGAAGTTTGGGAGGCATAGCTGTAATCCACTGAGAACAATTTGGCATTGCCATCTCTGGTACCAATAAGCCGCACAGAGAACATGAACCACCACTCTCATTGATGCCAGTGAGCTGGGTTTCCATGGTGGGCTATCACTGAAAGTTGATAGTTGTTTTTGTTTCCTGTTTTTTCACTAAAGCAATGGATTACCCTATTTCCTAAGAGTATCCTTTTGTGTCTCTGGCTGTATGGTGTGCTGGCAGGATATGCACAAGCTGGTGCTCCAAGGGCACACATGGCAGTCAGAGGCAGCCTGGACTGAACTGGCACCATAGTATTTCCCATGCAGTTACTGACCAGCAGCTCTGAGGAGGAACCAGGGGAAGCAGACTTACCTCTTGTGAGATGTTACAGTCACATGCTACAGAAAGGAATGAAACACAACCATAGTTTCTTGGTTTTCAACATTTTTTTTGTTTTGTTTTTGTTTTGTTTTGTTTTTCGAGACAGGGTTTCTCTGTGTAGTCCTGGCTGTCCTGGAACTCACTTTGTAGACCAGGCTGGCCTTGAACTCAGAAATCCGCCTGCCTCTACCTCCCAAGTGCTGGGATTAAAGGCATGCGCCACCACCGCCTGGCGGTCTTCAACATCTTTACAATCTCGAAATTAGTTTAATTCATTCTGGCATTCAGATAAAATAGATGGTTAAGAAAAGCACATGAGTGCTTCGTTCCAATTTTAGTATAGGAGGAGTTGAAAAGTCAGAAGCTGTTGATTAACTGGGTGACTGCATAATCAATGTCCTCCCTACTAAATTCCATGCTACAACACCCAAGCACTATATAGCAGCTTCCCAGCTGTACAACCCCACTAGCGCTTGCCCCAAATGTTCCCCTAATAGCTTTAACAAAGAATTTCAAATAACTACATCATGAAAACTTAAATGTTTGTGTGCTTTTGTTTCTTTCTAGCCAAAGTCACCTTTAAAAAACTTGCTTCCCCTCTATCTAGAGATGAGTATTGTGGTGGACAAAGCTTTGGTATGTGTCTTTGCTTTTCATTTATGTACTTGGTGTGGGACTGGAGCGTTGACTGTGAGTTGACTCAGCAATTAAGAGCTTACTTGTTCCTCTCCCAGAGGACCCAGGTTTGAGTTTCAGCATCTGTGTAATGACTCGCCACCCTCTGTAACTGTAGTTCCAGAAGATCCAATGCTCTCTTCTGACCTCTGAGGGCACAAGGCATGCATGTGGTGTATAAGCATTTAGGCAGGCAAAACACTAAGATACAGTAAAATTAATAATAATAATAATAATAACCTAATAAACATTTTAAGATAGTTTCAAAATGTTGAAGCTTTGGTGACTTTTAAAAATATTCTGTGTGAATGTGTAATGGCCCAGGTTAGAGGGAACTGGAACATTCCAGTCTTCCCACTTTCCGTCATAGATAGCGCAGTGTTAGCAGTTTGCTAACTGAAAACCAAATAGTGGAGATCACCTTATTAAGAGACAATTCCTGCAAAGCCTGAAGTCCTATAATGTTTTGCTGACAGTAGTGGCTGGCGCACCTGCGTGTGCTTTAATAAAACATAGAAGTTTGGTGCTGGCCTTCCCCCACTCCATTGTTTTCTGATAGGAAGATGTCTCTAGATCCTTGACTCCTGTCTTAGTTAGGGTGTTACTGCTGTGAACAGACACCACGACTAAGGCAAACTCTTCTAAGAACAGCATTTAATTGGGGCTGGCTTACAGGTTTAGAGGTTCAGTCCATTATTATCAAGGCAGGAGCATGGCAGCATCCAGGCAGGCATGGTACAGAAGGAGCTGAGAGTTCTACATCTTCATCTGAAGGCTGCTAGCAGAATACTGACTTCCAGGCAGCTAGGGTGAGGGTCTTAAAGCCCACACCCACAGTGACACAGCCACTCCAACAGGGACACACCTTCTAATAGTGCCACTCCCCGGGCCAAGCATATTCAAACCATGACAACTCCCATAAACAAAAAATTTTATGGCTTTTAGGGTAAATGTATTTTCCAGGTTTTGGTCTGATGGGTCATATTTGATTCTCACCCTGTGGAATATCACAGAGAATACAGACAACACATGTTAGCAGTTCTAGCCTTAACACGGTAGAGCTTGCTAGGAATCCAGAATTGAAGTCAGAGGTAAGAAGATTTGAGGGAGAACAGATTAATAGTTGATTTATTAGACTTTTGGGAAAGGCTGGGGGATGTGTTTAAAATCATGGGGCCAATGTCATCTGGGTCAATCCGTATTCAACACGTGTATGTGTGTTTATGTGTTTTTGTGAATGTGAATGTGTATGTATGTGTACAAGTGTGTTCTGTAATAGTCTCACATTGAGAATCGTGTATCTTATTTGAAATACTGAATTCTATATCATCCTCAAACTTCAGACAGTAGATATAAGTACCCAAACCATCATACAAAAATAGTATTTTAATTATAAAATTATTTCTGTCTTTTAGTATGATTACTTGGGCTTTGACAGCATGATTATAACAAATAAAATCATTGAAATTATCAATCTTATAAATTCAGTAAGTATTTTCCTTTTTATACCAGAATTTTTTTCATTTTGAAATGATCTTTCATACTAACTTGATGTGACATTTCTGAATAATTAAGCCATGCATATAAACAGAGTGTGGATTTGTGAAAAATTGAAAATATTTTCTGGCCTAGGGCATTATAAAATCAGAGAGAGTAACTGTGTATATTGGTTTCTTCTGTTTTTAGGTGTTTGCCCAACTGAAGATTACTGTTGTGTTGTCCTCACTGGAGTTGTGGTCAGATAAAAATAAGATTCCTACAGTTGGTGAAGCAGATGAATTATTGAATAGATTTTTAGAATGGAAGCAGTCCTATCTTACCCTAAGACCTCATGATGTTGCGTATCTATTCATGTAAGAATATTTGAATATTTGATACTCTATAAAGAAAACCAAAGATGCGTGCTATAGTTTAACCCAGGGAGCTGTTATTCATTTCTGATCATTCACATGTTTTATTTGTTCTTTCCAACTGTCAGGTAGTGAAAAAGGTGTGAATGACATTTGTTTCTCAGTGTATTATTCTTTCATAAAACAGTGGACAAGGATTTACAGAGCTCCATCCATTTTCTGACTCTTGAGAGCCTGCACTATGTCACAGCAGAGTCGGATGTTTCTTTAACACTGAGGATTCATCCAGTAAAGTTTATATGTTGATTATACAGTTGGCCAGTGTGAAGTCGTTCATGAGTATTTATCTGAATCGATATTCTCTATTATTTTTAAAATGTATAAAGGTGATAAATGGCAGCTATATATAAGAATTGCTAGCAATATACCACAGATGTCTTCATATGTAAGTATTTATCTTCAAATATATGCAACTCAACTAATTTTGATATAGTATAAAAGAGGGGTACAATTTGATTTTCTGTCATATAGATGGACCAGCACTGTGTCACAATTTGCTTTGTAAATAGCCTTTTATAGAGTTTCTACATGGCTTTAAGCAACTTAATTGATTCATTTGGAAGGACTGATTTTTCAGTGTCATGTACATTTTTATTATGTAGAACATTCCGTTCAATGAGTTTGGATACATCTCTCCATTTTTCAAATAATTCTTCTAGTCTCCTGAAAAACTTTCACTTTTTTCCCCTGGAGTTCTTCCATAACTTTGGTATTTATTTCTAGGTCTATTAATTTTGCCAATGTTAATATTTTAATGCTCTAATGTATGTTGTAGATATACAGAAATGCAGTTAATGTCTCTGTGTACCGCCTTTGTTATTGCTGGGAAGAGCCACTATGATCCAGGCAATCCTTACAAATGAAAGCATTTAATTTTTAATTGCAGGCCACAAGGGGTGGGGAGAGAGAGAGAGAGAGAGAGAGAGAGAGAGAGAGAGAGAGAGAGAGAGAGAGAGACATAGAAAGAGAGAGACAGAGAGAGACAGAGAGGGACAGATAGAATGAGACTGGGTCTGGCTTGAGCTTTTAAAACCTCAAAGCCCACCCCCAATGACACACTTCTTTCAACAAGACCACACCTCCTAATCCTTAAAATCTCTTCAATAGTTCCACTCCCTGGTGACTAAACATTCAAATATATGAGTCTACAAGGGGCCATTCTCAAACCACCACAAGTATGAAATTATTACTGTTTTTTGGTTATTGGCTTTTTGGAATTATAATTACCTAAATTCATTTTTTTACATATACAGATTTTACTTCCTCCTCCTCCTCTTCCTCCTCTTCCTCCTCCTCCTCCTCCTCCTCCTCCTCCTCCTCCTCCTCCTCCTCCTCCTCCTCCTCCTCCTCCTCCTCCTCCTCCTCCTCCTCTTCTTCTTCTTCTTCTTCTTCTTCTTCTTCTTCTTCTTCTTCTTCTTCTTCTTCTTCTTTCTTCACAAGTTTTCACCTTACAGATACAGGCATAGAGGATAATTTCCAGGTAGTCCCTAGCCATACCGCTTCAGTCCCATTACTATTGTTAACATTTTGTATTGGGTGGTACTTTATACAATTTATGAAACAATAATGATTCATTATTAACTGAAGTTCATAGCTTACATTAGGATTGTTCTCTGTGTTTATTGAACTCATTATTAATAATTAGTAAGTTAATAATAAGATGTCCTAATTCTTTCACACTTATTTGACTTGTGTGTACATGTGTGTGCATGTACATGTGTGTGTGTGTGTGTATGTGTACATGCATGCCACAGGGTGCATGAGAAGGACAGTGGTTAGCTTTCAGAAGTTGTTTTTTTTCTTCTGTCATGTAGATTCCTGGGAGCTCAGGTGGTCATGTATGAAGCAAGTGACTTTATCTACTGAACCATCTCATGGCCCCAGTTTTCTGATTTTTTTTTGTGTGTGTGTAAAATTGTATCATTTGGGTGCTACAAGTTTTACTTCTTTTAACAAGCTTACTCTGTCCTAAGATTGTAGTGAGTAAAAATCAAAGTAATCTTATGTTATTCTTGATCTGAAAGGAAAAACTTGACTTCCTAAGATTAGGAACCATATTCACGATGGAGTTAGTGTAAAAGCCATTTAGCCTCCCGTTTTAAAGTAAGTTTTAAAAATCATGGCTACATGTTAACTTTTAGTGAATGGCTTTTCTTTGGGATCTGTCAATGGTTTTTTGATTTCCAGACTACTGATGGTGTCTTGGGTGGCCAGGTTGGGTTTGTTAATGTTCGCTTGTGACTTTCTGTTTTCTTTTTTTTTTTTTTTTTTCTTACATTTTTTTTAATTTATTTTTTTATTTTATATTTTATTTACATTTAAGATGCCATCCCCTTTCCACATTTCCCCTCCCTAGAACACCCCTGTCCCATGCTCCCCCTTTCCTTTTATACGATTTTTTAAAAATGTTAATCAAAGGATTTATAAGTTTGATAATGCTCAATCAGAAGCATAACCCAATACCCAACCTAGATATAAAAACTATCTTTGACTGGTGGAGACATGTGAACATTTGCCTCCATGCCCCCTCTCTCTTTCTCTCTCTCATCACCTAGCTTCTCCTCTTCTTCATCTTCTCTCCTTGTTCCATCTCTTCCTCTCAGTACTCCTTCCCACTTAGCTCCTCCTACATATCACTCTTCCTGTTAAAATAGAACTTTTCTCTCAAAATACAATTAGAGCACGCTTATTCCTAATTGTACCACTGAGGTACAAGATAGTCCTAATACCCAGTCCATCATTCTATTGACTAACCAGAACCTCTGTCATCTCTTCTAACTAAAACACTTACTTTTGATCCTGGCTTTTTGGCTTTAGAATGAATGTCAGCTGAAAACCATCTACTCAGACCTTTTCTCTCAAAGTAAATAGCCAGGATTGGTTATGAGACTATAGGTCTTCAACCCCATCAGAAATCCAGAATGACTGAGTTAACTGAAGTTATGGGAAGCACTAAGCATAGCTTCTAAAACTTAGCCAATTTATAGAGACCACTGAACACTTGAAAAGCCCCTATACTACCGGACGTTGGAGCATCAACTCTTCAGCCTTCTGGCCCAGAATCATCTGACAGACCTTGGTGATGCAGGATTATTAAGGGCTGATTACTCTGTCTAGGCAGATATAATCAGTCGACTATTCTGCATGTGTGTCCTTTTCTGGACAGAAATTTGTAGATGGAGAGAGGCAATTCTTGCCTAGTGGCTGTCACTGCACAACTGGAGTATCTCCAAGGATGCTCAATTTCTTCTTAGAATCCACGACAGGAAGCTGTCAGGAGCAGACAGGTCTCTAATCAAAATGAACATTAATATATAAATATTTGTAGCGTCAGTTCTATGGACTTCTGATGTTTTGAAAACCAACTATCCATGTAAGGTAACCTGGACTGTTGTCTGTTCACTCCTCTCAGCTATTTCTAAATAAAATATGGAAAACACCCTAACAATAAACTCAAAACCATGAATTTGCTATAGTCCCTTAACTCATAGGTTAACCATCCCAAATCAGTTAAAAAAGGGCTGGGTCTAGGCCTTATATTCCTAAATGTGTTATACAGGCACAATGCCCATGAGAGTATCAATATTCATCTCATTTTTATATTAATAAGAGGCTCATACCAATGAAAACCTTAAATTTGAAATCAAAGTAAATTTTGTACCATTTAAGAAATTATAACTTCATCTTGATAATAATTATACAGATTTCTACCAATAGGTTATGGCTATGCAATAAGTCCTAGCTAATCCCCCCTGTTCCAACAAAACCACTACTTGTCCCTAGAAAGACAGACCATTATTAATCACATTAGTCCCCAAGCTCAGGGAATAGGGGCGCTGACTCTTCTTTAACTTCTTCAAGTTGATTAAGGGCGTTGAGATTTTAGAAGAGGGGTGGGGGGAAGAGTAAGTTGATAAGCCTCTGATGCTGTGTCTTCACTGAATCCAGATGGAATTCCAGGACATTGGAGGTTTGGGCAGGTCTGCTCAGTATGCTTGATGAGTAGATACACCAAGGCTGTGTATTATGCAATATACAATTCTCAGAACAAGTTTTAGTATCAAGAAAAAAAAATTTCCCACCCCCAGGGGGCTGACATTTTTTTTTAAAGATGTTGGTTCTGACGACTTTTTTTTTCGCTTGTTAAAATTGGTTGTAGTATTTACGTTTCAGATTTTATCCCCTTACCCTACTTCCTCCCACCACCCAGAAAACTCCTATCCCATCCCCCTCCTCATGCTTCTATGAGGCAGTGACTGCACCTACCCCCCCTCGCTATCCCCTCCCTGCCCTCACATTCCCCCCCCCTCCACTGTGTGTTCATTTTTTTTTTATGGGACCAAGAAACTACTCTCCCACCTATGTCCGACAAGGCCGTCCTCCCCTACATATACCTCTGGAGTCTTGGGTCCCTCCCTATGTGTTCCCAGGATGGTGGTTTAGACACTGGGGGGCTCTGGTTGTTTGGTATTGTTGCTTTCCACCTGGGGTCACTAACCCTTTCTGCTCCTTCAGGCCTCTCACTAAGTTCTCCATTGGGAAACCCCTGATCATATCAGTGGTTAACTGTGAACATTGTCCTCTGAGTGTTTTAGTCTTTGGCAGACCTCTAAGGAGACAGATATATCATGTTCCTCACATTATGCACTTCCAGCCATCCACAACAGTGTTTAGCTTAGGTGGTTGTACATGGGGTGAATACTCAGGTGGAATGGTCTCCTGATGGCCCCTCCTTCAGTTTCTGTTCCATGTTTTGTTTCCCTATTTGCTCCCTTGAGCATTTTTGTTTCTCGTTCTAAGTAGAACTGAGGCATCCCCTCTTGGTCTTCCTTCTTCATGAGCTTCATGTGGTCTGTGGGTTGAGTCTTCGCTAATCCAAGCTTTTGGGCTAACATCCATGGAGATATGTTTGTGTAACTATCTTCTTTTGGGGTTTTTGGAAGATTACTTTCTTGCTTTTTCTGGGTTGTAGTTTCCCTCCTTTTGTTGGAGTTTTCCACCAATTATTCTTTGAAGTGCTAGATTTGTGTTGAGATACTGTGTAAATTTGGATTTGTCATGGAATATTTTGGTTTCTCCATCAATAATGATTGAGAGTTTTGCTGGGTATAGTAGTCTGGGCTGGCATTTGTGTTCTCTTAGGGTCTGTATGATATCGGTCCAGGATCTTCTGGCTTTTATGGTCTCTGGTGAGAAGTCTGGTGTAATTCTTATAGGTCTGCCTTTATATGTTACTTTGCCTTTTTCCCTTACTGCTTTTAGTATTTTTCCTTTGTTTTGTACATTTGATGTTTTGACTATTATATGGTGGGAAGTATTTCTTTTCTGGTCTAAACTATTTGGAGTTCTGTAGGCTTTTGTATATTTATGGACAGCTCTTTCTTTAGGTTAGGGAAGTTTTCCTCTATAATTTTGTTGAGGATATTTACTGGTCCTTTTAGTTGGGTGTCTTCCCCCTCATCTATACCTATTATCCTTAGGTTTGGCCTTCTCATTGTGTCTTGGATTTCTTGTATATTTTGGGTTAATAGCTTTTTGTATTTTGCATTTTCTTTGACAGTTGTGTCAATGTTTTCCATGGTATCTTCTGCACATGAGATTCTCTCTTCCATCTCTTGTATTCTGTTGGTGATACTTGTGTCTATGACTCCTGATCTTTTTTTTTAGGTTTTCTATCTCCAGGGTATTGTCCCTTTGTGATTTCTTTATTGTTTCTACTTCCATTTTTAGATCCTGCATGGTTCTGTTTAATTCCTTTTTCTGTTTGGTTGCATCTTCTTGCAATTCCTTAAGGGATTTTTGTGTTTCCTCTTTAAGGGTTTCTATCTGTCTACCAGTGCCCTCCTTCATTTCTTTGAGAGTGTTATTTATGTCTTTCTTAAAGCCCTCTATCATCATCATGAGAAGTGATTTTAATTCTGATTCCTGCTTTTCTGGTGTGATGGGGTGTTCAGGGCTTGCTCTGATGGGGGAGCTGGGTTCTGATGATGCCATGTAACTTTGGTTTCTGTTGCTTACATTCTTGCTCTTGCCTTTTGCCATCTGGTTAACTCTAGTGCTGCCTGTACTTGCTGTCTCTGACTGAAGCCTGTCTTTCCAGTTATCTAGCTTGTGTTTGATCTCCTAGGGGTCCAGATGTCTCTGTGATCTTTTCCAGCTGCACTGATTACAATGGTACCTCTAGGATGCCTCAGGATATGGTGCCTCCAAGGTAGTAGTCCAGCTAGGTGTCTGCTGTTCTGGGTGCAGTGTCTCCTCTAGAATATCTCAGGATATGTTGTCTGATGCTCTGAGTTCAGTTGTTCCTCTGTGGCTCTGGGTTGAGTGGACCTTCTAGTATGTCTCAGGTGGAATCCGGGGTCCACAGAACAGCAGACCTGGCAGAGGTCTGATCCAGGCCTCAGATCTGAGAACTAGTTTCTAAGACACTGTCCAAGTTAGAGCGCCTGGGATCCCTGCTTCCTCTGGGTTCTTGGAGGTTGGGGACAGAGCTGCCACCCAAGATCTGCTCAATGCTCTGGCCCAGACCGGAAGGAACCAGTGTTCCGGGACGGGAGTGACTTCCTGGGTCCTTGTGGGTCCCAGTTACTCCCTGTTTATGGCAGGCCCTGCTGTCTGCTTACCTAAGATACTGTCTGAGTTAGAGCGCCTGGGATCCCCGCTTTCTCTGGGTTTTTGGAGGTTGGGGGCAGAGCTGCCACCCAAGATCTGCTTAGTGCTCTGGCCCAGACGGGAAGGGGATTTTCTGTTTTCTGCACATATGTTTTTTTTTTTCAAACATTTATCTTTGTTTTTAAAATGATGGAACTTTTCAACTAATGTTTACTTTTTTTTTTTTTTTTTTTGGTCTTCTAGGTAGTATTTTTTTTTGAGTTCATAATTTACAGATTCTCTTTACAGTCATAACTGACTAGTTAAAATAAAACATTGAGGATAATTTATCTGTTTCTCAGTGTTAGTGTCTGGAATTTGGCTATAAATAATGGGTTAATCGCAGTCATGTTTCATAGATAGGCTCTCAATATTGCTTTGTATATGACCTCTTAAGGCATGTGTTTATGACAAATCTATGAACTATCTATGTTTACTAAAGACTTCAGAGTCCCTTCCTTTAACCATGCACCCTACACTCTATCTTCTGCTGTCCTCCTACAGGGAGGGAAGTAATTTCATTCTGAATTCCCCCAGGGCAGCAGCTTTTTTTCCTCACTCTGTCTTTATTCCCCATCTGTTATTAGCCCCCAATATGGCCAATCTTGCCAGCCAGATTGTTTGTGGGGTGCCCTACCTTTGTTTTCCGTGTGTTGGAGTTAAAGGCTGGCCATCATGCTCTCTGGCATTTATGTGGAGACTAAATTTTATCTCTCTCTTTGAGTCTGAGAGTTTTTATCCTTTTCCTTCTTCTTTGACCTGTAGATCATAGCAGCTGTTCAGGCGTTCTGTCTTCTAGGGTTTAGTGTTTTGTGGTAACTTCTGAGTGCCAAGATATTCTAGTCTTGTTTTCTCTGCTCTTCTCAGTTACCCTGTCAATTCTTCTCTTGCATGGTTCTAGATCCATCTATTTGTACAGCACTCTTGCTTCTTAGCTTCATTTAGCTCTACTCTGTTTTTTTGTTATTTATTTTCTTCTGCTAAGTCTGGGTTTCATTAGTTTTTCTAGTTCTTTGAATACAATGTTAGGTGATTGTTCAGAGATTTTTAAATTTTATTTTATGTGCCTGTGGCTACCCTCCTTTTTATTCCATTTACATAGAATGCCTTATAGCCCTCCTTTGTTTTCAGTCTGTATTCCTAGAGGTAAAGTGAGAGTCTTGTGAGTATCATAGAGTTGAGGGTTGTATTTTAATCCAGTCAATCACTGACTTAATTTTGAGAATTTGAGCCATTTACATTTAAAGCAATTACCAATGAATAAAGCCTAACTTTGTGGGTAAGTAGTTTTCCTCTAATTGTGTGCTGCTGTGATCCCTTGCTTACTTGTTCAGTTTGTATGTTAAACATTTTTGCTTTGTGGTTACCATAATGCCTTTAAAGTTCATCCTTAGGTTATAGCAAGCAGTTTTGAAATAATGGCTATTTAGCATCGAGGAAAACAGAAGAATAACAGAAAAATAGAGAATACTCCTTGGTACTTGCACTATTTCTCTCCCATTTCTAACCTTTAATTCCCCCTTTACTCTTCCCATGTTGTCTAGCTCTTGATATATTATACTCTTCAAGTTGTGTGTGACAGGTTTATGTTCTGTGTTTATGGTAGTATAGAACTTTGAATTAACTGGATGCTTACTCTTTGTGTATTGATTATTTTATTTATTTACATTTCAAATGCTGTCTCCCTTCCCGGTCTCCCCTCTGCAAACCTCTACCCCCTCCCCCTCCTCTTTGCCTCTAAGAGGATACTCCCCACCCTTCGGACTCCTACTTCACTCCTCTAGCATTTCCACAGGACTAAGGGCCTCCCCTCCCACTGATGCCAAATAAGGCAATCCTCTGCTATGTATGTAGTGGGAGCCATGAACCCACCCGAGTATACTCTTTGGTTGGTTGTTTAGTCCCTGGGAGCTCTGAGGGGTCTGGTTAGTTGATATTGTTATTCTTCCTATAGGGTTGCAGTCCCTGTCAGCTCCTTCAGTCCTTCCGTATCTTTTTCATTGGGGTCCCCAGGCTCAGTCCAATGGTTAGCTGTAAATGTCTGCATCTGTTTTAATCAGGTGCTGGCAGAGCCTCTCAGAGGACAACCCTACTGGGCTCCTGTCTGCAAGTAGTTCTTGGCATCAGCAATAGTGTCTGTAGATGGGATGGATCTCAAGGTGGGGCAGTCTCTGGATGCCTTCTCCTTCAGTCTCTGCTTTTTTTTTTTTTTTTCCCTGCATTTCCTTTAGATAGGAACAATCCTGGGTTAAAATATTTGAGATGGGTGTGTGGCCCCTTCCCTCAACTCAGGGCCATATCTATCTAGTGGGGGTGGCCTCCTCAGGTTCTATCTACCCTACCCTCTGTTGGGTATTTTGGCTAGTATCATCCCCATTGGGTCCTGGGAGCCTCTCCCATCCCTGAGACTTTCTAGTTGTTCCCCATTCCCCCCCCCCCCCGACCCCCACTACATATTTCTGACCGGAGTTGTTGATGCCTGCCCTTCCAGCAGCTCTGAGAAGGCTACCTTCTTATTATTTCTGAATGTTTGTCCATGGCTCCTGTCTCCTTGCTAGGTATTGCTCTATGCCCAGGGCTTTTCTGGTCTGCAGCTGGTTCATTGCTTCCTCCTTTGTCTCAGTTGAAGCTGATTATTACTTCTTTGGGGCAGGAGCAGGAGTTGTCTCTGACTAGGACACCGTTAACACCATTCCTCTGGGGAGTAATAGGATGCTACTTATTGATCCCTAGGTGCTAACCCATGAAGAGTGGTCTTCCTCTTGCTGTCGGGCAGTACTGAGAGTTATGGCACTGCCTTGTGGCTTTCTGCCTATGACATGGAGAGCAAATGAAGTGCCATGTAGGAGATCAAAAAGTCCCAGTCTTAAATGGTGTCAGCTGACATAAGGGACAGATCTGTTTACTACCCAGTGGGCTCTTGACTTTGCCCTCTGTGATACTGCATCTGAGAAGTAAGAAAAGACAGTGGTTAAAGTTGTCATGTTAAAGATGCATAATGCAAGAGTCAAAACCACCGTGGAAAAGAAGATAATAGGTGATAAGCCAATGCAAAAGCAATAAGATAGACATAGAGATGTCCTCAATCCAAATGTTAAATAAACAAAGAATCAGATGACAGATTTAAGTCACTCCCATTAGTCACATTAAATATATTTGGTTTAAGTAGAAGACTTTGAAGACAGAAACTGTAGTATATCACTCACTTTTCTATTGCTGTGCTAAAACACCATGACCAAGGCAACTTGTAAGTATTTAATTGGGCTTATGGTTCTAGAGGGTTTAGAGTCCATGATGGCAAAGAGAAGGCATGGCAGCAGGAACAGCAGAGAGCTTACATCTCAAACTTTGAGCAGGAGGCAGAGGGCACTCTAGGAATGGGAATGATCTTTTGAAGCCTCAAAGCTCCCTGCACCCCAGTAACATGCATTTTTGGCAAGGCCATACCTTCTAGTCCTAATGCCCAAACAGCCACCAAATAAGGACCTACCCAGTATCTGAGTGCCTGAGGCTTATGGGGAGTGTCTCATGCAGGCCACCTCATGTAGTATCAAATTAAAAAAGTAAGAGCTTGTTGTGGTCCATGTGTACAAAACATAGTTGTAGAGAAAGCAAAATGATGAAAATCATGTGCTTTAGTAATAAGAAGCTGGGCCAGCTAGGCTACCAGGTGAAGAACCTAGAGGAAAGAATTTTACTAAGGCCCACGTCAAATAATAAAGAAAGGTGAGTACCCTGTGTGCATGGGCATTTATGACACTAATTACAGAGCCTTACAATACACAGAGCTAAAACTCACAACAAAGAAAACTAAGTTAACATTTGCTGCATATTTTAAACATAACTATTAACTAACTTGAACTAATTGACATTACAGAGCATTATACATACTTGAGCAAAGTATATGTGCAAAATGAACATGCAAAATGAACAAAAAAAATCTCATTATTAATATACATTCTTTAACCACAGAATTAGTTTAAAAGCAGAGTAAGGTTATTTTTAAATTTCTTCTAATATTTGGAATGAAAACATACACATTTAAATGACATGTAACTCAGAGAATGTATTAAAAACTTGAAAGTATTCCGAGAAAAACGATACATAAAACTCATATTAACATTTGTAGGAGCTGAGCAATGACTAACACATACTGTTCCTGCAGAGGATCTAAGTTTGGTTTTCAGCACTTAAGTTGGATGCTCTACAGCTGTGACACTCCAGTTTCTTGGGATCCAGTGCCCTCTTCCGGCTTCCATAGGTACCTGAACTCACTGTAGATGCATCCTATAGATGCAGAAACATAATTGAAAATGCGAAGTGTAAAGAAATGTGAGCTGGAGATAGAAGAGTGGTGGCAGGAAATAATGTAGTGATAAATTTCCGTATTAGAGTGGAAGAAAATACCTCAGCACACCCGGTCATGGCGCATTCAGTGGATAGCCCCCTGGGAGGCCTGATCTTCTTCTGAAGGGAAATGGAGGAGCAGTTGAGTGGATCTCAGGGAGAGGGGAGATGGGGGAAGAGTTAGGAGGAATGGAGGGAGGGGAAACTGTGATTGGCTGGGATGTATTGTATGAGAGAAGAGTAAAATAAAAAAGAAAGAAAAAAAGCCCCATGCCCATATTGGCCCTTTCATTACAAAAGTTAGGCACCCCTCAGCACCTCAGCAAGTTAAGCATAAACACTGAAGACAAAAGAGGTTAGCAAAAAACGCAGAAAATTAATAAAATGAAAATGAGTATTCAAAATAAAAAAAAAAAAAAAATTGAAAAATCTTTACCCAGATACGCTATGAAGAGATTCTAACTCTCTGGTGCCAGGAATGAGAGACTACAGATCATAGAGCTGGAAGCAAGCAAGTTTGAACAAGACTCTGGCCCTTCAGTGGAAATCAACAAATTTCCCTGGAGCTGTGTGCTGCTCAACTGAGAAGGGACAGCTCAGCCTCTAGTCCTGTGTCTAGGAGAAAACAGGACAAGAAATGGCTCATTCAAGTACAGAGCTCTTATCTCGAAGGGGACAAGAGACGGTTTATTCTGGAGCCAACTATGACTTGACCATGACCTGTGTACATAGATTCAGGTTACCCCAATCCCCAGGTTCTAATGTAATAATTTTGTGAAGTTTTACAGAACAAAGAAAGTCTTATGTCAAGGCACCTTTTAAAGACCTTGGTGGGCACATCAGGTGGGCAGACTACAGCTGAGGTGGGCATCTTAGCTATTGGCCTTTGATGCAGACCAAGCTCATTATTCTTTTTGGTAGGTGGAAGCTAGGCGCCTGTTCGTACATGTTAGGCCATATGCAGGACTAGGTAATAAATGGGGCTAAAATTGGCCTAGGACAGTTTGGCTCTGAACGTCCACCATTCTGGTCTCTATATCTGAGCATCTGTCAGATTTTGTAGTCATTGCTTCTACTGAGAACAGTCCTGTGTGTAAGAGGGAGCCACATATTATTATTTACCTTACATCTCAATTACAGCTTCCTCTTCCTCCTCTACCTCCCAGCCTCTCCCTCCTTCCCCCACTCATCCTTGCTCCCTGTCTCCTCAGAAAAGGGGAGGCCTTTCATGGATATCAACCAGCTTTGGCATATTGAGTTGCAGTAATATTACATGCATCTTATTCCATAGAGGCGAGACAAGGCAACTGGGTTAGAGGAAAGGGATCCAAAGTCAGGCAATGTAGTCAGAGAGAGCCCCTGTTCCCACTTTAGGAGTCCCTCATGAAGACTCAGTTATAAAACTGTTACATATGTGCAGACTGCCTAGGTCCATCCTATGCACGCTCTCTGGTTGGCAGTTCAGTCTCTATGGGCTGCTCTGGACCCAGGTTAGTTAATTCTGTAGGTGTCCTTGACCCCTCTGGCTCTTTCAATCCTTCCTTCCCACCTTTAACAGGATTCCCTAAGCTCTACCTAATGTTTGGCTGTGGGTGTCTGCACTAGTTTCCATAAGTTTCTGATTAAAGCCTTCTTAATTATAGTTTTGCTAGGCTCCTATCTGTAAGTATAGCAGAACGTCATAGATTGTGTCAGGGATAGGTTCCCTCTCGTGGCATGGGTCTCAAGCTGGATCATTGGTTGGGCTTTCCCTCAAATTTTGTGCCACATATCTTATAGGAAGGACAAATTGTGGGTATGAGGTTTTGCAGCTGGGTCGGTGTCCCAATCCCTCCATTGGAAGTCTTGCCTGGTTACAGGAGATAGCCAGTTCAGGCTCCATGTCCCCCATTGCTAGGAGTCACCATCATAGATTCCTCATTTTCCATTGTTCTAGGTTTCTAGCTCATCCCAGATGTGCCCCCAATCCAGTTGTCTCTCCCAGTATTCTCTCCCTCTGTCATCCTCCCACCTCACCCTTCTGTTCCCAGCCCTACAACTTCCCAACCCAGTCCTCTTCTCTGGGCACATGGGACTTGGGGAGCTAGCCTGGAGCAAAAGCAAGGTTGAGATATGCCCCAAACCCCCAAATCTCATCCTAGGACCAGTCTCTCCCAGGTCTCAGCCTACATGTTCCTACTTCCCCCACCCTTGAGGACAGTGGGATAGTCTTTGCCCAGATTCCAGGTTCAACTTTCTTTATCCTGATAAGAACCTGCTCAGCAGGTTCTTGGAATTCCTCTTCATGTAAATAAAGCATTCCCATCACCTCAGACCCAGCCAATAAAGTACACCCACTCTGAAAACTCCTACCCACTCTTCAATATTATCTATAAAGCCCTTGTTCACCCTGAATAAAGTTGAGCTGTCTCACTAAAGCTGTTTGGGGAAGTCATTCTGAGGTTTTCCCAGCCATCTGAGCCCTGCCCCTTACCTCTGCTCCCCTTACCCCCCTGACAACCTCGGAGGAAGTTGAGGCTGACACTTTTCTTTCACCCACCTCTCTGATGTCTAATCTATTTTTCCTTCTCAGATTCAAGCATACTCCCTTGGGCCCTCCTTGTTACTTAGCTTCTTTGGGTCAGTGATTGTAGCAGAGGTGTCCTGTACTTTATGACTAATATCCATTTAAAAGTGAGTACATACCACATCTATCTTTCTGGGTCTGAGTTGTCTCACCCAGGATGATGTTTTCTAGTTCTACTCAGTACTCCACTGTGTAAATGGAGCACATTTTCTTTACCCAATGTTTGGTCGAAGGACACCTAGATTGTTTCCAGTTTCTGGCTATTATGAATAAGGCTGCTATGAAGATAGTTGAGCACTTGTCCTTGTGGTTTGGTGGAGCTTATTTTGGGTAGATGCCCAGGAGTAGTACAGCTGGGTCTTGAGGTACACCTATTTCCAATTTTCTGAGAAACCACCAGACTGATTTCCAAAGTGGTTGTACAAATTTGCACATACACCGGCAATGACAGAATGTTCCTCTTGCTCCACATCTTCACCAGCTTGAGCTGTCACTTGAGCTTTTGATTTTAGCCATTCTGATTGGTGTAAGATGGACCCTCATAGTTGTTTTGATTTGCATTTCCCTGATGACCAAGGACTTTGAACATTTCTTTAAGTGCTTCTCAGCCATTTGAGATGTCTCTGTTGAGAATTCTTCTTTCACCAAGAATATAGTTCAAATCTATACCCCTTATATAGTCTTTTTTCTTCACTTGATAGTTCCTTTCTACTTTATCATTTTCAAAAATGCGAACAATATTTTCTTTTTAATAAGATTTCATTTTTAAATGAAAAAACCTGGGGAGTTACATCTAAAGATCGGGAAGCGTATGTATGCTATCATAAAGTAACATAAATGTAGGTAAAACAATTGAATAAGCCTAAGCTTGGTTAACAAATTTGCATTAACTGTGTGCCACAGATGGAAGTTACTGTAACAAGCACCTTGACACTGCTTTTACCAGTAAGCATTTACTGCTCATTTGAGCTCAGGAGGCGTCCATAGTATGAGAAAGATTTGAATTTTGCCAGCACAGTTCGGCAGAGCCTGGCTGATGGCTGCCATCCAGGATGACGGTACATCCTGTAGCAGTTCATATCTCAGGCAGTAGGAGCCTTTTGATGAACTTGCAGAACTAGAATTGAGGCAAGGGTCAAGGAGATAACACCCCAGTTAGACCTGTTTGTACATATTTCCTCTTTTTGAAAGCTGTAAGATTTAAATTCAAAAGCTTACGTTAATATCCACAAAAAGAAAGCTCCAGGACTAGGAGGCGGCTCAGTCTGTCTCTCCAGTGAAGTCACAGTGTCACACCGATTATAAACACTCTCCATTGTCTCGTTCAGTACTGTCTATTTAATTGGTTTGCTAGATAGGAAACTGAGTTTAAGGAGTCAGGCTGTTGGAGTTGAGACCTTTACACTACGAACTGAAAGGAATTTAAGCTTAATTTAACAATTATAATTCACATAAACATTTACTTACAAATTAATTCGGTACCATGTAAAATGTATACTTTTAAAAGTCTAAAGCAATAGTTTTCAACCTGTGAGTCATGACCCCTTTTGGGGTTGCATATCAGATATCCTGCAGATCAGATACTTACCTTATGACTAGTAACAGTAGCAAAATTACAGTTATGCAGTAGCAATGAAATGATTTTGCTGTAGTTGGGGGTCACCACAGCATGAAGAACTGTGTGAAAGGGTAGATGCCTTAGGAAGGTTGAGAACCACTGCACTAAAATAAAGTAAAAAACTTGACTTTTAAAGGCAGGGAGCCTGACCTGAGAGTTGACAAGGCTTCAAGCCAGCTGAGCAAGCACCAATAGCTTGGTTTTAAAATGTCCTTTGGTTTAATACAGACCAATTAGTCTAATGAAGATTTTTAAGATACATCGATTAGAAGTATTTTGATTAACATTAGTATTTTATGCTACCCATGACTATGAAATAACATTTGAAATAATTTTTCCTTTGAAATCTATTTTGGAAAAAATTCATTATTAAAATTTATGCATATAACATTGAATTCTATAATTTAAAAAATTTCATCTTATCATTCCAAGGAATGTTGTTTTATTTAAACAAATAACAGTCTAAGATTTCATAGAACACTTAATAGATTCAGATACTATTTTAATAGAGTATTAAGAAGTTTAGAGTACCCAAGATTTTAAGGTCATTTGTGTTTATCTGGCTTTTAATGTATCTCTAGAACACTCACAAATATGCACCACTGCACTTTGAATGGACATACCAAAAACATATAATAAAAACAATTTCAGGGCTGGAGAGATGGTTCAGCAGTTAAAAGCACTGACTGTTCTTCCAGAAGTTCTGAGTTTAATTCCCAGAAACCACATGGTGGTTCACAACCATTTGTAATGGGTTCCGACGCCCTCTTCTGATGTGTCTGAAGACAGCTACAGCGTACGCATATAAATAAATACATCTTTAAAAAATCTTTTTCAGTGCACAAAATGAACAAAAAGTTGAAGAGGCCAAAGGTTTCGCTACTTAGTTCTACTTTGGACACAAAATGACACATGAGAGCAGTTGACGTAGACACATATGATAGTTACAAGAAGTCCTGGTGCATCAAGTAAAAACAGCAAAGACCAAGCAGAAAATTCATCTCCATCTCTTTAAGGTGTGAGAAAGACTTAGTGACAAACCAACCAACCAACCATTTTGTGTTAACCATCTACTTCTGGGTATGGAGCCTTCCCTTAAGAGTTGTTTGTGTACATAGTGAGACTCTGTTGGAGAGAACTAGCTTTTTCTTTGTGAGCAGTTATTGGAGATAGTGTCTGGATTAGGGATGGGGGCTTGTGTGTTGTACTTGCTCTCAGCTAGGACTCCTATCTGGGTTAGACCTGTGCAGGCCCTGTGCATGCTGCCACGGCCTCTGTTAGTTCATGTGAGCATCGATTCTGTTGTGTCTCAAAGGCCTCCTTTTCTCAGTGTCTTCCATCCCCTCTGGCTATTACATCTTTTGTCTCCTCTACAGCAGTTTACTGAGCCCTGTAGGAAAAACATTGATGGACACAGGGGCATCCCTTTTAGAGCTGAAAGAGGAAGAAATCTTTCTAAACTCATCCTGAGGCCAGCATTATTCTAACACAAAACTGGACTAGGGCACAACAAAACTAGAAGCCATGTGTCTGCAACAAACCGACTGTTGACAAAGTTGAGAAAATCATAACTATGAGGAAGGCATTCTCTTTAATAAATGGTACTTAGAACACTCGGCATCCATATCCACAGTAACGAAATAAGCTCGCTCTATTGTACTGCATAGAAAACAAACAGGTAACATCAAAGAGCTCAGTGTAGTGCCGCAGAGGTGACTCAGCTGTTAAAGGAACTTAACAGGTTTTCTGAACGACTGGGTTCCATTGCTAGCACCCACGACTGGTGGTCCCTGCACTCACAAGGCCATCCCCACCCTCACATACACATACATGTACATATACATGCAGTTAAAACATTCTCTTAAAAGGACTTAAATATAATAGCAGAATGTGCTGGCTCGTTTTATATTCGCTAGATACAAGGTAGAGTTATGAAGGGAGAGAACTTCTATTGAGAAAATACCCCCATAAGATTTGACCTGTAGGCATTTTCTTAAGAAGTGGTATGGGAGGCTCCAGGCTATTGTGCGGGGGTGCCACCCATGGGCTGGTGGTCCTGGGTTCTGTAGGAAAGCAGGCTGAACAAGCCACGAAGGGCAAGCCAGTAAGCAGCATCCTTCCATGGTTTCTGCATCAGCTCCTGCCTCCAGGGTTTCTGCCCTGTGTGAGTTCTTGCACTGTCTTCCTTCGATGATGAACAGTGATGTGGAAGTGTAAACCAAAGAAACAATTTCCTTGCCAGCTTGCTTTTGGTCACGGTGTTTGATCACAGCAATGGTAGTTCTAAGACACAAAAACCCATAAAAGAACAGCAGGAAGGATGAGGAAAAGCTCCATGATGTTGCTCAGGTAGGATTCTTTGTTTTTAATGAATGGTTGGAAGCGGGATGCAACTTAGTTATGGTGCACTTGCTTAGCATCCATAAGGCTGGCAATCTTCAACACTACATAAACTGATAGGATGCCATGCACCCTTCTTCCCAGTACTTGAGAGACAGGGACAGCAGGGATATTGGAAGTTTGGGATCATCCTGTTGGATTTTAAAGATCTAAAACCATGGGACCCGCTCCCTCAGGGATACTCACAGATGGGACTCCCTGCAATCAAATGAGGTTTATTGATAAATTGATGAATTGATAGTGGCCAGTGCACCGGGGCCCCTCTGCTCGAGGGAACCCTGAGCTGAGGCAAAGGGTGGTTTATATATAGAGTTCACAAGGACAGTTAATTGCTTCTTGGACAGTATTAAAAAAGATTTCAAACAGCCATTCTGAAGCCTGGTTTCCATTCCCAGGCTCAGTTTCTAAGTAACTCAAATTTACACCTTATCTTTAAAAGAAGGTCAGTTTAAGTAGCTTCTGTTTACCCAGGTTTTATTGTGCTAAGGGCTCATAAACTCTTATCTTGGGTCTTTCTTCCTGGAATGTTTGTTTGAGTCTTTGAAAAGTGCTTCTCCCAGGGATGTGTCCCTGGGGGAAGTTAATATCTGAGTGTAAATCGAAACTCCAAGCCCAAGAATCCATTAATTATGAAATTACATTCTTACAATTCCTGGCTATAGAGAGAGTCCAAAGCCAGCCTGGGCTACATAAAACCCTGTCTCCAAGCAAACCAACCACAGCCTTGAGAACAGCAAATAAATGGGATCACATGAAACTAAAGAGCTTCTGCACTGCACAGGAAACAACCAACAGAGTTAAAAGGCAGCCCTATAAGATTTGATAAAGTCTCCTAAATTACGCATCCAAAAATATATAGCAAATAAGCAAACCAGCAAAAATGCTTTGGTTCACATACTGGGTGTGCAGACTTGTTTCCTTGGTCTCACCCTCTCTGATGAGAGATTCTAGCCTGCCTCAGGTTGGGCCAGTGCAGGATCTTCTAGATTGGAGCCAGGCCTGTGAGTGTGGAGATGGGGCAGGGGTGGGGTTGGTCCCTGTCTGCCCCTCTGTGAGTTCTGTACCTGTTTGTTTTGTGATGGTCTTTGCCGCCTCTAGAGCAGGACACCCTTGAGTGTTTTGTGGGCATCGAGTCTGTCATGATGAATTGCCCCAGTCTGTGCTCGTCTTAGGAAGTCCTTGGCTTCATTTCCGATGGTTAGGTTTTGGGGTGCAGCCTAAGGTTAGGTTTCAGAGTACAGCATTATTGGGTGGGAATTTATTTTCTTTGGTGACTCGTTCTCTCTTGACCTGCTTGTAATAGTTCCAAGAAGAAGCTTGGCATTGTTGTGATAGATTCCTTTATATGTAAACTGACATTTTCTTCTGCCTTTAAAAACATTTCTCCTCTCTCTGTCTCTCTCTCTTTCTCTCCTTCTTTCTTTCTTTCTCTCTCTCTCTCTCTCTCTCTCTCTCTCTCTGTCTCTCTCTGTCTCTCTCTCTGTCTCTCTCTCTGACTCTCTCTCTGTCTCTCTCTCTGTCTCTCTCTCTGTCTCTCTCTCTCTGTCTCTCTCTCTCTGTCTCTCTCCCCCCCCTTGTACTTTTGATAGCTTAATTTAATGTGTATGCCATGGGAGCATACAATTTAAAAGTCCTTTGAACTTCCTGGATCTGAGTGTCTGTATCTTGCTTGGCAAGGGAGTCCAGCCTTTTAAAATCATGACACCACATGAATAAAGGGCTTGCTGTGCACTCCTGAGGACCTGGGTTTGAGTCCAGCACCCATGTGAACAGTCAAATGAGGTGGCACTTGTAATCTCAGTACCAGGGAGGCAGGGGCAGTACTGAGGAGGGCTTTCTGGTCAGCCTGCCTCATCTAATCAGATAGCCCCAGGTCCCAATGAAAGACTTTGTCTCAAAACAACAACAACAAAAACAAACAAAAGATGTCCAGCTCCTGAGGGTTGACCTCTGGATTCACACCCATCCACCTATGTTCATTCTTGCATCACACCCTTAATCTTCCCTCCCAATCTCAGGTTCTAAGCAAGGAGTTTTGTTGTTGTTGTTTGGTATGTTTTGTTTTTGTGCTGGGCTGCACGCTTGACCTGTTGAACAAAGCCCCTCCTGGTGAGAGGATATTCATTTTGCTCTTAGCTTGTATAAAGCTATGCTATTCTGCAAGACCTCTGCCACACCCTCACTGTTTTCTGTTTTCTAGGCCCAGGCACTTTAGCAGAAGAGCTGCTGATTCCCCTCACTCCTTTCATTTTCCTGTGGGTTTTTTTTTTTTTTTTTTTTTTTTTTTTTTTTTTTTTTTTTTATTGAAATTCGCAAAGTGCATCCCCTCAGACACTTTGGGGATGTCACACCATGCATGAACCTTCATGAGACCGGAGAGCGGGGTCAAACTCCCAGAGGGCAGTGCTTTTATGATCATTCTTTCTCAAAACTGAGTGAAAAAAAAAAAAAACTCAGCCAAGAAACGAAGTTATCCCTCCCCCACCAAGACACTGACACATTCTCTATGAGAAATGTGACACATTGTAATTCATGCAGCAATTTTTGGTGGCTTGGGTGACCTGCAAGGACAGCAGAGGCACGGGTGCTTTGTGTGCTTTGTAGCTTACAATCATTTAGCCCAGTTTAGCTGAGAATCTTCCAAATTTCAAACAACTGGGCTCATACATATTTAACCTCTGAGCCTCCACTTACTTCAGAGTAGGATTTTTCTGAATCAGAGCCTAATTTTTCAAGATTGCCCCCAGCTAGGCTGTTCACTAGGATTAATTACAAACATGTGTTTATGTATTTAGTTATAATGAGTATCCAAATTACGTAGGAGCAACATATCCTGGGAAGATGTGTACTACCCACTACTCCGCAGGAATCACAATGGTACGTACTTACTCCACCCTTAAAAGGGACCAAAGATCTAGTTACTGAGATAACGGAGGGGTTACAGTGGTTACAAAGTCTGTTGGCCAGGCCTGGATGAGAACCCAGGATTGAGTAGGTGACAGAGGACATAGGGGGAAGATCAGTGCAGAGACACAGTCAATGTGGGGGGCGGTTATGGATCATTCAACTTTTAGAAACTTTGATAGTCTTGAAGATTACGAAAGTGGAGGGTTGTATGTAGAATGTCTGTAAGTATTTATATTAAGACACACCCCTTTGTAATGAAGAGAGATAGACATAGAAATATAGCAATGGAAGAGAATAGAATTGAAAAATGGGGGATGAGTAGAGCTTGGCATTGATGGGACACTTCTATCTCAGTACCTTTCCCAAGAGGAAGTCCAGGTTCTCACCCATTCAGGAATCATGTTCACAATTGTAAAGTGTTCGATACAATGTAAAAAAAAAAAAAGTTGCAATTTGGAAAAGTACATTTATCGGTGTCTCCTCTTTTGGTAGTATCCCAAGGACATGACTTTGGAGGCCTTTTCGGTGATTCTCACCCAGATGCTGGGGCTCAGTCTGGGAATATCATACGATGATACTGCGAAGTGCCACTGCTCAGAGTCCGTCTGTATCATGAATCCCAGGGCTATGTAAGTTCTTTGCTTATTTGTCAGTTTTGGTTCCTTTGTGTTACATGTTGTGTTTGCTTATAGCACAGGTCAAGTACAAGGGGAGAGAGAGAGAGAGAGAGAGAGAGAGAAAGAGAGAGAGAGTTTTCTCTGACTCCTGTAACTTTATTGAAGGAGTTTTCTGCTGGGGTTCATGGGGTCCTTTACCCACAAACTCTTGCCATCTGTAAAGAAGAATAATTTGATGTTTCCAGATGATGTTTTCCTTTTCTACTTTTGTTCCTTTTTATTTTTCTATTTTCTTTTAAAAAATAGTTTATTGTAAATGATGAATGTGTGTGTGTGTGTGTGAGCGCACACACACATGAGCACACATGGAGGCTGGAGGCCAGAGGACTTGGATCTCCATGGAGGTGAATGACACACAGCTGTAAGATTTCTGACTTGGGCTCTGGGACCCTAACTCGGGTCCTCACGCTCTCTTCACTACTGAGCCATCCTTCTAGTCCCCTCTTCTTTTTGTTTTTGAGGCAGGATCTCACTATGTAGCACTGGCTGGCCTGGAACTCACTTGTGGAACAGGCTAGTCCTAACTCACAGAGATCTGCTTGCTTCTGCCTCTGGGGTGCAGTGATTAAATCACGTGCCACCATATCCTGTTATTTACTTCTTTCTTGTTGCTCTGGCTAAGACTTCAAACGTTATATTGACTAAAAGCAGAAAAAGTGGGAACACTTGAACATTTGTTTCAGATTTGTCAAGAAAAGGTCTCAGTATTTTCCCATTTAGAAGGATGTTGGCTGTAGGTTTGCCTTACATAGTCTTTATTATGTTGAGGCATGTTCCAACTGTTCCTAATTTTTTCAAGACATTTATCACATCAAGATGTACTGCATTCATTGAAATGATTGTGTGACTTCTGCCTACAATTCTATTTTTAAGATACTTGGTATTGCTCTACATTCTTATGTTGAATCAATCTTGCAACCCTGGGATTAAACCAACTTAATTGTGACCCACTATCTTCTGAATATGTTCTTGAATTCTGTTTTCAAGTATTTTGTAGGGAAGTTTTGCATCTCTGTTTATCAGAGAAATTATTCTGCCTGTTGTACCATTATCCAGTTTTGGTCTGAGGGTAAGGTCGGTTTTATAGAACAAGTATGGAAATATTCCTTTTCTGTTTTGTGGAACCATTTGAAATCTTGATATTAGGAAATTTAGCAGGGAGTATATTTGATTCTGGGATTTTGTTTATGAGGAGACTTAATTACTCTCATTGTCTGTTACAGTTTTATATAAATTGTTAAATCTTTTGGTTTTACTTTTGCTAGATCATATGCATTTAAAAATTTATTTCTTCTAAATTTTCTGTATTGATCTTCTGGTTTTATTGGAGTCTATTTCTGTAATTCTCTTTTAGTCTTTAACTGGACTAACTTGAGTTTTCTCTTTTATTTTGTCAGTTTAGACAAAAGCTTGTCAATCTTGTTAATGTTTTTGAAGAGCCAGCTGTGTGTTTCACTACTTTAATTTACTTTTATTTTAATTTCGTATTATTTTAGTTTTTGTTTAAATTCTTCTCTGATCCTCATTACTTCTTGCTGTCTAGTGCATTTGGGCTTGGCTTCTTATTTTTCTAGAACATTGAGATACAATATTAGGTTATTCGTGACCTCCTTTTATTGTTGTTTTTACTGTGGGCACTTATAACACAGGCAGTCCTTTCAAGATGGATTCCAGGCTCCAGTGGGTTCTGCTCTCGCTTTCATTTTATTTGCATTTAATTTATTTTAAGTAACCAAATGTATTGTGGTGGATAAAATCATGTGACCTCCCCAAGAATGATTACAAGCACTGAGCACTTCGGAGTATTTGCTATCACCAATAAACAACACAAAGCTAACATATACTATGGAGTTATGCTTTGAGAGGTATACTGCTGATAACAGTATATGAATTCCTTTTTAGGCAATTTGCAGGTGTGAAGTCATTTAGCAATTGCAGTCTGAATGACTTTGAACACTTTAAATTGAACGAGGGTGCCAAATGTCTGCAGAATAAGCCACAGATGCAAAGGCATCCAAGAGCAGTCTGCGGAAATGGCCAAGTGGAGGAAGGTGAATCTTGTGACTGTGGCACTGAAGAAGTAAGTGTGCCATCTCAGGAAACTTGTAACAAATTCATTGCTTCAGCTCTTCTTCTTTTTCTTATTTTTCTTCCTCCTCCTCTTCTTCTATTCTTCCATTCTTCTATCTTCTTCTTCTTCTTCCTCTTCCTCTTCCTCTTCCTCTTCCTCTTCTTCTTCTTCTTCTGTGCTACATTTCTAAATTATACAGAGCACTATGCATAGTATTACTATGAACAATGCAAACTTTAAGAACACTGGTGTGCACAGTACTCCCCATTGTGCTTTCTAAAATATCGTTTGGGTTCTACCACCTGAGGGGTCTGAGCAACTTCAGAATGTGCTGCAAAACAGATGGATTGGCACAAAGGACTGAAGGTACCATTTAAGTGAAACACATGAGTGCTTCTAAATCTTTGCCAATTTCATAAATATGTTTGAGTTCAATCTGTCATCAGCCCAGTATGTAATTTTTAGAATGTAGCTTTCCCACGGCATCAGTAGTCTGTTTGAGGAATTTGTATGTGAATGCTGAGTCCAGAGTACAGTGCTTCCTGGCAGTGCAGTTACTCTAGTGATAGCGCAGACCTCCTTAATCATCATATAGACATAGCAGGGCTTTTCATATCATAGGCATGAATTGCCCTCCTTAATCGGTATCCTGGTTCTTGGGTTGTGGGTTCAGCCACGCCCCCCAGAACACAGGGTCTGATCTCCATTCAACCTGCGCCCTTCAGTCATGTAGGATGCAGGTAGAGGGAGTGATTGACAGGTTTCCATCTCCAGAGATTAAAATATTAATGAGTTATCTAAAGGCCAGGGGGCGTAGCTAATTAAATTATTTCCTCCCTTTTTCCCCCTCCCTATAAAAGCCAGGCTCCCCTGGCTTTTGGGGGGGGTAGGGAGTGCAAACCATCTACACCCATTCACCACGCCATGAACAATAAAAGCTTTGGAAAACTGGACTCCACGTGTCTCCTGCGCCTACCACCAGGTTCCCAGCCTTTGGAACCCTGAACCTTCTCAATGCAGCCACAGGCCTGCCCTCGGTGGCTGCATGAATGTGGGACCCTCCTCCGGCAGTGTGGGAAGCCCGCCTGAGACCCCGCTGTCGGACTCCCCCCCCCCAGGTGTTTTTTTCCCACACATAGGCATGAATTGCTGGTTTGCATATGCCATCAAAAAAGATTGCTACTATTTTGCAAAACAAGTCCTCCTCCTTCACTCTTACTGATCTATTTTAAATCAATTTAAAAATCATGTAATAAAAGGGACTAATCACACAGTCGGGATGACGAGCCTGACAAGTGTCAGATACAAAATCTGACGATCTGAGCCTTCTCTCACCCTTCTTGGGTTTCCCCATTTGTGTTCGTCTCCCATCAGCCTGAGTTATGAGGCCTGTCAGAGCAGTTCACCTCAGCTGAGCTGGTTGGTGTAGCATCTGCTTCTTTTATATCTTTTTTATATTTTTTATTTTATATCTTTTCTTTCCTCCCTCTCTCCCTCCCTCCTTTCCTCCCCCCTTTTTTTGTGTAGGATTTCTGAGATTTTTCCACATTGCATCATGCCATGGTGGTTTTCACCTTTATTTTGTATAGGGACCCCACAGCACACTTTCTCCCACTTACAAAACCACTGACTGTGACACAGTAGTGTCCCTGCCTTTTCTGTGACACAAGGGTGTGTCCATGCCTTCTCTGTGACACATGAGAGTGTCCCTGCCTTCTCTGTGACACAGAGCATGCCCCTGCCTTCTCTGCATGTGTCTGCTTTCTTTGTGACACAGGGGCATGTCCATGCCTTCTCTATTTTGCCCAGTGCTCCCACTGCTCTGTTAGTGCCATGGTGTTTGATGTTATAACTTGTTAGTATATTTAGTCCTCAGGTAGGGTGGTACCTTCCTGTTTCATTTCCTATGTTGAGGATTTATAGTCTTCTGTGATGCTACAGATATTTTAGATCCTCCCCCCATTTCTCTAAAGAATGTCCTTGTTAGTTTGGTAGGAATGTTGTTGGTGCTTTCTATCGGTTTGGTCAGTATGAGCATTTTATCGATGTCAATTCTTCCAGTGTTTGAAAGTAGGATTCCCCACTTTCCCCGCTTTCTGTGGCTTAGTCACGTTCTTGATTAGATTTATCCCTGTGCATTTCCTTGTAGGGTTGTGTGTATGGGATTGAGTTTGTGAGTTCTTCCACAGGTATCTGTTACTTGCGCATGGAAAAGGCAGTGCTGAAGTATCATTTGCAGAAAACAAAGATTATCATATTAGGTGAATTAAGCTCGTCTCAGAAAGACAAGTATAGCACATTTCTCTCTCCTATGTGGTTCTTAGACACTGTATAAGTGCATAACCATGTATGCATATATTACATGAAAGAAAAGTTAATCTGGAGAATAAAGGAGACTTATAGGGGAGAGGAAGAGTGAAGAAGCGGGGGTAGAGGAGTGGAGGAGGGCTATGGAGGGGAATATGTTCACTGTACAATATATACTTCTGTGAGAACATCCTTACATCACATTGCAATATATACAGTGACTGAATACAATGACAAAATGTTAGACATACTAAAAATGTACTGAATTTTGTATTTGCATATTTACTTGTCTATCAGTTGTTTTTTCCTTTTCCTAAATGTCTGATCATGTTTTTATTTTGTTAAAATGTGTATTCTAACTTTTTTCTTTCCTGTTTGGAAGCTCTTAATGTGTCTGTTATCTTAGTATTTTGACTAAGACATCTGAAGAAAAGTGATGGAGTATGGGGAAAAAAATCTCACGTGCGGGGGTGGGGGATGAGGGAGTCCGGTGGCCGGGTCCCACGGAGGTCTGGCATCAGGGTCCCGGGCGGGCTTCCCACGCTGCCAGCCAGCGGAGGGTCCCATATTGGTACAACCAAAGCGGGCTGGCGGTGGGTGGCTCAAGTTTCCAAAGGCTGGGAATCCGGCGGTGGCAGATCAGGCGACACGTGGAGTCCGGTTTTCCAAAGCTTTTATTGTTCATGACATGGTAAATGGATGTAGGTGGTATGCGCTTCCCCTGCCAAAAGCCAAGGGAATCTAATTTTATAGGGAAAGGGAAAAGTGGTGGCGCACGCCTTTAATCCCAGCACTTGGGAGGCAGAGGCAGGAGAATTTCTGAGTTCGAGGCCAGCCTGGTCTACTGAGTGAGTTCCAGGACAGCCTGGGCTACACAGAGAAACCCTGTCTCGAAAAACCAAAAAAAAAACCCAAAACAACAACAACAAAAACAAACAAACAAAAAAAAAAAAAAAAAAAAAAAGAAAAGAAAAGGGGAGGGAATAACTTAATTAGCTACGCCCTGGCCTTTAGATAACTCATTAATATTTAAATCTCTGGAGGTGGAGACCTCAACCTGTGTTACGTGATTGAAGGTTGCAGGTTAAATGGAGTTACGTCTTCCAAGGCCCAACAATGGAGTTGTCTTCTGGTACCACACACCTCGAGGCATACCTCAGAGTTTTCCTACTCAGTGTGATTGGGGCTCTGGCTTTCTTTTTGAGGTACAGGTTATTCCTCTGTGTGGTGGTTTGTATATGCTTGGCCCAGGAAGTGGCACTGTTAGGAGGTATGGCCTTGTTAGAGTAGGCATGGCCCTGTTGAAGTAGGTGTGTCATTGTGGGTGTGGGCAATAAGACCCTCATCCTACCTGTCTGGGTGTCAGTCTTCCACTAGCTGCTTTCAAATGAAGATGTAGAACTCTCAGCTCCTCCTGCTCTGTGCCTGCTTGGATGCTGCCATGTTCCTGCCTTGATGACAATGGACTGAACCTCTGAACCTATAAGCCAGACCCAATTAAATGTCCTTATAAGAGTTGCTTTGGTCATGGTGTTTGTTCACAGCCCTAAAACCATAACTAAGACACTCTATATTTAATTTTTGCTATTTTTTTTAATTATGGAGTCATGTTGAACTTTGGGGGTATTTTGATTGGGATCCCATTGAATCTAGTTGCTTTTGGAAGATGGTCATTTTCATAATATTAATTATATAGATAAATGAACATAGGAGAATCATTCTGTTTTCTGTCCTCCTAAATACCTTTCTTCAGAGAGTTGAAAGTTTTCATTTTAGAGGCCTTTTGATTGCTTGGTTAGGTTTATTCAAAAGTTACTGTCTTTGAGGCTATTTTAAATGGGAGTATGTCTGTGACCTCTTTCTGAGGAGGTTTGCTGTTGATGTATAGAAAAGCTACAGAGTTTTTAAGTTGATATTGTATTCTTCCACTTTGTTGAAATTATTGATTGATTCTAGAAGCCTTCTGGTAAAATTTCCTGATCTCCTATCATATTGTTTGCCATCAGGGGTATTCTAACTTTTCTTCCTATCTGCATCCCTATGAATTCATGTTATGAACTTAATGCTTCACACAGTGCTTCAAGCACTATACTGAAAGGGAGTTAAAGGGTGTGGACAGCCTTGTTTTATTCCTGACTTCAATGGGACTGCTTCAAGTTTTTTTCTACTTAGGATGGTGTTGGGTGCGGGTTTGTCATATGGAGCCTTTATGTTGAGGGAGGGTCCCTCATGTCCTATACTCTCTAGGACTTCTATCATGAAAACAGGTTGGATTTATTTTCATCGAAGTCTCTTTCTCCATTTACTGAGCCTATTTATATGATTGATTACACTTATTGATTTACATCTGTTGAACCATCCCTGAATTTCTGATCACAGTGGATGACCTTGGTAAGTGCTTGTTCTAGGCTGGCTAGTATTTTTGCACCTATATTCATCAGGGATGTTGGTCTGTTTTTTGATTTGTTTTGTGTGTGTGTGTGTGTGTGTGTGTATACCTGGCTTTGATATTAAATTAATACTGGAATGAGCTTGGAGGAGCTCTTTATGTTTCTATATGTTTTTTAAAAAAATAAATTAAGAAGCATTTATTGCAGATCTTCAAAAGTCTGATTGGATTCTGCTGTGACTCCATCTGCAGCTCAGCTATTTTTTTTAACTTGGGAGGTTTTTTTTTTTTTAAATAAGTATTTTAATTTCTTCATTTGTTATGATCTCTTTAACCTTGGTGGTTTGGATGAATGTGGAAATGAATTCACTCCTTTTAGGTTTTCCAGCTTCAGAGTACAGCTTTTAAAGTATTTCTTTACAACATTCTGAATTTCTTTGTAGCATTTCTGATAATGCTAATTTGGATCCTCTTTTCTTTCATCTAGTTGGGCCAAGCTTCTGTCAATCTTGTTTATCATCGAAAAGAAGGTGGGTCTTAGAGTCATTGATCCCTTGCGTTGTTTTATTTGATTTTGCTCCATTAACTTCTGCTCTGATTTTTATTGTTTCTCATCATCTGCTGGCTTTGTCTTTGATTTTTTCTCCTCAAAGTTTAAATTGCATCATTTATTGCTATTTATTGGTGCTCTTTCTGGTTAATTTTCTAATATGAATTTTCATTGTATTCTATCCCACCTCACATCTGAGATCCTTCCCACTCTCTCCCTAACTCACTCAATTTTGTTTTCCCTCCCAACACAAAAAGGGGAAAGCAAATCAAACCAATAAACAAGACAAAAAGTACCGAAAGAAAATGAGAAGTACACAAACCCGTAGAATCCATAAGAGGATGACTCCTGGGCATGGGGCCTGCCCCGGAGTCTATTTGATATACCTAGTGTCACTCAATAAAAGAAAACTGGTTTTCCCTTTCCAAAACATATCAACTGCAAAGAGCTTCTTAGTAATGGTGAGACTTTGTGTCCACTTCTCTTCAGTGCTGGGATTTTGTCTGATGAACTTGTGCAGGTCTTGTGCATGCTGACACAGTCTCTCAGAGTCCATATGCATATCAATTTTGTTGTGTCTGCTTTTGTGGAGTCATCTACCACCTCAGAGTCTTACAATCTTTTTTTTTTTTTTTTTGCTTGATCAATCTGTTTATTGTCTTTATGAAAAAATCTTCATAGAAAATTGCTTTAGCTTTCAGCAGCCCGTTCCTGAGCTCTGAGGAAGCTTGCCTTCTTTTGAGCAACCCAGTCTTTCTTCTGGGCAAAAGGCAATTTGGGATGATTCCACCTCTTCTTCACTTCTCTCTTGGGCTTCTTCTCATCGACTGGATTCTCTCGGATAGCCGCATGAGCTTTCTTATACATCTCCTCCATGTCTGGAGTTACATTGTTGTTGATGTACTGCGAGAACTGTTTCTTATACGCATCTTCCTCTTCCTCCATTAGGTGGCGCATGTAGTCTGCCACATTCTGACCCATGATGTGCTTCCGATGCACCTCTGCATGGAACTCCTTGCTTTCAGAGTCATAACCAGGGAATCGTTTGGTACTATGAGGGTAACAAGCCTCCATCCACAGCTACCTTCAGGGTCCTGAAAACTTTATTGCCAGTTGTAGTTCGGGCAAGACCTGCATCCAAATAGCAAGTGAAGGCACCAGGCTGATCATCAATGCTCTCCACGTTGTATTCATTTCCATTCACCTCCACTTGGCCTTCATAGATCTTGTCCATGCCAAACCTATCCAGAAGCCTGCGAGCCAGCAGCAGGCCAGTGCAATAGGCTGCAGCATAATTTGTCAGGCCAACGTTCACACCGTATTTTGGAAGTTCATGTGCATATGCTGTGCAGACGATCATATCCTTTTCTATGTGGACATATGCAATCTGGCAGATGATATCTCTGTTAGTTACACGAACTATCATCCCATATTTGGGTGTGTTGTACTTATTCTTGTCCTGGATCACCAATCGTTTCCGTGCATAGTAGTCAGTTTTACCCTCTCGTCGCCTTCTAAATCTCACTTGGAATCTTTTAAAGTAGGCCTTATTCTTGACAAGTTTCAGGAACCCCATCCTGCGGAACAGAGACCAGCAATGGCGGCTCCACACAGACCTGCTGAGTCGGCCGCTAGGGGGAGAAAAGACCCTCTTACAATCTTTCTGCCTTCTCTTTCTGTATAGCTCCCCGAGTCTTGAGAAGAGGGTTTAATATAAGAATCCCTTTTCGGGCTGGATACGCCAAAGTCTCTTATTCTCTGCACATTGTCCAGTTGTGGGTCTGTTTGTTGACCACCAGCCACCGATGAGTGCTGAGTGATGCACTGATCTATGGGTGCGAAAATGTCATGAGAAGTCACTTTATTGCTAAGCATCTTAAGCCGGATTATCACAGTGTATGCTCCCCTGGGGTCCATGACCCATTTCATCGCGGTTGTCTGGGTTCCATCTCATAAAGTGGATCATAAATCTAATTTTTAAAGTGGGTGGTTATTCTCATAACATTTGTGCCATTATTGCATATCTGGCAGGGAGATGGCTGCTGTAGGTTTATAGCGAGCGGAATAACTGATGATTGCCTTTGTCCCTCGATAGCTTACAGAGTGCCTCCCAGCATTATATTATGAAGGCTTGTCATAGGGATGAAGCTTCTAGTTGATCACGATCTCAGTTTATCCGTGTTCAACATAGTAAGTTAGGTGTTGTCTTCAGCAATAGGGCCTTACCATTAGATTGTGGAGAGTGTAGCCTGAGATATTTGGGGGACTCTATGGGACTACTTTAGTCCATGACTCAATAAAATGTAACTCATCCCTAGTAATGATGGTTTTACTTAGTGGCATTAGATGCCTAGTTGGGGCATTGGCTTCCTCATTTTGTGGTGACTCCATTTAAATTCTTTTCACACACACACACACACACACACACACACACACACACACACACTGGCTGGTTTTGTGTGTCAACTTGACACAAGCTAGAGTTATCACAGAGAAAGGAGCCATCCTTAAGGAAATGCCTCCATGAGATACAGCTCTAAGGCATTTTCTCAATTAGTGATCAAGGGTGGGAGGGCCCACCCCATTGTGGGTGGTGCCATCCGGGGCTGGTAGTCCTGGGTTCTATAAGAAAGCAAGCTGAACAAGACAGGGGAAGCAAGCCAGTAAGTAACACCCCTCCATGGCCTCTGCATCAGCTCCTGTTTCTTGACCTGCTTGAGTTCCAGTCCTGACTTCCTTTGGTGATGAACAGCAATGTGGGGTGTAAGCCGAATAAACCCTTTCCTCCCCAACTTGCTTCTTGGTCATGATTTTTGTGCAGGAATAGAAACCCTAACTAAGACATATGGAAACTTCTACAGTAGTAGGGTTCCATATGGGTTTTCAAAAGCCCCTTAATATTATCTGTTCCTCTGCATATTTGCTCCTTTACTCTTGGTTCCTACCTCTCCCTATTCTAGTTTCTCCTTTATTACTCCATAACACTATTCTGGTTCGCCTTCCTTGGGAGATCCAGCCCTACACCCTGGTCCCTTAAGAGGTACCTATGGCTATTCTAATTGAAGCACACATATCTAAATATTAAAAGCTAACATTCTCATATAAGAGAAAATATGAAATATTTGTCTTTGGAGTCTAGATCACCTAACTCAGGATGATTGTTTCTAGCCCTCAACTCTACCTGCAAACCACAGAATTCTATTTTTCTTAACAGCTGAATAATATGTTATTGTGTAAACATGCCACATTTTTATACCCATTCATTAGCTGATCATCTAGGTTGTTTCCAGTTTCTGGCTATTTATGAACAGAGCATCAGTGAACGTGGATCATCAAGTATCTCTTTAGTAGGATTTGGAATCCTTTGGGTATATGCCCAAGAATGGGATATCTGGATCTTGTATCTGACGTGCAGAATCTTTCAGCTTCATGAGGTACCATTTATTAGCCATTGGTCATAATGCCTATGCTAGCAGTGTTCTTCTGTTGAGAAAAATCCTTTTCTGTGATGGTGAGGTCAAATCTATTCCTCATTTTTTATCATATTCAGGGTGTCTGGTCTTATGTTGATATCACTAATCCATTTGGAGTTGAGTTTTGTTCTGTGAATAATATGAAGTATTCTTCTTCTAACTCCAGCTATTTAGTTTGACCACCACCATTTGCTGAAGATGATGTCTTTTCTCCACTGTATATTTTTTACTTCTTTCTCAAGGCTTGTATGTCTATAGGTGTTTTAACATATGTCTGTATCTTTAGTAGATTCCACCATTCAACAAGTCTGTTTTTGTACCAATATCATGTTGTTTTAAATCACTGTATGTCTGTAATACAACCTGAAATCTGTGATGATATCTCCAGCAGTTCTTTTGTTACTCAGGACTGTTTAGTTATCCTGTTTTTTTCCTTTGTGTGTGTGTGTGAAGTTTCAGATTTTTTCAATTTCTGCGAAGAATTATTAGGGATTGCATTGAATCTATAGCTTGCTTTTGATAGGATGGCCATTTAAACAACATTAATCCTACATGAACAAGAGTTGTCTTTCTTCTGGTATCTTTTAAATTTTCTTCAATGTCTTCAAGTTTTTATTATGTAAGTTCTTTATTCGCTTGGTTAAATATTCCCAAGGTATTTTTTGTTGTTGTTGTTTTGTTTGGTTGTTTTTTTTATTATTATTAATTTTTAGACTAACCTGGAAGGCACAGTTCCCCTGATTTCTTTCTCAGTATGTTTGCCATTTGTATATAAGGAGTTTTTGAGTGTTAATTATTTTTATTTTATTTGTGACTGAAAATAAAGTTATTTTCACATAATATATTCTGCTCATGTTTCTTCTATCACATCTCCTATGTCCTCCCTATTCTTCCAAATCCATGCCTTCTTCTTCTCCATCTTAAGGCAAATTAATAGACAGACAAGGTTAAAACAAAATGAACAAACAAATAAACAAAAAGAAACTTAAAAAGAGCATGAGAAACACACACAGAGAGAAGAGACACAGACACACGCAGAGAGACACAGACATACACACAGACACACAGACACACACACACCACACACACACACACCACACACACACACACACACTCATTAAAGCTCAGAACTAAAAACCGTAATACACAAAAAGGTTTTTTTTTTTTTTTTAAAAAATACCAGTAATGTGCAAAAGGGTTTTAAAAAAAAAAGGCCCAGAGGAAGCAATACAAGGCAAAAACATCTCCAGAAATACCCCTGAGTTCATTTTTTGCTCACCATTTACTGCCAAGCATGGATCCTGACCTTAACTGTGGTTTGTATATACAGGGAAACTCCCTTGAGGAAATTTTTCTTTTGCAAGTGGTTGTTAATTGCCAATAGCTTCTTGGTTGGGGATGGGAGCTTGTGTTGACTTCTCCCTTTCAGTTCAGAGACCCTGCTTGGCTTGGATCTGTGCAGGCCCTGTGCATGCTGTCATAGTCCTTTGTGAGTTCATGCGTGTGTCAGTCTTGTGGTGTTGGAAGACACTGTTTCTTTGGTATCATCGCCCCTGGCTCTTACAATCTTCCTACCCACTCTTTGGCATTTGTCCCTCTGAGGAGAGGGATTTGATGGAGACATCCCATTTAGGACTGAGTGTTCCATGGTCTCGTACTCTCTGCACATTGTGTGGTCTCTGTGTTTGTTCTCATCTACTTTAGGAGAACACTTAGTAGTTATTTTATTGCTATGTTCCTCTGGCAGTATATGGTTTGTTGCTAGATCCATGGCCTATCTAGTCTCAAATTCTTGGCTACATGATCAGCATCAGACATGGGTTCCATCATATGTAGTCTTAAATCGAGCCAATGGGTGGTTACTCCCACAACATCTGTGCCACTGTTGTACCCCTGTGCAGTGACCATGCAGGCTGGCCGCCATTGTTGATCAAAGGGTTTTGTAGCAGAGTAAGTGTTAACCTTTCTCCTCTGGTTAGTGTGCAGAGTACCTTCCAGTACCATGAATGTCAGTCAGTAGGGATGATGGCTCTAGGTAGTCACCAGCTCAACTTCTCTGTGTTCAGTGAGATAGTTAAGTGTTCTCTTCAGCAATAGAGCCTTGCCATCAAGTTCATGGAGAAAATAGCCATGGCAGCAGCTTAAGTTTGTTGGGGGCTTTCATGGGGCTTCTTGGGTTAATAATTTGATAAGATGTAACACATTCTTGGGACTGGAGGTTTTATTTGGTAGCAAGAGATGTTTAGTTGGATCGTTGTCTCCTCCATTTTGGTGATTCCATTTAAATTTCTTTAATATATGTATATATTTTAAGAAGTTTCTATTGTAGTAGGTTCCTATATGACCCACTAAATGGCCCCTAATGTTAGCTGACCCTCCCCATATTACCTCCCTTACCTTGCTTTTCTAGCCTCTTCTCCAATTAATCCTTCTGTTCCATTCTCCCTGTTTCTTTATAACTGTATATTTTATTTCTCTTTACTTGGGAGATCCTTCCCTCCCTGCATTGTTCCTTACTCTGAATAACCAACCTCTGTGGTTATTCAGATGGTATCATGCTTTTCAAAGGCTTAAAAACTAACATCGGCATATGAGAGAAGACATACTATATTAGTCATTTTGAACTGGGTTATGTCACTCAGGATTTTTTTCTAGTTCTATCCACTTACCTGCATATTTCATGATTTTGTTTCTTTCTTTCTTTCCTTTTTTTTTTTTTTTTTTAAAAAGTAACATTCCATTGTGTAAATGTACCACATTTCCTGATACGTTCATTCATTGATGGACATATAGACTGTTTATATTTTCTACTTATTAGGAATAAAGCATCAGTGAACATCACTGAGCAAAGGTCTCTGTAGTATGATGTAGAGTCCTTTGGGTCTGTACCCAAGAGTAGTATTGCTGGATCTTGAAGTAAATATATCCCTAGATTCTTGAGGGACTGCCATACTGACTTCTATAGTAGCTATTCAAGTTTGCACCCCCACCAGCATTGGATGAGTGTTTCCCTCACCCCATATCCTTGCCAGCATCAGCGATCATCTGTCCTATTGATCTTGGCCATTCTGATTGGTGTAAGATAAAATCTCAAAGTAGCTTTGATTTGCATTTTTCTGGTGACTAAAGATGTTGAACATTTATTTTTCATCTTTTGAAAGCCTTTTTGAATTAAATTGGGTTATGTGTTTTCTTAGTGTCTAGTTTTTTTTTGAGTTCTTTGTATATTTTAGATATTAGCCTTCAATTGGGTGTGTAGTTGTTAATTTTTTATCATTCTGTTACCTGTCACTTTGTCCTTACCAATGAGTTCAAGACTATTCCTTGCTTTCTCTTCTGACAGATTCAATCTATCTGGCCTTATGTTGAGGTCTTTGATCCATGTGGAGTTGAGTTTTGTGCAAGGTGATAAGTATGGATCGATTTGGGTTCTTCTACAAGCAGCCGTCCAGTTTGACTATGTGCTGTTGAAAATATCATTTATTCCAGTTTTATCTTTCCAGATCTTTTTGTCATGCATGAAGGGGCATTGGATTTTTGTCAAAGGCCTTTCTTCATCTAATGAGACAATCACATGTTTTTTGTCTCTCTGTTGTTTTATAAAACTAAATTCTGAACGTTCAATTTTCCAAATGAACTCAGGAGCCAGACACTGTGGTGAAAACCTGCTAGTTCGGAGAGGCAGAGGAAGCACCCAGCTGACCTTCCTATTCCATTGATGTCCTGGGAGAGGGGTAGGGTGGGGACAAAACTTTTTCTCCTTCCCTAGGCCGTCTTAAATGCCCTGAAACTCAAAGACCCTCCTTTCTTTCTGCTTACTTATGTTCACTCCCTATCAGCTGATGACTTGCTCCACCTCTTGACCTATGGTTGACTTTATTTAGCTCTTGGATCAAAGGTGCTTTCTCTGGGTACAGTAGACAAGGCTGTTGGTCATGGTCTTTTACAACTTGGGATGCATTGCTCCAAACTCTCCTGGCTTTCAGCTTTCATTGAGAAATATTCTGATGTGTTTTCCTTTATACATGACTTTTGTTTTCTTTTCTCTTACAGATTTTAATAGTTTTACTTTGCTCTAGATATTTAGTATTTTAATTATGCTATGCTGTGGTGTGTGTGTGTCCCTGCCTGAATATCTGATAACTAGTTGAGATTCTGTGTGCTTCTTATATCTATATGGGTATATCTTTCCTTAGTTTGGGGGAATTTTTTCCTTCTATAATTTTGTTAATGACCTGGTTCATTCCATTAACCAGGGTTTCTTCTTTCTCACCCAAGCCTATATTTGGAAGGTTTGTTCTTTTCATATGGTCCCACAGTTACTGCATGTTCCTTTCCTGTGTTTGTGTAACCTTTTCATGGTCATTATTATTATTTTTTTATTTTTTTTGAAATTTTATTTATTTTCTTTTATTGGTTATTTTCTTTATTTACATTTCAATTGTTTCCCCCTTTCCAGGTCTCCCCTTCAGAAACCCCCTATCCCATCCTCCAGCCCCCTGCCTCTTGGAGGGTTCTACCCTACCTACCCACTCCCTTCCCTCCCTGGCATTCCCTTACACTGGGGCATCGAACCCCCTCAGGCCCAAGGGCCACTCCTCCCACTGACATCCACCAAGGCCATTCTCTGCCACATATATGGCCAGAGCCATGAGTTCTTCCATGTGTACTCTTTGGTTGGTAGTCCAATCCTCTGGAGCTTCAGGAGGTCTGGTCAGTTGACACTGTTGCTCCCCACATGGGGCTGCAACCCCCCTCAGTTCCTTCATCTGGGACCCTGCACTCAGTTCAATGATTGACTGTGAGCATCTGCCTCTGTATTTGTCAGGCTCTGGCAGAGCTTCTCAGGAGACTGCCAAATCAGGCTCCTGTCAGCAAGCACTTCCCAGAACCCACAATAGCGTCCAGGTTAGATGACTGTATATGGGATGGATCCCCAGGTGAGGAAGTTTCTGGATGGCCTCTCCTTCAGTCTCTGCACCAAACTTTGTCTCCATATTTTCTCCTGTGTGTTATTTTGTTCCCCTTTCTAAGAAGTGCTGAAGCATCCTCACTTTGGTCTTCCTTCTTCTTTGGTTTCATATAGTCTGTGGATTGAATCTTGGGTATTCTGAACTTTTGGGCTAATTTCCACTCATCAGTGAGTACATATCATGTGTGTTCTTTTGTATCTGAGTTACCTCACTCAGGATGATATTTTCAAGTTCCATCCATTTGCCTGCAAATTTCATGCAGTCATTGTTTTTAATGGCTGAGTAGTACTCCATTGTGTAAATGTGCTACATTTTCTGTATCCATTCCTCTGTTGAGGGACATCTAGTTTGTTTCTAGCTTCTGGCTATTATAAATATGGCTAATATGAACATAGTGGATCATGTGTCCTTATTACATGTTGGAGCATCTTCTGAGCATATGCCCAACAGTGGTATAGCTGGATCCTCAGGTAATACTATGTCCAATTTTCTGAGGAACATCCAGACTGATTTCCAGAGTGGTTGTACCAACTTGCAATCCCACCAGCAATGAAGGCAGTGTTCTTCTTTCTCCACATCCTTGCCAGCATCTGCTGTCACCTGAGTTTTTGATCATAGGCATTCTGACTGGTGTGAAGTAGAATTTTAAGGTTGTTTTGATTTGCATTTCCCTGGTGACTAAGGATGTTGAACATTTTTTAGGTGTTTCTCAGTAATTCTAGTTTCCTCATTTGAGAATTCTTTATTTAACTCTGTTCCCCATTTTTTTTTTGATAGGGTTATTTGGTTCTCTGGAGTCTAACTTCTTGAGTTCTTTGTATATACTGGATATTAGCCCTCTGTCAGATGTAAGATTGGTAAAGGTCTTTTTCCAATCTGTTAGTTGCCATTTTGTCCTATTGAAAGTGTTCTTTGCCTTACAGAAGCTCTGCAATTTTTTATGAGGTCCCATTTGTTGATTCATAGATCATAAGATTGTTGATTCTTAGATCATAAGATTCTTGATCTTAAAGCATAAGCCATTGGCGTTCTGTTCAGCAAATTTTCCCCTTGTGCTCATGTGTTTGAGGCTCTTCCCCACTTTCTCTTCTATTAGTTTTAGTGTATCTGGTTTTATGTGGAGGTCCTTGGTCCTCTTGGACTTGAGCTTTGTACAGGGAGACAAGAATGGATCAGTTTGCATTCTTGTACATGTTGCAGTTGAACCAGTACCATTTGTTGAAAATGCTGGATGGTTTTTAGCTTTTTTGTCAAAGATCAAGTGACTATAGGAGTGTGGGTTCATTTCTGGGTTTTCAATCCTATTCCATTGATCTACTTGCCTGTCACCGTACCAATACCATGTAGTTTGGTATGTTGTGCCTTCGTTTTCATTAAATTATAAAAAGTCTTTAATTTCTTTTTTGACCAAGTTATCATTGAGTAGAGCATTGTTCAGCTTCCCTGTGTTTGTGGGCTTTATGTTGTTTTTGTTGTTGTTGAAGACCAGCCTTAGTCTGTGGTGGTCTGATAGGATGCATGGGATTATTTCAATTTTCTTGTATCTGTTGAGACCTGTTTTGTGACTGAATATATGGTCAGTTTTGGAGAAGGTACCATGACGTGCTGAGAAGAAGGTATATTCTTTTGTTTTAAGATGAAATGTTCTATAGATATCTGTTAAATCCATTTGGTTCATAATGTCTGTTACTTTCACTGTGTCTCTGTTTAGTTTGTGTTTCCATGATCTGTCCATTGCTGAGAGCAGGGTGTTGGAGTCTCCCACTATTATTGTGTGAGGTGCAATGTATGCTTTTAGCTTTAGTAAAATTTCTTTTATGAATGTGGGTGCCCTTGCATTTGGAGCATAGATGTTCAGAACTGAGAGTTGTTCTTGGTAGATTTTTTTTCTTTGATGAGTATGAAGTGTTCTTCCTTAACTTTTCTGATAAGTTTTTCTTTCAATATTAAAATGGCTACTCCAGTTTATTTGTTGCTTGGAAAATTGTTTTCCAGCCCTTTTACTCTGAAGTAGTGTCTGTCTTTGACACTGAGGTACATTTCCTGTATGCAGTAAAATGCTAGGCCCTGTTTACATATACAGTCTGTTAGTCTATGTCTTTTTATTGGAAAATTGAGTCCATTGATGTTAAGAGATATTAAGGAAAAGTGACTGTTGCTTCCTACTATTTTTGATGTTATTTTTGTTTGTGTGGCTATCTTCTTTTGAGTTTGTTGAAAAAAATATTACTTTATTGCTTTTTCCTAGGGTGTAGTTTCTCTCCTAGTGTTGGTGTTTTCCATCTATAATTGTAGAGCTGGATTTGTGAAAAGATATTGATTAAATTTGTTTTTGTCAAACCCTAACTATAACTGTAACCCTAACCCCAACCACCCTAGCTAATCATTAAAATTATCATGGTCTGCTCAGGAAAACACCTTCCAAGCTCTGGATTAATTTCTTTGATTTTTTTTTCTGTAGTGATTTGTGGTTCTTTTCCCTGTTGTATACAACTTCAGAAAAAAAGTTATTTCCTATATTTTTCTATGGCTTCTAATTGGATTGGGAGGGATGTAGAATATCAGTCTATTAGCACCTGGTGAAGCACTGAGTGTTAATGGATATTGTTGTCTGTACATGCTACTATTGCTAATATTTCCCTTGATTACGTACCTCTATCAATTTTTTTCTTACTGCCATGTGTTTTCTTTTGCAGCAATGTGGGCCTGAAAGCTGTTGTAATCCTTCATCTTGTCATCTGAAACATGGATTACAGTGTGACAGTAGCCTTCCCTTTACACGGTGCTGCCAAGGTTGTTACGTAAGGTTTAAGTTTAGTAACATTACATAAGCACCTAGTAAATTATACACAGAATGTATATTGTATATCAACTTATGACTACAGTTTTATGTGAAAAAAATTACGTTTGAAGCAAAGAAAGATGAGAACAAATTGGTGCCTCAATTTCTTATTTTGTGACCATTTCTGCAATGTCACAGTCTCTGTCTAATATTACTGTTTTTGTTAACTTGAAGCTCTTTCCCCCCACCCCGCATTCTTTCTGTGAGGAAGATGTTCTCTGTTAGACCTAAGCTGTACTTGAACTCAATATGTATCTCTGGTTGTCCTTTAATTTACAATCCTGCTGTTGAATCCCAAGAATCTGGCATCACAGGAGTCTACTTTCAGGTCTGGCTAACATTTCCCAAATAGGAATATATATATACATATATACATATATATATAATATATATACATATATATATGTATATATATATATTTTAAAACTGAAGTATGTACTTCTTAGTAATAGGCAATGTTATTACTTAACAGATCCCGTGTTGATTGCTGCTCCAGTTTCCTTTGCAGGTTTGTGTTTTATAGTGAGTATCCCATAGGAGAATACCACAGATGAACCACTTGCCATTCATATCATCTTCTTCATTGTTCTCAGTTGACACAGTTACATTTTTTCCCCCTAGAAATTCATAACATGGTTCTATTGATCTTCTGTGATTACTTTTAAGTGTCAAATGAAAATAATGACGAAGAAGTATGAGCTAGATGATTCTGTAGGATCCTTTCTATAAACCTTCAGATTTCTCTTTATGAAATACTGTAATGTAACAGAAAGGCTCTGTTTGGATTTCCTTTTCAAACTTCTTATGCTTTCAGTGCTACTGTAGTCATCAGTCATCTGTTCCCCACATTTTTCTCAGTTACTTGTTTAAATTTGTCTTGGAGTTGATGAGTATTTCACAATTGCAAACTATAGTATAAATATTTATAATTTTTTGAAGTTGAAAGCTAATTGTAGTCCTTGCTCCCTTGAATGAAAGTACAAAATGTCGATGTGTGTGTACATGTGTATGCACATGCGTGTGTACATGTGTGTGTGCATGCGCATGTATGCACATGCATGTGTGTCCAGTGCACATGCCTACACTGGCCTATATGGGCATATGTGAAGCCTGAGGTTGGCACTGGTATGGTTTCCCCCTATTGCTTCTCTAGCTCCTTTCTTTGATCTGTGTCTCTTTCTCAGCTTGAAGCTTGCTATTTCAGCTAGACCAGCCGGTCCATGAACTTTGGAATCTTCTTGTCTGATCCTCCTGGCCCCCACTCTAGGATTATTGGTGTACATTGCCATGCCCAGTTGTTATGTGAGTTCTGGGAACTTGAAACTTGGCCCTCATGCTTTACAACAAGCACATTCCCCACCAAGGCTGCTCATGACTCCACGACACTTTCTGTTATACCTATCATTCCTTATACATCTATGCCTCATCTCTTGTTTTCAATCATTCAATTTATTTTTAAATGAATATCACAGTAATTTATACTAAGATATTAAAAACCACAAAGGAATTAAAAGATTAAATAATCAGTACTGTTTTGAAATATTTGTGAACACAATATTGTTATATATAATCTTTTTTTTTTGTTAGTATGCAGGAAGCGACAAAGAATGTAGACCAGCAAAGCATATGTCCTGTGACTATTCTGAACACTGCAATGGGAGCTCGGCATATTGTCCACCTGATATACATGTAAACAATGGGTATAAGTGTGGAGACGCTGGGGCTATCTGTTATGATGGAGACTGTCCCAACCTGGACAGAAAGTGCGAGGGAGCATATGGATCAGGTAAAATTTTTGTTACATCTAAATCAGTGACTCTCAGTATTTCTTTTTACATGGCCAGAACAACAGTAATCATTATATAGCTTTCAGTTTTTACTTAATATTTACATAGCTTTAAAAGTATTTTTGCTAAGATATAAATGGCAAATACAAATTGTCTTTGGGTATGTGTCTTGATTGTTTGATATGTGTATATATGCTTAGATATTTGGCATAATCAAGCTAATCAAAGTATCTATAATATCCCATAGTACTGTTTTCTCTTTTAGTGTTAAATAAAATCTTAAGATCTAATCTCTTAGAGAATTTTAAATGCAAAAGAGAATATTGTTTCCTATTGTCATACTGTTGTACATTGGATTTATTTATTCATTTATTTTGATCATTACATGCTTTATTTTTTGCCCTCCCTCATGGTCCCCTCTCCCAGAACTCCTCATTCCACCCCCACCCCCCATTTTTCCTCTGAGAGGGAATACTCCCACTATCCCCCTTTCCTGGAAGGGGACATCTACAGGATTAGGTACATACATCCTTTCCCACTGAAGACAGACAGGGCAGTCCTCTGCTACATATATGCTGGGGGCCTAGGACTAGTCTGTGTATGCTCTTTGGTTGGTGGCTTAGTCTCTGGGAGCTCCCAGGGTTCAGGGTTAGTTGACATTGTTGTTCTTCCTATGGAGTTGCCATCCCCTTCAGCTCCTTCAGTCCTTTTCTTAACTCTTCCATAGGGGTCCCTGACTTCAGTCCAATGGTTGACTGTAAGTATCTACATCTGTCTCAGTCAGCTGCTGATAGAGCCACTTAGGGGAAGCCATGCTAGGTTCCTGTCTGCAAGCACATCATAGCATCAGTAATAGTGTCAGGGTTTGGTGCCCATCCATGGGATAGGTCCTAAGTTGGGCCAGTGACTGGCTAGCAATTACTTCAGTCTCTACTCCTTTTTTGTCTCTGCATTTTTTTTTTAAGACAGGAACAATTCTGGGTCTGAAAGTGGATTGGTGTTCCTATCCCTCCACTAGAGGGATAACTGTCTAACTACTGAAGGTGATCTCTTCAGGTTCTATCACCCCACTGTTGGGCATTTCAGCTAAGATCACTCTCATTGTCCTGGGAACTTCTCATACCCCAGGTCTCTGGGACTTTCTAGAGGATCCCCCCACAGTCCCATCACTGGCAGCCACATATTTTCATTCATTCTCTTGGTCCTCTGGCTTCTCTCCTATCTCCTCTTATACCTGGTCCTGGCTCCCCTCCTCCTCCCCTCTCCCACCCAGGTCTCTCCTTCCCTCTGTCTCCCATGATTATTTTGTATCCCATTCTAAGTGGGATTGAAACATCCTCACTTGGTCCTTTTTCTTCTTTAACTTCTTAGGTCTATGGGGGTGTATTGTGGTTATTCTTTCCTTTTTGGCTAATATGCACTTATCAGTGAGTATGTACCATACCTGTCCTTTGGGTTCTGGGTTACCTCACTCAGGATAATATATTCTAGTTCCATCCACTTGCCTTCAAAATTAATGATGTCTTGGTTTTTAATAGCTGATTAGTATTCCATTATGTAAATTAACCACATTTATTTTAGGTATTTTAGGCAGAGCCATTTTACACAAATCAAACTTTGAACCTCTTGACTGAGATCTTCTCTTTTCACCTTTACCTCAGTCTCTAAAAACCACCATTTCATACTGTGCTTCTATGATTTTTATATTTTTTTGATTTTACATAGAAATGAGATGACAGTTTTTATCTCTGTACCTGACTCCTTTCACGTAACACAATGTTGTATAGATTTATTTTTGTGACAAATAGCTTTATCTTCACCAAAATTGAAGCAAGCTCTCCTCTCTCTCTCTCTTTCCCTCCCTCCCTTCCTCCCTCCCTCCCTCCTTCCCTCCCTCCTTCCCTCTCTCCCTCCCTCCCCATCTCTCTCACACACATATGCACATATCTATTCATGTACATCTATCTTTTACAAATTGTTTAACCTATTCATTATTCTTTAATTTGTCAATGGACCTTTAGATTGTTTTAAAATCTTGACTATTGTAATCCACATGTAATCACACACGTGGAAATGCATAGATCTCTGAAGAAAAAATGCCTTCCTGTCCTTTGAATACACACCTAGGCAGATTTCTGAATTTTCCTATATTGAACCACTCCTATACCCCTGGGTTAAAGCCTACTTGGTCATGGTGATGATATCTTTGATGTGTTCTTGGATTTGCTTTATCAGTATTTTATTGAGTATTTTAACTTCAATGCCCATCAGAGAAATTGTTCTGAAGTTCTCTTTCTTTGTTGAGTCTTTCATGTGGTTTAGGTATCAGTGTGACTCGGGCCTCATAGAATAAGTTTGGCTATTTTCCATTTGTTTCTATATTGTGGAATAGTTTGAGGAGTATTGGTATTAGCTCTTCTTTGAAAGTCTGGTAGAATTCTATGCTCTAACCATCTGGCCCCGGGGTTATTTTATTTTAATTTTTAGATGAGAGACTTTTCATGACTGCTTCTATTTCCTTAGGACTTTTGGGATAGTTTACCTGATGGGTAAGTAGTATCTATCTAAGAAATCATTCATTTCATTTAGATTTTTGAAGTAAGACCTAATGATTCCTTGAATTTCCTCAATGATCATTGTTATGTCTCCTTTTCATTTCTGATTTTGTTAATTTGGGTACTGTCTCTCTGTCTTTTAGTTAGTTTGGCTAAGGCTTTGTCTATCTTGTTGATTTTCTCAATGAACCACATCTTAGTTTTGCTGGCTCTTTGTATTGTTCTTTTTGTTTCTAATTGATTGATTTCAGACCCGAGTTTGATTATTTCCTGCCATCTACCCCTCTTGTGTGTATTTGCTTCTTTTTTTCCCTAGAACTTCCAGGTGTACTTTTAAATTGTTAGTATAAGACCTCTCGAATTTCTTTATGAAGGCACTTAATGCTATGAACTTTTCTCTTAGCCACTGCTTTCATTGTGTCTCATAAATTTGGGTATGTTGGGCCCTCATTTACATTGAATTCTAGAAAGTCTTTAATTTCTTTCTTTTTTTCTTCCCCAATCCAAAGATCAATGAGTAGAAACTTGTCTAGTTTCCATAAGTATGTAGGCTTTCTGTTGTTTCTGTTGTTGAAGTCCAACTTTAATCTATTGTGGTTTGATAGTATACAAGGAGTTATTTCGATTTTCTTGTATCTGTTGAGACTTGCTTTGTGACTGAGTATATGTTCAATCTTGGAGAAGGTTTTGTGAGGTGCTGAGAAGAAGATATAATCTTTTGTGTTTGGGTGAAATGTTCTGTAGATATCTGATGGTCTATTTGGTTCATAACTGCTGTTCATTTCATTATTTCTCTGTTTAGTTTCTGTCTCAATGACCTGTCAATTGGTGAGAATGGGGTGTTGAAATCTCACACTATTAATGTGTGGGGTTCAATGTGTGATTTAAGCTTTAGTAAAGTTTGTTTTACAACTGTGTGTGCTCTTGGGTTTAGGTCATAGATGTTCAGAATTGAGATATCATCTTGGTAGATTTTGTTTTTTCTTTGATGAGTGTGAAATATTCTTCTGCATCTCTTGATTATTTTTGTCTGAAAGTCTATTTTATTAGATATTAGAATTGCTACTACAACTTGTTTCTTGGGTCCATTTGCTCAGAAAACCTTTTTCCCGCTCTTTACTCTGAGATAATATCTATCTTTGTGGCCGAAGTGTGTTTCTTGTAAGCAGCAGAATGATAGATCCTGTTAATGATCCACTCTGTTAGCCTGTGTCTTTTTATTGGGGAATTGAGTCCATTAATGTTAAGAGATATTAATGACCAATGATTGTTAGTTCTTATTATTTTGATGGTGATGGTGGTGCTGTGTGAGTCTGTGTGTATGTGTGTATCTGTATGTATGTGTTTCTTTTTTTCTTTTTCTTTTCTTTTTTTTTTTTTTTTTTTGGTTTTACTGATGTGGAATTACCTAGTTTTTGTGTTTTCTTGGGTGTGAAATTTTCCTTCTAGTATCTTCTATAAGCCTACATTAGTGGAAAGATATTGTTTAAATTTAGCTTTGTCATGGAATATCTTGTTTTCTCTGTTTATGGTGATTAAAGTTTTGCTGGGTGTAGTAGTTTGGGCTGGCATCTGTGATTTCTTTTCTTTTCTTTTTTTTTTTTTTACTGGATATTTTATTTACATTTCAGATGCCAACCCTTTCCACATGTCCCCTCCCTAGAAAACCCCTATCCCATGCCCCCTTTTCCTTTTTGCTTTTATACTGTGATTTCTTAGAGACTACAAGACGTCTGTCCAGGCTCTTCTTCCCTTTAAAGTCTCTGTTGAGACGTCTGGTGCAATTCTGATAGGTTGACTTTGTATATTACTTCTCCTTTATTCCTTGAAAATTTTAATGTTCATTCTTTGTTTTGTACATTTAGTGTTTTGATTATTATGTGGCAGGAAGATCTTTTTTGGTTCATCCTATTTGGTGTTTGGTAAGCTTCTTGTATGTTTATAGGGATATCCTTTGAAATCGTCTTCTATGATTTTGTTGATATTTTCTGGGCCTTTGAGTTGGGAGTCTTTTCCTTCTTCTATTACTATTATTCTTAGGTTTGGTCTTTTCATAGTATCTCAAATTTCCTGGATGTTTTATGTTAGAAATGTTTTACCTTTAGCATTTTCTTTGACAGCTGTATCAACTTCTTCCTCTCTGCCTGAGATTCTTTCTTCCATCTCTTGTATTCTGTTGGTGATGTTTATGCCTATAGTTCCTGCTCTCTTTCCTAGGTTTTCTATCTCCATTATTGCCTTAGTTTGTGTTTTCTTTATTGCTTTTATTTCCATTTTCAGGACTTAAGCCAATTTATTCATTTCTTTCTCTTGTTTGATTGCATTTTCCTGTATTTTTAAAAATGTGTACTCATTTTCTTTTTAAGGGCCTCTCCTATTTGATTGTATTTTCCAGTATTTAAGGGTGTCTTAGTTAGGGTTTTACTGCTGTGAATGGACACCATGACCAAGGTAACTCTTATAGAGGACTATGTTTAGTTGATGCTGGCTTACAGTTTCAGAGGTTCAGTCCATTATCAAGATGGGAACATGGCAGCATCCAGGCAGGCAGGGTGCAGGAGAAGCTGAGAGTTCTACCTCTTCATCTGAAGGCTGATAGGAGAAGACTAGCTCTCACATGGTTAGGAGGAGGGTCTCACTTTGTCCAACAAGCCACACCTACCCCAAAAGGCCATACTCCTAATAGTGACACCCCCTGGACCAAGCAGATTCAAACCACCACATTTCATTCCCTGGCCCTCATAGGCTTGTTCAAACACAAGATTCTATGGGGGCCATACCTAGCCATAGCATATTAAAAAATACATTTAGTCCAACTTCCAAGGTCCCCATAGTCTATAACAGTTTCAACATTAAGAAACCAAAGTTCAAAGTCTCTTCTGACATTTATCCAATCACCTAACTGTAGGCCCCAAAGCAAGATAGGAAAAAACCAGCAAACTCTGAACTGCATCTCCATGTTTGATGTCAAAGCAACTCCAACTCCTTTTTCATCTTTGTTGACTGCAACTAAGTTCTTTCTCCTGGGCTGGTTCTACTTCATGTTAACAACTTTCTTCAGCAGGTATCCCAAAGTTCTGGCATCTTTAACATTTTGGGGTCTCCAAGTCAACATCAACTTCACAGCTTCTTGTTCTAATATCTGGGCTCTTCTAAAGGCTCGTGTTACTTCTCCAGCTCTGTCCTCTATAGCACTCTAGGCTCTGGTTGACTCCACTCTTCTGCTGCTGCTGTTCTTGTTGGTCATCTCATGGTACTGGCATCTCCAATACACTGAGGTCTTCTGCTACAACTAGGCTTCACCAATATCCCCACATAGGCTCTCATCATGGTGCCAAACTTCAATTTCTTTGGATGCCCCCTTCAGTCTTCGGCCATCAATGGCAACTGAAGCTGCACCTTCACCAATGGCTTTCCCTGACCTCTCACAGTGTCAAGCCTCAGCTGCTCTCCATGACCCCTTCATACCTTCAAAACCAGTAGCACTTGGGGGATTCTTACACATTACCAGGTCCAGTTGCAGCAGAAGGTAAAACCTTGGATGTCTCTGAATGTCTTGGGTCTCTCTTGGTTTTCTTTCAGAAAACAGAAGATTTCACCTCAGTGATGCTAGTCTCTTCTTAATCACTGATAATTTCATCACTTCAGCTAATCAGCATCAGTTGTGGCAGTAGTCCCTTCTATTCTCGACTCTAAAGCTGGAGCTGCATGGCCACAGCTGCTGAGTTCTGCTGCTTGCTGGGGCTGGAACATGGTCCCCCTTATTCTATTACCAGCTTTATGTTTTCCAACTCCCTTACTGCCTAAGCTTGGCTGTCCTGGAACTTTCTCTATAGATTGACCGTATACTCAGAAATCTGCTTGTCTCTGTCTCCTGACTGCTGAGATTAAAGGACTCTACCACCATGTCTGAACTTCAGCTCTTCTTCACCTAGAAATTGCTCTGTCCAAAGATGGCCTTGAACTTGGAGATCTGCTTGGCTTTGTCTCCTGGGATTAAAGGTGTATACCACTATGCTTGGACTTAAGTTTAGCTGGGTAGGATCTTGCCCCAAATTCACTACTCCCTTTATCTGTTTTTCTCCTTAAACATAGCATTCAGCTCCATATCACTCCCTGGTATCCTTTTATTACTTGGACCATATATTTTATATTTTTCCTTTCTCAGCTTGCTCCTTTTCATTAAAATGTTCTTCATAAGAGTGAGTTTTAGTAATTATACAACATTATTTATACCAGGCTGTTTTGAGACGTTCTTTGTGAAAGCAATTAACTAAGTCTTTTCACCCTTTTTACCTTAGCCTCAGATGAACTCTTTTGAACAATGGCAAAAAGCAGCCATGTTCTTCAATACAATATTAACAAACAAACAAACAAACAAACAAACACAAACAGTCTATAGGCCACATACTAAGATTCTTCTCCATTGAAGCCTCTTGAACCCTACATTCAAATCACCCTCACTACCACTGTCTTCCATATTCCTACTAGGTTGCCTCATTAAGCCTCACTTAAAGCATTCCATGGCTTTCCAAATTCTAAGTCCCCAAATACACATTCTTCCAAACCAAACTATGGTCATGCCTATCACAGCAAAAACCCACTCCTGGTACTAACTTCTGTTTTAGGGTTTTACTGCTATGAACAGACACCATGACCAAGGCAACTCTTACAAAGAACATTTAATTGGGGCTGGCTTACAGGTTTAGAGGTTCAGTCCATTATCATCTCGATGTGAGTATGGCAGTGTCCAGGCAGTCTGGGTGCAGTAGATGCTGAGAGTTCTACATCTTCATTTAAAGACTTGCTAGGAGAAGACTGACTCTTATGTGGTTAGGAGGAGGGTCTCATTGCCCACCCCCACAGTGACACACTTCTTCTAACAAGGCCATAACCACTCCAAACAAGTCCATAATACCTCCTAATAGTGCTACTCCCTGGGTCAAACATATTCAAACCACCACAAAGGGATTTATTCATTTCCTCTTTAAAGGGCATTATTATCTTCATAAGATTAGATTTAAGGTCATTTTCTTGGGATTCAGGTGTGTTCAGGTATTTAATGGCTTGCTGTAGTAGGATAGATAGTTGGGTTCTGGAGGTGCCATATTGCCTTGCTTTTGTTGATTGTATTCTTACGCTGGCCTTTAGCCATCTGGTTGTCCCTAGTGTTGGAAGGTCTGATAGTCCCTGATGGGAGCAGTTCTCTGGGGCTGCAGGTAGAGCTGGTAGTCCCTTCTGTCTTCAGGTGTCTGGGATAGCAGGTAGAGCTGGTTGTCTCTGGTGGTAGCAAGCGTCTGTGCATGCAGGCAGTGTTGGTAGGGCCTGATGACTTTAGGCTGCTGGTTGTTCTGGGTTGGGGCAGACCTCCAAGTATGCAGGTAGAGTTTGTGGTCCCAGATGGTTGCAGGCCTCTGTTTTACCTAGGCAGCAGCAAGCTTCCAGGGATACAGGTAGAGTTGTGGCCCAGGAAATAGAGTGCAGAGGGTCATGGTGGGGGCCTCTACTGGGTTTGCTCAGGGATGGGGGGCAAAAGGCAGGAAATTAGGATAGGGGTTTAACCTGGTAGACACTGATGGCTGCAGGTGTCTGAGATAATGGTTGATGTGTAGTCCAGAAGATGAAGCACATATGGGACAGGGTACACACCTCGATGCTGCCTGGATTGCTGGGGAACACAGCAGGCAGGGGTTTGGGGCTTGGCTATCTCATCTGATTGTCCCTGGTAGCAGCAGGCCTCCAGGAATTCAGGCAGAGTTGTGGCCTGTGGAAATGTTGAGCAGAGGGAGAATGGTAGAGCTTCACTGCTGCTGGGTTTGTCCAGAGAGGCCAGCAGACAGGGAATCAGGGTAGGGAGGTCTCACCTGGTGGTTGCTGATATCTTCAGGTGTCTGGGATTGTGGTTAAGTTTGGCCACCAACAGCCATCTTTCTGAAAAAAGAAATGCTATGGTGCTTTTCTCCACGGTGCCAAGAAGTAGCTCCTGTCACACAGCTTCTAGAATATAAGGGCAGCCTTTTTCTGATCCAGTTGAACCACTGGCCCTGAACCCATGTGTTCTCTCATATACCCATGCTACAGACCCCAGTTCTGCACTCTCTCCATCTTTGCTAGTGTTTTACACTCCATCCTGTATATCTCTCAAACTTGACAAGTACTTCAGGTAAAGCTGATGCTTCCTTGGGCCCTGCCCTAAGCTATGAATGCCAGCTCTGCAGCTACTGTACACCTACATCTTAAACTCTTGAACCACAGTCACGGGAAACTAGCCAATTCGCCAGCAACTGAAGTTGTAGCTCTTTGTGTGCCTGTCCTCCAGATCCTGAAGAGGAGTTTGCTCTGTGCAAGAGACTCAGTCTCAGCTTTTTAACTACACAGATTGACATGAAAAGATGAGGCAGACAGTTTTATTATATAATGATAAAGAAGTCGGCACATCAAGAGGAATATATTGTACACTTGTGTGCAGCTGGTGCCAGGAGACACAAACATGTAAATCAAGTGTGAATGGGAAGATGGACTGCACTATGGCAGGAACAGGGGAATTTAATCTGTCACGTTGTGTAAGACAGATGATTTTTCTGACAGATGAGCACCTTTTTCTGATTGCTATGGAGAAAAACCCCTCTCTCTCTATGGAAATTTTCACTTGGTTCCCTCTGTAAGGTCTTTGAATGCTGTTGTATTAATAACTCCTCATTCAGACTACAAGAGAGAAAATGAAATGGGTTTCAGTAGAGTGAAATTGCATTGGAAAAAATATTTGGAAAGACCAAAAAATTTTATTTCAAATATTATTCTTAAAAAGATATCTAGGGGCTAGAGAGACAGCTTAGCCATTAAAAGCTAGGGTCATAAGCAAAATAAAAATCCCTTTATAGTTTCAAATAGAACAGATATAGTTCATATGTGAAGTCCTAATTTTTTTTGAGATGTGAAAATCTTTATTGGATATTTTATTTACATTTCAGATGCCATCCCCTTTCCCCATTTCCCCTCCCTAGAAAACCCCTATCCCATCCCTGCTTCTCCTTTTTGCTTTTATACTATTTCTTTAATATTAATCAAAGGCTTTATAAGTTTGGTAATGCTCAATAACAAGATGCCCATACAATTAGAAGTATAACACAATACCCAACCTAGATATATCAACTATCTTTGACTGGCGGAGACATGTGAACATCTGCCTCCATGTTCCCCCCCCCACCCTTGTCACCTAGCTCCTCCTCTCCTTCTCCTCCTCCTCTCCTTACTCCTCCTTTTCCTCTCCTTACTCCTCCCACCTTAGCTCCTCCTACATATCACCCTTCCAGTTAAAATAAAACTTTTCTCTGAAAATACAATTAGAGCATAACTATACCAATTTGTGTCAGTAAGGTACAAGATAGACCTAATACCCAGTCCATCATTTTGTTGACTAAACAGTACCTCTGTCGTCCCTCCTAACTAAAAGACTTAGTTCTGAACCTGGCTTTTTTTCTTGGCTTTAGAATGAATGTCAGCTGAAAATCATCCTCTCAAACCTTTTTTCTCAAAGTAAATAGCTAGAATTGGCTGAGACTATAAGTCTTCAACCCTGTCAGAAATCCAGAACGACTGAGTTAACTGAAATTATGGGAAGCACAAAGCATAGCTTCTAAAACTTAGCCAAATTATAGAGACCACTGAACACCTGGACATTCCCTATACTACCTTACGTTGGAGCATCAAATCTTCAGCCTTCTGGCCCAGGATCATCTGACAGACCGAGTGATGCAGAATTATTAAGGGCTGATTACTCTGTCTTGGAAGATATAATCAGTCAACTATTCTGCAAGTGTGTCCTTTTCTGGACAGTGATTTGTCTGTAGATGAAAAGAGGTAATTCTTGCCTATTGGCTGTCTCACTACAACTGGAACAACTCCAAAGATGCTCAATTTCTTCTTAGAATCCAAGACAGGAAGCTGTCAGGAGCAGACAGGTCTCTAATCAAAATGAACATTAATACAGAAATGTTTGTAAAGGCAGTTCTGTGGACTTCTGACATTTTGAAAACCAACTATCCATGTAAGGCAATCTGGACTGTTGTCTGTTAACTCCTCTCAGCTATTTCTAAATAAAATATAGAAAATACCCTAACAATAAACTCAGAGCCATGAATTTGCTATAGGCCCTTAACTCACAGGCTAACCATCTCAAATCAGTTAAAAAAGTTAAAGAAGGACTGGGTCTAAGCCTTGTATTCCTAAATGTGTTATATAGGCACAATGAGAGGCCTATGAGAGTAACAATATTAATCTCACTTTTGTATCAATAAGAATCTTATACCAATGAAAACCTTAAATTTGAAATCAAAGTAAATTTTGTACCATTTAAGAAATTATAACTTCATCTTATACATATTTATACATATTTCTACGAATAGGTTATGGCTATGCAATAAGTCCTAGCTAATCCTCCCTGTTCCAACAAAACTACTACTTTCCCTAGAAAGGTAGCCCAACATTTACCACCTCAGTCCCCAAGCCCAGGGAATAGGGGCACCAACTCTTCATTAACTTCTTCAAGCTGATTATGGGCGTTGGAGATATTAGAAGAGGGGCAGGGGGAAGAGTAAATTGATAAGCCTCTGACGTCTGTGTCTTCATTGCATCCAGCTAAAATTCCAGGACATCAGAGGTTCGAGCAGGTCTGCTCAGCTCACTTGATGAGTAGATACACCGAGGCTGTGTATTCTGCAATATACAATTCTCAAAACAAATTTTAGTATCAAGATAATTTTTTGTTTGAATTCTGGAATCCAGTCTTCTGGTGGCCTGCCTCTGTCATGTCTAATCCATATAATTCTGGAAGTTTCTATGAGGGTGTCCTCCTACCATCCTCCCATTCTCGCCTCCCTGCTCTCAAATTCCCCAAAACTAGGGAATCCAAACTTTCAGGCACCAAGGCCCTCCACTTCCACTGATGCCTAACCCCTTATTCCACCCCCCCCTCCTCCAATTACTATGAGGGTATGCTCCTACCATCCTCTCATTCCCACCTCCCTGCACTTGAAATTCTCCAACACTAGGGAATCCAAACTTTCAGTTACCTAGGCTGTCCACTTCCACTGATGCCTGGCAAGGCCACCCTCAACTACCTATACAGGTGGGGCCATGAGTCCCTCTCTTTGTGTTCTCGGGCTGGAGATTTTAGAATGGCTAATCCAGCTTGTTTCTTAGGGCCATTTGCTTGAAAAATTGTTTTCCAGCCTTTTACTCTAAGGTAGAGTCTGTCTTTGTCATTGAGGCGGGTTTCCTGTATGCAGCAAAATGCTGGGTCCTGTTTATGTATCCAGTCTGTTAGCCTATGTCTTTTAATTGGGGAATTGAGTCCATTGATGTAAAGAGATATTAAGGAACAGTGATTGTTGCTTCCTGTTATTTTTGTTATTAGAGGTGGAATTATCTTTGTGTGGCTATCTTCTTTTGGATTTGTTGGAAGAGGATTACTTTCTTGCTCTTTCTAGGGTATAATTTCCCTCCTTGTATTGGAGCTTTCCTGCTATTTTTCTTTGTAATGCTGGGTTTGTGGAAATTTGATTTTGTGTAATTTTGTGTAAATATTGTGTAAATTTGATTTTTTCGTGGAATATCTTGGTTTCTCCATCCATGGTAATTGAGAGTTTTGCTGGGTATAGTAATCTGGGCTGGCATTTGTGTTCTCTTAGGGTCTGTATGACATCTGTCCAGCATCTTCTAGCTTTTATAGTGTCTGGTGAGAAGTCTGGTGTAATTCTGATAGGTCTGCTTTTATATGTTACTTAGCCTTTTTCCCTTACTGCATTTAATTTTCTTTCTTTGTTTTGTGTACTTGGTGTTTTGATTATCATGTGATGGGAGGTATTTCTTTTCTGGTCTAGTCTATTTGGCGTTCTATAGGCTTCTTGTATGTTTATGGGCATCTCTTTCTTTAGATTAGGGAAGTTTTCTTCTATAATTTTGTTGAAGATATTTACTAGCCCTTTAAGTTGGGAATCTTCACTCTCATTTATACCTATTATCCTTAGGCTTGGTCTTCTCATTGTGTCCTGGATTTCCTGGATATTTTGTGTTAAGAACTTTTTGCATTTTGCATTTTCTTTGACAGTTGTGTCAATATTTTCTACGGTATCTTCTGAACCCGAGATTCTGTCTTTTATCTCTTGTATTCTGTTGGTGATGCTTGTGTCTATGACTCCTGATTTCCTTCCTAGGTTTTCTATCTCCAGGGTAGTCTGCCTTTGTGATTTCTTGATTGTTTTTACTTCCATTTTTATGTTCTGGGTGGTTTTGTTCAATTCCTTCACCTGTTTGGTTGTGTTTTCTTGTAATTCTTTAAGGGATTTTTTTGTTTCCACTTTAAGGACTTCTACCTGTCTACCTGTGTTCTCCTCAAATTCTTTGAGAGTGTTATTTATGTCCTTCTTAAAGTCCTCTACCATCATCATTAGAAGTGATTTTAAATCTAAATCTTGCTTTCCTAGTAATATGGGGAATTCAGGACTTTCTTGTGTGGGAGAACTAGGTTCTAATGATGCCAAGTATCCTGGGTTGCTGATGCTTATGTTCTTGTGCTGCCTTTTGCCATCTGGATCTCCTTAGTGCTACCTGCCCTGTCTCTGACTGGAGCCTGTCTTTCCTGTTATCTTGGTTGTATCAGAACTGTGTCGGGTGGGTGTTACTACTGGGGTAAGAGCTGGGGCCCAAAATCTGCTCAGTGCTCCGGGCCAGGAGTGACTTCCTGGGTCCTTATGGGTCCCAGTTATTTCCTGTTTGGGGTGGGCATTGCTGCTTGCTTAGCTAAGATACTGCCCAGGTTAGAGCTCCTGGGAGGCCCGCTTCCTCTGGGTTCTTAGAGATTGGGGGCAGAGCTGCAGCCCGGGATCTTCTCAGTGCTCAGGCCCAGACTGAAAGAGTGCTAATTATTTTTAATGGTCAACTTGACACAAACAAGAATCACTTGGGAACTGCCTAGACCAGGTTGGCCTGTGAGCCTGTGAGGAAGCTGCCTTGTTCTTGTTCTTGGTCTTCTTCTTGCTCCTCCTCCTCCCGTGAAGTCCCAATTTTGATTGCCAAATTCTTATGAAAGAGAATTGGACACAGTTGCCAGTCTAACCCATGTTTGATGCTAGTTGATTATGTATTAATAGTTATGTAAATATTTATTTAGCAGCCTGATTGGATGGAACAGCCTTCCTTCTTTGAGAATACAGACAAGAATTCAGTAAGAGTAACAATGCTAAGACCAGGGAGATTCCGATTCCTGTGGAGCTTGAATTCCAGGGGGGGTGGGGGAGCATCAGACAAATGGAAAATTTATGGATAGATAAATAAAAATGACTAAAATTGTAAAATGCACAGTGATGCAAGTTACTTTAGCAAGAATTGGACAAGTGATCAAATAGTGCAAAGCCAGAGGCAGGGTGACAGACGACAGTACAATTGCCATACGGGCAAGTCTCAGACATGCTTGTCTGAGGAAATTAAACTCCAGAAGATGTGTGGACATTGAGAAGGAACAGTCAAGGGATGGTTTGGAAGTAGCATCCAGGGTGAGAAGTGCAGCTGATGTCTTAGCAGTGTATGGAGTGTGGATGTGAACAGTTCCTAACCTGTGAGTCCCAACCATTGGGAAACCCTTATTTCCAATGCTCTTTTTTTAAACAAAAGATTTATTTATTTACTTTATGTATGTGAGTGCCTTGTCACTCTCTTTAGACTCACCAGAAAAGGGCATCAGATCCCATTACAGTTGGTTGTGAGCCATTGCATGGTTGCTTGGGAATTGAACTCATGACCTCTGGAAGACTAATCAGTGCTATTAACTACTGAGCCATCTCTCCAGCCCCTCTGATGCTCTTAGGAACCCCCAACCATAAGTATATTCTTGTTGCTGCTTCATAACTGCAATTTTGCTACAGAGTGGTGCCTCAGTTTCTAAGACCATCAGAAATATGTATTTTCGCATGATAGAGACCCACAGGTTAAGGATCGCTGATGTAAGGTCTGGAGGGCAGTATGGCTAAAACATAGTGTATCAGGATAAGAAGAGTAGTGTGTGCATGTGCATGTGTGTGTGATGATCCACAAGTTGAAAATTTTAAATAAGAGACTAAAAATATGCTTTTAGTTTTAAAAAGATCATTTTAGTAGTAGATCATGTGAATGGGAATCATTGGAATGTAATATGGAAGAGAAGATGAGATGTGACCACACTTATCCTGTACTTATGGGGCATTATCAAGAAGACTCCACTTAAGAGATGGAGGGGAAAATGAACTCAAAGGCCATTTCTAAGTTTGGCCTCATCATCTAACTCACTAATGCCATAAAATAAAAAAGTATAGGGGGAAAAACAGGGTTTGGTTTGATATAGTAAGCTGAAATACCCATTAGTCAAAGTCGAGATGTGTCCTATGCCAGGTAAGATGCTAACATTTCTGTGGGCTCTTTATCTCACCTGATGTAAAACTACCTTCTACTACGTTTAATTACCTCTAATAGTTGTCACAAGAGGCACTGCCAAGCTCTCTACTGCTCCATGATATTTTTAAAGTATTATCTCAATTGTTTAAAGTAATCATCCTATATTTTGTTACCTTCATACCTGCTAGGAATAACAATGTGTCACAATGCATCTATTATCTGATTGTATTTCATAGAACTTGATAATGTGCCGAGCATCTACATTGAGTATCTTGTTTCTAGATCAGTGGCTTCTGTTACTTAGGGGACTTGGTAAATGTCCTAGATTTAAAGGAACATTTAGCAAATGACTTCACATTTCCAAAATGCTTTCCTTTGAGTGTCTTAGTCTCCCTCTGGGAAACTAAGTTTGATTTGAAGTGAGTCTCTAATACTAATGGCAGGAGTGTACACACTCCACTAGTTTCACTCCCAGTTGCTGTGATGAAATACCCTAATTAAAGCAACTTGAGGGAGAAAGTATTTATGAACATTTATGATTCCAGGTTACAGTTTATAATTCCAGGGAAACATAGGCCAATCTGATATAGATAATCCTTTATTGAGACACTATTCCCATATGATTCTATATTGTTGTGTTGACAATAAAACCAACCAGCACACCTCCTATGATTTGCAACCTAGCCCATCTTTTTTTGTTGTTGTTGCTAGCACCTTCTATTAATGCCACTAAGTTACAGATCCATCAGTGGATCAAGCCCTTGAACAGGGCAGATACCTCTTCCATGATTGCATATGGTACCCAGGACCAAGCCTCCAGTGATAAGCCTTCGGGAAAACTTACGTCCTATCTAAGCAATGGTGCTTTTTTGTTTTTTTGAACAAAGCCTTGTGCTCTACACACCATCCATAACTCATTTTTTCTCTTGTATTTTATGTTATAGAAATGAATACAATGTAGCAAAGTAGCATTATGTCACAGTCATGAATGGTGTCTTTCACTTTAGTTCTTTCTCTGTAGTTATTACTTACTAGAAAACCTTTTGAGTTAGGTAATAGTGGAGATAGAGGTAAGGAAACATGGTGTATGATGACATGGAAGAAGCATAAATATATAATCTAACCTACATATGTTTATAATTTTGATAGGTTCACAGAATGCTCCATTTGCTTGCTATGAAGAAATCCAGGGCCAAAATGATAGGTTTGGCAACTGTGGCAAAGACTCGCAAAACAGATACATATTCTGTGGATGGAGGTATGCCACACAAAACAGTGATACTTTCTATGTTATATCTTTTTTTTATTTAGTTTTTATCTTTAGTATATACCATGAATTCCAGCTGTTTCAAGTAACACATCTGCATGGAAGTAACTCTGAAGCCCTAACAATGGTCCAGGCTTGGACACTATTGTGCTGCAGGATAACAGCTTAAGACATTTATTTATAGGTGACCATTCAGTCCATAAATTGAATCTAAAATTGGTGAGATACCCACAGAGCCTTCTCCTCAACAGCTATGGGTTCCCTTGCTTATGAAAATGATCCCTTTGACAGTTTACCTAAGATGAACATTACTCCATGCTTATAAAGCTAAGCTCACTTTCTCCTACATTTTCAGAGAGAGCTTTTTCATAATTTGTCCCTGAGTGTAGTAGAATATTACCTACTAGACACTGGGTTAATTAGTCAGCAATGCACATGCATGTGCACGTGCTCATGCCATTTATAGGTTTTAAAGTTTATTTGTTTTTACTTATTCATTTTACATCCAGCTTACCAGCCCCCTCTCAGTCACTCCCTCCCACAACCCTTCCCCCATCCCTCCCCTCTTCTCCTCTAAGCTGGTGCTCCCCAATGAAATGGAAGATATGAGAGAATTGGTGGGGCAGCCCCGCTAGCCACCTGGACCGCCCGCCATGTTCCTGCACTGGAAGTGGCCAGAGGCCAAGTGAGCTGGCCCTAGATCCATGAGATGCCAGGGTGGTGGCTGGCTCCGCCAGTCAGTTCCATGAAGACCATGCCCCAAAACAAGGCCCCCGGCCAACCCTAGACATTAACCACCATGCTTGCGGTACCCGGTAGAATGAAGGCTCTTAATGCTTAAAGATTATCCAATAGATTTATATATTTGGAAATGCTCAATACACAAGATGCCCAACCAATAAGAATTGTTACCCCAAATCTAACCTTTTGATATGTTTAATTACTCAAGACTCCCAAAGACATGGACGTCTGCCTCCATTTCTCTTCTCTCTCCTTTCTCCTTCTCCTCTCTCCTCTCCTTTTCCTCCTTCCCACTCTTTGCTCTACCCACTGTTAGCTCCTGCCCAATCACCGAGCTTCACTGCAAATATAATGTAACAGGAACATATCCTGCAACACCCCAACCCAGATATACCCCACTCCCATACCTTGGCACTTCAAGTCTCTGTGAGGCTAGTCACTTCCTCTCCCACTGAGGCCAGACAAGGCAGCCCAACTAGAAGAACATAACTTACCTACAAGCAACAGCTTTTGTGATAGCCCACCCCCTCCTGTTCCAGTTATTCTACCCACCCGAAGGCCAAGCTACATATCTGTTATGTATGTGTGGGGAGGCTTAGGTCCAGTCCATGTATGTTCTTTGATTGATGGTTCAGACTCTTTAGAGCCCTATGGGTCCAGGTTAGTTGACTCTGTTGGTTGTGGAGTTTCTATCCCTTTCAGGGCCTGAAATCCTTCCTCTTACTTTTCAATAAAAGTCCCCAACCTCCATCCAGTTTGGCTGTGGGTGTCTATATCTGTTTGAGTCAGATGCTGGGTGGAGCTTCTCTGGACAAACTTGATCCCTTCTGCAATCATCATCATCATCATTATTATTAGTTATAATAATAATAATAATAATAATAATAATTATTATTATTATTATTATATTGTCAGGGATAGGTGCCCGGCCATGGGATGGGTCTCTAGTTTGACTGGTTATTGATTGGTCATTCCCTTAGTTTCTGCTCCATCTCCAGTGACTGCATTACTTGTAGACAGGATAAATTTTGAATTGAAAGTTTTATGGGTGGGTTAGTGTCTCTATTGCTTCACTGGGGTTTCTGTCTGGCTACAAGAGGTTGCCTCTTTAGGTTCCATACTCCCAATGCTGTGAGTCACAAGGTTACCCCTGATGATTATTGGGAACCTCCTTTATGCCAGGTCTGTCTCTTCCTGGAGATGCCTCCTCCTCACACCCATCAGCTGCAGATTTCCATTAATTTTCATGGCCATCTAGCCATCTCTTCTGTCCCTCCCCACACCTAATCCTGAACCTCTCCCATTCCCTTCTTCATCTGCCCACCCTCCCAGTTCCCTCCCTTCATCTACTTCTTGTGACTATTTTATTCCTCCTTCTAAGTGAGACTCAAGCTTCCTCACTTGGGTCTTCCTTCTTGTTTAGCTTCTTTGGGTCTGTGGAGTGTAACATGGTTATCCTGTACTTTACGGCTAATATATACTTATAAGTGAATACATACCATGAATTTCCTTTTGGGATTGCTTACCTCACTCAGGATGATATTCTCAAGTTCCATCCATTTGCCTGCAAAATTCATGATGTCTTGGTTTTTAATAGCTGAATAGTATTCCATTATGTAGATGTAGCACATTTCCTTTATCCATTCTTCAGTTGAGGGACATCTAGGTTGTTTCCAGTTTCTAGCTATTACCAATAAAGCTACTATGAACATAATTGAGTATCTTTGTTGGATGTTTGAGCATCTTTTGAGTATATGCCCAGGAGTTATATAGCTAGGTCTTCAGGTAGAACTATTCCAAATTTTCTGAGAAACCTCCAAATTGGTTTCCAAAGTGGTTGAAAAAGTTTGCACTCCCACCAGCAATGGAGGAGTGTTCCCCTGGTTCCATATCCTTGTCAGGATGTGCTATGTTTTGAGTTTTTGATCTTAGCCATTCTGATGGGTGTAAGATGGAACCTCATAGTTGTTTTTTATTTGCATTTTCCTGATGACTTTAAACATTTCTTTAAGTGCTTTGTGGCCATTCGAGATTCCTCTGTTGAGAATTCTCTATTTAGTTCTGTACCCCATTTTTTAATTGAGTTATTTGGGTTGTTGGTGTCTAACTTCTTGAGTTCTTTGTAAATTTTGGATATTGTAGATACTATAATTTCTTTGTAAATTATAGATATTAGCTCTCTGTCAGGTAGAGGGTTGGTGAAGATCCTTTCCCAATCTGTGGGCTGCCAATTTGCCCTATTGAGTGTCCTCTACCTTACAGAAGCTTTGCAGTTTTATGAGGTTCCATTTATCAACTGTTGATCTTAGAGCCTGAACCATTGGTGGTGAACTTTCTCCAATACTCCTATACTCCAGCCTTATCTTGTCCCTGATTTTAGTGGAAATGCTTTAAGTTTCTCTTCATTTAGTTTTATGTTAGCTATTGGCTTGCTGTAAATCACTTTGATTATGTTTAGGTATGTGCCCTGTATCCCCAATTTCTCTAATACTTTTAACATGAAGAGGTGTTGGATTTTATCAAAGGCTTTTTCAGCATCTAATGAGGTAATCATATGATTTATTTTTTTCCTTTCAGTTTGTTAATATGGTGGATCATGTTGATGGATTTTCGTATATTAAACTACCCCTGCATCCCTTGGATGAAGCCTACCTGATCTTGATAGATGATATCTTTGATGTGTTCCTGGATTTGGTTTATTGAGTATTTTTGCATCAATGTTCATAAAATAAATTGGTCTGAAGTTCTCTGTGGTTTAGGTATCAGGGTGACTGGGGCCTCATAGAAAGAGTTTGACAGTGTTACTTCTGTTTCTATTTTGTGGAATACTTTTCAGAGTATTGGAATTATCTCTTCTTTGAAAGTCTGGTAGGATTCTAAACTAGAACCATTTGGCCCTGGGCTTTTTATCATTGGGTAACTTTTAATGATTGCTTCTATTTCTTAAGGGATTATAGAGATGTTTAAATAGTTTACCTGATCTTGATTTAACTTTGGTAAGTGGTTTCTGTCTAGAAAATTCTCCATTACACTAAGATTTTCCAATTATCCGAGGTACAGGTTTTTGAAGTAAGACTGAATGATTCTTTGAATTTCCTTTGTGTCCTTTGTTATGTCCCCCTTTTCATTACTGAGTTTGTTAATTTGGATACTGTTTCTATGCCTCTTGGTTAGTTTGGTGAAGTGTTTGTCTATCTTAATGATTTTTATCAAGAACCAGCTCTTGGTTTTGTTGATTCTTTGTATTGTTTTCTTTGTTTCTAACTGATTGATTTCACCCCTGATTTTGATTTTTTGATTATTTCCTGCCTTCTACTCCTCTTTGTTGTGCTTTCTTCATCTTCCTCCTGTTCCTCCTCCTCCTGCTCCTCCTCCTCCCCCTCCATCTCTTCCTCCTCCTCCTCCTTCCCTCCTCCTCCTCCTCCCCCTCCTCCTCCTCCTCCCCCTCCATTTCTTCCTCCTCCTCCTCCCCCTCCATCTCTTCCTCCTCCTCCTCCCCCCTCCTCCTCCTCCTCCTCCTCCTCCCCCCTCCCCCCTCTTCCTCCTCCTCCTCCTCCTCCTCCTCCTCCTCCTCCTCCTCCTTCTTCTTCTTCTTCTGAGCTTTCAGGTGTACTTTTAAATTGCTGATATGAGAACTTTCTAATTTCTTTATGGAGGCACTTAGTGCTATGAACTTATCTCTTAACCCTGCTTTCATTGTGTCCCATAAATCTGGGTATCTTGGGCCTTCATTTACATTGAATTTCAGAAAGTCTTTAATTTCTTCCCTGACCCAGAGATAATTGAGTAGACAGTTGTCCAATTTCCATGAGGTTCCACCAGTGTGTAGGCATTCTAGTGTTTCTGTTGTTGTTCAGCTTTAATCTATAGTAATCTGATAAGATACAAGGCATTTTTAAATTTTCTTGTATCTGTTGGGGATTGCTTTGTGACATACTATATGGTCAGTTTTGGAGAAAGATTCATGAGGTGCTGAGAGGAAGGTATATTCTTTTATGTTTGGGTGAAACATTCTATAGATGTCTGTTAGGTCCATTTGATTTATAATGTCTGTTAGTTTCATTATTTCTCTAAATGTTTAGTTTTTGTCTGTGTGCCCTGTCAGTTGGTTAGCCTGTGTCTTTTTATTGGAGAATTGAGTTCATTGATGTTGAGAGATACTAGTGATTGTTATTTTCTGTTATTTTGCTGTTGGTGATGTTAGTGTGTGTGTGTTTGTGTATATTTGTGTGCGTTTTCCTTGTTTTTGCTGGTATGAAATTATTTCCTGTGTTTTTTGAATGTAGTTATCTTTCTTGGGTTGGAATTTTCCTTCTAGTATTTTCTGTAGGGCTGTATTTGTGGATAGATATTGGTTGAATTTGTCTTGAAATATCTTGTTTTCTCCATCCATGGTGATTGAGAGTTTTGCTGGGTATAGTAGTCTAGGTTTGCACCTGCGTTTTTTAGAGGTTGTAAGATATTTGTCTAGACCCTTCTAGCTTTTAGAGTCTCTGTTGAGAAGTCTTATGTAATTCTGATAGGTCTGCCTTTGTATGATAACTGGTCTTTTCTCTTGCTGCTTTTAATATTTTTCTTCGTTTTGTAGATTTTGTGTTATTATTATTGTTGTTGTTGTTGTTGTTTTATTTTCTGTTCCAGTCTAATTGGTGTTCTATTAGCTTCTTGCATGTTTATGGGCATCTCTTTCTTTAGGTTGGGAAAGTTTTTTTCTATGATTTTGTTGAGAATATTTTCTGGGCCTTGGAGCCGGTACTTTTTACTCTCTTTTATTCCTATTATTCTTAGGTTAAGTCTTTTATGCTATCCCAAATTTCTTGGATATTTTGTGTCAGGAACTTTTCTTTAGCTTTAACATTTTCTTTGACTGATGCTTTTTTTTTTTTTTTTTTTTTTTTTTTTTTCTTCCATTTCCTGTACTTTGTTTGTGATGCTTGCATCTGTTGTTCCTGTTTCTTCCTAGGTTTCCCATTTCCAGGATTTCCTCAGTTTGTGTATGGTTAGTATTTTTTTCTTCTCCTTCCACTTTCAGGTCTTGCACAGTTTTATTTATTTCCTTCACCTTTTTAATTGTAATTCCTGGATGTCTTTAAGAGATTTGTTTCCTCTTTAAAGACCTGTATCTGTTTGATTATATTTTCCTGTATTTCTTTAAGAGATTTATTCATTTCCTCTTTAAAGGCCTCTATCATCTTTATAAGCTTGTATTTAAGATAATTTTCTTTAGTTTCAGTTGTGTTAGGATATCCAGGGCTTTCTGTAGTAGGGTAGCTGTGCTTTGGAGGTTTCATGTTGCCCTGGCTCTTGTTGATTATGTTCTTTTGAGGGCCTTTAGCCATATGGATGGTTTTGGTCCCTGAATGTTCTTGTTGTAGTAGGTATTGAGAAGTGGGTAAACCTCAATGGTCCTAGTGTGGCAGGCCTATGATGGATATTCTTGGGATGTATGGTTCTGTACCTGCAGTTCTGTGTGGTTCAGGAGCCCCAGGTCCAATGAAGGTGGGCAGAGGGGTAGCTTGGCTCAGCAGACTCAGAGAGCAGAGAAGATGGGTTGGGAAAGGGAAGTTTACCTGTATATTTCAGGAGTCTGATGGAGGTAGAGGAGAGGTGGTGGGAGAATGGCGGTCTCCATGAGATAGTAGGCTACTCAGAGCAGCTTGGCTTGGCCCAGACATTTGTAGGTTCTTAAACATGCCACTTCTTAGATGTGTCCTTGAGTTACTTATGCTTTCTGGTTAAAACTAACTTAGAAGCTTTGGCTCTGTAAATATCTATGGAACTTTCTGAAACTGATAAGCTAGCATACCACCTTATTTTAAATTTTTATAAGGACTTATTTTATTTATAGTGGGATTTTATCATGTTTAATATCAAGTAGTAAAGTTCTTGAGGGCACATCTAACAAATGTGTTCATTATTCTCGGCCACTCATTGATTACTTGATAGTAAATATAAAATCCACAGAGTAAACAAAGGAACTGTGAATAACAACAAATTCTTTACATCAGTGGGTTTAAACTTTCTACTTTAAATGTTTGTATCAACACATGGTATCTTCTTTATGTTGGCATGAATACAGAATCATTACTAAGAATTTCTAATAACTACCTGATGTTGATGCTTACTAATCATTCTTATGTTTCAGGAATCTCATATGTGGGAGATTAATTTGTACGTACCCTAAACGAGCTCCTTTCATCCCGGCCCTTCACAATACTGCTTCCGTGATCTATGCTTTTGTGAGAGACAAAGTGTGTATATCTGTGGACTTTGGATCAAGTGTCGACTCAGATCCACTCAGGGTTGTTAATGGTGCTACGTGTGATCGTGATAGAGTAAGTTAGTTTCTTAAAAAAAAAATCTAGCTTTATTTATATTTTGTTCAGCATTTTCATATTAAAGCATTGTTAAGATTGGTATTGGCTCAGGACTCCCAAGACCAAGTTCTCAGCACAAAGGAGATTTGTTTGTCCCCAAGCAACAGAGGGCAGGGACAAGGAAGACAGGAAAGAGAACAAGAGAGAGGGAGGAGGAGTATTTGTCCCAGATGGGGACAAAGGAATGTCTCTGGGTGTAGAGACAATGTCACATAGAAAAATGGTTTAGAAACCTAAAATGGGGAGCCCTGTGTTAGCATTCGGTGTTTAATTTTAGTTGGGCATATTAATTAGGTGAATCAAAAGGGGCTTTTGAAAGCTGGACTTCGGTAGTCAGCCTCATAAGGAGGAAGTGGTCAAATAAGGGAATATACCTTGGGTTGGGGGGTGGGGGTGGCTTGCTTTAGGAATGTAATCTAATGGTTTTTAGTGAGGCAGGGGGAAAGGGGGAGAATGGCAAGGCCTTCCAGAGCCATGTTTATCACATTCGAGCTGGCCAGAGTCTTTCAAGTGTCAAATTTTGATTTGCATTATGTAATCCTAAATGTCTGGAGGGAGAAATGAACACATTTGATTGATGTTCAGCTAGTAAATAGAGAAAAAATAGAAATATTTCATTCCTTTAGAACTTCAACATAATGAGTGAAGGCATCTATGCTAAGCCTTGAGGGCTAGAATAGAGAGACAAGAACCTTTGGGAATATTTTGTGCTTCTACTTACACTACGAACTATAAGTCCTTCATAGCATGGAACATTGCATTTCTTCTGAGGAGAAATTCACTTAAGTCTTTGTGGCTCAGTGGAGCACATCACCTTGAAATACGGATGTTTAGAATTATTATGTGGCCGTTTTATAAGTTACCTGAACAATGTGAGATGTTTTGAGAATTAGTAATTTTAGTGATAATAGCCTTTAATAGGGCTGTTGTAGAGAATAAAGGAGATTACATAACATGAATAGAACAATGCCCAGCACATACTTCAAGCTAAGTGTAATTTGGCTGCTATTATTGATAATGATCATTTTAGTTGAATCCCTGATCCCAACTTAAATATGCAGAAAATTCAAAGGAAATAAATTTATCTCAAAATCTCATTTATTTTCTGACTACATCTGTGTTTGTGTTGAAGCATGTTGTATTGTATCTTATTGAAGCTACCTATTTGCCAGACCACTGAAACATTTAAAGTACCAGCCCTTATATTTTAGTGGAGGCTTATATTCATAGGAAAACTTCAATGGCAGCATGGTTTTTACATTTCTTCCTGAATTTTAACTTTCCGTCACTCATGTCACAGCCATGGATTTGTTACGACTGGTAAGCTGCCATTATCATTCACTCAATAGAAGTTCCTGCATAATCTGCAAATACTCCCTGATTAACAGGTGTATTTCTAAATGTCAAACTGGTCAGAAAATAAATGTCAACAAAATTAAAAAAAATATTTTAAACTATGTCAGAATATGACATCAAAACTTGAGGAATGGTGCGCAGAACTTTATGGCAGTAAATGGTCATGGTCTTGTTATTAAGTTTCTAATTTACGGTGCTCAGATGGCTGGAGATCTCTGAGTTGGAAACTCCTTTCTGTTTTGTTTTTTTAGATTTGCATAAATGGAGTGTGTGTAGAATCAAGATTTGTTAAGGCTGAAGCAGAAAAATGTGCAAAAGAGAAGTGCAGCAGCAACGGGGTAAGTGGCAGCACATCTCATGAGTGTCTCTCAACGCCATTAACTTATTGGTCTCATTTGGTGTCTACAATGTGTCAAGCCCCACTGACACCTGGGAGCTGAAACCAGAAGTCAAGCTCAGCTATAATTAAGTGTTGGCAAACATTTTTGATTAAGTTTGACTACCGATGCCTTTTTTAAAAAATCCTATTACAATGGGAGATAGGCAGTCTCCTGATCTGTGAGTGTATGGGTTCATTAAAAAAAATGTCAGCTTTGCCTCTCTCTTGAAAATACATCGTTATGTTTACAGAAAAGCATATCTTAAAAACCTTTTCAATGATTCTTTGATTCTTTGTGAATTTCACGTTATGTACCCCAATTTCACTCATGTTCCAGCCAGTCCACACTTAACCCCCTCCCCGACCCCTGCTGCAATGGTCAGTGTTACACCACACAGTATTATATTTCTTGTAACTGATGATAAACTTCACCAGGGTATTGTCACCCAAAGTCTGATGTTTAACACTAGAATCTTAGACCCACTCAGTGTCTTCCATCTCTGGGCTTGGAGGATATATGACAGTACCCACTACTACTGCAGCATGCAGGTACCCTGTGCTTGGCTTATTCATCCTTTCCTTTCCTCCAATCTACCAGCAGCCCCTGAAGCTTCTATTCTCTCCTAGATACATATACTTCTCAAAAGAAGTACAAGTAGCCAACAAATGACTGGGGGAAAAAAAGCTCAATAGCATTAGTTATGAAGGAGATACAAATGGAAACAATAGCATGAAATCTCACCCTATCGGAATGCCTGTTGCCAGAAAAGCAAAAAGTAGGGAACCTGTGGTCGTTACTCTTCATCACCAACCCTATGAGATCTAACATCTCCTAGGAAACACACCAGTGGTGTATCTGTGAGGGTGTTTGAAGAAAGTTTTAACTGAGGTGGGAAGACACACCCTGAGTGTGGGTGCCACCATCCCATAGGTTGGGCTCTGTCACTGACTACAGGGGAGAAAGAAGCTGAATATTAGTACTGGTTCTTCTGTTGTAGTGGGTACTTATTTTTTCTGATTATCCAAGAAGGTACAAATTATGTGTTTGATTTTTTTTTTAACATGGCCAGGATTACAAGTTCAGTTTCAATGAGAAAATACAATAAACAGATTTTTTTTTTTATATAACTTCAAATGTAAAGTCTAAAGAGTGTCTACTCCAAAGCCCACACATTTGTTATATGATGGCTGCTTTCAAGCTGGGAATATTTGCAGTTTTAAAGCACTCCAGACAAACAGAAAGTATATGAACTGGTCTTTTTATGAATAGCAAATCCTAATGCCCAACTCCTTAAACTATATCTACAGTGTTAAGTAGGAAAATGTTATTTTAGTCAATTGGTCTTATTCACTAAATTCTAGTCTTTCAAGGGTGTACCCTGAATGACCCCTATTTTTAGACTACATTTTCAGAGTGCTCTGAGCATACAGTAAGCAGAGACCTTGAATCTGAATCTATAACCTGTTCTCCTGGCCAGTTGGAGTTTTCCATTGTCTGTTTTTTTGTTGTTATTGTTGTTTATTTGTTTTGACAGAACTGTGTTTGCCCTGCATCAATTCTACTGTTTGAGTTTGTTTAAGGGTGGATACCCCAAGAAGATTCCTAGAGTTACGGCCTCATAAAGAGATTTCTAGCTATGTGCTTCTCTGTGTTTATCATAGTCTCCAGGGCATAAGTAAAGACTTCCAATTAGGGCCAGATAAAGTTATTTTCCTAAAAACAGAAGGGATAACGCAGGTATAATTTTCTCAGAAAAAGACATAAAATGAGCCATCATGCTGAAAGCCCCCAAGAAAGCAACACACAGAGATCGAAACCTAAAAGTAAGAGGCAGAGAGACAGAATGACAGCCGTTACAGCATTCGGCTCAGCCTTGCCGGCACTGTGTCAAACAAAGAGCAGTGCTGGCTTCAGGGTTCCCAGTAGATATGGCTGTGCTACTGTTCTTTTTCATTCTTATTTTAGTTTGCTCCAGTTAAGACTTGATTCATTGGCAAAAGTGTGGGTTTTTTTTTTTTTTTTTTTTTTTTTTTTGAGTAGGTTTCACCATCTGCTTAGAAGAATATTAATTCTGTTGCTGTCGGATGGGATGATTTATGTGTCATCTAAGTAAATTTGAACTATAGTGAAATTTAAATCTGAAATTTCTCTCTCTTTCTCTCTCTCTCCTGAATGTTGGTAAGGGTGGGGTATCAAAATTTCCCCAAAACCTTGCAGCTGACCAGCCTATTCCTTTATAGGCAATAATCTCTCTTTCATCAAACAGGGAGTGCTGACATTCCATGTGCATTTATTGTGACAATCACTGTGTCTTTCTGGTGAATTGTTTCCTTTATTGATTCTAATTTTGCCTTGTGGTCACCTTTTAGGATATATGTGATATATGTGTAAATGTGTGTATTTTTATGTATGTATATATGATATATAAATCTATGTATAAATATACATATAGTTAGGATATATATCACACATTTAGGATATATGTCACAAATAATATATCATATATTTAGGATATATATCACACATTTACTCAGGATATATATATATATATATATGATATATGTATCACATATATTCAGAATATATATCATACACACACATACACATACATATATATTATGTATACTCTTTAACAATTTTTATATGTCACAAATAATATATCATATATTTAGGATATATATCACACATTTACTCAGGATATATATATATATATGATATATGTATCACATATATTCAGAATATATATCATACACACACATACACATACATATATATTATATGTATGTATGTATGTATATATTATAACATAAACTCAGGACATACATATCTAATTCTTGGTGTGTGTGTATGTATATGAGAGAGAGAGAGAGAGAGAGAGAGAGAGAGAGAGAGAGAGAGAGAGAGACTGCAGCTCACTCTCAAGCTTTACCCTTCTCATTACTTCATCTTCAGGCTTCCCTTTCTACCAACCTGTGTGTTTATCAGGGCAGGTGGTGTCCCACCCTCACCTCAGAGAATAGTCATCTGTGTGCTTATTTATTTATTTGTATTTAATTCAATCAGCCAGCCTGCATCATTAGATGTTAAAGAGTATCTGCTTGTCATGTTTTGGGACAAACTTCTACTTTGGAGCCCAAGCCTGCCTAAGAGCCTGTGTCTCTTCTGCCTTGGCCTTGTGAGTGCTGGGATTCTTGGCTTGTGCCTCCACACACACAACCTGGCTTGTGCTTTAGGAATCTTCTGCATCCTGTGCTCCCAGCAGTGCATTTCTAACGTCTCTCATCTCGTGAAGAGACTTTGGTTGTGGTGATGCCTGTCTGTGGCTCTAAATGTCCCTTTGCATACTGCTTTCTTTGTGTGTGGCTAATTTTCTGCTGTAATTTCTTTGAATGGGCTTCCAACTAAAGATTACACCATAGGCTCCTTCTAGCCCCTGTATGTTCCCATCAGAGTCCTCAAAAGTAAGGCCATGATGGGCATGATGGATCATGTTTGAATTATTGTTATCTGAATGTATGAACTCTGGGACTATGATGTTAGTTTTTCTGTTTGAACTAGTCTGTTGATGGTGCTTCTCACTGCAATTCCAAGAGTTTTCATTTGGCTCCCTGCCCCCAAATCTCAATTTCTTTGCATTCAGAAAATTTATTCTCATGGAAGTTACTGAGTTGTTTGTTTTGTTTTTTTCTTTTCCCCATCAAGATTCCTGTTCTTTTGTTGAGATTTAGATCCAGTTAAGATGGCATTAAGCTGAGTAACAGGAAAAGCATCCCATTGCTAGTCAATGATTCACAGTCAGCCTGGGGAAGGTGTAGGTCCTTCCTTGTAGAGGCCAATGGCTGAAGCAACCGACAGGAAGTCACTGAATCTGGACAAGGGAAAAGGTTTATGCTGTGATCTGGCCTACTGCCTGCAATGATATATGTGTCTGAAACTGCTGTCTAAAGTTAAGGGTGAACATTTGAGTTCACTACAGTTTCTTGGTACAAATATAAGTCTCACTTTGTAGTTTTTAAACATTTCTTTCTCTGCTGTGTGAGTTTTAGCCTAAGAAATCAAATATCCATTCTGTGGGATTCTCTCTTTAAATCAAAATGACTTCAGTCACTCTTGGCTAAGATAAAAAAAGTAAATATTATGACCTAGCACATAATTTCACAATTAGAAAATAATCATTTACACATTTCAAACTAATCCTAGGTGTGCATCAACACTGGCGTATGTCAATGTTTTCAAGGCTACATACCTCCCAACTGTATCCAAGAGCCAAAAGAAAGATCGGCACTGTGGTCTGGCAAGCACGGCAAGTATCTGTCTGTGAACAGCTATTGAGAAAAAGTTATAAGATCACTTATTTCCATTCAGAGAAAGCCACATTTTACCACCTGGAAAGAGACTAATAATATTTGGAATCAAAAGGCAATTAGATTTATTTTTTCTCAAATAATGGGACCAAATTTCATTAACTCTGCTCACCATTTCTGTTACCTGTGTGTGTGGTCAGCAGGGTGCCTTGGGCTATCTCTTTTTCTTTTTCTCTTCCTCCCTCCCTCCCTCCCTCCCTCCCTCCCTCCCTCCCTCCCTCCCTTCCCATTTTCTTTCTTTCTTTCTTTCTTTCTTTCTTTCTTTCTTTCTTTCTTTCTTTCTGTCATTTGGGGAAGTTTCTCATCTGCCTTTCCCACATTTACAAATTGTGTGGGAACTCAGTTCTAGGCAATGTTTACTGTGTCAAGTACAGCCACTATGTTTTTGTTATAGAAGAAACTCCATGGGGTGTGTGTAAGGGGGGGGGGATAAGTTTTACTGTACAGTCTGTAGGTTTCAAGAAACAAATGGTTTTACCTTAAGAGATGATAACAAAAGTGCTACTACCACAGCGGCCTTTGGTTTCTGTCATTTACACACCTATTAGACTTGAAAATAGTTCTGGAATTCTTTGTTTTATAATTGAAAAACGGTCTCTATTTTCAGATGTTGTGTTCTGATAACAGTTTCCCCTATCCCCAGCCCCTCCAAGATCCTCCCCATTTTCCCACCCACCCAAGTTCATACTCTTTCTTCCTGACTGTCTAGGATCTGACATGACAGGCTCAGGTAGGCTCTGTCAACAAGTAATGAAATTAGAGTTGGTATCAAGCTTATCAATTTTTAATCTACCGCTCCTTAAAGTAGTACAGCAATTTGATGTATATAAATACAATCCTAAGGTAGGAAGATAACAATCTGTTACCTATAAAGGAGGTGCCATATAAGAGGTCCTGTTGAGAATCAAATGAGTCAAAGTTGGGGAAGTCTTACTGTAAACAACTTGTACTTCAGATCACTAGATTTCAAGCACTCACAGGGTTACAAGAGGGTGTTACTGTAATCACCAGATGGTGTAGAATATTCTGGAAACCTCTGAAACATTGTTTGCATGTTTTGGGGGTAGATCTTAGATAAAGTTTCAAATGCTGTGGTAATGTATGTAAGTTTTCCATGTTACTTAGTTGACAAAGGGGGCAAACACAAAAGAAATGATTTAAACATATTTGTCACAACTTGAAAGTAAATTACGCCATCTAATGGTTCACATACCTTTTATTTTTAGATCTGCCCATGGAAGGAGCTTCTAAGAACCAAGAAAAGAAGTGGCTTTTAAGTTTGCTCCTTGTCTTAATTGTCCTCACTTCGGTGGTCCTCATAGGCATAGGGTGGAAAGGTCTGAAGCAGTGTGTCTTCAAGGAAGAGGAATCCATGAGTAGCGAGTAAATTGAACTTATGTTTCAAAGCTAAATTTCAATAGCATTAGGACCCTGCTACATAAGGTATCCGTGAAGCAATGAGGCACTTTGCATTTCCCTAAGACTTTAGGCACTATATCAGCACTTCATGTAATTGCATGAGGCTTTTTCGAAGACTCATCTAGTGAGCAACTTTGCAAGGATGATGGGTTTGGGAGTGTGGCTAACTCACCACAGTCACTGCTGTGATAATTCAGCCATCTTCCTGTATCAGCCCCAGGACACTGTTACTCACCTCCACTGTATGCTTTTTTTTTAAAAACAAAACAAAACAAAACAAAACAAAAAAACAAAAAAACTAGCTGACTTGTGTGGGTTTCCTTCTGTACTCTAATCCATTGGTTTGCATGTGCCCCCTCCTTTTTTTTTTTTTTTTTAACCATACACCATGTAGTATAAACTCAAAAATCAGGAAATATAATAAATTTATTGTTATCCATTTGACTTGGAATTGCATTAATGATTTGAAGTCTTTTGTGGTTCTCTCTGCATGTTAGGGTAGTTGTTTTTGATTTTCTGAAAAATGCCATGAGGATTTTTTTTTATTGTTACAACAGTTGTGACCTTGCCATGTAGATGCTGGGAATCAAACCTAGGGCTTGTAAAGAGCAGACACTGCTCTTAACTACGGAGCCATCTCTCTCTCTCTCTCTCTCTCTCTCTCTCTCTCTCTCTCTCTCTCTTGAAGTTTTAGGGCATTTTTTTTATTAGAGATTTTCAGGAACTGTAAATTGATCATTGAAACTTGAAATACAAGCTTGGAAATTGGAAAATGCTTTCAATATATTTCTCAAAATATTTAATTTACAAAAATAAAATATAAGCAGATGCTAAACCTTATAAGCCAATCCATTAGTTGTTTGCTTTTTAAATTTTATGTATTTTTTATTGGATATTTTATTTATTTACATTTTAAATGTTATCCCCTTTCCTGGTTTCCCCTCCAGAAACCCCCATCCCATCTTCCCTCCCCCTGCTTCTATGAGGGTACTTCCCCCACCCACCCACTCCTGCCTCCCCATCCTGGCATTCCCCTACACTAGGGCATCTCTCCAGATGTGGACATTTTAGCAGAAATGATTTTTCTAATCCACTAATGGAAACAGTTTCTGACTTATTCATGTCCTCAACTTACCCTGTCATTGGTCTATAACTTTTAATGTTGTGTAGGTTCTTGGTTAAGTTTATTCCTAGATATTTTATTTTTATTGTATAGATAAGATTGTTTTCACAAATATTTTTCCTTAGAGGGTAAATATGGAATTGTAATTGATTTTTGTGTTCTTCAAATGTACCGAGTTTGTTCTTAGAGGTCTTCGCTCTCAACAACAAGGCTTTGACATATAGCTCTGGATGACTTCACAACCATTATCGTCCTGCTTTCATCTCCTGGGTGCTAGAGTCATAGGTATACCCCACCCCATTGTGCCCAGCTTCGTTAATTAAGTTGTGCTTGTTTTAGTGGAGGCTTTAGGTATTTTAAATATACAATCACAGGTCTTTGGCTTCTTTTTTTGGCACTTGGGTGGTGCCATGTTTTTGGTGTTCCTAATGTGACTTGCATGGCTATGTCACCTCGGAGAGTGCTTCCGACTGTTCATTTCCTATCTTAGAGAAAGAGATGAGCGCTTCGTCCCAGGTATTGACATAGCTGTGGGCTTTTGTTATGCTGAGAAGCATCTTTGTATACTTAATAGCTGAAATAAATTTTTATCATTAATAGTTGCTGAATTTTGGGAAAATTTCACATCTTTTCTTGCATCTGTTGAGCCACCCTCACCCATCATGGATAAAGCCTACTTGCTTATCACATATGAGACCTCATTCATGTTCTTCTGTTGGATTCAGTTTAATGTTTGCATCTGTGGTCAAATGACTTCGGTTTGTCATTTTCTTTTCTGTCATTTCTTGGACTCAGTTTAATATCAGGATAATGTTCTCCTCGCAATATGACTTGGGAACTGTTCTTTAGTGCTCTGGTAGAATTGGAGAAGGACTTGTGCTGGCTTCTTGAAAAGCTTGACAGAGCCAGGTGTGCTGTTGCTGTCACTGTCTGAAATTGTTGTCACCCATACCTGTTTCTTGAAGCCCTTCTGTGGTTCTCTCTTCCCACAGTCTCAGAACTTACGTCTTATTTGTAGGTCCTTGATACCTCCTGAACTGGTTTCTGTGCAGCGTGAAAAGTGGAGATCTAAATTTAGCCTCTTAGCAACCCTCTGCTTTATTTTAAATACAATAATGTAACATATCTGTACAGATAATATTAAACATATATAAACCAAACATATGTATATATTTCCTTTTGTTTTTTGATACAGGCTTTCTCTGTGTAGCCCTGGCTGTCTTGAACCTCACTCTGTAGACCAGTCTGGCCTCGAACTCAGAGATCTGCCAGCCTCTGTCTTGTGAGTGCTGGGATTGAAGGAGTATATGCCACCACACCTAAATATCTATGTTCTTAATGTTTTCTTGATCTTCCCTTTTTAAGAACAACCCAGAAAGGTACTGGGGTCTTTGTAAATCTCTTCTCCATATGGCCAATCTTCCCTTTGTAAAGAAGCTATTTTCCATGGTCTAGGCTTTTGTATAAACAAAAACACATAATACAGTCTTTATTTGTATGTGGCTTGTATCACTCACCACAATTATTTGAACCCCCATTCATAATCTTGTATCAGTTGTTTGGTCTTCCCTTCATGGATTGATGGATACTTGGCTCATTCACAACTTGTAGCTAAAATAACTCAAGCTGCTGTGGATGTTCAGGTGCATGTCTTTATGTGAGTATGTACTTTGTCTCTTGGTTTATTTCCAGGAGTAGAACTGCTGGGTAATATAGTAGACTATATCTTCTAAAGAAAGAGCAAAACTGTTACCAAAATTAGCATCCGCTTCTTCACTCAGCTGCCAGTGAGCCCTTCTTCAACCAGACCTTTGCAAGGAGCTGGTGCCTTGCTGCATCCTAGTGCACTGTGGTTGCATTAGAATACTTCTCATAACTAACGATGCTAAAATGGCCTCATTAGTTATTATCTATACATCTTTGGAGAAATAGCTATTCAGAGTTTATGCCCATTTTTAGTTAGGATATTTGTCTTTTTGTTGTTCAATTATTTCTCTTTGGGCCATTTGTGAAATAGATTGTCTTTGATCTGAGTAGTATTTATTGCATTCGAGATATAAGTTCTTCATCATGTACTTACTTTGCAACTGTATTTTCCCTGTCCAAGGCTTGTCTTTTAACTCTCTTAACCATTGTTCAGAAAGTACAAGTTTTCAACTTGATGAAATTTAATGGGCCAACTTGCTTTTGTATAGACCATGATTTGAGTATTGTACATAGGAAAATAAAGCCCAACCTAAGTCCACAAATATTTCTTCCGAATACTCCTAGTTTTAGTGTTTACAATTAGATATGCATTGAGGTTGAGTTAAACTCTCTATGGCTGACAGAACTGCAGTCTCACGTGCAGCAGAGTGGTGTTTCACAGAACCTGTATAGTCTCAGACAACAAGTACTGGCCTTTTTCAATTCTACCCCAGTGTCTGAGAAGAATGTAACTATCCCTGAGTTGTGAGATCACCAATTATTCAATGTAAGCAATAGGAAGTTCTCATGTATTTGTTCTGAGTAAATATGTTTTCTCTGGTTGAGGAGCTATGCTCATGTGTGTGATGTTATATGTTCTGTGTGTAGAATAGACACCAAAGAGCTGGAAATTGGTATCAGCTTGGCACAGGTCTCAGAATCTTTGTCTGGGCATCTTTCCTGTCTCATTTTCTTGGGTGAGACCAACTTGCTTCCCTGGACTCCTACCCTTCCAGTTCTATTACACACACACACACACACACACACACACACACACACACACACACACACACAGATGCATGCATGCCCACAAACATACACAAACTCATGGGAACACACACACACACATGCAATCAAACAAACAAACAAACACACATGCATATGTGAACACACAAACATACACACACACACTGATAAAACTGTAGGGATAAGTAAAAAAAAGCAAACTCAGGAACTTTATGTTCTAATCATTGCCCTGCTTGAAATTTGTGGGATTTTTATGGCTGAGGTGTGTAAAAAGATTGGTGTGTCATTTGTGAGGCTGAGGGCATAGCTTCTTGGCAGAGGACTTGCCTACCTTACAAAAGGACCTGTGTCCCATTTCAACTACCACTAAAAAAGGTCATTCTCATCTTTCCTCAGACCCCATTGTGTGTTATTTATTGGTAACTGGTCTTGTTTTTTTTTTTTTTTTTTTTTTTTTTTTTTAGATAATACTGCTTACACAGTAGTCCAATTTTTATTTACAAAGTTGTTAAGAGTTTTATTTTTTTAATTGCTAATTGACATGCCATTTTCTCTTTCTTTCTAGAAGCAAATCAGATGACAACACTCACACCTACACCAGCAGGTGAGTACATTAAAAGATGGTGTGAAGAGAATGTTGAAAATGAACAAATGATCTGATTATAACTCATCATTACATTTTAGACATCTTAACTTTCAGCCAGTAAAGCAGTGCTTTAAAAAAAAAAAAAAAACAGACGAATACATTTAATAGTTTTGTTTTCAATAAGCCCTTCATTTATTTACTAATCTATTGGAAGTCTACTCCTCCCCCACCCCTTCCTGCAAAAAGCCTAAGAAACCAAATGCAACAGAGGAGATACCTAAACCCATAAGGAATAATAGTATCTAATATTTAGACCTGGGTTATAAGCATGCTGCTTGGGTAAACGAGCCAATGCCACTATCCATATCATGGTTACATTCTTCCCACCATACCTGCCGCTTCATGCGTCCTACCATGATGCTAAAGGACTAAATCCCAGAAACTGTAAACAAGCCTCGAATGAAATGATTCTGTTTATAAGGTTGTCTTGGTCATGATGAATTCACAGCAATAGAACAGTGATTAAGGCACAGATGGATATAAACCCATCTTGTATACATGCCTCATTTTCCATGTCTGTTCATCTGTTGATGAACATCTAGGATGATTCCACTTTCTGGTTGTTTTAGGTAAAGCAGCAGCAAATATGGATGAGCACGTATCTCTGTAGTAAGATATAGACTTTGGGGCATAAGCCTAGGAGTGGTACAGTTGGGACAAATGGTAGGTCTCTTTGTATATTTCTGGGAACCTCCACATTGATTCCCACGGTGGCTGAATTAGTTTACACTCCTGCCACAGTGTGTTACCCTTTCCCCAAGTCTTCACCAACATTTGTTGTTATTTGTTTTCTTGATGATGGACATTCTGACTAGGGTGAGGTGGTTATCTCAAAGTTGTTTTAATTTGCATTTGAATGATGTTGAACAGTTCAGGTAGTGTTTATTAGCAATTTACCTTTCTTCTTTTGAGAATTCTCTGCTCATACTCAGGACCACTTTTTGATTGGTTGGTTGTTTTTCTTGATGTTTAACTTCCTGAGTATTTTTGTTTTTGTGTCTGTTTTTTGTTTACTTTTTGTATTTTAATTTTTTTGTGAGATACATAGCCAGCAAAGATTTTTCTCCTACTTGGTGGGCTACCTCTTTACTTAGCAGTTTCCTTCTCTGTACGGAAGCTTTTTTAGTTTCCTAACATCTCATTTGTATGCATTCAGGATTGGATACCACACGTGGGAGCTCTGTCCTGGAGGACACTGGCTCTTCCCCTCTTGGCAGCCACTGAGTATGTGGAACACTACACCACAGGAACTGTGCAGAATTTCCCCTGCATATTTTGGTACATCGTGCCAGGTTTTTTTTTTTTTTATTTTTTTTATGTAACCATATTGTTGAGATTTTATGGGTGCATTTTTTCTCTGTCATGTCTAGGGGATGCTAACAGCAGGTGTCCCGAGCCTCTGGCCATCTTCCTGCCCCTTCTTGTGCAATTTTCCCTGAGCCTTGGGTCTAGGGGTTGTATTGCAGCTGCGTTATTTGGATTCAGGCTCCCGACAGTGACGACATCTCTGATTTTTGACCAGTTGTGGATCTTTGTAAAAGTCTCCATCTGCTGTAAAAGGAAGAGTCTTAAATGAGGGATGAGGGCAACAGTTATCTATGAGTGTAGGGTAGGTGTTTAAAGAATGGGAATTATGCTGGTTTGGGAACCTGGCAGTATTCAGTACTTTTCTAAGCCCCTCCCACAAGAGTGCTACCATTGTATCTTGGTGGGTATCCTGCTAGTCTAGCCAGTGTTGTAGTTCATTGGCTTTACAGCTGGGTGAGGCTCCCAAAGCCCTCCTCTCCTGGAAGCTTGCACAGCACCTTCCAATACTATGAGAACCGTTCCTTGCTGAGGAAGGAGGCTGTCACGCCATTTCTGTTTCTGGCTAGATTCTTCCAATTCTTGTGTTTAAATTATGTGGCATCATCACCAATAGGGACTTACCTTCCAATTGTTGGAGGCAACAAAGCACAATGGTGACAACCTCTAGTATTCTGGGGTCTCTCATTATACTTCCCAAAAGACAATTTGAGAGTTTTCTGGTGCCTGGTACTCTTTGTTAGGTAGTCTGTGGATCGTGGGGACCCTTAAATCACCCCCACTGTGGTGCCTTCATTTAAAGTGTATATATATATGTATATGTATGTATATATATATATATTTATATACATCCATATTGTGCTGGCTGATAACCAGGTTGTATCATTCCAGGGCTGGTGGTCCTGGGTAAGCAGCCTTCTCAGTGGCCTCTGCATCAGCTTCTGCCTCCAGGTTCCTGTCCTGTTTCAGTTCCTTTGAGGATGAATAGTGATGTGGAAGTGTAAGCCAAATAAACCCTCGCCTCCCCAAGCTGCTATTTATCGCAGCAATAGGAACCTCCCTAAGACACACATATATATTATGTGTAATTGTACCCCAAGTTAAAGACCCCTCCCCCCCCGTCTTTCCATTTACCCCATTCATAAGCCCTGTATCGTGCCATCATCCGCTCTAGAGCTCCTTCACCTAACTCCTCATGCCTGGTTTCTGAAACTACTTCCAGGCTATACGATGGCATATATATTTGGAGCTAGAAGTCACAAGGAGAGAACATGTGGGATTTGTTTTTCTCTGGTATGTGTGGAATAGAAGGCAGGAATTTTCCTTCGGTCTACTAGACTTCCCTGAAGTGGATGGCCATTCACATACGAAGCCAATAGACAATTTGGAGCAGCAGTTCTTCACCCCTGGGTTGTGACCAGTTTGGGGTCACATATCAGACATCCTACATATCAGATATTTACATTATGAGTCATAACAGTAGCGAAATTACAGTAATGGAGCAGCAACAGAATATTAGGGGTCACCACAGCATGAGGAACTGTACTAAAGGGTCGCAGCGTTAGGAAGGGTGAGAACCACCACCGACTTGGAATCTGAAAGGCACGGATTAACAACCCAGAATCAAATTTATATTCTGTGTTTAGGTGTGATGAGACAGAAACAAAGGTCTCTGCTGTCACCACACTCCTGTATCGTGTAGAACTGAAGACTTGTGCATGTGTTGTGTGTTTGTTGGTGAGCAAGAGTGCTGCTCACACATTTAAGTGTTTAGAGGTAACTTGGGTATGGTCTGTTCTGCATTCTCAAAGTGTATTAGTTTACTGAAACTTCCAGATACTAACCATTTTAATTTTTATTTAGATCCACACCAGAGTGTAATATGAAACCACAAGCCACTAAGTAAACATTTAGGAAGTATTTTCTCTAAGTAAATATGTTATAAACTAAGGATGAAAAATCATTACAGTTTACAAATAATTTTTTTCAGTGTGTTTTCAAGAAGCCACAGTTGATAAAATACTACATCAAAACAAACATTAATATTTATCAATCTAGGGGTGAGTGTTAGTTAACTGGCTTTTCTTTGGTTGACTGAACCTTATTTGATTGACTACTCTTGTGATACTAGTTACACGAGATAAGACGCACATCACTAGTTGGAAGAACTAACTCACAATTTGAACACTGTCAAGCCTTTATGCCGGGACACACAAGCAAATGTCACTACTCAGCTTGGATTGCAATTATCTGAAATATGAACAACTGAGTGAATTAAAGAGTTTAATTCTTTTTAATGGGTGTAGTTGACTCTGGATATACAAACACCCACTGGTTTAACAAGAAAACAAGTAGCAGTCAAGGGGCTCTTTCTTGGTCAGAACAGTGGGAGATGTGGAGTAGTGGGGGCAGAAGCTGGGACAGAAATGGTCAGATAGCACCACTGAATTACAAGCCTCTCCCCCCTCCCACCCCGTGTGTGTGTGTGTGTGTGTGTGCCTGCGAGCGCACACTGTGCTCTCTGGGGCTCTCAGGTCGACTGTGTGTGTGTGTGTGTTATGTTCTCTGGGGGTTCTCAGGTCGTGTGTGTGTGTGTGTGTGTGTGTGTGTGTGTGTGCCTGCGAGCGCACACTGTGCTCTCTGGGGCTCTCAGGTCGAGTGTGTGTGTGTGTGTGTGTGTGTATGTTATGTTCTCTGGGGGTTCTCAGGTCGTGTGTGTGTGTGTGTATGTGTGTGTGTGTGTGTGTGTGTGTGTGCGCGCGCGCTGTGCTCTCTGGGCTCTCAGGGTCATGCTTGCTCCTTTCTCCTCACCATTTCTCTTGGCAAATTAGAAAGATGGAGTGTGGTGGCTGTAAAACAGAAAAGAGACTCATGATGCTAACCTTTTTTTTTTATAATGATATAAAATAGAAATTTGACAGTTTCCCCTTTTTACAACTTTGGAGGAAAAGAGGAAGAGAGTGCCGTAAGAACCAAGGTAATATGATTTGCACAGATTGTACCCGGTGAACCTAAAAGGATGATTTCTTATTTATTTAGATCAAAATCTGAGGCAAGCAGTGCAACACTGATGAGCAGGTAAGTGTGTTAAGAAAGCTTCTTGAAATAAACACACTTGAAGTGGCACTAACAATTCATGGCTGGTTAATTCTTGAGCACTGGTTTGTCAATGAATGGCTAAAATGTTAAACCAATAAAGTGAACTATACTTACATTTACTAAAGTTGCCATTGCGAACGAGTGTGCAGACCTAGAGTTGCTGTTGCTAATGAATTATGTAAATAATTTAGTATGTTTTATTTAGCTTAGAAATCATCTAAGTGTTCTGGGACTTGCTCTAATCATTAGAATGAAGCTGAGGAATGAAGCCTAGCAGATCTAAGGATACCTAAATTTATTAATGAAGCAAAATCATGATAGATCATTTTGTCTGTAAGGCACCAGAGGTAGCAGCGTTTATGGCTCATGAGGTTTTAGACACAGGTGTGATTGTATATGCCTGGGACCCAGCGGTTCTCAACCTTCCTGATGCTGCGACCCTTTACTACAGTTCCTCATGTTGTGGTGACCCCTGACCATAAAATTATTGTCATTGCTACTTCATAACTGTAACGTTGCTACTGTTATAAATCATAATGTAAATATCTGATATTCAGGGTATCTGCATATTTGACCTTTGGAAAAAGGTTTGTTTGATCCTGAAGGGGTTGAAACCAACAGGTTGAGAACCACTGCTAACCCTTGCATTTGGGTAGATGAGGTAGGGAAGAGCAGGAGTTAGAGCAGTTTTGTCTAAGAGTCTCTCTCTCTCTCTCTCTCTCTCTCTCTCTCTCTCTCTCCAAAAAGTTAGCTATGTGGTCCTACCCTTCTCTTAAGCACAAGGTTACCCAATACCAAGTGGTCTAGTGGTCTTCAAATCATGTGCACTCAAGCAACACTGAATGGACTTAGCAGGTTGTGTTTATATACTTACTCACATATTCATAACAACAGTAACTCAAGAAGAGGAGGCCAGGGATTTGAGAGGACACAAGGGGGCTTGGCACAGTAGGAGTTGGGGAAAGAAAGAGAAGAGAGGGAAACCGTGTAATTATATTTTAGTAGTAAAGAACAGTAAGACAGCTGTCAGGGTGTCACAGGTCTGTAATCTCAACTCGTGGGAGGTGGAAGCTGGGAAGATCAGGGGCTCACAGTCACCCTCAGCTACTTAATGAGGACAAGGTCATCCTGGACTACACGAGGACCAACTTCAACAGAATAAATAAAGGCTTAGAGCATGGTTTATAACACAAAAGGCAGAAAGATACAGAAAAATAAAAGTATTTAAAATTTAAAAGTAGATACATTAACACACTATAAATATTTCATCATATCTGAAATGTGTAAATGCTACTTCATTATAAGCATTTCTGATTCAAAATAAAAAATTCCAAAAAACGAGTACGAGACAGTTAGTTGTGGCCAAAACCAATGCAACGAGCATACAAAATCCAAAGCTTTGCTTCAGAAACTCTGTTGGCACACAGTGAGAGAGCATGCTTTCTCTTAGCAGCCCCTTTTGTAATTTCACTGGGGCTGTGTTTGGAGCTGCTGCCCTGAACTTTTTTTTGTCCTGCAGTTAATTGCTACCCCTTCAGGAGGAGGAGGATGACACCCAGGGGCTCACTGAGAGATGAAGAGTCCACGTTCTTCCCTCTGTCAAAGCTAAAGGAACTAATAAACTGAAAGTGGACCAATTTGCAGGCTTGCTGATCTGTTTTGTGTGTGTGTGTGTGTGTGTGTGTGTATGTGTGTGTGTGTTTGCATGCCATTTCCTGTATCTTGGCATTTAGCCCATGGGCCATTGTAGTTGGTTGGGGTGCCCTGGGGTGTGGGTGTGTCCGGGAAGTCAGTGGTGTCAACTGTGGGTCTTCTTCAATGACTCTCTGAACTCTTCCTGTTAACTCTCTGCATCCCACCTCCAACACACACACACACACACACACACACACACACACACACACACACACACACAAACACTTTTCAGCCTAGCTTCCTGGGTCAAATGCCTGAATCAGAGCCATCCTGGGTGTGTACCCTGTATCCCTGGTCTTGGATAGGAAGAAACAAGGTGAGTGTTAAGATTCATTTCTCAGCTTCCTGGCTATAGGCTCAATACCATGTCTTCTTTCCTGTGGTGGACTGTCACCCTCTGACTGTGAGCCAAATGAAATCTTCCCCATCCCCCCTTTCATAATTCACTTTTGTCAGGTATTCCGTCAAAACAATGAGCAAGATAACTGTTACAGGTGCCCGCTTCTCAGCAAGGCTCAGACTTTCAGCTTCAAGTATCCACACAGGAAGGCAAGCTTCAGAAATTGCCTGGTCAGATCAATCCAGTTGCTAGGAAGCTAGGGACAAGGACAAGTATGGTGGGTGCCCAGGAGCCTCCTCACCTGTGAGTAGCGAAGGCTGCAGACTGTGCTATGTGACAAACTGGAAAAGATCTAGAGTCTCTTGAAGAGACGTGTTTCTGGGCATGTCAGTGAGGGATTATCTAGATCATGGTGATGGAGATGGGAAGATCCACCATAAATGCCTCTGGTGTTGGAATGTCCCTCTCCAGTATGCTTGGGAGTGTGGGGTAGCGTGTAGAGCGAGTTTGTAAAGACTTCAGTCAGCTCCAGCTGATTCATATTTCTTAAGGTGTAGTGACTGGGATGGGGGTTGTGGGAGGACCCATATTGGTTCTGGACATGTAGCAAGAAGACTGTTGACTGCAATGATAAAGGATGGTGTTTTGTTTATGAAACCTTTTTGTTTTTAATAACGTTTCCACAAGTGTCAGAGTTTGGTTCTCATGGGAACCAAATGAGCTGCTGTCATTATGCAGTTCATCTCTGTCCAACAATGTAGACTTCTGGAAGCCCTCTACCCTCAGGAACTTCCTTTTCTCCTTAATGGTCTTTCAGAGTCCAAGGTTAGAATCCCCCCTCCCCTTGGCTGATTGGTAAGAACTGCAATGAGGGTGGGGGTTTAGGAGAAAGGAGTCTTTCTCCTCCTCCTTCTCTTTTTCCTCCTCCTCCTCTTCTTCCTCTTCTTCATCCTCCTCCTCTTTTTCTCCTACGTATTCACTTTACCACTGCTCACTGCCCCCCTCCCAGTCACCTCCTCCTACAATCCTTCTCCCATCCTCCTTCCCTTCTCCTCTGAGCTGTTGAGGGCCTCCCTAGGTCTTCTACCCCCTCCTCCTTCCACCCTTCAAGTCTCTGCGAGGCTAGGCACTTTCTCTTTCACTGAGGCCAGTCAGCCCAGCTAGAAGAACGTATCTCACATGCAGACAACAGCTTTTGGGACAGCCCCAGCTTCAGTTGTTCAGGACTCACATGAAGACTAAGCTGCACATCTGTTACATATGTTGGGCAGGCCTAGGTCTGTCCTGTGTATGTTCTTTGCTTGGTAGTTAAGACTCTGAGAGCCCCTCCCCTAAGGGTCCAGGTTAGTTGACTCTATTCGTCTTCCTGTGGAGTTTCTACCTTTTCTTAGGGACCCCAATCCTTCCTCCTATTCTTCTGTAAGAGTCTCTAAGCTCCATCCACTTTTTGGCTGTAAGTGTCTGTATCTGTCTGAATCAGTTGCTGGATGGAGCCTCTCAGAGGGCAACATGGGAAAAGCCTTTCTTAAAGGGCCCCGGTCCCTTTTGTCTATATTGGCCAAAATCTGCCATGACTTCCTTTATTCACCCCTCTCAGAGATCAACACTGACCACTATAGGAGATGTTGGCGATGACTGATCTGGTTACTTCCTGTGAAAAAGGAATACTTTAGGGAGTCAACCAGAAAGAGACAGGTGAGTCCCCAAGGGCAGGAAGGTCTCTCAGGCCAGTCAGAAGGAAGGGGCTGTTTTTGAATTCAGTTGGTTGTGCAACCTAGGTCTCTAGGGTGCCAGAGAACCATTACATGTGTAATGCAGACCAGGTAACTTCTGTACAACAGAAGAATGAAAGTCTATGAAGAGTGAAATCATTAGAACAATTATAATTCCTAGTGAGAATATTATTTAAACACACACACACACACACACACACACACACACACACACACACACACACACACAGAGTTGGTGCAGTTTTGCCCTCATTTGAGTAGGAAAACAAATACAGAAACTATTCAAAACCCTCCTCAGGCTTTGTCATGAACATCAATCAGTAAGGCAGTTTCTTGCCACCTTTGTCCACTGCATGGTGGATATCATGGTGAAGGGTGTGCACTCAAAGGCTCAAAAAGCTCATTGGTCATCCGAGTTCAGAGGCCAACCACAACGTCTCATCTGCCACCACCTCATGGGAAACACTAGAGACAAGTTAACAGAGGGAATACTTCCATACCATGATCAACATGTCTTATTCAGAGAAGAAAACTGGACCAGAATTAACCATACAGGGAGCTGTAGAACATACGGGCAAATGCTTAGAAATCCCACATGAAGGATCTATAACAGTAAATACCACTTTCTGTATACCAAAGGTACTGATTGTGGCCAAGTCTGGATGAAATCAGGGTCCCATTCTTATTGGAAAAAGCCAAAATATTCCTCTTTCATAGTCTAGGAGACAGATATAAATCCCATTGGGTTCTGTTTTTGTAAAACTGCCCCATGATTTCCCACAGGCATGAGTATTCTGGACAACTGTACCTAATTCTGTGTTTGGTGACTGAAAACTTGAACATTTCACACAGGGAACATAAGTTAATACAATATGCCATGTTACAGTTATGAGGGGCTTCCAGGAGCCATTTAGGTGTCCAATGGTTATGGACTACTCTTTAGTTACACCAAGGCTAACAGCAGTGAATTTCTTCAGGGAATTTGGAATTTCATTAAAAAGAATGTTTCTCATCTTCTGTGCTCCTACCATCCAGTAAAGATATCCACCCATACTAGTACCAAATGGGTTTTAAGTGTCACCAGTGCGTGTGTAAAATCTATTGGCCAGTCTTTCCCTAGACATTTCAGTCTCTGCATGCCACAGTGGGGCAGGTTAACAGTTATGGGACTAGTCATTTGACAGATGTTGAATCCTAAGCTATCTAAATTGAAAACCTCTGACATTGCTCTCACTGCAGACATTCTTTAAACTAGTTGAGTGGAGTTTACCCTTTCCAGGTGGTGTTTAGTAGAGGGATTTTAAAATTCTACCAGTATAGGGATTGAGACAGCCATAGATGACCATCATCAATAACTGTAAACTTCTAGAGAAACAAGGCTGGATCTCATAAGTCCACTACAGCCTTGGAGTGTTTGGTAAATGTTCCCCTTTCGTAGGACAGATGGGAGACACAGGAGGAGGGGAAGAGAATTCAAATTTAGGCTCACTCTTCCTCAACAAACCAATCCAAGAGGAAGCTGCAATATCTTTATTTCTTAATGTATTATTGATAGAAACACCACAAAAACAAACAAGTTAAAAAAATCAAGCCAATGATGGAGCTAAATTCTTCTCAAAAGATGAAATACAGTTCAAGAAAATGTTCAATATCCGTAGTCATCAGGAAAACTCAAAACGACTTTGAGATTCGATCTTATACCAGTCAGAATGGCTAAGATCCAAAAACAAAAACTAACTAACCAATCAACCAACCAACCAACAAACCAACCAACCAACCAACCAACCAACCAACCAACCAACCAAGGTGGGGAAATGTCAGGAGCCATAATGGAACAAGCTAATAATTAGCAGATGATCATCCTGAAATGCTTGCCTCAGATTATTATATAATCTTTGACGAGTATGCCACATTAGCAAGGCTGTGGCGGACATAGTTTTAAGAAAGATTCCTGCTATTAATAAGCTTTTCCTATTATTATTATTAAACATATGTAACAATCACTAAGCAATAGCACACCCCTTTGTAGCAGATCTCTGCAGATCCATGAAGATGTACTGTCTTGTAGTGATACTATATAGACAAATAGATGACTTAATGATGATCCTATCTTATGTCTTAATCCTATCCTATGTCTTAATGATGATCCTATAAGAATTCCTAAAATTATATCAATGATTATTAAGCTCTTTTATAACGGGACTGCTGTTAAGTCCCTCAGGCATAGTCAAAACTGCAGTGAGAACTCTTGTCAGTCTCCCGAATGTTATCAGTTAAATGCCCCAAGAGAGATAGTAACCAGACTTTCTCCTGCTCAGAGCACATTCCAAGAAGTTGTAAAGCAATTAACCAAGGTCACTAAAAGAAAATTAACAATTTATTATAGGTACCAGGACAGAAGAGAAAATACTGCCTGGGTTTATCTATACAAAACTCCACTAATTTCTTAAGTTATAGTTTCAAACTTTCAGTGAACCTGTGGAGCTCGACAGGTGATGAATGTCTAGTTAGATATTTACTCCTAATGGACATGCATGTAAACATTCTGTGTTGTAAACTTTTATTTCAATTTATGATTTGAATTTTGGTGTGAACTTGTAATGAACTTTGTAACATGTGACCATGTACTCTGAAAGATGTATACTGAAGAGAAAGACAAAGGCGACGTTTGTTAGGAGCCTTTGTCCTTTCCTTTTCTTTTCCCCCTGACTAGAATTTTTCTCCCTTAGAATTCTTACTTTTGTTAGAATTTTTTCCTTTTCCCCACTTAGGACCTTTCCACCTTTCCCCTCAGATAGTTGCATAGGATACTTTTTACACTTAAATAAATCTATAGCAACTTTTTAAAGTGTCTTTTCTTCCTGAGATCTCAGACTAGCAAGTTAGACTAGTAAATTAGAGCCCAGCAGTTCCTGCTGAGTTAGAACAGAGGCCACATTGCCTAATCCTCTGCTGTTAGGCTACAGGTGTTAATCACCTAAGCCTGCAGTCTCCTACCCTCAGAAGAAGTTTTAAGGATAGTACAAGGCTATTCATTGAACTCCTTGCTAGTTTTAGGGTTAAGATGCAAGTGCCAGAAACAGCAGTTTCCAGCCACAGGATTGCCGATGGCAGGTCAGCTACAGTAGCATAGGAAGTGAACTTTTCTAGCATAGATAAGCAAAACTTTTATGACAGCAACCCTAAAAATCTTGTAAGGCCCAAAGCCTTACCCGGAATCTCGTAAGATCAAATCTTATCCCCGCCAAACGCTCTTCCACCTCCCATCTACTCCCGGAGGTTGCCTCAAGAAGAATCGGAGGAGGAGAAGAAAGAAGAAGCTGCTTTTCCCCTCTCACCCAAGCCGGGGCTGGCCCCGGGCAGGGAAAGGGGGATGTGTATTCATTGCTGGTGGAAGTCCAAACTGGTCAGCCACACAGAAATTAGTATGGAGATAAAACATAGATCTACCGTATGATCCAGCTAGACATTTACTGCAGAAATGCTTGATTATCCTTGCTGCTCTATTCATAATATCCAGGAGACAGATACAGCCTAGATGTCCATCAATTCATGAAAGGAAAATGATAATGTGGTATATCTACCCAGTGGAATATTATTCAGTTATTAAGAAAAACAAAATTTTTAGGGAAATGGATGGAGCTGCAAACAATCATTCTGAGTGAGGTAGCCCAGACTGAGGAAAATAAATAGCACATTTTTTTTAAATCTCATTTTTGTAGGTTTCTCTACACAGAACAACCAGAAAAACTTAGTGGGATGTGGACATGTTTGGTATTACTGCCATTTTAACAACAGTAAATACTGGAATCTGTTGAACGTGGGGTGTTTATAGATATATAAATGAAGAGATATTTTATAGCTGCTACTTAACACACATTAGCTATTCAACATACAGGATTTTATAAGAATCCCTTGGCTAGGGCCCATCCAAAGGCAATAGCATTTTGTTGTTGAGGTCTGTTTTTCTCAGTCCTTCACTATTTTGTTTTCAGTGAGTGATACAACAGAGAGCCTACGCTAGTTATATGTACAACCCTGCTATGCTATGGTGATACCCAACAGAAACAACTAAGGAGAAAGGGTTTATCCTGGACCATAGCTTCAAAATATTTTGGTCCATGGAGTCTAAGAAAGAGTGGATGCTTCTTATGGTGGATGTGTATGTAGAAGCTGCTCAAGTCATTATGGACTTGAAGGGAGGAGGAGGTGGGAGAGAGTGGGCCCTACTCTCAACCTCCCTAATGCTGTAAACAGTTACTCATGTTGCGGTGACCCCCCAACCATACAATGATTTTGCTATTTCATAATTGTAATTTTGCTACTGTTATGAATCACAGTGTAAATATCTGATATGCAGGACATCTGATATTTAACCCCTGTGAAAGGGTCATTTGACCCCAAGGGGGTCGCAATCCAAAGGTTGAGAGCCACTGCAGGAGAAAAGAGAGGAAATATCAGGGGCCATGTAGAGCTCTTGAAGGCCTTCATCATTGACTTCTGTCAGATAGACCCTGCCATTTAAAGGCTCCAGAGCCTCTCTGCATAGCCCTACCACATGAAGAGTCAGCATTCACAATTTGAGACACCAGGGCCATTTCTATTTGAAACTGCGACAGAAGCTGTGACCATGTGAGGCATAGAAATGGCATCATTCAGTGATAGTGTGCACTGGAGGTTTTGCAGGCACCCACATGAGACATTAGTTTTTTGGTCCTGTTGGAAACATCAGGAACTTGAACAGACATAGGAATCTGACTAGGTCAACAAAGGTCATGTTTCTCCAAACCATTAGGAATGCCAGGCAAGTATCTCACCTTTTAGGCTCAGGCATGTTGGGAAGTCAGAGAGAGCACACCTCTTTCTCCTAATTTAAGGCTAACTTGAACTCTGTCTCCTAACTTTATTTGTGCAGGCCAATATTTTATCTGTCCCCTTTGTGCACGCTTGTCATGAATGACCTCTCCAGTCACTAATTCATTAAGCAACTGTCCATTCGACTCATTCTGTTCTGTGTGACTTATGCCTTAGTTGCTTACCATTCCTAATTTATTGTTTGTTTTCTTTTACCATGGCAAAGTAATTTCAAAGCAAACTTATTAAACACATTTTATCTTTTCCAACAGAATTATAGATAATGTGGGGTGTGGCTAGATTTTATTCATAAAATCATAGCCAAATTATGATTTGGGCTAGGGCCTGTGGACACTAGGAAATAACTATATTTCTTCTAGTACATGACTTGTTTTTGAGAATTTATTATACCATTTGCACCCTTTCTGCCCTTCTGCTCCCTCTAGTGCACCTACTCCTCTTGAATTCATAACCTTTTAAATAATATTCCTTTAAACACACACACACACACACACACACACACACACACACACGCAATCTATAGGGTCTATTTAGTGTTGTATGTGCATGTGCTTCAGACTGAGAATTTGAGACTGAAAAATCTTCTGCTCCCTGGAGAAAACTGGTTCTTCAGCTCCCAGCAGCCTTTGAGTGCCTGTAGCTCTTCATTTAGGGACCAGGCTTATTAAAGTTCCCTCCATCGACACTATGGTAATGACTGCTGTCACTATGCAGGACTTGGTTAGGTAACAGTATGCTAAGATTTCATAGATTCAGCTTCACCTGTCATGTCTAGAGGACACTGTCTCATAGCAAGAGTCCTGGTTTTCTTGCTCTTACAAATTCTCTGTCCCCTTCCTCATGGCTTTCCCCATGGGAGTATTGCAGATGTATCAGTTGTGGCTGAGCATCCACAGCCACTTATTCTCTGCATTTTGACCAGTTGTAGATTACCAAGGACCAGCCTTGGAGGTACAGGATCTGAGAGGGGGTTCTGAGAGAAGAGGTCTATGAGAATGGTGGGGAAAAAAAGACTAGAAGTGAAATCATGGGTTATAAGCTGATGGCCTATGTTCTGCTGGAGACAGCTCTCCAGATTGCTCTCTCTCCAGACAGCTTTCTCTTACAATTCTAAAAACTCTCTGGATAGCTCATCTCATGCAGATCAAAAACCCAGGCTTTTATTTACATATCAGTTCAGTCATTACTCCAGGTTCCCTTTTGATTATCCCATGAACCAGCATTCCATGACTCCAGCCCCTAGAGACAGCAAGCACACATTGTAAATGAATTCAGAGATCTTCCTGCCTTTGTAAGCACAGACAATAAGCTAGCTGTGTGGGATCCCGTCATGAGATTCCCATTTCCACCATGCCTGGGCCCAAACTAGCTCTGTTCTAGGCTGACCTTTAACTCAGGAATCTGCCTGCGTTTGTATCTTTCTGAGAAGCTGGCTGATAATGCAGCTGCCTCTGTTCTTTTAGGTCCATGAAGCCTCCCATATGATTCATATTGCATCCTTATATTTTGCATAGTTGAGAAATTATATATTTTTGAACGCTTATTTTCAGAGCTCTTTCCCACAGCCTTAAGAACTGTCCTGAGGGTCTCAGCATTTACCATTTTTTGCTAAGGACATAGACACACCCTCAACTCCCTGGACTCATGTTGTCTTTGCTTATCATGGAGGCACTAATCTTAACAGCAGGAGCATTCCCTGAAGGAGGAACATGAAAATATGTACATTATCATCCAAACAAGCCTTATACCTCAGCAACCATTGACAGTCTTAGAGGCCCACGCTTTGACAGCTCTGTTCCAGAGTGAGAACCATGTCACACTGTCCCTTGAATGGCCAAGCTGGGCTCGGCAGTGGATCCCTATCATAGTCTCCATTTCTTGTCAAAAGAAGCTTCTTTGATGAGTGATGAGAGCTATACTTACCTGTGGGTATCAAGATAAGTATCTAGATGCACTTAGAAATTATCTTGGTTTAGGAAAATTGCAGTATAGATTCTTCTACTCTAGAGTCTATGGTCTCCTCAGTCATGGGTACTTGGCTAGGTTTATACAAAATTTACCAAGCTTGAATTTCTTCATATTGAATGGACCTTAAGTCTTCCTATTAGACAGCTGTCCATTATCCCGAGATAAAAGTGCTGTACTTGCACTTGGGGGCTGTCTTGCCATGCTGGTCATTGTGGTTGCTCTTCTCCTTTGGGAGCTTACAGAGCATAGTCAGATACTAGGAGAACCCAGCCTCAGCAGGAGGCTTCCAGGACAGATCTACAACAACATGGCCTTGTGTTCAAAATGTGGTATTTTCAGCAATATGATCATACCTTCAAGTCCTGCAAGGCAACTAAAGACTTGGACCCACTTGACCAAAAACTGCAAAGGAGGTTGTCCATTGCCTGATACTGGGATTTCTGGTAGATTATATCTCTTGGGAAGAGCATTATCACTCAGTGTGTATAAATCCATTTAAAAAAATTGTAAATATGCACGCTATATTTTTTTAAGTTAGCTTATAAAATATTTCCTGTAGCTTTAAAAAATATTCTTAATGTTATTTATCTTTTCCTTTGTTTCCCTTTCTCAGTTAAGTTTCTTGTCTTCTCCTCTCGTAGTACCTATGTCCCATCATCGCCTTCCCTGGGGTTCCACCCCTCCTCCCTTCATGGTTGCTTTCTGTTTTCCTGGCTTTTGTAATTTCTTCAGTTTATATGCCCACATCTTTAAAAGACCAATACAAGGAGAAACGCGAGGTTGCAGAATTAGAGGGTGATAATATGATCTTGCAGAGAATATTTTGAAAATCTGTGTTTGACCAACGAGTATTTTAGGCAGTTTCTTGTATGCAGCTGTGGAAAGGATAAGCCATGCTAGCAACATTTTATTGTTCTCAGTTGTTGGGACAGTATGCCGAAGTATCCTGGAAGATGTGTGGCAGCCGTCAGCAACCTGAACATTTTCATACATCTTTTCCTCAGTGATGTGGAAATTATTTTTAAAAGACATGATAAACGATACAAAGAAAATCCTTACCAGCTCTCCCTCCCCTGAAGAGTAAACCTGTAGGCAGCTGCCTTCCTTTTTATAGTCAGAGGGATGGTTGGTGCTAGCAGCCTACCTGAATCTATGCCTCTAATTCTCCTGCCCTTTCTGCTCTGGTTTCCTTAGCGACAACCCTGCAGGTTCAGGTGCGGGAGCTTCCGTTACTGGCCCCAACGCCCGCCCACCTGGCCTGATACTAAGCTCCAGGACCACCAAGGGAGCCATGTTCCTCCTTCTTTTGCTGGTTATGCATCTTAATGGGCTGCAGGCAGGCCAGAGTGAGTACAGAGATGGAAGCTGCTCCCGGCTTTTGGCTTCTGGCTTCTAAGGGGCAGAAGTGAAGTCTGCAACCCCAGCTCTTTGCACTAGCCTTGCTTTCCTTTTGCTCTTCTTTGGCTGCAAAGCATTCCCTGAAGTGGGACGGGTTTCGAAACTGTAACATAGATAACAATGGATCCTATTCCAGCTCCCAATTCTGTTACTATGTAAATGATAATCTTGACTCAATTTATTACCACAAAGAAACTGGCTTTTTTTGTTTTGTTTTCTTTAAATTCCTGGTTTGTCAACTGCTGCCCTCTACAGGCTTTCTTGACTAACTTCTTTTAAAAATTTTTAATTATTATTATTTTTTTCATATTCTCCCCCTCCCTCAGATCCTCAGTACCGCCGCCCTACTCACTCTTCATATTCTTTCTCTTGTCTCAGACAAAAACCTCCAAATAAACTCAAAACCAACCAACCAACCAACCAACCAAACAAACAAAAAAAACTTAACAAGATAAAAAAGTACCAGAGTAAAACAAACAAAGCACACAAAAAACATGGAGTTCCTTTACTGGCCAACTTTTCCTAGGTATGGGGTCTTCGCGGAGTGTGGCTGACACACCTAGTGTCAGTCCATTGGAGAAAACCGACTTTGCCATACTTAATAACCGCCATTCTTTCAGCATGAGTCTATGTTCCTAAGTGTTTTACAACGCTGAAGTTTGGTATTTGAGTAATTTAGCTGTGTAGCTCAGAGGAGGGAGGAGAGGAGGGAGGGAAGGAGGGAGGGAGGAATAGAGGGGAGGACATTTAATAGACAGTGTGAAAGGTAAAGGAAAAGATGTATAAACCACTTAAAACAATTACTAATGTAGAGAAAGAGATGAACAATTAGACTCAAAAGATATCCAAACAGTATCACTTATTTTTACTTTTAGATCCTCACAAAACCACCCTCCAGACAACTGTTCCTGAAAAGATCTCATCACCAGATGTGGAAAAAGATCCAGAAAACCATGTAATGTCAAAACCATCTTTTATATGGTAGCTCCTGTGAGGTTGTGCTCATCATGACCCAAGCTGCTTAGATAGAGGTAGTGGGTAGAGCCCAGGGAAGCTCCACTACAGCAGAGCATTGTGAGATAAGAGCTTCAGGGATGGGCACCCCACAGATGCCAAAAAGGCGGCAAGCAACAGGCTTGTCCTACCCAGGCTACAATTAGGATGAGGCTGGGATACGAGGGAACTGATTCTGAGGATGAGGTGAAGCTCGATGTCTGTTACAGAATGGTGACTGGGAGTATCTGGCTAAGCCAAAAGATAGCAGTTTATTAACACTAGGCAAGCTTCTGCCTGCCACAGGTGCTAAGCCTAGCTCTCAGTTTAGAATCTTGAAGACTCAGAAATCCACATGGGATGGGAAGACAAAAGACCCATGTGTGTGTATGTGTGTGTACATATATATGTATATATGTGTATATATATATATATTTTGTCATTCCTTTAAAATATACAGTGAATCAAACACATGAGCTAGTACGTGACTGATATTTTAAAAAATATTCTTGTTACAGATGGCTTATCTTATTATAATAAATGAAGAACCCCATTTCATCCATCTTAAAAAACAGTAAGTAATTATTTTGCTATTCCAAATGTTAAGGTTTTGACTTTTACAAGAGTTATGGTCATAATCATTTCAGTTCAAATGTATTAATGGCTACTGAATGTTGGCCACTAGACAAGATCCTAGACATAATAAGAGAATCAAACAAGGTCCTTAGAGCATTTATAGATCAGGAAGACATCTTCCAATGCACCAGTTCTAAGAAGCAGAGTTTTAATAAAATTTGGTGGGAAATGTCTAAGTAGTGTTCTTTCCAAGTCAGGGAGTCCTTTTGGAATAGAGACAGGTTGCAGCTTGATAAAGGACAGAGATCAAAGACTTTGGAAAAGAAAGTAGAACCATTGTTTTTAAGAACTTGGAGAAGGACTTGATGGTACCTGCCTGTAGACCCAGCATTCAGTTGTGTCTACATAATTGTGTTAAGGAGGAAGAGGTGGAGGGGGGAAGGAGGAAGAGGGGGAGTTGGAGAAGGAGGAGGGGGAACTGGAGGAGGAGGAGGGAGGAGTTGGAGAAGGAGGAGGGGGAACTGGAGGAGGAGGGGGAGCTGGAGAAGGAGGGGGAACTGGAGGAGGAGGAAGGGGAAGTAAAAGAGGAAGAGGAGGGGGAACTGGGGGAAGAGGAGGAAGAGGAGAAAGAGGAAAAGGAGAGGGAAGTAGAGGAGAAGGAAAGGTAGGGGAAGGTGGGGGAGGGGAGGAGATGTGGGGAGGGAAGGAAGAGGAGCAACAATGACTGGGATTTACTGAGCTGACTGAACATAAATTTGTAGTGAGATCAAGAGAATCATTTAAACTCAGTGTGAATCCCACATTCTAATTTAGAGATTCAAGAATAGCATATGAATTTAATGAATGGCAAAAACAAAGATTTGAAAATCCCTGGACGTTGAAGCCTGTATTATTTTTTCAGTTGAGTTAGCTACCTGTGCATTTTACTATTTTCTCTATTCAAAGACTAATATCATTGACGGGAAGATATTTAGACAATAGAATATAGCAGGCTGAGAGCTATATTCAATTTGTATATGTTAATTTGTATATGAAGACTTATCTTTTACATTTACTCCATTGCAAGTTGTTTTCAGGATTTTTTTTTTTTTTACATAGATCATTTATAATTTCAACTACAATGGTTTATACTTATGACAAACATGATGTTCGACATTCTCAACCCTTGTCAGCTCTGGTAAGCCATAAGATTTTCTTCCATACAGACTTGTTATTTGGGCTTTCTCTTAAAAGTGAACAATCCCTAATTACTTTAGTACTATTTGAAACATTGAAATTGATACCGATACAATTGTATAACGGACTCGGCTGCTGTTTTCTGCTTAATACAAAATTATTGGGTAATTGGCTATCATACAAAAGTATTGAGGTAGGGAAATAATAAACATGCATGACCTTTCTTGGGGGTGTATTTAAGAATGACTTAACCATCGGTTTTCCTCTGTACATTTTTTTCCCCAGAAAGATTGCTTTTACAATGGATATGTTGCAGGTTATCCAAATTCTATTGTGACATTCAGCGTTTGCTCAGGACTCAGGTTGTATATTATTTGAAGATATTATCCTAGATAGGTTTCTATTGCTGCAAGATAGACCATGACCAAAAAAAAAAAAAAAAAAAAAAAAAGCAACTTGGGAGGGAAGACTATGTTTCATCTTGCACTTCTTGGTTAATAGTCCATCACTAAGGGAAGTCAGGACAGGCGCTTGGAAGCAGGCACTGAAATGATGGTCATGGAGGAATGTTGCTTACTTATTTTCCATGACTTGATGTTTGCCCTCTTATGCAACTCTGGGTCACCTGTCCAGGGGTGGTGGCACCACTTGAGGTGGCCTGGGAGCTTTACATCAACCATTAATCAAGAAAATGCAAGCTTGCCTAGAGGCCACCTGATGGAGGCACTTTCTCAACTGAAGTTTCCCTTCCCTGAAAATTCTAGCCTGTGTTGAACAGACAATAACTGCATCTTACTGTCTTCCGACTCAGTCTTCTGTATTCCCTTTCTCATTCTGTATCTGCCTTTATTTTTCAATCCTCTGGGAAATAAACCCAATTGCGAATTTATAAGTCTGTTCCTGGGGAGGGGCCATGTATGGATCCTCATGGGACCTAGTACTTGAGAGGCTGTGGGATGTATTGAGTGTAGGTAGTGGTAATCAATACTTTCATACTTGTCTAGTTCCCACCCAGTGCTGTTTTTGAATTCTTAGAATAAATGGGGATGCTTGAGGAAGATAGCAACTTCTGTCTATTGGCCACCTGTAGGCATGTGTTTCCTTTAGTTCACCCACACTTATAATTTATGACCAAGGCATCAGGAAAAAAAAAAAGAGTCAGGTTCATCATAGATAAGGGACCAATCTTAGTCAGGGTCTCTCTAGTGCTGTGATTTAACACCATGACCAAAACAACTTGGGAAGGAAAGACTTTATTTCATCTTATGGCTTACAAGCTCATGGAACAGGGAAGTCAGGTCAAGAACTCAGAGGCAGTAGCTAATGCAGAGGTCAGGTAGAAGGGTTGCTCCTCATGGGTTGCTCAGTTCAGTCTGCTGTCATCTATGATCCAGAACCATGCCCAGGGATGGCATGGCTCCCAGTGGACTAGACTCTCCCATATAAATCATCAGTCAAGAGAACACCCCGCAGGCTTGCTTGCCTACCGGACAATCTGATGCAAGCATTCTCTCAAATAAGATCCCTTCTTTTAAAAGCTATGTCTAAGTTTATGTCAAGTTAACAGCGACCAACCAATGCACGACCCAAGACTAAGGAAAAGAGAACATACACACTTGTATAGAAAGCTAACGCTAATGCAGCAGAGAATCTTAATTGTCGAGGGACATATATCAATGTCTCCACCTGACCTCTTTGATGTCTATAATAGACAGGCATGTGCATCCCATAGCAAAGTGATGTAGTTCTGGGATAACCTTGACCAAAATACAGGTGAGATAGGCCAACAAAGATGGCTTCAGATGGAAGAAAACCCTGGCCAACCTTTGTCATTAGAATATTACAGATTTGGTTGAATTATTTTAGTTTTCCTTTAACTGTTCTGTTCTAACACCCAGGGGAACAATACAACTTGAAGATGTCTCCTATGGAATTGAACCGGTGGAAACCCTGTCAGGATTTGTGCACGTGATCTATGAGAACACAAACGAGCAGGTTGAGATTCCTGACTTAGGAGAGAATCAGACGTACCGTTGGTCGGATGATCTAGACCGTCAGATCCGGAGCAACATGAAAGTCAGTGTTCACTCTTTCTACTTATTTAATATGGTTTTGTGAAATGAAAAATGCTTTTCGAAATACACCTTACCATGGCTTTATTCTTTGAACACTTTTTTTTCCTCCTCTGTATAGCTCTGGCTGTCTTGGAACTTACTCCGTAGACCAGGCTTGCCTCAAACTCAGAGAGACCTGAGCCTGACCTGCCCTGGCCTCCTGAGTGCTGGCCTTAAAGGCAGGTGCCACCAGGCCTGGTCCAGTATGGTTTTACTTTGTACATGAAGGTCCTATGTCATCTTTTAGTAGCTCGTGAATTTATAGTTGAAATTGGACACAAATTCAGTCAACACTTAGATAATGAATCCCAGAAGCAAGGAGGTTTGAACACAAACCTGGAAATGAAAAGACAATTTTAGATAATTAACAGAGAATATCTGTCGAGGTATCCAGGTCATTTCGATGAAAGTATTAATGCTTTCCTTGACCGTTCAAAAATAGATCATTTGAATGGCTTACATAAGGTCAACTAGAATAATGAACTTTTCCTTAACCATAAACTGGCAAGGTAGCGCAGCAGGGTTTGGTGAATACCATCAACTGCAAACTTCAGGAGCCCTCTGAAATACATGGTGAGCTAAATGCAGCTTCCCCAGACCTGTTAGCAAAAAATATCCTCCTATGTGGATAGTTTGAGATTATCAGAAGGGTTAAGAAAAATAAGGCTTTTGTTATAACCCTAGAATGTTATTTTCAATGTTGTAAAGATTCCTGACTTAGCATTCAGCTTGAGACATCTAACTGAAAGTTCTTGTTAACCACGGTGCTTCTGTGCTGGGAGGTCCTCTGAATGGTCCCTAAATGTTGTGTCTGGAAACAGGTTTATTACACGCAATAGCAGATATCTTTCACCTTGTTTATAAATATAATTTTAATAGAAGGGAACATTTAGAAACGTTTCTCAGGACCCATGTCATTGTGTTTTTCAGAAAGCTGGATTTACCGTGTTACGCCCACGATTCATTAAGATGGATATAGTCGTGGATAAAAAGCTGGTGTGTCCTAGTCTTCTTATGTTCTGTTCATTTTGACCACTTCCTAGATGAGTACAGTACGTTGTGACCGTATCTGCCTTTGTCACCCTGTGTCATCCTCTCTCCACTTCCGTTGACTCCCTTCTTCTTCTTGTATCAGTGGCTGTGTCTTGCCTGACAGGTCAGTACTGTAGCCTGCAGAGTCCACAGCTGGGCAAGGCCATTGAAGACATTTCTCTCATAGTTCCTTCTGACACTGCGGAGACAAGCAAGCAGAGTGTGAGCTTCTGGTTCCATTTCAGCTCGACTCCTCTGCGTCTTGTATCTGGAGTATGTGCTCCTTTCAGTTATAGTGTTTTAGTTCTGATTTCTTATGGGCAACCATCATCTGTATTGTTCTGAGAACCTTTGGCATCAGAGGTATCCAGCACACGGCACTGGGATTTTCCTTTAAAAACATATTGCTACCAGGAGCAGCATTATTCACATTAGCAGGGTACCTCTGTTCACTCCCTTCTCAAATGATGATATTCAGTTAGTTTATAACTTAGGAGCTTTCTATGTGCTCTTAGTTGGGTTGACTCTCTCCTCCCCTACCAATCCTCTATCCGTTTGTACATATCTATTCCTAGTATTTCTCCATTCTGTTGTCAATACCATATTTGTTTGGCTCTCACCCACCCCCAGCCCCACCCCAGCTCCACCAAGCCCCACCCCAGCCCCACACCAGCCCCAGCCCCAACCCACCCCAACCCACCCCAGCCCCACCCCAGTCCTCTATCAAGGCAAATCCCAGCAACCAATGAGTATTGGTGCCACTTATTTCATATGGCTTTACTGCTATTATCCCTGCTGGTGTTTTGCCTGGCTTCTTTGGCTACAATGAATGTGGGCTGTTGTACACAGCTGTAGACACTGATCCCTCTGTGGAAACAGTACTGCTGGAGCCACCATGGTGCCATTTGTTCCTGGTCTACAATGTATTAAGTGATGTTAAAACTCATATCACTTGGTATTTTAATTATTTACTTAGCATTAGTGATTTTTCTGGATTTCAATCAGAATGTGGTCTTATTGCTTACTCAGAGTTCAGTACATGTGTGTGTTTGAGGGCATGTGCTTGTCTGTTTAGAACCATTCATATTTCAAAAAAAAATTTTTTTTCAGTTTGATTACATGGGCTCTGACAATGAAGCTGTACTACAGAAAGTCAATCAGATCATCGGTTTTGTTAACACTGTGAGTTTTTAAAAGCAAGTTTTTAAAAACAATATATATATATATATATATATATATATATATATATATATATGAATTAATGTGTGTCATATTTTGCTAAGCTCCTGAAGTCTCTGTGTAACCCCAAAATAACCATGCTAAATATGTTTTTAGGTGTTTCAAGTGATGCTCAGAATTAGATACAAGTTCTCCTCTCTCTTTTTAGATGCTCTCCAAGTTAAAACTGACTGTTGTAATAAATTCCATTGAAATCTGGTCGAAGGAAAACAGAATTCATTTCTCAGAAGCACCTAATGAATTATTGGTTAAGTTCTTACATTGGAAACGTAAGAATAGACCAGAAGACATTGCATACTTGCTGGCGTAAGCTTGCCATTCTGTATCTACTAACATTGAAAGAATAACTAAAATGACCTATTAATTTTGAAAGATACATGTTTGCTTTGCATGCATTGGTTTTGAATTTCTCTGATATCATGGATATGAAAAAATGAAAGCTATGAAGTCTTCCCTCCCTTAGAAGTGATGTGGGGCGAAATGTACACAGTTTTATTAAAGAGCACAGAAGTGCCAAGGTGCGTGCTGTGCTGGAGCTGCTTGTGGCTTCATTCCAGACACAGTGCTTCCACTTTCCCATCATGACCACAGAAAATCCAATGGTTTGTGTCACAAGAAATTAGAAGTTAAAAATCTATGAAAATGAATCCAACCGCTTTGGCTTTCAAATGTCTGTTACCTGTTATCAAATCTCTAAGGTCTTGTTTCCTATACAATTACTCACCTAGTTAATAATTTCACTTTCTAATAAAGATGGACTGACTCTTAGTGATAAATGAATAGCGGGGCCTAAAAGTTGAAGTTGTAGGGATTTCTAGCTAGATACTCAAACTTTGATACACTCACATACACACATACAGAATATATGGAACCAGACTGAAAAATCACCATTACTGGGGCAAGGGCACTTTCCGTAGATGGTTTGATCGTATTCCTAGGTAGCTATAGACTTCGCACTGAATATATTAAAATATTCTTCATAGAGAAGCCTCGGGAAGTTTATTTATTTGTTTATATTGGATATTTTATTTATTTACATTTCAGATGTTATCCAGAAACCCCTTATTCCATCCCCCTCCTATTTCTATGAGTGTGTGCCCCACCCATCCACTTCTACCTCCCTACCCTTGAATTACCCCACACTGGGGCATCCAGCCTTCATGGGGCCAAGGACCTTCTCTCCCACCTATGCCCAACAAGGCCATCCTCCACTACATATAAAGCTGGAGCCATGGGTCCCTCTCTGTGTGCTCCCAGGTTTTGACCCTGGGATCTCTGGTTGGTTGGTCTTGTTGTTCTTCCCATGAGGCCTCAAACCCTTTCAGCTCCTTCAGTCTTCTCTCTAACTCTTCCATTGGGAACCCCGTGATCAGTTCAATGGTTAGCTGGGAGCATCCGCCTCTGTATATGTCAGGCTCTGGCAAAGCCTCTCAGGAGACAACTATATCAGGCTCCTGTCAGCGTGCACAGGAAGTGTGTTTAAATAGAACAACCCTGTAGCAGCATAGAACTTAGGCTATAGTGAATGTGTGGTGATAGTTGATCCTATGAAAAAAATTGACATTACTAACACTGCTTTTCAATCTACTCATGATTGTTGTATAGATTTGAAGAGCATCCTGCTTCCACAGGAGCCCTATATCCAGGGGATCTGTGCAAATTTGAGTTCAATGCTGCTGTTGCCCTGGTATGCAATTACTATCTCCTTCGCCCCCTCCCTTTCTTCATATTTTGAAAATTGCTAAGTATTTTATAATATCTTATTTATCTGCTGGTCTGTGTATTTACTTACTCACTTATTTATTTGTATTTATACATTTATTCTTCTCTCATATACTCCATCCTGACCATAGCTTTCCCCCTTCCACTACCCCACCCTCATTTTCTGCACACCCCCTCCCCCCAGGACCCACTCCCCAGGCTCCCACCAATCCAAGCCCACAACTCTCCCTTCTCCCCACCCGAGGAAAGAGCAGATCTCCCAGGGACATCAACTGAGTGCAGCATAACAAGTTACAAGAAGATGAGGCACAGACCCTTACATTGAGGCCTGGGTGAGGGAACCCACTATGACAAAGGGGTCCCAAGGACAGGGTTCCCCACCAAAACACCAAGCCAACAACCACAGCATATATATAGAGGACCTAGCACAGACCCTCAAAGGCTCTGTGACTGCTGCTTGTGAGTTCCGTGAGTCCTGCTGAGTTGATTCTGTAGACCACATTCTCCTGGTGTCTTCCATCCCTCTGGCTCCCACAGTTCCTCCCCCATCTTTTCTGCAGGGTTCCCCAAGCTCTGAGTGGAGGATTCAGATGGAGACCTCCAACCTGGACTCTCTATAGGAGGGGAGAAATCTTTTTCTGTGATTACTTATCTTTTTATAACTTTCATGATACAGTTCATTATAGCAACCTGAACTGTATACCACCGCTTTAAAAACAAAATGCTGTTTGCCTTGGTGCATTTGACGTTTTTGTTTGTTTGTTTGTTTGCTTTTTGATTTTTTTTTTTTTGAAACAGGGTTTCTCTGTGTAGTCTGGCTGCTTTGGAAATTGATCTGTACATCAGGGTAGCCTTAAAGTCGGCGATCTGCCTACCTCTGTGCCTCCAGAGTGCTGGGCCTCAAGGCGGGCGCCACTGCCTCCTGGATTTTGACTTGCTAAATTTTTAAGTGCTTATTGTTCATATTATTATTTGTCTAACAGTTCTTTGCTGAATTTCTTTTTGTATTCAACTTCTAGATCCATTATAGAAATAGGAGGTGCGACAGTTCTTCCTTTATTTTTGAAATAGCTGTTAATTTTCACTAAGTGGTTTTTTTTTTTTTTTGTTTTTTGTTTTTTGTTTTTTTGTTGTTGTTTTGGTTTTTTTTTTTGTCATCAGTGAAGCTATTTAAAAAAAAAGATTCCCTTCTTGGAAAGTTTTAAAGAAATCAGTTTGTCTTTCTGTTATCAATGATTTGATTCATTGTGTTGTGTAGGTGATGGTCTATTCTTCTTGAAAGGTGGTGTCTATTTCATATGTTCAGTCAAGTCGCTCAGGAATATTCTTCTCCCCTGGGGGTAGGAGCTCTCCAGACAATGTCCTCCACGTTTGCCTGACCTTTGGATTGTGTTTTCCCCAGGGCTTATTGTTAGTTCTTTTCATTTTAAAAGTGACTAAGATAGGATCGGCTTATTCTATTAATGTTAGACTTTCTTGAATTTTTTTTATTACTTTGTTCTCATTTCATATTTTACACTCCTAATTTCTAAAGCGGAAACTTTGATGGTGAATATGTCTGAAGGCATTAAAAGCGATGAATGAACATTTTATGTCAACTTAGATATACCTTAGATGTTTTGCTGCTTCATAATTAAGTCCACAGTATTGTTTTTTTAAATCCCCCAAACACAGCTTCTGTATGAACAATCCCTGTCTGTCTGAGCATGACTTAACTCTGGTTCTTGATTGGGGGCTAATTTTCTGGAACATTCTGGATTGTAAGCCCCAGGGCTTGTTCTCTAGAATCTATTTTGGACCCAAACTTCCTGGCATTGACTTTTTTTTTTTTTTTTTTTTTTGGTCTTACTTTTCAGGAGGTTTTCTATGTATCTTTCTTGGGTAAATTTTTTGGGGAGAGTAATTTCTCCCTTAGCAGAAGGATGGAACCTGCTCTCCTTTGTGTGAACATCTCCATGAGGGAGTCTCTTCTCTCTTCCTCAGATGTGCAAGAATGTGGCACCCACCTTTGCCTTTATCTCTTATTTATCTTCTTTCCCTAATATCTATCACAGACTGGGCTACCGTGCCTTTCTTTTCTGTGGTTTGACTTAATGTCTTTATTTTGATCGGCAGATGGCTTCTGATGTTGATAGGGGAGACTATACAAAATCCCTGAGGGCTCTGGAATGTTCGATATTTTAGACCCAGGTTCTGTATTTTTTTACTTATTTATTTATTTATTTTTTTGTCTGTCAGTACTTTTGGCCACTGCACTAGGTATGACTGAACATTGTGGTTTTGGCTTTACTTCCCCAATGAATGATTGCACCGAGGGCCTCACACTATTCGTGTGCCTTAAAGAAGTGTCAGTTTGGCTCTCAGCATGTCTACATTTTTGTCATATATTAATCAATTCTTCCATTGAGTTATGAGAGCTCCTTATACACCAGGCAGTAATAGTTCAGCAGATACATACTTTTCAAACTTCTTTCCCATAGGCTGCCTTTTAATTTGTTGATTGATTCATTTGCTGTTTTAAAAAAAAGGCATCTTTCTTTCTTTCTTTCTTTCTTTCTTTCTTTCTTTCTTTCTTCCTTCCTCTCTCTCTCTCTCTCTCTCTCTCTCTCTCTCTCTCTCTCTCTCTCTTTCTCTCTCTTCCTTTCTTTTTTTTCTTAGTTCCCTGAGCTTTTGGCATCTTAGTCAAGAAAAACTCACGAAGGTCAAAGTCAAAAAAACCTTCACACTCGTGAATCCAGGATGCTATTGTTAGGTCTGTAATCCATTTTCCATTAGCTTTTGTGAATGATGGATAGCTCCAGGATTCACAACACCCTTCACTGAAGACTCTGCCCCTTCTTACTGTGATACCTTGTCATTCTTGAAAAACAAACAAACAAACAAACAAACAACTTATGCTTATGTGCATGGTTTCACGTGGGAACCTTTTACTAAGTTCTGTTGGTCTATGTGTTTGGTTTTGAATAAATTCCATACAGACTTGAATTATAGTTTGAATTAAATAAAGAAATGGTGGTGGTAGCCATCTTGTTCCCCATGCTCTAATAAGCTGTGGCTGGTAGGTCTTCTGCAATAGTGTACAGATTTTAGAATTCTATCTTATTTATGTGTAGAATATAACTGGGATTAAGAAACTGCATGACTTTAGATAAAGCAGATATTTTAGCCATTTGTGCTCTTCTAATAGCGGACATCTTTGTGATTGTGTCATCTTTAGCTCTTTTCATTGGCATCTTGGGGAGTACAGAGCCTCTGTCTGAGTGTTTCACATTGTTCTGTGCCACGGGCGGCATCCGCATAGTGTTCTTGTTTTCTCTGCTATGCCATTATTGTAAATACTACTAAGCTGTATGTGTTAGTTTAGGTTGCTTCAAGATCACTGCATTTGTGTACCTTAATACCCTATAGTAAATATATAGGTTCTCTCTCTTTCTTTCTTCCTTCCTTCCTCCCTCCCTCCCTTCTTCCCTCCTTCCTTCCTTTCCTGATTGTTCTAGCTCAGCTTTCGTTGCTGTGCACTGAAGTGGGCAGTGAGAGCAGGAATCCCTTCCTTGTAACAAATCCTTGAGAGGGAGCTCGTTTGGGATCCCACAGTGTAGACATGGGTGTTTTGTTGGTTAAGATGTTTGACTCCATCGTCCTTTTCTCTGTCCTCACTGATACAAGCTGGACACTACAGCTAGCACACAGGATACATGAGACCTACCTCGAGATTAAATCTAAAACACTTAAACAAAGTTGTAATGCTCACTTGCAAAACACGTGAGACTGGTCCAGTGTTTTTCAAATTAGCAAAGAACACCCTCTGAAGCTGTTATTGCTTTCAAAATTTAAGTTCTGGGACCTGGCAGCTGTCACAATGCAGAAAACACATTTCCAACTTCATACACAGAGGTTGCCCCAAATGTCCTCCTTTTTCTCTCCCTCCCTCCCTCCCTCCCTCCCTCCCTCCCTCCCTCCCTCCCTTCCTCCCTCCCTCCCTCCCTCCCTCCCTCCTTTCCTCCTTAGCCACCATTTTCTTCGAATGGTCAAAGATAAAGAATCCAAGAAGATAGTCTTTCCTAGAGCTAGTCATAAATGATTCAATCCAATCTGCTGGATTAGATGAATCTGAGGCAGTCGAGGCTAGTCCCCTGTCAACAGAATGGCATCATAAGGAATGTCATAGGAAATCTGGGTTATTGGGACCCATTAAGGAATACAGTTTTGATTATTAAATACAAGATTAAAGGCACTGGGTTAAAGGCACCCCCCCCATCACTAAAATGAGATGCTTTTCATGGGTTAAGCTTTGTGGAGGTGGCTTGTGCTGTCATTCAATACATAGCAGTCTGAAGTGAAACTCTATCGAGTCACCTGTGTCCAACAAGCCCATCGTCAAAACATTTCTAGAGCTCTACTGCAGTTGCATCCATGCGGGCGTCTCTTGAAAGTGTTAACAAACTACTTTTCACTGCAGTGGATGTTGCTAACCTTGTCTCCTTCCGTTCCTGTTTAGTACCCGAAAGGTTTATCATTGGAATCGTATAGTGTCATTGTCCTGCAGCTGCTAAGTATCAGTATGGGCTTGACTTACGACACGGACAACTGCCACTGTACAGGAGACGTTTGCCTAATGACACCCAAAGCAATGTAAGACGGCCTTCTTTATCAAACACACGCATCTCCCTTTGCTTTTGGACGGTTATTTCTGTTAACTGAATCGAAGGAATTGATGATGACATTTTTTTTTTTTAACATTCCACACCCCTCCCAGTAACGAACACGTGGATGTTAAATGTTTGGAGCCTGTGTTTATCGGCTGCCTGCTTCTCTCAAGTGTCTATTTTCCTATTTTTGGTATGCAACGTTAGCACATCATCACAATGCACGTTATGAAATTTTGATTCATGAATATATCATACGTCGATCAGCTCTGAGTAATGGGCATATCTATTTATAGCTTATTTCTTTAGTGCGTTAATATTCAAAGCTGCCCTAATTGGGTTTGTGATAAACAATAGATTAATGTTAACTATAACCACCCTGCTGTACATGAAAGGAAAGCCTACTTCCTCCATCAGTCTGTGATAGGAACTCATTGTCTGACCTCTCCCTCTTCATGCTTCCCCTGGTGTCTGGCAACCACTATTGGGCTGCCAACTTTCATGGGCTTAGTATTTTACGTGCTACTTTTGAGTGGGGGTGTTGTGCTATTTTTAATTCCTGTACCCAAATCCTAAGTTCTTCCACTTAACATAGTGTGCCCTGAGTCCACCCCTGTTGGAGCAAATGAGAGGGGTGGTACACTTTTTATGGCAAATAAATAGTAGTTGCAAGCAGACACATTTTTGCTACTCATTTTGTGACATGACAAACATTTGGGTTGATCCCACATCACGGCATTTGTGAGGTCTGGTGTAGGAGCCATTCGAGCCTGGGTGTCCCTTAGACATGTGATCTGTCTTTCTTGTTTAACATAGCAGGCTCTCTGGATCTCCCTGTGGTCTACCCCCTCCCCGTCCTCCCACTTTTGAAACAGTATCACACACTGTGTGTAAAATAACTATATTTTACATTTCTGTAAAATAGCTATAGTTTTTATTTCTGTCACAGTAGGTAGGCAGAGTTGTAATTGCTTTCTCTCACCACTTTCCTGTTTTCCATTTGACTCTGGAAAGGAGAAAGCCTACCCCAGCTACCTTTTCCTATACTTCTAAAGTCATTGATCCTAAGTCACTGTCTTTGAAGGGCAGGTGGATAGAAAATGCCCAGGTCCTATGTGGTTCTTTCAGTGCTGGGAGTTGGTTTCTGGTAACTTAGATCTTGGCTATGCAGACTTACCTCTCACTACATTTTATGATGTATATAACTTATACTTAGTGAGGAAGACACAAGAATAAGAAATACCATTTGCCACATCATCTTGAAAATGTTCAACAGTTTCAACAGTTTGACTTAATGTTCAAGTTTGTATATAGCAAAAGTGTAAGATAGAATTAAATCCCTTAAAAAATATTAAGGCTGAATATTTGAATATCAATTATCTGGCCTTAGTAAGAGAATCATAAATAGCAGTTCCAGTGCTTAAAGATTCCAAACTTAAAGGAGAACACATGTACAAATGCACATACTCTGCACATGCTCAGTCTACACACACACACACACACACACACACACACACACACACACACAGAGAGAGAGAGAGAGAGAGAGAGAGAGAGAGAGAGAGAGAGACCTTAGCATCTATGATGTTGATATCTAGGTAGTGGAAGTTAAGAACCCTGGGTCAGCACATTATGTGTACTGAGGGAATACCTGTACTAAGTTCTGTGTAAGCACAGCATGTGACAAAAAATGTTTTTTGAATTGTATCATTGGTTTTTATTTTTTTCTCTGTAGAATTATAAAAGCGCCATAGCAATCTCATGGCTGTGTCTAAAAGCGTCTTTAGCATTGCCTGGCAAGGGTGGTGCTCTCAAAATCCTTCCCCAAAACACTTTGCTATGGGAACTGCAATACCAAGCAGCAGCTTTGATCATGTGCACATTGTTACATTCTAGATATTCTGGGGGTATGAAGGATTTCAGTACTTGTAGCTTGGATGACTTTAAATACCTGTCAACAAGACAAGACCTTGGATGTCTCCGGGACATGCCTTTGGAAAGACAATCATCCCCACCAAAAAGACCAAGAAGAATCTGTGGCAATGGGGTGCTGGAGATGAAAGAACAGTGTGACTGTGGCACTTTGAAGGTAGGTGGTCCTTTTTCCCTCCACCCCCCATCCCACTTCAGTTTTTATCTGCAGTGCTAAGAAAAGCAGAAAGAAGTTCATCTTTCAGTAAAGTAGAGTGAAAGTAGACTTCTCCCTCACCCCTTTCCTTCCCTACATGAGCTATGTGAAGCTGAAATCTTCATCTCCTAATATTCCGTTTAGAAGTTAGCACATTGGTCCTTTGACTGAGAGCTGCCTAATAAGCCCTGCCCTTTGACATTGTTTATTATCCTGGTCTGCTGAGAATGTGTGATAGTCATTAGTATGTGTTCCTAACTAATACACAAGGAAATCACTCTGTGGACAACTGTTCTCAATTAAAACATTCCAAATAAAACCTGTAGAAAACAAAACCAAAACAAGACCAAAGAAAGTGACAGATAAAAAAAATGTTAAGAGACCCGAGCAGGCTTGTCACCTGTTAGAGGAAGGGTTGAAAAGGAAAGATTTCATGGAACAGTATCTTTATCAGGCCCAGAACACACCAGCAGATATCCTGGGCTTCCTGTTCTCACAAACATTCTGCCATCTCTTTCACGGTGCTTCCCGAGCCTTAGGTGTAGGAGTTACTTTGCAAACATACCAACCAGGGCTGGGTACCCACATTTACTTCATCTCTGTGTGTTGACCACTTGTCTTTAATAGCCCCTACATACTCCCTCAGAAGTCAGCTAATCACTAGTGGTCAACCCTAAACACATTACACATGAGCAACACAGAATGGACTCACAATATGCTGTATGTACATAAACCTGTGATTAACAGTAATTGTAGAAGAGGTCATGAAATTGAGAACCAGTTAGAGAGAGCACAGAAGGAGTTAGAAAGGGGAGAGAGAAATAGAAATGATGCAAATACAGAACTTATGTAGGAAATATACCACCCCCAATCATAAACAACACACACACACACACACACACACACACACACACACACACACACACCATACAAACAACTTTTTAACCAAGACAACCAGAGATGACAGAGTAGTACCAGAAACTCTGTAGAGGCCAGAGGCTCAGTCTGATCACAGAGCTGCCCTAAGAAGTTGCTCCAAGGTGAGCAGCCTTCCAGTGCTGGAGACACCTACCACCTTGGTTGCAAATAATCCTGTACCCCACACTCCACAGATGCAAATTGTGTTCTGTTCACTACCATCCAAGCTGTTGCTATGCTGTGCTATCTTCAGATCAGCTTCATCTCTGAGACCCTACCATTATTGAGCTACACTCATGGGTGTTTTACATTTATTCACATTTGCCTGCTGTGGCTTCCTGCCTCTGGGGACAGGCTTCTTAGGAAGTGCTCTTGCCTCTCCACATGCTACTTTGCCTTGTGATCAGCTCTCCAGAATTTAGAAGGAAGAGAAGCAGCCATGTTCTCTGGTACCTGAACTGATATGGTATCCTTTCCATGAAGATAGCAAGATAATGATGATGATGACAATGATAATGATGATAATGATGATGATGATGGTTGTTATTATTATTAGTCACCTTGTCCTGTGGGGTGAGCAGCCACTGTGCCCAGCCCTCCTGTGTGTGAGCTAGTCTTCTAAAACCTGAGATGTTTCACCTCCCTGGAAAACAGAGTCCCCGACCCTCCCATAGGCCAGTCTATAGTTACATTTTGTCATTCCTGAGTACTTTTGGGCACCACTCAGTTCTGCAGAACCTGACCTGCTGTTTGCTACCCTGTGAAGGTCTCATCATCACACACTGCTCCAGTTGCTTTGTGGTCTGGATTATTATTACCATGTTCTTTCTCTTGGTGCCCATGTGTCTGAAATGTCCCTTCCTTTCTACGAGGACCAGAACTGCCATACTGTTCTTGCACTGGGGGGGGGGGGGGGGGGGGGGGGGGGGGGGGGGGGGGGGGGAAGCTACTAAGTGGAGTTTTGGAGTTTTGTTACAGTTTTATGAAAAGTGGGAGAGCCATATCACTCATGCCTCAGAGATGACTCTAGCCTGGAGCTTCAGCCATAGAGCAGGTTAAACAGAAGAAAGAACCTTTGAATTTGAGGATGGGTCTTTTGAAATAATCAAGTCAGAGGGTATGGGAAGGAAAAGAACATGGAAAGGGGTAAAGAGAGACCGTGGAGCTCATATGCCACCATGAAGTTCAGAAATGCTTACTATGGAACTTCCCAAAAGAGAGAACATAAAACAATTATATAAAAAAAAAAAAACACATAAAAAAACCCAATAACTTAAAACTTCCCAATTTGGGGGGAAGATTGATGAGTCCTAACACTTTCTCAAATATATTAGCCCAGTGGTTCTCAACCTTTCTAATGCGGAGACCCTTTAATACAGTTCCTCATGTGGTGGTGACACCCCCCCCAACTTAAAATTATTTCATTGCTACTTCATAGATATAATTTTGCTACTGTTATGAATCACAATGTAAATATATGATATGTGATCCCATGGGGGTTGCCGTGCTCAGGTTTAGATCATCAGATGGTTTGACCCTAATGGGATCCCCACTCAAACTGCGAAAAGTGGAAGACAATTTTAAGCAAATTGACATGCAAAGGAATCATTATGGGGCTCTGAGTGTTTTTTTTTTTTTTTTTTTTTTAAATGTAGAAACATTTTAGGGCAAGAGAGACTGGGGTTATATATACTGAGTGCTGAGAGAAATCAGGAAAGAAGCCTGTGCTCCAAGGAGCTCGTGTTTATGGAGGGCACATTTTAGAAATAAAGAACTAAGTTCCGAGACAAGTAGAAACTGAGGAGTTCATCCCCACATACTTCTAATAAAATCTTAGTAGAATTTTCAGCCATAAATAATAACCAGCCATATTTTGCCTATAGGATATTCATTTGATATTGACAAAAACATATATACTGCCAACAAGCAAGAAAGAGGAGAGATAACAATACACATCCCTAAGAGGTGACCAAGTCCAAAGCTTTGTCACAAGAAACTTACGTGTTAAATCACCAAGAGTATTCACCAGCTGTAAGCATGCATTCAGCTAACACTAGAGCAACAGCATACACAAACACATTTAAGTACATATGGAGGTAGAAATATATAACAATACAGTAGCAGACTTCAGTATTCCACTTTGAAAGCTCAGAAAATCATTAAGGAAGGAAGTAACAAAGTTTACTCAAACTTTGCTTTAGACTATATATATATATATATATATATATATATATATATATATAACACAACACACACATACACATACACACACACACCACACACACACACCACACACACACACACACACACACACACACACACACACACACACCACATACATCTTCCTACCTAGAGGCAGTAGAATATATATTCTTATCTCATATATGGGAACCAACTATAATATTAAACCGTAATAGCAGTTTCCCAATACAAACCTTGGAAAATTAACAAATATACAGAAAGTGAGCATATGCCCTGGAGCAACTAATGGGTTGATGAATAAATAAACAAATAAACAAACAAACAAATAAATATCTTGAGGTGAACGAGAGCAGAGATCGAAAACCCCTCAAGACCTCTCAGATGCAACAAGAGCAGTTCCGGGGAGGGGGGGACCATTATTAATATTTAATAATTGGTCTTACCATAGTAAAAGAAATAATACATTGTATAACCGCAACACATAACTTGAAAATGCTAGACAAGATAAAACATTCATTTATGAGTCCTCCAGGGCAGCACCACAGTTAGATGCTTCTGTGATGATGGCAATGTCTGTTGATCTACCTGTGACCCGAGTGACTGGCCACATAGGGATGCAGAACTGGACAGCAGTATTATTAACCCCATGTGCCTCTGGTGAATTTGAGTTATTCCAAGTGACTAGCTATTATTCTCCTGGTAGGGAAGCTCTAGAGTTTTCAGTCTGCGTCCTTCCTGAGGAACCAAAATAGAGGCAAGCAAATGTCCAAATGCAGCCCGCTCTCGGATCTCAGGCTCTGGAGCAGAGCCAAGCCTGTCCATTGCTGGGATTGACAAGTAAAGAGGACCAACAGATGAAGCTTGACCTAAAGCCAGAATACAGAAATGTTTAAAGAGAATGGTTGTTACTAAGAGATCAAGAAATGATTTCCCTGGGTGGTTTCATGGTAGTCTATGTTAAACTGTATTGAATAGAGAGAAGTTTGCTTTTACAGAGTGTTGAATGAGATAGTTCCATGCCCTTTCTGGAGAATGGGATATTGGAACTATAAATGAAAGGAAAAAAAAAGATTACATGGTTTGTAAGATCATGTGCTCCAGCCTTCTTTGATGTGGCACAGTCACATGTAGTTAAGTAAGATTTTGCCTTTCTTTGCAGAACTGTACACACAGAAAATGCTGTGACCCCATGTCATGCCGACTGAAGCCCAATGCCACATGTGGCTCTGGGGAGTGCTGTACTCAAAACTGCAAGGTAAGAAGGAATCTGCATTTGAAAACAACCCAGAATTTATTTCCTTGCAATAAAACACATAGTTCGGAGAGATGGCAAGCAATGGCATCACCCTTAGCTGGTAATTCTGATAGACTCGTGTGATTGCCCCCCCCTTCCACACTTGGCCCATTTGGTGACCTGTCACTCCTGTGCTCTCGGGTACATTTGTCTCATGTTCCTTCTCTACTAACTTGGCTTTCTTACGTTTCCTCTGTGACCTCCAACATTTCTGTCTGATCAACATATGGCTCTGCCAGTTTTCCTCATTTTTTTTCTTTCTGTGTATATCTTATATGAGGGCAAGGAGTCAGACAGGTTCTTTGTATCAGTTAAACACAGTTTATTGTCTTCTGGGAAAGTCCTTTGCTCTGCTGCCCCTACCCAATGAATGCTGTCCCTGTCCGCTTTCTCATCATTCAAACTCTTTAGGGAGGGCTCCGTGAATGCTTACATCTTAAGAAAAAAAAAAGATGATCAAAGTAAACAGCATGAATCAAAGATGGCAACAAGGTGTGCTTAGACATCAGTGAGTGTGGGGTTGTGTTAGTTATGGTTATTTAGAGAAATAGTAACACAGGCGTGCACACACACACACACACACACACACACCACTAGCTTGTGTTTAGTCACCACTGAATATAAGTTAGAATTATCTAAAAGAAAGAAAGCTCAATTAAGAAAATGCTTCCATAAGATCCAGCTGTAGGACTTTTTCTTATTAGTGATTTGATGGGTTAAGACCCCAATTTGACCCTGGTTCCAGACTACAGTAGTACCTGCTTTAAGTAAAACATATAACACCCCAACACCCCGCCCCCCCAAACTTACAAAACTTTCATAAAAGGCAAGAATATAGTTCTACAATACTAAAGGATATAAAAGTGTGAGTACATATGCATCCCACAGCAGAGCAACCAGACACAAAAGTAAAGGCACCAGAGAAAGACAGACCCATTCAAAAACAAGAAGGACTACAAATTCTACACTTAGCAATAGTCAAATCACATTGCTGAGATGGTGCAAAGGACAAGTTTAATTATTATGTCCTTCCATGTAAGAGAAGCCACCCTCCTCCCACCAAGTCCTCTGTCGGCAGGAACAGCCTCTGCCAGTTGAAAGGTCATGGCAGAGCTTGCCTCTGATCTGGAATCTCATCCAGGACAACCACTGCAAGAGCAGAGAGGTGAAATCTGCATGTTTAGAAGTTGGAGTCTTGGAAAACCAATTCTAAAACTCACACAGTGAAATGAGTAACACCCTACTTTGTTCATCTCCTTTGGGGATCTGGAGAGACTGCAGCAAGTGCTCTTGTAGGCTCTGTACAAGCTGTGGCACATCTGCAGCTCTGCCCACAGGAGCACAGGCCCCGACCCTCCTGCTGTCTACTGAAAATAGTAAGCATTCTCATTTGGACTAAGAAAGAAATTAAATTTAAAAAGAACTTCAACATGGTTGTCTCCTTCTCCTCCTTCTCCTCCCCCTCCCCCCTCCCCCTCCCCCTCCCCCTCCCCCTCCCCCTCCCCCTCCCCCTCCCCCTCCCCCTCCCCCTCCCCCTCCCCCTCCCCCTCCCCCTCCCCCTCCCCCTCCTCCTTCTTTTTCTTCTTCTTTTTTTTTTTTTCACATATATATAAAATTTATTGAAATGACATACAGGCTGCAGTCCAACTAACCCAACAATGACCAGCTGTGAATGGAAAGTCCAAGACTCCACTAGTTGCTCTGTCCCACGAGGCTGGGTGGTTCAGCTGGTCTTCTGTATAAGCTGGAATCCTGAAGAAGTGACTCCAACAAATGTGCTGGTAGAGTAAATGCAAGAAAGCAAAGACTAAATGAACCCATCATCCTCCATTGTCCTTATATAGGCCTCCAGCAGAAGCTCTGGCCAAGATTAAAGGTGTGCTTCAACATCCAGATTATCATCCCACCTGATGATCTGGATCAAAGCTTTGTGTTTTCCAACCTCAAGACTCAGGTCACTGGAGTGCCCGTCATTTCTGGATTCTAGTTCATTCCAAATATAATCAAGTTGACAACTAAGAATAGCCATCACAGTGGCATTATATTAAAATTTTATTTATCCTAATTTTCAGAATTTTAATTATTTCCCTCCAAATATTCTATCAAGTACAAAGTCCTGATATTTGTGCTTACTAATAATTTATTTTATGATTTCTTTGGTGAATAATTTTATTTTATTTTATTTTTTTATTAGATCTTTCATTTACACTTCAGATACCATCCCGTTTCCCCATTCCCCCCCCCCTTAGAAAACCCCTATCCCATGCCCCCTTTTCCTTTTTGCATTTATACATTTTTTAAGAAATGTTAATCATAGGCTTTATAAGTTTGGTATTGTTCAATCAGAGGTGTAACCCACTACCCAACCTAGATATATCAACTATCTTTGACTGGTGGAGATACATGAACATCTGCTTCCCTGTCTCCCCCCTCTATCTCTCTTTCATCATCTTTCATCTCCCCCCTCTATCTCTCTTTCATCAACTTCAACATGGTTGTCTCCTTCTCCCCCTCCCCCTCCCCCTCCCCCTCCCCCTCCCCCTCCCCCCTCCCCCTCCCCCTCCTCCTCCTCCCCCTCCCCCTCCTCCTCCTCCCCCTCCCCCTCCCCCTCCCCCTCCCCCCTCCCCCTCCCCCTCCCCCTCCCCCTCCCCCTCCCCCCTCCCCCCTCCTCCTTCTTTTTCTTCTTGATAAAATTGTTTGCTATCTAGTTCTGGTACATTTACTGTATTCTTACTACACTAATCTTTGAGGTAACTGTTAACTGCAGGTTTGCTTACTTTGTTGCTGAGGTTCTCAATATTTGAGTGTTTCGAGGCTCGGTTACTTGCGGCAAAAGTGTGCACATTCACATTGTTTTTATTATTGCACTGTGTTGTTGTAATTATGATTGTATTGTATTGCTGAACACATCCCTTAGTGGTGAAAACTTCTCATCTACAACTAATGAGGAATGGAAGCAGAGCTTAGAACAGAAGTTACAGGAACAAAAAGATGAAAATGAAAGTGGGAGACAGGAGATTAAAGGGATAATTGAACAGAAGATAGAGCAGTTAATAGATCAGATGGAGAAACAGATAGAAAATAATGAATTGAAGACACAAGAAATTATAGATCAGAATAAGAGACAGAAAGATGAAAATGAAACTGGGAGACAGGAGCTAGAAAAGATGATCAAACAGAGCATACAACAGCTCACAGATCAGATGAAGAAACAGATAGAAAATAATGAGGAATGGAAACAATTACAATATAAAAAAACATATGAAGCATGTATACAAACCTTAAGGGAGGAATTTAAATTTTCAGCTGAGGAAAATACTGAGGTTAAGACAGAAGTAAATAGAGAAAGTCAACCAAGAGTTATTAGAAAACACACCTTGGTCTTTCCGGTTATGGTACAACAAAGACCTCCAAACGTTGTTTACCCACAGGGTTATGAGGAATTTGAATGGCAACCTGTGAATGTGTTATATCTGAGAAAATTTAAGGAGAGTGTCACTAATTTTGGTATGCACTCACCATTTGTTAAACAAATTCTGACTTCTTGGGCTATTAAAAATAGAATAATCCCCCAAGACTGGAAAGATATGACAAGAGCTATATTAGAACCTGCCGCAAATTTACAATGGGTTGCACAGTGGAGAGATGAGGCGAGGGAGATAGCACGACAAAATAGAGCCAGAGGAAGAGAGATTTCCATAGACCAACTGCTTGGTGAAGGTCATTTTGCTGAAATAGAGGTGCAGGCTGTATATGATGAAGAAACTCTGGCATTGTGTAGATTGTCAGCCTTAAATGCCTGGGACAAAGTTGCAGAAACCAGGAAGAGACTTGAACCATTTACTCAAGTCATACAAGGGCCAAAAGAAACCTTCCCTGACTTTTTACAAAGGCTAACCTCAGCTGTCGAAAGGAGTATATCAGATTCAGTAGCAAGAAAGGCAATAATTGAGTCTTTAGCCTTTGAAAATGCAACTGCTGAGTGCAAGGAAGTAATCAGACCACTGAGGGCAAGGTCAGCATCAATAGATGGATGGATTAGATACACAGCTGATGTTGGATCTCACTCAGCTGATATGTCAGTAATAGGAAAAACTGCAACTAGAAACCTAGAGATGACCCAAGATTTCAAATGTTTTAATTGTGGTAAATGAGGTCATCTCAGAAATGACTACAGGACAAATCAAAATAATATGAAATGGGGACCTAAGCTTTCTGGAATTTGTCAAAGATGTGGCAAAGGCCGACATCTGACCAGGGAATGTAGAGCAACAACAGACAAATGGGGCAATACCCTGCCAAAAAACTTCTAGGGGGGCCTCTCGCAGGCCCCAATGCCAGAAAGGGAGAATTCTCTTCCTCAGGACAATTAAATGTCACTGCTTCAAAAACTGATGTTCTGAGACCAGTTATGACTGAGGAGAAGGGCACACAAACTGGAGAGATACACGACCTCAAGGACATGCTGGACACGAAGGAGCGGATGGTCAATGTTCTCCAGAGGAAGACAGAAAATCTTCAGGAACAACTAAGAGATAAAGAGAAGCAGATGAGCAGCTTGAAAGAGCAAGTCAAGTCTCTGCAGGTGGACACGACTAACATGGACACAGCTCTGACAATGCTGAAGGAGGCTCTTGCAGACAAAGAGCGGACAATTAAATGTTTAAAGGAGCAACAGGACAGAGATGAGCGAGAGAGGCAAGAGGAGATTGAAACCTACAAAAAAGATCTTAAAGACTTGAAAGAAAAAGTCAGCCTATTGCAAGGAGACCTCTCAGAGAAGGAGACTTCTCTCTTGGATCTCAAAGAGCGTGCTTCTTCTCTGGTTTCCTCAGGACTAAAAAAGGACTCATGGCTCAAGACCTTAGAAATTGCTCTTGAGCAGAAGAAGGAAGAGTGCCTAAAAATGGAGAGATCTAATCGAACTTTAAAGGAGATGCTTAATTGACAAAAGGAATCAATAAGAACCCTCAAAGATGGATTATATATTGCTTTATTAAACTTAAATGTTTTGAATATTAATGAACAAAACACCACAGTCACTGAGAAACATTGGATGGTGGATAAAACTACTGAACTAAATCAATCTGTTTATATTAAGGTTATTATGACCTCAGAATGGAAAGTGGGAAATGTATTACACTGGGGGAGAGGTTATGTTTATGTTTCCACAGGAAAAGAAAAGCTGTGGGTTCCTTCCAAAATGATAAAGATCAGAAATGACAAAGGGAGACCCCCTGAAGCACTAGTCGACACAGAAGAAAAGGGAGACTAACTCAACCAACCAAATGGGTGATGTATATATGGTGTTATGTCTCTTATATGGACTTAACTGGCTGGGACTAAAATGTCAATACAAAGCCAAGAACATTTAATTGGGTAATAATTTCTCATGACTTAATACATGCCATCCTTTATGAGGGCATGTATATAAGTTATATATAGTTTGATTAAGTAATCAAACTAACCTGAAGAGGGCAGTGGCCTTTCTTTATTGATCTTCATTGACAAAGCTGTGTGCCCTACATGTTCCACGTGAATGTTTTTATAAAACTACCTGTTGCTTTTAAGTTTTATATGTTATAGGATGAAAGAAGAGAAACTCAGCCCTAGCATGATTTATACTCGGGGATTCTGAGTCTCTAGGACCTCCTATTCCAGCTTCGTGCTTGATTCTACTGCAACTGCATCAAAGCCGCTTCTTCTAAGGACTTGCTTCCAGAACTTTTCCAGAACATCTAGCTTGCCTGTGCAGCCTTTCTGATTGTAACAGTTATGGTGTCAGCTTTGCTATGAACTTTCTCAGTACACAGTGACTTCAAGGCAAATGATGCCAGCTAGCTCTCCTTTGACTAAGCCAATTTTCCTGTTTCCCTTTGGGCCCCCAGATGGGAATTTTTCGCCCCAATTCAGCTGGAAGCAGACAAAAGGAGATCATCGCCCCAGTTCCTTATGTTGGGGTGGATGGTTCTGGTTACTTTGTAAATTATACATGTGTTGCAATTTAAGGAATACTTTACAAATGTAGCTTCAGACAGGAAGGGAATTAGAGAGCTAAATCTCAGGAATAAAGTGGGATTAATATTTTACTCTTATATAGGCATTGTGCCTGTATAACTCATACAGAAATACAAAGCTTAGACCCAGTTAAAAAAAATAGGTATATCTTACATTGGTAAGAAATCTTTATAATAATTACAAGGTTGAAATTATAATCTCTTACATTGATATGGAATTTATATTAATATATTACTCTCATGTAGGCATTGTACCTATATATCTTATTTAGAAATACAAGGCTTAGACCCAGTCCTTTTTAATTAAAAAAAAAATAGTGGAAAGGAATTAACAGACAACTGTTCAGATTGCCTTACATAGTTGATTTTCAAAAACGTTAGAAATCCATAGAATTGACATTACAAACATTCTTATATAAACATTTATTTTATTGGAGACCTATCTGATCCTGACAGCTTCCCAGTCTTGGATTCTAAGAAGAAATTGAGCATCTTTGGAGTTACACCAGTTGTGGTATGACAGCCACTAGGCAAGAATTGCCTCTTTTCATCTACAGACGAAATAGTGTGCAAAAAAAAGAAACACACTTGCAGAATAGTCGACTGATTATATCTGCCAAGACAGAGTAATCAGCCCTTAGTAATTCTGCATTACTAGGTCTGTCAGATGATTCCTGGGCCAGAAGGCTGAAGACCAGATGCTCCAACATTTTGAAATAAGGAACTGTCTAGATGTTCAGTGGTCTATTTAAATTGGTTGAGTTTTAGAAGCCACGCTTTGTGCTTCCCATATCTTTATTTAACTGAGTCATTCTGGATTTCTGATGGGGTTGAAGATTTATAATCTCACAGCCAACCCAGGCTATTTACTTTAAGAGGATGGTTTTCAGATGCTATTCATTCTGAAGACAGGACATAAGCCAGGTTCAGAACTAAGTTTTTTAATTGAGAGAGATGGCAAAGGTTCTATTTAATTAACAAAAATGATGGGCTGGGTGTTAGGTTTATCTTGTACTTTAACAATCACAACATGGTAATATAGTTAGTGTTCAATTAATATGTGAAAAAAATTTTTTTTATTATTGGACAAAAAGGGGGAAATGTGGTGGATAGCCCTAGCCTCTTGTTGTCATGGTAACTCCACTCCTGGGAGGGGCTGCGAAGGAGGAGTGAATCTTGTAAACCTTCTGTCCAATCAAATTTGTTAAATAAAGGCTACAGCCAGTGATTGGGCAGTAGAAGAGGAGTGGGAGGAGCCAGAGGCAGGAAAAGTGGAGAAGAGGAGGAGAGCCGTGAGGAGAGAGAGAAGCGGCAGAGTTGGCAGTTGGTCGAAAGAGAGGGCAGTTGGTGGAGAGAGAGAAGACAAAGAAGACCTTGACCTAGGAAACCGCAAGTTGTTAAGAGCTCTCATAGCCGGGGAATAGTGTAGTTTAATGGTAAATCTGCCCAATCTAGGCATGCAGCATTCATTTGATACTTATTGACTTGTGTCTTTATTCTATGGATTCCCTATGGGCAAGAGATTTACCGCAACATACAACATTTCTTATCTGAAAATCTGCCTTTCCTGTTCTTGCTACCTCTCGTTTTCATCACTGATGCTGCTCGCCTATTAGCATGGCGCAATGGACGTTATTATTTGACTTTGATCATGTTTTATTTTAAGCTGTCTTTATATAAAAAGCTTCTTTTAGTAGCACCAAGTAGAACCTTACTTTTTATGTAGCCTGGCTGCTTGCTTGCATTGCTGCATTTAGATTAATAGGCCAACTCAGATAGAACATTGAGTGTTTGTTCCTCTGGCTTCCAACTTTGAGTACATGTGCATAAGTATGCATATGTAAGTGTGTGTGGTACCTTGTACATGTTTACAGTGCATGTGCATGTGGTTTAAGTCTTCTGGTCATGAAGGGTTTCAGAGTTTGAAGATCTAAAACAGGCTTTATTTTGCTTTCACTTCTAAGTGATAAGCATGTTTGTGTGGCATAGGCATGTATTCATGGGCATGGCCAGAAGCTGATGGTTTCTTCTTTGATTTCTCTGTGTCTTGTTATCATTATTTTTTTTTAACCTGTAGCTCAGTGATCTGGTTGGACTGATGGCCAATGAGCTCCACAGATCTCTGCTTCTCAAGAGCTGGGATTACAAACTCATGCTGATGATACCAGATCTTTATGTGGGTGCTGAGATCTAAACTCGGGTCCCCAAGCTTGGCCAGTGCTTGGCTGACCAACCCAATCTCTATCTCCTTGATCTTATTTATTTATTGCTTTCAAAATGTTTTCCCTGGCTATGTTTAGCATTTTTAATTTATGGTCTATTAAAGTGATTGCTATTCTGCTTTCTTGCCTGAACTGTCTCTAATGATGAATTTGTAATTATACTTACATTTGTGATTTTGTACATACGTCTTCTAGTTTCTGCCTTCAGGTTTACCTTTGTCCCTGATTTTGAATAATTTGGTGGTAATGTATATCAATATGGTTTTCTTTATGTGTCGTCTTTATGTGCTTGAGATTTGTTGGACTTATAGTTTTGTTTTTAAGTAGTTTTTAAAATATATTTTTAATATTTTTACATCCCAACCACAGTTTCCCCCCTCCTTCCTCCCATCACCTGAGCCTCCCTCCACCCCACTGCCTCCCCTCTCCCTCAGATCCCTCCGCGCCCCCCACCCCTGTGTCTTTCCTCAGAAAAGAACAGGCCAACCAAACATGACATAACATATAATAAAAGTCATAACATACAATAAGAGTCAGCACATACCTTCACATCAAGGCTGAACAAGGCAACCCAGTAGGAGGAAAAGGATACCATGAGCAGTCAAACGAGTCAGAGGCAGCCTCCATTCTCACTGTTAGGATTTCTGCAAGCACACTGAGCTACACCTGGGAGATGTTCTCAAACGCCCAGTGGTACACACTTGACATTCTCAAAGGCAAGGGCAAGAGGTAAAGGCTGGAACTAGTGTCTGAAATCATTCAGTGTGGGTCTTCGTTGTCTCCCTCAGACTAACTCATTTTATGATTTCCCTTTAGACCTTCTCATTATAGTAGGTGGGATAAAAATACGGCCTAGAAAATAGAACTTTGTAAAGAATTCCGGCAGATTGTGTACACACTGAGAAGTTCCCTTCATTAGAAATCATCTCATGGGAATGGAGAGATGTCCCAGTGGTGAAGAGTACTTGGCTACTCCTGCAGAGCACTCAACGCCCACATGTTGGCTCAAATTGTGTGTAATTCCAGTCCCAGGGAACTCCAATGCCCTCTTCTGTCCTCTGAGGGCACAGGCACACACATGGTGCACATCTGTACCCATAGGCAAAAAATTCATACACATCAGTCATTTGAAAAGTGGGCATAGTGCTGGTTGTTACTCATATCAACTTTAGTCTACCAACTCTGCCCCACTAACACAAGTATTATAGTAGGTAAACAAATTAGTCATTATCACTAGACCGAAAGGGACCTTTTTCATTGAACAAGGCATATCCACAAATGAACAGATGTGTGTAAACAAGTGTTCTTGAGCCTGGGATAGTGAGCATGGCTCACAACCCTCCCTGCATCCAGCTGTGGAAGCACTTTCTGATAAACACATTAATGTTGCACTGTGTCCTCTGTATCATCCTATGGAGGTCTTATGCAATGTGACCACCTCACGAGTTTCACTCAAAACCACCCAGAGCCTTTTCTTTTACAATGGGGGGGGGGATGTGGAGGTGGAGGTGGAGGGGTAGGGGTAGAAGTAGGGGTAGGGAGAGGGGTGGGGTAGGGGTAGGGGTAGGGTAGGGAGAGGGGTGGGGTAGGGGTAGGGGTAGGGTAGGGGTAGGGGTAAGGGTAGGGAGAGGAGAGGGAGGGGAAGGAGAGGGAGGGGGAAGGGGAGGGGGAGGGGGAGGGGGATGGGGAGAGAAGAGGGGGAGGGGAAGTGGGGAGGAGAGAGGGGGAGGAGAGAGGGGGAGGGGGAGGAGAGGGGGGAGGAGGGGGGGAGGGAGAGAGAGGGGAGGGAGAGAGAGGGGAGGGAGAGAGAGGGGAAGGGAAAGAGAGGGGGAGGGGGAGGGGAGAGAGAGGGGGAGGGAGAGAGAGGGGGGAGAGAGGGGGGAACGGAGGGAGAGAGGGAGAGGGAGAGAGGGGGGAGAGGTGGGGAAGAGGGGGGGAGAGAGGGAGGGGGAGGAGGAGGGGGAGAGAGGGGGAGGAAGAGAGGGGGGAGAGGTGGGGAAGAGGAGAGGAGAGAGGGAGGGGGAGGGAGAGAGGGGGGAGAGAGGGAAGGGGAGAGAGGGAGGGGGAGGAAGAGAGGGGGGAGAGAGGGAGGGGAGAGAGGGAGGGGGAGGGAGGGGGAGAGGGAGGGAGGGAGGAGAGGGGGAGGGAGGAGAGGGTAAGGGAGGAGAGGGGGAGGGAGGGAGGGGGAGGGAGGAGAGGGGGAGGGAGGGAGGGGGAGGGAGAGGGAGGAGAGGAAGAGGAAGAGGAAGAGGAAGAGGAAAGGAAGAGCCAAAAATGTGTCCCTGGAAGTAATCCTCTATGTTTTCTTCTAGATAAAACCGGTTGATACAGTATGTAGAAGGTCCAAAGATGAGTGTGACTTTGTGGAGTTCTGTAATGGGGAAGATGCCTATTGTGTCGCTGACACGTATGCACGCAATGGGCAATATTGCAACTCAGGTGAAGCCTTCTGTTATGGAGGAGTTTGTCAGACTGCCGACAAGCAGTGTATGGGCTTGCTTGGGAAATGTAAGTACCACAATATTGTTCTAAAACTCCATTATCCCAATGCTCATTATTCAATTCCTCAGGACAAAAATATGTCACCTAGTAACGGCTGAAGTCTCACTTGGCAATCATTAATTTCAAGGGTAACTCCTCCTCCTCCTCCTCCTCCTCCTCCTCCTCCTCCTCCTCCTCCTCCTCCTCCTCTTCTTCTTCTTCTTCTTCTTCTTTTTCTTCTTCTTTTGGTTGTTTGTGTGTCTTTTGTTTCCGAGAGACAACACAAAGGACCCCTGAACTGACACTGGATTCCTAGCTGTTTAGGGAAGAACTTGCTAGCAGAAATGCAGCTTTCCCGCAGTTTTGCATCTGATTTTGTGGTGATGGCGTTTAGTTTAAATGTAAAGAGTCTGGGTTTCTAGCAGAGCAAAATAGGCCTTCAAGAGCCTGCCGATGAAGAGAAGCCCTCTGACATTTGACAACTCAGTTGATTACTTGAGTGTTGAATTTTTTTTTTCCTGCATGGAAAAAAAAAATAGATTGTCTGAATGGATGGAGTTCATGTGAGCTGAGAGAAAGAAATTTCATTCTGAATTCACAGTCTGTACCACTAACCCTACCATAAAGGCATGGCTTTAAAATATCATCATGTTCCACTAAAGGATTTATCTCTGGCCAAAATGTGTGATGCCATTATAACACACTTATATTAAAAGAATGGCCTGGAACTTTGTCACAGAAGCCAGGCTGGTTGGCCAGGCAGCTCCAGAAATATACACCTGTTTCTCCCTTTCATCTTGCTACCACTGGAATTACATATCCAGGTTTTTATGTGGAGACAGAGATTCAAATGCTACTCCTTCCCTGTCTAAGGGAAGCCTATGACCCACTGAATCATCTCCCTGCCCATAACATCACTGATTTTAAAGAAATCTGATAAAGATGTATTGTGAAGGCATTTAGGAGCTCAGGGTGAAGTTTGTTGCTGCAATTACCACCAGTGTCATGGAATGCTCACATGTCCTTCCCCCCCCCTTTGAGGTTGATCAAAGTGGTACCTTATGCCATCTATATTACTGCCTAATGACATAAAACAGACACTTTAATGAGTGAGTCATTTTTATTGTATGTGTCCCTGTGAGTGCCTGTACGTACATGTGTACTACATGTTTGACTGTAGAGTCCAGAAGAGGATGTAGGTTTCCTGGAACTGGAGTTGCATACAGTTGTGACCCTTTGTAAGGGGTGCTAAGAACTGAAATCGGGCTCTCTGCAAGAGCAGTCAGTACTTTTAGTCACTGAGCCATCTCTCCAGCTCCTGCCTGAGCCTTTGAGTTTTTTTTTTTTTTTTAATATTAAACACAGGATCAAACATTCTAGACCACAAGGAGGATAAACAGTTCAATAAATTGATGAATAAAAGGAAAATAACTGGATAGCGAAGCATCTTCCTTCTTCTTTTGACTGGTATCTGTATGATAGCTCCCACAGATTAAGTTTTAGTTATGAAATTAGTGCCATCTTCTAGCTCTTCAGTGTGTAACCTTAGTCCAGGCTATACGTATCTAGGCCCACATAGGTTGAAACATGTTTCAACTTCATACCAGAAAAAGTATCTGTAGACCTGCCATCTTCAACCAGAGCTTATTTTATTGAGCTGGGTCAGATTTCAGTGACAGAAACATTTTTCTGGACAGAGGAGACACCCTCTCAGCTCGTCTTTATTTGCTTTCTATACCAGATATCTGGAACTCACTCTGTAGAGTAGGCTGGCCTGCAACTCAGAGATTAACCTACCTCTGCCTCTTGAGTGCTGGGATTAAAGACGTGGGCCACCACTACCTATTGTTTATTGATTGTTTTAAGACAGGCTCTCATACTGTCTGGGGGTAGCCTGGAACTTGCTATGTAGCATGCTAGGCACCCTCTCTACCTGCAGAATGCAGAATGCAGAATAAAAAAGCAAGAGCCAAACAAGAACTGTTATTCCCGGCAACTTGGTTCTCAAATATGGACCATACCTCTCAGGATCTCTTCTGAGATCATTCTCATAGCAGGCAACGGCAGTTGTATTCCCAGAACTGTGTATCCTGGAGTTTCAAGAGCCATGATAGCTCAGAGCACAGCTGGGAGGAGCCCGGGTCTACCTGGAAATGTTCCCTGCAGCAGTTGACAGTTGTCTCCTTTCTTGAATTGTCCCCTTAGGTTTAGGTAGACCTCAGTTTAAAGCCTATGAAAATCAAGACAGAAATACAAAAGCTGCTGACCTGTGTGGGCCTAAATCCCTGCCCCTAGGACACCAGAAAAATTAAATATCTGAAGATAGGTCAATCTCCCGGGTGGGTCAGAAACAAAGAAAATCTTGGCCTTGGGAGACTGGGATTGGGTACTTCACAGAGTTGTGGTGTTCCAGGAATTATGCAAACAAAGCCACCAGGCTTGTTATCCTCAACCTCAAAAACCTAGAAGGAAAGGGTGCTGAGGTTGTAGGGTGAATCCATGAAGCACATTAAAACAGTGGATTTCAACCTGTGGATCAAGATATCTCTTTCACATGGGTTGCCTAAAACCATCGGAAAGCACAGATATTTGCATTACAACTCATAACCATAGCAAAAATGTACAGATTTGAAATAGCAACAAAAGTAATTTTATGTTTGGAGGTCACCACAGCATGAGGAACTGAATTAAAGGGTCTCAGCATTAGGAAGGCTGAGAACCACTGTGTTAGAGCATTCTGTGTTTGACTGCTTTAAGATCTCTGGGTCAGGGCTGTGGTAGCAGGGTGTCCAGGTCAGAGAGCCGTCACAGGGTGGCTCTCACTGCTCTGAAGCCAATATGCTGTTTCCCTCTTAAACAAAACAAAACAAAACAAAACAAAACAAAACAAAACAGCCAAAAAAAAAAAAAAACCCTCAGTGATTTATTCACAATAAAATATAATCAGTGAGCGGCTTACGCTTGTCATCCCAGTATATGTGGGAAGCTGATGCAGGATTGCTGTCAGCTTTTCAAAAAAAAAAAAAAAAAAAAAAATCAAAATTGCATGAAGATGTAAGTTATCTTGGTTATTGGATTTTTGACTATCCCTTTAAATTTTGTACCATCCAATCCTTGTCCAGGGCTAAATTAGATTTAGAGTATTGGTTAAATTAAGACAATCTTAACAGAGACTCATTGCTGTTGTTGTTTTTTTGCTTTTTTTTTTTTTTAAAAAAAAAAAAAACAGGGGACTCTTTTCAAGTAAAGAATTACTATTGACAGTTGTAGATTCCCTTCACACATGTATCTACACATAGGAATTATGCCCCTCTGGAGGTGACATTTGTGATCAGTTCCTATAGGTATGAGAAGATAGGTGAAGAGGGGTCTCTTGCCAGTGAATAGCACATGAAAGCAACTGATCTGAGTTCTTATTCTAAATGACTGACAAGAACAGTACAACCTACCCTTCAACCTCCAACTCAAAGTGACAGGGACAGCTGGTACAGGTAGTTGAATTTTTTGCTATTTTTTATCACTAGCCATGATTCACACCCTCGTCCCCAACCTCTGCCCATAGTTGTGCTGGTTTCTATACATGACTGGTCATGTCCTTTCTACGTTAAAAATTCAACACCCCTTTTATGCTCATCAGGGCATAAAGGCATGGGGACTCTAGTGCGGAGCACAGGAGGGAAGAAGCCCAGCCTAGACTGTACCCTGGACACTTGGCTCAGTGATAAAGAATGAACTGAATTCCGCCCCACCCCTACCCCTACCCCAAGTAAATAAAGAACTAGGGAAGAAAACAATTCAAAAGGAATAGAGAGAACCACATTTGGCCCTCCTCTTAAAATATGAAACATCTAAGCCTCTTTTCCGCTCTCTCTTCCTTCCTTCTTCTTGATGAGTACTAGGCTGGGTTAGAGCCCAAATATCTCTTTGTAAATATCTCAATCCTGACAAGGTTTTGACCCTAAGGGATCAGAGTACAGTTCCCAGTCTGACCCTCTCAGTTCCACAGTATGAACTGAATACTTAATCCATCTTAATTATTTTTGTCTTTCCCTTCAGATGTGAGAGCGGGTTCCTTCCAATGCTTTGAAGAATTTAATTCCAGAGGTGACAGATTTGGCAACTGTATTAGAGGCTATTGTGCTTTCCAGTATGTATTTAGAAAATTATACTTAGGTTTAGAATATTGATTCTCAAATCCCAAAATGTATTCTGAGTGAAAGACAGTGGAGCAATACTTTGCCAGGTTTCCTTTGTCACATGATCTCACCTGAACAGTCACTGTCCCTTGCTATGGGAACATTTGTTCAGTGCCTACAATGTTAAAGGTGCAGTGACCTTAAAAATAGCCTGTAGTTCTGGTGAAACAGACATTGTGTTAGATAGTTTTATGTATTATATATTTATGATAAACATGACATACCTCACAAAATATATTTAATAAGAATTATCTTACTTTACTTACAAGACAACAACAACTAAAAAACAAACAAACAAACAAAAAACTCAAAACCCATGTAAGTCACTGGTAATTTGTCCAAATTTTAGTAGCTAAAACAAAACCTAAAGGAGCTGTCAGTGTATCATGGTTATCAATTTTCATTTTACTCCTAAATTGCCTCATTCAAGAAAAAAGTCATCTTCTAAGTTATACTAAATTTTTATGAAGAAAAAGTGTTCAACCTGGATTTAAATTAAGACGACATTATTTTTTAGCGTGGAGCATATTATGTTAAAGAAGAGTACATTTTATTTTCATGTTGTGTAGGGAGAGAAGACAGAAATCAAAGGTTTAGGGAAGTGGGGGGGCTTTGCTGACTTTCCTAATGTGACCCTTAATTGCTAACTTGTTTATAAGCTACTTATTTAAATAGATGCTAAGAGAACTTTGCCATGATGCTTCCAGAAATGCTCTCTGTGGGAAATTGATCTGTACATGGCCATTCAAGAGGCTATTTCTGAAAGCCAATATGTCTGCGGCTTACGGACAAATCCGAGATGACTTATGCATCTCTCTGCATAAATCCTGGCAGATACTTAAGCCGACAATGACAACATATGCCGATATGTCGGACAGAGATGAAACATTTGTAGCAGATGGCACAATCTGTGGCCCTGATATGGTAATTTGAGAGAGACTTTACGTTGATTTTAAATTATTTTTCTTTTGCTGTTCATATTCATTTTGACACTGTATCAAGCACTGTATTTTCTACAATTTCTTCACTGTGGTAAAATGCTAATAACGAACACTCCCATCTTCATCACCCAGAGCTGAGTAATTTAGTAGTACCAAGTTTATTCCCTATGTTAAACAGCCACTATACCATTGTGCAGCTCTGTAATGTAAAGGTTATTCTTGGGGGTGGGGTGTGAGGTGTGGTTCTTCACCCCTTTTGCTTCCAAGTCACATTCTGTCTAGCCTATTTTAGCTCTTGACTAAACGAAATGGCAGAGACCTGGTATTTTTATTAAAAGGCTTCACACACTAAGCTGGGCAGTTTCTGAGCTAGTCCAACCCTCTATGCTGCCTACTTCCCATCCACGTGGTCCTTTACTGGTATATGAGTCTTTCCCTGACTTACTCTGGTCCATACATGTCCTCATGGTTGCTTTCTCATAGTGAGCAGTCTTTCATGGCAAATTCTCCTGATCCATCCAAATGGTCTCTCCACACTTCCTTCCCTCCTCTTCCTCCTCTTCTGTCTCTTTCTGTGACACCACCCCCCACCCCCACCCCCCCACACACACTGGAATTGAAAGTCTCGCCCTATACTCTTCTGCCCAGTTAATTGGCTGATCAGCTCTTTATTGACCATAATCAGAGGTGATGGAAAATAATTTTTACATAACATTGTGCCCTGAGATGCTTGACCATGCCAGTGTCTGGACTCCAACCTGAGTCTGAACACAGAAGTCAGCATCTGAACACATAGTGCACAAAACCATCCCCCAACCTTGTAGTCCTCTCATCTCATAGAACTGAAACTCTACCTATGAGGCTACTTTTCATTCCCTTCCACAGGTTTTGGGATCCCCTGTGATCACTATAAACATGGCACAGAAGTGGATCCATTCACTATTTGCTGGTTGAATTATTCCATCCAGCTGAGAGCCATAGGAACCATCCACACTGTAGAAGATGTTACCATTTCTATCTTTTTTTGAGGCTCTGTAGTATCTCACTGTATGTATATATCACATATTGTCTATCAACTCATCGGCTCCTGGCTACCTGGGTGCTTCGTTGGCTGTAAATAGTGCTATGGGATTAAAAATGTTTGAAGGGATACAATCTGTCATGGCAGAAAGAGCTATCATTTGGGAGAATACCACAAAAACATATAAACACCACCATGGCATTCACTGTATCATGAGGCATCTGGTCATATCGTATCCATATTCAAGGAGAGAAAGGAGGGTTGACAAAAGAGAGAGGGAACAAGAAACAGAAGGAGGAATGCTATTTGTAAATTATTAGTCTTGTATCTTAGTCCCAGCAAAACCAGTAAACACCAGCTTCCAGGTTCCCCACGCCATCAGCAATTCTTCCTATTATTGGCTTTTTGCTAGCAGGCGTCCTACTGGACATCAGCTGCTGTCTTGGTTTGTGTTCAGTGGATGGTTGGTGCAGTGGTGCCTCTCTTTAGGTCTCATTGCACATTTGTATACCTTAGTTGGGAAAAATAAAATTTTAATTCATTGGCCCACATACAATGGTGTCGTTGTTGAACTTACCGCGTCTCTGTTCTGAAAGTTGATACCTTGTGAGGCACATGATTTTCAGATACTTTGTGTGTTGCCTGTTTAGAGCATTGATAGCAGGTTAAATGGACTTTAATTAGTGTATAAGGCAATGAATGCCATGGTGGTGTTTGTATAAGTATGTTTTTGCAGGGTTCTCCCAAATGATAGTTCCTTCTGCGTTGATACCTCTCCTTTGCTCTAATGTTCCTTACCTTTCAATCTCATTCTTTTCTTTTATAGTTTTCTTTATACTTTAATTTCTCCCACCACACACATGCACATGCACACACATACATGTGTTTGAGCATACACATACAAGCATATTATGTAAATTTAAATCTCGATTCTGAACATGAGAGAAATTGTATGGTGTTACTCTTTTGGTTTCTTTTCCTTGTCCTGGTGGTACTTTTAGTTCCATCCATTTTCTAGCAGATGCCATACTTTAATTCTCCTTGATAACTTAATGAAGCCTCCATCCCCTGTGTCTGTTTACCACATTCCCTTCCCTTCATTTGTTGCTGAACATGTGGGTTTGGTTCATGTGGTGGTTTGAATGTAATGTCCTTCCAGTCTCAGGCATTTGAAAACTTGGTTCCCAGTTGTGTGTCTGGAGAAGCCGAGGAGGTATGACCTTACTATAGGAAATATGTCACGTATAGTACGGCTTTGAGAGCTTAAAGACTTTAATCTCAGGTTTGTGCTCTCTGCTTCATGCTTGTCGTGTAAGACATAGACTTGCAGCTTATTCCTTTCACCATGTCTGCCTACTGCTATGCTTCCCTACCATGGTGGTGATGGACTTTTATCCTAGAATTGTGAGTTCAAACCCAAACCCCCAAACCCCCAAACCCAAACCGACCAACCAAATAAAACCTTAGTTCTATAAGTTGCCTTGGCTTTGGTGCTTTATGATAGCAGTAGAAAGGTAACTAAAATATTCCTTAGTTGTTGCGAAGAGTGTGCCTGGACATATGAAGATGCAAGTATCTCAGGACTATGGTGACTCATAATTCTTCAGGAATATGCCTAGGCATGCTAAAAGCTGCAAAACTTGAACTTCATAAGCTAAGTAGCACAACACCGAATTATCAGAACAATAAATGTACTAACAAGTTGTATAGGTAGTTATCAAAGGGAGAAACAGAAACAAAGACAAATATTTGAAAGACTTTAATTTATGTCTTAGTTGGGGTTTCTGTTGCTATGATAGAACACCATGACTAAAGAAACTTGTGGGGGCAAGGGATCTTTCCACTTGTGTCTCCACAGTTCGTCATCAAAGGAACTCAAGCAAGACAGGAACTTAGAGATGGGAGCTGATGCAGAAGCTACACAGGGGTGCTGCTCACTGGCTTGCTCCTCATGGCTTGCTCAGTCTGCTTTCCTATAGAACCCAGGGCCACCTACTCAGGGATGGCCCCTCCCTCAATGGGCTGGACCCTTCACTATCAGTCACTGATCACTGTAGGCTTGCCTATTGCCCAATCTCATGGAGCCTTTTCTTAATTGGGGTTCCATCTTCCCTGGGATGAGCAGACTTTCCCGCTCATATGTTAAAGCACCTTGTATTTAGAAACAACTTATATTAAACTGTGCTACATAATTGTAATATGTTGCTGAGAGCTGTTTTTGAGTTTGTTAGTTTGTTTTAGCATCTTCCTATCTCTCTCTCTCTCTCTCCTCTCTCTTTTTAAAGAACAGATATTGGTATGTACTTTGGCTTTGTTATTAGGTGAATGCTGACCTCACAAAATCAGTTAGAGAATCAGTTCAACCCTTTCTACTTTTAGTAAGATTTGCAGGAGGACCATTGGTACTTCTTAAATATTTGTTAGAATCTGTTGTGAAGCCAGAGCAGAGGGTTTTCTCTGTAAGAATATATTTGATTACTGATTCCATGCCCTTACTAGTCCCAGTCAGGGTTCTATTTGGACCCGCTGTGTGTTCCTTGTATAGTTGTATTAGGTCACTGTGAAAATATTCCTGAGGGAAACAGCTTAAAGGTGGAAGGATATTTTTTATCTATCTATCTATCTATCTATCTATCTATCTATCTATCTATCTATCTACCTATATATTCACCCACTCACCTGTCCATCCATCCATCCATCATCCATCTATCCATCCATCCATCCATCCATCTGTCTGTTTTATGAGTTTAGACATTTCAGCCTATGATTGGCAGTTTCATTGCTGTGGTCTGAGGTAATCTCTTTCTAGTTGGGAAGCAGAGATAACGGAAGCAGAAACAAAGTACAACCCTTGTGGTCATGCCTCTAGTGACCTGGTTTCTTCAACCAGGTCTGATCTTCTAGCTTCTACCAATACAAAATGATGCCATCAAATTATGAGTCCATGAATGAATTGATCTCATTCTGAAAGCAGAGCCTGTGTGATTCAGTCATCATCTCAGAATTCTTCCACTGGTCTCTTAAACCTTCAACACACAGGCTGATGTGGGATGTTTCAGATTCAAAACAGCAATTCTTAACAGGTTTTGTGCTTCTAAAAGTTGGTCCACTCTAACAACATTATCCAGTTTGTTTGGCAAAAGGTTGTCCCTACATTCTTATTTCAGTACAGTTGTTAGTAATGTTCTGATTTTTCATTTCTGATTGTGCTTATCAGAACTAAACATTTAAAATAATACTTGCAATAAAAGGCTTTGTCAAGTTTGTTCTTTTTAAAAGAAACTCAATGTTTAGTTTTATTGACGTTATTGTTTCTATTTTGTCTCTCTATACCCTAGTTTTTGATTCCTTATTCTTACTACTTTGGGGTTGCTTCCACTTTTTTTGAGATTTTTTTTTAATTGGTAATTTTTATTTACATTTTTATAATATTTTATATTATAATAAATATATATTATATTTATATATTTTTATGTATAAATATATAACATATTTATATATTATAAATATATAATAATAAAATATATTATATTATTATATTATATAGTAATGATATAATAATATAATTATTTACATTTCAAATGTCCCTCTTCCCTGTCTTCCCTCTGCAACACCCCCATCCCATTCCTCTCCCCTTTGCCTCTAAGAGGGTGCTCCCCCACCCACACACCCACACATTCCCTTCTCACCCCTCTAGCATTCCCCTATGCTGGGGCATCAAGCCTCCACAGGGCCTCCCCTCCCACTGATGCCAGATAAGGCCATCCTCTGCTACATATGTAGCTGGAGCCATGGAGCCATCCATGTGTACTCTTTGGTTGGTGGCTTAGTCCCTGGGAGCTCTGGGAGGGTGGGGTCCAGTTAGTTGATATTGTTGTTCTTCCTATAGGGTTGCAAACCCCTTCAACTTCTTCAGTCCTTCCTCTAACTCTTCCATTGGGGTCCCTGGGCTCAGTTGGATGGTTGACTATATTTTCATCTGTCTTAGTCAGATGCTGGTGGAGCCTCTCAGAGGACAGCCATGCTAGGCTTCTGTCTAGGAGCACTTTTTGGCATCAGTAAGTGTTATGGTTTGGTGTCCGCAGATGGGATGGATCCCAAGGTGGGGTAGTCTCTGGGTAGACTTTTCTTCAGGCTCTGCTCCATCATTTTGTCCCTCTATTTCTTTTAGACAGGAGCAATTCTGGGTTAAAATTTTGGAGATGGGTGGATGGCCCCATCCCTCAGCTGGGGGCCATGACTATTTAATGAAGGTGGTCCTTCAAGTTCTATCTCACCTCTGCTGGGTATTTCAGCTAATGTCATCCACATTGGGTCCTGGGAGTTTCTCATTTCCCTGTCATCTAGGACTTTCTAGTGGTTCTCCCCATTCTCCACTACCCACTGCTACATATTTCTATTTATTTTCCTGACCCTCTGGACTTCTCTCCCGTCTCTTCTCATACCTGATCCTGCACCCCTTTTCCCCCCTCACCTCTCTTTCTTTCAGGTTCCACTCTCCCTCTACCACTCATGATTATTTTGTTCCTCCTTCTAAGTATGATTAAAGTATCCACACTTTGGTCTTCCTTGTCATTAAGCTTTATAGGGCCTGTGAGTTATATTGTGGGTATTCTGAGCTTTTGGGCTAATATCCGCTTACCAGTGAGCATGTATGTTGAACATTTCTTTAGGTGCTTCTCAGCCATTTGAGATTCCTCAGTTGAGAATTCTTTGTTTAGCTCTGTACCCCATTTTTAATTGGATATTTTATTTACATTTCAGATGCCGCCCCCTTTCCCATTCCCCCCCCCCCAGAAAACCCCTATCCCATGCCCCCTTTTCCTTTTTGCTTTTATACAATTTTTTAAAATGTTAATCAAAGGCTTTATAAGTTTCGTAATGCTCAATCAGAAGTGTAACGCAATACCCAACCTAGATATATAAACTATCTTTGACTGGTAGAGACACATGAACATCTGCCTTCATGCTCTCTCTCTCTCTCTCTCTGTCTCTCTCTCTGTCTCTCTCTGTCTCTGTCTCTCTCTGTCTCTCTCTGTCTCTCTCTGTCTCTCTCTGTCTCTCTCTCTCTCTCTCTCTCTCTCTCTCTCTCTCTCTCTCTCTCTCTCTCTCATCACCTAGCTTCTCCTCTCCATCATCTTCTCCTCTCCTTACTCCGTCTCTTCCTCCCGGTACTTCTTCCCCCTTAGCTCCTCCTACATAACATCCTTCCTGTTAAAATAAAATTTTTCTCTCACAATAGAATTAGAGCATAGTTATGCCTATTTGTACCAGTGAGGTACAAGATAGTCCTAGTACCCAGTCCATCATTTTGTTGACTAACCAGAACCTCTGTCATCTCTCCTAACTAAAACATTTAGTTTTGAACCTGGCTTTTTTCTTGGCTTTAGAATGAATGTCAGCTGAAAACCATCCACTCAGATCTTTTTTCTCAAAGTAAATAGCCAGGATTGGCTATGAGACTATAGGTCTTCAACCCCGTCAGAAATTCAGAATGACTGAGTTAACTGAAATTATGGGAAGCACTAAGCATAGCTTCTAAAACTTAGCCAATTTATAGAGACCACTGAACACCTGGACAGTCCCTATACTACCGAACGTTGGAGCATCAAATCTTCAGCCTTCTGGCCCAGAATCATCTGACAGACCTTAGTGATGCAGAATTATTAAGGGCTGATTACTCTGTCTAGGCAGATATAATCAGTCGACTATTCTGCCTGTGTGTCCTTTTCTGGACAGTAATTTGTCTGCAGATGGAAAGAGGCAATTCTTGCCTAGTGGCTATCTCCCCACAACTGGAGTAACTCTGAGGATGCTCAATTTCTTCTTAGAATCCAAGACAGGAAGCTATCAGGAGCAGACAGGTCTCTAATCAAAATGAACATTAATATAGAAATGTTTGTAACGTCAATTCTATGGACTTCTGACGTTTTGAAAACCAACTATCAATGTAAGGTAACCTGGACTGTTGTTTGTTAACTCCTCTCAGCTATTTCTAAACAAAATATAGAAAACACCCTAACAATAAACTCAAAGCCATGAATTTGCTATAGTCCCTTAACTCACAGGCTAACCATCTCAAATCAGTTAAAAAAGTTAAAGAAGGACTGGGTCTAAGCCTTGTATTCCTAAATGTGTTATACAGGCACAATGCCCATGAGAGTATCAATATTTATCTCCCTTTTATATCAATAAGAAGCTCTCTGTACCCCATTTTAATAGGATTATTTGGTTCTCTGGAATCTAACTTCTTGAGTTCTTTGTATATATTGAATATTAGCCCTCTGTGGGATGTAGGATTGGTAAAGATCTTTTCCCAATCTATAGGTTGCTGTCTTGTCCTATTGACAGTGTCCTTTGCCTTATAGAAACTTTTCAGTTTTATGTGGTCCCATTTGTCAATTGTTGATCTTAGAGTATGATCCATTGGTGTTCTATTCAGGAAAATTTCCCCTGTGCCAATCAATGTGTTTGTGGCTCTTTCCCACTTTCTCTTTTATTATATTCAGTGTATTCTGGTTTTATGTGTAGGTTCTTGATCCACTTGGACTTGAGCTTTGTACAAGGCGATAAAAATGAATCGATTTGCATTCTTCTACATGCTGTGACTGCGAGTTGAACCAACACTATTTGTTGAAAATGCTGTCTTATTTTCCACTGAATGGTTTTAGCTTCTTTGTTAAAGATCAAGTAACAATAGCTGTGTGGGTTTAATTCTGGGTCTTCACTTCTATTCTATTGATCTAGTTGTCTGTCTATGTACCAATACCGTGCAGTTTTTAATCATTATTGCTCTGTGGTACAGCTTTAGGTCAGGGGTGGTGATTTCCCCCCAGAAGCTCTTTTATTGTTAAGAGTTGTTTTCACTATCCTGGTTTTTTTTGTTATTCCAGATAAATTTGAAAATTTCTCTTTCCATGTCTGTGAAGAATTGTGTTGGGATTTTGATGGGGATTGCACTGAATTTTTAGATTGCTTTTGGTAAGATGGCCGTTCTTCTATGTTAATTCTGCTGATCCATGAACATGTGAGATCTTTCCATCTTCTGAGATCTTCTTTGATTTCTTTCTTCAGAGACTTGAAGTTCTTGTTATACAGATCTTTCACTTGCTTGGTTAAAGTCACACCAAAATATTTTATATTATTTGTGACTATTGTGAAGGGTGTCGTTTTTCTAATATCTTTCTCAGTCCTTTTATTCTTTGTGTAGAGGAAGGGTACTGATTTGTTTGAGTTAATTTTATATACAGCCACTTTGCTGAAGTTGTTTATCATGTATAGGAGTTTTCTGGTAGAATTTTTGTGATGGTTTATGTATACTAGCATATCATCTGCAGTAGTGATATCTTGACTTCTTCCTTTCCAGTTTGCAGCCCTTTGACCTCCATTTGTTGTCTAATTACTGTAGCTAGAACTTCAAGTACTATATTGAATGAATAGGGAGAGGAGAGTGGGCAGCCTTGTCCCTGATTTTAGTGGGATTGCTTCAAGTTTCTCTCCAGTTAGTTGGATGTTGACTACTGGTTTGCTGTATATTGCTTTTATTATGTGCTATGAATTTTCCTCTTAATACTGCTTTTGTTATGTCCCATAAGTTTGGGTATACTGTGCCTTCATTTTTGTTAAATGTGCCTTGAATTCCTGATCTTTCCAAGACTTCTAATTTGACAGGTATTGTATTTTTTTAAAGGCTTTTCCCACACCAAATGACATGATCATGGTTTTTTTTTTTTTTTTTTTTTTTGAGTTTTTATAGTGGATTTCATTGATGAATTTCCATATATTGAATCATCCCTGCATTTGTGGAATGAAGCCTACTTATCATGGTGAATGATCATTTTGATGTGTTCTTCGATTTGATTTGTGAGAATTTTATTGAGTAAATCAATCAATATTTATAAGAGAAACTGGTCTGAAGTACTCTTTCTTTGTTAAGTCTTTTGTGGTTTATTTATCAGTGTAACTGTAGACTTATAGAACAAATTAGGTAGTGTTCCTTCTGTTTCTATTTTGTGAAATAGTATGAAAAGTTTTGCTATTAGGTCTTCTTTGAAGGTCTGATAGAATTTTGCACTAAAATCATCTGTCCCTGGGTTTTTTTTTTGGGGGGGGGCACTGGGAGACTTTTAATGTCTGCTTCTGTTTCATTAGGGATTATGGGACTGTTTAGGTGGTTTATCTGATCCTGACTTAACTTTGGCACCTGGTATCTGTCTAGAAAATCATCTATTTCATCTAGATTTTCCAGTTTTGTTGAATATAGGCTTTTGTAGTAGGATCTGATGATATTTTTTAATTTTCTCAGTTTCTGTTATTATGTCTCCCTTTTCATTTCTGATTTTGTTAATTTGTATACTGTCTCTGTGTCCTCTAGTTAGTTTGGCTAAGCGTTTATCTATCTTGTTGATTTTCTCAGAGAACCAGCTCTTAGTTTCCTTGATTCTTTGTATTGTTCTCTTTGTTCCTACTTGGTTAATTTCAGCTCTGAGTTTGATTATTTCTTACCATCTACTCCACTTTGGTATATTTGCTTCTTTTTGTTCTGGAGCTTTCTGTAGTGCTGTTAAGCTGCTAGAGTAGGATCTCTTCAGTTCCTTTACCAGGGCATTTAGTGCTACGAATTTTCCTCTTAACACTGCTTTTGTTATGTCCCATAAGTTTGGGTATACTGTGCCTTCATTTTTGTTAAATTCTAAAAAGTCTTTAATTTCTTCCCTGACCAAATTATCACTGAGTAGAAAGTTGTTCAGCTTACATGAGTATGTGGGCTTTCTTTTGTTTTTGTTGTTATTGAAGATCAACCTTAGTACATGGTGATCTGATAGAACGAATGGGATTAATTCAATCTTCTTGTATCTGTGTTCAGATTTGTTTTGTGTCTAATCATATGGTCAATTTTGGAGAAGGTACCAGGAGGTGCTGAGAAGAAGGTATTTTTTGTTGTTGTTGTTTTAGAATGAAATGTTCTGTAGATGTCTGTTAAATCTATTTGGTTCATAACGTCTGTTAGTTTCACTGTGCCTCTGTTTAGTTTCTGTTTCCATGATCTGTTCATTGGTAAAAGTGGGGTGTTGAAGTCTCCCACTATTATTGTGTGAGGTTCAATGTGTGGTTTGAGCTTTAGTAATGTTTCTTTTATAAATGTGGGTACCATTACATTTGGGGTATAGATGTTCAGAATTGAGAGTTCATTTTGGTGGATTTTTTTCTTTGATGAGTATGAAGTGTCCTTCCCCATCTTTTTGATAACTTTTGGTTGAAAGCCTATTCGATTGGATATTAGAATAGCAACTCCAGCTTGTTTCTTGGGACCATTTGCTTGAAAAGTTTTTTTCCAGACCTTTACTCTGAGGTAGTGCCTGTCTTTGTTACTTAGATGTGTTTCCTGTATGTGGCAAAATGCTGGGTCCTGTTTACGTATTCAGTCTGTTAGCCTATATCTTTTTATTGGGTAATTGAATCCATTAATGTTGGGGGCTATTAAAAGACCAATGATTGTTGCTTCCTGTTATTTTTGTTGTTATAGGTGGAATTATGTCTGTGTGGCTATCTTCTTTTGGATTTTTTGTGAGAATATAAATTTCTCGGTTCTTCTTGGGTGTAGTTTCCTTGTGTTGGAGTTTTCCTTCTATTATCCTCGGTAGCACTGAATTTGTAGAGAGATATTGTGTAAATTTGGATTTGTCATAGAATATCATTGTTGCTCCATCTAAGTTGATTGAGAGTTTTGCTGGGTATAGTAGCCTAGGCTGGTATTTGTGTTCTCTTAGGATCTGTATGACATCTGCCCAGGATCTTCCAGCTTTCAGTCTCTGTTGAGATGTCTGGTGTAATTCTGATAGGTGTGCCTTTATATGTTACTTGACCTTTTGCCCTTGCCACATTTAATATTCTTTATTTTTTCTGTGCATTTGGTGTTTTGATTATTATGTAGCTGGAGGATTTTTTCCTGGCCCAATCTATTTGACATTCTGTAGGCTTCTTGTGTGTTTATAGGCATCTCTTTCTTTAGGTTAGACAAGTTTTCCTCTATCATTTTGTTAAAGATGTTTACTGGCCCTTTGAATTGAGAATCTTCACTCTTTTCTATACTTATTATTCTTAGGTTTGGTCTTTTTATTGTGTTCTGAATTTCCTAGATGTTTTGGGTTAGGAGCTTTTTGCACTTTGTGTTTTCTTTGGCTGTTGTGTCACTGTCTTCTATGTATCTTCTACACCTAAGTTTCTCTGTTCTATCTCTTGTATTCTGTTGGTGATACTTGCATCTGTGGCTCCTGATCTCTTTCCCAGGTTTTCTATCACCAGGGTTGTCTCCCTTTGTAATTTCTTTATTGTTTCTATTTCCAGTTTTAGATCTTGGATGGTTTTGTTCAATTCCTTCACCTGTTTGATTGTATTTTTCTGTATTTCTTTAAAGGATTTATATGTTTTCTCCTTAAAGGCTTCTACGGGTTTACCTGTATTCTCCTGTATTTCTTTAATGAGTTATTTGATGAGTTATTTCTTTAATGATTATTTGATCATAATGAGATGATAGAAGACCTCCTTAAGGTCTTCTATCATCTTCATGAGATGGGATTTTAGATCAGAATTTTGCTTTTCAGGTGTGCTAGGGTATCCAGGGCTTGCTGTGTTAGGAGAACTGGGTTCTGATGTTGCCAAGTGACATTGGCTTCAGTTGCTAATGTTTTTGTGTTTGCCTTTGCCATCTGGTTATCTCTGGTATTAATTGGCCTTGCTGTCTCTGACTAGAGCCTGTTCCTCTTGTGAGCCTGGTTATATTGGGCCTCCTTGGATCAGGCTGTCTGTGGGTATGGGAGGTGTCTGGCACACCTGATTTGTGAGCCTGACAGTGGCAAACCTCTTGGGAGTCAAGCTGACTCTGGGTGTGGGCAGGTGGGGGCTGCTGGAGCTCATGTTCTGCTCCCTGGTGTAGTTATGGACATAAAGGAAGGTGTGTCTCTCTGGCAGAACAGGAGGTTCTGTGTCCTCTGGGACCCAGGAGGGATGGGGGGGGGTAGTTAACTTAGGTATTAAGGCTGGGGCAAACCACATGTGAGCCTGATGGTGTCAGAACTCTTGGGGGGAAATCAAGTTGTCTCTGGGTGTGGGCAGGGTGGGGGTGGGGGCTGGAGCACAGGATCTGCTCCTGGGTGGAGTTGCAAACCAGAAGCTATTTTTTTTTTAAAGTATGAGGGTCGGTTGTTAATTTGAGTTCTGTTAAATAAATCACTTTGTAGTGTTACTTTCCCCATTCTCTATTGTCTGCTTTTCCCTTTATGTGGTAGTTTGAATGAAAATGTCCTGCATAGATAGACTCATGTGTTTGAATGTTTGGCCCATAGAGAATAGCACTGTTTGGAAGTGTGACCTTGCTGGAGTAGGTGTAGCTTTGTTGGAAGAAGTGTGCCACTGTGGAGATGTGCTTTGAAGTCTCAAGTGCTCAAGCTACACTCAGTGTGGGACACAATTGCTTCTGCTGCTTGTGGGTCAAGATGTAGACCTCTCAGCTCCTCCTCTAGCACAGTATCTGCCTGGATGCTGCCGTGTTTCCCACCATGGCAATAATAGACTAAACTTCTGAAACTGTAAGCCAGCCCCAATGAAATGTTTGCCTTTATAAGAGTTGCCATGGTCCTGGTGTCTGTTCACAGCCATGAAACCCTAACTGGGACCCTTTGTAGGGCTGGTGCAGTCTCTCACATTTATAGATCAGGGTCTGTTGAATCAACCTTGCTGTTGATCTTTGTATTAATTACTTTTTTGTGATGCTGTTGCAAAATATCTAACTGAGGCAAAGTTAAGTTAGTAAGAGATAGACTTGTGGTAGTTAATACTGAATGCCAACTTGATAGGATCTAGAGACATTGAGGAGACAACTCTCTGGTCATATCTGTGATGGGGATTCTACACTGGGTTGAGGTGAGAACACTCACCCCACTCTGAACAGTGGGCTGAATTAAGAAAGAAGGAAAGGAAGGAAAGAAGGAAGGAAGGAAGGAAAGGGAAAGGAAAGGGAAAGATGGGTTCATTTTTGGCTCACATAGCCTGTCATGGTAAGGAAGTGGCATGGTTGCAGTTGGTTGCACTGCATCAGTGAATCAGGAAGCAGAGGATGCTGGCTGCTTATCATTAACTCTCTTCCTTTCTCCCCTTCCCTTTCCCTTTCCCTTTCCCTTTCCCTTTCCCTTTCCCTTTCCCTTTCCCTTTCCCTTTCCCTTTCCCTTTCCCTTTCCCTTTCCCTTTCCCTTTCCCTTTCCCTTCCCTTCCCCCAAACAAACTAGTCAATTACTACAACTTTAGCTTCAACTGAGTTTTCAGAAATGGACAGAATGCATCTGGAATGTTTGCCAGGATATCATAGGGACCTGTAGCCAGGTTCCTAAGCATCGTCCCTGCAGCCACATTGCTCATCCTCCTCTCAGCATGCTGAGCTTCAAAATCCACACTCCATAATGACATTCTCAGCCCTGCCTATAACATCCCAAGGATCTTCTAGCTCCTAGCTCCCAGGCTCTTCCATATACCTCCTGTGGGTCACTTTTAAAGGCCTACAGACAACCTTATAACACCAATAACTCCATGTCTGATGTAAACTTTATGTGCTAGTTACTTTTGATGAAAGCTCATCACAAAGATGATGTATTTGTAAGCTCTCACTTACTGCATAGCATATAGCCTCCCTCCATGTGTGATGAAAACTGACATTACCCCCATCTTTCTAAGAGGACTTCTTAAGATAGATGGTTTGAAAATAAGACTCAGAAGTCCTTGTATGATTTACAATCTGCAGGCATGAAGCTCATTGCAATGTATAACAATTACCATTTTGCTTGACCACATTCTCATAGATTGGAATCCCAATTATGGGTAATATGATTTCTGATTTTTCTAAACGTATCTTGTGTTTGGTCCATGTTTTCAATTTCATGGACTGCCTGCCTATTTTTTGTTTTCTATGTTTTTTCTAATCTTTGTTTTGCTTTGCTTCAGTTTTGTATGCGTACAGAATGCAAAGAAATTAGATTTTTCATGGATACGCAAAAGTGCAGTTCTGAAAGTTGCAACGAACATGGAGTAAGTATTTATCTCAGCAATATGGCTTTAACAATCCAATAAGAAGACATTGTAACTGACTTTTTTTCCCACTTTTATTGTATATGGTGTCATTTATCAAATATATCATTAATTGTATTTTACTTTATGATATGATGTATTATACAATATATAACATAATATGATTACATATAAAGATAATAAATATATTATATTTACTATATTTGTTATAATTTGTAACTCCAGCTTTCTCTTCTTAAGGAACTTGCCAACTAGTCACAGAATATAGATCTGGGTATGTAAAATGTTTAGTGAATATGTGGAGTGGAGAATGTTGAGGGAGTGCATTCTTGTGTCGCCACAGAACTATACAATCCTCTGCTTATAAAGATAAGGCAAGAGGCAGCAAACAGATGTTATTAGAAAAGTCATTGCCAGACTCACTAGAATCTGGGCTGTGCTGTGAAGCTAGGAAGTATTAAGTGACAAGACAATTAGCTGGATATTACTGGCAGCTGTGGTACTTGGGTGTGCTTCTAGGGAAATTGACAAAATAGATAAATAAAAAAACCTGAAAAAGATAGCTACAGAAACATAAATATATTCTCCAAAGTATGGACAATTATAAGAGGAAACTTGGTGAATTTGTATTTAAACTAAATTTCCTAGAATGCAGTGCTACGTGGTACTAAGTTCTTTTTAATCTGTCCAGGTTTGCAACAATCTTGACCATTGTCATTGTGATACGGGATATTACCCTCCTTATTGTGAGGGTCGGACAGGAGAGTTTGGAAGCATTGATGATGGACACAAATATTATGTTAAAGGTTAGCATTCTTAAAATTTTATTTATCAAATGTAGCACGTTAGAGGACAAGTTAAAGATCCAACTCTTTATTACATAGTAACTAATGTAGCACGCAGGGTTTTTCAGAAGGTTAAAAAAGTGGACCGTAAATTCTTTTCCTCTTAGTACTGAGATTTCACATTAAGATCAAAGCATGCCCAGTGTCAGCAATTTTAATGTAGAAATGTAATTCATATAATTTGAATAGCTGATTTTAGTTGTTAGCATTGCATTGTCTTCAAAAGTAGTTCTTGTTTGGAATAGTATTAGCTATTCCATTGATTCTCTCTCTCTCTCTCTCTCTCTCTCTCTCTCTCTCTCTCTCTCTCTCTCTCCTCTCTCTCTTTCTTTCTTTTGAAATCTTCCAGACTGCCTTTTCTTCCAATTGACTTAAAAATTGGATGTCGTTTTCCTGCTCTAATGGTAATATTTGGGGATTTCTTATTTGATATCCTCTTTCCACTATGCCTGCATAGTGTCTTAGGATGAAAAAAACATAGGTGAGGCTTGGAAAAGTAAGGCTTCCTTAGCTGGAGCTGGTATCCAGCTCACTCAAAATGACAGGGCATTTATAGAAGCCTTGACCTCCTTCTTTTTGAGGCTTTACAAGGATTTGTAGAAGTCTTGGATGGACTTCTCTATGGGTGTTACAAGATGATATACAACCATATCAAATGACATGTTAGGCTAAAATAAAAGTATGATCATTTAAGATATGACATATAACCATAATACAGTATACATATTATATATATTGTTCATTACATAAATATACACATACATATATATCTATACATTTTATTTCATAGTATATGTGAAAATAGATGTTTTTGACTTATATATTATTCTCTATTGAGTGCTTTTGAATCAAATAAATGTAATCATTTAAACCAAATAATAGAACTAATTAATAGTATGTGTTGCGTTATAGACTTATCCGATGGGGCTATATACCACACAGTTGTTTATTTTCTGCTTTTTGACCGGCTGTGGTTTTCATAATAGTCTTCAACCTCCAAAGGAAGCTTCTTTGATTAGTATATCGAGAGCTTCCCTCATCTTTGAACATGAAGATAATTATTAAGGAAACAGCTAGAGATTATACTGATTTGGGGAAGCTCTATCTAGGTTCCAGAGCCTCACCAGCTATGGGTAGTTGGGTAGGTTTACAGTCGTAGGCATAAATCTCCTATAAAGCAGGCCTTATATTTAATTAGATAGCTGTAGATTATTTCCACTATTGTCCCTTTAGCAATATTTTGTTATTTTGGTCATTATTGTGGTTCACAAGCTTTATAGCTTATGAACTATTGATTGCTGCTTTTCCTTTGGAAGTTTGCATTGTTCCCTTGGTACCATAAGAGTTAGTCTTCAGATAGGATGCTTCTGGACAAGATCCAGCTCTGTTCCTCCAAGCCTTGTATCTGAAGACTGTAAATAAAGGTTTAGAAATTGTTATAACTGATTCCAGGCTGGAGAAGGGGAATGATGTAGAAAGGGCAGCAGTAGGAGCACATCAGAGGAGGGGTCAGTCTCTGGAGCCATGCTAAAACTTCACATATGGCAACAACCTGGAACATAAGACAGCTATTTGATGACAGTGTGCATCCTCTGAGCGGCCATTACAGTCAGAAGGTGAGACTGTTAACACTATTGTAATTCCACTGAGAGTGGAGTTAAGAAAATAATTGGTGAAATTTTACCCTTATTGGAAGAAGAAGATAGGTAAGAAAAGCATTGAATCCATGTCAGGATTTGTCATGGACATTAGCAAGACTGATGATTTCTTTGCCAGTGATGTTTATCTATTACAAAACATGCACCCTGTGGGAGGCCATCGCTTTACCTTAAGAACCAGATGCATCCTTTTCCCTAGCCAGTGTAAGTTCAGAAGTCAGCCACTGGGTCTCCTTGATTGCAACCTCATGATGAAACATCTTAAGAGGCAAAGTTAACGGGGAAAATTATAAACTATGTAATTTGCATAAGTCTTCTTCAGTAAAGTGAAGTGTAATTAACTGTGCAGCTGGCTGGACTGTGCTCTAGAACCATCCAGAGGGATAAGGTTAGAGAATCTGTCTTCTCTATACTTAGATTGACAGTCTTTGCTTAATGGATTGACGTGTCACTGTGCAGTTGGCTGTTTGTTCCACCAGACTCCTCTTTAAAGATGGAGTGTCCAGAAGAGGGGTCAGTTTAAGTAGGTAGAGTACCATCCCAGCAGTATATGCCCCTGACCACCTACCAGATATAATGCCCATTGGGAGTGGTCACCATAGGCTACATCTAAGTGAAACCCAGAGTCCCTTTGTCATTGTCACAATAAGAAAGCAGTATAGTAAAAAATATTAAAAAAAAATTCCTGGTGTGGGGTTCTTCCCTGCCTTAGACCATTTATATTCCCAGATGAAACACACACACACACACACACACACACACACACACACACACACACACACACCGCAGCCTTTATATTTTAATATACCTTAATTAGCATAATAGCTGGGCAACTGCCTACCCTCCATGCTGTTAGAACCCATTTTCCTACTGATAACTCCGAGTTACTACTTACTAATTTCTGTGTTCTGTTTGGGCTACTCTTAATTCTAATTGGCAGCCCACATGGCCATGTTTTTATGGCTCAGCTACCCCGTTGCTGCTCTCCTTCCCTCCTACACATTTTTCCTCTTTCACAGCCTCATGGTCTCCTGGGAAGCCTAAACCCCGCCCATGTCTTAACTCCCCAATCTTTATTTACCAATCGAAATTAAGTGGGGGCAGGGCTCCTCAGGCTACATTCAGACTCTAAATCTTGGAGACCAGCACTTTGCATTACAGTAAACAGTATAATATAAAACCCGCAAGCAACACAGCAGCACCTAACTGACAGTCTAAAAAAAGAAATATAACCTTACTGGATCTTTTAATATAATTTCTCAGTGACGTCCAATGGACACCATGTCGGTATCCTGAATGATTAACCCCAAGCTGGCAAATTTGTACAGATAGACACATCACAGCTGTGAGAGGCACTATTTCAAATAGAGTGTTTTACAGGCGTTCTTGTTTGTTTGTTGTTTGTTTGTTTGTTTAGAATTAGCCATAGCATTTAAGAAGACAGCCTTGTTCTCCTCAGCTGCAGATAGACACTGCAGTGCCGCATTGAGCTAAAGTCTTGTCTTATATCTGATATATACGGGGGAAATATTCTCCCTTTGAGTCCCTCTGACCACATCAGTGTAGGCCTCCAGGCATGGCTATTGAAAACCCACAGAGTGAGTTGCACAAGCCTGTCATTTTTAATCGTGGTGTGATATTTAGGTGAGGCTTAAAATTAGCATTTTAAAATAAACTTCGATAGGATGTACGTATTAAGCCAGTACCTAATTCTTACTTTTTTAAATATACCCTAAATAGCTTTTTTTTTTTCCCCTTATAACTTGCATAAGCTTTCCAGCTTTCTTGCCAATTCTGAAAGGACAAACGAACATTTAGCCGTCTAGATGCACAGATCTTTTTGTTGTTTGTTTTTTTCTTGAGACAGGGTTTCTCTGTGTAGCCCTGGCTGTCCTGGAACTCACTCTGTAGACCAAGCTGGTCTCGGACTCACAGAGATCTGCCTGCCTGTCTCCCGAGTGCTGGGATTAAAGGTGTGTGCCACCACGCTCTGCCAAACGATTTACTAAAGATATTTTTAGGTTTATATTCTATCATTTTACCACAAGTTGTAGCAATATACCAAGAAGTAAATTCCAATATGTTCCATATCCCTTCTTTCAAGGTCCCAAGATTTTGTTTTACCTCAGCTCACTCTGTGGGACCAGTGAACCAGTAACACTGTCACCCGGTGAAACCAAAGCCAAGTCCTTAACTGCAGCGAACTAGGGATGGAATTAAACCTTGAAAGTGGGGTAGCACGATAGGAAGGGAAGAGGTGGGCAAGCCTGATCCTAGCAAACCAACTTCTGCTGGAGCTCAAACTTGAAAAGAACTAGTTATCTTGATAGTCCGTCCTCATGCTCACTAGAACAGTAGGGTCACCCAGGAAAGCACACAAAGTCCCTATCCTTCTGGCTGTAGGAGCGTCCTTGGCCTGGGTCTGTCATATTCACAAAAATTAAAGATAGGTCTCCATCTTCCCAGGCTGAGCAGGAACTGTCTTAGTGCCTTAAGTGGGAGTAATGCTAGTAGCCACTAATGATCATAGAAATGCTTCCCAGATAATTCTGCTTCTAAAGGATAGGGCATTCTTGTTGCTGATGGCTTTCCTGTCCCTTATTGTTTGTTCTCTTTGGCCCAAACTGACAGTGTCTCTGCTGGCATAATTCTGTCTCCTCTGGTCTAATTCCACATTCCTGCTTTCTTCAGAGATGGCTAATTAAATCCATGATTCCCATCATATACATATATATATATGTATCATATATATGTATACTTCCCCGCCCCCCCCCCCAGGTTTTTTTTTAATAGAGCATGCTTCTGCTTCCTTTTTCAAATATGAGCAGGTTGAGTATTTCTTCTTTTAATTTTATTTTTCTTTGAATATTCTTCTTTTATCTGTCCTTTGACTCTTGGATTTTGCTATAAGCAATCTGGAGGGTCTGTACCACAACTTTTAACATGTTAATTTAGAATCTTCTCTGGTAAAAACTCATTTGCAGGGCTCAGAGAGTTCCATCCTTTAACAAGCCATTAAAGCACAGTTTAACTAAGAGTCTGCCACCTGGTGCCAGCAATAGTGTTTCACTGAAGGCTAGCCTGCTCCTTGTTTCTGTCTAAGATAACACTAGATTCGACGTTAATGTCGGTGAGTGGCCAGTGCTCTATCCTTGATTCTTTATGCAGTTTCTAAGAAGATGCAGATTTCCTCACAATTCCCTCTACCAACCCCCATCCTCATTCAAGTAATTTTAAAATGCAATTCCTCTAGCAGTGCTTTCATAGCAATTGATGTATTTGCTAGCCTGCCTCTCAATGTCACTCCAGCCTTTGCTCCAACGCTGTGTCCACACTCCTAAGTATCTGTTGGGATGACAACCCTATTCCAAGTACCTAATCTGTACGTGTCAGGCTCCTTAGAACAAGCAGAAGGAACAGTTATGTGTGAAGATAGAAAGACTGATTTACCACCCTTGATATACTTGAAACTGGTTCCCAGTACAAAGTAGTCTGCATAGACCCTTAGATCTGCAGGGTATGCTGATAAACTAGAAAGGAATTAAATAAACTGTAATTGTCATGTTGTGTATTAATTAATATATTGTATATACATGAATATTTTATACATAGACACACACACACACACACACAACTAGTGATAAAAAAAAAAAAAGGGCATGGGCTGGAGAGATGGCTCAGTGGTCAAGAGCACCAACTGCTCTTCCAGAGGTCTCTGAGTTGGACCCCCAGCAACCACATGGTGGCTCCCAACCATCTGTAATGGGGTCTGATGCCCTCTTCTGGTGTGTCTGAAGACAGCGGCAGTGCACTCATATATATAAAATAAATAATTATTTAAAAAAAAGATGGTATGAATTTGAAAGAAAGCAAGGAGGACATGGGAGGGTGTGAAGGATGAAAAGGGAAAAGGAGATGATGCAACTATACTCCCAAAGGGGAAAAAATAATTTAAAAACAAATTAACACTTCAATAATATAGGTTGGTCTAATTTTAAGTTTTGTTTTTTTTTTTTTAAATACTGTAGTATATATAAATGAGGTGTTTAGTGTTGGGGATAATTCTGGTAATGATATATTTTCTACGTTTCCATTTGGTTAATAAGATCTCAAGACACAATTTAAAACTGATGTTTTCCCCCTCTAGCTAGAAGCAATAAGCAGCAAAGTCGTGGTATTCTTCCCAGGCAGCGGCTTCAAGTCATCCTCTACGTATCTATACCCTTAGTCATGATTATTTCAGCTGTGTTCATAAGGCAAAGTAAACTGAGTCGTCTGTGTGGCAGAGAAAGAAGTGAAAGCAACAGGTACCTATTAGATATGCACATGTATTCACTACTATTGTATCAGATGAGTCAAGAGAAAGTGATTGGTCTTCATTAAAAATAAGATTACAGGAAAGGCAATGCAAAGAGAGGCATAGACACACATTGCAAAGTGCGTTAATTTCCATTTGTATTTCCAGCCCTAAAACCACTCACTTTCTCACCAGCATCCCTGAGAAAGAAAGTGTTGCTGCAGGCATCTTGGAGGCAAGTTTAGACTCTCAGTTCACTGGTCCTGTCAATTAGCTGTATTGTCCCGTTGTTAGGCCTACATCATGAAGAACTGTAATATCAAAATAAAAAGAAAAGACACAGTCTAAATTTATTATCCTAAATATTCATGTTACTTATTCACACAGTAATTGGGTGAATCCTTGATAGCATCAGACTGACAGACAAGAGACAACATGATGATACTTAGCTTCAGAAAACTTAGTTTTATGTTACAAGTTTTGCAGGCAAAACTATGATACCTTGATCAACTGACACAACCTCTGTATACTTGTGATTTTTGGTATCTCTATAAGCATGAAATGAAGAAAGTTTTCCAATGTTTCCCAAATCTCTAGAAACATATATTTAATAAGTACAATCACCCTATTATCTGGAACCAGGTACAGAGATAGCTAACATTATATTGAGCTCCAATGTGTATTTCATAGTATTTTGCCATAATATTTTGTCTAGGTTTGCTTTTTTCAGAATTTATAGGAAGATTCAAAAGAAGCATTTTTTATGAGAAGGTGAAAGCATCTTTAAAAATATAAAGAGAAATTAACAGATTATTTTTCTAGAACTATACATTTATTTCATAAACAGTAAAAATAATTATTAAATAGTACTTAGAAACAGAAATGCCTGCCACTGGGCTGGGGAGATGGCTCAGTAAGAAAAATTTTTACCATGCTACCATGAAGACCTGAGTTTGGATGCTCAGCCTCCACATAAAAACCTTAGTGTGGCAGCATGTGATTGTAACCCCAACACTCTGCTGGGAGGCAGGCAGAGACAGGGAGATCTCTAGGGTGCTGCCGAGGCAAAAAGTGAGCCCCAGGATCAGAGAGACACTGTGTCCCCCCAAACTCTGAAAAAGTTGTGGAGTGATTAAAAGAGACATTGCCACACACGTACACATACATGAACAGGTGTATACACACACACACACACACACACACACACACACACACCACACAATCTTTCATAAACATGCCAGAAATGCTTGTCATTTGTTGTGCATTGTCACTTGTGAGTTGATTGAAACACACATTTACCCACAGAAACATTATTTGCATCTAGATGAAAAGTGATTTAATACAAAATTTTAAATCCAGAGTATTGCTTAAATATACACAGATGACAAAAATTCTCAAAATTATTTAACATATATTATATGATCATCAGAGATTATCTGAAATTCAAACTTATCTGGCAGATTCACAAAAACCAAAACAACAAAAAGGTCAAAACTTGATGTGTCTATGGGGTAGTATGTTTTGATTAACTTGATTTTTTGAACATTGCTAATGTTGTTGGCTTAAATCAACTTAATGACTTGGGTATCATGGATAGGGCTCCCTATATAGGTATGGGTTAACACCATAAATACTTGAACTAGTTTAAAGTTCAAGTCTCAGTGAACTGTCTGTTCTAAAGCACAAACGGCACCTGTTAACGTTGGAAAATGACATTTTATGTATACAATTCATGTTTCCTTGGACAATGGGCTTTGTATTTAATGTTTGAGATTTATTTCTTTTCCTGTTTAAAAAGAAGTTTTGTCAATCTTGTAGCTCTATAACAGAAGACAGTGTGAGTAACCCCAAGGTGACCACCAGTGGAGTAAGGTAAGTGTGGAGCGATACAATTAATCCCTTGTAGTCATTGGGTTTTAGAACTCCTGAAAATGGCTAGTTTATAGCCTACACATTTCTTTCTGATAGCCTCTACTGTTGTCATCATAGATTGTCTCATAATAGTAAGCATGCTATCCTGGTCTGTTCTATTGATCTGTCCAGAAGAATGATGGTTGAACTATGCTAGCATATATGATGCTACCAACTTCTTGTGGGTCAGGAGAAGAATTTATTAGCAGAGGGAAGGAGAATATATATTCGGATGACATTTACTGTCATATAAGTTGTTTGATAAGGATGCCCTATACGCATATAGTCATGAGATTATTTCAAAGAAATGAGAGTTAGTGAGAATGACCTTGGAGTTATTGGTTTTGTTCTTTAATCCATCTAAAAAAGTAGAGTTAAAGACCAGATATGGAAAAATAACTCAGTAGTATGAATTAGGCATTCACTTACTGTTAGCTATATATATATTAAAAAATCCCCTTAAAAAACAAGGGGCAGAAATTGAGAAGGGAGACTATTTAATGCAAAACTCTATGATTCTTTTAAGTCCTTCATCCTTGTAGCATGAAGTTACATAGCACGATGGTATATTTAGTAAACCTTGAGATCAGTTACTGAGCTGAAAAAAATTTAAGAAATGTATTATTTTGTACTGGCAGTTATCACTGTCATTCTGTTGTTAAAAGTCTATTTTACAAAAACCAGACGAACTAGGAATGCTTTTATTTGAATTATAAGGAGATCTATATTGTGTGACACTTTTTTTTGGGGGGGGGGGGAGACACAAATACACGTGGGCTCACCCCATCTATATAAGGAACCAAGACAAAGTAATGATGCTACTAAAGCCCAGCTTGGTGAAATGGTGACTTTGTTGGGGTGACTTGCAGGAGAATAGATGAAAAGTTTAGTCACAGGATTAAAAAAAAAAAAATGACTTACTGACAGCTAGCTAGTTGTATCACCAAAAGCTTAGTCCAACACTGGGGATGACTAACAAAAACTGGAACCCTTGCTGTCTATATACACATGATGTACAGGCAGTTCCTCGAGTTAGGTATACTTTCTCTTCAACAATCTTTACTGTTTACATAACCTTAGGGAGGGAGGAGTCTTTGTGTCAGGTAAGTTTTAGGGACTTCCTGAGACTTGTCAATTGCTTTACTTCCTGAGTCTTAAATCTTAACTTTTACAACTTCCTGTTGTCATATAAAACTTGCCTCTAGAAAGAATGTTTAATTTAGAGGAAATTGCTACATAAAATATGTGTATTTATTAAAACCATATAACATAGAAAAAGACATATAAAATAGAAAAGGACATATAACATAGAAAAAGACAATACAAAAGTATTTAAAGACACTGCATGAGAAGAAGAGTAGAAACAAATCAATACAAGAAAAATAATTGGAGTAGCAAAGACAAGATGACTGAAAAGTTCATAAAATTTATACAAATAAACATGACTCAAATCAAGAGAGAAGTGATATAAATTATTAATATAAAATGGCATTACTTTTATTTTCTGGGCTTCAGAAGAACTTAAAGTCAGTGAATTAAAATATTTAGATGAACTATATTTCCTTCCCCAAACATGTCTGTCCCCAGCCACATGATGCAATAGTGTGACCAACCAGTCAGTTATCTTATATCTACTTAAAGTCTGAGAGCTGCAGTCTAAACTCTCTTTGTCAGCTATAGCAGCAGCACACACCTATAATTCCAGCCCTTGAGAGGATGGGTCAGTTGGATCACCATGACTCTCAGTTGCTGACATTACAGGTACAGGCAAACACTTTTGGTTCTATTGAAATTTTGCACCAATTATCATTAGAGACATTACCTTATATACTTTACTTTTTGTGGTTCTTTTGTCTAATCATGATGATTGTCTTAATTGTTAACTTGACACAATCTAGAATCATCTGGAGAGGGAGTCACAATGCAATCGGGATGGCCTATGGGCATGCCTGGGGAGGATTATCTTGCTTATGTTAATTGAGATTGGAAGACTCACTCAGTGTTAGGGTCCCATTTCCTGTCAGGAGATCCTGAACTGCCTCAAATTGGAGAAAGGGAGCTGAGAACAGGGAGCAGGCATTCACACCCTCTGTTCTTGGCTATGGATGTGGCTAGTGACTGCTGCCAAGACTTCCCCCTGGTGATGGACTGTAACCTATAACTGTGTGCTAAGCAAGGATCCCTTCCCTGAGTGGCTTTCATCATGGTTTCTTATCATTGCAACCAGCAGAGAAACTAATACAGGCACTGAAGTGATGCTGGCCTTGTCAAATGTGTCTGGCTCTGTCTTACTCTTTGTGGTTAAAAGCCAGCTCTTTCTTTCCTGCATTTGTCTCCTTTCTTAAGAGTCAAGTTTTCATGTATTCCAGGCTAGCCTCAAACTACTAGCCGCTTACCCAGCGGGGTCCAACTTCAAATCCCAATTGTACCACCTCCTCTCACAAGTGTCCAGTTTATACCACAAGATTCCTTATCCACTTATCTGTCAAGGGGGAACCTAGGGATGATTCATGACTTGACTTTGTGAATATCACCTATACTTGGGATTTAACTCGGGTCTTCTGTCCTTTATTCTTACTTAGTCTAGATAGGAGTTTATTCAGTTTTTCGACGGACCAGTTTTTTGCTTTGCTGTTGTTATTGTTGAATTTGATTCATTCTGCTGTGATATTTATCAGTCTGTTCTCTCCTGTTCTCTGCGTTTAGTTTTTCTTTTTCTGAGGTGCACAATCTTGGGCTTTGTTTGGAGTCCTGCCTTGTTATTGCAAGCACTTATTATTATTCCAAAGTTCTCACTCAAAATTGTCCTTGGACATTATGTAAAGTATGAACATAGAATGCGCCCCACCCCCCGTCTCTCTATGTATTAGAGGCTTGCTTTCCAGAATATGAGCTTTTGCAGTGTTTGGATCTTAAGAACCCTAACCTAATTGGTGGATGTATTACTCCCTGGTGATTGCAGAACATTGTGACATAAAGATCATGTAAAGTGGGAACTGAGATCCAGGGGTCCAGTTGCAGTGTGGGGAGGGATCACTGAGTATCCTCTTGGGGTCATGTCTTGGCCTCATGCTTGCCTGTCCTGTTTACTTCTTCCCATAGCTCTTGCATTCCTGTGCCAAGGTTCATCCTCTTAAAAATTAAAAGCGTAGGCAGAAAATCAAAATGGGTAGGTGGTATAACCCTAAATTTAAACTCTCTCTCTCTCTCTCTCTCTCTCTCTCTCTCTCTCCCTCTCTCTCTTCCTCTCTCTGTATGTGTATGTGTATATATATTTCACATATATATAAAAGATAGTTTTCATTGTCTTTCATATATATACATATATATATGTATATACATATATATATGTACATCACTGTACATTGTATTTAAACTTAAGATGTGGGATTCCCTCTCATTCATATATATTCCCTTTCATATATATACATATGAAAGACAATGAAAATTATATTTGGAGACCAAGTACCAGAATACGTTATTAATTAATAAAAATAGATGAAAACTCAATAGCACAACACTGAAACAATGCTTCTGCTAATGATGACGATTACTTGATGACAAAGTGAGTTAATTACTTAGGGTTTTCACTAAAGCCTCAACCAGCCATCGAGAATAAACAAAAGCAAGGAGTGCTTCTAACTTGATAACTAAAGGCTCAAGTGAAAAAAACAAAGCTTCCAGCGCATCTTCAACCAACAGGTACATGCAGATGGCCAGCGGGTGTATGAGAAGATGCTCAAGACCATAATCATCAGGGACGTGGCTGTCGTGGGAGGTGTCACATCTGTTAGGGAGGCTCTTATCAATGAAATGAAGTCAGATCTAGAACGTCAAATGGGAGCATTAGTAATCAATGGAAATAAAAGCCTTGAACATTCAAAATTAACAAATTTGAGTCACACAGCAACATAGCCTCATGATAAACATCACTGTACATTGTATTTAAACTTAAGATGTGGGATTCCCTCTCAAGGGATCTTATTACAGTCAAATAGAAATTTTTGTAGCCCAATCTGGTCATAAACTCGTGATCACTCTATCTTGGCCTTGTGAGTGATAGGATTATAGGTGTGTATTTCCATGCCAGTCAGAGAGCCTTGGACCAGAAAAATATTTACTTTCACTACTTTAAGAAAAAATGCGGATTATGAAAGAAGTTCCCTCTTTCCAGTGTTTAGTTGGCAAAGATTTTCTGCCATTTCATCTTGACTAGATTAACTATTTGTTCTGCTGTACAGAAACGTGTTATTTCTTCAAGTCCCCTTAGTGGGTTGTTGGCTTTATTTCATGAGTTCACATAGTTCTGTTGAGGTTGTTCCGTCAATGACTCCATCTTGAATTTGTTTTTCTACTTGGGCAAGAAGAGAGAAAAGGAGTTGATTTGATTCTGCTTGTTATACATATCCAGCTTGGATAGTACTATTTATTGAAGGTGACATCTTCTCTCCCTTTTCATATTGTTTGAGAATTTCATGCATGTATATAATGTGTTTAATAAAATTTACAGCTCCCTCCCCCCAATTTGTTCCAAATCTACCTACCATTTTTCTCCCTATTTTATGTGCTTTTCTTTTCAATCCAAAGATTCTAGTTATATATAGAACATGTGCAGGGCCATTTACTAGAACATCAGTAACCTCTCAGGAGTCACATCCATGAAGAAAACATGGCTCTTCTTCATCTGGTAGCCATTAGTTGCCAGTAGCTCCTTGGCTAGTGGTGGTACTTCATGAGCCCCTATACCAACTATGCTAGATTTTGACTGCTTGATCTTGTATAGATCTTGGGTGTGCAGCCACAGCCTCTGTGGGCTAATGTGTGTAGTGACTGCACCATGTCATCATGTTAGATAAATATTGTTTCTTTTTGTTTTTTGTTTTTGTTTTTCGAGACAGGGTTTCTCTGTGTAGCCTTGGCTGTCCTGGAACTCACTCTGTAGACCAGGCTGGCCTCGAACTCAGAAATCCGCCTGACTCTATAAATATTGTTTCATAGCAGCTGCCTAGTACCTCATTATTAAAATATTTCTGTGTCTTCTCCCACAATCATCCCTGAACCTTAAGGACAGGGATCATGATATCAATGTCCTATTTAGAACTGAACAATCCTATGATCTTTTATTTTCTTACTATTGATGAGCTGTGGGTCTCTATATTAATCACCATGTACTGAAAAAAAAAGGTTTTTTTTTTTATTAGATATTTTATTTACACTTCAGATGCCATCCCCTTTCCCCATTCCCCCCCTTAGAAAACCCCTATCCCATGCCCCCTTTTCCTTTTTGCATTTATACATTTTTTTTAAAAATAATGTTAATCATAAGCGTTATAAGTTTGGAATTGTTCAATCAGAGGTGTAACCCACTGACCGACCTAGATATAACAACTATCTTTGACTGGTGGAGATACATGAATATCTGCCTCCCTGTCTCCCCCCTCTTTCTCTCTTTCACCACCTAGCTTCTCCTCTCCTCCTTCTCCTCTTCTTACTCCTTTTCTTCCTCTCAGTACTCCTCCTACCTTAGCTCCTCCTACACATCACCCTTCCTGTTAAAATGAAACTTTTCTCTCAAAATACAATTAGAGCATAATTATGCCAATTTGTACCAGTGAGGTACAAGATAGTCCTAATACCCAGTCCATCATTTTGTTGACTAACCAGCACCTCTGTCATCTATCCTAACTAAAACATTTAGTTCTGAACCTGGCTTTAGGATGAATGTCAGCTGATGACCATCCACTCAAATCTTTTCTTTTATGGTAAATAGCTGTAAGTTTTCAACCCCATCAGAAATCCAGAATGACTGAGTTAACTATAATTGTGGGAAGCACAAAGCATAGCTTCTAAAACTTAGCCAATTTATAGAGACCTCTGAACACCTGAAAAGCCCCGATACTACGGAACGTTGGAGCATCAAATCTTCAGCCTTCTGGCCCAGAATCATCTGACAGACCTTGGTGATGCAGGATTATTAAGGACTGATTACTCTGTCTAGGCAGATATAATCAGTCGACTATTCTGCATGTGTGTCCTTTTCTGGACAGTAATTTGTCTGTAGATGGAGAGAGGCAATTCTTGCCTAGTGGCTGTTACCACACAACTGGAGTAACTCCAAGGATGCTCAATTTCTTCTTAGAATCCACGACAGGAAGCTGTCAGGAGCAGACAGGTCTCTAATCAATATGAACATTAATATATAAATATTTGTAGCGTCAGTTCTATGGACTTCTGATGTTTTGAAAACCAACTATCCATGTAAGGTAACCTGGACTGTTGTCTGTTCACTCCTCTCAGCTATTTCTAAATAAAATATGGGAAACACCCTAACAATAAACTCAAAAATATGAATTTGCTATAGTCCCTTAACTCATAGGTTAACCGTCCCAAATCAGTTAAAAAGGTTAAAAAAGGGTTGGGTCTAGGCATTGTATTCCTAAATGTGTTATACAGGCACAATGCCCATGAGCGTATCAATATTCATCTCATTTTTATATTAATAAGAGGCTTGTACCAATGAAAACCTTAAATTTGAGATCAAAGTAAATTTTGTACCATTTAAGAAATTATAACTTCATCTTGATAATAATTATACAGATTTCTACCAATAGGTTATGGCTATGCAATAAGTCCTAGCTAATCCCCCCTGTTCCAACAAAACCACTACTTGTCCCTAGAAAGACAGACCATTATTAACCACATTAGTCCCCAAGCTCAGGGAATAGGGGCACTGACTCTTCTTTAACTTCTTCATGCTGATTAAGGGCGTTGAGATTTTAGAAGAGGGGTTAGGGGGAAGAGTAAGTTGATAAGCCTCTAATGCTGTGTCTTCACTGAATCCAGATGGAATTCCAGGACATCAGAGGTTTGGGCAGGTCTGCTCAGTATGCTTGATGAGTAGATACACCAAAGCTGTGTATTCTGCAATATACAATTCTCAGAACAAGTTTTAGTATCAAGAAAAAAAAAAATTCCCACCCCCAGGGGGCTGACATTTTTTTTTTTTAAAGATGTTGGTTCTGAAGACTTTTTTTCCCCACTTGTTAAAATTGGTTGTAGTATTTACATTTCAGATTTTATCCTCTTAGCCTACTTCCTCCCACCACCCAGAAACCTCCTATCCCATCCCCCTCCTCATGCTTCTATGAGGCAGTGACTGCACCTACCCCCCCTCACTATCCTTTCCCCACCCTCATATCATTCCCCCCCGCCCCCACTGTGTGTTCATTTTTTTTTTATGGGACCAAGAAACTCCTCTCCCACCTATGTCCGAACCAGGCCATCCTCCCCTACATATACCTCTGGAGTCTTGGGTCCCTCCCCTCCCTATGTGTCCATGTTTTGTTTCCCTATTTGCTCCCTTGAGCATTTTTGTTTCTCGTTCTAAGTAGAACTGAGGCATCCCCTCTTGGTCTTCCTTCTTCATGAGCTTCATGTGGTCTGTGGGTTGAGTCTTCACTAATCCAAGCTTTTGGGCTAACATCCGTGGAGATATGTTTGTGTAACTATCTTCTTTTGGGGTTTTTGGAAGATTACTTTCTTGCTTTTTCTAGGTTATAGTTTCCCTCCTTGTGTTGGAGTTTTCCACCAATTATTCTTTGAAGTGCTGGATTTGTGTTGAGATACTGTGTAAATTTGGATTTGTCATGGAATATTTTGGTTTCTCCATCAATAATGATTGACAGTTTTGCTGGGTATAGTAGTCTGGGCTGGCATTTGTGTTCTCTTAGGGTCTGTATGATATCGGTCCAGGATCTTCTGGCTTTTATGGTCTCTGGTGAGAAGTCTGGTGTAATTCTTATAGGTCTGCCTTTATACGTTACTTTGCCTTTTTCCCTTACTGCTTTTAGTATTTTTTCTTTGTTTTGTACATTTGATGTTTTGACTATTATATGGCGGGAAGTATTTCTTTTCTGGTCTAAACTATTTGGAGTTCTGTAAGCTTCTTGAATATTTATGGACATCTCTTTCTTTAGGTTAGGGAAGTTTTCCTCTATAATTTTGTTGAGGATATTTACTGGTCCTTTTAGTTGGGAGTCTTCCCCCTCATCTATACCTATTATCCTTAGGTTTGGCCTTCTCATTGTGTCTTGGATTTCTTGTATATTTTGGGTTAGTAGCTTTTTGTATTTTGCATTTTCTTTGACAGTTGTGTCAATGTTTTCCATGGTATCTTCTGCACATGAGATTCTCTCTTCCATCTCTTGTATTCTTGGTGATACTTGTGTCTATGACTCCTGATCTTTTTTTTAGGTTTTCTATCTCCAGGGTATTGTCCCTTTGTGATTTCTTAATTGTTTCTACTTCCATTTTTAGATCCTGCATGGTTCTGTTTAATTCCTTTTCCCGTTTGGTTGCATTTTCTTGAAATTCCTTAAGGGATTTTTGTGTTTCCTCTTTAAGGGTTTCTATCTGTCTACCAGTGCTCTCCTTAAGTTCTTTGAGAGCGTTATTTATGTCTTTCTTAAAGCCTTCTATCATCATCATGAGAAGTGATTTTAATTCTGATTCCTGCTTTTCTGGTGTGATGGGGTGTTCAGGGCTTGCTCTGATGGGGGAGCTGGGTTCTGATGATGCCATGTAACTTTGGTTTCTGTTGCTTATGTTCTTGCTCTTGCCTTTTGCCATCTGGTTAACTCTAGTGCTGCCTGTACTTGCTGTCTCTGACTGAAGCCTGACTTTCTAGTTATCTAGCTTGTGTCTGATCTCCTAGGGGTCCAGATGTCTCTGTGATCTTTTCCAGCTGTACTGATTATAGTGGTACCTCTAGGATGCCTCAGGATATGGTGCCTCCAAGGTAGTAGTCCAGCTAGGTGTCTGCTGTTCTGGGTGCAGTGTCTCCTCTAGAATATCTCAGGATATGTTGTCTGAAGCTCTGAGTTCATTTGTTCCTCTGTGGCTCTGGATTGAGTGGACCTTCCAGTATGTCTCAGGTGGAATCCGGGGTCGACACAACGGCAGACCTGGCAGAGGTCTGATCCAGGCCTCAGATCTGGGAACTAGTTTCTAAGACACTGTCCAAGTTAGAGTGCTTGGGATCCCTGCTTCCTCTGGGTTCTTGGAGGTTGGGGACAGAGCTGCCACCCAAGATCTGCTCAGTGCTCTGGCCCAGACTAGAAGGACGAAGGTTTTGTTTTTATCTTACTGGTCTTTTGTTTATATACTATGGTTTCCAATTTTGTGTCTTTATTTCTTTTGTTGTGTTTGTGTGCTTTTTCTTTTAATTCTGTTTTTTACTCTCTTTTTTGCTGCTGTTTTCCTAAAGAGAGAGGGAAAGAAGCCACAGAATTTATGGTTGGGAAGGGGAGAGATTAGATGGGGGAGAAGAAACTGTGATCAGAATATATTGTATAATTTTTCAATTAAAAAATAACAAAACCTAAACACAAATGGGATGATGGACCGATAGACCTGTGTGTTCAGTTGACTTATACTAAAGAAGATATCATATGTATTAGTCCTCTATCAGATGTAGGGTTAGTGAAGTTTTTTTCCCAATCTGTAGGTTGCTGTTTTGTCCTGTTGACAGTGTCCTTTGCCTTACAGAATCTTTTCAGTTTCATGAGGTCTCATTTGTCAACTGTTGATCTTAGAGCCTGAGCTGTTGATGTTCTGTTCTTTCCCCTATGCCAATGTGTTTGAGACCATTTCCTACTTTCTCATCTATTAGATTCAGTGTATCTGTTTTATGTTGTATCTAGGTTTTATGTTGAAGTCCTTGATCTATTTAGACTTAAGCTTTGTACAGGGAGATAAGAATGGATCAATTTGCATTCTTCTACATGTTGACTACCAGTTAGACCAGCACCATTTGTTGATGCTGTCTTTTTTTTCAGTAGATGGGTTTGGCTTCTTTGTCAAAGATCAAGTATTCATAGGTGTATGGGTTTATTTCTGGGTCTTCAATTCTATTCCATTGATCAACCTGCCTGTCTCTATACCAATACCATGCAGTTTTTTATCACTGTTGCTCTGTAGTACAGCTTGAGGTCAGGGATGGTGATTCCTCCAGAAGTTCTTTCATTGTTGAGAATTGCTTTTGCTATCCTGGGGGTTTTTTTTGTTTGTTTGTTTTTCTCTGTGAAGTAGAGAATTGCTATTTCCATGTCTTTGAAGAATTGTGTTGGAATTTTGTTGGAGAGTGCATTGAATCTGTAGATTACTTTGGTAAGATGGCCGTTTTTTACTATATTAATTTTTACCAATCCATGAACATGGGAGATCTTTCTAACTTTTGAGGTCTTCTTCAGTTTGTTTCTTTAGGGACTTGAAGTTCTTGTCATATAGATCTTTTACTTGCTTGGTTAGAATTACACCAAGATATTTTATATTATTTGTGGCTATATTTCCCTAATTTCTACTTCAGCCCATTTATTATTTATATAAAAAGGCTACTGATTCTTCATGAATCTTACATTCAATAAATGTCTAATCTAAAATATACAAAGAATTCAAGAAGTTAGACTACAAAAAAACCCAAATAACTAAATTAAAAAATGGGGTACAGAGCTTAGTAGAGAACTCTCAAGAGAGGAATCTTGAATGGAATGGCGGAGACTCACTAAAAGAAATATTCAACATTCTTAGTCATCAGGAAAATGCAAATAATAATGACCTTGTAATTTCACCTTAACAGCAATCAGAATGACTAAGATCAAAAACTCAAGTGACAGCACATGCTGGTGAGGCTGTGAAGAAAGAAAAACACTCCTCCATTGTTGGTGGGATTACAAACTGGTACAACCACTCTGGAAATCAATTTGGTGGTTCCTCAGAAAACTGAAAGTAGTTCTACTTGAAGACACAGCTATTACACTCCTGGGCATATATCCCAAAGATGTTCTCTCATACCACAAGGACACATGTTCCACTATGTTCATAGCAGTCTTATTTATAATAGCCAGAAGCTGGAAAGAACCCAGATATCCTTCAACAGAGGAATGGATACAGAAAATGTAGTTCATTTTCACAATGGAATATTGTTCACCTATTATAGACAAGGGCATCATGAATTTTGCAGGCAAATGGACGAGCTAGAAAATATTATCCTGAGAGAGGTAACCCAAACCCTAAAGGACATGCATTAGGTATGTACTCACTGATAAGTGGACATTAGTCAAAAAGTACAGAATACCCATGATACAACTCACAGATCTTATGAAGATTAACAAAAAGAAAGACCCAAATGTGGATAATTCAGTTCCACTTAGAATGGAGAACAAAATAATCATGGAAGGCAGAGGGAGGGAGAGACCTTGGTGGGAGAGGGAATGGGAAGGCGAAGGGGGCAGGATCAGGTATGGGGAAAGATGAGAGAAGCCCAGAGGACCAGGAAAATAAATGAAATTATGCAGCATTGAGGCTGTGGGGGCAGGGCGAAACCTCTAGAAAGTCCCAGTGACCTGGGATGTGAGAAGCTCCCAGGACTCAGTGGGGGTGATCTTAGCCAAAATACCCAACAGTGGGGAGAGGGAACTTGAAGAGACCACCTCCAGTAGACAGACAGGGCCCCCAGTTGAGGTATGGGGCTACCAACCCATCTTCAAAATTTTTGACCAGAATTTTTCCTGTCTAAAGGAAATGCAAAGACGAACGTGGAACAGAGACTGAAGGAAAGACCACCCTGAGACTGCCCCAACATGGGATTCATCCCATGTGCAGACACCAAACCCGACACTATTGCTGAAACAATGTTGTGCTTGCAGATAAATGCCTGGCGTGGCTGTCCTCTGAGAGGCTCTACCAGCAGCTGACTGAGACAGATGCTGATACTTACAGCCGATCACTGGACTGAGGTCGGGGACCCCTATGGAAGAGTTAGGGGAGGATTGAAGGAGCTAAAGGGGATGACAACCCCACAGGAAGAACAACAGCGTCAACTAACCTGGACCCCCGAGAGCTCCCAGAGACTAAGCCACCAATCAGAGAGCATCCATGGACTGCTCCATGGCCCCAGCACATATGTAGCAGAGGACTGCCTTGTCTGGCCTCAGTGGGCGAGGATGCTCCTAGTCTTGTATAAACTTGGTATCCCAGGGAAGGGATTGGATGCTGGTGGGGGTGAGGTGGGGAGGTTGGATGGGAGCAACTTTTCAGATGCAGAAGGAATGGGGGATGGGGTGAAGAACTAGGGGAAGGAGGACTGGGAGGAGGGCAACATTTGGAATGTAAATAAATAAAATAATTTAATTTTTTTAAAAAAGGAAGACATCTTAGCATCAGCACCATAGAAAAGGTGTGATTGCTTGGACACAGTTTTTGGAAGGATAATCGTATAGAAAAATTTTAGCATTTCTTCAAACACACATAAACATGCCCACAGAGAGATCATGACTTCAGAATCATAGGCTGCAAAATCTCCACCAGATGCACTCTGCAAGAAGGAAGAAAATAAAACATGAGTGATACGTCTTTGTTACCAGTAAATAGACAGATGCAAAATGTATTAATTGTGAAGGAAACGCTGTGGCTTTGTGCAAACCAGGAATTTTTTATAGTTCTTTTAAAAAAATTATTTTATTTATTTATATTCTAGCCATTATCCCTCCCTTCTTGGTCCCCCCCTCCCACAGTTCCTCATCCAATTCCTCCTTCCCCGTGCCTCTGAGAGGTTGCTCTCTGTCCAGACACCCCCCTTCCCTGGAGCCTCAAGTCTTAGGCGTATCTTCTCTCAGTGAGGCCAGACCAGGCAGTCCTCTGCTATATATGTGCGAGGGGCCTTGGAGCAGCCTATGTATGCTGCCTGGTTGGTGGCTCAGTTTCTGGGTGCTCCATGGGATCCAGTTGAGACTGCTGGGCTAGCTATGGGGTTGCCCTCCCCTTCAACTTCTTCAATCAAACCCTCAATTCAACCTTGGGATCCCTGACTTCAATCCAATGATTGGATGTAAGTATCTGCATCTGTCTCAGTCAGTTGCTGCTTGGGACTCTCAGAGGACAGCCATGCTAGGCTCCTGTCTGTAAGCACATCATAGCATCAGTAATAGTGTCAGACCTTGGTGCCCCTCCATGAGATGAAGAATACCAAGTTGGGCTGGCCACTGAACCATTTCCTTCTCCATTTTTTATCCCTGCAGCTCTTTTAGACAGGAACAATTCTGGGTCAGAAATTTTGACTGTGGATGGGTAACCCCAGCCCTCTACTTGAGACCCTGTCTATCTACTGGAGGTGGACTCTTCAAGTTCCCTCTCCCCATTGTTAGGCATTTTGGCTAAGGTCACCCCCATTGAGTCCTGAGAGTCTCTCACCTCCCGGGCCTCTGTTTCTTTCTAGAGGGTCCCTCTACTCTCACCCCTCGAAGCTGACTCTTTCCATTCATTCTCCTGGCCCTCTGGGACTCTGGGATTCTCTCCTGTTCCCCCCACCCCCATGCCTGGTCCTGTTCCCCTTTTCCCCTCCCCTTTCCCACCCACATCCCTCCCTCCCTCCCTCCCTCTGCCTCCATGATTATTTTCTTCCCCCTTCTAAGTGGGACTGAAGGATCCTCACTTGGGCCTTTCTGCTTGTTACACTTCTTACGGTCTCTAAGTTGTATCCTAGATATTCTGTACTTTCTGGCTGATATCCACTTATCAGTGAGTACCTACCATGAATGTCCTTTTGGGTGCAAACCAGGAATTTTTAACCACTAAAGCACACCGCTAAGACAACAAAAATGCTAGGAATGGAGTTTTAAAAAAGACATTTTCAAAAGATGAGCGTGAAACAAATCCAGGTAAAATGTAGCATTAACATTGGATGGAAGCCGTCTGTGGGAGAGAAAAGGTATTCCAAAGACATGTGTGCAAAAAATTATTGCTGCTACCTTGGCATATGAGTCCTTGTGAACATTAAAACTATTTTGTGTATGGATGTCTTCACGTGTATATGGGTGTGTGTGCACGTATGTGTGTGTGTGTGTGTGGCAGTATTTAATGCAAAAAATAAAACCACATAGAATTTCCAGTTTTTCTTTTATACTTTAATTCAAGTTGCTTGTGTCTGAGAATATAAAGTCCAAAGTACTGTCTTATTGACTCAACTCCTGTGAATGAATGAACACATGCTGTTTTTAGAAATAGCTGTAATGCGCAGTTGGGTGCATTTGCTACTGAGGTGCCAGGTAATTGTTTTGTTTTCTAGTATTAATCTGCTATTAGTCTTCTCTCCTCAATGATCTGTGTCTTTAAAATCATTTGAGCTAGAAATTGGGTAGTTGCAAAAGGAACTGAGCAACACAGCCTCACTGTTTGTGATCTGGCTTCTCCCGCAGCACCCCTCACTAATCAAGTATTGGTACCCCAAAAGAAGATAATCTGGATTAACCATGGGAAACTGGCACTCTGAGCAAGAAGAAGGAAAATACAGAACCAAACCCACCCACAGCTTCTTTCCCGCTTGTGCAGAGATGGAGATGAGTGAGGACTCTAAACCATGAACCAATAAATCAGCTGTGGCTAAACAAACGCATTCCCGTCTGGTGTCTCCTCCGCATCATCAGTTCCATTTCTACCTTATCCGCTTCTACCTCTGTCTGGGAGAAATGGTAACTCTGTACTGCGCAGACGAAGACTCGATTCTCATGAAGTTGTCAGGAGACTCCAGTGCACCCTCACTTCCCAAGGGTCAAGGATTTCCTGCCCCCATTTTCTCACTGCCTAGGGTGGCCTGATTCTTCTCTGTCTTCTTCTAACCTTCCCACCTCAGACATTTATCCACAGAACAAATCCAATACTTGTTTGGCTAATGCTGCTCTTCTTCTATAATTGCTAAGTAAGCTGTGCCAAGGTATCTATTCAAAAGGGGCTGGAGAGGTAGCTCAGGAGTTAAGAACACTGGATGTTCTTCCAGATAACCAGGTTCAATTTCCAACACCCACATGGCAGCTCACAACTGTCTGGAACTCCAGTTCCAGAGAATCTGATGCCCTCTCCTAGCTTCAATGGGTATCAGGCATTCAGAATGCACAGACATTGGATTCAGGCAAAACGCCCATACAAATAAAAACTAATTAAAAAATAAATCGTTAAAAGTAGATTTATCATTAAGCTGGGGAAGGAAAAAGCCCAGGGTTACTTTTCTGCATAGGTTTCTTCCATAGTCAAGGTCTTATTTTATGTTATTACCATCCATCAAATGTGATATAACTGAGGCCACGATGTGTGGGTCCAGTCTACTGTTTATCAAGTCCCTTGGCACTGGTGTGTTTTGAGCACTGCACACCAGCTCATTGGAATGGACCATGAAAGTTTCCAAACTTGCACAAGCCAGTTAAACTGACTTAGTTAAATTGTTGAATTAAAGGAAAGCTAACACTCACAATGTAACAATTCTTAATTATTTTATTGTAATCTTATCTTTCCCCCTCCCCTGCCCCCAAGACAGTGGTGATTGTGCTTTCGTGTCAGACTTTCCTCTATTTCCGGTTCTACAAATATCAACCATTGGCTTGCAATCAACTGCTTTCTATGGAAATCTACAAATGCACGTTTTCCTTTTGTCTCCGTGGAGACAGCTGTATATTTCCCAGCCTGCCATTGACTGTAGGGCATATCCACTTCTCCCTGTTTAATTTTGTTTGTTTATTTTAAAAATTATATTTATTTATTGTGTGTATATATGCACCTGCACTTGCCACAGAGTATGTGTAGAGGTCAGAGGACAACTTGTGGACTTTCACAGGATAGAAAACCACACAGCTTGGATCTTCCTCCAAGGAAAACCACTGCCCAATGGCAAAGTATGGGAAGATAAAGCCACATGAAATCCCTAGTATTTTAGGGTCTGCCTCAGTTTTTAGCAAGCTACATGGCCTGCTGAGGGGTGGCATCCATCCAATTACTCGGGAAGAGAATAGTGCCATGCTGGCTCATTTGTCTGTCAACTTGACACAAACTATAGAGTCCTTTTGGAAGAGGGAACCTCAGTTGAGAAACTGTTCCCACTAAATTGGCCTGTGGGCCAGCCTGTGGGCCAGCCTGTGGGCAAGCCTGTGGCTTGCTCCTTCCTTCCTTCCTTCCTTCCTTCCTTCCTTCCTTCCTTCCTTCCTTCCTTTCTTCCTCCATTGATGGTTGACGTGTGAGGGCACAGTCTACTGTGTGTGTGGCCATTCCTGGCCAGGTCTTCACGTAAGAAAGTGTGCTGAGCAAGCAAGTTACAAGGAGCAAGCCAGCAAACAGCAATTCTCCATGGCTCCTGTATCACTTCCTATTTGAGTTCCTGTCCTGACTTCCCACAGTGATGGTCTATTACCTGGAAGTGTAAGTGATATAAACCCTTTCTTCCCCAAGTCACTTTCGATCACAGTCTTTTACCACAGCCATAAGAAGAAACCTTAGCCGAGACAAATACCAACCTAAGCCACGAAGCTCTGATGAGCAATGTCTCCTGAGGTGCTTCCAGGCTTAGCTCTCTGTGGCCCAAAACTTTTGTCAAGCTTTGTTGTAATGTTTCCAGTTTATTATTATTGTTGTTGCTGCTGCTGCTGCTGTTTTCTGGTCCAAACTTCCTTTGGAAAGAATCCTGCATCCTCCTAGCTTTGACCTGATAAGTCTTTTGCTGTGGAACTGCTCCTTAGAGCTTACATTGGGACATTCTTCATTTACCAGTGCTGGCAATAACACACCTTCTTCCTCCTCAAGAATCTCTTCTTGACTCTTTGAAAGCGAAGAAGCTTTTGCTTAGTATTCCCCTCCGGAATTATATTTTATGTTAGCCACCACTGCGATTCCTTAACTCTTTAGTAACCTTAAATCTTAGTTTAATTCTTTAATCTTCAGTTTCATTCCTCCCCTGCAGTATTCTTACGTTAGGTACCAAACCAACGTTATCATTCACAGTTTTACTATGGATTTTCCTTTCCATATATTTCTTGTTGATCATCTCATTTCCTCGTTTTTCTCATGTTCTTTCCATGATCATAAGCTCTGCATTTCAGCTCAAACAAGCATTCACAGCTCCCCTCTCACTATCCAGACCCAATCTCCCTAGTGATGCCCGGCTTTAACACACCTTAAATTGATCAGATCTCCCAGTCCCTGTCACCGTGGACATCAGATGCACACAATCTAAATATCATCAGTTTCCACATCAAATGATTCACCTAACACAACCAGAAGCACCCATGCAGACTAGCATCTGAAGTTCATCTCTAGATCTTCACTGCTTCAGGTATTTTTTTTTTCCTATTCTCTAGTTCACAGAATATAGGCACTGCTGGACTGAAGCACACAGAATTCTCCTAAATGAATACACTCTCTCCAGGGTAATGTAAATATATATATCTGGAGAGATAGCTAAGAGTTCAACATCTGAATCATCTGGACCCACAGGCAGCAGGAAGAGATGGTGAGCCACTCTTTCTGGCCTGAGTTTCTGAAACCTTAAAGGGTACTCCCCACCCCTCAGTGGCACACTTTCTCCAACAAGACCACACCTCCAATAATGCCGCTATGAGTTAAAGGGGACCATTTTCATTTCCACATGCATTTGTAAATACTCAAGCACTTAACAGCCCAAACCTGGAAATGACTCAAAATGTTTTGCAACAGATAAACGGTTACTCAAACTGGGAAGGCTGTTTCTCACAGTATTCCATTTTAATACAAGAGAATCAAAAAGTGAAAACAGTAATAGAAGTAAAGGAATGCATGCCTAGCAGATACATCCAAATCAGAACCCACCCGACTTGCTATATGATTGTGTTGATGAATTTACTAGCATATTAAACATTCTATGTATGGGGAAGCGATTAGGTGATAAGCTTAAGGAGGCAAAAGTGTGGGTATATCTATAAAGTGAATTATCAAAAAGCTTTATTTTCATTGTATAATTTTCTTGATGTGATTACAGTTATATGATTTTATATATATATATATATATATATATATATATATATATATATATATGATTCAATAGCTAACAAAATCATTACACACACACACACACACACACACACTAGCATATATGTTTTATCATAAAAAGAAGCAAAAGAAGGACACTTGGGTTCTCCTAGAAAAGCTTCAAAAGTTGCATTTATTATTTTTAAGTGTGTGTGTGTGTGCACCTTTATGAGTTAATATGTACCATGTATGTGCAAGAACTCTCAGATGTCGAAAGAGGGCATTAGTGCATCTGGAATTGGAGTTACAGGTTGCTGTGGACTGTGATGTGGGTGCTAGGAAGGAAAACTCAGGCCCTCTGGAAGTAAGTGGTCTTAACTGCAGAGCCATCTCGACGGCCCCATATCCATACAAAAATTTTATACAACTCCCTGAAAATCTGTAAATATTTTAAATATTATGCAAAATCAACCTGGACTTCACAACTCCTCCCAAAGTAGTTTTTAAAAAAAAAAATCTAGAAGAGAGGGTGAGAAGAGCGACAACTGGATATACTACATAGTAATTAATGCATAGTTTAATAGATTAAGATGGAAAACACAGTGTACAAGATGTTAACAAGGCATTCAGCCATACGGAGTCATAGTTAATTTTTGATACATAGTGAACACTTTGCCATATCCTTGTTTAGTTATGTTTGTACTATTAAACTTTTAAAAATTTTAGCCTGTCTCATTCAGACTCTCCAAGTTCCTTTTTTTTTTTTTTTTTTTTAAGTGTTCCTTCATGTTCTGAAGAGCGCACTCATTTTTATAATACCTCACTACATTTAATGACTGTCAGGGCTTAAATCCCACATGCCTTTATTTTAACCCCTCCTTAGGTCACTTTCAGATCCACCAATCACACCAAATCCAGAAAGGATTCTGAACGTCTTTGCTGTGAAGAAACACTAAGGGCTGGAGGAAACAGCCCAGTGAAGAAAGTATCACCAGGTTTGCAAGCCCCGTCTTCTCAGCGAGGTAGTCTTGATATCTGGGTTCCAGTACACCTTTGTGGTTATCTCTAAGGAACATGGAATTTGATTTGCCCTTTAATAAATATGGTGACTACCTATAAAATCGATTACATCTGTACGGCTATAAAGGAATGGAATTTCTTCATCTTTAGTCTGCCTAAACTTCTTGAGTGCATATTTAATAAATATAAAAAGTTTTATTAAGGGGATTTAGGAGGATAAGTGGGAGATTTCTTTTTTCTTCTGCAGAAGTTTTTATTTTCAAAGATAAAAGAAAGTATCTTTCAGTATTTTCTTTTCTCCTCATTGTTTGGCATCTGTGGCCTGATTTATGCCGAGTTTTCCTAAATGGACCCGTCTTCTTGACTGATCTGTTGTCCAGATTATAACAGATTATTTCTTGAGATACAAATGTAGCGCTAGTAAAACCCTTGGAAGAAGTCATTCACTAACCCAGTCACTCCTCATCATAAATACAACATCCTTTCTGTTGAGTTATGTAGGGGGCAAAAGGCTATCTTAATATAATCACATAAAGCTTTGTGTATCTTGCTACTGATTCATTTATAATTTCAATGTATGGTAACTCTTACATCTGCCTTCCTGTTTGTACCTCACTCAGAAACAAATACAGTGTCCATAATGTTTGATACTCATGCCTACTGCTTGTTGGCCTTCAAAAGTTCAAAGGTGGCATTAAATTTGGATTATTTGAATATATCTATATTAATCAGGTGAAAGCAATAATAATGTCACTCAATAAGCACATGTTTCTGATTTTGGCTACACACTAACCTCCATAGAATATAATAAAATCACGACCTAACCAACACTTACCATAGCTTTTGTGACCTATTTAAAATTTTAAAAATGTCTTAAGGTTCCAGTTAGGAAGTCATGCATTTTAGTGGCCACGCAAGTGAAAGCCTTTTATAATTTTCTGTCAATTATTAGGTGATTTTTTTCAGTATATGAAAAACACCAGCCTTATGAAATATTGAAATACGCTGGGCAGTGGTGGCGCATGCCTTTAATCCCAGCACTTGGGAGGCAGAGGCAGGTGGATTTCTGAGTTCGAGGCCAGCCTGTTCTACAGAGTGAGGTCCAGGACAGCCAGGACTACACAGAGAAACCCTGTCTCGAAAAACCAAAACCAAAACCAAAAAAAAAAAAAAAAAGAAAAAGAAATATTGAAATACTAAAATATACTATACAATACAAACCAGAGCAAATTCTTCAGTAAACAAAAGAGGTTTAATTTTTCTTGTTAATCATTAGCTATTACAGATATTTCCTGACAAAAACATTAAGATGTTTAAGAAGCATTAATGAAAAGTTAAAATTTTTTATTGTCTAGTTTCTATTTTCTCTTACAAAACGGGAAACGTATTCATTTTATATTACATGTAAATATTGCACATAAAGGCACACAGGCTGTAGCATGCGCAGAAAGAACTGCTACTTGGTAGCTGGAGACAGAGCTCATGGGCGAGGAGGGCTGACGGCTCCTTCATGTGGGGTAGCTCCAGGCATCCTTTGACTTCTGCAGGGAAAATGCTGAGTCCTCTGGTCTCTGCACAGAGCTGCTGTGGTACCCACACCACGGGGCTTCCTGTTCCTGCACAGTTCTGGCTTTTTTGCTTCCCAAGAGCTCAGGCGCAGGGGCCACGAGCTGCTGCCGTTGCACCAACTGACATCACTGTGGCAAAGTCAGCAGCCACACCATGTTGCCGTTATTCCTAGTCCTCTCATACCTATGCCAATTGATCACCGCAGGAAAAGGTAAGGGAAGTCACTGCTGGGCAGGGGACTGACCACTTGTCAACAGGCCATCTGTCATGCTGGCTCCACAGTCTTTACTCCTGGAAGTTCAGAACAAGCTAGTGAAGGTGGCATCAGAGCCTCACCCAGTTCCAGGGTCTAGGGTTTCAGGGGCCCACCTCTCCCTGGTGGTGGGAGAACTCAGCCCAAAAGACTGTTGACCCTCCTTTGCTGACTTTCCATAATCAGGCAAAGTGGGAGGAGAGGGGGAGGGAGAGAGAAAGCCAGAGAGAGGCCCGTTTGTCCCATGTGTTTTCTGCTTGACTAGAGGAGAGCATAGCCGAGACTGGGTACTTCTGAGCTACAGGCGTACTCACTGTGTCTCTCTCTGCAGATGTAGAAACACCACTTCTGCAGATCACAGTGCCAGAGAAAATCGAGACTAACATCACGGATGTCAAGGAGGCAGAAACACAAGTAATTAAGAAACCAGATATTTGGAAAATGATGGGTGTTTATTTGTACTCGACTTCTGGGCCACATTAACCTTTTGAAATCCTGCTTATGCCTAATTTAGTGTGCTAAAGACTGTTGGTCTGAGGCAGGGCAAATGTCTCAGTTTAAGTTGGACTTCTCAAGAGTTGCCAAACTGTTTTACGTAAGACTCAAACGCTTTAGCTTCTGCTCTCCACGCTGTCATGCACAGCTTGCTGGACTCAGAGAAAACACAGCCACTAATTATATATTCTTACACCTGAGACTACACTAAATTTTACCATGTATCATGTTTTTTAAACTGGTACCACAAAACCCTCCAAGCCTATAAATGCACGTTTTAAATCCTTTGGAAAGCAAAACAGTAAAGAATAAAATTATAAAATCATTCTAAAGACCACAAAGAGATGCATACAGTGTCCATCTGCGTAAGTTCTGAGATATTCATTTTAGCCAACTGAATATTTAGTCACATACATTTTTAAATGACTCTATATGGCAATATTGTCTTTCTACTTCTATAGCGTTACCTCATAGGTGTATAAAGCTTCTGACCTGCAGATAACCTCGAGTTTTCTCAGAGCCATTTCCTTAGGACCAGGAAGCAGTTAAACAACTTCAGCCAAGTGGTTCAGAATGTTTTCAGTTCTTCCCAAGTCAGACAATTGTTTCCTACAAAGTTAGCACACTGCTCGGTCATCTCATGCTGTCCCCAAATCATCTGCCTATAACCTCCCTGCTTTTGCTATTTTAGACAGACACATTAATTCAATATATAACACGGATGTTAGCCTGCCTAATTTTACAACTAGCCTCATGGGATTTGACAATAGATAATATTCAATCTACACGACAATAATATTTCACATTCCAAACCATGAACTCGGCATTTTAAATGATATTATATTTAGTCTTTGAAAATTTTCTTACATGTATATATCTTGATCATATCTAACTCCATTCCTTTTGTAGTTTCCTTGCAGACCCCCACCTTAATGTCCTTTAAGTTTTTAAGTTGATCTTCTTTAAACAAATTTTCTATATATTTTTTATTCTAACCAGTTTGTGCCATGCATGTGCCTTATTTGCACCTGTCTTGTAGGTTTCATTACAACGTATCTGCATATTGTTTTATTTTCTCGGGCTATAGAAATTAGCATTATAAAATTTGCTTTCCAGTTGTTTATCTTTTCATTTATAGGAATAAAACATACCCAGTATAGTTAATTGTCTGTATAGATCTTGCAAATAATGACTGCTACGATTTGTAATACAGATATATTTCATATATTCAGTGTTTATGATCCCGGTATTATTTGGTATCAAAAGACATTTGTATTTGATTGATTTCCCCTTTAGGTTCAGTAATGACAGCAACAGGTTCCTAGGTAGCAGTAAAGGCAATGCCAATATTGGATGAGAAAAACACAGCTTATGGGGTTGGTGTGTGTGTATGAGTATGTGTGAGTATGTGTGTGTGTATGTATGCATGTGTGTATATATGTAATGTGTATGTATGAGTGTATTGTGTGTGTGTGTTTGTGTGCATATATGTGTGTGTGTGTGTTGTGTATATGTGTGTGTTTTTACTTATTAAATGAGGATGATGGAATTCGGGATTGAGGGAAGTAACATGAGTTAGAAATGGCACATATGTGTTAAGAAACACAAGAAGTAGAGACTGTTGTGAGGTCATTTCTGTTTGGGGATATGTAGACTAATATCTGGTCATATAAAATGTGCATATATGTCAATTGTGGCTTGTTACTTTTAAGGAGTTGACATTTCTAATAACCTCTCTCTCTCTCTCTCTCTCTCTCTCTCTCTCTCTCTCTCTCTCTCTCTCCTCTTTGTTGCAGGTCACTTATGTGGTCAGAATTGAGGGCAAAGCATACACACTCCAACTTGAAAAACAGTAAGTCATCAAGTGCTCGCTCTCACCACAAGGCAAACACTCCGTTTACTCAGCAGACTCTGTCTTCTTTAAGATTCGCGGAACTGGGATTTTAAATCTGTCTTGTGAGATTTTAAACCAAAAAAATCTACATTAATGATGTCTCTAAGACATATCTGATAAATGAAGATTACCAAAGGCCTTAAAGCAGATCTGCCTTCACAGTGTCCATGTCCCTCACTGCCCCAGCCCCAGCCCCAGCCCCAGCCCCAGCCCCAGCCCCAGCCCCAGCCCCAGCCCCAGCCCCAGCCCCAGCCCCAGCCCCAGCCCCAGCCCCAGCCCCAGCCCCAGCCCCAGCCCCTCTGCCCCAGCCCCTCTGCCCCAGCCCCTCTGCCCCAGCCCCTCTGCCCCAGCCCCTCTGCCCCAGCCCCTCTGCCCCAGCCCCTCTGCCCCAGCCCCTCTGCCCCAGCCCCAGCCCCTCTGCTCCAGCACTTCTCCTGCCTCCTTCTGTTGTTCCCAGCTAACATGTTGCTCTTTCTTGAATAACATTCTTTACATTTTTGTCAATGTTCAAAAGGTTTTGCCATCCCACAGCTGTTTTTCTCTTATTTGCTGCAGTGTAGAGTTTTGACTCTTTCCATCCTCTCCTTTCTCCCTTTATTCTGTTAGGAAGCAAAGTATTAACCTCATATGTAACCTTCCAGTCCTTGTCTGTTGTGATAAATCTCCAAGCCCAATATACCCTGCAAAGAACACACAACTCAATTAATATAATTACAAATGGCACATCCAGATTGGGCAGATTCACCACTATACTACTCTTTTCTCCAGCTATGAGATCCCTTGCTACTTGCAGTCCCTCCAGGCCACATGCTACTACTCCGTCTTCCTGCCACCTCTTCCTCTTTTGTCTTCTCTCTCCTCTGTCTTCTCTGTCTCCCTTCCTTCTTCCTCTCTCTCCCTCTCCAAAACTTTCAGTCCTACCTTTCCCTTCCACTGCCCAATCACGGGATCTAGCCTTTATGTGACCTGTTAAGGTGGGTGTGTTGCTTGTTCTTCTATTTTCATGGCCTTGAGGTGCACCATTAAGTTTTTAAAGATCTCTCGATGTAAGTAAGCATTTATTGCTACACTGTCAACCTCTCAGGGCTGCCTAAAGTGTACTCCATAGATTTTAGAATGTTGTGTTTTCATTTTTATTTACTGTTAGGAATTTTATGCTTCCTTCCTGAGTCTTTCTTTGATTCAGTTATTCATTAGTCCATTGTAAGGTTTGTGTACTGTCTCTAGTTTCTGCTGTTGATGGTATCCAGTTTTAGTTCTTCGTGATAGGATAAAAGGAAGGATGTCATCTCCATTTTCCTACATTTGATGAAACTTGCTCTGTGATCTACTATGTGATTGCTTTTGGAGAAAGTTCTATGGGCTGCTGAGAATGTACATTCTTTAGAGTTTGGGTGAAATACTTGTATAGACGCCTGTTGTACTCATCCAGTGAGAACCCTAACATAAGTACACACCCGTAAAGCTACCTGATGTTTGACAAAGGGGCCAAGAGTGCACTTTGGAGAAAAGATAGCATGTCTATCAAATGTTGCTGGTCACACTGGACAGCTACATGTAGAAGAGTAAAACTAGATCCTTATCTCTCACCCTGCAGAAAATTCAACTCCAAATGGCTTTAAGACTTCAACCTGAGACTTGTACCCCGAATCTCATAAAGGGGAAAAGTAGGGAGTGTGTCTAAATGCATTGGCATAGGGAAGGGCTTTCTGTACAGGACCCCAGTAGTGCAAGCATTAAAGCCAACAGCTAATGAATCACATTTCATGACCTACAAGAATCACTGCCATTGGTGCAAAGAGGAACCCTGCAGAACGAGAAATACTTAACAGCTACATGTCTAACTGAAGATTAGTAACTGAGGACTATATAAAAAAAAAAAAAACAAAACAAGCAGAAAAAAAAAGTTAGACATCAGGGAAAGAACAGTTTAAAAACAGGGCATGAAACTAAGTGTTCTAAGCAGACAAAATAGAAATGGGTATTCTGAATTTTGAGGTGGCTTGTAATTTTATGAGAAACATTGGATGCTAATATATAATGAACTCATTCTATTCACAAGCAAATACTAAGGTTATCATGCCATGAGGCATGTTTGTGGTTAATATAAACTAAAACTGAAATGACACAATGTAGTTGTGACCATTAATTTGATGTGTGTGTGTGTGTGTATAATTTGTCATAGCCCTACACTAACTGCTCCCTGGTTTAGTGTTTTTAATGCATCTAACATACTGTTAGAACATAATCTAATAATAAAAACACAAGTCTATGTAATTCTAAGATATTTGAGTTTGTGAAATGTACATTTTAGTTAATCTAGAAGTTTTGATGTTAATAAACTATTAAATTATATGTTATTCATATTATCACAATAAAATATTATTATTTTGATTGAAATAGGTCATTTTTACATCCACTTTTTGCGACATATTTGCGTAGCAAGTTGGAAACATTGCAACCATATTTTTCTTTACTAAAGGTAAGTTTAAGCTTCTACTGTGTAGAGTGTATGTGTGTGTTTGTATGTGAGTGTATAGTGGTACTTTTACTGTCTTATATATCCATGGTTTTTAATTTAGAAATTGTTGCGCATATATATGCATATATAAATATATATAATCCATATATAATCTCTCTATATATGAAATATATATATATAAAATCTGTCTCTATATATGAAATATATATATATATATATATATGGATTCATGTAATATGTTACCTTTAGAAACTAGTTTTTACTCTTTAAATTTATTTTTAATTGAAAAATTACTATACCACTTGACCCCTTATCTCCCCCACTCCCGCCAACCTCTCTCATGTACCCTCCCTCCAAGTGTGGTGATAATTTTTCAGGCAAGGCATCATGAAGGAGCCTAGGCCAGTGACCAAATCGCTGTCGGAATCACAGGTTTGTGGTATCACGAGCACTTAGATTCACTACTTCAAATTTGAGCTGGAAAAGAAAAGGCAGGGGTTGAAGGGTAAGGCACGCTGAAAGGTTGGGAATGTCTCATAAGCCCCAAACAGTGGAGGAGAGGGTAGGAATTCCCATCTAGAAAGATAGTGGAGGGAAAATGGTGAGAAAAAGCAGACTGCACCCGGAGCAACTCAGGTGCACGAGCGCAAGCACTGGTGGATGGGAGGAAAACGGGTGGCATCCAAAAACTCTCTGATGGGAATGACTGTAGAATAAGGGATTCTGACGTAACTCTGAGGTTAAAGGTCTTGATGCACCTTGCAAAACTCATTATCAGAGCTAAGGCAGAGACTATTAGATATCTGCATTTTACAATTAACTTTGATTAACACTTATTGTGAAAACCAACAGGGTCTAGTGTGGCATTTCAACACTTGGGCATCATGTGCAATGAACAAATCATGCTTCTCATCATCCATTCTCTCTCGTCCTCCCCCAGCTCCTCGCCATCACTGCTCCAGAACCAGATTTACCTTTCTGGCTTCCACACATGGCAGAGACTCTGTGGTACTGGTCTGAGTGGGCTGGGCTTATTGTTTCTGGAATTTTTTATTATTATTAATGGAAGTAGGGCCCTCACTTCTACTCCTTGTACTAGACTGATGAGATTTTTAATTTTATTCCCTATCGTGTGTGTGATCATAGCGGAGGGAACAGCTTGTTTTCTTTTCATCAGCTGAAAAACGACCACTACTGACATCATAGTTTAGCTATTGTGAGCAATGCTTCCCTAGCCAAGGGTGTGCAGGCATCTTTAGAATGTTGCATCCCTTTCTTCTGCATGTGGAACCCAGAGTGGGTGGAGCTGGGTTTCATGGTACATCTGGCTTAGTTTTGTTTGCTTGGTTGTTTTTTTTTTTTTTAATTAAAAATAGATCCCCCCCATACAATATATTCTGATTATGGTTTTCATCCCCCAACTTCTCCTAAATCCTCTGCATCTCCTCACTCACTCCAAACCCTCACTCCTTAGTGTTCTCTCTCATTAGAAGGCAGGCATCTAGAAAAAAAATTAAGTAAAGCAAGATAAAATAAAAACAATAAAACATTTCTTTCTTTGTTCCACTATAGATGGCATGGACTGATTGATAATTAGATTTCAAATTTATCTCACATACCAAGAAAAAAAATTTAATTCTACCATAGAACTCTTTAAAAAAAAAAAAAGGTAATAAAAAAAAAAACCAAAGTTTTTTGGTTTTGTTTTTAATATAGGCTCCTTCAAACATGCACAACACTGGTGACGATTACAAAGAAACTATTGTAAGTCCATTACAGCCATCGGTCTACGACTTTCTTTCCTCTTTTGTATTAACTTTGTCCAACTTTTGCATCAGGGCAACACTGGCCTCTGTAAGAACATGGCAAGTATCAGCTGCGTCACCGTGGATGTGTAAGATCCATTTTAACAGCTGATATGTTTGATGAGCTGCTCCGCCAGGGGTCTGAGCCCATGGACGTCCGTGGGGCAGCGCGGGAGCTTTCTAGCTGCCAGCTCAGGCTGTTTAACGTTTGTAGCCACGCTGACCCAAGTTACATCCGTGTTCCTTCTGTGGTCTCAGGCGCTGGTGCACGATGTGGGTTTGTTGATGTCTCCGTATTGTCCCCCATGACAGCAGGCAGTGCAAGGTATTCTATAGTTCACAAGAATGGTCTCCGTGTTCTTTCCTTTTAATTTGTCTTTCTTACCTACACGTTTGTTTCTTTAATTTGTTGGACTTATCAAAGAATCAAATCTACAGTTTCTTGGTGTTTTCTAACTTTCAATTTTCTTTCTTAGAATTTGTGTGTTTTCTATCCTTCCTCATACCTGACTAGGAGTTCCTTGCCGTTTTTCTATTTTCTGTCTGCTTCCTCTTTTTTGTCATAAGCCTCTATGCCCACTTTGTGCCTCTCCACTTGAATTTCTCTGCATCCACAGCAATGTGGTCCTTGTCCTTTCAATTTAGAGGTTCATATAATCAACACAATATTTAAAACCTCTCTTGAGTCTTCTGCTTTGACTCAGGAAGTTTCCAAAAGCCTGCTGCTTAATTTTTAAGTAGTCAGCAACTTTTGTCTGTTCCGTGTTCCTGGTTTCTGTTCTGACTTTTTACTGTAGCCCAAAGCACACTACCAGGTAAACTCATGATAGTTTGCTTTACCACCTAATGTATGCGTCTAGGTGAATTGTTTTGGTCACTTGGAAAGAATGTATACTTTCTGCTGCATGCTCAGGGAGGGGTTTCTGCATAGGTAGGGCATAGGTAGGATTAGTGCTGTTTTCTGCCTTGCTTTTCTCTCTCTCTCTCTCTCTCTCTCTCTCTCTCTCTCTCTCTCTCTCTCTCTCCTTCTTTCTCACTGAGACACTGTTTGGGGGTCTGTGTTTCTCCTCAGTTATCAGTATTTGTGGCAAGGTTCTTGAAGCTGGGACATTTATTCGATGCTCATACATTTAGGATGGCTGTGTCCTCTGGTGGTTTGATTCTGTTATCTTTTCAACAGCTTTGACAATAATAGATTAGCTATTATTAGCTAGCACACATAATGTTGTACTCATAAAATTATTTTGCTTTTAGTAGTGTTTTAAAATATTTTTTCTTTTATTAATATCCTATATGAACTGTGTAAAGCAGGTTTCATTATGACATTTTAGACAAGCATGCGTTATGTTTTGACTTCATTCATATCTTATCCTCTGTCCTCCATGGCCTGCACCTCTTCCCTAACTGTCCCCCTCTAATTAATTGACTTTGTCATAGGTTCTATGGCATCTTCTTTATCTATTTATCCACTAATGAGCATGCACGCTGGTTCTGTATTTTGACTATGGTGAATAGTGCTGCAATAGACATGTGTGTGTGCGCGTTCACACACGCACACGCGTGCTGTGCCACACCCTTTACAACTCCTTGAATGGGTACAGATGCCGCTCTGAGAAATTCTCTTAGAAAAGTTGGAGCACTGGACACACGAACTAAGTCCTTGTCTTCCTACTTGAATCCAGATTCTAGGAGGCTCATCCTCTTTCTAGGGCTGCGGCTGCTACCCTGAAAGCAGTATTTGGGAAATTGGGCCAGCCTCCCTCTACTGGGTCAGATAGTAGCCCTGGGTCTACTGGGCTTGTAGGGTAGGTCCCTGAGTCAGATGGTATGGCATGCCACACAGGTTACGTGAGACTGTGGGACAGAGTGAGTTGTCTCTGGCTTTCCTCTCATGAATTGCCAACCTTTTGCTTTGCTGTCTATCACACTTCTATGTGAGTGACTCTTACTATGTAGGTATTTGGTGACAACTTACAGAAAGCACAGCCAGTGGATCCCTGTGGTTAATTGTGGGTGAGGACCTGGGCTACCTTGTACTTCTTTGGGAAACGCCATTGGCACCACTTGTAGCCACAGGTTGCTGCTCCTGTTGCTTGGCACACAGCATGGTGGGGATCTGTCTGTCTGGGGAAAGCCCTGTAGTGTGAGCGGATTGGACACTGTGCTGAAGGTGCATGTTGTGCTTCTCTGGCCTCTAATGACTGCCCTTGTGGAGAGATGCAGCCTGCTGTTCTAATTGCTGGCAATACGGTTTGGGATGGGGTTTATGTCTTGTTGGACTAAATGGAGATCCGTTCCTGGATGCTTTTAACACATAGACACACTTTAAGGGGGCAATGAGGTGGCAGGGAAGTCTCACAGTGTAGAACAAAAAGGACTCTGTAAATCACTACAGTTCAGGCCCACGAGGAGCAGGGACTCACTAAAGACGTGCTTGTGGCCAGGTTTGGGAGTCGCCAACATTGGTAAAGTCAATAAGGCAGAGTGTTTGCACCAGTGATGATTAGTTACCTTCCTAAGAAAAAGCAAGGTGAAGAAATGTCAGTTGAATACTTATGAGCCGGCAAGATGGATCAGTGAGTAAAGGTGCTTCTGGCAAAGCCTGATGACCAGAGAGTTCCATTCCCAGGTGCCACGTGGTAGAAGGAGGGACCGACTCTCAAAAGTTGAACTCTGACCTCTGAATGCCCACCGTGGCACGTACGTGCAGACATGTGAAATAAATGAAGAAATATTTACAAAGCCCCCCCCCCAAATGGAATGAAATAGTCATAGTTGAATTTATCCTAATCTTGTAAAGTCTAGTGGGTGCACCCTATGCCCTTAGGAAATCTGGCTAAAAAGGGCTAAAAAGGGGAACAATTCAGATGAATAGCATAAATAGTTGTCAAAAATTAAAGCTACAGAAAGAATATTTCAGAGAGAGAATAGTGCTGTTGAGCGAAGCCCATGAAGGTGCTCGGGAAGCATATTTGGGAAGGCGGAAAGGCTGTTGACCATGAGGCACACAATGGGATGGCTGAATGTGGATGTCCACTCCATAGTCAGGAAGTGTGAGCATGATCCTGAGGGACGCGTGTGGCAACCAGCTTCAGCACCTCTTCTGCTTCTTCTTAGAGTCACTGCTTTTATCAAGGACATGCTGTCGAGATCCCAGCATCGATGGTGACAGTCAGCACTTGCTCAGGTCTCAGGTACCCTTCTGGAAGTGTGCACTGAGATTGTATGTCAGCCCCCAGCTTCCTGTGAGAAGAGAATGAGCACTCACCTCCAAACAAACAAACAAACAAACAAACACACCAACCAGACCATAGACTGTGGTGGCACTGGTCACGGAGCCAGCTCTTTTACTCCAGCCTCTTCCTCTTGTCCTTTTATGTACTTACTTGGGTATTTTGCCATCATAAAACTTGAGCAGAAAATGCCTGCCAGCAGAAGGAAAAGACTCTGCATTCCCCAGACACATCAGCCCCCAACTGTTCTTAAGCGGAGGGGAGGCAGATATGACATTGGGTTTAAAACTTAATCCAAGTTCTCAGTGGGAGTCTATGGTAATTGTGTTTTTTTTTTTTTTTTTTTTTTTTTTTTTTTTTTTTTTTTTTTTTTTTAATTTTTTCCTCTGATACTTAGGGGTTTGTTGCAGTTAGAGAACACCACTTACGGAATTGAACCCTTAGAGTCTTCAGCTACATTTGAACACATACTTTATGAAATAAAGAATAATGAAATTAACTATTCTCCCTTCAAAGAAAACTATACCAGTTCCAAGCAAGAAAGTCAGTCATACCGAATTCTTGTAAAACCAGAGGTGAGTCTGACCTTCACCTGCGCTACTTATATTCTAAGTTTGAGATTTGGATACACTGGGGAGACAGTGTTGAAGTGTTTTGATAGGAATTATTCTTTAAGATAGCATTGGTTTCCTCAGATAGTCTTTAGAAAATAACAAGGATCAGACAGGAATCTGACATTAGGTTAGAACAAAGAAGTAATTTCAGGCAGGAATCTAAATCTTAGGCTAGAACAAGGAATTAGGCTTCAGGCCTGAAAATGACTTTGGGCTAGGACAGGGAAGTAGGCTTAGATATTTTGGTCATGCTGATAAGCCCCTAGAAACAGTGATCACAAGAGTGTTCATGGAATTTTGTTTATTGTCTTGCTTGTTCCTTGACTATTTGCATCTATTGTATTGCTAGTTCCTCAACCTAGAACTGACCTTAATACTTGCATGTAATTAAAATGGTATAAAAGCAAAAAGGAGGAGGGGGGATGGGATAGGGGATTTCTAGGGAGGGGAAATGGGGAAAGGGAAAGGCATCTGAAATGTAAATAAATAAAATATCCAATGAAAAGAAGAAAAAATTTAAAAAAAGAAAATAACAAGGAAACATACATTAAAAAAAAAAATCCATCAAATGTGTTACCGCAGTTTTTGTATAGTTATATGAGGAGTCTGTATAGAAGCATAGCATAACTATTTGCATGAATTTGCATATCATTAACATAATTGGTCATGGATTTACTTACTGATACTTCATATTTTCTTTGTCGATACATTTGCCCTGTAAAAAAAACATTTCTTTGCTACAAACTTTGAAAGTAAAACAAGTTGTGACAATATTAACTAGAAAGTGTCTCAAACCTCACAACCTAGAGATGGTACTCAGGACATTGCTGCATCTGCTCTCATGGGCCTCACTATGAATGTACACTCATACATGTTCAGATTTTTTAAAAAATAAAAGTAATTTAATTTTGGCAATTGCTCCAATTTTCTTATTTTTTCTATTAATACGAATGCATATTTTCTCTTTTATTTTATACTTATTACTTCCTAAATAAAACAATACTGGCAAATAAATCTATTAAAATATGAAATAAATGAATATAGGAGAAAAAAATGAAAATAAGAACAGACAAAATAATATATTTCCAGCTAAGATCTGCTGTAGAATGCACTGCTCCTTTTGATTTCACTCTGTCTCTGACATAAATATATAAATAATATTAGTTTAAATTTAAAAGTAGACACTTTATGCAACTGTGCCATCTTTACATTTAGGTTTTCCCTTTAATCAGTAAATTAATTTGGGAAGCATAGAAAAAAGAATCAAGGATCAACCTTTCTTATAAATAATTGCAGCCTATAGCAGGCACACTCCCCAAGTGATGTTTGGTATGTATCCTAATGACTGCCTTTACAATATTTGCTCAACTTTACATTTGAGCATAAATAAGTTAATTTCTAGATACACTTTCTCAGTGTTCGTATAAAATGGAAATCAGCACAAAACGGTGAATGAGGCTTGAGCCTAATTCGTGACAAATTTCCTGTCACTATTTCCTTATTTTTTATTTAATTTGTTAAAGGTGTGCGTGTGAGTAGAGATTAACAACCTGAGCCAAAAAAAAATAACAATGTCTTCATTGTTCTGGAAATCTCTCTCTCTCTCTCTCTCTCTCTCTCTCTCTCTCTCTCTCTTCTTCCTCCTCCTCCTCCTCCTCCTTCTCTTTTAGAAAATCTGTATCTTTGTTAATTTCTTCTCCCATTCTGTTTGTTATTCGTGTTCTCTTTGAATTTGTTTGGACATTTGTGCATGTTCTTTTAAATCTTAGTTATCTTCTTAAAATCATCCTTTGAAATCTTTGACATTTCACTGTTCTGCTATCAGTAATTGTTGATGTGGAAATGTCAACTTTGGGGTGGTATCATGTTTTCTTCAGATTTATTGTTTCTATGCAGTGACTTGTGCATCTGGACATTGAAGTTCCAGTTGGAGTCAGACCACTAATAGTATGGGAGGGTAAATTTTATTCTTTTCAGCCTTCAGTGGATCTGTCAAAGCCTTCTCATATGATAGAGTACAACCCAATTTACTTCAAGTGAAGCAGTGTGATGTTGAGCAACGTTCAGAGACGCCCAACATTTTCCAGCTCTGGAGTCTTCATGGCCCAACTAAAGTGGCGTGAACCATGAACCGCTGCATGGGTGTAAAAGGATAGATATTGCCACACATTAGTAGCATACCCAGCTGAGAGCTTTGGACTTGGAACAGGTTCAGGTTTCTAGCTTACTCTCTAGACATTGGACTAACTGACCTCTATGGTCACAGAAGCCAGCTCCATCCATCCATCCACCCACCCATCCATCCACACATATATACATATATGCACACATATGCACATTTCATGTTATTAACTATTAAATTTTGTAAATAAATAAACCATGTTGCAAAAAATAAATGTTCAAGAAGCCACAAGTCAAATCAGTAATGACAAGATACATTGTGGCTAATACATTTTATTTTACAAATAAATGATGAATAACTCCACAGACATTGTCAATGAAAGGCACTCAGCAAAGGTAGAAAAACTGGAAGGAAGCACCTTTAAAATAGCCAAGGTTTTCTTTGTTTTTCCTATGAGACCGAACATACTTTGTTTTTCCTATGAGACCGAGACAGTCCACTCATACTGTCTTTAGAACACTTTAAAGAATTCTGAGACTAGAGATCGTATCTATTGTCCATGTTACTAAAATAAGTACAGCAAACAGCCCAGAATCAGTACTCTAGCAGATGTACGTGTACCTGATTGAAGGTTTTATCTTATTGATGTTTTTATTGTTCTGCAGAAAGCTTCAAACTCGACATTAACCAAGAGGATTTTGAGGGTAAAGATAATCGTGGATAAAGCCATGGTAGGAGGGACCTGCCTTCCCAACATCTTTGTGTTGCAGAGAAACAGGAGGAATGTGAATAGGGAACTCCCCCCACCCCATGGGTATGGCTGGGTGTTTGGCCTGCATTATAAGTCTGTGTTCTATGTGCATGCAGTACTCTCAGAGTCCAGAAGAGGGAGTCAGATCCCCAGTAACTTTAGTAACTGAAGCTGCTGTGTGCTGTTCTGGGGATTGAACTGAGGCCCTCTAGAAGAGCAGTAAGTGCTCTTAACCACTCAGTCATCTCTCCTGTCCACTCTTCACTATTTAATATAAATGTTTTTACTCTGTTCAACTGTCAGTCATGATGACATGTTCCAGTAATCCCAGCACTTGGGAGGGGAACTCAGAAAGACTGAGTTTAGTTTCCTACCAGTCGGTGCTACCATAAGGGGACTTAGTCTCCAAAGGTATTTTTTTTTTCTCTGCCTAAAAGTGTGCCAAAGTGTTTCAGGGCATAACAACATACAACCAGTTGACCTTATACTGGCATTAAGGATCATAGCCATGGCATATGACTTTGTATGTAAATGTTCTACTACACAATAGCCTGTCTTTATCTGAGAGACTAGCAGGCTCATTTCCATTATGTTGGGAGTTATTTCATTAATTACAAAATTGGATAACCAGTTCAAATATTTACCTCCTGAGCTTATTTTATGTGTCATAATTGCTTGGCTTCTTTAGTGGAAGTTACATTACATATGTTGAAGATGAAATGGTTTAGCATTTTCCTGTCTAAACAGTATGTGCATACTGCCTTTCTCCCCCACTGAGCTAGTGTATAACCCTGAGTACTTGCTTCATCTCCAGTATTGGCTTTCTTGGCCCACCACTCACTGGTTCTTAGTGTCCTGCCCAAAGGTTTCGTCTTTGGGTCACATGAGTATCACAGTGTGGTTTTATGCCCCTGCCTCCTGCTCTGCCCCACAGATTTCCATTTACCTACAGTCCTTGCAAACGATTCTTAATTAAATCTCCAGTTTCTTTCTATTTTTCTTTTATTGAAAAAAATTTTTTCTTACAGTTTCTTTTGGTTGCAGCTTCCCCTCCCCTCCTCCTCTCCCATCCAAATCTTCCCCTTCTCTGTCTCTCCTTACAAAACAGGCATCTAAGGAATAATTATAAAAGAAAAGACAACCAAAAAAATCAGAATAGGACAAAACAAACAGAAAGAAAAAAAACTAATAACAACAAAAACAACTCAGGAGAAACACATACAGACCCCGAAACACACATATCTGCGTACACAGCTATCTCATAAACACACATATCTGCATACACAGCTATCTCATAAACACACATATCTGCATAAACAGCTATCTCATAAACACACATCTGCACACACAGCTATCTCATAAACACACATATCTACATACACAGCTATCTCATAAACACACATATCTGCATACACAGCTATCTCATAAACACATATCTGTACACACAGCTATCTCATAAACACACATATCTGCATACACAGCTATCTCATAAACACATATCTGCATACACAGCTATCTCATAAACACACATATCTGCATACACAGCTATCTCATAAACACACATATCTGCATACACAGCTATCTCATAAACACACATATCTGCATACACAGCTATCTCATAAACACACATATCTGTGTACACAGCTATCTCATAAACACACACATCTGCACACACAGCTATCTCATAAAAAGACAAAACCGGGAGCCAAAATACGTGCAAAACACTTATAGTGAAAAAAAGGAAAAAAGTCCTGACATTTTCATGAGATAAAGGACCTCCAAAGACGCCACCACTGAGTTCATTTTGTGTTGGTCGTCTACTGTTGTAGTAAATCTCCGACCCAAATAAGACCGGTCAAAGAAAACACAACTCAATATTTATGGATATAAACTGCATGCCTAGATTGGGCAGATTTACCATTACACTACTCTATTCCCCAGCTATGAGAACCCTTATAACTTGCAGTTTTTCCAGGCCACATGCTTCTCCTCCATTGTCCTGCCACCTCCTGCTCCTCCATTGACTTCCTACTCCTCCTCTTCCTTCTCCTCTTCCTCCCTTCCTCCCTTCCTCCTCCTCTCCTTACTCCTCCCACCTTAGCTCCTCCTATATATCACCCTTCCTGTTAAAATAAAAAAAAAATTTCTCTCAAAATACAGTTAGAACATGACTATACCAATTTGTATCAGTAAGGTACAAGATAGACCTAATACCCAGTCCATTTTGTTGACTAAACAGAGCCTCTGTCATCTCTCATAACTAAAAGACTTAGTTCTGAACCTGGCTTATTTCTTGGCTTTAGAATGAATGTTAGCTGAAAACCATTCTCTCAAATCTTTTCTCTCAAAGTAAAAAGCCAGGATTGGCTATGAGACTATAAGTCTTCAACCGCATCAGAAATCCAGAATGACTGAGTTAACTGAAATCATGGGAAGTACAAAGCATAGCTTCTAAAACTTAGCCAATTTATAGAGACCACTGAACACCTGGACAGTCCCTATACTGCAAAATGTTGGAGCATCTGATCTTCAGCCTTTTGGCCCAGAATGATCTGACAGACCTAGTAATGCAGAATTATTAAGGGCTGATTACTCTGTATTGACAGACATAATCAGTAGACTATTACACAAGGGTGTCATTTTCTGGACAGTAATTTGTCTGTAGATGTAAAGAGGCAATTTTTGCCTAGTGGCTGTCTCACCACAACTGGAATAACTCCCAAGATGCTCAATTTCTTCTTAGAATCCAAGACAGGGAATGTGTCAGGAGCATACAGGTCTCTAACCAGAATGAACATTAATACAGAAATGTTAGTAACGTCACTTCTGTGGACTTCTGACGTTTTGAAAACCAACTATCTATGTAAGGCAATCTGGACTGTTGTTCATTAACTCCTCTCAGCTATTTCTAATTAAAATCTAGAAAACACCCTAACAATATATAACCAATTATAACTATTCCTCCCTGTTCCAATAAAACCATTACTTTTCCCTGGAAGGACAGCCTAATATTAACCACTTCAGTCCCCAAGCCCAGGGAATAAGGGCACTAACTCTTCATTAACTTCTACAAGCTGAATTTGGGTGTTGAGATATTAGAAGAGGAGGGAAGAGTAAATTGATAAGCCTCTGATGTCTGTGTCTTCACTGCATCCAGATGAAATTCCAGGACATCAGAGGTTTGAGCAGGTCTGCTCAGCTTGCTTGATGAGTAGATATACCAAGGCTGTATATTCTGCAATATTCTGTGTATTCTCAAAACAAATTTTGGTATCAAGATAATTTTTTGTTTGAATTCTGGAATCTAGTATTCTCGTGGCCTGCCTCTGTCATGTCTAATCCATATAATTCTGGAAGGCAGAAATATCTTAATTGGCTCTTCTGAAAACACACAGACAAAATCTTTTCCCCCAAACAGAATATCCTTGAGCCAGTAATCAGAGAAATCTTTATCTTAACCTCTTTCCCAGAGCAAAAATATAACCACAAAACTGAAAATCATACCCGTCTTCCTTCCCTATTTTGCCAAGCAGAAAATGAACCCAGAATTCCCGCGGGGCCCACGTTAGACAGAACCCGAGTCTCCTGTGAGGCAATATAATTTTATATCATTTAAACACACCTGATTTACACTATCTTTCTGTTCAGCCCCCTGCCTAGAACAGTTTTTTATTCATACCATCTATCTGTTTGGCTCTGTACTCCAGAGCAGCTTCCACTCGTACACTGTACTCTCTATTCTAGAGCCAGTGGCAATTTTCCCTAAATTCTAAACCACAGGTGATAATCCCCACGTGATGTGGAAAAATCTGTTTATAAATCTTTCCTAAAAGCAAATAATCCCTACATTTTAACTTTATACTTAAATCAGTAACTGCTCCACAATGGAGTCTTATTTATTTGGCTCTCTTGGCTCAGAGCAGCCTACAATTTCTCTCAGCAGAGGACCTGCCTGCTAACAGTCTCTTTATTCACAGTTCCTGCACTGGAGTCACGTGACTCCTATCAGCGCCAATCACTTTCTCTCTCTCTCTCTCTCTCTCTCTCTCTCTCTCTCTCTCTCTCTCTCCCTCCCTCCCTCCCTCCCTCCCTCCCTCCCTCCCTCTCTCTCTCTCTCTCTCTCTCTCTCTTTCTTTCCTTCTTTTTAAAATACAACTTTTACTCTCAGGTGAATAGACTTAAATTTCTAGTGAATCCATGCCCGAACTTGGTGGTGTGCCACTTTCCTTCTCCTCTTCTTCTCCTTACTCCTCCCACCTTAGCTCCTCCTACAATCTACTGCTGGGCAAGCGGTCCTTAAGTGGGGCTTATTGGCCCGGTGAGAGTCCATTGGAGAAAACTATTTTTTTCTTCGCAATTAGAGACAGCTTCTGGGTTAGGAAAGGAGCATGTGTCCGCCTCTTACCTCAGCTCCGGGTCCCCATCTGGCACGGACCCACGCTGGCCCTGTTCCCACAGTTTCTGAGTTCATATGCCCATCGGCCCTGCTGTGTCTGGAAGGCCTTGTTTCCTTGGTGTCCTCCATCACCCGTGGCTCTTCTGCTCTTCCTACATCCTCTTCCTCATGGTTGGTTCCATGAGCCCTGAGGGGAGGAATTTGATAGACATATTTAGGATGGAGTGTCATCAGGTTTCCCAGGTCTCTCACTCTCTGCACACTGGTCCAGTTGTGGGCCTCTATCTTTGTTCCCCCCCACCGCAATCAAACTGTATTTCATGTTTCCTCTGGAGTAATCATGTTCAAAGCACTCCATTTAAGCACCACTAACAGGCACGGCTCCCATTTTTCCAGAGCTCGTGAAGTGTCTGCAGCTTTTGCTCATCTGAAACTATCCTAACCTTTCAGTTTTGAGCCTTTTCATCCCATAAGCAGGTTTTTGTTGTTGTTTGTTTTTTGAATTAATTCAAACAAGCTTTCAGAAAGTTGTCACAAGAGGAGTAGCACAGAGCAGCCTTGCTCCCTTTCCCGAATCACAGTCTTATGGTATTGTATTGTCATCTGGGCTGTCTCCCTCCACCTGAATTTGAAAGTGAGTTTTTAATTGCAGGCATCACAGGGATCACCTTCAAAACTACGAACAGCACAGTAGCATTTCTGTCTCAGAACAAACCATCACCGTATCCACACATGGTGATGCTAGCTCTGTATCCACACAGTGTGATATTGACACTGTATCCACACAGTGTGATATTGGCACCATATCCACAGTGTGATGTTAGCTCTGTATCCACACATTGTGATATTGGCACCGTATCCACACAGTGTGGTCATACAGAGGCTGCAGTTTATATTTAAAGAACTATGGCTAAAAATTGCTCAGATTACATATTGATGTCTGACATTGCTGCTTCGAAGTTTCTAGGTATTCAGATTCTATCTGTTCACTTTGGTATTTCAAACTATGTATGTCTTGATGTTAATTTGCTTGCTACTAAAATAATTGTGTAGATTATAAATATAATTAATTTATATTTGTAAATAATATGTTTACAATGATGATTTATACAATCATAGAGAATATTTATTTCTATGCCTGTAAACAAGATGTTAATCACAGGTATACCTTTTTAATACTCCTTGTTATGGCACTAGAGTTGTGTGTAAAACACACAAGTAAAGACAGTAACTGGAAAAAGGTTAGAGACCTTAAAGAATTAACTATCAATCAATTTTAACATATTTTTACTTTGCCTCTTTCATTGCATACTGCATTGTTTTAACTTTTACACTTACTTGAAACTATTTAAAAGTGGTTGCTTCATCTTTTATACTAGTAATTGAGAAATAAATGTGTCTTCCAGTTTGACCATATGGGCTCTGAGGTGGGAGTCGCGACTCAGAAAGTTGTTCATATCTTTGGTCTCATTAACACTGTAAGTACTTCCATTTCTATCGGAGTAAGAGACTATGGTTAACTCACCTACATGGTTTGTGTGTATAGCTGTGCATTTTTGGTGAAATGCACATTCCTTCCAGCACCTTCTCCTGTGGGCTGGGTTTTCTCCTCAAAGTGATATGTGGAATGTAATCCTAGTGTTTCTGGGCATGGCAGAGTGATTGGCAACCCAAACTGAGCAAATCCCCCTTTCAGATGTTTTCACAGCTGAAGATGACTGTGATGTTAAACTCTCTGGAGATCTGGTCAGAACAAAATGAGATAGAAACAAATGGGGATGCTGATGAAGTCCTGCAAAGGTTTCTGCTGTGGAAACGCAAGGAAACCTCTCAAAGGCCCAAGGACATAACCTACTTACTCCTGTGAGTACTTCTCACATTGATGAGGACTTAAGTGACTATTAATGTCAACTGTCAAAGTCATATATTTGTAATTATAATAGAACTCTGAAGATGACTAGAGTGCCAGCACAGGCAAGATGCAAAGATCTGATCACATAGTCAAACCTAGCTGTCCCATGTCCTGTTGTCCTGTGCCCCGCCCCTCCTGCCTCTAACCCTGGGATCCCATCACCCCCTTATTTCAGTACCACAGTGGAAGTGTAAAAAGCATCAGGATGAACACACGGCTCTGTTTATAGAGACCTCAAGGGAAATATTTACACCATGATGTTAATGCTATGAAGGCAATCAATTGCCTATGTTGTTGGTTAAAATGTAAATAATTGAAATGGGCCAACTACTTCCCTTCACTAAAGCTACTCTCCAGTGCTTCTATAGAGACCTAAGATGTAGATTTTTAGCTACTAGGTCTGCATGTTTCCAGAGTCTTTATGTAGATTTTAGTATTACTCAATCATTTTACAAGAAAGTATAAGAAGCTCACTCATGAAGATCTGAAGAGATTCAAACGTAACGGTGTGTCTTCTGTTGCCTCCTGTCAGGTCTGAGGCTAGGGCTGGTGTTTAAGAGCAACATAATGGTTAACTTCTGCATCCTACCTCTGTTTTTCTTAGCGCACCTCTCTTCCCCACTCCTTAGCCTCTAGTCCCACACTTTAAGGTTTGTTCAGTCCTTGAAAGCTTGACAATAGATAACATTGGCTTTTAGATTTTACAATCAATATCCACCCATTGATGGGGATCCCGACAAATAGGTTATTGAAATACTAAGCTCTACTAGGTTTTGGATTGTGTATCATAGAATCTTAAAATGTCATTATTAAGTTAAATTCCTATGGAATATGGAGTACATAGTAATTGTGTTTTTACTACTTACTGAGTGATTTTAGTTCACTCTGCCAATTGGTTAGGCATTTTTAACTCATTCATATTCAAAATAGTTGGTGGCTGGTAAAAATTTCATGCTGATATTTTTACTGTCCTATAGATTGTTCTCCTGTCTTGCTTAGGTATGGACTGTATAGATTCTAGATGGTTGTACCTCTCCTGTACTCAGTCACTGTCTTGTGTGTATTAACTTTGGTAGTCTCCTTTCTTCTTTCATTCTCTTCCATCATGTGTATATTCCATAGATTTCTTTGTTTACCATTTCATTTGCATGAAATATCAAATCTAAGCCAATTATAATGTCCTCTCTAGCAACATTCTGAAACAAGTGCACTGACATGAACTTTTAATTTAGGTATAAGGATCATCCTGATTATGTGGGAGCGACATATCATGGGATGGCCTGCAACACAAAGTTTACAGCAGGAATCGCTCTGGTATGCCTTTGGTCATCCCTGTCCCCTCAACAGTAATTTCCAGGATCACCTGAGTGAGCAGAAAGATGCAGAATGCATTCATGTACACTTTCAGCAATTTTCTTTACAGCAGTGGGTTTTAATTTGTTAGAACTCATAAAAGAGTTGGTTTGTGCCAAGTGGTGGTGGCACGCACCTTCCGTCCCAGCACTCAGGAGGTAGAGGCAGGTGGATCTCTGAGTCTGAGGTCAGACTGATATACAGAATGAGTTCCAGGACAGGCAGGGCTACACAGAGAAACCCTGTCTGGGAAAACAAGAGTTGGTTTAGTAAGGGAAAACACCTCACGTTTGCAGTTTTAACCAGTCTGTGGTGTTAGCTGTATTCACCTGATTGTGGGATAAGTCTCAAGGTCTGTCCACCTTTTAAAAACAAGTCTCCAGATCTATCAGACAGCCCCTCCTCTGTCCCAGGTGATGCTCCTTCTGTGTTCTGTTCCTATTGTTGTAACAACTTTGGGGTTTACATGTAAGTGGGATGACTCAGTATATGTCTGCCTATGACTAAATTAGTGTATATAGTACAATGTACTTAAGGTTCATCTATGCCATAAAGTATGTCCTTTTTAATGACTGAATAATATCAGAGTATATCACCTTTGAATGTATTCATTCTACCAACAGACTTTTTTATTTCTTTCTGTGCCTTTGTTGTTATGCAGTGTGCTGTAATATACATAACAGCGCAGATATCTCTTTGAGGTCCTAATAATGGTTAGTCTAGGTGTATGACCAAAAGTCAGCTTGCAGGCTTACGAATCAGTCTTGTTATTAATACCTTGTGGTTCTATTGACTTTGATAGAGGTTATACCAGTTTGTAATCCTTTCACCAGTGTATAAATTAGTTGCATAGTCAGCCAAACATTTCCTGTTTTGTTTTAGTTAATAGAGATGGGCTAATATTATATCTATTTCCTTTTTACTGTGTTTCTACAGTTGCAAATGATGCAATACCAGTTCATATACTCAGTAGACATTAGAGTGTATCACCAGAGAAATAGCTAGTGAAGTATTTTACTTATTTTTAAAAATGGTTTAATGCTTTTTTTGTTGAGTTATTAGCATCTTCTACATCATGGATATAATCCTTTGTCAGACATTTGGTCTGCTAATATTTCTTCCTATTCCTGTGTGTCACTTTCTTTACTCTGCTTTTTAATCATGACATTGAAATGGGGACATCTGTAACAATGGCAGAATCTTCTCTGTCCATCTTTGCCTGTGCCCCCATCCTTCAAGGGTATGATGGTGTCCATGTCCTGTTATCTTCTGTTTTATAGTTGTGAAGCTCTTGCCCAGGTCTTGAATTCATTTTTGGCTAGTTTTTGTAGATAAAGTTAAATATAAAAGATCTGACTGATTGCTCTTTTTCATGTGGCTGTTTTGATTTTAGTCCACTCTGCCAATTGGTTAGGCATTTTTTTAACTCATTCATATTCAAAATAGTTGGTGGCAGGAAAAAATTTCATGTTGCCATTTTTTCTGTCCTATAGGTTATTTTCCTGTCTTGCTTAGGTATGTCCTGTATAGATTCTAGATGGTTTTACCTCTCCTATACTCAGTCACTGTCTTATATGTGCTATTAACTTTGGTGGTCTCCTTTGATTCTCTTCCATTATGTGTATATTCCATAGATTTCTTTGTTTACCATTTCACTTGCATGAAATATTAAATTTAAGCAAATTATAAAGTATAAGTAAAATTTTATTTTAAATTCCATTATAAATTAAAATTTAAGTCTATTAAACATAACAATTCTTAACTAAAATTATAAACAAAACTCTACCATTTATTGATATATATCCCATATTATATTACTAACATCCCAAATTAAATATTTTTATATGGAATATGCATTGCTTACACTGTTAATTTTGTTTTTGTTTTCATTCCTTAAATACTATATAAAATATAAAAATGAATTTATATCTTGTATAGTGCATATAAAAATAGTAACAGTTTGTCCACATTTTTAACTTTTCAAGAGGACTTTATAGTTTGCACCTGGCTTCCTGGTACTGTTTCTTTCAAAGCATAATGATGACATAAGCAATTCTTGTAGGTCAGATTTGCTAGTAATGGGCTTTGGCTAGCTCATCTGAAAGGTGGGTAAGTGTGTCACTACATGAACTACAAATTTTATCTCACTAAATATACTATTTTTTTTTGTTCCTATTTCTCCCACATGTCAGTTCCATTTGGACTAAAAAATATATATTACTTAAGAAAAAAATGACAATTTGCTCATTTTTGACATTTTAAAGTTCCTTTTATTTAATATTTTGAATGCATCAGCAACTCTCTTCAGGCCTATAAAGTGTCCTTTCACGAACAAGTATTTAAAATAAATTGGGTGTGATCATGTGATACAATGAACTATGTATTTTTTCCCCCAAAGGTGTGATCAAATACCCAAAGAAAGCAAGTTACAGAAGGAAGGTTTTACTTTGGCTCATAATCTTGAGTGCAGTCTATCATGATGGGGCAGGCATGGCAGCAGGAGCTTGAGGCCGCTGGGCCCATTACATCCACAGCAGAGAGAGGCAGAGGCTGCTGCTCAGCTAGATTTCTCCATTTGATATACTCTGTGGCCCCAGCCTATGAGGGTGGGCCTATCTACCATAATTAACCTAATCCAGATAACACACAGACACGCCTAGAGGTCCCCCCCCCGCCCCCGGCAATTCTAAATCCAACTAAGTTGACAAACTTTATAATCACAAATTGTTATCCAGTAATTTAAGAGAATAAAACATCAACTACACAAGACCCAGGAGAACGGAAATACACAGTGGCAGTGACAGATGCAGGTGGGGGTGGAAGGGCGTGGCCCAGGAGCTGAAAAATCTATAATGGACCACAAAGAAGCATCTTTGCTAGGTGTGCGCAGAAATGGCATCAGCAAATACTACTACCCTACTTTTTGAGAAAGCAGTTTAAGTTTCCTCAAGCAGTTTCTGAAATCAAAATTGATTGCCAATTAACTCTTCATGATTTAAAATTTCTCTAATTATTGTCTTGAAAAATATATTACTATAATCATTCTTCTTCTCTAAATGTCTTTATGCTTATTTGAGTTCTATTCAATAATGTCATAAAATTACAAAGATAGCAATCTTATTTTTCCACATGTCAGCTCCATTTGGACTAAAAATCATTGCTTAAGGGAAAAAAAATCAAAGTTGCTCTTTTTAAAACATTCTCAAAATAATTTTAGTTTCACATTTTCTTGACTTTGCGTTCTACTTTAGGCATCATTGTGACAAGCCTGACAGAAGCAAACAGGCAGAAGAAAAAGAGAAGGATGAGAAGAGGGAGGAAGAGGGGGAGGAGCAGGAGGAGGAGGAGAAGGAGGAGGAGGAAGAGAAGGAGGAAGAGGAGGGGAGAAAAAGGAAGAGGAGGGGAGAAGGAGGAAGAGGAGAAAGGGGAGGAGGAGGAAGAAGAGAAAGAAGAGGAGAAAGGGGAGGAGAAGAAAGAGGAGAAAGAAGAGGAGAAAGAAGAGGAGAAAGAAGAGGAGAAAGGGGAGGAGGAGGAAGAGGAGAAAGAAGAGGAGAAAGGGGAGGACGAGGAAGAGGGGAAGAGGAGAAAGGGGAGGAGGAGGAAGAGGAGAAAGAAGAGGAGGGGGAAGAGGGGGGGAAAGGAAGAGGAGGGGAAAGAGGAGGAAGAAGGGGAGGAGGAGAAAAAGGAAGAGGAGGGGGAGAAGGAGTGGGAGAAAGAGGAAGAGGACAGAGAAGAGGAAGGGGAGGAAGAGGACTTACATAATCCGTTCTTCTTCTTTTTTTTAAATCTATTCAGCACCCAAAGACGTTAGCTGTGGAGGGCTTTGCCATTGTTCTCTCACAGTTGCTGGGAATTAACCTGGGGCTGACCTATGATGACATCTACAATTGCTTCTGTCCAGGAAGCACATGCATAATGAATCCTTCAGCAATGTAAGGTTTTTTTCCAAATCTGACCTTTAGAGACACCTAGGAAATATTTGTAGTATGTGTGATGTGCATTTTGTCACAGTACAGCTCGACTAGGAAGCGCTTGAGTGAATGCATAAGCAATTATTTAAAGCACATGGAAGAGAATGAGTTCGGAGTGTTCCAGGAAACATGCTCACAGTTGTTAACAGTTAGCAGTGAGTACGCGACTAGTACACGGAGTGAAGTGGATGTGAATGGGTTCATTTGTCAGCACTGTTGGCAAGTTTCTAGGGAAGGGTGAGTGATGCTGAAATATCAGAGTCCTTGGAGGCTCAACAGACCTGTAAATAAGGAGATTTGGCTGTGTACATTGGGGTGGAGGGAGGGAAAGGGTTTCAAAAAACTCACAAACTACTGAGACTATAAGGAAAATACTGTAGGCATGGGGAAACAAGGTAAGGAGCAGCAATGAGCCGAAGATTCAGGGAAAGATAAGGAGATGGGATGAAGGTGTGGGCAGGGCGTGAGGTGATTTATGTTCAGGTGTGAGGTAGAACCTGAGGTGTTGGTTTGTGTTTGCAGAGTGGGAGATTTTACAATAAATTCAATAATGCACAATCTATTCAGCATGGGTAAGTTAGATGTGCCCAGCAATGTGAACAGGCTGTGCATCCAAGCACAATCCCTTGAGTCATCTTGGGAGATGGGTGGTCTCATAATAATCCATGGAAGTTTACTAACATTGAGAAGTAAGGACACTGAAGAATCACTCACGTGCTCCTGGCTATCACAAATCACTACTAAATATTGAAATATCCAGGACAGTTTTATCTGTTGTGATCCGGCTTATGATTAGTTGTCAGTTAGGCCTGTCAAACATGCAGTTCTAAAACCCATACAGGCTGGATCTCAAGGACAGGTGCTCTAGAATGTACAGACCCTCAGTTGATGGGAGAGGCTTAAAATTTTGTGCAGATAATTTTGAAAGATGTCACAAGGTAAAAAGAGGAGCTTAGAGTGGAGGCTTCCATCAGCCGAGAGGAAGGGGTTGCAGCAGGGCGTGCAATCTTGCCAAGGGAGGGGTGTGTATATATAAGGAATGGAGGGGAGGGTAAAAGCCACATGTGCAAAATCATCAAACCAGAAGCACTGGTTTCTGTCTCCTCAAAGTCTTCCATGTACTAGGGAGGACAACAAAAAACTAGAAAAATCTAGGGAGGGTGGGATGCAAAAACCAAGAATATGAAATGCACCGGTTAAAGCATACCAGCAGTGTAAGGCTGCTCAGTAGTAACACAATGTTACAAAGCAAACAGTTACAAGCAGTCACTGGGGACTCTTAAAAGAGAAGCCTGGGGAGATGATGCAGTGGGTAAGACTGCCTACTACTGTGCCAGCATGAGGACCGGGTTTCAAATCCCTAGAACCCCTGTAAAAATGTAGAGCATGGCCATGTCTATCTGTTACCCCAATTTGGTGACAGAGATAAGCAGATGCCCAAAATTGACTGGCTAAGTAGCCACACTGGAAAGATGCCCTTCGAGTTTCCTGAGAGACCCTGTTGGAGCAATGAGGTGGGAACCATTGGAGGAAGAGACAGGAAGGCTTCCTCTGGCTTCCACATGTGTGTACACAGGCACATACAGCAGTACATACATGTATACAACACATACACACTGCTTACATGTCTGCCTCCCTTAATGTTGGCTGTGCAAGGGATGAGAGGCAGCTGGCTGGTGAGGTCAAAGGTGCTGGAAACATGTCTTCATCTAATTGTGTGGCTTTGGGCATTCTAAAGAAATCTAACAACAAGATCCCAAATCACCTGTATGAGCTATAAACACTCTTGTCTTTCGAAAACAGTAATGGTTGATTTCAGGGCCAAAGGTGAGAAAATAAAAATGAGCCTCAGAAAGTTCTGGGCTCACCAGAGGGCCATAAAAGCTACTGTCCACTTGCTGAATCTGGGCAATGCCACACCAGCATCCTGAGAAATTCTGAAAATTCTTCCTTCAACTGCAAACAACACTAGCAATACTAGTAATAAATTGCATGCCATCAAAGGAAGAAATCGATTTCATGCTAATGCCATCATGTCAACAAATACAATGAAAGTTAAAAATTACAGCCATAAATGGGATATTTACATTAAAATAAGTTTCTCCCTAAACATTTATAAACCAAAGAGGGAAATGTACGCAGTTGAATGAATGCCTTTGCCAGTGTGGCTTTTTTTTTTCACAAATGAATTCATCTAGTTGATGGTACCAACTTTTAGGTCATGGTGAAATGAACAGAGTGGCCTGTCTGTGCTCACATCACCCAGATGCTGGATCTACTCACAGTTTTCTGTGTCTCAGAAGAAAGGGTCATTGGACAAAACAACTGTAGTATAATTAATAGAGCTGTCCAAGATCACAAAAGCTTAACAAAACCAAGACAACCAAAGGCCAGTGCTTTAGTCTTTCCAGAAACCCATAGTGAGCTTACACCAAGGTCATGTCTATGTAGGACACCTAGGATAAAGTATGTCAGGACAAAGTGCCACCATCTTACTGTTTTCTTGTTACAAGATTGTATTCTTATACAAGCACATGCATTGTGTAGAGGTCAGGGGATAGCTTTTGGGAGTCATTTCTGTCTACATCATATGGGTAGGACAGGCACTCTTACCTGCTAAGCATTCTTGCTAGCCCATGGTTATTATTTTTAACAAGGAAAATTGATTCTCAGATTATATTTGCATCACTGAGAAAAGTTTGAGGTACTCACAAAATTCAACCCAAACTCACTGAACTCTCTGCTCTTAAATGTATAGAAATATTGGTAATGGGGTTGGTAACATGAAGACTTTGGAGGCTGGGGCATGAGAGTCAGTTGAGGCTAGGAGACTGTAAGACCCCCAGGAAGGGAGGACCTCACCCAAGCCTCAGGAATTCATGGCCACCCAATAACTCACAAGACACCAATCTGGATGTAATCAGCAAGAGGTATATTTTGATCAGCATGCTGAGGCCAAGACCCATAACCCACACAGGGGCAGTGGGGTCTGACCCTGGGCTTTGGAGGCAGAGAAAATTTAAAGGCAAAAACCACAAGGCAAAAACCACAACCCAGGGGGAAAAACCACAACCCAGGGGGAAAAACCACAACCCAGGGGGAGTGAAGGGAGGGGTATTAGAGAGTACTTGTGGAAAGTCCCAGCCCATTATTCAGTTTGTGACGGTACAAGGAATAATCATGGAGAACATTTTGTATAGGCTATTCTCAAGAGCCTATTCGTACTCAACCATCTATTTATCTTGTGGTCAGCCAAGTTCCTGAAACACAGAGCTCATGACCAAGTTGACCTGCACTCTTGGTTCTGCTTAGGCTGTTATGAATTTTTGAAAATTTTTAACCCTTTTGAGATCAGCTTGGGTAATAGAGAAGATAACTCTTAAAGAAGGACATGAACACACACACACACACACACAAAAGGAAAAATAAAAATGTAATATTAAAATATTTAATAAATAAATATTTTTATGGAAAAATAAAAGGAATCAAAGGTTGTTTGCTTTCCTTGGCGATGAAAGTATTATATACTTTCATCACCAATGATAGAATCATGATTGACAATTTCCATTTTTCTCCTTACATGTTCTTATTAGTCATGTAGTCTTAGAGTAATAATTATGTTGAAACTAATGCAGAGCCTTTATGCTCCTGAAGCTGAGGTATCTCCCACTCCAATATTCTCTATTTTCTGTATAGTGATTCTAAGAAATAGCAATAGAAATGAATGTACTGCTTTGGTTATGACCTGCATTAACCTAGTGGTAACCCCCCTCTCTCCTTCTTGGCTCTTCTTTAAGGTGAGTATTTAAAGATTCATATGCTTTGTTAAAGAATATGTTTGGGTAGCAGTTGCATTTTCATTTATCTGAAGAATATTAATTTATTTTCAGACGTTCCCAAGGCATAAAGGTTTTTAGCAGTTGCAGCGTGGATGAATTCAAGCAATTGGCTTCACAGCCTGAACTAGACTGCCTTTGGAATACACCAGAGACAGAATTTGTTGCCCTGCCCCAAACTGGGTCAGTTTGTGGTAACCGCATCTTGGAGCCGCCAGAGCAATGTGACTGTGGCACAATAGAGGTTAGCCAGAAACTTTTACAGCTATCCAACATGTGTTCTATGTACACTTATCCCTATGGTCTTGTAGATTTATATATAATAGAAAGGGGGAGCATCATTTCTTAAAGATGATGGGCTTTTGTATTATCTAAGGAAAAAAGCTGGGTATGGTAATGCATTTGCCTAAAAATCTAAGCATCCAGGCAAGAGAATAGAGAATTTCAGAATTCTGAATTGGGAAGACTGTCTCAAAACAATGACAAAATGTTGTTTGTAACTGACCTTATGAGTGAAGTTGTTAGTTTTTGTTTCAAGGAGTTTCAGAAATGTACTAGTATCTGAAGTTTATCTTAAAGAAGTTTCATAACATACAGGATGATGAGGGTTTGTGGCACATAGTAACTGAGTATTTTTGAATTTAAAAATTTTAAACTATGGGTAAAGATAAATTGTATTACCATTAATAGCCAGACCACAAACACCAGTGGCATTCCCAACTGGAATGCCTACATTGGTTCATGAAATGTCATTTATACTAACTTATTTTCACAAGCTGGATTATTCCTAACATTCTCCATTTGTTCATCTTTATCCTCAATAGCATACATGACATGGCTGGCGCGTGGGTCCCCAGTGATTCCTTTCCTTCCTTCTCATTCCATTCCATCAGAGCCACAAATAGAACCCCAAATGCTTCCCATTTAATACTTTCTATAATGCTACCAACCTCCTATTGATTATTTTTATATATCTTGGTAAGGATATATTGATATATCTTTACAATATGTCTTGGTGATGATGAACGGAATGTCTGCCTTTTCTTCTGTGAAAACACTCCATTTCCATTGTCTCTCTGCTTGTTGGTGTGGATATCTTTGATTACTAGCTTTGAAGACCATTAGTCGTCTTTTGTGATGAGACCCAGTGACGTTTTGTTTGAATATTTTCTTTTTAAAATTTGTACTTGACTCTTGAAATATTTTTTTATGTTTCTTAGAAGAACTTTACATACATTAAATTTGGTCAGAGATTATTTGGGAAAAGAGCAGCCAGTGAGTCAGGTTCTGAGCTATCAGAGTTTTGGAGAATGCTACCCATCCATGCAAGCAAGCAACCTTACAGAGAAGATAGGCGTGAGGCTCAGAAGCCACTGGAGCTGACACCCATACCCAGTGTCCAACATTGACACAATCTCATCTGCTGCCAACTTGTGAATGGCCAAAGTGTATTTCTCTGTCACAAAAATAGACTCAAATTAGGCTTCTGTTGTTTGTTGGTTTAACAGAATAAAAAAAGTTGCAGCTTATTGTGGAGAAACTGAGTGCAAACCTGGAAGGCAACATAAGTCAAATCAGATAACTTAAGCTACCCACAACCTGTGGTTTACCTCTCAGTTTTGAAGACTGACCAAAGTCTTTGGCATTGAAACTAATTGCTGTCACCTTTAAATGGACTTGTTCAACATCTTTATGGAATGAACCCCCTTGAAACATCTGATCATATTAATACTCTATGGAGCATAATTGACATTTACAGGAGAACATGTTAGAGAACTGAGAGATTCAGTACAACCAGAGATTTATTTTTTTCTTTTGAGCTAGGTTCTCACTATGTCTTTGGCTGTTCTGGAACTCAACTCTGTCAACTAGACTGGCCTCAAAGTCATAGAGATCTGCCTGCCTCTGCTTTGGCAGTACTAGGATTAAAGGTGTTCAGGTCAGTTCCAACTCATGGGTCGCTGGGCTCTGTTTCTGAAGTACATGGTAGTATCTCGAACAATAGGGGCTTACCTTCCACCTCCAGGAGGCAACCAAGAACAGCAGCAATAAGCTGTATGCCTTAGGAGTTTCTTGGACAGTCCTGGTCAATAACTCAAAAGCAAGTCTCTCGTGTCTGGTACTGGGGTTTTTGGTAGGTGGTCTTTTAGTTCTTTGAGAGAGCACTGTCAGCCTAGCTGAGAAAAGTTCATTAAATCTATATATGTATATTTATACACAGAATTATGTTTATTAAGGTGGGATTTTGTTTTTTAGATAAATAGTTGCTAGGATGATTAGTTGTGGATTCTGCAGACTTCCTTATGGTTATCTTACCTTCTCCCCTCCTGTATTCACGTCCTTTCCCTTTCCTGTTTTCCTTATTAGGTCACTAGCACTTTGCCGTCCCATGCTCTATTGCTCCCCAACCCCCCTGTCCTGTCCACAGCCCCATTTTACTTACCTGGTTTCTGCTGTTACCCCAGGTTCTCTATTTGCACTTGAAGATTTGAAGAACCTGTGATGTCTATCTCTCTGGGTCTAAATTAGCTCACAATCAATCACACCACAGAGTTGTTGAGGCCAGTCCCAATGGCTCCAAAGGCCGCATCTAGAAAACTCTCCCATGCCTAAGGCTGAGGGAGGAGCATCATGGAAGGGAGGCGGGACAGACAGAGTCAGAAGATTGGGGAGTCTGCTGTGAAACTGTGTCTCCTAATAATATCAGGAGTTGTATATGTAAAGTCTCACCAACATGACTGCCTAAACACTTGCTGATCAAGGAAGACACCAATGAACGTGTTAAAGTGAAAGGGGGAAAAGACCATGAGGCCTCAGCCCTACCCAGAGACCTACATATAACTAAGGAACACTGAGGATGGGAGAAAATGGTATTCCCCAGGGAAGCACAGCAATGGATGATCCAACACCAATGTCCAGCCTTGAAGACATATGTGCAAGAAATACCAAGTGGACTTGAGCATGTCATATGTGTGTATGTATATATGTGTATATATACACATATATATAAGAAATACCACATAGACTTGAGCATGTCATATGTGTATATGTATATATGTGTATATATACATATATACAACATGTATATACACATACATATATATGCATATGTATACTTAAAAATAATATATAAGATATAAAATATATATTATATATTATATTATAAAAATTATTATATATTATATTATATTAAGTATACATATGCATATATATGTATGTATATATACATACATGCATGTAATAACAATTTAAAAAGAGAACATGAAGCTGAAAGAGGTCTAGAAGAGTTATATGGGAATGCTAGGAAGGAGGAAGGGGAAAGGAGAAATGTAATTATATTATAATCTCAGGATTAATATCTTTATCTTTCAAAACATTATTTGGGGATTTATATTATTGTCATATTTTTCATTATTAAAAAATTCAAATTTAAATATATTTTGATCATATTCTCAGCCCCTTCCCACCCCCAGATCAGTGGTTCTCAATCTTTCTAATGCTGCAACCCTTTAATACAGTTAGTGCCTCATGTTGTGGTGAGCGCCAACCATAAAATTATTTGCATAATTATTTCATAATTATAATTTTGCTACTGTTATGGATCATAATGTAAAACATCTATTTTCTGATGGTCTTGGGTGACCCTGTGAAAGGGTCCTTTGAACCCCAAAAGGGCTGTGACTCCCAGGTTGAGAACTTCTGGTTCAGATCCCCTCTCTATTTCACCGTACCCAACTTTATTTGTTTGTTTTCTTTTTTTTTTTTTTCTTTTTTTTTTTTTTTTGGCCTGGAAACAGTTCTTGTGTTTAGCACTGTAATTTAAGCAATGCTGAAAACTTTTGTACCAGGATGACTTATTTTAAAACTGCTGGTTGATTAAATATACATATAGACATAGATATAAAAATCACTAAGTCAACATTTGCTGTTTTCAATGTGAAAACGATAAAATGTAATTCGGAATAATTGTGCATTTGCCATAGGGTCCTTGTTAAAGGTATCATAAAAATAATAATTTTGTAATAGAAAACTCTTTTATTTTAGTATTGCCCTCAAGTTCAGAAGTTTGGAGCAAATGTACTGAGAAAGCAGTTTGGGATCTACTCCCACCAGGGATCTGGAAGCCTTAAATTTAGTGATCCCCAACAGCAGGCCCAGAAAACCCAACCATGTGCTAGTCTTGTACTGTTAACACACAGGGCCCCACAAGACATCAAATGGAATCAAAGGTCGATGAGGCCCACCAGGGTCCCCATCTCATCTCATTGGTGGTAGATGCTGGGCCCAGACAACTCCTCACATAGAGCTCTGGGGCACAAGATGCTGGGCTCTGCCTTTCCTTGGGCTACCAAACCAGCAACTGGGGAAGGAGTAGGGCCTGGGTGGAGACCACTGAGCACCAAGGCTAAGGTGACCCAGGAGCTGACCTTCCACTTGGCTAGAGGCAGGCCAAGGAAAGATGGCATTTTAGTGATACAGAAGTTAGCTGTGCAGGAAGGAAAGTGCATTTAAGATTGCTCAGAAACAGATGGTGACCACAATGCCACTGAGAGTAAGGAGGGTGGGAGGTGGACAGCTCCCTCTGCCTGCCTGCAGGTTGGCCATGCTCCTTGGATCCTGTAGGTTAACATTCATGCTTTCTGATGAAGTCTGCTCATGAAGAAACAGGAACACACCTCTCCTGGTTCTGGCAGGTACATAATTTCCTCGGCAAAGCTCTTTGTTGCCAAGTTCAGTTTTATTTGGCCACTGTTCTGAACCATTGTCACCGGAACTCGTAGATGGGTGCACTGTGTTCAGGAACATGGGTCAGGTTGAGGGACTGATACCATTCTGAACTCCGATGGTAGTAGTAGCCCTCTATGGAGGCTGCTGACTTCTGAAAGCAGATGTAGTAGAAGCCAGCAAAGGAAGCACCGCTGATGTCTTTGATTGTGTGATCCGGGACTAGGAACTGCTCCTTCCACCTCATGAAGACATAATCCCCATTTTTCAGTTCTTCATAATCAAAGTCATCTGAATTAAATGATTTTGCATACTGATAAAAAGCCAGAAAGTTGCCCCAGTGTTTCCGATCCACGTCTTCATCTGCGTCCCACTTCCGAGTTAAGAAAGGGTGTTTTTTGCTTATTATTTCTCCTTCAAAGAAGGTTGTAAGGGTCGGATATTCCTCTGTAAGGCCTTTAATCTTCAGGTACCCACAAAGGTAAGAGTTCCCAGTGTCCACGTGCTGCAGCACCACCTCTACGTCGTACGAGTTCCCCTTGCTCTTCTGGTGGCCACGGAACTTGGAGCCGCTGTAGAGCAAGCTGGTGGCCACGCCGGGCTGCTGGGTGTTGATGGGCGGCGGCGGGATGAGTGAGGCCGCGGATGTGGCTGAGGCACCCGCCGGCGGGGGACACTCGGTGCAGACCGGCATCGCGGGGTCCCCCGGAGCCAGGGCTGGGGGAGGGGGAAGGAACCGCCGTCGCCGCGCGGGATCCAAAGCTGCGGGGAGGGCGGACCCGGGCGCGCACGCGCGGGGGAGGGGCTGGGGCACCACCCGCCCGCTGCCGGCAGACCGAGCGCTCGTGTCGCCACCTGGACCCCGAGACCTGCAAAGAGGGCCTCCCTGTCCTGAGCTGGGGCCCCCTTCCCACTTGTCCTCACGGGCGCGCGCACACACACACACACACACACACACACACACACACGCGCACACACACACACTCACTCATACACACATACACACGCGCTCACACACTCACACACACACCCGTACCCAACTTTAGAAAGAAATAAAAACCCAGTACAACAACAAAACCTCCACAAACCAAGAAAACAAAAGCACATGCAAAAAGAAAAAAAAACAGTTAGAAAGATAAATATTTAAAAGATAGTTTGATAGTATATCCAAATGGCAAAATGGCAGTCATAAGTTCTTTCTTAGGGCCTATGACATGCCCAGCCATGAGTTCTTGGCTCCAATTACAGTACCAGATATAGCCTCAATTAGGAAGTAGCTGGTTACCCCTGTACCATTTGTGGCACTGTGTATTTCTTACCAGGCCAAATGTTGTTTTAGCTTCTGAGTTTCACAGGTAAGACTGCTGATGACTCCTTAGCACCCAAACAGAGCCTTCCCATACTATGAAAGCTGGCCAGTAAGGAGGACACTTCTAGGTCAATACTAGCTTGATGTCTCCATGGCTTCTGACCAAAGTAGGTGATGTCTTCAGGAACAGGGTCATTCCATCAGGTTCTATTGGATAATTCAGACCAATGGCAATGACCTATGTTTTGGGGGAATGCTATAAGAACCATTGACCAATAACCAATAACTCAAAGGGAGTTATTCCACACCTGACACCTGAACTTCTTGTTTGATAGCCTGAGGCATACGGGAGAGGCATTAGCCTTCTGTACAGTTTAACTCCACTTAAACTTCTATGTGTACATTAGAAAACTTCTAAAGTAGCATATTTCAAAATAATTAGTTGCTATTATAGTACCAGCCTTCCTGTGTAGGAAGTGTTCCACAAGGTAAGAGAACATGTATTAAAGATAATTTAGTGATATCAATCTACAGGTATTAGAATTATCCAGTAAATTTGGGGAAAGTAGTGCAGGAATTGTTTTCTGTCCTTCGGGATAATGGTTTAGCATATCAAGCATCAACTGTGAACTTCTTCAGCAATTCGATGACAACCATACTATCGTTTATCACCATGTAATGCACTGCAACTTTTAATCAATGAAAGCTTTCAGAGTCAGGTTATCTTTTTTTCCTGTTGGATATCCAGTTATTTTAGGGCCATTTGTTGGAAAGACTATCCTTTCCAAATTAACGTACCCTGGCTCCTTTAGGAAGAAGCAATAAATCATGTGCTTTATAATTTTAATTTATAGTCTGCAATAGTATGCCTTTGGATGTTAATTGCATCTATGCCCTTTTCTTATTCCTGTATGAAGTTTTTGTCTCTTATGGCCCTAAGTAACCCAAGCAAGCACTACAGTTGGTTGAGAAATGAGAGGTGAGAAAGAGTGTATTTAGGGAAAAGGCAAGGCAGGGACGGAAACAGTGGGACCAGGGAGCTTGAGCACTGCCGGATGTCTCTCTCCCCACTGGCAGGTCCCAATTGTCAAGTTCCTGTTCCTAGGGTGTTTCTAGTAGGGAGATAGTAATTTGTAAAAGTTTCACAAAGGAGGTGTTTGGGGGTAAAACGGTTTGATTTGATCAGTTTGAATGTAAAGGTTGTAAAAATGGTTGTAGCCATGTGGCTTATTTAAAGAAATTGGGGGAAAAAAAAAAGAAGAAGAAAAAAAAGAAGATGAAAACACACAGGAGGCTAGACTTAGCCAGGACTGGGGAAATGTCACTATCCCACTGGCAGGGCTACACACACACACACACACACACACACACACACACACTCTTATCTAACTGAGTGTGGAGTGAAAGCTCACCACTAACACTAGTGTGTGGTGCTTTATGCAGTGATATGGGCCACAGTGTTGACAGGTAGTAGAAACTGTTTGCTCAACTATAGCTTTCTGAAGCCACATTTTTATTTTTTATTTTTTAGTATGATCTGTTGTTGGCAGGATTGTGGCTATTAGGGGATGTTTGGAAACTAATGAAGATTGAGCAGCCCACAACTGTACTTTGAAAAGAGGTTTAAAAAAAATCACATATGATTTCTAATGCCTACGTTTACCTTGATTATATTTTCTTCTCTAGACCTGTTCTCATAAAAAATGCTGTAAACCTGAAGATTGTACTCTGATTAGGTCTGCTGACTGTGGTACAGGGCCATGCTGTGACAAAAGAACGTGTAAGGTAAGTCTGGAACACAGAAGTACCTTTCAGGAGTCTGTAACATGACATTCTTGATCCGCTATCTCCCGAATAATGACACGAAGACTTTATAATAATTATGAATGCTTAAGGCATTTGCTTAGGCTTGTTCTCAACTAAGTTGTATAATTTAAATTAACCTATTTTAATCTGTGTTCTGCCACATGGCTTGCGATGTCCCCGCTGGAGAATCTCTTGCCTCTGATTCTTTCCCAGAGTTCCGATCTCTGCAGATGTCCCACCTATCTTCTCCTGACCGGTTATTGGCCATTGAGTTCTTTGTTAAACCAATCCAGAAGATGACTTAGGCGGATGAAGAAGGACAGAGACACAGCTTCACACAGCATACAAAAAAAAAAAAAAAAAGATTATCTCGACAGGAGTCTTTGGTGTACTTCTCTAGCTTCTGGAAGAGTCTTTTAAATGTTTTAATTTGAATTCTCTTTGGAGTGCTTTCTTTTGGTCTAAGTCTTAAAAGTTAGAAGATGGCCATTTGGAGATGTTTGTTTGTTTGGAGAACATTTTTCTCCATGGGGTAGATATTGAGGACATTTTCTAATTTCCACTCTGTCCTTGATTTCAGCCTGTGGGTGGGTCTCTTTCTGCCCTCCACTTTCTTTCATATGTTCCAATCTGTCCCAAACATCTCTCCAGCCGTGTTTTGCAGTGTTGTTCAAAACTGTAGCGACAGGAATTTTTCTTAGTCATGTCCGAATGTAGTTCTTTAGGATCAAATGGCATGCAATCAAATGAAAATGAACAGGGTTCATCTGATAAACAGTGATAGCAAATCTCATTCTGAAAACCAGACGAGCCAGCAGTGCGCAGCAGATCGGCATGGAAGTGCGGCTCTGGTAGGCTGTCTTCTCTTAGAATTGATGGCTAGAGCCAAAGGTTGCTTTCAAAGTGCCTGAATGGAGAGGCCTACCTAGGCAGGGCTTTCATGTCTGACAATTGTTACTTTCCCTGCTGCAGCCCCTGTCTTTGACTTTTACCGCAAAGCCAAGCAAGTCCTCCATACAGCCCATCTGTCTGTGGTGAAGATGCAGCATGCTGGGCATTAAGGAGAGTTTCATCAAGAACAATGAAACAGGTTGTCTGAACACATACTGATTTTGCCTAATATGACTGACTAGACGTCGAGCTTTGGGCACAGGTGTTGCACATTTTCTTTTCATTTTTATCTACCCCGAGTGTAGAAAACCTCATTCTTTTCTCTGTATTCTTGCAAATCTTCAAGCTCTTTTACCAGACCTTGTTCAAAGTTGAGAGATTTGATCCCAACATTCTCCTTAATGCTTTCAGTTTAGATACAACTGCAAGTACAGAGCTATGAAAGGACATCAACAGGACCAGCCGCTTTATCTACAGCAACTAGTGATGAAGAAGTTTGTAACCAATGCTGAGACACTCTTTCAGACCACTTTGAAAACAACTGGCACCATATTATAATTATGTCCCACAGAGTATAGAGATGGGAAGATAATGAATTCTCAAGATGAAATAGAATGGTGGCAATTTTTAGAAGTCTGCTGTTTTTGTTGTTTGTTTTTCTGACAGTCTCCAATAAGCTTTGTCCCTATGTTGTAAGATATCTTGCTGCTTCTTTCTGTTTTTTTCCCTAACTGACTTTAGTCTGTAGTATTATGTAATCTTTCAAAGGAGTAGAGAAATTCTCTCTTGCCTAACTTCCAGGAAGAGAACAGAGTCACCCTGACCAAAACTAGTTTGCTCTTTGTCCCTCAGATAGCTGAAAGAGGACGCCTATGTAGGAAAAGTGCAGACCAGTGTGATTTCCCAGAGTTCTGCAATGGAGTATCTGAACACTGTGTACCTGATGTAAAAGCTGCAGACCTGGAACCTTGCAACAACCATACTGCCTATTGCTATGGTGGGATTTGCCAAGACCTAGATAGGCAGTGTACAGATTTATTTGGAAAATGTAAGAGATGCATATTTTTTTGGGGGGGGGGGGAGAAGGGGGTGGTAAATTGCCATTATTTTAAAGCTATAAATTTATCCTGTAGACTTATTCTAAAATGTTGATCTACAACTACATTTGAAAATCAAAATAAAAGCAAATCAAAAAGGAAAAGAATGAAGGCCATATAGGATATAAGTCAAAGCCATTGGTAGGAGAAAGGTAGAAAATCAGAGTGTGGCTTTAGATAGAGAGAGGGAGACTTTTTCAACAATTTTCCTTAGCAGAATTTTTTTTCTGAGTAGTTTTTAAATTGATTCTTGCCCACTGCTTCTATCTATACTAGAAGATACCGACTGTCTCAGTATAAATGTAAATTATGTTTTTGCCCTTAGCATGAGAAACTTGAAATTCTTTTTTTTTCTTTCAGTCGCTAAGGGTCCTAATTATGTGTGTGCACAAGAAGTGAATCTGCAAAATGACAAATTTGGAAACTGTCATGGGCGTTGTAGTTACAGGTACATATTCATCAAGTTGTCCATTTACCATGTGTGTTGTATACAGTACAAAGAGGTGTATGTTTACCTGCAGATCAGGTGTTACGTGTTGGAATAGGTATATGTTCTCAACAGCTTACTATATTGCATTCTGCCTTAATACTTTAAATTAAGTATCAATTTAGTTATATACATATATACTGAGTTATATATTGAGTTATAACTGAACTCATGGATAAGACAGATAAGTGACAGTATATAACTTTTCTGCCTCCTATTTCCAGTTCTTTATTTTGTGGAAAAGTAGTTTGTTACTGGAACCTTGCAGAAGTCGTGAAAACACAGAAATATGATATTCAGTATACTTACTTGGGAGGCCAGGTGTGTATATCTGCACATTTAAGATTGACGGGCAGTGGAATTGCAGACGACACATATGTCCGTGATGGTACTATTTGTGGTAGTGGCCAGGTAGGTAAACATACCTTTACTTGATGTTTATGTACTGTGTTTATAATGGTTATGAATGCCTATAAGTATGAACATACAAAAATATGAGATCATCCACAATGTCTCTTGCTACACCACAATAACAAGGTATAATAGTGAATAACTATAAAGATATCATAATAATACCCATTTGCTTGCATGCTAACCAGAGTTGCCATTGGTCAAAGAAACTTTCATTCTGTTAATATTTTTCTTAGGGATTTGGTTCTTGATTCTGAAACTTGTTTTCTCACACTTGAGAATCTACCTTCCATTCTTAGTCTGTAATAATTTATATAAACTACAAACAAAAAGTTTCAAAATACATACAAAACAAAAATCACAACAAAATGTCACCAAAGTGTCAGATTGTCAGAATAATGTGAAAAATATTAAAGAGAAATTAAAGAGCCAAGTGTTTAGTCTTGCAGTAATTAACAAAGATAATTTATGATTTCTTATTAATGAAATCATATATTTTTATATTTTCATAATTCTCTAATACTCCAAAACACAATATTATTGTAAATATAATTTCCCTTCTATATGATACAATAATAAAACATAAGGTTTAGGTTTTATTTTTTTCTTTTAGATGAAAATTTCAGAAAGTCTAATAAAAGATTCAGATAGGTAATTGTAATGCCTTAAAGCAAATGTATAGGCAATTTGGCTGAGGCTTCTTTGAAAAAAAAACTGGTAAGTAACCTAAATATTCACATAAAAAGTCATCAAGAAGTCTGCAACCTTCTCCCAGCTGAACCACACACACACACACACACACACACACACACACACACACACACACAAACCACACACATACACACACTGTTTAACTATAGGCTGTACCCAATATGCATCAGAGGAACCAAAGTCTTGATCCCCTCTTTTAGGATTCTTATATTTGTGATTAGTAGGGTACAATGGAAGTAACAATAGTTGAGCTATCCTCCTTCCTGTAGGAATGGAGACTATATTGTGAATTGCCTGAGCCATTACCTTAATCTTACCTTAATAATCATTATCTATTACTCCAGGAAAAATTTGTAGTCCCTGCATAGTAGTACTGCTTCTTCCCACTATCAGGCCAAACACATTTGGATAGAGTGGTCCAAACACTCCAGTGGGCAAGGCCTGAGGTCCCATTTCTGGAGTTAATACTATGTGCGTGGCAGAACTGAGGTCCAGTCCTGCGCTTCTTGGTGTTGCTCGACTAAGTTCTGAAAGGGATTGCTGTTTGCTGGCATGGAACTGACGGCTCCATAAGCCTGTTTTGGCTTGCGTTGGTTTGGGGCCTGGAGCTGGCCCCTGTTCCTGTTTCCCTGATTATGGGAAAGGGTGTTTCCTTGTGAGTCTCTTTTGTACCTATATTCACTAGCCCAATGCCTTCCACGTTTGCAAAGTGGGCAGAGCCCAGGCTGTTTTCTGGGCTGTCTCTGGGTTAACTCATTTTCTGCCTTGCAATCTCTTGCAAACTGTCTAGACTTGCCACATTTAAAACAGGCCTTTTGGTTTCTACTAGCCAAAAAAATCTCTTACAGATTGTCCTTGTATGGCAGCCACCATAGCTAAGCCCTGTTGGTAAGAGGGACCTATGTCAGAACAGAGTCTGATATACCCCGTAAGGTCTGTCTTCTTCCTGTAGGGTCTAATGGCCACTTGGCAGACAGGATTGGCATTTTCACATGCAAGTTGTTTCACATAATCTAAACCTGTATTACCAAAAATCCTCCCTGCTGTTGTCATTAATCGATGAAAAAAAATCAGAAAATCGTTCATCAGGTCCTTGTCTGACTGCTGTTAAGGATGCACTAGGGTCCCCTTTTGCTGGGAGTTTACACCAAGCCTTCATGGCTGCATTTTGAATGTGAGCAAATAAGCCTGGGTCATATTACATCTGGTTATCACTAGAAGCAAATTGCCCTTCTTCTACTAAGGCATCAAAGGACCAATCATTGCCTGCCTGAATGTTTCTCCTAGCTGTTTCTTTACAATTCTCATGATACTCTGATTTCCAAATAAGATAGTCACCACCGCTAAGAACTGCTCTCACTAACATATTCCAATCACTAGGAGTCAGCCACTCCTCTTCGGCAGACTCTAAAATTGTAAGAGTAAAGGGAGCAGTAGCACTGTATTGTGATACTGCATTTTTAATTCTTTAATAATTTGAAAATTAAACCCTGTGTGATGTCTCCAAGCAGCCCCTTGATCATCTCTAGTCTTGGATACAGGGAAAGCCTCAGCCTTTCCCTCCTCTGGATGATCTGTGGCTAATCTTAAGCTAGGGGACAGGGGCTGCCTTTGGATTCCTGGTTGAGGAACGAAAGGAGCTGGGGGATTTTCGCAGTTTACTTCTTGAGACATCTTCCCTGTCTTTAATTTTTGTAGCTGATTAATTAAGTCCTGATACTCTTTTTTCTAACTCTATTTGTTGTTTAAGAACAGATATTTTTTTCTGTAACTCCCTTATGGGATCTATAACCACCATCTCCATTGGGGGAGCACTTGGAGGTGGAGACACACTGGGAGAGAGGCTTTGGGAAGAGGGCCATTCAGGGTTGTAATGTTTGGCTGCCTCTTCCTCTAGGTTAGCACAATCTGGCTCTGACAAATAGTCATCACCCTTTGGTTGTATTTTAGATTCTAATTTCGGATAAATATATTTCTTTTTATTTTGAACATGAAAGACAACATTCAAACAACGAAACAAAAGCAGACAATTAACACACGTGAGCAGCAAACAACAAAACAAAAACAAAGAGTTGAGTTCAGGCTGACTTATTTCTTGCCCCATTTTCATTAACATGACTTACCTTTCTGGATGTGGCAGATTCCCGAGGTGATCACCTTCATTTCACTTCTGAATTTTCAGCAGATCCTTCTTCCAGTAATGTCCTTCGCTGGGTCTCTCATTCTTGCTGCCCTACATTGGACGCCAAAAATGTTGCGGCCTGAGCTGCCTCATGATGGGCACCAAAATGTTTCTGAACGCTCTATCAGTGTTGGAACCTGCACTGCCAAAAGCCTTGGGGGCTAAATTGTTAGAGCCCACACTGCCCCAAGCTGCTCCAGTCTGTGGGTAGGGGTTCAGCAAGAGAGAGAGTGAGGACGGACATGAGGAATGGAGACCAGACAGAGTGTGATTCAATCCCGTTTATTCTTCAGTCTCTCTTCCTGTTCCAAGTCCCAAGTCTTGAGTTCCTAGTCCCTAGTTCCTAGTCCCTAGTCCCTCCAAGTTCCAAGTTACTTCTTCCAAGTGCTAAGTGCCTAATACCTAATAATCATAAGTTCTTCTGTCTGCCTCTCTGCCTTTTATATGTCTCACTTCTAAGCCACGCCTCTACATCACACCCTTAAGTCATGCCCTTAGGGCTTGTCTCTAAATCTGATCTCTAAGTCACACACCTTTAAGTCTCACACACCCAAGGGAAAATCCTGGGTATCTAAAACAAGATGTTATCAGAGTGTGCTCAGCTGTTGTAAACTGATGTAATCAAGTCTCTTGTCAGGGTATATGGCTCAAGATGGCTGAAAGGATGATAGCCGCCTTCTGTCGGCTCCCCACACCACACCACACACCCACACATGTACATATTCTCTCTCTCTCTCTCTCTCTCTCTCTCTCTCTCTCTCTCTCTCTCTCTCTCTCACACACACACACACACACACACAAGCTTTCACCTCATATGGAATAAGAAATAGTTTATTTATAGTCACTTTGAGTGACTGCAGCCCCAGGAAACTCAGATTTACCTCAGGTTCCATGATGTCCCCATGCAGAAGCAGTTTCATGGACTTACAGAGCAACAGAATAAAGTAATTAAGGGAATTTTAAAAATACATTGGTGGGTTCATCAGAGGGATTTGTAGCTATGAGGTAAAGCTGGTGATCTGCTAAGTTAATTATTTATGAGGGGCTTTATTTATTCATCACAGGATGCTAGTTCCAACACAGGGATAGACAAGTTAAAGCTAGACCAAGATAAGGTAATTAGGATCTAGGACTGTAACATCTCCATGTCTCCACATGACTGCAGCTCCAGTCAGCCAGCCAGGCTCTGCAGACACAGCTTCTTTCCAGGAGTTCTCATCCACAGATGTAATGTCAGAATTTAATGGATTTGTGTTGGCATCAGAATATTTGAAGATACCAGAGAGACCAGAACTTATGCATATATATACATGCAGTTTAAAATAAGAAGCTGATGAAACCAAGCAGGCACTCACAGTCAAACACTAGGCAGAGCTCAGGGAATCCTGTGCAAGAGGGGAAGGAAGAATTATAGGAGACAGAGGTCAAGAACACCACAAAAATCCTACAGAATCAACTCACCTGGGCCCATAGGGGCTCACAGAGACCGAGTTGCCAACCATGGAACCTGTATGGGACTGACCTAGGCCATACATATGCACATATGTTACAGTTGTATAGCTTGGTCTTCATGTGTGATTCCTGACAGTGGGGGCAGGGTCTGTCTTGGACTCTGTTATCTGCCTTCAGGAACCCTTCCTCCTGGGCTGCCTTGTCTAGCCTCAATCGGAGAGGATGCTCCTGTTCTTACTGTGACTTGAAATGCCAGGGTTGGTGGATATCTGTGGGAGATCTCCCCTTTTCTGAAGAGAAACAGAGGAGGAGCCCATGGGAGGGAGGTTTGGGGGTTCAAGGAGAGAATTGAGGAGAACTGCACTTAGGATTTAAAATAGCTAAGAAAAAATGAATTTTTAAAAATCAAAAATAAAAGTGTCCCCAAGAATACAAAGCCAGTTAAGGCTTCTAAGTGACATTCTAAGTGCAAAAACAGGCAAAATATAACTTTGAGGTATTTGTTTTTAATGAGTTGCATGTGATAAAAATTTAAGGTAAAGCAAGGAGAAGCAGTGAGCTTGCCTAACACCCCAAAGCATAAAACAAATACTGAAAATAGAGACCTTCAACCTACCGAACCCAGTGCTTCTCTTCCCATCCTTCCTCACCCGCCTATGAAAGTTTCTTCCATGCAGACTCTGAATCACTTCTGCTATGGACTTGCCTGGCTCAGATTTTACCTTTTACTTAAACTTTCTTCTTTTCAGTTTAGCTCACTAATAAAGACCATTGTGATCCCATGTAAACTACTCCTTCAGACCATCTAAGAAAAGTGAGTGGTCTTAGAGAATGGGTCAAAAGACATTCAAATGGTTTGACCTTGAGTAGAGGAATATTGACACACATGTACAGCTCCCATACCTACTGGGTATTCACCACACAGCAAATGTTACTGTTGTTCATTTGTGTTCCAAGAAGATATTGCATCCCCCTAGCCTGCTAGGTAAGCTAATACAAGTCCTGAATTCAGGGGTGATGTAAACTGATCTGTGGAAGTATTCCACAGCTCACTCCAGGTCACAGTGCTGAGCTGAGAGATGTGAGAGACAGTGTCTTTATTGGCAGGAAAAAGATGATCAGAGATCTTTGCTGTTAGCTGTGTTTGCTCCTGTCAGTTCATCATTGTGAGTGTGGATAGTACTGTTGCTTCCAGAAAAAAAACAAAACAAAACAAACAAAAGCAACAACAAAAACCCAATTGCACCTCATTTTCAAAATGCAAACTCTATGAAGAAGGCAGACACCCCCTTCTTTCTAGATGTTATGGAATATAAATTAACCCATTACACATACACTGTCCCTGTACGTACTTTTTGTAGCAAAAAGAACTCTTCAGCTAGACCTTGTATTTAAAGTTTCTGTGGTTGCTTACATTAACATTTTTAGCTTTAAATATGCCTTTTCAGGTTTGTCTCAGAGGGGAATGCTTACGTGTGCACGTCCTGAGGGGTACTAGGGAGTGCGATTACTGGGTCAAATGTCAATCACAAGGGGTATGTAACCATTTTATTCTTCATTTGATATGATTGTTTCAATTCATATCAGTAAATATTTTCCAGAATAGCCAGGTTCAGAATTATTTGGTGTGGAAATTCCCTTTAGAAAATTTCAGTTAACTAAGGAACATAGACTATGCTACTTATACAGATGTCCATGATTTGTGGGCACTATCAGGCTGCTACAGACCTGCTAAATGAGCCTTGTATGATACACCAAAGGATCGAGTGAGATGGTATCACAACGTGTGACTATTAAAGTGTAACCGTGTATTATTAAAATCATACACAGGTGCTGCCCCCACGTGTTTCTGGGAATGTAGGTGTAATATGTACATTACTTCTCATCTGACATTTCAAAAATCTGAGTTCCAATGTACTCAGCTTCGGGTTGTCTTCTGACAACCTCAGCTCCTTTCCTCTAGTGAGTGGTCCATGCTATTCTCATGGATCTACACACTGATGACCTTTCAAATGCATTTAACTGTTAGGATTTCTGAAAGAAAAAAAAGCATGCATTGTTGTACATTCAAATTACTCTTATTTTTCCCAAATTTTAAGCAAGGAAATCTAATGATTAAAACATAGTCTCTGAGAAGTTTTGTACCCACAACATGCCTGAGAGCTTGCATTTCCTCATATTCTGGAGAGGATATTTAATCTCTTCCAACATGTTGAATCCATGGTTAACGGTTATCGTTTAGTCTTACCGTTTCTGTTCTTATCTCTCCTGTCCTCCCTGCCCCTGGCATTTTGACACCCCACCACATCCAGCTATTTTAAAGTTGTGTGCTGAGTTGCAGAAGTTTGGAAATTTTCCCAACATGCGTTTGATTAAAATGTGTCTCCCATATCTTTGTTGTAGCCTGGGCTTTTTTATTGCAACTGAGTCAGAATTCACCTAGTTAAACTCAACTACTTTTCTGTGGGGCTGACTCTAGAGTCCCTCCGCTGGTCATGACCCTCCTTTTTATTCTTGCAAGCGTCTTTGTAGCCTTCTGTATGAGTGGTACTGTTTGCCTCTGGCCCCCAGCTTATTATAGAGGTGTTTCCTTTGATCTTCCATAGAAATTTTCTCTCAGCTGTTTCTATTGTTAGTATAAATTAATAATAAATTGTAATCACTATTTTATATTCTCTAACTTCATAGTTGCTATACCTTTCTAGCAACTCATTTCAATTATATCAAGAATGTTATAATGTCTATTTAGAAATATGACTGGCAAAAAGATAGGCAAGCATATTAATTGGACATTGACTTTTTTACTTTCACATTAAAACTGCTTAAACTGAATTTGATAATTTACAGATCCTAACTGTGGGTAATGAATAAGAGTATCTATGTATTTATATACCTATATTTCAGTTTTCATTTGGATTTGGTTTTAGATTTGCAATAATCGACAGAACTGTCAGTGTGAATCTGGTTTTGCTCCTCCAGAATGTGACATGACACCTTCATCTCCAGGAGGAAGCATGGATGACGGATTTTGGCTGCCCTTTGGTTAGTATCCGGAGCAGGGTCTGTATGTGTAGAAGAAGTATGTTCCATCTCCACTGTTCACTGTGGCTGTTGAAGACTTGGCATTTAAGAACTGCAACTGCAACTAAATATTTCTCTTTTGCTTAACTCTATTTAAATTTACAGGACCATGTGTAGCTATGTTAAGTCTGATCTAGAAGTGAGGCCTTTAAAAAGCTCCCTTCTTTATCATGGCCTTCAGAACATTTCTATACCCATAGCATAGTTTTCTGTGTAGACACAAGTTTCAGAAAAAACAATAACCCACTGTAGTCTGCATTTCCCAAGTGAGTTAGTTATATATGAGAATGTGCTGGTTTACAACTGAGTCGCATGTTTAAAAAATGTGTGTGTGTATGTGTATGTGTGTGTGTGTGTGTGTGTGTGTGAGAGAGAGAGAGAGAGAGAGAGAGAGAGAGAGAGAGAGGGAGAGGGAGAGGGAGAGGGAGAGAGAGAGAGAAGGTGGTTGTGGGGTGGGAGCAGGAGATATGTTTGAGGATGCCTGAGATAGTCAGAAGAAGAAATTGGATTTCTTAAAGCTGGAGTTAGAGACCTAATTTGAGTGATTCAGTGTTGGTGTTAAGAAGCAAATTAAGGTCCTATAGAACAGCAAATGCATAACCACTGAACCATCTCTCTAGTTCTGGCATGTTTAAAATTAATTGTTCTATTTAAATGTAAAAAGCACCCAAATCTTCTATACCCTCATCTCATAAATATCATGTGCCACTAAACATTTTTAAATACATTTGGTAGAAAGTTCTGAACAACCACTGCCCATTTGATTCTGTCAGTTCTGTTTTATACAATTGCAAATCTGTGACAGCATGTAGGGCCTCAAGTGTGTCAGTGTATCAATCTTATTAATTACTATAAGTGTAAATAACAAACTAGGAGCTTAGAGCAAAAGGAACTACAGCCTGGAAGGTTAAAGTAAGAAAAGTTTTTCAAGAAAGCTGTTAAAATGTGTTCCCTCAACCCTACTGAATAGAATTTTGGGTATTCTCTTAGTAGATGATATGAGAGAAAGATTTATTTTCTTAATTAAGGTAATATTTCATTGAAATAATTTATTAATAGAATTTGTGTATGTTGCTAATATCCTGTATTATAGTTTTAATATTCTAATCTATTAATAGTTATCTTAATCTGTGTGATTTTCATTTAATTTTTACCAGTTTCATTTCTGGATTTAGCAGCCCTAATCTTATTCTCACTGATTTTATTTTTCGCTAATTCTTAATAACTTAAGGCTATAGATATCCAGATAAATTTTTTTTAGAGATGCAAGACTTTAAGTACCAAAGTACACATGACTTTTGATGTATTTCATTTCTAAAAAACTGTATGTAATACTCTTTGTGTTTGTGGGGGTGTGTGTGTGCATGTGTGTGGCTGCCTGTGGCCTCGAATTAACTGGGTTCACCTGAAAGGGGGGCTGGGAATGAAAGGGGGACAAAGGGCAAGAAGAGATGAAGCCAAGACAAAGTTCTCTGATCACAGCTCAATGCTTTAATGTTCAGCTCTCAATTTAAAGGGAAAGGCCCAACCCAAACCCTTTCTGGTTTCAGCTGGAGATGGGTGGGATAATCCAATAATCCATTTTTGGTCACGGCCAGAGATATCTCAAAGCAAGCCCAGGGGCAGTTCTTCTTCTAAGTTCCATGCAGCTAAGGTGGGTAACTCCACCTAAATCCTATCAGTTGGTCTGTTATAGTAAACAAGGCCTCTCAGGCCTGCTGAAGGCTGGGAGAAGGGTACACGTGTGCGTGCACATGTCTGTGAACATTCATTCAAAGACTGGAGCAGGACCTTGGGCATTGTCCTTTGTTGGTCTCTACCTTATTTTTTGAATGGGAATGGCCACTGAACCCAGAGCTCTCTATTGTAGCCCAGCTAGCTGAGAGGGATGTACCTGTCTTTCCCTACCAATACTACCTATGCTGGTTTTTGTTTTGCCTAAATGAGATTTTTTCTCTTCCTTTTAGATGCATTTTATTTATTCTTTGATAGTTTCATACAGGTATTAAATGGTTTTGCTTTCATTCACCTAAAGTTTCCATCCAACCTTCATGCCCTTTTCTCTCCCTCCCTCCATACTTCTCTCTCTCTCTCTCTCTCTCTCTCTCTCTCTCTCTCTCTCTCTCTCTCGTAAACAACTGAATACAGGAAGCACTGACTGCTGGAATATTGACTGACCTCACACAGGTGTTGCTCAGGTAACCATGGTTACCATGGTTATGGTGAATTTGTGAGTGTCACCCTCATGCCATGCCCAGAAGCCAGCATTTCACAGCCCTCCTTCCCATCCTCTGTTCTTCCTATATTCTTCCTGACCTGTTTTCTCTGGGGGTTTGGGGCAGGAGCTTGCTATAAATGTCCCATTTAAGGCTGGGAATGCCTCAGCTCTTTATCCTGTCACTTTGATGTCACTGGGCATCCTTGGATTTTCATTTTTCTTCTTTTGTTGAATTGTCTCCCTGGGAGTTTCTCTAAAGCACTCTCATCAGACTCCATCACTATGGAATTAGTAACATGAATTTTTACACCTGGATTTTTCATGTTTCCTTCTGAGTCTGTGTTGAGACTTAGGCATCTGGATTTAGGCCACTGATTGGAAGTTTTAAAATCACCCATATTCTATCAGTTGCAATTTCTGCAGTGTTCATGTGTGGCTAGGGTGAAGCATTGTTCCTTTCTCAGGAGCTGAGCTCTGCAACCAAGCCTTCAGGGTTCCAGGTGAGATTTCTAATATAAGTCAGAGTAGAATATTAAGTGCAGTAGTAACCACAGTTGATGGTTATGCCCTCTCATAAAGATACAGTAAAAGTCAGTTAATTATAAACGATCTTCTATTCATCTCTGCCAACTTTAGGTGAATAAAGGTACAAAGATAGTATAGTATTTCCTACGGTCTGAGTTACTAAGGGTAGAATATAGAAGAAATGAGCTGAGAGTGTGCATTATTATTTAGGCAAAGAAAGAAGTGGAGGAAGGAAATTGAATAACGAGTGAGTTACTGTTAGAGTAAATGGAGTTTTAGAATTATTAAAGCCACATAAAAATATGATTAAGAAGTAAATAGAAGAGCAGGTGGAGAAAGAGAATTGTGAGTTATTAAAAAGAGAGAGTGTGTCTGGGTTGTAGGTAAGAGAAGTAGTTGGATGTAGTTGAATACCCAGAAACAGAACAATTGTAAAACAGTGGAATCATTTTAAAACTAAAACCGGTTCAATGCAAGGGTAAAGATTTTTAAAACAACAAAATGTAATAAAAATCAGATTCAGGCAACATCCTTTTCTTCTTAAGATACGTGGTTACCCCTCTGGCTTCAGAGACCAAATAGTTCTGTGCCAAAGAATGTTTGAGTGTTCGTAGAGGTTAATTCAAAATTAACTCATAGTATATAAAAGCTGAAACCAAGAAATCACAGTGGGTAATAATAATAATAATAATAATAATAATAATAATAATAATAATTGAAATCACTGTTTTGTTTCAATCATGGTTTTTGAAAAGCTAAATGGCAGTTTTGCATTTTCAGATAAAAGCACACCTTTGATTGTCAAGCGACATGGCTCTCAGTATAAAAAGGGGCTTTTGATCAGTTTCTACATTTTCCTGCCTTTCCTTGTTGTGACAGCCATTATGGTTGTTAAACGGAACATCTCAAAGGTATTTGAGCACAAAGAGGAAGCATTAAGTGGAGGGTAAGTAAATGTATTAATATTAAAAATGCACTGGGGGGGGCAGGGTGGCTGGAGAGATGGCTCAGTGGTTAAGAGCACCAACTGCTTTTCCAGAGGTTCTGAGTTCAATTCCCAGCAACCACATAGAGGCTCACAACCATCTGTAATGGGATCTGATGCCCTCTTCTTGTGTGTCTGAAGAAAGCTACATGTACATGTACTCATGTACAAAAAAATAAATAATTTTTTCTTAAAAAATGCACAGTGGGAAGTATTCGAACATAATTAAGTAATATAAATATAGCTCTGGGGAGGGGTGGTTGATTGGACAAACTGCTAAAACTACTGGGTGGAAGGTTTTCAGGATGTATCAAAGCTTATTTCCATTTTCTGACAAGAATCCCATAGTGAGAATTCTGGAAGTTTTATTTCTTAAAGAAAAAACAAACAAACATTATAAGAATATGGTTTTATTTCAATCCCAGGTGTAGGGATTGGGGGTCTGCTTCAGACTGGCAGCAGCAGCTATGATTTGCCTCATGCCCCAGTAGAGGTGTGGTTTTGCCAGCTGCAGGTAGTTTCTGTGATTGTGTGAGGATTGGAATTCTGCGATTGTATCCCCCCAGAGGATACCCCTGCAGAGGCATGGTTGGTGGTCGTTCAGAAGTATTGGTTGCTGCTGGTTAGTGGTTGTGCTCAAAGAAGAAACAAAAGGAAAGAAGTGTCTCTCTCTCTCTCTCTCTCTCTCTCTCTCTCTCTCTCTCTCTCTCTCTCTCTCTCTCTTTCTCTCTCTACCCCTCTCTCTCTCCCCTCCCTCCTGTCTTGTCTCTCCTCTCCTCCTCTCTCTCTTATCTAGTGATAGGGAGGTTAAACTGGGGATGGGAATGGGGATAAGGGGTGGGAAAAGAACCCACAAAGTAACAAAGACCAGCTTCTGCACCCTTCATGTCCTGGTGTGTCAAGGACAATTGGAGCATCTCAGTGAACCCTCAGGACCTTTCCAATGAAAATCCTACATGAGGTGTAACTAATCTAGAGCATATTGTTGATTTCTCAAGCAACCTGAGGGTCCTCACAGTACAAGTCATTTCTATGCGGGGGGTGGGGGGCAGGGTGTGGGGGGAGGTGGTCAATAGAAACAAGTTTGGGAGTAGATTTGTGATTAGAATATGTAGAAGGCAAGGAAAGTAAGAGTTCAGAACAAGGCAGAACAAGGCTGTGAGCGCTATTTATAATGTGTATGCAATTAATAATATCGCTTGTGTTTTTCTTTTTTCTTTTTTTAGAAGTTGTTTAACTTTGCCTAATTTTTAAAAAAAAAATTTATTGGATATTTTATTTATTTACATTTCAAACGTTATCCCCTTTCCTAGTTTCCCCTCCGGAAATCCCCATCCCATTCCTCCTTCCCCTGCTTCTGTGAGGGTTTTCCCCCACCAACCCACCCACTCCCACCTTCATGCTCTGGCATTCCCCTACACTGGGCCATTGAGCCTTCATAGGACCAAGGGCTTCTCCTCCCATTGATGCCTGACATGGCCATTCTCTGCTACATATGTGACTGGAGCCATGGGTCCCATGTGTCCTCTTTGGTTGGTAACCTGGGGGCTCTGGGAGATCTGGTTGGTTGATATTGTTGTTCTTCCTATGGGGTTGCAAACCCCTTCAGCTCCTTCAATCCTTTCCCTAACTCCTCCATTTGGGACCCCATGCTCAGTCCAATGATTGGTTGCAAACATCTACCTCTGTATTTTTCAGACTGTGGCAGAGACTCTCAGAAGACAGCTATATCAGGTTCCTGTCAGCAAACACTCCTTGGCATCAGCAATAGTGTCTGGGTTTCGTGTTTGTATATGGGGTGGATCCCCAGGTGGGGCAGTCTCTGGATGGCCTTTCTTCAGTCTCTGCTCCACACTTTGTCTCCATATTTCCTCCTGTGAGAATGTTGTTCCCCCTTCTAAGGACTGAAGCATCCATACTTTGGTCTTCCATCTTCTTGAGCTTCATGTGTTCTGTGAATTGTATATTAGGTATTCCAAGCTTTTGGGCTAATAACTACTCATCAGTGAGTACATACCATGTGTGTTCTGTTGTGATTGGGTTACCTCACTCAGGATGATATTTTCTAGTCCCATCCATTTGCCTAAGAATTTCATGAAGTTGTTGTTTTTAATAGCTGAGTAATACTCCATTGTGTAAATGTACCTCATTTCTGTATCCATTCTTCTGTTGAAGGACATCTGGGTTCTTTCCAGCTTCTGGCTATTATAAATAAGGCTGCTATGAACATAGTAGAGCATGTGTCCTTGTTATATGTTGGAGCATCTTTGGGGTATATATGCCCAGGTATAGCTGGGTCCTCAGGTAGTGCTATGTCCAATTTTCTGACAAACCGCCAAACTGATTTCCAGAGTGGTTGTACCAGCTTGTAATCCCACCAACAATGGAAGAATGTTCCTCTTTCTCCATATCCTCGCCAGCATCTGCTGTCACCTGAGTTTTGATCTTAGCCATTCTGACTGGTGGGAGGTAGATTCTCAGGGTTGTTTTGATTTGCATTTCCCTAATGACTAAGGATGTTGAACATTTCCTTAGGTGCTTCTCAGATATTAGAGTTTCCTCAGATGAGAATTCTTTTTTTTTTTTTTTAGCTCTGTACCCCATTTTTAATAGGGTTATTGGTTGTCTGGAGTCTAACTTCTTGAGTTCTTTGTATATATTGGATGTTAGCCCTCTATCAGATGTAGGACTGGTAAAGATCTTTTCCAATCTGTTGGTTGCTGTTTTGTCCTATTGACAGTGTCCTTTGCCTTACAGAAGCTTTGCAAGTTTATGAGGTCCCATTTGTCTATTGTTGATCTTAGAGCATAAGCCATTGATGTTCTGTTCAGGAAATTTTCCCCTGTGTCCATGTGTTGGAGGCTCTTCCCCATTTTCTCTTCTACTAGTTTCAGTGTATCTGGTTTTACATGAAGGTCCTTTATCCACTTGGACTTGAGCTTTGTACAAGGAGATAAGAATGGATCAATTTGTATTCTTCTACATGCTGACTGCCAGTTGAACCAGTTGAACCAGCACCATTTGTTGAAAATGCTGTCTTTTTTTCCACTGGATGGTTTTAGTTCCTTTGTCAAAGATCAAGTGACCATAGGTGTGTGGGTTCATTTCTAGGTCTTCAATTCTATTCCATTGATCTACCTGCCTGTCTCTGTACCAATACCATGCAGTTGCTTGAGGTCAGGGATGGTGAGGCCCCAGAAGCTCTTTTATTGTTGAGAATAGTTTTTGCTATCCTGGGTTTTTTCGTTATTTCAAATGAATTTGAAAATTGCTTTTTTTTGTTTAACTCTATGAAGAATTGAGTTGGAATTCTGTTGGGGATTGCATTGAATCTGCAGATTGCTTTCGAGCCATTTTTACTATATTAATCCTGCCAATCCATGAGCATGGGAGATCTTTCCACCTTCTGAAGTCTTTTTTGATTTCTTTCTTCAGAGACTTGAAGTTCTTGTAATACAGATCTTTCACTTGCTTGGTTAGATTCATACCAAGGTATTTTATATTATTTGTGACCATGCTGAGGGGGGTCGTTTCCCTAATTTCTTTCTCAGCCTGTTTATCCTTTGAGTAGAGAAAGGCTACTGATTTGCTTGAGTTAATTTTATATCCAGCCACTTTGCTGAAGTTGTTTATCAGGTTTGGGAGTTCTCTGATAGAATTTTAGGGTCATCTAAGTACTGTCATATCATCTGTAAATAGTGATATTTTGACTTCTTCCTTTCCTATTTGTATCCCTTTGACCTCCTTCTGCTCTCTAATCGCTCTGGCTAGGACTTTGAGTACTATCTGTACTGCAGTTAAGGTGTTGAACAGTTTTTGTTTCAGCCCTAACAGTGGTGCAAGCCATGCTTTGTTTAGTGGGGACTCAGGGAAAGTAGAATTCTGAAGCATAGGTAAACAAGGAGTCTGTAGTTCCTTATTTGCTGCCCCCCACCCCTGGGGGGAGAATTTGACCTAAAAGGTTGTGGCCATGAATAGGCACTTGGTAATCTGTTAGAATTTGAAAACAGATGGGAAGATTGACCAATATGCTGGTTAAGAGTACAATGATGCCGAATTTCCAGTGCCATCTCTAGTTCTCAGAAGAGGCAATGGTTATCAAGGGGGTGGCAGCCACTAGTTAAATTCAGGGCAGCAATGCTCCTGATGATTTGTGTAGGCTATAAAATAATCAGAGTGTTTTAGAGTCATTAGATTAAATGATAAAGGGCATAAATAACCCTGTACTGTTTGGATATTTGGGGAAAATCTGGACAGGTAGCAGAAATTTTGACTTTTGGGAGATCTGTCACACTAAGGAATCATGGTTTAAAAAAAATTATAAAACATGTCAAATCAGCAAGTATACATGGTTTCAGGCCAGCAAATTGAAACAGAGCTGAGGCATGCAAGTGTGGCCCTCAACACTCCATGAATGGCAACTGCTGTGGACTCTCTTAACCAGCATATTGGTCAATCTTCCCATCTGTTTTCAAATTCTAACAGATTACCAAGTGCCTATTCATGGCCACAACCTTTTAGGTCAAATTCTCCCCCCAGGGGTGGGGGGCAGCAAATAAGTATGCAAAATCACTTAAAAGTTACCTGCCCTCTATTCAGATTAATGATGCCTCGTTAGCTGTTCAAACAAGAAGCTGCCACATGCGTCCCAGGAAGATCTTGACCACTATAATGGCAACTAGTGTGTTGCCTCAGTGTCTTATAAGTAATCAAGAGGCTCTGTTGTCCCACTAATGTTGGTAAATGTAGCTGAAGGATCTTATTAGAAGCATCATTAATAAAGGTAATATAAGTAATTATTCATTCTTACTTGACAGAAGCAAAACTGGAGAGGGTTAAGACATTGAAGATGCATATGTATGTGTTGCGGCCGAGCTATCAATGTTGGAACCCACACTGCCAAAAGCCTTGGGAGCTAAGTGTTAGAGCCAGCACTGCCCCAAGCTGCTCCTGTCCTCGGGTCGGGGTTCAGCAAGAGAGAGAGTGAGGACGGACGTGAAGACCAGACAGAGTGTGATTCAATCCCGTTTATTCTCCAGTCTCTTTTTTTCTCCAAGTCCCAAGTCTTGAGTTCCTAGTCTCTAGTTCCTAGTCCCTAGTGCCTCCAAGTTTCAAGTTACTTCTTCCAAGTGCTAAGACTCAAGTGCCTACTCCTAATAATAATAATTTTTTCTGTCTGCCTCTCTGCCTTTTATGTCTCACTTCTAAGCCACGCCTCTAAGTCATGCCTTTAAGTCATGCTCTTAGGTCTTGTCTCTAAATCTGATCTCTAAGTCATGCCCTTAAGTCACACACCTTTAAGTCTCACACACCCAAGAAAAATCCTGGGTATCTAAAACAAGATGTTATCAGAGTGTGCTCAGCTGTTGTAGGCTATTGTAATCAAGTTTTTTGTCAGGGTATATGGCTCAAGATGGCTGCAAGGATGATAGCCATCTTCTGTCTGCTCCCCACAAGTGTGTATAAATATTAACAACTGCCTTGATAGACATTTTAATATCTCATCTTAATTTCCATGTAGACAAGATAGAGGGGGAAATTGAACTGTTTCTTTTGAAATCCAAAAACATAACTAAAACTCAGAAAGGCACTTTGTCTTTGAATGTTAGATAGAATTTGGAAAGACCAAACACTGAAATGCTTGACCATTGGCTATCACTGCAAAGAAGGTATTGATTGATACATAGCAATTGATCATTTAGCATAAATCTGACTTTTGACATTTTTTTGTAATTTTCCTTCTTTTTCTTTTCTCAACTTTTTATTGGTTCTTTGTGAATTTCCCATTATGCACTCCGATTCCACTTCTCTCCTCCTCTCAAACCTGCCCTCCACCCTTGCAACCTGATCCCAGCAGAAAAAAACCAATCTCATCATGGAAACTGTAGTATGTGACAGTGTGTCCAACAGTCTCCCCTTTCCCCATACACTTCTTTGCCTACAAATGTTCATCGCAATGACTTGTTAGTCTAGTACGAGGCCTCTGGCTTCTGCTACTCTGTCAATACTGAACCTCACTGGGACTCCTCTCGGATAGCCAGATGTTGCCCTGTGTCATTTGAGATCTGTAGGGCCTGCCCCTTCATGCACTCCAGCAGTTCACTGATGAGGTAGATGTTGAGGTGGCCCAATTCAAACCCCTTGATCTAGGCCTGAGAGCTGGCTCATCCACACCTATGCCCTCAGGGCCAACTGGGCCCACTCTGTCAAGTGTTGCAGCCAGTGAGGGGCTAGGCCAGTTCTCCCACTCTCATGACCCTGGGGCCAGCTCTCCCACCTGCCATAGGTAGCAAGAGAGGAGGGCATCTTTCCCTAATCCATTCCATCACACAGAAGGTGAGTGGCAGGCCAGCTCTGCCATAGTCATAGTCTTGGGGCCAGCTCACTTGCAACTCCCACTATGTGCTGGAGGGTAGGGGTGGGGGCTCTCTCTCCCAAGTACTGTATCTGGCTAGGGTCGGGGTCAGTTCTTCTGCTGGCACACCCCCAGGGCCAGCTCTCCCATAATGCCCAGGCAAGTGGTGGGGCTAGTTTTGCACAGCCCTCAGACTGTCCTTGGGCAGCAGCCCAGAGCAGGGACATCTGCCTGGCCTTTAGTGGTAACAGACCCCTGCTGCTGCAGAGCTATGGACCCAGACGTGGTCTCCAGTGGCAACACGGGCCAGAACCCCACCATGGTCCCAGCTGGCATCACCAGCTACTCACATCAGACTGTTCCTCATGACCCTCGAGACTCCAGTTCTGCCTCTTCATTGTGCCAACATCCCTCTGTTTCTCTTTCTCTTCCATTTCTCTACCACTTACTTGCTCCACTTAATGGTGCCCGTGGGTCTCTCAATGTCTGGGCTCTTCTCAGGAGTGGTCTCAGGAGTGCTATACCCTGCTCATGCATTATGGCACCACTCAGAGGTCACCTTGGGCAAGGTCTGCCCGCATGCCCCTAGGCCTACACAGTGCCAGACTGGTGGCCATCTTAGGGTCGTTCCTTAGTGGCAACTGCCTGCATGACCTCATGTGAGGGCCATCTGTCTAGAGCTTACTCCCTGCCCAGAGCCCACAGTGGTCCCAGGTAGGTCTCTTCTAAGTCTCTGGCTCACTTCCCAGCCTGGGAGCCTGAGAGGCATTGAACTGGTGGTTGTCTCAGGGTTCATTTGTTATTATTGTTGTTTTTGTTTTATTTTGTTTTGTTTTTCAGGGAATGTTAGAGAATCATTCAGATGTTCATAGGCTACACTGAGCATAAATGTAGCCCCTCTCCTCTCTGCCATCTACTGACACACATGTGACACAGCAGGCACACTTGCTATGCCTCAGGGGCCTTAGTGATTTTTCTTTATGACAAATTAATCTTGAAAAGAATCCTTTCTCTTTTGTGCAGATCACTATCAGAAGACGGTAACGACAGCAAGCAGTCATAGAGTCAAAGGTGACTGAAAACACCAGATTGCTGATAAAATGTTGTAACCGAACTCTGAACAGCCCCCCTCAGCATGAGTCCATAGATGCTTTTGCATTCCCTCATGCAGAGTTCTCATGGCTGGTTTCACACGCTGCTGCGACATGGCCAACAGAAAGCACTTGCTATTGGTTTTGTTTTGCATTTGTTTGGAAATTCTTACATAAACTCCTGGTAATCAGACCCATATAAGAAACCTCTTGAAAGGAATTTTCAATATTTTCTTAAAGTACTTATAGACGAGCACACCCCTTCACTTAAGGACCAAGTTTGCAAGTGTACCCGAGGTTGTCCTACACACTCTTCTTTACTGAGACTCTAAGGGAATTTGTTACCTTGCCTTAGAACGGAGGGAGTGGATGCAGGATGTTGTAACAATGCCTGGTGCTTACGGAGTGACAGTAAACTGTGTAGTTTTACTTAGGTGTGCCTTTCATGTTCAAGCTGTCAGAACCCAACTTGACACACACATATGCCTCACAATATACCTGAAAGTGAAGGGTGGAATTTATGGTGATGGAAGACCAGGGAAGATGGTAAGAACACAACTTTCTTTCAAAACAGAAAGATAATTTTTTATCATCAAGATAATAGAGGTGTCCGCATATAGCATACCAAATTTTTACTCATTTGTGTAAAATTAAAGACATTTTATATGCTACACTTGAGCAGGTGGAGAAATTGATAAGGTCAACAAGGCATCATATTACATATCTGATGTCTCAGTCTGCTTGCTGAGTCAGCAGATAGCTGTGGCCTCAGCTGTCACTTAACATTGGGGTGGGAGACCGAGAGGGCTGCAGGGTTCTTACTTGAAAGTATAAATATCTCAGCGCCAACCCCATTGCCCTTATCTCACCAGTGTGTTCACACCAGAGCCCCAGATTGCATCAGAGCTACTGATAAAATGCCTACTAACTGTGTGTGTTCCGTGGGCATCCAGCCAGCAGAATTATCTGTGTGCACATTTTAAGAGGGGTAGCTTTCTGACACACGGATACCCCAAATGACAAAGTAAGTCAAGTTGATTGGTTACTGGCAGTTTAGATGACAGAATTGGAAAACATGCCACAGGTAGGACTGCTAAAACCAGAGAGGAAAATCTCAGTAGCTCCTTGGAAGCCACTTTTCTCTCACTCTGAATAAAAGGCAAGACTCTTAGAATCCAAACTTCTGCTTTAAATACCCAGAGCTGGTTCTCTTGCTTGACTTCAGCTTGTGAACACAGTGCTATGGTAGAGACAGAAGTATAGATGCTATCTTAGCATTCCAGACCAGGGGTGGTTAAGAATAGCTCATGGAAAAATGTTGACAGTGAATGTATTTCCTTAAGAAAAACTGATAGATGATGTTTATCGACATACATCCAGAAGACAGCAAGGCTATTACATAACTCTTGTGTAGCTTAAAAGTATAGGGTATGCCCAGCATGCATGAAGCACCAGGCTCAGTTCCCAGTACCAACGCACACCACCACCACCACCACCACCACCAATCACCACCACCACCAATCACCACCACCACCAATCACCACCACCACCAATCACCACCACTACCAATCACCATTCCTACCACCAAGTTTGGTATCTGAGTAGAGATCTGGGTAGGTGTTGGTGGGTGGGGTAGTGAGGTGATGGGGTGGTATGGTAGTGGTAGTTTGACCTTTGATCCTTTGTAGGGGATGCAGCCGCTGGTGATGGGTAGAGGAGCCTGGGGAGTACTTTTTCTGGTATTGAGTAGAAAATTTTTCTTCTGCATTGCTTCTGTTTCCTGTTGGCTTTTTGGTTATTTTATTTTTATATTAAAATATAATTATAACATTACCCCCTTCTTTTTTATTCTCCCCAAACCCTTCCATTACCCCTCCTTGCTCTCTTTCAAACTCATGGCCTTTTTCTTCATTAGTCGCTGTTGTATGCTCAGCACATTGTTACTTGTGTATATGCTTCCAGGGCTGGTCACTGAGCATGGGATAACCACTTGATGTGATTTTTCCTGGGTTAGACTGTTTCTCCTGCTCTCAGCATTCCTCAGTTACCTATAGGTGTGTGTGTGTGTGTGTGTGTGTGTGTGTGTGTGTGTGTGTGTGTGTGTGTGTGTGTAGAATGAGTATGCCTAAGCTGTCCCTTGTCTATTTTAGCATGCCTATTGTTGTCTTTGTTCAGTCAGTCATGGTAATGGAATTTTATGGGTGTAGCTACTAATATTACTAGGAGACACATTGTCACAACCAACTCCATGATACTCTGGCAGTCTTTCTGTCCCCTACTTTGCAGTGTTCCCTGAGATTTAGGTAAGGGATGTGTTTTGTAGACTTATCCATTAGGAACTGTGCTCCTCAACCCTGCATTCTGATTGGTTGTGATTTTCTAGAATGGTCTCCATATGTCATAAGGAGATAGTCTTTTGATGAGAGGTGAGAACAACACTTATCTGTAGCATAAGGACAAATGTTTAGAGTGTACTTAAGGATAATGCTGGTTTAATAAAGTGTTTGGTTCTAGGTTCTTCTTCAATATCCATGACTTCACCAGCCCTGGGTAGTTGGCTTAGTTTCTAGAATTAGGCACAATTTCCCTCTAGTTGAGCAGGTCTTAAGTCCAATAGAGAGCTGTTGGTTACCATCACAGTATGCATACCACTACTGCCCCCTTAGGGTTACGATGGTTGTTGTTGTAAAGCATGGGCATCAAAGCTGCTTAGGGGTGTTGGTCACTTCCCTCTTTTGGGAGCCCACCTGGTGTGTTCTGTGTGAAAGTCGGTCCTCAGAATGGGGGCATTCGGGTACAGCTCAGGGGCCTCTGGGGCCTGTGTCTGAAGAACACTGTGTTTTCAGTAATAGAGACTTACCTTCTGGACTGTTTTCTTTCACTCATGCAAAGTTTATAAAATGCAATGGAAACAGATAAAGCTCATTTGACAACAAGCCCTTTCCGTGCACTCGTGGCAAAGTAGTACCAAACAAAACAAGACAAGTGGAAGGCAACAACAGCAACAACCACAACACAACACAAAGCAAAAACTTACTCCTACAAATCATAGGCACAGAAGGCCAGAGCTAGTCATGGACTTTACGCTAATTTATTACGTTCGTTGATTAAGCTTCTATTGGATAGCTTTTTAATAATGATGAGAATGTAGCTTCTCTACTTTTTGTGCCTTTTTTTTTTTTTTTTTTTTTTTTTACAGCAGCAGCAGTTATGCAACAGCAAAGCCACAGTGGAAGACGACGACCACCAAGAAGCTCACGGTCCCATGGTCTGATCCAAGAGCGAGAACCAGCCCATCTCTTTCTCTGTGGCTTACTGGTTTCAGTTAAACATGCCTCCAAATAAATCCTATGGCTGACAGTATGCAGATGTGCATTTGTTGCTTCTTCCCTCTGAGCCAGGGAGATCAGTATTCTAAGCTGAGAATATTCCACTATTTACGACTAACTCCCACGCAAGTGCCCAACGCCAAGAGCAAGATCTACAACCCACTCCTCTTCAATCACCCCTCCCAACTCTATCATTTCACAGTTCAGGATGCCCAGAGGGAGATCTGATAGATGGGAACATTTTCTGTACGCCCCAAATAGTCACTAGCATCCTTTCTCTCTTAAAGGAGTTTCCTAGACTGAGTTCCTGATCAGAGGTGTAGATGACGGTCCGATGCTTCCTTGAAAAATTGAGATTTAGTATGTTTCTTGATATCTGGTGTTGTATGGCTATTTCTGAAGTGAAATATTCCTCCGGATAGAAGGAGCTGGGGTCATAAAACTCAAGCCTATAATGCAGGAAGCTCACTTTGGAAATTGTACAACTCAGAGGCCCCTCCCTAGGTTTATTAAGCAGTGATTGCCAGGACAGAGGAGGGTTCTCTTTTTAGCTGCCCATAAGTCAGGCAAGGAATCCTAGGGGTATAGATCTCATGAGTCGTAACCCACACTCACTCCAATGAGCCTTCTGGCTGATGCGTCTGCCTTGGTCAGTCATACAAGTAACTCCAATAAACAAGTTAGTTCAACAGCCTTGTCTTGGGAGGAATTGTGTCTGTAGTCTGAGCTGAATTTTGTTTCTAATGTTTGGTAAGCCTGAACTTTGGTAAGTTCAGCTTCAGCTTCTGTGGGTAATTTTCTTGTTGCAGCCTTCACAGTCCTAATCCCCTCTTGGCTGAGGTCAAGGGTGCATCTCTATAGACCTTGAACATTATGCTTGGGTTAAGTGTACTGTTGGTCAACCTCAAGCTTGGTCATGTCTGCAGAATCTTCACCCAAAGCAAAAACAACCAAGGCTCATCTTACAGATCCAAATGCTCCTTTTCCAAATACCACTAGCTGAAAACAGATATGTGTAGAACACCCACCCAACACAGTACTATTCAGCCATTAAAAGAACAGACCATAAATATCACTATGAAATGGGTGAGACTAAAGTCATCATGCTAAAAAAAACTACGTGTCACACACTTGTAAAGGCAAGAATTAGTTTACGGCTAGTAAACTAATTTAGGGCTCTGGTGTCTGAAAACAAAAATGATGGAGGGGTAAAGTCTATAAGACATAGTGTTTCTCTGGGGGGGGGTAATAAATTCTAAAATTCACCATTAGTGATGGTGCATATTCACAAACATGTTACCACTACACACTTCTATACCTCAAATGAATCCTGTGAATTCTGACAAAACACAGATGCTTAGAGAGCACAACTTTATAACTCTATAGTCCCCCTTTTTGTCACTGCTACTAATACTGGGCCACAGTAACAGTGAGTCTTCCATATATTATCGATAAGCTTAGTTATTGCTACCTAGATAGTGCAGGACCTAGTTGACTCAGTGTTCATGGTGACCTATGCTTTCTATTTTTGTGACTCTTGACATTGTCACTCCATACAGGAGGGTGTGCTGTGGTGGGAGCTTTGAGGGTCACAGATGCTGGAGAGGTGGCCTTTGGTCATGTAGTTGGACATTCTTGGGAGGCAGATGGAGGTGGGATCTCCTCTGTCTGCTGTCTCTATAGGCCAGTGGCTTCTCTAGCTCACCTGGCTGTCATCCTCCTCTCTCTTTCCAAGTGTACAGTGTCACCATGCTGGCTAGTTTTATGTCACTGTGACTCAACCTGTAGTCATGGATTGAGGGCCTCTCAGTTGAGAAAATTCCCCCATCAGACTGGGTTGTGTGCAGACTGGGTCTATGTGACATTTTCCTGGTTGATGACTGGTGGGATGGCCCAGCCTACTATGACCATTACCCTGCCTGGGCAGGTAGTTCTGAATGGTCTAAGAAAACAAGCTGAGATATTCATGGAAAGCGAGCCAGTGGACAGCGCTCCTCCATGGTCCGTGCATCAACTCCCGACTTTCCTGAAGAATGGACTCTAAGCTACAAGGTGAGATAAACCCTATCTTCCTCCTGTTGCTTTTGGTCATGCTGCTACAGTAATAAATACCCTGAGATAGTCACCATTAACAAACCACACTTCAATTGCATTGTAAGATATCCTTCCCTGTACCAGTTATAAGCCAGTAAGAAAGCAAGACAGGAGAGCAGCGTTTTATGCTTTCTGATTAGATCAAGTCCCGTTTACTTTTTTTTTTTTTTTGTCAAAAAAAAAAAAAAAAAAAAAAAAAAGGACAGAAAGCCGTGAAGTGGGACAAGGCATGCTTGTTTGTACTTTTATGCCTTCTGCGAGGGCCTGCGCTGGAAACTAGTGGTAGTTCTGAGCCAGGTGGAGCCCCTCTGAGCCTCTGGCGAGCCCCTGGTGGGCGGTCTCCCATGCTGCCCACGTGCCCCACGGCTGCCAACGGTCTTGAGCTCGGCTGAGCTTCCTGCACTTGGACCCAACCATGCCTCTGCTCTTCATACTCGCCGAGCTTGCCATGCTGTTAGCCCGCCTAGGTAAGCCCCTGGGAGCCCTTTTGCTTTCCCATAGCTGAGAAAGGATAGCACAGGCTTCCCAGATTCCTGATGATGACAGTCCTCCATTTTGCTCCACTCCAGTCCCAATCCTAGCCTGGGCTAGGTGAACACAGGGTAATCAAGGTGGCATCTGCTCTGTCTTTGTGCCTGGACCAACAGCAGGAAAAACGACTGGTCTTCTGAGGTCAGGGCGTATTGGGACACGAGGTGCAAGTGCCTGTTACCAATGCCCTCTGCTTGCTCCCCAGAGCCCTGAGAGACCCCCGCCTCAGCATGCTTCTGAGGAGCAGCAAGGCTGCTGGGCTAAACAGCAGCCATAAATTTTGTCTTTAAATTTTTATCGGAAGTCCTGTATCGAGGAAGGGAGTTCATTTGCCATCAGGGCCCCCGGCGAACTCAGGAACATTGATCGTTTGGCACGGGACTATCATGGACTCAGGAAATAAACCAAAGAAAATCAAAAACCCCAAACAACAAAATACACGTTCTTGCTGCAGATTCGGAAGGAATATGCCTGCATATCACAGTACCACAGAAGACAGAGCCACAGCCACGCAAGGGCGGAGATTCAGAAGGGAAGGTTAGTCTTCAGAGCTGTTTCTTACACCCTATTCACAGCTGAGGGCGACCTTCTGCTGACCTCCAGAACACCCCTAGGTTGTGGTCACTTCAAAGAACACCCTTTTCTTTCTTTCTTTGAAGCTCTCACCCCACCAATGTCTCGCGTGCCAGATCCCCTTTCTCATTAAAAGTCTTTTTTTGTTCTTTAAGTGAAATATTGAACATTTCTCAGTAATCATTTTGGTAGGAAAAAAATTAATATAAAAAAGATTAACATAAAACCTACAAGACAAGGACCCGATGTACAAATTAAAGGCTTTGCTAGTAGAGAAATTGGTTTGCAGTAAAATTTAGAGCATGGAAAATTAGACAAATGTCAGCATAAGCTAAATTAAGTTAGAGGAAGGTATATATATATATATATGTATGTGTGTGTGTGTGTGTGTGTGTGTGTGTGACTATATATAACTATATACACACATATACTTAACTACAGTTTGACATTTTTAAGTTTAGAATTATGTATTCCTTTGTTTTGATTTTTTAAAAATATAATCATTGGGGCTCGAAAGATTGTTCAGTGGTTAAGAGTACTGACTATCTTCCAGATAGCTCTCTGGTTCAATTCCCAGCACCCATGTGGCAGTTTATAACTGTCTGTAGCTCCAGTTCCAGGGTGTCTGATACCTTCCCATGCACTGATGATGTGTCTTGCACTCACAGTACATGCAGGCAAAACACCCCTACACATAAAATAAAAATATCATAATTTAAAATTTAGTTATGTCACCCTGTGTGTGTGTGTGTGTATGTGAGCGTGTGCATGTGCATGTGCGTGTGTGCATGCATGCATGCATGTATGCATGCGTGCATGCTAGGGTCTGTGTGAAGGTCAGACAACAATCTGGGGGAATGGGTTCTCTTCTCTTTCCATGCCAGTTCTAAAAACAGAGACCTTAAATTGCCATGCTTGGAAGTAGGCACCTTTACCCACTAAGCCATCTGATGGTAGAATCTTCATTTGAAAATGACTTTTAAAACTCTACTGAGGTATTCTAGATGGTGAAAGTGCACACATTCAATGTGTGCACACATCAAACATACATTTTGATGAGCTTTGGCACATGTACACATCTGTAATGTCATTAAGGCAATCGACACACTAAAGAGACAATGTTTTCTCAACTTTCTTTATGTGCTTTGGTGCTTTTATTTTTGGCAAGACCATAAAAAAAAGCTCTACATGCTTTAACAACTATTCAACTGCTGTTTATACAGTATTTCTCCAGAGCGTGCGCGCGCGCGCGCACACACACACACACACACACACACACACACACACACACACACACACATACCACCTTTTATTTTCCCATTAAACCATCAGTACATGATTTAGTTTTCATATCTTGGCAATTGTGAATCATTGGTAATGGATATTGAGCAGTAGATAAGCTTGCATAGACCTGATTTCCCTTCTTCTAGATATATAATGATATGTTGAAGTGAGGGATACGTGATAATTCTGTTTGAATACTTTTGAGGAATCTCTACACTGTTTTCCATGGAGGCTGCACATCATTCTCACCCCTAGTGTGTTAGTAGTCAATTTTGTTACATCGTTACCAACACTCATTATCTGTGGTCTTTCAGGTAGCAATAGCTATTTCGAGAGGCAAAGGTAATGACTTACGTGGTTTTGGTCTTTTACCATGAACAGTGCTGCTAAGTAGTTTTATGTCTACTGAGCCTATTGTCATTCTTAATGTGTATATACAATTTCCCAGTGTCATTTATTGAAAGATTTGTCCCTTTTCTAATGAGTTTTCATAGCACTTTTATAAAACAAAACAAAGAAAAAAAACCAGGTGGCTGTTAATGTGAGTTTATATCTAAATTTTCTGTTGTTATGTTGGCCTACGTGTCTGTTTTCTCTTTCAGTGCCATGCTGTTTTGATTATTAAGGTTTTGTTGAATATTTTGAAGTCAGTTATATGACTTTCTTCTTCTTTTTGGTTCAGGTTGCTTTGACTATTAAAAATTACATTTAGGTTGCATGCTCATTTTAGAATTCTTTTTTTCCCAGAGTTTGTGAAAGATATCATTGACATTTCAAAAGGGCCTGAAGATCATTTTTGCCAGTTTAGACAACTTTTGTTGTACACAAAAGTTTTATATGTCAAAATTAAACTTGTAAACAATTTTAATGGTTAAAGTTTATAAGTACAGATTTTTTAAAAGTACAGATATTATTAAATAATAATAGTAATGACTCTAGAAGCTTTAAGAATCATCAAAGCAAAACAATGCTGTTGTATAGTTAAGTATCACCCAGCCTTGTAAAGCATCTGAAAGCTTAATCTTCAATCTTTTAAAATCATGTGTTCAGTTACATTATTATAAGGATTATAAGATGGTCCCAATAGTTGGTGATTGATATCTCTTTTTGTTTCTTACAATTTTTAACTAGTTTTATTTTAGGTGCATTGGGGCTTTGCCTGCATGTATGTCTGTGTGAGGGACTCAAACCCCTTGGAGCCAGAGTTACAGACAGTTGTGAGTTACCGTGTGTGTGTTTGTGTGTGTGTGTGTGTGTGTGTGTGTGTGTGTGTGTGTATGTGTGTGTGTGTGTGTGTGCTGAGAATTGAACCCACATCCTCTGGAAGAGCAGTCAGTGTTCTTAACCACTGAGCCATCTCTCCAGCCCAAGGCTAATTTCTATACCCAGCCCTGGCTCATATCTTGAATTTTAACTTCAAGTTCAGGTTCCTGTTGGACATCAGAGTTACCTAAGTCCATCCAGAGAGTTAATTTCTCACTGTTACACACTTCCCACAATATTTTCTTTTTTAAAACAACATTTTTATTATTTTTTGAGAATTTCTTACATACCCCACCCACCTACCCACCCAATCCTTCCATAGTTATCTTCTCTACTGTCCCTCCCATTCCCACTGGACTTGTAGGTTTCTTCTTTTTTTTTTTTTTTTTCTATCTCTATTGAATCCAATTTGGTTTTGCTCAGGTAAACTTGGAAGCTGGGACCTGATCTACTGTGTGGTCAACTTATCAGGGGGTCACATCATTAAAATAAATTGACTCTTCCTCTTCTAGCAGGTACCAAATGTCAAGTGTCAGCTAGTGGTAAGATTTCATGGCGACTTCCTTGATATGGTAGGATCTATCTATCATCTATCTGTCTCTCTGTCTATCTATCCATCTATCTATCTATCTATCTATCTATCTATCTATCTATCTATCTATCTATCTATCCATGTATCTATCATTCTCTCTGTCTTTATTCCTTTCCTTTTCCATTCTCTCCATCCATCCCTTCCTTTCCTCCTCCTCTTTCTCTTTTTCTCCTCTTCCCCTTCCTCTTCTTCTTCCTCTTCCTTTTCTTTTGCTAGACTAGAGTGCAGGTCTTGTGCATGGTTTTACAGTAGCTGTGAGTTTGTATTTGCAACTACCCTGTTGTAGCTGACAAGCACTGTTTCCTAGATGCTATCGACTCCCCTGGCTCTTGCACACTTTCCAGCCCCTCTTTTGTGAAGACCCCTGCACCTCAGCAGAGGGAGGTGACATGTATGCTCCATTTAGGGCTGGGTACTGCACAGTCTCTTATTCTCTCCATGTTGATCACTTGAGGATGTCTATGTTAGTTGTTCTCTACTGCAAGGAGACCCTTCTCTGATGAGGACTGAGAGATGCTTTGGTCTATAGGTATAGGGTGAGTCATCAGGAATTATTTTAATACTATGTCCATTTAGTACAACACTGCTTCTTCTGATCCATGAGCATGGAATGCCTGGCCATTTATTTATTCTCGTCAAACATTTTATCAAAGCATTATAACTTTTGCTCCTTCATCCCATTGATTAAATCTTTCTGGGATATTTTAATTTTTTATAGGTGTCATAAATGGGACGCCTTCTTTCATTCCATTTAAGATAATCATCATCTGTATAGCAATGCTTTATAATTTTCTATGTTACTGTATTCCAAAAAAGTTTAAGTTCATGTAGTTTTTTTCTACCAGACTTTTAAAATTGAATCTTTTACTGCTATCTGTATATATAGTCATGACTTTTATGATTAATAAACATTTGCTTTCTTTTCCAATTTTGATTATCTGTATTTTTTTCTCTCTTTGGTCATGACTTCAAATACTTAATAAAAATAACAACAAATGTAGCCATCTTTATCTTGTTCCAGACCTTACAGATAAAACTTTAAAGGTTCCACAGTTAACACAAAGCACTCGGTTGGATTATTATATATACCCCTTTGCATGTCCTTACTATGTTGATGTCTTTCTCTATGTCTGTTCTGTTTGTCATGAAGGATACTGACTTTTGCCACATGCCTTTTCTATACTTATTGATGTGATGAAGTATTTATATCTGCCATTGCGCCCTGTCCCATTTATTGATTTATGTATATTGACCTATTCTTGCATTAACTGGGATAAATCACATCTGCTTATAACAAATAATATTTTTTGCTGTGTGGCTGGGCATGCCTCACCAACATATTTTAGGATTTCTGCATGTATGTTCATTCTAAGTTTTGCCTGGCAATACTCTATCTATGTTTCTCACTGTCTGTTGTCTGGTTTGTTATTTGTGGTTACTCTCAGTTTGACAATATCTTTGGAAACATCCACCCCTCTTTATAAGAAGAATTTCTATTAATGTTGCACATCTGTGAAGCATTTGATCTGGGACTTTTGATCTTCTTGTGGGACAGATGTTATGACAGTTCAGGTATTTCAAAATCTTTTGGTAAGGATATGCTTAGCTTTGTGAGAGATTACCAAACTAGGGCTAGTGAAATGGTGATGCAGTTTAATGAAAATATCACTTATATTCTAAGAGACTAGAATTTTTGATGGACTTGAAGGCTGAGTTAGTCATACACTCTGAGGTCACTTAAGAACTACCCTGACAGCCTACTGTGCACTCAGCCTGTTTATTTCTCCTGCTTTTAAGAGAGTACTGCAACAATCAATTAACCATACTCGCCTTGAGTTTCCCATGAAATCAGCTTTTACTGCCTAAATTAATGCATAGCTGTAATCTCTCTCATGCCCTTGACTCAGAACAATGTGTGTCTGTGTGCATATTCGTGTGTGTGTGCATGTGTGTGCATGCATGCATATATGTGCATATGTGTATGATGAGTGCATGTGTATGCATGAGGTGTGTGTATGTGTGCATATATGTGTGCATATGTGTGTGTGTGTAATAAAGTAATCTTATATGACAAATATCCACCATGGGGGCTGCTTGGTAATGGTATGTTTGCATTACTGTTTGTCATCTAACTCAGTTGGGGTTCAGTCAGAGTCAGTAACTCAATCCCTTGTGAAACTCTTAAATATTACTGTAATATAATCCCTCATTCCTTCCCATGCTGTGCTTTACTCTGTTGTTTAATAAATGTTATTTCCAACATTAATGGATGGTTTTTGTTGTCCAGGGTCACTTTTGTCCTATTTTCTGATGCCAGAAAATGATGATGAAAAGACACATGCATACAAAAGTGTTCTTCCTTCCCTGGGTCAGGGACACGGCACTTCTACAAAACACTCCCAAACCTAAGACCCAATGAACACTGCAGAAGAGGGGACAGAAAGATTGTAAGAACCCGAGGATCAGGAACTTGTGGAGCTCTTAAGTGATATATTATTACATAGCACATAAAATGATCTATTATTAACTCAGCTTTGACGGCTAGCAAAAATTCCAGTCTCTTCCAACATAAGAAATCTTTTCACAAAATGTATCACTGTAGTCTTGTCTCTTATTCTATTCCAGAACACTTTGTTGGGCCTGATGTTGTGCTTTGCATTGTGGTAAGGAGGCACAGGCATCAGTTTTATCTGAGGCCTAAGTCACAAGCAGTTGGTCTACATCTGTGTGCTCTTGAACTTCTGGGCATCTCCTACAAAATTCACAGGTTCTGGTAGTTCGGCTTATAATGAAATTAGTTGGTTTGGTGTCTCTCCTCCCTCTCCCTCTCCCTTTCTCCCTCTCCCCTCCCCCTCCCCCTCCCCCTCTCCCTCTTCCCCTTTCTTTCCTTCTCCCCCTTTCCTCCCCCTTTCCTTTCCTTCTTCTCCCCCCTTTCCTCTCTCCCCCTTCCTTCTTCCTCTCCCTCTCTCTTTCCCTCCTCTCTTCCCCTCTCCCCTCCCTCTCTCTCCCTCTCCCCTTCGCACCTTCCCTGCCCCCTCCCTCTCCCCATGTCCCCCTTCCTCCCTCTCCCTCTCATTGACCTGGCTGTCCTGGAATTCACTCTGTAGACCTGCCTCTGCCTCTGCATTGGATGCAAACATTGACTCTACAGTCATTCCGTTTTGTGTGACATGGAGGAGGGGGATGAACATTATTGTTACTCAGCTCCTGATATTTGGAAGCTCCACCCCTGGGCTATAGCATTGTCCATGGCTTCTTGTCTGTGTAGTCTCTTAGGCTTTTCCCCTCTTGTAGTTTTTCATGTTGAGTTATTATTATATGTATAATATAATTTGCATATATTTATAAATTGTTTATAAGTTCATTGAATTTGGTATGTAACATAGGCTCTCATTCATGCCTTATTTTTATTAAAATGTATGTTTTTCTAGACAAAATAAATTGATAGGATATTAATAATGCTAAAATTATATTTTAAAAATATATTCCTTTGCAAATATTTCAATCTACACACTAAATCACACTCTTCTGAATTCAACTAACTCTAAAATCTTACTAATTAACACATTAGGTCCTAAACAATATGCTTATTTTTAATGTTCTGAGATAGTTTTAATTCATAAGTGAAAAATCCTGTATTACATTGCAATCATCTGCTTTACTAAATCATTTGTCAATCTGCTCTATTGTAGGTGACTTATGTCATTACCATTGACGGGAAGCCCTATTCTCTTCATCTCAGGAAATAGTAAGATACAGCTTCTCTTTTGGCAAAAGTAAAAAGTCTGTCTTCAGGTTTTATTGTTTTAAACTTTGTATGTAATATTTAAACTCAGTAGTGCCATGTACTGGTCAGTCAACTTTTCAATTTAGGACCCATTTGATCCTGGATATTGATTGTGTCTGTAAGAACTTTGCATTTAAATGTCCAGATTTATATTTTTTAATTGAGAAATAAATAACATACTTGGAAATCTTCAATTACATATTCGCTCATACCCAAGCATGGTTGTGTCAATTTCGGAAATCAAATACAGTGAGAATCTACCTCTTTGCACCTGTCTGATCTGAAAATGTGCAATCAATCTTTTTTAAATTGGATATTATATTTACATTTCAGATTTTATCCCCTTACCCCATTCCCTCCACCACCCAGGAACCTCCTATCCCAGCCCCTCCTCCTGCTTCTATGAGGATGTGCCCCCACCTACCCCCCCACTCCCACTTCCCCACCCTCCATTTCACCCCCACTCAGTGTTCAGCTTTCATGGGACCAAGGATCTCCTCTCCCACCTATGCCCGACAAGGCCATCCTCCCCTACGTATACAGCTGGAGTCATGGGTCCCTCCCCAAGTGCTCCCAGGCTGGTGGTTTAGACCCTGGGGAGCTCTGGTTGGTTGGTATTGTTGCTCTCCTCATGGTGCCACATATCCTTTCACCTTCTTCAGTCTTCTCTGTAACTTCTCCATTGGGAAACCCATAATCAGTTCAATGGTTAGCTGTGAGCATCTGCCTCTGAATATGTCAAACTCTGGTAGACCTCTAAGGAGATAGCTATATCAGGCTCTTGTCAGCAATGTGCAATCAATCTTATCTCTAAGGTCTATTCAGCCAGCTCCTGTTGCAGCTCAGTCTTGTGGCTGTGAGTGTACTCACTGTGGTGGCTTGTAATTATATCTGTACGTGATTCCATTGCAATAGATGCATTGTCTACTCACTACTTACATCCTAATCAAATTTTTGTTACAATTCCTGGTGGGAAGTTGCTTGAAGTGAGCCTCTGATGCTGTTCCCACATCTACATTTCTCATAACCATTTTTGTAAATGGTAAGTCATTTCTTCCAATTTAAAAAAAAAAAAGAGAGAGAAAGAAAAAGAAAAAAGAAAAGAAAAGTAGAAAAATACTCCATGTGTTCGTCCTTGGCGTCTCTCTTGCTCCTGCCATCCTCTGGGTCCAGTGGGTGATTCAATCTCATGTGTTTACCCTTAAAGCATGTACACAATGTGCCACCACCATGGGTTCCATCCTCATTCAAGACTCCATCAGGGAGAGCCTGAGTGACAGTATTAACTTTCTAACTGGTCTTGGCCTCTGTGAATTTGCTATGTAGAGCACTGAGTTCAGCTCTTGTACTGGCTGGTTTTGTGTGTCAACTTGACACAAGTGCAGAAGTTACCACAGAGAAATGAGCCTTCCTTGAGGAAATGCCTCCATGAGATCCAGCTGTAAGGCATTTTCTCAATTAGTGATCAAGAGGGGAGAGCCCATTGTGGGTGGTGCCATCCCTGGGCTGATAGTCTTGGGTTCTATAAGAAAGCAAGCTGAGCAAGCCAGGGGAAGCAAGCCCATAAGTAACATCCCTCCATAGCCTCTGCATCAGCTCCTGCTTCCTGACCTGCTTGAGTTCCAGTCCTGACTTCCTTTGATGATGAATAACAATGTGGAAGTATAAGCTGAATAAGTTCTTTCCTCCCCAACTTGCTTCTGGGTCATGATGTATGGGGAGCCGACAGAAAGCGGCTATCATCTGTGCAACCATCTTGAGCCATATACCCTGACCAGAGACTTGATTACATTAGCCTACAACAGCTGAGCACACTCTGATAACATCTTGTTTTAGATACCCAGGATCTTCCCTTGGGTGTGTGAGACTTAAAGGTGTGTGACTTAAGGGCGTGACTTAAAGATCAGATTTAGAGACAAGACCTAAGGGCATGATTAAAGGTGTGACTTAGAGGCGTGGCTTAGAAGTGAGACATATAAAAGGTAAGAGGCAGAACAGAGAACCAGACACTTCAGAGAGAACAACTTGGAGTAGGAATTAGGCACTTGGAAGATTATTAGGTAGTAGGCACTTAGCACTTGGAGAAAGAACTTGGAACTTGGAGGCACTAGGGACTAAGAACTAGGGACTAGGAACTCAAGACTTGGACTTGGAGAGAAGAAGAGAGACTGAAGAATAAGCGGGATTGAATCACAATCTGTCTGGTCTCCATTCCTCAAGTCGGTCCTCACTCTCTCTTTTGCTGAACCCCGACCCGCAGACCTGAGCAGCTTGGAGTTGTATGAGCCAGAACAATTTAGCCCCCAAGGCTTTTGGCAGTGCAGGTTTCAACATTGACAGAATGGTCCGAGACATTTCTGGCCCCCAAACTCGGGGCAGCTCGGGCCACGACAATGATGTTTTGTGCAGGAATAGAAACCCTGGCTAAGACAGCTCTCTTAAAATGGTCTACTATTATCTTCATCTGTCCCAGCCCCTATTGGTTTTCTCCATTGGCAACATCATCTCAATGTCTTTTCTGTCACTCCATACTCTATTCCAGGCACAGAACCCATTGCTGTTTTTCATATATGCAAACACCATTTCTCGCTCAAGACTCTTTCTTTTTACCCAACCCTGTCTAAAAGTCCATATGGCTTGTTCTTTGTATCTCGTAGTCACCTATTCCATGAGCCTGGTTGTGTCTTCTTGTGTGCTCTTGTGTGACTACCACCATATAATACCAGGCCCTATTGATTGTCACTTAGCAATATGTGACTCTGACTGACCAGAGGCTGCATCATTTCCTCAGTGCTATAATTTAGGACTCAGATGAGAACCCATCATGTGATAGTCATAGTAGTCTGTGTTCAATGACGTCATATACAGCAATCCCCGGTAGCGCTGTCCCAGGGAATTTTCTCTCATTGAATTCTCTTGATTCTGACCATATACCAGTTGTTTCTAAAAAAAAAAAAGAAAAAGAAAAAAAGGTATTAGCAATGATAACACACTGAAATTATTTTAATTAAATTACATTATTATATGAATCTGTAAGGCCCCATGAATGGAGGACCTCACCCAAGTCTCGGGAATTCACGGCCACCCATTAACTGTAAGACACCGAACTTGATGTAATCAACAAGAGGCATATTTTAATCAGTATACTGAGGTCAAGACCCATGCAGACCCACGTAGGGGCAGTGGGGTCTGACCCCGAGGCTTTGGAGACAGAGAGAATTTAAAGCCCAAAACCACAACTCAGGGGGGGAACCACAACCCAGGGGGAGTAAGGGAGGGCTGTTGGAGAGTACCTGTGGAAAGTCCTAGCCCATTATTTAGTTTGTAACAGGGTACAAGGAACAGGCTATTCTCTAAGAGCCTATACATAATCAGCCATCTATCTTGTGGTCAGCCAAGTTCCTGGTATCCAGGGTGCACAGGCACGCTAACTTGAACTCCCAGCTCAAACCCTATTCAATCTATCTTATGGTCAGTTTTTAGTTCCTGGTACCCATAGTGCTTGGTCAAGCTGTCTTGAACTCCCAGCTCTGAGCTCTTATCTTACTTATTTTATCTTGTGGATAGCTAGTTTCCTAGGACCCAGAGCGCAGAACAAGCTGATCTGCACTCTTGACTCCATCTGTGGAAGGTTTAAAATTTTTTAACTCTTTCAAATCCATTGCACCTAACATTATTTTATTAATTTATATATTAATATCAACTTATGACTTAAATTCTATTTATTCATTTACTTCTAGCTCATTTTTATCCCAGAACTTTTTGGTTTACACATATAATGAAACTGGATCTTTGTATTCTGACTCTTCACACTTCTCGGTAAGAATCAGATGTATTTGATATTTGTTATCTTATGTTTTATTGTTGAAGGGGATGTATAGTATAATGAGAATATTTGTCCCTTTAAGTCATCTTTTTTGATTGCTGAGAGTAAACTTGGGGCTTTCCATGTGCTAAGAAAACCCTATGTCGATGCTACTTCCTAAGCCTCGTGTTGACACTAATTCAAATGCTTTCCTCCTTGGAACTCTGACCTGTTCTATGCATGACCTCTATACATGAAAATGTCATGGGAAAGAGATAGAAGCAGAGAGAAAACACACATGTGTCAGTAAAGAGAGAGCCAAAAATCTTATTTCCTGAGACTTTGCATTAATCATTCTACATAGTTCATGAATTGATATCAACTTTATTGCTATCATGGACCTTCTGAAATATTTGACAACACAATTCTATTGTTTAAAAAAATGACGAATTTGTTTTGTTATCTGGTGACTTGCTTTTCAGGCTCATTGCCATTACCGAGGATATGTTGATGAAGTACCAAATTCCATTGTGACACTCAGCATCTGCTCTGGCCTCAGGTAATAACATCCCAGAGAGTGTTTATATATGAATACAGTGGTATATGCTTTAAAGTAAAATCGCGACAAGTGAACAGAAGTCGAGAGAGACCTCTGCTGGAGCTCTGAAAGTTTCTTCTCCAATGGCCTTTGATTCATATTGACACCTGAACCTAAGCTGTCACTCAGATGAATTCAAATTAACCCAGCTGAGAGCATCCTGCCTGGAGGTGTTTCTGGGATGCTGGGCAGGAAGGGATGGCTTGAGAAACGGGAACATTAGAGCATTTTAAAGGCTAGAGTTTTATTTTCTGTCATTATCTCAGCTATGGGGAAAAATTGGCCTTCAAATCTAAAAGGCCCATACAATATGGTATGAGTTTATAGTGCCATGCGTGAGACAGCTAGCAGAGAAGACTCCTCAGTAGTCAAGTGGTTTCACAGAAATAAGAGATTTCATCATTCCCATGGGAAACACAAAAAAGTTTGTCAAGAGAAGATTACTCAAGAACAGAGAGGATATTCTGCAGGGTCTCCTTTCCACGTTGGTGCTGTTCGAGATGTCTATTCTCTATTCCATTTTTCCTTAATCTTACCTGTAACAATAAGAACATTCTTCTTAGAGTTTTATCAATTTCTAGAATGTCATCTTCCTTAATATATGTTTTTTATTTGATCTACAATAGGTGCTAGCTGTATGTCTCAATCAGTCTCATGTTGGCGTTTCTGTACACAGCATGGTTTGAGTTTCTGCTCTCTGCTCTTACACTCTTTCCTCTTCCCAGTAGCCATTTTCCCCTTGTAGCCTTCCTGATTTCAGTCACCCTTAAACACTGTTTTCTAGCCCATATTGAAGAAAAAAAATCGATACTTGTCTTTCTGTATATGCCATGGTTGGCTCTTATGAGTTATTTAATTCCATTGGTTTCCTGTAGTTGGCATGATTTTTTTTTAATGGCCAGATACTACTCATCTGTGTACAGACCTCCTATTTCCTTTGTGCCATCACCTGTTCCAGACACTTAGGCTAATCCCATACTTTGGCTACTGTGAGTCATGCTGCGGTGAACACAGTACTAAGTGTCCTTTATGTCCCCTGACTTTGCTCCTCTCTACATGTCATGCTTTGTTTGTGGCATATCAACCTTGAGCTTATGAGTTGAAAACCTGGTCCCAGGTGGTGTCACTATGAAGAAAAGACTGGACCACGAGGACACTAATGTTGCTGGCAGATTGATCCCTCATGAGTTCACAGTGCAAACACCAATGAGGTGGAAGAGCTTAGGCAGAGGACTTTGGTCACTGAGCTGTGTCTCTTTGGTGTCTGTCTTGTTCTCCTCCCGCCTTGCTGTTTTTTTATACTTCCTTGAACCATGAGGTTCTGCCTGGCCACAGGCTCAGAAACAAGGCCATGTGCTCATGAGCTGGCATCCCTGAAATCATGAAAAGATGTAAATCTTTACTGTTCAAGGTTTCTCAGGTGCTCTGTGTCATGAAGGTGGAACATAGTGCATACCCAGGAATGGAGTAGTTGGGTCCTTTGCTGCTTCTCTTCTGAGGAACTCCTACTGGTCCCCACAGTGACAGTAGCAATGACATCTTCACCAGCAATGTGCAAAGCCCCCTTCCCTCATCACTGCCTGCATTTGCTGTCTTTGATTTTGGTTTGTCTCTTACCAGTATTCTCATTTTTGTCTTTCTGTCTGCACTAACCCTTTACAGATTCCATTTTACCTGTCTGATCTGAGAATGCAAAAGCAAACAGGAAAAAAATGCATAGGATCACTGCTTTGCTGTGGTTTCTCCTGTCTCACATTTCAGGTCATAGCTTTGAGGGGGTCCGTGCATGATTTTGATAATAATTACTTTTCTAAATTCAGGGGATTCCTGCAATTGGAAAATATCAGCTATGGAATTGAGCCACTGGAGTCTTCAGCCAGATTTGAGCACGTAGTTTATCAAGTGAAGAACAACAGCTCAATGCTAGCAGAAAATTACAGCCATATTTGGCAGACAGGCCAACTTGATAAAGATCATTTCAATGAGCAGGTAACCATAAAGGTTCTGGTGGCAAGGGACACTAGCAAACCACTCCTATCATTTGCCAGTCATGAAGGGGGACTAGTCAGCTGGTGGGTGGAAATAGTACATTTCATAGCTTTTTGTTCTATACCCGGAAGTAAAGTATTCACATTTCACATGACTTGGAAGACTACCAAGTATTATACTTAAAGTTTATTGCTTTTATGGTGTATTTGTATCATTTTCATGTAGCTATTTTTCAAAGGAAACGTTTGTTATCAGAAACCATTAAACAATCCAGGAAGACTAGCCATTATTTTCAGTAGCCCGCTGAAAGTTCTTCCAGTGTCTCATATGTAGCTTTACCTACTAATTAAACATACTTTCTAAGAAAGGCAATTGTTCCTGTATTACTGAAGATAGAAACACTAGTCAACTTTAACATCAATTAAACTGTGATTTTAAAAGGGTTCACTAATAAGCCTACCCAGGAAATACTAAGTTGCATAGAAATGAGAAACTTAGTTGAGGGGCTCTGCCACATTCATCCCCCAAATATGATTGTAAGATAGGTACCCACTGAGCACTTTATTCTGGACAATATCGAGCAATAAAGTGAGTAGATATATACTTCTGACTTAATTAGGGACTAGATATATCCTTCTGGCTAATTAGAACTGAAGTCTGACGAAGCTGTGCCTTTTGAAACTTGTTCATTAGGGCTGGTTGCCCATTAAAAGCCCCCTTTCTTCGTCAGCAGAAACAGACATTTATCAAATTGCCTTGAGAGTGGCCTTGGCTATGAGCTAGTTTCTCCGAGAACAGAGAGGCATCTGTGGGCATCTGTGTGCCTTTGCCCTAAGAATTCACTTACTTACTCTTATTAAAGTTTGATATACTCCAGGTCATCTCGAAGCTCCCCACCAATCATGATACTGGATTCCCTAGAGGACTGTGTAATATTTCTGCATCCCATGGTAAAATACACACTTAGAGAATATCAGAGTGACATATGAAAATTCACCACACTCCTGTGAACAGCGGGAGACGTGTAGAAATATTGTACATACAAACTACAAAGTGCTGATTTAATAAAGAACTATGTAAATGGAGAAAATACTATTCATTTATGGGACTGTAAGATTTGGCTTAGGAAAGACTACATTTTTCTGAAAGTAATGTATGAATTTCACATAACTGTAAAAACAAACCTCAGCATTAAGATAAGTAGATACATAGAAACTACATATCAATATAAGATAGTATGTGTTTGCATGATCTATATTGGAAATAAAATGAGCCTCAGATGAAATCTCACACCATAAACAACCATGAGTGTACCATTATTAAGAATGAAAACACTTGAAAATGATTTAGAACCTAGGGGACAAATCCAAGGCACAACCCACAGGGAAAGAAAAGACCAACTGGCCTCTCTTAAAATCACAGTGTTTTCATCTGCAGACTGTGTGACACAAATGACCAGCAAGCTGCACATGAGAATGTGATGAAGACTAATTCTCAACTGGTAGCTGTTCTGTGGGCTTTTCAAGTTTTATGGATTTGCATCATTTTCTCCTTACCAATCCTCTCTCCAATTCCTCTCGTGTCCCTTCCATTCTTTAAATTCATGGCTTCTTATTCTTTAAGTGTGATTGTCGTGTGTGTGTGTGTGTGTGTGTGTGTGTGTGTGTGTGTGTACGCATGCATGTGCACACACCCACAAACACAGACAGAGACAGATACAGACACACACACAGAGGGAGAAAGAGAGACAGAGAGAGAGAGAAAGAGACAGAGAGAGACAGAGAGAGAGATTTATAAATACAGTCCACTGAGTTCACTCAGGGCAGCACATATGTTTAGAGCAGACCTCTTGGGATTGGATAGCCTATCAGGTGCTCACAGCACCCACCAATGTCTGGAGTTGTCCTTGTAAGAGTGAAGCCCTCACAGGGAACCTCTCATGTCAAGGATGCTTTGAAGAGAAAATAATGTTCTACAATAGTTGTTGATATCTAGGTCTTGATGATGGTTTTATGTGTGTCTGTCCTGGTTTCTTTGCACGTTACCTTCGGCTTTCAGAAACCTCGGTACACAGTAACAATTACTTAATATGTTTTGGTTGTTTTCCAGGATAAAAATGATTCACAACTGTTACCTCGAAGTCTAAAATTGCACATTATAGTGGAAAAATTTTTGGTAAGTCTGTCTTCTTTCTTGCCCCCATCTTGTCCCCTTCTCTCTCATGTCCTTCTCTTCTGCCCTTTATTATCCAATCCCCTTTTTTCTCTGTCAAGGTCCTCTCTCCTCCCACCCTCCCCCATTTCTGCCTTCTTCTCTTCCTTGACAACAACAAAAAAATAGAGAAATTGTTGGTTTTCTTTGAGCTCACAGGTGTATTTGTTTATTTGTGTGTGTGTTCCACTATCTTTTTAAAGCCTTTTCACTCAATGTTATATACTTTATAAAGTTCGATGTTGAAAAGACAACTAAAGAATAAGAGAGTTACGGAGAACTGCACTGTGATGCATTAATATAAAGAAAGTGGACTAGTACAGTGTTCATAGCAGAGGTTTTTAGGGTAGATAGTAAAGGATTTGGCAGATGCACACAGTTGTAGGAGCCCAAATCAGGAGACTCTGAAATATGCTACTGCATAGGTTGATGCACCTGAAAAGGAAGTGGACATCACCCTAGGATGGTGGGTATGGGGAGGATCAAACACAGTATCTGGATCTCAGCCTGAGGCAAGAACTTGTGTCTCACCCCGTATGTAGACGGGAATTCCTGAAGAAGGTGTGCAGCATAGAATTAGTTACGACTATGAATTCAGTAATGAGGGTGGAGGTTTAAGTGGTCAGAGAGATGGGCATGTAGGGCGGGGGGAGAGGGGATGATGGGAGAGATAACTGAGGTGTTTGAAGATCTCATATGGAAACATACGACTTTACCAGTAATTCACATCTCTTGGAGAGTAAGAACTGGGGAAATATTGGCTAGCCAATTCCCTCATGTAAGCAAGAATATAGGAAAGTCAAAGCTGCTGTTGCAGAGTAAATTGAGAATAAAGCAATGGAAACCAGTGGGAGGGGCTGAAGGAACTAGTTATCTGGGCCTTCTGAGCAATACCACTAAGCCTGGTGCAAATGAACTTCGAGAAGCAATGTTTAGAAATCCCCAGTACTTTGTATAGAAGTATATAGTCTATATAAAGTGAATCGAAGACTGTGTCACTCTGGCGTTTACACACATAGACATCAAAACACGTACATCCATGTAGAGGTGAAAGCACACAGACCCCAGGCCTTGTTCTCATTTACATTTTTTATTTGTTAATGTTGTAAGTTTATGGATCTCGTGAGCATGGAACATAGGTCACAAACTATGTCATATCTATTCTTTTGCACAGTACAGTGTTTTTGAAGGTTAATTTATAGTTTTCCTTTTGATACCACAGCTTGAGGCTATAGAGGGTGAGGTTGCTATTAATATCCTTGTACATAAATTTTGATAGACAGAGTGTGTTCCAGGAGAGCCAGAAAAAGAGAAATCCTGTTTCAAATAAGTAAGTAAATAAATAAATAAATAGCATGTAAAAATACTTGATAAACCCTATGTTTGTCCTGTACTACCAAAATAATTCAGCATTTCAAAATTTACTTAAAAATTTACTCTTAAAAAATTAAATTTGTATTACAGTTTGATTATATGGGATCTGACATTATGGCCATAACACAGAAGATTTTCCAGACTATTGGGCTTGTTAATGCTGTAAGTTTTTAATTTTCAGACTTCTATTTTCATGAAAAAATGTCTATAATTTGTATTTTATATTTTATTAGTTTAACGTTCTGAGTAATCCAGTGAATTTTTTCTGTATTTCTGATATAATAGTTGGTGGTTTTGAAACATATACTGTAATCCTATTCTTAGATGTTCACTCAGCTGAAATTGAGTGTTGTGTTATCCTCCTTGGAATTGTGGTCAGACAAGAATCAAATTTCTACTGATGGAAATGCTACTGATATTTTACAAAGACTTTTGGGCTGGAAACAAGACTACCTTACCCTACAGTCCAACGAAATAACACACTTACTCATGTAAGTAGACAGAGTTCTGCATGACAAACAGATTAATAATTCCATTAAATTTTTGTGTTTATCATATTCTTCAGTTTTCTGTAGGACACTTTGAAAATTATATCTATATCTTTATTTATTAGAGACAATATTTTTCTTTATATAGCCCTGGCTTTCATATATATATATATATATATATATATATATATATATATATATATATACATAGATAGATATGTGTGTGTTGAAATATATGTAATAAGGTATTCATGTATGCTATAAAGGTGATAGTTTAAAAATAAAAAATGATGGTCAATTTTATATTGGCATCTTTTTGTATTTAAAGTAGAATTAATGTGAGACAAATCCTGAATTCTATAAGTTTGTATGGTATCAGCTTTACTGCAAATTATATCAGTCTAATTTCATTAATAATATAAAAATTGCTTAATGTTACCCACATAGATTATGTACTTCATGTCTACTTTTTCACACAAATATATTTGTGTGGGTTTTTTGTGATAATTTAGTATCAAATTTGCTTCTTCTGCAGTTAAAAGTTCTTTACTTTTCAACTTTTAATGACTTAAGGAGTTACTGCACAATAAGGGAGACTTAGTAGCACTCCAGATAATAAGTTAATATCAAATCTGGGAACTAGCTGAAGAAAATAAGTCAATAGCAAATGAGTCTTTACAATAATTTGGATATTTTGCATACTTCATTAGATATCCAGATTGGAACTTGTTATGTTTCTCAAGTAATCTTTTCAGTTCACGAGGAGGTAAATGTATGCTTGTGTAATGTTCAGCGTAACAACATGAATACAAAGTCAGCCCATCATGATGTAGTTACAGGAAACACCCGAAACACATCGGAGCAGTGTCACCGGGTGAAGTGTGCAGTAAAAGCTCTGTTGCAGGTGTTGGTATGGTACGTAGTTTTCATTCTTCACTATATCACTACTTTTCAACAACCTTATACTACTTATGTGTTTATGGAGTGGCCAAACGGTTCAAAGAAATATATATATATATATATCCCAAATATAGATATCAAATATATTTACCATATATATAATATATATAATTAAATTATTATTCTCTTGGACAGAATTGTTCAGATTTAAAAATGCCCCATTGCATTACAAATTTCAAACATAATTCGTATAATACAAAGCCTCAAACATCCTTTCACTGACTGGTCATAACAGTTACTAAAGTTTCCTTGGAGTTTTAAGTAATTCAAACATTAGCCCAAAAGTAAAGATGTCTCCATGTGTCCAAATTCAGGAAGTGGCAGAAGCCATCAACTTGTGTTTGCCACCTCATAACTCTTCACACTATTTTCACATTTTTCATTTTATTTTCTTGTGTGCCAAATTATGAACTAATATTAACTTGCTTAGACTGCACAACGTGTGGCTATTCCTGGATCTAAATCACATCACACTGGATTGTCCAAAATATGGCTGCCTTCCTACATGTTTGAGAAAGACTTCTTTCACTACTCTAGAGTTATTCTGGGGGATGTGTCGCCTTTTCTGCCACTGCACACAGTGCAGGGGGCACAGCTGTGACGTGACAGTACTCGCTTTGTCTCCTTGGGAGCATGTGCCTTTCTGATTCACGTTTCTCTGACTCGTGTTTCTGTGACTGAGAAAAGAAGAAGCCAGCTCTCACGGGAGCTGTGTAATTCAGAAGGCATTTGGTTCTTCTAAATATTCAGTTAAGTGTGTGTGTGTGTGTGTGTATACCTTGAAATTTATTAGTCTCTAGTTGTCTCCTTGGCAATTGAAAGCCACACTTTTCTCCCTCACCTATTCATTGCTTGGTGTGTCCTCAATAACAGCAGTTTTCAACCTGTGGGTCCTGAACCCTCTGGGGGTCAATTGTCAATTACCCTTTCACAGGGTCACCTAACATCATTGGAAAACACGGATATTTACATTATGATTCAAACAGTAGCAAAATTAGAGTTGTGAAATAGTAGCAAAAATAACTTTACAGTTGGGGGGATCCCACACCATGTGGAACTGTATTAAAGGGTCGCAGCATTAGGGATGTTTTTCTGTACAAATATTTAAAGAGTTTGAGTTCTCACATGCTCTCCCTTGTCCTCCAATATGCTGGATATATGGATCCCTTTTCCATGTGGATATGAATGAATGGCTGACCTGATGGATTGTACTATTTAAATTTTCATTTAGTTTTTGGTTCTATGTTTTTTCTCTCTGACTGTGTTAATTATGTGCAAACGTTTAAAATCATTTTGCTGCATCAAATTTTAGTGTTCTGTTTCATCCTGCAGTGTCTCTACTCACTTCTTTTTGCCTCGGTCCTTCACACGCTCTCAGATCCAGAACCTTCTCAATCCCTGTTCCAGGCACTTCATGAGAACTGTGTGTCCTATGTTTTCTTTCCCTCTGGCTTGTATGTGTGTCAGTACAGGTGACTGGAAGGTCATGGGAAGACAATGAGATCACTCTCCCAGTCCTTGCTTGGCACAGAGTCGAGTCTGTTTAGCTGCTTGCTTCTCCGTCTGCAGATTTCCTTTCTCCCTGAGAGTGCTTTTCTATGTGTAGTGGTTATTACCATTCTGGGGGTTGCTACCCCCTTGTTGTCCTTAAATATTTACTGTGGGCTTCTACCTCATATCAGACCATATTGTTCCCAGACAAAAGACAGAAACCGTTAGATTTATAATAAGCTTGAAAGCACTAGAGCTCGGCAGATATAACCTTCTCTCCTATTTTGTCTACTTACCTGTGGTGATCCTGAGATATCTCCTACCATGTTCCACCTGGGCTATCCTACTCCATCAGGCCAGCCCTCATGGCCTTGCACTCATGATCTACCTAAGCCTGTGGCAACTTTCTCCTTATTCCTCTCTCCCTCTTCCTGGTTTCTACCTCAGACCCCAAGCCTATGAACCTTTGCTCCACTCCCTTCTTCTGCCCAGCATAGGCTGTAGACATCTTTATTAACCAATCAGGAGTAGCTTAAGGGGTAAGGCTTACATAGCATCATTTGGTATACATGAGGATTTCCTTGTGTGTGTGTTGGGGGAGGGGGAACAGAGCTTGAGGCCAGTATTTAGCATTTGATACATAGCAGCATCAGACCTACCCCCTAGATCTATGAGTCCTGATAACAGTTCTTCACTCATGCAGTGATGTTCTTGGATTGAGAAATAACTTATGTTTCTTTCTTTTTTTAAAAAAAAAAATGTTTTTGATAAAAAAACCAAAAAATGCTAATTCTTTGACAGTTTTATATAGTTTTTTAAAAATCACATTCACGCCGTCAGTGCCTCTTCCTTCCCTCTCCCTTGCCTTCTCTTTCAAACCCATCATGTCCAGTTTGTTCTGGCAGACTACTGCTAGGTATGAGAGTCTCACGTCATTAAAAAATGGCTTTTCCTCTACAAGCAGCAATCAAATGTCAACAGCTCATCTAGGGGGTGGGACCTCATAGTCTCCTCCCCTCTTCCATGCTGGGATTTTGTCTGGCTTGAATTTGTGCAGGTCTTGTGCATGTTGTCATAGTTGCTATCAGTTTATATATACATCTGTCTACCTTGTTGTATCTGGAAGTTTCCTGAGTATGATACAGATTCCCATTTAGGACTGAGCACTCCCAAGTGTCTTATTCTCTGCATATTGGCTATTTATGGGCTAACTGCCATTTGCTGCAAGATGAGGCTTCTCTCATGAGAGTTGAGAGATGCATAGACCTATAGGTATAGCAATGAGTCATGAGGCATTGACGCTGTGTCTGTTTAGCAGAATAATAAAAGATTTTCTACTAGGGGCCATGACTTATCTAGCCACAGATTCTTGGTCTTGTTGACAGTGGCAGGTTCCATCTCATAGATTGGCCTTAAATACAACAAAAATGTGGTTGGTTACTCTCAAAGTATGCATGCCACTATTGTACCATCTGGCAGATCTTATAGTCTGACTGTTAACGAATCTCTTAGTGTTCAGACTGATGTGTGAACCTGATGATCCCTTTTCTCCTCCAGTAGTGTGCACAGTACCTCCCAGCACTATGACAGCTATCCATTATGGATGAAGCCTCCAGCTGGATATCCCCATGTTGTATAACTGAAGCATGTGACGTCTTCAATAATAGTCTCTCAATGTCAAGTTCTTTTCTTTGGGATTATTGTGCATGGGGTTGTGACCATGGCCTCGTTCTCTGTTTGCTTATTGATGGTGTATAGAAAAGCAGGTTGAGGCAATGGATTTGTATCAGGCCAGATGTGGTGGCTTAAGGAGGGTAGGATGTGGTGAACATCAGACATTCACCAAGCTAGACCTTGGAGAAGGGTGAAGCATGACAGGTTTTACATCTGCAGAACTCATACTGATGGCTTTGTGACTGGAATTACTTTGAACAATTTAACTTGAAAGTTGGTTTATTTTGAGGAGTTTCTTCCTTTGCATGACTTTAACCAATAGTTTATTTTAGACTATTTTAAAAGTAGAAGACCATGGCTCCCGTGTTACTGGGCATTAAGACCCCAGCTCCTCCATGTTACAACAAAATTTGATGTTCCCAGGTTGGGTGTCATTACCCATGCTTTCCCTGCTCTGGTTTTAACCTTCAAATTTTAACGGTTGGGATTTCAAACTTAGATACTACAGATATGGGAAGTATAACTATTAGCTACTTTTTTTTTCATACCGATAGAATTTTTCTGTTTAAAGTTATACATACGTGTGCAATATGTGTAGTTTTGTAGGTTTTTTATTTATATCTCACTTGACTTTAATGAATGCACAAATAAAAACTTGCAGCTAAATTAAAGTAGCCAACTAGCATAGACATGTCTAGCAAAGTAAATTATTGTAAAGTATACTCAACATAAAAAGAAGTGAAGCATAAAATTTTGTTATTGCAAAGATATTATCACTTGCCTTTGTTTCAGCCTCACATAATAATTCCTTTCTTCAACTGTCTCTGTTTTAGTATCCAGAAGACATAGGTTTGGAAGGACTCTCAGTGGTTATCGCTCAACTGATTGGCCTTCACATAGGATTAACATATGACGATGTTAATAATTGTTCCTGTCTCAGAGCTCCATGCATAATGCAACAGGAAGCATTGTAAGAATTCATATGATGAATTTTATTTTTTTAATTCTTTATTAGGTTTGCTTATTTTATTTTATCCATGTTTTGCCTGCATGTGCATGCTTGGTGCCCACTAAGGACAGAAGAGGCTACTGGATCTATGATCTCCTAGAACTGAAATTACAGAAGTTTGTGAATTACAGTGTGGATGTTAGGAACCAAACCCAGGTCCTCTGCTTGTAACTGCTAAGCCATCTCTCCAGCCTCTAATCATGACTAATTTTACACATGTTCTTCCAAGATTAACTTCATGATTTGATAAACATTGAGATTGTTTATTAATTTCCATATTATAAGTTGGTAAATTATATTATATTTGATAAGATATCATATAAAATATTTTTCATGTGATGTGTGAGTCTGGAAAGTGCTATGTAGTATTATTAAAATATTTTTATTGGAGGGAACTAGAGGAAAACAATGTTGAGGAAAACTGTAAAGTCTTATCTCAGCACATGATACTGTTACTACTTTGTTGCCTAAAGACGTCCTTAATAATGCAATATAGTTCTATCAGCTTTGGTTACTATTTTAATGTAAAAAAAAAAAAAAAACAGAGGGAGAATTTGAAGGGGGAAAATGTCATTAATTTGCGTGCATTCTGATTCCTTACCTAAAAAACTCAGACAATCCATAGGCAAAGGACAATAAATAGATATGTTTAAAAAAATAGAGTGAACAATTCTAGAAAAAAGCATATGTTATCATATTAGATGACTTATAAAGTTATCACATTTCTGATAAACATACATTTAATTTAATCTGAATCAATTTTTTTTTCAAATAGTTGTGAAGGAATTTGATGAGTTCTATGTGAAATGATAAAGTAGGCATGATATATGGAACAGTATTTTGAGCACTGTGAGCTGGGGTGTGCGGTCTGAGGAGAGAATTTACAAGTGAGAGGCACTGTGCACCGACTTCAGATGGACAGAAATGAAGAGGAGAAAGATGATACTTAACAAGACAGTGAACTGAAGAGGGTGGAATCTGTACTGGTTAATCAGAACTCCTGGCGTTTATTAAGTCTTGATCACAGTCATGGGTCTAACCCAATGGTAGAGTACAATCATAGCAGTTTGTAAGAAACATAGTATTGTGGATTATATTTAAAAGAAGCAATATACAACTCCAGTTTTACATTTAACCTCCACTTAAGGTATACATTTTTTTATTTGAGTCATCTTGTGGGCCACATGTCTTGAGGGTCAGGTGATTTACCAATGAAGCATTGTCACAATGTGGTGTTTTAACAGGCTGGTTTATCAGAGAATATTTTTTCACTGTAGAAGTTCCAGTGGGAGGAAGACTTTTAGCAACTGTAGCATGCATGACTACATGCACTATGCTTCAAAGTTTGACTCGAAATGTCTTGGTGACCTGTCAAATGTGCACATATTGCCACCAAAGCAACCCGTGTGTGGGAATGGAATCATGGAAGCCGGTGAGGAATGTGACTGTGGTAATGAGATGGTGAGTCTCTCATGTTTGACCATGGTTGTTGCTGTCTGCACAACACATGTTGTCACAGTGTTGTTATACTATGATATCTTTGCCATATGATTGACATATGAAGATGAAGATAAAACAAGTGAATTACTTTTCCACACCTCTTTTGTGATCTTCTTTCGTAAGATAGGTTCTGTGTCGCCCAGGTTAGCCTTGAACTTGTGCCCCTCCTACTTCTGTCTCCCCAGTGTCAGGACAGCAAGTGTATTAGGAATCTCTTGAGTTGAGAAGACAAGTGTGGGCCACAGACCTTGCTGCATGGCTGTTGCCTCACCTGGCAGCCCGAAGTATATTTTGAATGTATAGAATGAGTGTATGAATGTATGAGGTGCATTCTGGCCACTACTCAGTTACAAGTTCCTTTGGTTCCAACCTGTTTTTGCTGAAACATGCTAACTTTGATTCAGTTTTCCCCCCTGTATCTCATGATTCCAACTGTTTTTTAAATTTTATAGTATGTTGCCTTACCTCATTAACAAACAATTACAAGCTTTTGGGTGTCTTTAAAAATTATTTCTAAATTTAAAGGTGTCCTTCATTATAATTCTATCAGCCAACTTCTGGTGCATACTATACCCGTCTAGCAGAACCCCCATGTTTAGTTTATTATAAATGTGACTGTCTTATAATCTTTAACAATCTCCTCCATTAAAGTAATATAAAGTGTCTTCATGATTTCTTTGCCAGGAATTGCATTTCCTTTCCCCATAAATAAAGCTGATCTCTTTCTTTACATACCGTTAAGTCCCTAAAAATTCAATCACCTTCTACTTTAAACAAAAGAAAGACCCGTGAATGCGATTCGGTGTGTGTACTTACATTCTTGTTATGGTTTCCAATGATATGGATTTCCAAAAGCTATTTGACTTTCCTGATATGCAACGCTGTAGTCCTCTTGCATTCTCCTGCCACTAAATGTGGTGCCCCAGCCTTGGAAAAAGACAGTGCTTGCTGCTTTTAGTGAAAGGAGGAAAAGGTACAGTCTTTAGCTACTATGTGAGTGTTTGCATTATAAACAGACTTTTCTCTTGATGCAGGGTTTACTGTACAGCCCCTTGTAAACCTCATGGTCCTCCCTTGGCTCCTGAGTGCTGGCTGGCCTTGCAATCACTGGCTGTCAGGCTTTGTGCTGATGGCCACTACTCTCGTAGCACGTCCTCCATGTGCACTGTTGCTGAGGAACATTTTTACTCCTTGGTTTTTTGGTGGCTTTTGTGGCTCCTAAGACACAGCAGTGTTTCTAGCCCTTATCAGAGTAAGCTTGGTACTTCTGAAAACTATTGATCATCCCTCAAGTGCCCAGCTTGTGGGTAAAATACTTAGCTCCAGGAGGGAGGTAAATAAAGAAGAAGGAAGGAAGGATGGAAAAAATCACTGTGGATGGCTAAAAAGGACACAAGGAATCATACTAGTAATTATTTACAAAAAGAAAGGAAGAAAGAAAACTGACCCATCAATCTATAATACATGCAGTTCCGTGTACAGATATACATATATAGTTTTAATGAACTTTTCTCATCTGGGCTGACAGAACCCTCTCTAAAAGCCAAAGATGACCTAACAGAAAACCTAGTAGCAGATATGAGAAGCTTTCCTTTGAGTTATTTGTAAAGGCTGTCTTCTTAAAAGACTCCCAAAACATAAAGCCTATTGCTGTTGCCCTTGGTTACCACTATGAGGGGGAAGGTGAGTCTCTACTGATGATGATACCACACACTTCAGAAACAGGACCCAGAGGCCCCTGAGCTGGAACTTGCCTGAATGCACTCTCCCTGAAGACTACCTTTTGTGGTACCATAAGGTGCCATGCAAGCTTCCAAAAGAGGGAGGCAACTGCCATACCTACTCTGCTATGACACTTATAAACCATATCAATGACCAATAAGGGTGCAGTAGTGGCACACATGCCTTAGTGGTAACCAATGGTTTTCTAATTGGACTTAAGATCCACACAACAGGGACTGCATATAATACTGGAAACCTAGCCAAATGATCAGTGCTAGTGAAATCACAGTGACTGGAGTAAAATCTACAACCACTAACCTATTAAACCAGCATAATCCTAAACAACAATCTATAAACATTTTTCTTTATACCCACAGATATGTGTAGTCTTTGCCCCTCACCAAGGAAATTTATCTTTGCAGTAGACAGAAACTTAGTGATAGAAAAACACAACCAGTCAATATGGAGAGTTGTGGAGCACAGTCCCAACGGATACATCTACAAAACACTGCTGAACCTAAGGACAGGAAACACTGCATAAGAAGGGGTAGAAAGGTTGTAAGGGCCAGAGGGTCAGACTGTGTCTCCTAGCAACATCAGAAGCCACACCTGTAAAGTCTCATGAGCATGACTGCCCACACATGCGTTGAACAAGGATGACACTGAGGAACATGTCAGATTGCCCCACAAGGATGTCGCACTACACAAAGAACTACAGGCAACTCAGTAAAGCTGCCCTGGAGAGAGGAGGCCCTCCCCTGGAAAAAGCACACCAACTTGTTGTACAGAGCCAAACGGTCAGCCCTGAAAACATACATATGAGTAACAATGTATAGACTCAACGGGTTATATTTTGTGGTATACACACACACACACACACACACACACACACGTGCATGCAATAAAAGTTGACAAAGAGGCAATGGATTTGAAGGAGAGTAGGGAGGGTACGGAAGGAAGAAAGGAATTTTTAAAATGTTATTAAAACACAATTTCAAAAATAAAACAAAAAACTTAGAGCCTTGTCCCCCATGAGAAAATTCTCTGAGAAATATCCAACATCAGTCTCCCACAGAGTGCAGACAGTAGGGCTAACTCTAACATCAGTCTCCCACAGAGTACAGACAGTAGGGCTAACTCTAACATCAGTCTCCCACAGAGTGCAGACAGTAGGGCTAACTCTAACATCAGTCTCCTACAGAGTGCAGACAGTAGGGCTAACTCCAGCTGCTGTCTGTTTGTTCCAAGTGTATTTTTATTGGAGAATGTTCATGCCCACATGCATGTATATTATCTGTATGTGCTTCTATGTCATAAAAGAATTGAAGAGTTGCAACAGCAAATACCCTGGCTAATGCTTTCAGATTGGTCCTACAGAGACTACCTGGCTTGGACCAGTCTGAGCATCTTCGCATCAGAGCTTAGCTTGCAGGAACAGCTAAGGGCTCATTGCCTGCTACACAGGCTGACTCCCTACCAATGCTTTGATAGAAGGCAAGATGGATCTTCACAGATGTCTCCACCTCAAGTTCTGAAGTTTGTGGCTATGTATATCACACACACACACACACACACACACACAAACACGCTCGTGCACGCGTGCGTGCACAAGATGCCTCTCAGACATAAGATTACAAACCTGAGGGAAAGATGTCTTCCTTGGTTATGTGGGTAGGCTTAACCTAATGATAGGAGTCCTTAAAATCAAGAACAATTATCCAGCAAAAGTCATTGATGTTAGAACGGGACTCAGAAGGATATAAAGAATAGAACACAGTGTGGTATTGTCATGGAATAACATGGAAGGTATTAGGGGAAAAAAATTAAAAAAAAAAAAAAAAAAACCCAGGTAGTATCTGGGAGGAAACAGTGGCCTATACTGATAGGTAGCAAAAAAGCTGGATGTGTAATTACTCCATGCAGCCACAAGGAACCGAATCTGGCAAACCATCAGATTTGACTCTAGATTCTTTCCAGCAGTCTCCAATAAAGACTGAAGTGTGTCTGACACCTGGGTGTGGTTGCCTGGGTTAGTCTAAGCAAATGTCTGAGTCACATCTGCTTGTTAACTGAGCTTCTGGCCTGCAGGTCAAGACTGCTAGCTGTATGTATTCTGTGCCTTACCTCCCATCATTCCAACTGCACCTGCCTTGATGAATATAGTTAAATGTTGTCACTTAACATTCCTGTTCTGGAATCCAACAATCTAATTAAAAACAAGGAGTCCAGTTCCATACAAATACCCCCAATGATAAACCCTAGTGTATAGACAAAGTCTACAACTGATATCTGCAATATCCTGTGACCTTCTAAGGTAGCCCGGCTCTAAAGTTGACAGATCTACCCTGCGATACTGATCTCCTATTTTGTGCACTATAAGAACCATCCAGAAGGTAGTAAAGGTCAAACAGGATGGCCTGAAATGACCAGAATAGAAAGAAGAGAGACTGAAGTGTCTTTGATGGAAAAATCAAGAGATATGGGGGTCATTTGAACTCTGTAAAAGTGAACTGAATAACAAGGATATCATAGAAGTGTCGTGTATGGTGTCAATGCAAGTAACTATGACATCAGAAGCCTCCAAACACTGTCGTGACATACAGACTCCATATTCTGTTTATTATTATTATTATTATTATTATTATTATTATTATTATTATTAACTATTGTAGGTGTTTTATGTCATGAATAGAGGCCACTACTAACACTGTAGGTAGGAGGAGAGTTTATGAATAAATACTTAATGTGTCTTGGTCGCACTTTCTAAAGTTTAGCCTTATTCACAATAGAAATGGATAGCAAACGAATCCATGAGAGAACTGGAGAAAGTTTGCATTTCTCCTGGAAAGTCGCAGTTCTCTGCAAACCATATTCCATGTCAGTAGATTCTGAGCCAGTTGCACAAACGTTTACATCGTGGATCAATGCCTGAATTCAATGCTATTCCCTTAGTTTTTATGGTAACATATGCTCTGGGTGACTCTGGGAATAATCCAAGCTGAAGAGGGTGAAGCTTCATTGAATGTAGTTAGAAGTATAGCATGCAAATTAAAGTTGAGACAAAGGAGTTACTAAGCTGGAAGTGGTGGTGCCCTCTCCTAAGATGCCAGCCCTTGAGAGGTGGAGGCAGGCAGGTAGGCTTGCCACTGGCACGCTCTACTGTGAGATAGAGCAAACTTGGCTACGTAGTAGTCTGTCTTAGAAAGGAGGAGGAGAAGGAAGGGAACGAAGGAGAAGCTGGGGGGACGGCGGGGGAGTCCTGTCCTGACCGGAATCCTATTTCTTCTGAAACTGTAGGAATGTCAATTTAAAGAGTGCTGCGACCACCAAACATGTAGACTAAAAGGCTCAGCACGGTGTGGATCTGGAGCGTGCTGCACACCCAAGTGTGAGGTGAGTAGGTGGTCTCTACCAAAGGGAAGCTTGACTAGACGGGATAAGTCAATAGAATAACACAAAGAATGCAGGAGGAATCCCCAGGCTAAAGTACCATGGACTTAAAAAGGCATCTCCAACTGGTGCTTCCTAGTCTATGGTATGGAAACCACCAAACTGGTCATCTTCTAAATGCCCAGGCAGGATAACATGTATGCACTACATTATGGAACGTGCCAATAGCCAGATAACTCATAAAGCCGGATAAATGATGGCTGAAAGTTATGTGAGTAGCAGACAGAACATGCCCTATGCGGAGCACTCACAGATTGGAAAGTAAAAGGCACACTGCAGGCATCCAAAATGGTTTCTGCCATTGGAATGACTACATTTTAATTGATTTTTTACTACAGGTTCATGTGTGCACACACACGTGCATGTCATGAGGCATGTATGAAGGGCCGAGGATAACTTGCGGGGGTAGGTCCTCTCCCTCTACCATGTGTGTTCTGGGGATTGAACTCCGGTTCAGGCTTGGCATCCAACACCTTTAACCACTGAGCCATCTGGCCAGCCCTGGTAGCATTGCATTTTTGATCATTATACAAAAGCACAACAAGCCGTGGCATAAACTGAAGGAGAAATAGAGCAGTACCCCTAACACAACCTGGTTGGGTGAGAAGGCAAGCTCCATAATGCAAAATACTTTAGGGTTCCCAGTCTCGCAAATCACCAATCTATAAAAATTGCACATGCTCCTTTTCCACAATTGTTCTCAACTTCTGTGGTGCTGGAGATTGAACCCAGGCCCTTGTACATTCTCAGGGCTTGGGTGGCTTTTGGACAGGTTCACAATCTGTATCCAGGCTGACTTTAAGCCTGAAATAATCTTGCCTCAGCCTCTTGAGTTCAGGGGTTACAGGCTTGCACCATCATCTGCTCAAATTCTCTATAAATAGCTAATTTAATGCAGTGAGACTTGGATAATGAGAGTTTCTGAGTGTTAGAACAACCAGCACATAGCCAGCATCGTCCTAAAGGGTGGGTGGTCCCATGGCCTCCTAAGGCCTCTTGCTTCTAGATAGTCACTCCACACATGACAATCCACACATAGTCCACACACAGTCCACACATCACAGTCCATACACAGTCTACACATCACAGTCCACACATCACAGTCCACACACAGTCTACACATCACAGTCCACACACACGCTCCACACACCACAGTCCACACATAGTCCACACACAGTCCACACATCACAGTCCACACATCACAGTCCACACATCACAGTCCACACATCACAGTCCACACACAGTCCACACACCACAGTCCACACACACGCTCCACACACCACAGTCCACACATAGTCCACACACAGTCTACACATCACAGTCCACACACACGCTCCACATACCACAGTCCACACATAGTCCACACACAGTCTACACATCACAGTCCACACACACGCTCCACACACCACAGTCCACACATAGTCCACACACAGTCCACACATCACAGTCCACACATCACAGTCCACACACAGTCTACACATCACAGTCCACACACACGCTCCACACACCACAGTCCACACATAGTCCACACACAGTCCACACATCACAGTCCACACACAGTCCACACATCACAGTCCACACACATTCCACACATCACAGTCCACACACAGTCCACACATCACAGTCCACACACATTCCACACATCACAGTCCACACACAGTCTACACACCATAGTCCACACACAGTCCATACACAGTACCTAATACTAACTGATTTGTTTTCTACTTTTATAATTCTGTTCTCACAAAAATATTATAACCCACTTCAAGCTGGTTGCTTGTAGTGGGGCCTGCTGAATCCTGCAACAAGTGGATATGGAACTTATTAGAAAACTGGAAGAAAGATTTTTTAAAGTAAATGCACTAATCCAAGTTCCCACATGTGCTACTTATGATTGCTGGACAAATTAAAGGCAAAGTAAAACCATATAGCTTACAGCTTTGTTTTACTTTTTTATTAAGATTTCTTAAGTATCATTTTACTAACTGCTACCACTGAGCCCCACTCCTGCCCCGTGTGCACACTAGGCTTGCGCTCTACTACTAACTACATTCCAGCCACCAGATCATATTTCTTGACCTTGAAAGCCTTCTTTTACTATCTCTTGTATTCTAGTCTACAGGGAATGGATTCTTTTAGCTACTGTTTGCCCAGGAAAGGCTTTATTGCTCATTAGTTTTTATCATTTGGGTGTATATGAATTGTCATGTCTTTGCCACAGAAGTCAGAGGACTATTTATAAGAGCCAATTCTCTCCTTCTCATTGTTTCCACATCTTAGACTCCTGCCATCACATTTGGCAGCAGACCCTCCTGCCCACTGAGGCGTCCTGCTGGTCCTCTCATTCCCTTTTGACATATATTTTTAGGGTATGAAATTCTAAATTGAGATTTTTTTCTTTCATTACTTTAAGGATACTATTTTTATTTATTAAATATTAATTCAATTTCAGATGATTATAGTGTGTGTGTGTTCCTGCACAAGTATGTGCTTGTGCGTGTGTTTTCAACACATATGGTAGGTCAACATTGGGACACTGTAAATTTCATTACGATGGCAGAAGATGAGAAATTTATTCAACCAGCCATAAAAATGTATCTGAACTATGCAGAGAGATGCCTGCTTTCTGAAAATAACGAATACTGGTGGTGAGACAAGTCAACACATTATCAATCATTCATTATTCTAAGCACTTTTCTCTTAAAGAGAATGTGATTTTCACTCCTAGTTTACAAGTATAAAAGAGTTTCTTTATATATCTCTTACACAAATAAGCTAGTCAGAATCAAGGCTGAAACTTGCTTCTGGGTTTTGTCAACATCATAGGTAGAAAACAGTTGTTCCGCGCTTCTCAGTCAACTTGCTGTGCAAGTCGGAATGTGCATGCGCTGTGGAGCATAAGGCATAATGCCTGCAAGCCCGCTGCCATTGGGGATCTGTGCATATCCTGGAGACCCACCCTTCTCTGTGCGTCCCAGTGGGTGTTTTACCTGACTTTTCCCTTTCTAGAACTCTTGGTTTGGGTAAGTCTCTTAGTCCCTCAATTAGCCACAACCAAACATGTTTAGCCATTTTCTTTGGCAAATATTTATAGTCATTTACAGCCCTTGATCTTTTTCCTGTCCACAGCTGTCTGCAGCAGGCACTCCCTGTAGGAAGGCTGTTGACCGAGAGTGTGATTTCACAGAATATTGCGATGGATCCTCTAGCCATTGTGTTCCTGACACCTTTGCATTGAATGGCCATTTGTGCAGGTTGGGATCTGCATATTGCTACAATGGACGGTGCCAAGCTCTTAATGATCAGTGTGTCAGTTTATTTGGAAAAGGTACTGCTTTTCTTTTGTATTTCTTTTGCACTCTGTGGGGTTTATATTACATGCCTTAGAGCCTAGTTGAGGAAAAGCCTGGGTCATACTTTTAAGAGGGGCTTAACTGAAATTAAAGAAAAAAAATTATAGGCATGATAGAAAACTTCCAGAAAATTGCTATGCATGCAATGCCTTTTCTCAATGTTTGATTTAAGGAAAAAATGCTGCTTATACCTTCTAAATTCTATTAAAATGTAAATAGAAAATGTTAGTTATTAGAAGTCCGACTGCAGTTCAGAACAGACCACTCCAGACCACAGGGTTCCAAGGGGGAGGAGGTTTATTCAGGAGACAGGGCAAAGGTGGGAGAAGAAGGTGGAAGGATAAGAGAGCGAGTCAGGGGGTCCTGCCTGTTTTATATGGGCGGTGACGTAGTATCTCCCAGGTAAAGGTGAGGTAGCCAGGTGGATTCTGGGAGTGTATGGCTGTTGCCTTGGCAACGATGTGGGGGTCGCCTAGATGTAATGTCACTGGGTTCGGAGCCTGATACCAACAGAAAATAAGTAGATTGTGATGCTTTAATTTCATGTTGTCTGCCACATTTCTAATCCAGTATTGAGAACACGAACCTTACAAAGCTTAGAGTAGATGTCATTCACATGTGACTCTGTGGAACTGCCACTTAGCAGCGATCACAGGCTACCTGGCCAGAACTCCTGCTCGGGATTCTCGGCACATTTTGTTTGTTTTGAGATAGTCTTGTTTTACGGTCAAGGTTGACCTTGAACTCATCATTCTCCTGTCTTGACCTTGTTCATCTTTTCTTTTTCCTTCTTCAACTAACATTTTAGAGAAATCCAGATAAGACTCCTACATGCCTGCTGGTGTTTTCAGTGCGCTCCAACATGATTATCTATATGTAGGACGACTGAAATAATCAGACTCTACAACCAATTTACAATGCAATGTTAGAGATCAGAGCAGAGCTATCAGGAAACCATCCTTCAAAACTACCAGAGAATCTTGTGGCTATGATCGGTCCTTGAGGTGGGAGAGCGGTTAGGATAATAGAGCTTTCTACTCAAGACAACATGACCTAAAGCAAAGGATTGGCTTACCATTAAAACCTGGAGAGGAACTTCACTAAGTGAGAGCTTAAAGTAAGAGAATAAGAGAAAAAAAAATATGCCAAAGTCAGCACAGTAGGTGGCCAGAAGTCAGGGAGGAGCCTCCAGAAAAATCACCCAGACAAATGGGGTCTGTGTATACTCACAAGTCATTAGGAGCCTATTTTATACTATGGGCATAATAGGCTCTCTCCTAGGAAATATGACCTGTCTAGCCACAGGTTCTTACCCCAATTTACATTACCAGTTATGTATGTAACATCTTACGGAACTGACCTTACATCTAATCAGAAAGTGTGGTCACTCCCAGGACATTTGCCCACTAGTGGGTGTGTCTTACCAGACCATTGTTATTATAGCTTGCAGGTTCACAGCTGAATAAGTATGGTGAAAGATTCTCTGGTCTGCTAACATGTGTCTCACCTGCTAGCATTGTTAAAGCTAGCCAGTAAGGATGAATTTTCCAGGTCAGTACCTGTTTGGTGGCATCTTCAGCAACAGAGTCTTCCCATTCTGTTCTGGAAAGTAATTAAGAGCATTGGCAATAACTGTAATGTTTGGGTGCTCTATGGAACCTCACTAACCAAAAGACATAACCCATTCCTGACACTGGACTTTTTATTTGTTATCTTCTACAGATTGACAGGGGGCAATGTTGCCCTGCCATAAGGTAACTTGCTCCTGGCCTGTGGGGATTCGACCCTAGGGACCCTAGGGAAGGGGGCGAAAGAATGAAGAGACAAGAGACACAAGGAAGAAGCACCAGTCTGAATGTCTGATCAAGTGCTTAAATTTTATTGTTCAGGCTGCCATTATAAAGGCAAGCAGGCAGGAGGGTCATCTGACAGCCAGGGTCCAGGGTCATCCCGTAATTGCAGAGTTTTTTAAGCCCACAAGAATTCCTAGCCCAAATTACTTACTTAAATATTTTCTCACAAGCAAGAAGGCAATTAAAACATTTCTCAGCTCGAGTTGCTTCTCTGATTAATATTTTCTCCCTAGCAGAAAGGCAATAAATAAAGTATTCCTTAACCCAGGCTGTTTACTTAACTGACATCTGCTCCCAGGCAGAAAGGGGTCTTGGCTTCCAGCAGTAACTCTGCTTAAACCCTTATGTTTCATGTAATTTTTTATAATTTCACAATGAGCATTGTATTTATATCATTTCTATACTCCCTTGCTCTTATAATTCCCCACTCATTCCCCTAACTGTCTCTCAACTTTATGGCATCTTTAATTACTGTTTCTAACATACACAAATGTGTAGCACAGTCCCTTTGGTGTTGATTGCTCCTATGTGTGTGTTAAAAGCTGAATGCTTGAGATTGAATGACATTGTTAGGAAGCTTGATACAGAAAAAGGCTGATTTTTTCCCTGTCTTGTCAGCCTTTATTGCCTGCTCCTCATCTAGGGAAGAACCCTCTACATTGGTTTGTTAACTGTGCTTGTCACTGTTCAGGGCCCTGCTTAGGTGTGGCCTAGGAGATTATCAAACAGCCTATGCCCCAATCCTCTGACTCTTTTTTGTCTCTTCTGTAATGTCCCCAAAGCCTTAGGCTGTATTGGAATTGTATTGGAGATGTATCATTTGAGGTTGGGCACTCCACAGTCAGTATTCTCTGCATTTTGACCAGTTGTGGATTTCTGTGATGCTCTCTCTCATGCTAAAAAGAAGCTTCTTGGGTGAGAGGTGAGAGCTACACTTAGCTTTGAGTCTAAGGATGAGGGTTTAGAATGCAGTTAGAAATTATAGTAGTTTAGGATAAGGGCAGTAGGGTCCCATGGCCCCACCATCTGGGTAGTTAACTGGTTTACAGGATCAAGCATAAACTCCCTTCTATTGAGAGTGCCTTTTGTCCAATTAGACAGCAGCTGGCTAACCGTAGGATGCAGGCAGATGCCACCATTGCATCTTTAGGATACTTGATATCCTGCTCATTCTGCGGTTTGTGGATGTTATAGCTAGGTAGGACTTGATTGCTTTGCTCTCTCGGCAACTTGCACAGAACCTTCAGATAGTGTAAGAACCAACCCTCAGGGAGGAAGGTTTCAAGACGGATTCAGATTGATTGTGTCTGAAGTTCATAAGGGACTTCCCTTCAACTTCTGGAAGGAAACTAAGGCAACGGCAATAGCGGATATGATTTTTGGAGTCTTCTTGACTCTTCTGTTCAACGATTCCTAAGGAATTTTCCTATGTCTGGCCTTAGAGTTTTTGTTAGATAATCTACACCTCTTAGTGGGGAGCATTATCACTTCAAGTGGTATGTCTTCATGGATATGTGTATGTGTATATGTATGTGTATATGTATGTGTATACTCAATATGTATACTTTTTAAGTAAACATTAAAATAATGTTTTTCTATGAACTTTTCAAATATCCTTAATATTATTTATCCCTCCCCCCTCTGTTTCTGCTCTCTTCTCTCTATTGCCCTCTCTTCCCAGTTTAATTCTTTGTCTCATTTTTCCCATTTCCCCTTTATGTGCATCTGTGTCCTACTACACCCCCATCTAAAGAAATCTCCCACATGTGATCCACTTTTACTCTCCTGGTATCTTAAGTTACCCCAGGTTATATACTGACATCTAAATATTCAGAGCTAAGATCCACAGATAGGAGAGGACAGACAGCATCTGTCTTTCTGGGTTTAAGTTACATCACTCAGTATAATACTTTCTAGATTCTTCTGTTTAATGCATACTTTATGATTTCAATTTTATAGCTGAATACAATTATACTGTGTATATGTATCATATTTTCACTTTCCATTAATCTATCGAAGGATATCTAGGTTGTTTCTATTTCCTAACTATGATGACTATGACTAAAGTATCAAAGGCTATGGCTGAGCAAGGATCTGTGGAATCGAATGTAAAGTTTTGGTTGTATGCCAACCAGTGGGATGAATGGGTCACAAAACAGATCTACTTTTAGCTTTTTGAGAATTTTCCACACTGACTTCCAGTGTGGCTGGACCAGTTTGCAAACCACAAACAGTGATGAGGATTCCCTTTTCCACCATCCTTAGTAGCATCAATTCTCAGCTGCTTTCTTGACCGTGACCATTCTGACTTGGGTAACATGAAATCTCAAGGCATTTTTAACTTGTATATTTCTAGCTTCTAAGTGTTAGCATTTCTTCTGGGCTCAGCACCACAATTACCACAGTACACAATAGCCAGGTGTGCCTAACTCATTATAAAAGGAGCTGCCTGCCCCCTCCTCTCTCCCTTGCTGTCTTACCCTCTCCCCCTTCTGTCTTTCTCTCCCCATTCTCCCCCACCCCTCTCCACATGTTTATGGCCTGACTCTACTTCTCTCTCTCTCTCTCTCTCTCTCTCTCTCTCTCTCTCTCTCTCTCTCTCTCTCCTTTCTTCTTTCCTCCTTCCATCCCTCCCTCCTTCTCTATGCCTTTCTCTGTCTCTACTACCCGCCTCAACTCCCCTTCCCATGCCCTGAATAAACTCTATTCTATACCATTGTGCAGCTGATACCTCAGGGGGAAGGAATGCCTCAGCATGGGCCCGCAGAGGCACCCTTTTCCTGGCAACCATACCTACAGTGCCTCCACCAAACATATCCCTGGCTTCATTTTTTTTTTTTTTAATAAAACACAACACTAGGAATGTTGAACATGTTTAAAAGATATTTCTTTCCCATTTTTATTTCTCTTTATGTTCAACTTTATGTTCAGATCTGTAGTTCATTTTTTTTTTTTTTTTTTTTTTTGTTAGAAAGAAAGCTTTGTCTTTGTTTTGGGGATTTTTATTCTGGATATTAATTCTCCATTGAATGTATAGTTGACAAAGGCTCCCATTCCATAGGCTGGCTTCTTTATCTATGCAGAAACTTTCTAGCTTCAGGAGGTCCCCCTTGTCAATTGTGGGTCTCAGTTTCTGAGCACATGGGGTTCTACTCAGAAGGTCCTTCCCTAGACCTGTATCCTGCAGGGACTGCCTGTACTTTCTTCTAGCAGTTTAGTTTGAATGTTGAGAGTTTCACACACAGGTAGATCCTCAATCCATTTGGAGCTGGCATTTGTAAAGGTGATAAGTTTCATTCTTCTACATGTGTTCATCCAGTTTTCCCAGCACCATTTGCGGAAAGTGCTGTCTTTTCTCAAGTGTTTGTTTTTGTCTCATTTGCTGAAATTTAGATGGCAGAAGTTACGGATACTCATGTTTGGGCCTCTGATTTTGTTCCGTTGGTTTACACATCTGTGTTTGTCCCCATACCATATTGTTTTTATTACCACAACTCTGTAGTAGAACCTAGTATCTAGATGATAACCCCTCTGGTGTTGTTCTTTTTTGCCCAGGAACATTTTAGCTCTCTAGGGTCTCCTGTAGTTCCAGGTAAGGTAGGAGGTCTGGGTTGGCAGAGAGTCATATCAAAACATGATTATATAAGAACATACAACCATCCTCATTTGTAGCGTTGCTAAAATCAAAATCAAGATAATTTTATCCTTTTTAAATATAACAACTAAAATTTAAAATACCTTAGGCAACTAAGCTTACCTAAACATTAAATAGTGTAAGAAATCTAAACATACAGTCGTTCCCCTCTGGGCTGGTCTTGGTACCCTCTTCCAGCTGACGAGATCCTCTTGTTGTCTATGTCTCATAGGACCTTACTGTGCAAAACCGCTGTAATCAGTCTTGAAAATCTCATTATTTTGTTTAAATGTCCCTTATCATACTGCTTGTCTCCCTTTTAATGGTTTTTTTAAAGTTGATTTCTCTTTATTATATAAAGATGATGGATGTTTTCCAATAGAGAGAAAACTGAAGACTGGAAGAAATAACAGAGGTGTCTTAGGCTGTGTGTGGGGGGGAAACATTTCATTTAATTCTGATTATTATTAGTGTTGGTTATTTACTTATTCACCAGTTTAGAGAATTGAATATCATAGGCATGCATACATATAAAATACAATAATTTTTTTAAAAAGCAATGTGAATTGTACCTAAGAAACAGTATATGAACTTTCTTCTGACCTCCACATATAGACATGTGCATGTGTCTGCATGCACACACACACACACACACACACAGAGAGAGAGAGAGAGAGAGAGAGAGAGAGAGAGAGAGAGAGAGAGATGAACATGCCTAAAACTCCACCCATCAAGAGACTGAGGTGGGAGATTTTCAAGGCCAAGGCCAGTCTCAGATATATGATACATCTTGCTTCAAAACAACAAATAAGTAAACACCTCAATGTAACCTGTAGCAATGGACATAATCCCTTTTGTTTTATGTTATGACATTGGCAGTTTGCCCAAGGAAATCAAACAAAGCATGAAAATTGCATGCCCATTTGGAAATGACAGCTTTATTAGTCTGTTACTAAAGAGCACGTAATTTAGATTAAAGATAATAATTTCAGAACATGTTTCCATTTTAGGTTCTCAAGGCGCTTCCTATGCCTGTTTTGAAAAAGTGAATTCACCACGTGAAAATCTGGCAAACTGTGATTCTAAAACCTCGTACTCGATACCTTGCAGACAGCAGTATGTATATAAAAAGTAGTTGTTTTTCTGAGTCATGATACTTTGACATGAGACTATACTAAGTGAAAACAACTAGTAAATTGTATGGTAAGAAAACAGTCTTATCAAATGAGTGAGTGAGCAGACTGATGTCTGCATGTGTGCTCGCCCATCCTAAGGGTGAGACTGGCTGGGGAACTGGATTGTGCTTATTAAGGAGAACTGCCAAAGTTCAGAAACTTGGGAGTTCTATGTTCAACTAAGAATTAAAATTGAGTTGTGCTTTAAGTCTGCAGTTGGCAATAATCCTAAAGCAGGGATTTTAATTTTTTTATTTACAGTGTAAGATGACACGTTTGGACTGTTGTCACTTGGTTTATTGTCACATGAAACAGCTCCTGGGTCCAATAACGGGAGTAGTTACCTTATAACAAGCACTGCCAGAAACTCACTTGGATATTTTAAAAAGTCATGGTGGGGCTGGGAAGATTCTAGCTCAGACAGGAAAGTGCTTGTCTCACTTAGAACCACAGAACTCATGGAGAGAAAGCCAGATGTGGTGGGGAGACAGAGAAAGGCAGATCCCAGAGACTCATTAGCCCACTAACCAGTCTTACTCTGTGAGCCCGAGGCCAGTGAGCAACCATGTCACAAAAAGTAAAAGTGAACAGCACCTGAGGACTGACACCCAGCACCGTCTTCTGGACCCCACCTGCGTATATGTATATAAGTATATGTATACATATATATATGCACACATGAGCACATATGTACACATGGATCTGAGTAACAAATTGAATGTATTGTAAAACTCTATGCAGTATAATAATGTGTATAATAATAAAATAATGTGTATAATGTGTAAAATAATAAAATAATAGAGCATAATCAAAAGATGCAGAAAGAATAAGTGGTCAGCCACCATTGGGAAACTTCAGGTCACAGGTCTAGACTGAACTGTGTGAAAGTCAGCCTAGGTGACCACTGAAGCCTGTAATACAAAATAAAGTTGCGTATACATGAGTGAATTCAGTATATACACATTTCCGGTCTGCCATGGTGTTAATTAACCTGTTTGCACTTATCTGTTCATGTTTTTAAAAAATCTTATAACATCATAAAACAGTGTTACTATTGCATCATTTTTATGGTTTCATACCATTAACCAAACATTTACGCTACTATCCTCACCGTCCTTAATTGGAAGCTGGCATAGCTGAAAATTAAAAGGATAATGAAGACTTTTCTGTTTTCCATTTCCAGGGATGTTCTCTGTGGAAAATTAGCTTGTTTTCGGCCACACAAGAATTACAAAAGCCCTAGTCGATCTGTGGTGTACTCATATGTCCATGACAGTGTGTGTCTGTCCATACCTCCTGGGTTGTCTATGAGATCAGACGGCAGAGATAGCGCGTACGTGGCTGACGGCACTGTGTGTGGCCCACAAATGGTAATCAGCCAAATCCAAATTCAGCTCTGTCCATTTATGCTAATTACCACGATGGTTTGAACCTGGTGCCTGCGTTCAGTTCCTAGATGCTGTTAAATGACAATTAGATACAGCTTTAGTGATCGTGTCGCAACACTTTTCAGTCTCTATGTAAAGAACAAACAAACAAGCACCACATGTTTTTAACACAAGAGTCTACTAACCACCAAGTGCCATTGCTTTTTCAGACCTAACAATTTCCAATAGTAAAATTGAGTTGTCATTCCACCATGCTTCGCTGCAAGCCATATTCATATTAATCAAATTATGTGCTTATGTATATGACCAGAGTGTAAGTGTGAATAGTTTGGAAGAGCCAAAGCAATACTAGGAAGGCACGGCTAATGGCTATCATACGGAGACAAGCTCACGTGTATATGCACGTGCAAGTGTACACATATATGCAAATCACATTCGTGTAGTCATTATACATAGAGCTAAAATCCAAAGTTTAACAGTCTAGGGACATGAGGGGACACAGCCCAGAAAGCACACTAATAGCCCTGTAAGGTTGAAAGTAGCTATTTATAAACCTCTTTGCTACAGGACAATGGCCTACAGCATTTGCTTGTAAAGCCAGCTATGAACTTCTAAGATCAGCAGTTCGCTATCCCTGAGGAAGCTTACCCATGCTGAGGAACCCAGGTCCTGGGGCTGACTGCCTTGTGCAGTCAACTTCCTCTGGGAGCTGTGTCTGAAAGTTTGCTTCTCAGATAGAATAGGGGAAACTTTGGAATATCAGATTAAGGAAAAGTGGTTCCTGGCCTGCCTCTCTCATCTTTGAACATCTTAATGACATAAGCTACAATCATGGCGAAGCCCATGGGAAGGCAGTTCGGAGCCAGTGAGAACACACGCAGCCCTCACTCAGATAACAGGGAGGAACAGAAGTCTACCCTCCAAATAGATGAGCAAGCCATAAAGAAAGTGTGTCTTTCAGCCCAGACTTTCCAATGTGACAGTAGCCCCAGACAAATTGATCGGAGTTCTACATAAGGCTGTGAGGCAGGAGCCCCAAGCACTAGGGCCCACCCCGTGCCAGGCAGTGTGCCCCAACTCTGTGTCTGCCAGGACAGCATGCTAGCTTTTCTCCTCATGAAAGTGGGGACAGACAAACTTCCACAAATACCAAACATGATCACCTTGTAAAGGAAGAACTTAGTAAACAAGTCTCTAAATGTGACAGTTGTTAGTTTGTAGAAGGTAGTGCCTTGCTCCTGGGTGGGGACACAGGTTACTCTGCCTGGCAGGGAGACAGCTTTTAAGTCTAGGGCCTGAATCTGTCTCTTTCTCCCTTCTTGGCTAAATTAATTTCTATACGTAACTATATTATTTTATTATTATTATTATTATTATTTATGACAAAAAATTTAAAATATTCATTGGCTTGTCCATTGTTTTTTTGGTAGAAATGTAACTGATTTTCACATTAATATGTTGTCCTGAAACTTTGCTAAATTCACTGATTAGTTGTATCAAGTTTGTGTGAATGTTTGCATGTTCATCTGTATGTAATCTGTAAGTCTGTGTGTGTTTGCTTATGAATCTGTGTGCCTTCTGTCATTCTCTGCATGTTTCCGTGTTCATCTGTGTGTAGTGCATTAGTATGTGAGTGTTTACACAAGCATCTGCATGTAATTGGTCAGTCTGTGTATGTTCGCACATTCAACTATGTATAGTCTGTTAGTGTGTGTTTTCATGGGCATTAAGAATAGTCTGTCATCTGTGTGTGTTTCTATTGCATCTGAGTACAGTCCCTAAGTTGGTGTGTGTTTATAAAGGTGTAAGTATGCAGCAAGTGATGAGACTATGTGTGCTAGTAAATGAATCTGCGGGCAGTCTGGAAGCCTGTATGTTTGCACTTGCATCTATGTGTGGTCTATAAGTCTGTGTGTTTGCACATGCATCTGTGTGTGGTCTATAAGTCTGTGTGTTTGCACTTGCATATGTGTGTAATCTGTAAGTCTGTGTGTTTGCACTTGCATATGTGTGTAATCTGTAAGTCTGTGTGTTTTTACTTCCATCTGTGTGTGGTCTGTAAGTCTTCATGTTTGCACTTGCATATGTGTGTAATCTGTAAGTGTATGTGTTTGCACTTCCATCTGTGTGTGGTCTGTAAGTCTGTGTGTTTGCACATGTGTCTGTATGTGGTCTGTTACTCTGTGTGTGTTTTTGTTTGCACAGGCATCTGTGTGCAGTCTGTCAGCCTGTGTGTGTTTGCCTGGCCATTAGCTTATAGTCTACCAGTCTGTATAGTATGTATTTTCTCAGACATGTGTGTGTAGTGTGTCAGCCTGTGAGGATTTGCACAGCCACCTCTGTAGTGTGTCAGCTTGTGTGCATTTGAATGTATATTTTTGTGCAGTCTAATTACACAGCCGTCTGTCTGCAGCCTCAGTCTGTCTCTCTCTCTCTCTCTCTCTCTCTCTCTCTCTCTCTCTCTCTCTCTCTCTCTCTGTGTGTGTGTGTGTGTTTACATAGACAACTGTATGCAGTCTGTCAGCCTATGTTTTGACATGGACATCAGTGTGCAGTCCCTCAGCCTATGTGAGTTTACATGTATAGCTCTGTGTAGTCTGTCTGTGTACACTGGAGATCAACTACATATATGATTGTGTTATCTATCAACAAATAATTTTACCACTTCCTTTAAGGTCTGGATATCTTTTATTTCTTCTTAGTATCTAAATGTATCCAACTAGAATACTTAATATTACACTGAATATTGAATATCAGGACCACATGAAAGCTAGTATATGTAATTTATTTATTGGTTATATGGTAATTTTGAATAATTGCAAAGAGATAACTTTCATTCTCATTTGACATTTTCATATTATGAATTATTTAATTCCACCTTATGTTAACAATTGAAAAAAATAAGCATTCAAGCCCAAATAAAATCGAAAAAGATAAATGAGACCAAGATAATCGCATACCTGAATTATCATTTGGTTGCCACTCTGACATGAAAAGGCTCGACAATGCCTAAGGAAACAAAGTTAAACTATTTCTCTCCATAATTCTGATATATGCCACCACAACAATTCAAAGAAATTTACAAACTGTATTTGAGACATAGGCAAAATTATTCTCCAACCTTAAAGGAACACTTTTGACTTCTGTCCAATTACCCATAACAAATATTAACAGCATAAGAAATGCAGTGAGAATTTCACTCAGTTCAAACTGTAGGAATCAAAATCCAAACCACATGCAGTCTCCATCAGCTCCGAGCAGACACATTCCTCATACTCTGATACCATTGCTATTGAAGGGGCTACATTAGAAAGCCAGAATGTTTCTATTAGAGTCAAAGCAAAATGGGTAAGCAAGTCTTGAACATCTTTTATGCATAGGTAACACATAGTGGCATTTCTTGTTTTACATGACATTCGTGACTGGGAAATATTCTGTGTTTAATTTTAGTATTGTATAAATGGAACCTGCAAAGAAGTTAATTTCACAGGAAATGACTGCAACGCTACCAAGAAGTGCAAAGGGAACGGGGTAAGTGGCTCTGTCAGTAGTTTCATGGTTCAGACTACTGCGGGGTGATTCAAAGCCAGTCTCCTGTTGTAGAGAACTGGCAGCTATGTTGTTCTTTAAAGACATGGCTATGTCCAGCGGATTAATAAGAGAAAACCAAATGAGCTAATCTAATGCTCTGAAGTAAACTGTATGCTTCACTTACTTTTTTTGTTTTTGTTTTTTCTTTTGGTTTTTCGAGACAGGGTTTCTCTGTGTAGCCCTGGCTGTCCTGGAACTCACTCTGTAGACCAGGCTGGCCTTGAACTCAGAAATCTACCTGCCTCTGCCTCCCAAGTGCTGGGATTAAAGGCGTGTGCCACCACTGCCCGGCGCTTCACTTACTTTTGGAAGCACATTTTTTTTTTTTAATTTTCTCTCAATTGTTTATCTATTTTAATCTAGTAATGTAAAATTCCCACAGCCGGGGCACCGGGATTTATTTTCTTGACATTTACCAGTTTGGGGTGAGAAGGGTCTTTGTTTCCTTATTTTCCTCGAAGGAAACCAGGGTGTAGTATAATCAACAGAAGATGATTAAACCTGAACTTACCCAGTCGTACCTGCATTCACTTTTATAATTTCTAAATGTGTTAGCTTTGGATCACGTGGACGGCTCAGCACAGAAGTGCAGCTCTAGCTTTGCTTGTGTCCCCAGGATTTGTGGCTTTCCTCTGTTAGGTCTTTCTCTCAATATTTTACTCTTAATGCTTTTAATAAAACAGAAGAGAACAATGGATATTATTAAATTTTTGTTATTCTCCTTCATTGGAGACACTTTAAAAAATAGAATATTATTTATTTAATTATTTTACCCTGACATTTTTTTATTTGCTAAAACTTTTTCATTCATGTTTATTTGTATTTCGCTATATGAATCATGTTTCCAAAAAAAAAAGCATTTTTAAAAGAAAACTAACTTATGTGACTCTAATATTGGACTTCCTTTCCTGTTCTTTGGGTTTATTTTTTCTATTTCCTTATTAATACCACATTTTTATGGTTACTGTGGCTTTCTAGTTTATCTGGATCATAAAACAGAGCTATCTATCTACCTTAGCTCTTCTTCAACAATGAGAAGTATTGGTTGTTCCTAACCTTTTTCTTTAAATACATAATTTAGCTTGACAGATCTGTGTATTGATATCCATGAGATAGCTTGCCTGGGACTTGGGTTGGGTTTATGTTGATTCTATGACTCAGTTTGGTAAAATCCAGCATTCTAATACTGCTCCATAAGCGTGGACTATCACTTCATTTCTATACATTTAAATATTTTATTTAATCAAATTTTTAGTTTCCTTAACATAAATCATATTCATAAACCATTCAGTTCATAAATAAGCAAGCCACTTGTACTTGTGTGAATCCTGGGTTCCTATTGTCCACTACTGTAAGCACTGACTTCTGCATCTAAAGCTAGCATCAGACAACCTCGAAGAAAATAACCTTTGAGGCTCTCTCCACTGTGTGTGTAGTAACATTGGCTTGGAGCTTTTCTATCATGGTACATGGTATCTGGCCTGGGGACTAGGTCAAAGCTAGCCGGATAGGGTGACTCTCTACCCTTTCTGTTTTTATAGATTGTATGTAAGTTGATACTTTTCTCTTAAAACTTTGATCTAATTTATGAGAGAATAAATCCAGGCTTAATGTTTTCTTTTTGAAAATAAACATTTATATAATATTGTTACTTGATATAGAAGAATTCATGGTTTGTTTTTCTGTTCACACCATTTTGTGGATTTTCTTTTCTTTTGGGGAATCAGTTTATTTCTCCTAGATCATCGATTCTTGAACATGTTTTATATATTCATTATCCTTTTGTTGCTTATAGGTCTATACTGATGGTTGGACATGAAGTATGGTTTGTTTGTTTGTTTGTTTGTTTGTTTGACACAGTGTGCTGTTGGCTTCCAGGCTGGCCTTGAGTTTGATGTGCAGCTGAGGTTGACCTGAAGTGCCTGGTCCTCTTGTCTTAGCCTCCCAAGTGCTGGGTGACAGGTATGACTGCCATGGCTGCAACAGTTACATTAGCAGCTGGGCACGCCTTACCTTCCACCTCTGGAGAGCAACCAGGGCCAAAGACTATTGTTCTGAGAGTCTCTTGGACCAATGCCAGGGTGTTTAAAATTACAGTAACAAAAAGAAAATTAGAACATGGGCTGGATATGTTTTCTTATTTGGGTTTCTAATGTCTCTCTTCCTGGTGTGCTTTTGTTTACATTCGCCAATAGAAGTATTAGTATATTTCCTGGTTTTTCACTTTTAAGTTATTGTGTCTCTCTTTGCATTTTAGTAAAATTGCTATTGCATATATCATAAACTATTTACTACTTGTATTTCCCCTTTATCCATTTCCTTTCGCTTTGTATTGAATACTTTTTAACTGTGCTTTTCTACTTGATACAAAGGGAATTATGGACTGCAATCTTGGGATGATTAAATTTTTAATTGACATTTATTCCCACACTTTTTTCTTTTATGCCACAAACTCAAGTAGAAGCTTTCTCTCTTTGTATACATCTGTCTCTTCAACATTTTATAGTTTTGCATGTTTTACATAACCTTGATCTCTACATTCTGTGTTTTGTTGGCTTTTGGAGACTTTGAAGTGTTGTATATTATAAGGGATCCTATGCATTATGTCAATTTTATTTCCCAAGAGCTGTGCCATCGCAAGGGAAATCTTATTTTCTGTTTCAGGACAAAGATGTTGTCATGAGCATTGTCTCCTTCTTATGAGAGACATAGAATGCTATAACAACAGTACCTGTTCAAAGTCTAGATGGAAACAGATTTTTGAGAGATACATAGTTAGAGGTAGATATAGATTTTTCACTTTCAAATAAATGATATTTTTTCTAAAGGATTGTAAGCTTCCTTCTTCCAAGATCCTGGAAATCTCTATCCTGCCCATTTCTTTCAGTCTTGCTAGAAAAGTAGACACTCGCTTCCTTAGAGGACACTGGCTTCCTTAATGAACACTGGTTCCTTTAGTAGATATTGACTCCCTTAGTGGACACTGGCTTCCTTTGTTTTATATTACTCAGAATATTAGATTGCTCTCCCAATTCCTTATTTTTCTGGAGATTAGAAGTTTTGGCAGCAACTATCTAGGATTGTGGGTTTTGTTCATCTTTCATATTAGAAAAGCCATCTAGATGTGTGGTCTGAAATACTTTCCTTTCAGAAAGGGTGTGGAACATGATGCATTTGGTATTGGTCTGTTCTAGCTGACTTTCTCAAAGTTACTAAAAATACAATAATGAAAAGTATAAGTTAATTCACAAAATACTACCAATGGTTGTATAAGGCTAAATAATTTCTAAGTAGTATTCTAATCTTATTTTCCAAACTGTATATTCACATACTTATTGTTAATACACCACACAGGAAAGAAAAGACATGTACACACATAGATTTAAAATCTACTTGTGGGGGTTTGGGTTGGAAGGGAGGTGAGGAGATGACCCAGTGGGTGTTGGGAGATATTTTTACTTGGAAAATAAGTAAAATGTCAACTCACCTCAGCTGAAGAAAAGATGGTAGGGCAGAGTCTGGATACCACCAAAACCCAACTTGTTCAACCAATAGGTTTTATTGGGGTAAGTTACGGGAGTATGGCTGAGGGGTTATTTCTGGGAGCAGAGATGACTCAGGACAGCGATGTCATCAGAGCTCACCCCAGCATGGGTGATAGTTCACAAATCTGGGAACCTGGCACACACTGCACAGTCTATAGGCAACTCAACAAGTTGAGAGTATGCTTTCCAGGTATCTCAGGTGATCTGAGTCTCTTCCAGGCAGCCTGTCTGGTCTCTGCCTCTTCTGGTCTGAAAATGTCTCTCAGGGGTCCTTAGTGCTTATATGTACTCTTAAGCAGGGAGAGATCTGGTGGACGTGTTCAGTTTCAGGGACTTCCTGAAGCCTTTGAGTTGTTTCCTTCCTGAGCTTAAGGAGCTTGTCTGCAGGATGGAATGTTTCACCTCATTTAAGAACATCTTGTTGCTTCACCTCCCTTTAAACTCTTAACAAGCTTTTCCCCAAAAGTAAAATCTCAGAGTTTTTTTTTTTAAGTTTAAATCTCAGAGGAAATGGATATACAACAGTGGATAAGAGTGCTTTCTGTACAATTATCAGGATCTGAGGTCAGATTTCCAGCACCTACACAAAGCCAGTCTTACACAGCTGTAACCCCTGTGATGAAGGGTTTGGACAAGACCACTCAAGATGGCTGGCCAGCCAGCCTAGCTGAAAAATGGCAAACTCCAGATTCAGTGAGAGACCTTGTCTCAAGTGGATATAGCAGATCATGGCACAGCAAGACACGTGATGTCTTCCTCCAGGCTTGATGTGGACAAGCATGCAACACACACACACACACACACACACACACTTTGTGAAATCCAATATGGTAATTCAGCCTTATTTTATTGAAATCTCTTTTTGAGATATAGAAAAAAGAATTCAATGGCTTTAACGAATTTTAAAAATATTAGCTTATCAGAATAAGTGTAAATGTACAAGGTAATTCTGTAGGATACTTATGTAAATATGGATGGCTTTGATTGTAAATTTAAAAATCTGCCAATTCTAAATATTTTATACACACAAGTATGTGAATAAGTTCAAGGTATATTGTTGACATAATTTAACAAAATGTCGGAATACGTGTTGGTGGCTGTTGGACTAGGTTTTATACCAACTTGGCACAAACTAGAGGCACCTGAGAAAAAGGAACCTCAGATGAAAAAAAAAAAAAAATGTCTTTGTAAAATTGGGCTGTAGGCAAGCCCTTATTTTTTTTAACTAGGATTTTGTCATGATAAAAATACTTTTAACATTATTTAAAGGGTTATTTAGGGGCTGGAGAGATGACTCAGCAGGTAAGGCTTTCTGCCCTCTTGCAGAGGACCTGAATTGAGTTCCTCAGTGACATTCATTGACTCACAGCAGCCCAAAGCTCAAACTGCAGCAGAGGGAATCTGATGTCTCTGCTTTGCATGGGTACTTTTATTCATGTGCACATACTCACACACATTAAAAATGATGAAAGTATTTTTAAAAGATGATATTCATGAAAATGATTGATTCGCCTTTCTGAACATAAAGATCACGTGCTAGTTTGTTTTTCTCTTTTTTCTGTTTTGTTGTTGGTTGGTTGGTTGGTTGGTTGGTTGGTTGGTTGGTTTGGTTGTTGCTGGTTCCTTGCGTTATCCTGGAAGAGGGAGCCCCAATGGAGAAACTGTCTCCATCTGATTGTCCTATAGGCAAGACAGCAGTGCATTTTCTTGACTAATGATTGGCATGTGGGGCCCAGTCCACTATGGGCGGTGTCACTGCTGGCCAGGGGTGTCCTGGGTTGTATAAGACATGTCACTGAACAAGCCACAGGGGGCAGGCCTGAGGCAGTGGCCTCTGCTTCAGCTCCTACCTCTGGGTTCCAGCCTTGAGCTTCTGCTGACAGGGACGAGGTGCTAGCGGCAAGTGTTAGCATGGATAAACCCTCCCCTTCCCAAGCTGCTTTTGGTCATGGTGTTTATCACAGCAATAGAAAGCACAGACTAGCATGCCATACATTTATTACATCTCATTTTTAGAAGATTATCAGAGAAGATAAAGCACTTATTAAAAACAGACAATAGGAATTAAAATATATGTTCATATTGTGGTCATTATGCCCTTTGATTATGCCACCAAGGTTTTAATTACTTTTTCTAACACACTCCTCATATTATATAGCTACAAAAACCTTAAAAATATTCTACATATTTCAGTCACTTATATCAGATTTTAACTACTAAGATGATTTAAAATGACTGCATATTTTTCCATTTTAGATATGTAATAACTTTGGTAATTGCCAATGCTTTCCTGACTACAGGCCTCCAGACTGTAACTTACAGATTGGATCACCAGGGGGCAGCATCGACGATGGAAATGTTCTCAAAACTGGTCAGTAAAAATGAACTTCCAAAGCAAGTAGTTTGTTGTTCTCTGTGGTACTAGTCAATGATTAACAATAATAATAATAAATCTGACATCTTGATAGAATATTTCAAAGCCCAATTACAAATAAACTAATTTGGTACCATATTTGTAATGAGTTTTCTTAGAGGCCTTAACCAACTTAATGAAGTCAACAGAAATAGAATTGTACTCTTATGTTTTAATAAAGATCATTAAGTAAAAATTTAAAAGTCATGTATAGATTAATGCTGTTAATAACAGTAATTCATAGTATTAAAACTGAACATTATTGAAAAGTATCTCTGGCTGGGCAGTGGTGGTGACACACACCTTTAATCCCAGCACTTGCTGAGGCAGAGGCAGGTGGATTTCTGAGTTTGAGGCCAGCCTAGTTTACAGAGTGAGTTCCAGGATAGCCAGGGTTATACAGAGAAACCCTGTCTCGAAAAAACAAAACAACAACAACAAAATGAAAAACATCTCTGGAATACACTGTTCATTCTGAATGAAACTTAGAAAAATGTACAGCAAACTATAAATGTATTCCTACCAGGAAATAAGGGTAAGTCACATTCTGAATACGTGCTCATAGTTTCTTTGTTCCTATAGTGAATAAAAGCAGTATCATGAGCTACTCGCTGGTTCAATCATTCATTCCTTCATACATTCCCTTCATGGGCTTATTACCAGGTGTTTGGAGAGGGAATAATATTAAGACCCATGTTTCAGAAAGTCTAGACATGCAATAACACAGAAGTTTAATAGTGAAAGTGTATTACCCAGTAAGCAATGGTATTAGCTATACTGGCCGGAAGTAACCATATAAGGGGACAATGAATAAATTGATTTATATATCATGTATTTGAACAATAACAATGACTAAAACACGGTTGTGACTTAGCACATGAAGTGAAAGGTTCAAGGATACTGTAAAAATCTTTATGAGAGAGTCAGGGGTTAATCAGAGCAGGGATACAATCTGTTTAAATGTGTGTAGTGAGAGTACATGACTGTAAACACAACAGAGTCTGAAGCAGGGGAATTGCTACAAGCTTGAGGTTTGCCTGAGCTAAAGCGAAAGACTCTAACTGAGTTTATCTTGCTATGATCAAACACCATACTCGTCCAACTTGAGGGCTCTCTCTTTTCTTGTCCCAATAATGGTGGGTCAATCCTCTGGGGCCCATGACATTACCAGCCACCATTTCTTGCCAAGTTAGGTTATTGGAGCACTCATGGTCCACAACTGGGGAAGACTAATGCCTACTATTCTTCCTACAGTCATGTGCACAGTGATTTCCAGCACTGGGAACAGTCTCCAGTAGAGAGAAAACGGCTAGGTAGTGACAGATTGACATTGTTACGTCCCATGATTCAATTATGTGACAGTTTCAGCAATGGGGTCTTTATATCACATTCTAGGGGTGTAAACGAGATAATCCACTATAGCCTGTAATGCCTGTGGATCTATGAAACCTCATCAGCCAAAAACTCCAAAAGAGGTAGCCCACTCCTGATGCTAAACTTTCTATTTGTTCACCTCTGGTGTCTAGTAGGGGCCTTATCATCCCATTCTTGCGTAAATCCATTTAAGCTCTGGAGTGTGTGTGTGTGTGTGTGTGTGTGTGTGTGTGTGTGTGTGTGTGTGTGTGTATGTGTGTTAGGAAGCTTCTACAGTAGTAATTTTTATATGACTTTCTCAAGAAATCCTTAGTGTTTGTATCTCTCCCTGTATCGCCCCTACCCTGCCTTCCCACCCCCCACACTCTACTGTACCACTTCCTATTCCTTTCTTCCTTTTTAACCCTTTGACCACTGTGCTTTATCTCTCCTCCTTTAAAAGAGACCCCCCCCCCATGGCCATTAACTAATTTCCTGACTTCTCTAGCTCTTCTAAACCAAACACATATCTGAAGATCCAAAGCTAATATCTACAGATGAGGAAAAAAAAAAAGACTTGAATGTTTGCCTTTCTGGGTCTGGGTTACCTCTCTGGGAATGATTGGTTCCAGTTCCATCCACTTAACCTGTGAATTTCATTTTCCTTAACATCTGAGTGATATTCCATTGTGTAGCTGCCCCATATCTTCATTATCCATTCACCAGTTAATAGACATTTAGCTGTTTCCATGTGCTGGGTATTATGAGTACAGCAGTAAGGAAGATGGAGGCCCAAGCATGCTACACGAGAATACTGAGTCCTTTGGGAACAGGTCTGAGATTGGCAGAGCTGGCTAACGGGGTACATGTATTTCTGGCTTTTTTTGGAGAAACCTCACTGATTTTTATAGTGGCTGCACAATTTTGCCCTCACCCCAGCAGTGAATAAGTATTTCCCACTATATCCACACCAGTAGTTATCATTATTTGCAGGGGGTAGAGAGGTTTGTTTTGTTTTCTTGATCATTTTTGACAAGTATAAGATGATATCACAAAGTAGTTTTAATTTCTAGCTCCCTAATGGCTAAGGATGTTGAACATTTAAAAAAAAAAAAATGTTTCCCAGCCATTTCTGTTTTGTCTTTTGAGAACTCTAGTCGGGTCTACACTCCAGTTGTTACTTAGTTAGGCTGGTTTTCTTGATGTTCAGGGGCTTTGTTTGTTTGTTTGTTTGTTTTCCTCTATGTATCCTAGATACTGTCCCCCTGTTGATATGTCTGATGACGATCTTCCCATTCCGGTAAGCTGCCTCTTCACTCAAATGATCACATCTTGGCTATTCAGAAGCCTCTTGGTTTCATAAGGTCCCATCTGTCAGTTGTTCATCCTAGCATTTGCACCACAGGGCTCCTGTTCAGGAAGTCCTTTCTTGGGCCAATGAATCCAAACCTAGTCCCCATTTTTTTCTTCTGCCAGATTCACAGGATAAGGACGTCTGTTCTCAATACATTAGAGTCTAGTCCTTTCTTGCAGAGGGAGAGAGAAGGATCTGGTCTCCTCCTTGTACTTACCCAATTTGATGAGAGCACCACTTAATGAAGATTCTTTCTTTTACCCAATGTGTATTTCCTGTCTCTTTGTTGACACTCAGGTGGTAGCAGTGTGGGCTTGAATTTGGGTTTTCAGTTCTATTCCATTGACCCCATGTTTGTTTTTATACCAGTCTGGAACTATTTTATTACTATAGCTTTTGTAGTATGAATTGAAATCTGGGATGGTAATACCTTCAGCAGATGTTTCTATTGTTTAATATTATTTTGGCTTTCCTATGCCTTCTGTGTTTCCCTGTGAATTTTAAGATATTTTTTCCCCAGTTTCTGTGAAGTATTGCATAGGGATTGTGATGTGGACCACGTTGATCTGTAGATTTTTTTGGTAAGAAATCTACCATTTTCACAACATCTACTCTATCAGTCCATGAGCATAGTGAGCATAGGTGTTTTTTTTTTTTCTTCTAAGATCTCCTTCTGTTTTGTTTTTTCAGCTTCATAAATCTTTGGTTGTGTAAATCATTCACTGCCTTGGTTGTATTTATTCCAAGATAGCTAGCATCTGCACACAGATGTGGTGTAGGTACAAAGAGGAGTTTGTGTATGCATAAAATGTTAATACTACATGAAAAGACACGGTTTTACAAGAATGTGTTCATCCATGGGGAGAGGCTTACCTAGCAAGGCAGTGGACAAAAGTTTTATAACACAATTTCTCTTGGATTTTCACTTAGGCTTTATTAAGAGTGAATTCTTAAATGTTTAAATGAGCATTACTATTAAGTTATATAAAATAATAATTTGAATCAGGTTGAGCAGACCTGCTTCTTCCGGAATGTGTGGCTCTGTGAGGGAAACCTTCAGTGTCCTTTGTTTTTGCGGTGTTTGAAATATACAGCCGTTGTCATTGTCCACAGATGCTCTACTGTGGACACGGGAATCGTTTCCTCCTTTCTAGAAGAGTTTAGAGCCCTGGGATGTGGGTAGATTGGCCAGTGGTATCTTTTGAAGTATTGGTGTTACCAGTGAACCACATGAAGTGAACTTCATTCTAAGCAAGTATACACCATCAGAATATTTAAATAAATACGCAGAAAACACCAATGGGGGGAAAAAAAAAACCCTATGGAAAATGCATCATGTGATTTTTGAAGTGTTCTCTTATTTTCCCCAAGATAATTGATTGCAGTTTGCCAAAGTACTAGCCACATTACGCACACATGCGATGAGTGCGATTCGGGCCGACCCATCCTCTCTGGCGTTTCCTTTCCAGATGCGGCTCTTGCTACGAAGCGCCTGAGTAAACACGAGGACAGCTGGGTGATCCTGGGCTTCTTCATCTTTCTGCCTTTCATCGTAACTCTCCTTGTCGGGATCATAAAAAGAAACGAAAGGAAAATCGTGCCTCAGAGAAATCACGAAACATGAGGGGTAAATATCGCCCGGAGTTAACTTACTGGGTTAACGGAGCTGCGCCTTCAGTAGCTTTGTAAGCCCGTACTTATGACCTCTAATGTCTCATCATTCCCTGTCTCTGCACTTGGGTGCCAGATCATCTCCTAGTTGAGTTCCACACTGCACCGGGGACTTAAGTTTCCCAATGAGACTAAAATCTGGGCGTCGCTGTAACTTTTCCTCTGCGCTGTATCTAACTCATGCCATGGAGCTGAACTTCAAAAAAAACAAACTACCTTTCCTCGTGTAGGCATAATATTGAAAATAGTTCATTAGTAATATTTTAATTTCTATTTCATATTTCATATTTGCCTCAATTGCTACCAAAGCCTTGTTTCTGAAATTACAAGCTGTTCTCTGTATCCATGCAAATTTTTCTGGTTTGTGCTTCTCTCTGGACAACTAGGCATTTCGCTCACAGATGGTAAGAAACTCTGATATGCCCAAGTGCAGTGCCCTGCCTTAAGCCTTTTAATCATGGTCATCAGTAAGAGGCCAGAAAAAAATAAGCCAAAATGGAGTCTTCACAAGTATAGTCCCGGGTTCCTAAACTTCTAGAGTTAGGAACACCATAACCTGACACCATAAAGCTGTTAGCCTGCCACTCACTGGTTGGACCCTTTGACCAAACTGCCCATATTAGATGACCCTGATTTCCATGGCTTGTAATGGCAGAGATTGTGCAGTTGGTAATTATGCACACAACCATTCAAGCTAACCTCCCAGAGGCTAACTGCCTCGGGCCAATTTTAAATGTGTACTCCTTTGCACGTTACACATGAAAGAAACTTACCCTGACTGTAAAGGACACACAGATAGAGATACCATACTCCTACAGTCCATGGTGCCTCACTACAGACAGCAGTTGCTGTCCGGGCTGCTGCCTTGTTTTCTCTAAGCCAGCTCTTCTGCCATGTTCTAAAGGATAAAATCACTAACTGCTGGTCCATTCTCTATTGCCATCCTTACTTCTCTACCATATTCTATAACTAGAGCACATTTAAATACCATGTATAGCAAAGGCCAGTAGGCTGCAGGGATCTCCATTCTTGTGAAAATTCCTCAATGGGAAGTCAGCTGCAGTTTCTGATCTTTTATTGATGACGTTCTTCCATAATAACTTAATACCATAATATGTACGGTTTATAAAGAATGAGAGCTGGATCAGCATGTGGTTCTGGGAGCTGGGAGGTTAATATTTGAGAGGCTGCATCAGGTTAGGTCCTTTCTGATGGGGATATTTTCTGAAAAATCTTGGCAAAGTGAGAGGTATGTCTAAAAGACACACCAAGCTGGCTTTCATAAAAGACCAGTTCTCAGGATAGCTTAGAAACTTACTAATTCATGAAGCTGTGAGAGGGTTGGCCCATTCACAGCCTAATCACCTTTCAAAGGTTCTACCTTGTTCCTCTTCTTAATGCTTCACAACAAGGGTTATATTTTCACATGTATCTTGGTGGAGGCAATTAATCTATTAGATTTGAAAATATGGTATCCACTTTGAAGTGTGGTTTCCTTTGGACGTTATTAATGATCCATCTTATTAAGATATTTTCAGTGGTACACAGGTTGTACCTATATTCCTTACATAGAAATGGGTCATTCTAGAAGAAGGGAAGAAGAGCAAGAAAAAAAGGAGGAAGAAGAGGAAGAGGACAAGAAGGAGTGGGGGGAGGAAGAAGAGGAGGAGGAGAAAGGAGGACAGGGAAGAGAAAGGAGAGGAAGAAGAGGAAGAGGAGGGGAAGGGGAAGAAGAGGAAGAGGAGGAAAAAGAGGAGGAAAGGGAAGAGGAAGAAGAGGACAAAGAGGAAAGGTAGAGGAGAAGGAGAAAAGGAGAAGGAGAAGGAAGAAGGAGGAGGAGGAGGAGGAGGAATAAGAGGAAGAGGAGGAGGAGGAGGAGGAGAAAAGGGGAAGAAGAAGAAGAAGAAGAAGAAGAAGAAGAAGAAGAAGAGGAAGAGGAAGAGGAAGAGGAAGAGGAAGATGAAGAGGAAGAAGAGGAGAAGGGGGAGGGGGAGAGGGGAGGGGGAGGAGGAGGGGAGGAAGGAGGAGAAGAAGAAGAAAAAGAAGGAGGAGGAAGAGAAGGAGAAGAAGAAGAAAAGAAGAAGAAGGATAATTCTTTATGGAGAAAAAGGAAAAACTGACTCAAAAGGAATGCTTGATGTTGGATGCTATTGAGAGAATTGTTTTTCCTACAAATAACATACTCAGGTCCCTGCATAGTTAATTAGCAGAGGAAAAAGGTTTTTTTTTTTTTCTTACAGAAATATATTCATTTTTCTTATGGTTGGGTGCTTTTGTTTGGATGCTTAGTTTCAGCTCTTGGTGAAGTTTAATAGGCTGTGGAGCCATTCGGAGGTTGTTCCTGCCTGGCTAGGAAAAGTAGGATTGTGCCTTGAAAGTTGTAAGCCAGCCCTGGGTCCCACCTACTCTACTCAGTGCTTATTGATCAGCCCTCACAGTGTGACTGGCCTCTCTGTGCCCCTGGCAGCATGGACCGAGCAATTCCTGCTGCCATGCTTCCTCTGCCATAGCGGACTGAAGCCCCCGAAACCATAAGCCCAGATCTTGTTTTCCACAGCACTGAATACGTTAGTATTTACTATTTATTTACTATTTAGTATTTACTTTAGGATATATAAAAATGAAAGATCTAAGCGTACCTGTCTCAGGCCCGCTGGGAGATTTTAAAAACCGTGCGTGATTAAGGGGATTGCAAGTATGCTTAGCGTGCTGGCTGTGGCATAGTTGTCAGCAGTCGCCTTTAGCCATGCTGATGGCAAACATAAAGGGGAAAGTCGAACAGAAGGATCTGAGAACTTGTGGTTTCTGAGCACAAGAATACTTAACGCCTCAAGCACGGCCCCGTGCAGACACAGCCGTTGTCATAGGTGAACATGTCAGCACCCATAGACACAGATTAGAAGTTGCTATTTCCCGGGGCCAGCATAGTTTCCCATTTCTTGCTCTTCCTTAAGTGACTCTCAGCTTTTATGAATTCTTGGGGGAAAAAAAAAACCTTAGAAATAGATTCAGAAAGTAATTTTTATTAGATTTTGAGGGGAAGAACAGCAGAGTGGTGGAACTGCTATAAACCTCAGCAGTTGCCCAGAATAGGGGCATGGAGGAGCTGGAGAGGAGGGAAGCCACGCCCCTTACCACAGAGCTAGTAAATAAAAATTGGCCGACCAAGAGGAGTGCATTCTCTTCTTTTCAAACATGGTTTTGGTAGAGCAGTGGTCCTCAACCTTCCTAAATGCTGTGACCCTTTAGCAAGTTCCTCATGTTGTGGTGACCCTACCACTACCACAAAATTATTTTTGTTGCTACTTCATAACTGTAAATTTGCTGCCTGTTATGAATCATAACGTAAATATTCGATACGCCAGATATCTGATGTGGGACCCCTGTGAAAGGGGTCCCGACCCACAGGTTGAGAACTGCTGCTGCTGTAAAGAGAAAGGGATGGACTCCCCATCCTGGACGGAGTGAGTGAGTGCCTCTGTTGCAGAATACAATGCACAGGTGAGGGCTTCAGACAACACCACCAACAGCAGTCTCGGTGTTCCTTTGCTGATTGGGAGGCTGGAAGTGTTCTCAGACACAGGCCTTCCCAGAGTCACATGGCTGCAGTTACCTGAAGGCAGCCTGTGACAGTTCGATTTTGTCTATATCAGTACCATGCTTATTTTAAGGCATTGAGATCATGATGGAAACCTAACACAGTGGAAGTGACCATGGGTCACAGGTCATTTTTAGGACAAATAAACAAAGTACTCTCTGTGGCACAGTCTGACCCCCTCAACTGTGTTATGTTCTCTGTGCACAAGCACAGACCACCTAGAGACTTCACTTCTATAGTGTCCGGTACAGACACGGTAGTAGGTCTGGCTTTGTGATTCTCAGCATCCTCGCTAAAATGAGACCCAGCAGAAAACTGAACCTTTCTACACTTTCCAATGCACTTCTTGTGAGACCATGCAGAGGCTGGTCTGTCAAGTCCTGGTCAGGCAGTTATACCCTGGGCTATTCTCCCTCTGCATGGAGAATCGTGGGGTAATGACATCATAGCAAGTGATATGATATAACATAGTGAGTGTTACATTGGGAGAAAGCCAGCAAGAAGAGAGTGTTTCCTGAACCATTAATCCACAGGCAGAAAGGGGCTGAGTTAATGTCTTGGCTATTCTGATACAGGAAGCGTCAGCAGAAACCCTGAAGTTTTTGTGGTTTGTATTAATGTGGCAGCAACGGAAATTGTCCTTGGCCTAAAGGGCAAACATAACATTTAGCAGTCTATAGTTGATTGTAATTGCATACAGGTCTGTCCCTTTTAGCGCAAACTCCATGTAGAACACTCTGCGGGGTTCCTTCTCTGTCCCTGATGTAGAGAGAGAAAGACTTTTTGTAGTCAGTGTGGTTGCAGGCTGACAAGTTGCAGAGGTTACTTCAGTAAGTCTCCTCAGCTCCGGGAGGACAGAGAAAGTTTCAGGCCGTTCTGATGAAAGATTAGAAAGCCGGGCTAGAGATAAGGGTCCGTGGTTGGAACACCCGCCACTTTTACAGAGGACACAAGGTTAGATTCTGATGACCTGCACCACGTGGCTCACAACTGCCAATCAATCCAGCTCTGGGGAACTTGATATTTCTGGTTTCTATGGTCACCTGCACTCAGGTACACATACCTAAACATGCACACACATGCATATAATGCATACTCACACACATACATATGCATGCATATACACATGCACTTAAAAATCTAATAAAATATACCCTTTAAAAATTAGACAGGGGAGATGGTCCTCTCCAGGTGAGCCCAGAATCCAGTTCGCACTTTAGGCTTCCCGCCTCAAGAGTCCAACACAGAAGCAAGTAATACTGCAGTCGTAAATGAGGTCTGGAGAAGTCCAGGCTCAAAGGCTGAGTGACCTGGATGCCTACCTCATTGTTTACAGACAGCCAGGCGTCCCTTGTACATTTAGGAGGGCTGTTGATAACAGTTACAGGGAAAGGGGTCATAACGTGTGCTGCTTTGGGGGGCTGCTTTTCCAAAAGCCACCAGTTGGCTATGTTGCCACTCTTTCACATGTCACAGAAATCCTGCCTATGCCCTCTCTGAAACCGCATATGGTGCTGGAGCAACCAGTCCCCTGTGACTCACCCCTCCCTGACCCAGGGGTTAGGTGTGTTGATCTGAAGAGCCCTATGAAGGTGCCACACATCATGAAATACACATCCTACACTTCAGGGAGGTTCCTGGCCACCTAGTAGTCCCCCTGAGAGGTTTAGAAGAAGTGGGTCCCCTCCTAGCTTCACTCTTCATACATCTTTTGTTGATCAACTTGAGCAACTTAAAATGTCCAATTGCAATTTTTGGATTGGCCACAAGATGGCACTATACATTTAGCGGAACAACAAGACCTGGCAGAGTCCCATTCCTTGATAGATCTGAATCAAAGGTTCTCCCAAATGCATCCCTACACATTTGTCAAAGCATCTTTTTTGGTTTCTATTTAAGGCTAAGAGATACTATATTTCATTTTTTTGTATGTGGATATTGCATACATATGTTAAAGTATGGATGGACAACTTATTCCGCAAAGTTACAAAGTACAACGTTGGATTTTTTAATTTTATTATTAAATATGTATATGGGGGTATTCATGCGTGTGTGTGTGTGTGTGTGTGTGTGTATACCTATGTGTATCTGTGTATGTATGTATGTATGTATGTATGTTCCTACTGCTATGATAAAGCAACTTCACAATAAGCAACCTGGGAAGGAAAGGATTTGTTTCTGCTTTCAGTCCCATATCACACAGTCCATCACTGAGGGAGGTCAGGGCAGGAACCTGGAGGCAGGAACTGAAGCAGAGGTCGTGGACTGGGCCCTGCACTATCAATCACTAATCTAGAAAATGTACCACAGGCTTGTCCAGAGGCTAATTTGGTGGAAGCATTTTCTCAGTTGACGTTCCCATTAGCTTGTGTCAAGTTGACATAAAACTAGACAGCACAGTGTGTGTGAATGAGTTTGTGGGCAAGTGAGTGTGTGAGTCTCTGTGTGTGAGTTTATGTGAGTGTGCTTGTGTGTGTGAGTGTGTGTTTGAGTGTCTGTGTGTGAGAGTTTGTGTGTGTGAGTTTGTGTGAGTGTATGAGTATGTGTGAATGTGTGTGAGTTTGTATATGTGTAAGTTTGTGTGAGTGTGTATGAGTGTGTGTGAGTTTGTGTGAGTGTGTATAAGTGTGTGTGAGTTTGTGTGAGTGTGTATGATTGTGTGTGTGCATGAGTTTGTATATGTGTAAGTTTGTGTGAGTGTGTATGAGTGTGTGTGTTTGTGTGAGTATGCATGAGTGTGTATGTGAGAGAGTGTATATGTGTGAGTGTGAGTGTGTGTGGGTATCTGTGTGTGTGTGTGTGTGTGTGTGTGTGTTTAGGCTGAGGTCTGTATCAAGTACCTTCTTCTATTGTTCTCCGTCTTATTTCTCAGACAGGATTTCTCACAGAACCTGGGTCTTGTGATTTGCTTAGGCCGGCTGGCTACTATGTCCTAGTGATCTTCCTGTCTACACCTCCTGGTACTGAGATTTCGGGTGCTCCTATCATACCTATCTGCCTTTTTATGTGGGTGCTGGGGGGTCCGGTTCACCTCCTCATGCTTGCAATACAAGTATGTGACTCACTGAACCATGGCCCCAGCCCCATTTTTAAGGTGGAGAGTCCCACAGCATGTGGCACACCCAGCACGTGCCCATTGCGCATGCCTGGCAGCAGGACCCGTGGGCCTCAGTCGACATGCTCCCTTGGCAAGCGTGTTTTCTGCTCCTTTGCTTTTTATGTGCTAGCCATCCCGATGCTGCCAAGTGGCACCTGGCTGTTTCCATTTCTGTTTCCCTGATGCTGGCGACACTGAGTCTTTTCTTTATTAGATGGGCCACTGGGAGGCAGAAGTAGTGCTGTTCTCCCACACAGGGGCGCGGGCTGCACAGAGCAAAGCAACTGATGGACACAGCTGAACTGTAACCGAGAGCAATGAAGACAGTCAACTCTATACTTTGGTCACTTCATCAAGGCAAAACGTGTTCTCTGCCAATGAGCAATTAAAAACTCAAAACTGTCACCAGAACTTAAATTATCAACCTGAATAGTAGACACTGAATGGAAGTTCTTTCCTTGCTAGACTCTGTTCCACTGGTCCTCAACCTTCCTAATGCTGTGACTCTTTTAATACAGTTCCTCTTCTTGTGCTGTTCCCTTATCATAAGTTATTTTTGTTGCTACTTCATAAAGAAAATTTGCTACTTTTGTGAATTGTAATATACATATCTGTTTTCTGATGGTCTTAGGGGACCCCCGTGAAGGAGGTGCTTGATTCCCCAAAGGGGTCATGATCCACAGGCTAAGGATCACTGCTCTGCTCACTTGTGAACTCTATGTTAGCACATGCACACACACACACACAGAGAGAGAGAGAGAGAGAGAGAGAGAGAGAGAGAGAGAGAGAATAATATTTCACTTAGTTTTCTTAAACCATGACTTTTCCCCTAAGAAAGTAAAGTGTGTTAAATTGAGGGGACCAGGAGGTCCACACCTATAGCCCCAGGATTTAGATGGCGCAGAAGCAAGAAGATGGAGTTTCATAAAATCTACCAGTCTTTAAAACAAACAAAAGGAAGAAAGAAAAGATTCAGGCTTAGAAAAAGAAATGTGTCCTTGTTATCACTTGGCCATAACCTGTTTGCTCAAAATGTAGATCATGATAAATTCTAAATAAAAATATACATGCTACCTCTCTTTTGCATTCTTGGACAGTTCCCTAGAATTAAGTTAGTTTGTCATGAGTTAATTTCTAATGTTTGTGAATCTGGAAGTAACGTTAGGTGGAAACCCATCATCAGGTCTGGCTCCTGACCCAGCTGTGAATCTCTTTCCCCCTTTGTTACAGCAATTCAGAGCACCAGAAATCGGCAGAGGAGGTTAGCAGCAGATGGACCAAAGGAGGAAGTGTGTGTTTTGATCTCTGCTATCCCTGGATGTGCTCTAAATCTCAGACTTTTGGAAAATAAAACTGACATACGCATCAGTGAGGCTTTTATGTGTCTCTTCCAAGGCCGTGGATGGCAGGTGACAAGGAGTGGGTCAGGGTGGCTGGCGGCATGTTCAAAGTCCTCCCTACTGGAAACTCCTAGAGCCACGGATCAGGGCTGGGGCAGTTTAATATGTTTAAGAAAGGCAAAGCTGGGGGAAGAGTCAGGAGTAAAAACCAATTAGAGTTTGTATTATAGAAAGATAGAAAAGGCATGGGTTGAGTTTAAAAGATGGCTGTGGGTTCAAAGGTAATAACCCTTTAGTGGGATCTGCTAGAAAAGGGGAACAGATGGCAGACACTGGAGCAGCAAGAGAAAGGGAGGGCATGTGACTGCCCAGCAGACAAGTTCAGGGGCAACTGTGTTGGTTGCATTACAGGCATCACGGGATCTCACATACAATGGAAAACACCACCCAACCACAACTACCAAACCCAAGTCAGAACAAGTGAGTTATATCAGTAGACCTCTACTCAATACAGAAATACGCTCATTTCGAAACATTTCCAGAAAGATCACTGTAGACTCAGATAGCATCAAAGATAAGTTCTAACCAACACCAAAGGGGAAGTTGATATCAATTCTATAAAAGTTCTTCCAGGAAACTAAGATCATTATGACAGACCCCTCCCCTCGCCCCTGCTCCACTCCTGCCCCAGTAATAAGCAGCATCTCTCATTCCTGCCCCAGTAATAAGCAGCATCTCTCATTCCTGCCCCAGTAATAAGCAGCATCTCTCATTCCTGCCCCAGTAATAAGCAGCATCTCTCATTCCTGCCCCAGTAATAAGCAGCATCTCTCATTCCTGCCCCAGTAATAAGCAGCATCTCTCATTCCTGCCCCAGTAATAAGCAGCATCTCTCATTCCTGCCCCAGTAATAAGCAGCATCTCTCATTCCTGCCCCAGTAATAAGCAGCATCTCTCATTCCTGCCCCAGTAATAAGCAGCATCTCTCATTCCTGCCCCAGTAATAAGCAGCATCTCTCATTCCTGCCCCAGTAATAAGCAGCATCTCATGGTAAACAAAAACTTTCTGCAGAATTTTTGCTAACAAAGCTTTGGCAAAGAAAAAAAAAATCTCAGGTCCCGTGAACACCAAATCCAGGTTGCCATAACTCAGATAGACCTGGCTTAACTCCACAGGGCACTTAGGAAGCTTGTGAAGCTCAGGATGATTCAGAGGCACCAGATGACACATGTAAGTGCTCTCCAAAGACCAAATAACCCTTCCAACTGGTATACCTTATTATTATTATTATTATTATTATTATTATTATTATTATTATTATTATCTTCATCATCATCATTATTTCGCATTTTCCAAGTTATTCATTTTACTCAGAATTTTGTTTATGTTTCTTGAACCAATGCTATGCAGTTGTGTGAAAGCACCTGTCATTTTTCTCTCCCCTGCTCCCAGCCCCTGAACACACTTTCTCCTTCAAGATCATCGTTTGCTACATAGGGAGTACAAGGCTAACCTTGGCTAGAACATTGTTTCAAACAAAAACACATGTTCCTATATCTGTTTGTTGGCATGGCCAACTACCTAGACCCAGATCTCGCATGGCTTTAGTTCCACAGTTCATATAAATATAGTTCCCCATCTTAGTGATCCACGGTCACTCTTCATATCCCCCACCATGGCGTCTCATATGACCCCGTGCATCAAGGAAACACAACATATAAAACAAGGTCTAAAACTTCACTTGCTTGAGGCCTAGGGAGAATCCTTTGTGAATAAACTGTTTGCAACCCAAATGTGAGAGCCGGAATTCAGACACTCAGCACCCAGAATGCACCATGCTGCCAAGGTTGGCCTTGAACTTGGAGCAATCCTCCATGGTCCCAGCATCCCCAGCTCTGGGATTAAGGCATGCATCACTACAACCAGGGACCCTTTCTTGACTCCACTAAGAAGTTCATGGGATCCATCTCATCCTGAAATCACACCATTTCTCCACTAACCACAGCCTGATTTGTGGACAGAGCAAGGCATGTTCATGGTCAGCAATGGTACCCTGTGACCCACGGTAGCAGGTCAGGGTTTGTGTTTGAACACCTTGTGAATAGCCTGCTGCCTCATGGTCACAGACAATGCAGACTAGGTGCTGGGCTTTCCCGTTTTAATAAAAGAACAAGAACAACAAAAACCACGAGCAAAGAAATGAATTAACATTTTTTTTCCTTTTATTTCTTTTGAAACAGTTTTAAGGTGGAATCCATGCTATCCTCAAAATTTTTTTTTTTTTTTTTTTTTTTGAAGAGGAAAGATTAGAAGGGAAAAGGAATGATATTTTCTTGTTTTCTACCAGGATACGAATTGTTTATGTTGTCACAAAATCTTTTGAACTGCTAAAATCTAACACAGTTTGGATGTAACTAATATCCCAACAAGATACAAGTAAAATTTTACCCCCTCTGAAGTGGATGCTTTATCACACAGTGGTGCTGTTTCCCAGAGGCCCTGAGCTTGACAGTAAAAGCCTGGGGGTCCCAGACATTCTGCCAAAAGTTACATTCCTTTCCAACCTCACTCCTCTCTTAACTGCCAACTGGACAGAGTCCAGAGTGACCCAGGAGCCCAGCCTCCAAGCCTGCTCATAAGGGATTATCTAAAGTCAGCCTCAGAAGACCACTGCAGTGTAAAGGATTACGTTGACGGTGTTGATTGATGTGAGAAGATCCATTTTTAACTGTGGTCACTACCGAGGCCAGGGCAGAGCTCTGAGCTGTGCAAGATGAAGAATGCTTTCTGGCTGATGATGAGGTCACGGCAGAGGGCTCAGGAGCAAGAAAGAGATCCTTTAGGAGAGCAAGGGACTGAGATGTTCTCCAGAAGCCAGATACCAGCAGCATTCAGCAGGAAGGCACATCAAGGCAAAGCATTGAGAACAGACTCTCAGAAAGCAAGAAGATGGGCTGGGTAGACTGTGGTCTCAGATGTATGAAAATAGGAAGGTCCTGAAGGATGGAGGATGTGACATTAAAAAAACAGAAGTATATAAAGCATGTATGTGTGACATCATGGGTGGTGTGGAGGCACCTGGGTAACCAGGCTGCAACAAGCTTTACCAGGATGGCTCTTTAGAACTGCTCCTGAGATTTTAACCAAGTCAGAATCTTCTAAAACTTCTTTCCATATTTAGGAAAGACACATTTCCATGTGTCATTATTGTGTTAGAATCTTTTGCTCTCTAGTAGAAACGACAGGACTCCATGTCTTAACTTACTTCGTTCTTTGAGGATACAAGAAGACCTGACAGCCTCACCTTTCACATGGTTCCAAATCAATCAGCCCCATCAGTCATTCGGGTTACAAACGCTTCACTGATTGTACCCTCTTTGCTGGGTTGCTATTTTGGTTTCTATTTTCCCTGCCATTATCTTTTCTTATAAGGAGCACATATTCTTGGAAACCCATCTGATCAAGGAAAAGCCATCATATGCTAACGATGTCAGAGATGTTCCAGAACATTCCAGAGCCATGGTTCATTAATTTGTTTCAAGAACTGATGGTCTGTTCGATAAGCCTGCACATTGTTTTTTGATGTGCTGTCCACTCCCCCCCTCTCCCTCTTTCTGGTCATCAAAGGGGATGATGTGGTTTCTGCTTTGGTTCAGTATTTCACAAGAACAAGAAACGGCTCTACAGAATGAGACACTGTCTTAAAATAAATAAATAAATAAAATGTTTTAAAAACCCACACAAAACAAAACACCACCAACAAAACCAGAAACCATTTTATCAAAGTAAACATAAACTTGGGAGTACTCTAAACTCTCCACTCTCAACTTTGTATTATGAGGAACATTTTTAGTTACTTGAACCTTCTCTTTACTTTTGAACAAACTAGAAAATCTCCAGGTGTGCAGGGCCTCATCATAAGTTGGTCCCTGGCAGCCAGATACGGTAAAAAAGGTGGACAACCCTCCAAGATATGACTTACTAATCATGTGAAGAAGTGAGCCCTCCATTAGTCTTAGCACAGACAAGAACCTAGGGGAGAAAACTAGGAGGAAGGGTCTGGTCTGTATGCATCCATCCCTGTGTGGATCTGTCCAGTTCATCAAGTCTTCTCTCTCTGTGTTACTTCTGAGACTGACTCTCCTATGTCTCCCAGGTTGTATTTCAGGGCTGCTGAGACAAAACACTGACATTTAAAGGGACATACGTTCTCTCATGTGAAAGCCAATAATGGACAGCTATTAGTAGTTTGGACTATAGCTGTCATAATTGTCTTTATTTTAAATCCAAACTCAGAAAGTTTTCTAAAGCAAAATGCGTTCTCCTGGTCACCTATTCTCATCATGGTTCTTGTCATGTGAGTTGGGCACTTTGTGCCTTGAATACCCAATCTGTGCAGGTGGCTACCCAAACCACTGATGGGATGAAGCATTTCCCGGTCTGAAGCCTGAGTGTGTACTCGGTTACCATAATTGACACTGGAAAGCGCAGGACAACAGAGTCATCGGTTGATAACCTTAGAGGATAAATCTGATAAGAAACACAAATGTTTAGCTTCTTCATTTGAATGTTGAATAGGGATCCTTTATGGTTTTATCATTTATCAAATTACAAATACATATAAAATAGAAAATGAAACTGTCCCAAGTGGAAGCCACTTCTCCCTGCTTACGTGTCAGCTGTGGGGACTGGCTAAACCACGACTATAAAGAAGTGCTTAGGAGCTCCTTCAGTGGCCAAGGGGGACAAAGGAGTAGACGGCAATGGCACACAGTAAAATATCTCCTACAGAAGGTTCTAGAAGGATCCTTGAAGAATACCACATAGATGAAGATGTGGGCTTTGCTCTGCCACATCCACTGGTAAGAGAAGTGAAACCCTGCTTTGTCCTCATTATTTATCTTGACAGATGAATTTCTAAGTAAGTAGCTCTGTCTCAGGTCCTCCTAAACGAATGCATAAAGTGTCAGACTCAGAGCCAGTGTACAAACAAGTGAGCCTGGCTGCTCTTCTGTGTATCTTTCTTCAAAATTCAGTCCTTACTTTCTTAACTTATGAAGTAGTGAAGGGAGGAGCACATGAGAAGTCTTTTAGCTTTGTGAAGGAACAGGTTCACAGAGGGGGAAGCTGGTTTGTTACAACCACCTTTCCGACACAGCGTTCTGAAAAAAAAGCAACATTCAAATGCCCCGAGTCATGGAAATTCCCTTCTCTTCTGAACTGTATCAAATGCACAGAGTCTGTGTTCCTCAATGATTTCAATATATGAGATGATATATCAAGCAACTTTTGTTTCACATTAATAACGCTTTTGTCATTTGCTAAACATAATTCAAAAGGAAGGTATAAAATACCTTGATTGTGCTTTTGTGCAAGTTTTGGAATCCAAGTGAGGTGTATGTGTGGGGAAATGCTTATCTGAAAACACCTGGTGTCTCAACCAGGCACGGTGGTGACTAACTATAGTTCTAGCACCCGGGAAGCAGAGGCAAGGGCATGGCCTCAAATTCGAGGCCAGACAGTCTTAAATAAAACAAACCCAGAAAGTACTGAACAAACAAAAACTATGTCACTAAATTGGACACGCATACCAGCTTATTGTCAACATCTTTATCAACAAAACTTACGGAAAATAGGAAAGAAGCAAAGTAGTCATATAGAGGTACCCCGTGCTCACCTAGTCTCACTAAGAACTGGAGTTAGTAGCCGCACGTTTTGAGCTCGACCCAGACAGAAAGAGCCCGGAGCCAAGAAGGCAGGGATCTAGGGGCAGTGGGCTAGCGACTGGGATAAGATATGGAGAACCCAGGCGGTTCCCGGGAGGGCGAGGCACTGGAACCCCGCCTAGTTAAGGATAGCAGTGAGCCTGTACCTGCTTGCCTAAGCCCCAAGGTCCAGAAACACGCACCCCGCGGCGCCCAGGAGGAGCATCCTGCGCTGCTTCTATCCCATCCAATCCGGTGGCTTGCTGCCTGGGGCGGTACTACGGTCTAAGTGCAGTCCCAGGCGCCCTCCCTCCAACACCCTCCCCGGCCCCCCACCGCCTCTGGACTCCTGGTATCCTTTGCTAGGAGTGTCCTAGCGCCTGCATCCTTGGGTGCCCTGGCGTGCCTGGTGTTGAGGTCTCCTTGTACCGGTAAAGGAATGTGGGAACTGACCAACTCAGGTTTACCTCCGCAGTTCTCAACCTTCCCAATGCTGTGATCTTTGTTGCTACTTCATAACTGTAATTTTGCTACTGTTATGAATCGTAATGGAAAGATCTGTGTTTTCCGGTGGTCTTAGGTAATTAATCCCTGTGAAAAGAAGGATGCCTCAAAGGGTCACGACCCACAACGACAGGTTGAGAAACACTGCTCTAACAGGAAGTAGCCCCAAGGATGGGACATTGGGACAGCACTGGGTGTGTTTCGGAGTTCTTGAGTTCATTTGGGGACATTGCCTGTGTCTCTGTGGGACTCATTTGTGTCGTGTGATTGTAAATATGAGATTCAGGAGATACTATTATTTGGATTTCTTTTTCATTTGAGGGTGGGGCTGAAATTACCTGTGGTAGAGGAAGTAGACGCCACCTATCCAGCGTTCCCCTTCCCCATCAATGGCTTTGCTTTTCATATCTTCTCCCACCTGCAGCAGACTAGGTGCTAGACCCATGCTCCCAGTAATGGGGTGCATATGTTCAAGCAACTTGTACCTTACTTAAAAATCCCCAAAGCACATGCACAGCATGCCTTAGAAGAGCCTGAGACCCACCAAGTATTTCCTCTAACTGACAAGGTAACCATTTTCTAATATATATAGAAAACAACTATATGTTAAAGTTGCTAAGATTTATGGTAAGAACAAGTCTGTCTAAAATTGTGATGTGGGAAAATGGCCATAACGTTAGAAAGATGGCTCAGTCAGTGTTATGCATGCAAAAGAATATGAATCCAATACCAAGAAGCCACGTTTAAAAAAAAAAACAAAACAAAACAAAGCCAAAGCCAGGGTAAGATGGTGTATGAGTATGCATGTACATGCATGTACATGTGTGTGTGTGCATGTGTGTCTGTGTGCGCTTGAAATCCCAGTGGATTCCTAGGACTTGCTGGGTCAGCCAGGCTAACCTCATGCGTAGGCTCCAGACCAGTGAGAGTCCCAGTCTCAAAAGTAAGGTGAGGAGATATGTCTAAAGTTTCCTCTGGTTTACACACACACACACACACACACACACAGAGAGAGAGAGAGAGAGAGACATGCACACACACATACACACACATATGTACACACACGTAAATGCATGTACATACATACTCATACACCCACACACATATGCACATGAACAAACATCCACACCCATGAACATACACACACACATGCACACACACACAAATACACACGTGCATATATACACATACTCATATACTCACACACACACATGAACAAACATCCACACACATGCACACATGTGCACACACACCCTACACACACTCTCACATGTGTATACACACATACTCATGCACTCACACACATACACACATGAACAAGCATCCACACACATGCACACACCCACGAACATGCTCACACATGGACACTCACACTCACACACACTCACATGCATACTTATACACTCACACACATACACACACGTGCACACACCCATGAGCACACACACACATGTGCACACACACAGAATCTATCCTAGTTCTGCTGTCCTACCTCAAGCTGCAAAAGTTATAGCAATAGCCCCCATTGCTACTCAGCTAGGCTGGAAATGGTACTAAGTATCCAGTACTATCCCAGGTCCTTCAATATTAGGAGCACAATACAGCCTTGATTCTGAAAGCTGGAAATACTATTGTGAGCTACAAATTAATTATATGCAAAGTAAGTGGCATTTGGATTTTTTAAATCTGTGACAGAAAGACCATTTCTTGGGCCATAAGAAATATAAGCGCGGGACTGAGCACAGTTCCTGATTTGCTGACAACTTTAAAGCCACCTCATTTTCTTTTTTAAAAAATATTTATTTATTTAATGTATATGAGTACACCGTAGCTGTCTTTAGACACACCGGAAGAAGGCATCGGATTCCATTACAGATGGTTATGAGTCACCATGTGGATGCTGGGAATTGAACTCAGGACCTTTGGAAGAGCAGTCTCATTTTCTTTCCCACTCAAAGAATATACCTGAGAAGTAACAAAAAATAAGTTACTGGATGTCAGAAGTCATAATCCATGGGCTTCACAGAGAGGAGTCTGCTGTAAGATGGAGAACTGAGGACGGCTTGGGTAGAATCTTTGGCTGAATTTTGTAAGATGTGAATGGAAGCTCAGGAAGACATGGAGGATCAGGGACCGCTTCTGCCTCAGCATCTAATGTCAGCTGGCAAAGCTTGGGCTGGTACTTCTAGACCATGTTTGTTGGGAGCACAAATGAAGCTAGAGACAAGATAAATCATCCACAGGAAAACCTGAACTACTTTAAATAACCTCCCGTGAGCAATTCAAACAAAACGGTCCTGTTGGGTTTTATTTTTCTTCCAAGGTGGAACTACCTGATGCGTACAGCCCCTGGACCCTTGTGGCTAGAAATCTGCCTATGCTGATTGAGAATGGGCAGCTTCGAGAAGAAGTCGAGAAGGTTTGAAAACCTGTACAATCATCTTTCTGTGTGCTTTCTTCACATTTTAATCTTGGCTTTAAGCCTTACAACATTCACTACCAGAACTGAGGTTAATCAAATCTCTCCATCTCTTCTCAGCTGCCCACACTGAGCACTGACGAACTGAGAGGACACAGGTTACAGAGGCTGGCACATTTGGCCCTGGGGTACATCACCATGGCGTATGTGTGGAACCGAGGGGATGATGATATTCGAAAGGTTTGGAGACTTTCTTGGTATTTCTCATATAGTGACTTTTCACTAGCGTGAATGTGAATTCCAGCTTGCATTAAATGCAAAGGGTTTGGGATTAGAATGTAACTTGGTGAAGCAGTGCATGCCTGGCATGCAGAAAGTCCCAGGTTTGAACCCTAGACCCACAAAAAGTTAAATACTAGAACTGTATTATTACCATTATCAGTTGTGATGCCGGTGGTCGGTGCTTCTGGAGTGAGGCACTAAGGTTGAACCTCAGGCCTTGTGCTCGCTAGGCTCCCCTGGGATCCAGTTTTAAAATTTGTATCAAGAGTAAGATAAAGCAGTACCCCACTGGATTATCATAATTGCACTATAAATGTCTTTCATATCCTGGACAGGCATTTAATAAATAAATACAGACACATGTCCTGCTTTTTAAATTTTTCATAATATTGTAAATGTTTTATAGTTACCATACAAATTTAGGTGGCATTCAGAATCACATGAAATCCACAAAGACTACATATCCACATCTCAAGTCACAGAGGAATAGCATTGGTTCCTCAGAGTGCCTTTTACCATTTAGTGGCAAACGTGACTGACACTTTCTTCAGATACTTTTATTCTCACATGCAGTTAAAAGACAGATGCACACATACAACCCACCCATGAAATCAGCAGCTGCTGGGGTACAGAGAGGACTAGAATGATCTGTGTAATTATAGGGCCACCTTGCACTTGGTTACACTCTTCTGATAGCATCCGATTCTGCTTGCGAGTAATTGCTGTTTTGCGTATTGAGACAGGGTATCAGTATTAGCACGGGATCCACAACTGACCCTGTATCCTGGGCTGGCTTTGATGTTTTAACCCTCTTGTATCATCCTTCCAAGTCATAGGTTAACAGGTCTGCATGGCACCAATGCCAGTATTGTGAAGTTTACTGAAAACAGAATAAACATACAACATACAATCACACACACACACACACACACACACACACACACACACACACACGAGTGTTTCCTTCTTAGGTGTGCTTTCTGGGACAGCACTCTGCTTGTATTTCTCACATGGATCACATCCCGTGTCCTTAACAAAGCCTACAAAGCCAGAGACAACTGAGTTTTCCTTTCTCACTGCCAATAGCTAACATGGTGTCTTGTAAGACAGGTGGGTAAAGGACAGAGTTAAAATAACACAGGGTCATCTGAAAATAAAACCTGCGGGCATTTTATCTTATTTTCTCTCCTGTCTGTGGCCGAACTATGTCCTAAACAACCAGCATCCCAAACAGGAGCCTTGAACCATCGCCAGGACTATGTTATGAAACGTGGAAGAGAAAAATTACACATGTGTGCTTCCAAGTGCTCTCTGTGCTCCAGAACAAGTTTCAACTGTGAGATGAGAAGAAAATATAAGATGTTTCAGTGGCTAACAACAACAACAACAACAATAAAATGACCCAGTGTGTTTCAATCAGGTGCTGCCCCGCAATATTGCTGTTCCTTACTGCGAACTCTCGGAGAAGCTGGGGCTGCCTCCCATTCTGTCTTATGCAGACTGCGTCCTGGCAAACTGGAAGAAAAAGGACCCCAATGGGTATGTAACCGTGAGCAGAAAGAGGATGCTGTCAACTTGGGATATTTATTCCTTAACTTTTGGCAGCACAGCTTCTGTTGTTGGTTATGGTTTGCTTATTTGTTGGGCTATAGATCATTGTGTCTGTAACTACAAACATATTCTCTGTGAGCAGGAGAGAAATACCTGGCTATATATGGGAAAATCCAGAGAGCCTTCGTTTTCACTCTGGTGTGTGCTGGCCTCATAAAGTCACCACCCAAAGGCAGCAACAAAATGTGTCAGTCTCCTCGGAAAATGCTTTCATGCCTCATTGTATCCCATTCTTTCCTTTGCACCCAGAAAATAACATTCTCAACTGTTTTTAGTGGTTTAGGGTCTAGCAAGATGGCTCAGCGGGCCAAGTTACTTACAGCACAATGTTGTCAACCTATGTTTAACCCCTGGGGTACAAATAAAGGAAGTAAAGAATGGACTCTACAAAATTTTCCTCTGACCTCTATATGTGTGCCATGAAACATGTTCCCACACAAAAACACATCATGCCCACAGAGAATATATATATTATGCCTTTTATTTTTATTAGTAACATTTTAAAATGTTAATCAAAGGCTTTATAAGTTTGGTAATGCTCAATAACAAGATGCTCATGCAATCAGAAGTGTAACCCAATACCTAACCTAGATATATCAACTATCTTTGACTGGCAGAGACACAGGAACATCTGTCTCCATGTTTCTCTCTCTTTCTCTCTCTCTCTCTCTCTCTCTCTCTCTCTCTCTCTCTCTCTCTCTCTCTCTCTCTCCACCTAGCTCCTCCTCTCCTCCTCTCCTTACTCCTCCTCTCCTTACTCCTCCTCTTGCTCTCCTTACTCCTCCCACCTTAGCTCCTCGTACATATCACCCTTCCTGTTGAAATTAAAAAAAAAAACAAAAAACTTTTCTCTCAAAATACTGTTACAGCATAACTATACCAATTTGTATCAATAAGGTACAAGATAGACCTAATACCCAGTCCATCATTTTGTTGACTAAACAGGACCTCTGTCGTCCCTCCTAACTAAAAGACTTAGTTCTGAACCTGGCTTTTTTCTTGGCTTTAGAATGAATGTCAGCTGAAAACCATCCTCTCAAATCTTTTCTCTCAAAGTAAATAGCAGGGATTGGCTATGAGACTATAAGTCTTCAACCCTGTCAGAAATCCAGAATGACTGAGTTAACTGAAATTATGGGAAGCAGAAAGCATAGCTTCTAAAACTTAGCTAATTTACAGAGACTGCGGAACACCTGAACAGTCCCTATACTACAAAACATTGGAGCATCCGATCTTCAGTCTTCTGGACCAGGATCATCTGACAGACGTAGTGATGCAGAATTATTAAAGGCTGATTACTCTGTCTTGGCAGATATAATCAGTTGACTGTTCCACAAGTGTGTCCTTTTCTGGACAATAATTTGTCTGTAGATGAAAAGAGGCAATTCTTACCTAGTGGCTGTCTCACCACAACTGGAGTAACTCCAAAGATGCTCAATTTCTTCTTAGAATCCAAGACAGGAAACTATCAGGAGCAGACAGGTCTCTAATCAAAATGAACATTAATACAGAAATGTTTGTCACATCAATTCTGTGGGCTTCTGACTTTTTGAAAACCAACTATCCATGTAAGGCAATCTGGACTGCTGTCTGTTAACTCCTCTCAGCTATTTCTAAATAAAATATAGAAAACACCCTAACAATAAACTCAGAGCCATGAATTATCTATAGACCCTTAACTCACAGGCTAACCATCCCAAATCAGTTAAAAAAGTTAAAGAAGGACTGGGTCTAAGCCTTGTATTCCTAAATGTGTTATATAGGCACAATGCCTATGAGAGTAACAATATTAATCTCACTTTTATATCAGTAAGAAACTTGTACCAATGAATACCTTAAATTTGAAATCAAAGTAAATTTTGTACCATTTAAGAAATTATAACTTCATCTTAATAACAATTACACAGATTTCTACCAATAGGTTATGGCTATGCAATAAATCCTAGCTAATCCTCCCTGTTCCAACAAAACCATTACTTTCCCCTAGAAAGACCACCCAATATTAACCACCTCAGTCCCAAAGCACAGGGAATAGGGACACCGACTCTTCATTAACGTCTTCAAGCTGATTATGGGTGTTGAGATATTAGAAGAGGGGTGGAGGGAGAATAAATCAATAAGCCTCTGATGTTTGTGTCTTCACTGCATCCAGCTCAAATTCTAGGACATCAGAGATTCGAGCAGGTCTGCTCAGCTTGCTTGATGAGTAGATACACCAAGGCTGTGTATTCTGCAATATACAATTCTCAAAACAGATTTTAGTATCAAGATAAATTTTTGTTTGAATTCTGGAATCTATTCTTCTGGCGGCCTGCCTCTGTCATGTCTATTCCATATAATTCTGGGAGTTTCTATGAAGGTATGCTCCCACCATCCTCCCATTCCTGCCTCCCTGCCCTCAAATTCCCCAATACTAGGGAATCCAAACTTTCAGGCACCAAGGCTCTCCATTTCCCCTGATGCCTGACAAGGCCACCCTCAACTACCTATACAGGTGGAGCCATGAGTTCCTCCCTTTGTGTTCTCAGGCTGGAGGTTTTAGAATGGCTACTCCAGCTTGTTTCTTAGGACCATTTGCTTGAATAATTGTTTTCCAGCCTTTTACTCTAAGGTAGTGCCTATCTTTGTCACTGAGGTGGGTTTCCTGTATGCAGCAAAATGTTGGGTCCTGTTTACATATCCAGTCCATTAGCCTATGTCTTTTTATTGGGGAATTGAGTCCATTGATATTAAGAGATATTAAAGAACAATGATTGTTGCTTCCTGTTATTTTTGTTATTAGAGGTGGAATTATCTTTGTGTGGCTAACTTCTTTTGGATTGGTTGGAAGAGGGTTACTTTCTTGCTCTTTCTAGGGTATCATTTCCCTCCTTGTATTGAAGCTTTCCCGATATTATCCTTTGTAATACTGGGTTTATGGAAAGATATTGTGTAAATTGGTTTTGTCGTGGAATATCTTGGTTTCTCCATCTATGGTAATTGAGAGTTTTGCTGGGTATAGTAGCCTGGGCTGGCATTTGTGTTCTCTTAGGGTCTGTATGACATCTGTCCAGGATCTTCTCCCTTTTATAGTATCTGGTGAGAAGTCTGGTATAATTCTGATAGGTCTGCCTTTATTTGTTACTTGGTCTTTTTCCCTTACTGCATTTAATATTCTTTCTTTGTTTTGTGCATTTGGTGTTTTGATTATTATGTGACAGAAGGTACTTCTTTTCTGGTCTAGTCTATTTGGCATTCTGTAGGCTTCTTGTATGTTTATGGGCATCTTGTTCTTTAGGTTAGGGAAGTTTTCTTCTATAATTTTGTTGAAGATATTTATTGGTCCTTTAAGTTGGGAATCTTCACTCTCGTCTATACTTATTATCCTTAGGTTTGGTCTCTCATTGTGTCCTAGATGTCCTGGATATTTTGTGTTAACAACATTTTGCATTTTGCATTTTCTTTGACAGTTGTGTCAATGTTTTCTATGATATCTTCTGCACCTGAGATTCTCTCTTCTATCTCTTGTATTCTGTTGGTGATGCTTGTGTCTATGACTCCTGAATTCTTTCCTAGGTTTTCTATCTCTAGGGTACCCTCCCTTTGTGATTTCTTTATTGTTTCTACTTTCATTTTTCTGTCCTGAATGGTTTTGTTCAATTCCTTCACCTATTTGGTTGTGTTCTCTTGTAATTCTTTAAGGGATTTTTGTGTTTCCTCTTTAAGGGCTTCTACCTGTTTACCTGTGTTCTCAAATTCTTTAAGAGTGTTTTTTATGTTCTTCTTAAAGTCCTCTATCATCATCATTAGAAGTGATTTTAAATCTGAATCTTGCTTTCCTGGTGATATGGGGAATTCAGGACTTTCTAGTGTGGGAGAACTAGGTTCTGGTGATGCCAAGTACCCTGGGTTGCTGATGCTTATGTTCTTGCGCTTGCCTTTTGCCATCTGGATCTCCTTAATGCTATTATCGCTGTCTCTGATTGGAGCCTGTCTTTCCTATTATCTTGGTTGTGTCAGAACTGTTTGGGGTGGATGTTGCTGCTGAAGTTAGAGCTGAAGCCCAAGATCTTCTCAGTGCTTCCAGACCAGAAGGTGCTCTGGGCCAGGAGTGAATTCCTGGGTCCCAGTGGGTCCCAGTTACTCCCTGTTTGGGGTGGGTGTTGCTGTCTCCTTACCTAAGATACTGCCTGGGTTAGAGCTCCTGGGAGGCTTGCTTCCTCTGTGTTCTGTGAGATAGGGTGCAGAGCTGCAGCCCAGGATCTGCTCAGTGCTCAGGCCCAGACCAGAAGCATATTATGCCTTTTTAATTTAGTTGGTTTGTATTAAAATGTTAGTTGGAATATGAAGAGTTTTTTTAAATTATTATTTATTTTGTTGGTCTTTTGTTTCATTTGTCTGGCTTTTGACAATGTCTTGCCATGTACCCTTAAGTGACCTTGAACTTGTCATCCTCCTGCATCAGTCTCCTGCCCTCTAGGATGCTGAGCGTGCACCACAACACCTGGAAAGTTGGCTTTCAGATCAATAAAACCATTGTCATAGCTACGGTTTCTATTGCTGTGATACAACAGCCCAACTAAGGCAACTTGGGATGGGAAGTGTTTTATTTCACCGTAGTTGTAAGCTCATCAATCCAGGAAAGCCAGAGCAGTGACTCAGAGGGAATGTAGAGACAGAAACTAGAGCAGAAGCCGGGGAAGAACCCTGCTTCCATGCTTGCTCTCTGTGTTCTCTATGGCTTATTCAGACAACTGAATGTGCCAGTTGGAATATGGACACCACCTACACTGAGCTGGGCCCTTCCCATTCAATCATCAGTCAAGAAAAGCTTGTCCACAGGCCAGTGTGAGGGTGGTGTCTTCTCCAATGATGTTCTGTCTTCTAAAACAACTCTAGCTTGTGTTGTGTAACTATAAACGCTAGCCAGCACAAGTAATAGAGTGTGAACTTCTTAATGTATGGTTTCCTTTCATTAATGTACTTTTGCGATTTCACAAACTTAATTTCTAGAGAGCTAGTTACATTCAAGAGTGCACACATCCTCAGTGGGAGAAGCAGAAACAGGAGCTTTCAGGGGAGCCCGCTCACTAGGTAGGTAGTAATGGGACCTACAACAAGAGGAGGCTAACAGCCCTGATAGCTAGAAGCTTGTACCTGTGAGATGCAAGAGGCTAACAATAGCCATTGCGCCTATCAGTTTGTACCTATGAGATGTAGTCTGCATATAGAAATGTCTCACTGTAGAAGGTACCTTCATAGATTCTGAATGTGTGCTCTTTGATTATTCAATTTTAAGCCAGTGTTTCTCAACTTGTGGGTTGTGACCCCCTTGGGGTTGCATATCAGATATCCTGTATATCAGATATTTACATAATGATTCGATAACAGTAGCAAAATTACAGTTGTGAAGTAGCAACAAAAATGATTTTATAGTTGCAAGGAATCACCATAACATGAGGAACTATATTAAAGGGTAGCAGCATTAGGAAGGTTGAGACCCATTGGTAAGTAATCTTGAGAAATATAAAACCCACATTTTCCCTTCATTAGACCCACATCCCAGTACTGATAGATCATAGTACACAAAGCCAATACTCAAATTCACCTGATTTGATAACTGTTTTTTTTTTTCTCTTTCCTAATTGATACATTGTTTTGTGGCTGCTCTCCTAAGGCCCATGGTATATGAGTAAGTATTTGGTTATTCTTTTATCCTAAAAATTGTGTGCCATCCAGAGTGAATGTAGGTTTATGGCCTATTCCAAATGATTAGATTTAGGAAGAAAGTAATTGAAATAATTATTTAAAAGACCAATAGTCCAGTCCTCAACTGTATCTGTAAATATGACTGTGTCTATAACATACTGTAGCTATAAATTCTTGCAACCCTGATATTTGCATCTGCATGTTTGAAATTAATATGAACAGATAGGAAGAGTAGATACCTCTATGCATGTGTGACCCAGTGACCTCTGTGACTCGATGTAGTTAACGATGTCACCCAACAGCCTTATGTCTGTTCTTTTTAACCCAACCCTTAACACATTTGATCTATATATTATACTTTATTAAAAGTTGGAGAACTAAGACATATGGCACCAGTGTAATCTTTCCTATGTGAAGTTATGATAAATATATGGATATAAATATATAAAAGATAAAATTGCAAGCACTGCTCAAACAGAAATTTGAAAGGGGAGTCCAGAAGACCAAGTGCTTGTTGCCTATGAGTAGTGAGTGGGAAGGAAGCTCTCAAATGCACAAAGCTGGTGCATCACCAGGGCTGGAGCCCTCCTAGCTAGTAACATTGTAAATCGTAAGAAACTCAAATAAAACTGTGGGATAGGAAAAAAAAAAAAAAAAAAAAAAAAAACAGAGAATGATCCCGAGGGTCTCTGTTGGTGATGGTCAAAAGTTTAAACAGGACCTTTAAATAATGAGATTTTTGAAGCAGGGTCTCACAGCATACATGCAGTAGTGTAGCCAGATTTCAGAACCCAGGAATCTAAACCAATTCAAAATTCATAGATACACAGATTCTAAAGCCACCGTTATACCAATGCTAAAACTTTAGTAGAAAAAAAAATAGAATCTAACCAGTCTTCTTTTCTCTTTCTTTGTCCTCCCCCCACCCCCCGGTGTGTGTGTGTGTGTGTGTGTGTGTGTGTGGTGGGGGTGGAGGGTTGGCAGAGTTGATGGGGAAAGGAACTCAGGGCTTTGAGAATGTATTTATGATAATATGCATTCTTGACAGAAACAACCTATTATCGGGTTTCTAGGTCCATGCTCTGGAATAAAATTCCAAGTGTGAGCATGGCCTTCATTGCATACAATCTTCAGACAATGCACTCAATATACTTGATTCTCAGTGTTCTCAAATACATAGTAGAGACAGTAGGGCGGGCATATACCACTCTGGCACAGTTAGTTTTGGGATTTAGAAAGTACCAACAAAGATATTGGGAAAGTATGTTTCCCTACAAATACATTGTTCATTTTCCTGAATTGTTTGCCAACTGTGACTGTTTTTTTTTTTTTTTTAATTTTAAGGAACATGGACATTCTGTTCTCATTTCCTGGTGGGGACTGCGATAAAGGCTTCTTCCTTGTCTCTCTGTTGGTGGAAATAGCAGCTTCTCCTGCAATCAAAGTATGTCTGTTCTCTCTTTGCTGCTTTTCCCCTGTTCATGTAAACAGAGCAAACATGTAGCAAGTACATTACAATAGCAAGGTTAACTTTACCTGATTAAAGGTAGCATCAGGTCATAAAACTGGAGGAAATACATCCTTTACAAAAAAAAAAAAAAAAAAAAAAAAGACTTTTTTTTGCATATCACCCTGAAATATAAAATCTAGGGGGTGATGTATTTAGAATCAAATTTGAAATTTCAGCAAGTAATAAAAATTTTCAAAGGGATTTGTCATTAACTTGTAGTGATGTAAATCCAATTGTTCTGACTGGAAAGACAAAGGCAGAATCCTGGGGCGGCAGGGGGTTGTGGGGGGCTAATGGATAAAGAGCTTGCTGTGCAATCATGAGACCTGGGTCTGGTCTCCTGATGAAAAAGCTGAGCATGTTGGCATGCACTTACAAGGCCAGGAGGTGCTCCCTGAGACTCAGGAGGTGCTCCCTGAGACTCAGGAGGTGCTCCCTGGAACTCAGGAGGTGCTCCCTGGGACACTCTGGCCAGCCAGCTAGCCTAATCAGTGAGCTCCCGGCCAGTGAGAGGTTCTGTCTCAGAACAAATGATTAATGATTCTGGATGTTAAGCTCTGGCCTTCACATGAGCACAACCACATATGTGTGCACCTGCTGGTGTATTCAAAGTCACATGCATTCACGGACACACAATAGAAATGGAAACATAAACTTTATTTGCTGAGTAAGCTACAATTTATTTTGTGCCTATGTTTAATGCATGCTAGATCATCCCCTCCCCCGCTCATTTTAAACTTTATTTTTAAGGCAATCCCCACTGTATCTAATGCAGTAGAGCATCAAGACCTGAAGGCACTGGAAAAGGCACTGTGTAATATAGCTACCAGTCTGGAGAAAGCCAAGGACATTTTTAAGAGGATGCGTGGTGAGTATCGTTGGCAGTTCACATTCTGGTCTCACGGCCATGTGTGCCTGGTATCTGATGCAAAGAGATGTTGAGATAAAGGAAATACAAGGTACCATCTACTGAGCATCTCTCCACCTCACTGCATCACTATGCTTCTTCGTGTGGTACATATAATTATTTCCATTTGTAGAAAAGAACACCTAAAGTAAAAATGATGACTTAAGGTTATGCCACTGGTAGTAAACAAGGAACCCAGAATTCTAAACTGGGTCTTGTTAACTTCTTGCCTGACACTAAAACCCATAAGGAAACCCGTGGAATGCAAAGGCAACTTCAAGTGATGAAGAATGAAAAACCTAGATTCTAGTCTGACTTAACTCTGATTTTTCACAAATCCACTCTAGGGGTAACAGAGAAATGAACTGTTTCAAAACAGACATAGAAACTCTACCAAAGCCAGGAAGTGCATTAAGAGTAATTTGGGAAGGAAATCTGCCTTCCTGCCTCAATTTAACAACTGGGATTTTGTTTGTGAGCTTGAAGGTGCTGCTGCTGGTTGCCTACTGTGGGAGAAAAATCTTCTAATCAAAAGTTAATGAGCTTTAGGAAGACCCATGAGCTGATCCCTGGGGCTTCTGTGTGCATGTGCAAGCATGCCTGTGAGTGTTTATCCATGCTGCAGGTGACGGAGCCCAGAGCTCAGAGACACTAAGAAAGGACACTACCACTGAGGTACATGTCCAGTCCTGGTTCGTTTTTGCAAGCATTGAGTGTGATATGTCAGTAAGCACATACAGTGATGTTGTTCAGTGCTGACAGTTTCATTTGAATGATTGTGTTGTGCAGGTGATGTTACTTGGTCCCTTAGCAGACCCAATATGGAGGTACAGGAGAGGTAATGAGCAGGTTTCTCTGGGAGAGGTCAGAAGAAAGTCATGCTGCCCACAGAGACTTTGTGGGTTTGCCTGAAGTCTTTATTGGAATCTGCACTGAAATCCAGACCGTTGTTTGCAGTACCCCTGATGGTGCTTAGTACATATTTCCATCTTTTCACAGACTTTGTGGATCCAGACATGTTTTTCCACGTTCTTCGCATATATTTGTCTGGGTACGTATTCCAAGGCTTGAGTTTATTTTCTCAACTCATAGAAAGAGCAGACCAGATCCCAGTTGCTGGATTCCGGTATTCTTTGTGTTGAACTAAAAATCTGTATTGCTCATATCCACGTTGTAGAGAAAGCACAGGCTTTGTTCTCTTGTGACTATTGGCCAGGGAGGCCCTGGAACGGGAGTGGGAAGATCACTCCGAGCAAAGGAAGAGAATGATGATCTGAACTAGGGTGGAGCAAGGTTCCCCTCAGAAAGAATGTCAAAATTCCCTCAGAACTGTGGCATTATTTTTATACATAAACTTTGGTGACAGAATGAGTAGAAGAGCCACTTCTGTAAGATTTTCTACCTGGCAACTAAACCCAATGATTTTTCTTTCCTTTTTGATCTAGCTGGAAAGGCAACCCCAAGCTGCCAGAGGGTCTGCTGTATGAGGGGGTCTGGGACACGCCAAAAAAGTTTTCAGGGGGCAGTGCAGGCCAGAGCAGCATCTTTCAGAGTCTTGATGTCCTTCTGGGAATAAAGCATAAGGCTGGTAAAGGTAGGTGGAAATGACAAATGTGTATTTTCTTTTCAACTAACAAGACCATATCTTAATGCAGGTTAAGGATCCTCCCAGGCAGAAGTGTTGCAAATTCAAAGCCATCGCATGCTTGAAATCCTGTCCAGTAAAACTAAGAAGGAGAGACAGAGTCATGGAGAGGTGGGAGGAGAAGAGGAAGGATGACAAAACAAAAACAAGCAAAATATCGTATTAGCAAACTTACTTATTTTGTCTTTGCCACTAACAAGAGTCTTAAGGAGTAGTCATTGCTAGAAGCATGTTTACCATGGCCTTTGCTTCAAAGCCTCCCATGGTGGCTATGATCACCCAGCCTTCCAGACCTTGCTTTCTTTCTCTCTTAACAGAGAAAGGCCTTCCTTCACCCCGCCCCCCCCAACCCCTTACCTGTCTTTGTTTTGATATAGGATCTGCTGCAGAATTCCTCCAGGAAATGAGAGGGTACATGCCTCCAGCCCATCGGAACTTCCTTTTCTCCTTAGAGTCAGCTCCCCCAGTCCGTGAGTTTGTCATTTCAAGACAAAATGAGAACTTGAAGAAAGCTTATAATGAGTGTGTGAATGGTCTGGTCTCTGTGAGAAAGTTCCACCTCACAATAGTAGATACTTATATTGTGAAACCTTCGAAGCAGAAGCCCATGGATGGCCACAAGTCGGAAGAGCCCTCAAACGTGGAAAGCCGAGGGACTGGGGGTACTGATGTCATGAATTTCCTGAAGAGTGTGAAAGATACAACTGAGAAAGCCCTTCTCAGTTGGCCTTAGTGTAGCAAGGTCCATTTCTATCAGTGCACAGAAAATACCTTCATCCTGTCATAGATCATTAAATCAGATCCACCAAGTCAAACTATAGAATAATTTGCCATGTATATATTTCAAAATCATCTGTGCATTCCCTGTAGGAAAATAATTAAAGTGAAGTATTTAATAATATTTTAAAATGATGTAAGAAGTAATATAAAGTATATTTATGATTAAAATATAACAATGAAACCCATTAAATAAAATTTATTGTGAAGGCAAATAACTCTTGTGTCCTTTGTAGCTATAATTCTGAATGATATCTACTTACCAGGGCTGAGCCCTGGTACTTTCAAAATGTTCGTACTATGCTTTTTCATCCTGTCTGTCTTGTTAGTCTCTATTAACATCACACAAGAAGCTTTGGGTGCCAGACTATTATTTACTGTCTTTAGCAAATATCTCAGGAATGAACACATAAAAGAAAAAATGAATTGTGAACACATTCATCAGGGCTAAGAAGGAAGAAGAGCTTACCTTTGTGGTAGTTTGAATGAAGTATGTCCCCCATAGGTTTACATATCTGGACACTTGCTTCCTGGTTGGTGGCACCATTTGGGATGGTTATGGGCTTTAGGTGGTGCAGCCTTGCAGTCTGAAGTGGACTTTGAAGGTGCCTTGTCTCAGTTGCAGTCAGTTGACAGTGTCTGCTGCAATGTGGTTATATATGTGACCAGCCTGCTTCTTGCTTTGGCTGCCTGCCTCAGTGCCTTCCTAACTATTACAGACACCCTCTCTAGAACCACAAGCCAAAAAGAAACTTTTTTTTGATAAGTTGCTTCAGGTCATGGTACTTCATCACAGAAACTGAAAAGTAATAATCTCCATAATGCAATTTCTCCTCAGAGACTGGGTTATTGACATACGCTAACATGAGTTAATTTCATAATTGGATCCTTTAATGATAAGAGGAATTGAAGCAGAGTGTAGTGGCTTATACCTGTAATTCCAGCATTCAGGTGGCTGACACAGGAGGGCCATAGAAGTTTAAGGAAAGACTGCATTATGTACCAAGTTCCAGGCCAGCCTGTATCTAAAAACATATAAGTAAATAAATACAAATTAGAAGTCATCTGAGCCAGATGTAGTAGCACACTCTTGAAATTTCAGCAAGTATGAAAGCCTGGAAGTTCAAGGCCAGATGGGCTACCCAGTGACTTCCAGGCTAGCTTAGGCCACAGAGTGAGACCTTGTTTAAAAAAAAACAAAAACTAAACTAAAATAAGCAAAACTCACAAGTTCTGAGTCAACCTTTTCTTTTAAAGGTGACAAAGTCAATTTTTAGAAGGATGAAATAACCCATTCAGGACCATGAAATTAGTTACAATTGGGAGGACCTTTAGTTTTTGGATATACTCAATTTTATTCCTTTTTACTTGGGATGTGTTAGAAGGAAAAGAATTTGGGAAAGTGGGAAATGAAGAAATTTGATGACCTGAGATCACAGGAGAGACAAGTAGAAAACCAGAAATCAAGAATGTAACAAAAGATAGGAATTCTTGTAACAGTCCCTTTGACAGGGACTTAGCACACTCTTAGAATGTATAGTGACATCATCTCTGAAGAAATAAGATATGACACATGGCTTTAAATGAGTGGAGACAGGTAGGTGCCAGAAAGACAGTGCAATCGTGAACTTCAGTGACATTCCTCTGATATAACATGTCATTATGGCATCAGGTGGAATCTGGCTCACAGCAAAGGTTTGACATGAGAAGACACAGCAAATGACACTAATAACTGTACTTACATGATAGCATGTTTTCTTTGTCCTCTTATTGATTTTCCCACAATGAATACATGTGAATTTATAATGAGAAAAGTTTGTGTGTCTGTAGACCTAGATTCTGTATGTTTTTATATGTCTATATAAATCTTAAGATAGGATCAAAGAGATTATCTTTAGACCTTAACATGCTACAGGAACTCCAAAAGTAAGATCTGGTGATTGAGATATAGGTTCCATTTTAAATATTGATTGGCTGAGACCTTAAGTGTGTCATTTTATATTTCTGCTATAAGAACATAAGAATATTTGGGGGTCACCGGATTAAAACAAAACTGAGACCTTCAGGGCAGGCAGAAGGCAAAAAGCAAGAAGTCACTGTCTCAATCACAATACCTTCAAAGGCATGATCTCTGGTGATCTAGCTTCCTTCCATAGGTCCCTAAAGGTTTCTTCAACTCACCATAACATCAAAGGCCAAGCTTGTATCAGTGGGCCTTTTGAAGACAGATAAGAAAACCCTGTTGAACACGGTAGAGCACACATAGAATCCCAGCACCTTAAACGTAGAGGGAGAGGTTCTAGGAGTTCAAGACTAGCCTTTGTTACAAACAGAGTTGAAAACCATGTTGAGCTAAATGAGATCCTTTTTCAAAACCACCAGATAAATAAATAAATGAAAAAGTAAAAAGAGGCAAAACTAAATCATAAAAGCAGTTAAAATGTAATTTATCTGTTCCTGTAGAGTGAAAAATTATAAAGGCCATTTTATGAAATATGTGTAGATTTTTTGCCTTACAGAACTGAAAATAAGATTTCAGGCCTTCACATTCCAGGTGAAGGACACTTGCTGGATTACATTCCTCAAGCCTCGCCCAAGGCAGGAAGGCATTCCTGATTACAGATAAAGATGCTACCACCTAGGTGGGGCCCTAGCCCTATAGCCGGAAAAAGTAAAGATAGCAATCTGAAATGGCCGGATAGGGCACAATGGCATGGTAAAAACCACATTTTTGAGAAGAATGCAGGGCGATTTCCACATGACACTAATCATTTAGAGTGAATACCTCTGAATTGTTCCACTGTTTTCATGTTTTGTATCTTTAACAACCCCATCCCACTCCCCTGGTTTGTGGTTTTTCCCTTTAAAACCCTCCAAGGACTGGCCGAGGGGGTCGGACCTTGACTCCAGCGCAAGTACCTGGTCAGACCGCTGGCTGCCAGCTCTTTCCCTAATAAACCTCTGCTGATTGCATCCAGGTATGGTTTCTTGTGATCTTTGGGTGGTCGCGATTCCGGAGGCTTGAGGAAGGGTCTCCCGAGTATGGGGGTCTTCATTCCCATAACTTGGGCTTTTAATCAGAAAAAGATATGAAAGAAGTAGATGGATACAGTGGTACACACTGGTGGGTGGTCCTGGCTCTCAGGAGGTTGAGACAGAAAGATCTCAAGTTCAAGACCAGTTTGGGCTGCATGGTGAGTCTCAAAATGAAAAATATAATCATAAGAGGAAACGCATGTGCATTCACACATGAGATAGAGACAGACCCAGAAACAGAAGTTTCCACATTCTGAAGAATGTCTCTAAAGAAAGGATTCATCAGCAGACACAACAGTGCAGATCACTTCACATCTGTACCCTTCTAGTCAATTATGTTTTTCAAGACAAGGTCTCTATGTAATCCTGCCTGGCTGTCCAGGCACTCACTCTGTAGACTGGGCTATCCTCAAACTCCACCTGACTCTGCCTCCCAAGTGCTGAAATTAAAGGCGTGTGCCACAACCACCCGGCTACTTAATAATTTTCTTACACAGCATCTCTACTCTAAGTGGGCCACAGAGATAACAGTGCTACTGGCTAACTACCTTTCCAGTTGCTGGGCTCATGAGAAAGCTGTGTGGGGCAGTAATACAGACCAGGAGGCATTTTGTTTCATTTGGAAATTAGGACAAGATTCCTGGGGTAGAGAATGTTGGTTGAATTAATGGTTGTAATTAACCTTCAAGTTTTCAAGTGTGAGATAATGCCCCGGCCCGAGGGGATTCGACGAGACCTTAGGGAAGGGGGCGAACGAATGAAAGGACAAGAGACACAAAGAATGAGAGCAAGTCTGAGGTTCTGATCAAGCTCTGAAACTTTAATTTTGGGGGCAGGTTATAAAGACACAGCAAACCGGGAAGTTTGGGTGAGGGTCATTGTTTAGGGCTATCTTACTATGGAATCCTTACTGTCTAAGACCTTCCCACTGTCATAATCTTATCACCCTAGACCATCCCACTGTCATAATCAGCTCCAAGGAAATGCCAGACGTTCTTTAGGTTCCTGGGACCTGAGACCTGTGACCTGTGAATGTCCTTTCTTAACCTTGTACTGACTAGACTTTCTAAAACAGCAGGTAATTTCCTGGGCTTGGCTCCCGGCAAGATAAACAAGCAAATACACAATGTCTCTCCCTGAACTGGCCTTAGCAGGCTAAGGAGTCAACATAGAAGTATGAGTTCCACAAATGATGTCATTTGTATGGCATACAGAATCTTTGGGTAAAGCAAAAATTCTCTTCTACAGAATGAAAACAATACTTCAGAGAGTCCAGGGCCTTTTTAAAGCACAACATAGCTGCATCTAGGGAGCTAGGTCTCCAGAATGCAGAGATTAGAGCTTGGGGACATGGAAATGAGAAATGAAAGATTTTAAAATTGCAAACCTGCAAAGTGAGGAATAACTGATGGTACCTACGGAGTTTTAAATAATCCTGTCAATGGGATAGATGGGTAAACTGTAACCAGCATAAGTCAGAAGCCATCTAAGAGAAGCTAAAACACTAGCAGGTGATCTTTCTGATATGGTTCAATCATGGACTGTAAATCTATAGTGGATTCTCTTCTTTAGGTAAGACTGAGAAAATTACATTTTAGGAAAGATTCCTGCTATTAATATGCTTTTCCTGTTATTATTAAATATATATAACAACCACTAGGTATTAGCCTACCCTTTTGAGCAGATCTCTGTGAACAAAGATATACTGTCTTGTAGTGGTGCTATATAGACAAATAGATGACATCTTAGCCGGGCAGTGGTAGCACACGCCTTTAATCCCAGAACTTAGGAGGCAGAGGCAGGCAGATTTCTGAGTTTGAGACCAGCATGGTCTACACAGTGAGTTTTAAGACAGCCAGGACTACACAGAGAAACCCTGTCTCAAAAAACCAAAAAAAAAAAAAAAAAAAAAAAGACAAAAAAAAAAAACCAAAACCAAAACCAAACAAAAAAACCTTCTTAATTCTTAATTATGATCCTATAAGAATTTCTAAAATTTTATTAGTAATTATTAAGATCTTTTATAATAGGACTGCTATCAAGTCCTTTCTGATGTGGAAACTGCAATGAGAACTCTGCCAGTCTTCAAGTGTCACGAGTTAATTGCTTCTGAGATAAAAAGCAGACAATTACAACTTAGAGCACATTCCAAGACGTTGTGAAAACAACTAATCAAAGGTCATAAAAAGGGAACTAATGACTTATTATAGGAGCAAGGACAGAAAATATTGACTGGGTTTATTTATACAAAACTTCAATGATAACTTAGTTATGGTCTTTAACTCTCCATGAACCTGTAGAGCTGGTGACAGATGATGAATATAAATATTCAATAATTGTCTAGATAAATTATTTATCCAGATAATTATTCTTAATGGATATGCATGCAAGTATTCTATCTTGTATACTTCTTATTCAATTTATATTTTGAACTTATGTTTGAACTTCTAGTGAACTTTTGTGAAAAAATAGAAGAAAAAGGAGGTGCTTGGAACAAAACATGTGATCTATTTTCCTAGAAAATGTACAAAAGACTAGGAAAGGTTACATTGCATGGCAATTAGGAGTAAGAGCATTTCACTCAAAGGCATTGTGATGTTGGACTCTAAGATCCAAAACCAGGGGACACGCTCCCCCAGAAACACTCACAGACGGGATTCACTGCAATAACATGAGGTTTATTGATGATAAGATCTTAACCAGTATATTGGAGTTCCCCTATACACAGACAAGAGGAACCCAGAGCCAAAGTTGGGAGCAGTTTTTATACAGAGTTTATGAGGGCAAAGACTGACCTTCTCAGGTCCCGTCTCTAGGTGACTCAGATTAGCACATTATTTTTATGACAATGAGTGTCTTCTGCCTGTCTGGGTTTATTACATTAAGGACTCAGCTTCCTGACCACCACCCATCCTGGGCCCTTCTCCTAGAATGTGTCTATGTGCTCTGGGTCTTCCTCACCAGAGGTGAGTTCCCTCCCCTGTGGTCTGAGGAATGTTAATCAGCCTCTCCCTTTTTCCTCTGAATGTTAATCCAGCAAGTGTCCTCTGACTAAGGAATGTGCTCCTTCCAGAATGTATCCTGGGACAGTGGGATTCTTTTCCATTTTAAATTCAAACTGAGACCTGAAAGTCCTACAGTGACATCAGAGCAGGAGGGGAGAGCAAGATTAGAAGGAGAACGCCGAGTAGAATAACTCAGAAATTATAAGATACCCTAAAAACTAAGAGAGGTATATGCAAAATGCAGAGGGAAAGAGGAAAAAGAAGAAGCTGCAGAGAGAGCAGAAGGAGCAGGAAGCTTCCCCTTACCATGGGACAGAACAGGTCTATTCTTAATAGCAAGGCAGGCTTAATCTTACTAAAGAGGACAAAACTTTCTTCTTACAGACTTGAGTTTAGTTCACTTAACAATAAAAGGGTAGAAATAAGTGTGTATGTGTGTATGTGTAAGTATGTAATTATGAAATAAGTATGTAGCTGAGCCCAACTGTTTTGCATGAAGTTGCATGAATGTATATGCATGTATATGTATATGAATTTATGTGAGTTTAATCTATATTTGTTTGAGTAAACGTTTTTCCTTCTGCTAGCATGACTCTCTTCTCCTGGTTTAATAAAAGTTTAATGATGCAAACCTCTCCCCAGCCTGACAAGGGAAAGACCAGAGGCAAGGCTTCTGGACAAGAGGGAAACAGCCCTAGCAATTAATCCTTTACTTAATCCCCCCTCCAACCACCCCTACCCTGCTGTTTTACTATGAGGTGCTAAAAGCCAGAGACCGCAGTTTTCTGGCCTCAGAGGAACTCAGACAGGCAGGTCAGATACTTGAGCAAAATTACTTAGACTTAATACAGGTAAAAGTTTTATAATTAAACAGTAACCCTAAATATCTTGCAAGACCAAGTCTTGTTCCTGCAGACACTCTTTGTCCTCAGCTACCTTCAAGCGAAAACCTGAAAATGAAGTGCCTGGGCTGGGCCCCAGTGAGCATAGAAAGTCCAACATAAAGTGAAGATACATAGCCAATTAGTGCATCCTTAGAATTGTATAAACTATTTGAAGATGGCAAGTACACACAGCTGTTATTAGAAATTTGCCACCAGAGAGAAAAAAACAGAGAATCATGTACAGAATAGAAGCATTCTTTAAGATGAACCTTAACACTTCCTTCACCAGGTGACCTTAATCAGCTTTTTTTAATTAGGAAAAATAAAGTCTTAAGAACCAATATTTTATAACATCTTAAAAATTTATTTATTTAATGTGTTGTGTGCCTGCACGAGTTTATGTGAATCACATGTGCACAAGAGCCCATAGATACAGAAGAGGGCATTGGATACCCTGGGACTGGTGTCCAGGTGGTTGTGAGCATTCCTGTGGGTGCTAGGAACCTAGCCTGGGTCCTCTGCAATAGCAATAAGCACTCCTGGCCACTTAGGCATTTCATACATCTCTGCAGGCCATTTTCCTATTTAATGTAAACATCAGGATTGAAAACTTTCTGAAAGCAATTCAAAGAGGAATGTCATTCAAAGCATAGTATTCCATGTGGGGCTTCTGACTGCATTTTTCACAAAAGTAAAAAGTCTACACGAACTTGTATTTACTATTTTGTCCTTAGACTGTAATGCTATTGATGTTACTAGTTATTCAGTCACCACTTAATCGTGTGTGTGTGTGTGTGTGTGTGTGTGTGTGTGTGTGTGTGTGTGTGTGTAATGTAATCCCATATCTTCATTTATGCTTTATGGGTCAAAATCAACTAAACTTTAAATCCAAAGTATAGCAGTGAGAGTGAGTTTACTTCGTTAAAGGGAGATATCTGTGAAGCTTCTAAAAAGAGCTCTTCATGTATCAAGCAGGAGAAGGTAACCACTATGTATTAACCAAATGATGGTTAAAGTGTCCTCTTATTAACAGAATTCCCACTGACCTACAGCATCAGTGAGCACAGGTTTGAGGGTTTACCAGAAAATTATCTGGAGGATATATTAAAATATTTGCAGATCTGTTCCACTTGGAAGGTCTAATTCTCATCTAGGTGTTTTATGAAGTACTGGAAATGTAGTGGATGGAAAATCACCTTGGTATTCATTTTGAGGTTTGGTTTTATGATAGAAGCAAAAACAGAAATTTAATTCCAATGATTGGAGTGAAGCAGGGTAATGATGGTGAATGTATGCCTTTAATCCCAGCATTTGGGAAGCAGAGGCAGGCAGATCTCTGAGTTTGAGGCCAGCCTGGTCTACAGAGTGAGTTCTAGGACAGCCGGGGCTACACAGAGAATCCTCCTACTTCCAACCCCCCAAAAGGACAAAGAAAAGGAAAAAGAAAGTGGAAAAAAATCTCTCACCTTGAAATGAGAAAGTCAAATTAGCAGCTTGGGAGAGGAAGGGAAATGTGCATGGCTCAGACAATTGTTGAGCACCAGGCTGTGTGATTTCAGTGGTGGAAACAGAGTAAGCACATCTGCCTGTCCCATCTCCACTGTCATGATGCAAGAGAGACCTACTCATGAGTGGTCGGCTTCTCCTCAGTGGCCTCCATTCTTGGTCTTTTGTCATATTGTGTGTGTGTGTGCTAGGTGCACAGCAGCTCTGAGACACACTCCTCTTCTGCAATCCAGAAGATTGTCATTCAACATCAGCACAACTGCTGACAAACATTTGGGTTAAAAAAAGTGCTGAGAAGATCTCAGTTGATCCTAAAGGGAGTAGCTTCTTCTGTCGATTATAAATCCCACAAAGGGGTAAAATAATGAGATTTAGAGAAAATCAGATCTTCCTGGTTCACATCAAACATCAATTGCAGAATTTGTTTTTGAATCCTTTGGTAATTTTCAATTCATACCTAGCATTCATAGATTTCGTATCTGTACTTGTAGAGTGAAAAATTATAAAAATCATTTTATAAAATATATATAGGCTTTTCTCTAAGCCTCACTTTAAAGGACATGGAAAATTTTCTCTGAAGCAAGCTAAAAATGTAGAGTGGCTGGTTTCAGGAACCGGAAGAGAAGAATGCAAGCCATCTAGGTGGTGCTGAGAAACTAGTAACCATGATGACAGGGCAGGGCTGTGTCCGAGCAACTGAGAAATAGTTGAACAAGTGACAGGGTAGGGCCACAATGACAGGGCAAGGCCACAGTGACATGGCAAGACCACATTTTTGATAAGAATGAGTATACAGAGTGTTTTCCACATGACCCTGACTCACTTAGGTTGGGTTCCTCTGGAATTTTCCGCTATTTTTATGTTATGTTTCCTTATCAACCCCTCACCCCCTCCTCTCTCCCCTGGCTTGTGGTTTTCCCCTTTTAAAAAGCCCCTCAGCCAGCCGGTCTTTGTCAATTCAGCTCCTGTGTGGACAAACGAATTGACCGTTAGCCGGCTAACTCTCCCTAATAAAGCCTCTGCTGTTTGCATCCAGATTCGGTGTCTTTCAAGTTTTTGGGTGGCCATGACTTCCCGAGACTTGAGTGAGGGTCTCTCCATAGAGGGGGTCTTCATACTTAGCTAGTAGGCTCAACAGGTAGCTTTCTGTTGCCTTAAAGTTTATCTAACATTCCTTCTGTTATGGTTCATATATGCTCAGCCCAGGGAGTGGCACTATTAGAATGTGTGGCCCTGTTAAAGTAGTGTGGCCTTGTTGGAGTAGGTGTGGTATTGTGGGGATGGGCTTTAAAACCCTCATCCTAGCTGCCTAGAAGTCAGTATTCTGCTAGCAGCCTTTGGATGATGTAAAATTCTCAGCTCTGCCTGTGTCGTGCCTACCTAGATGCTACCATGTTCCCATCTTGATGATAATGGACTGAACCTCTGAACCTGTAAGCCAGCTCCAGTTAAATGTTGTTCTTATTGAGACTTGACTTGGTCATGGTGTCTGTTCACAGCAGTAAAACCCTAGTTAGGACACCTTCCTATTTCAAAAATGTTTCCAAAAGATGATTTTAACATCTTCATTTTAATTAGGGAACAAAGCACAAGGAAACGTTGGTCCTGATAATGCAATATTCAGAAGAAAAAGAAGTGAGCAACGGGGGCTGGCAAGATGGCTCAGTGGTTAAGAGCACTGACTGCTCTCCCAGAAGTCCTGAGTTCAATTCTCAGCAACCACATGGTAGCTCACAACCATCTGTAATGGGGTCTGGTGCCCTCTTCTAGTGTGTGTCTGGAGACATCTACAGTGTTCTCATATAAATAGAAATAAATCTTAAAAAAAAAAAGTGAGCAACAAAGCTTTGCTTATAAAACCTCACTAGAAAAGCACTGTGTACATATATCAGTGATGAGGTTTCGTCAGAGAAAATATAAATTATAGGTTAGATATGTGTTTTTATCCTGTTACAACATTTCAGCCATGTTGAATATTGTATAATTTTTCTTGTCATTGTGACCAAATGCCTCAAAAGAAGCAATTAAAGACGGGAGGTGGGGTAGGGCTTATTTTGGGTCTTAGTGAGGAAGGCTTGGTGGCAGGAATGTGGGACAACTGTCTATGTCACTAAGAAGTCAGAGAAGAGAGAGATCAAGACAGAGCCAGGGACAGACTCTGGCCTTCCAGGTCCACTCTTTTAGTGCCCCACTATCTCTAGGGTTGTCCCATCTTTCAAAGTTTCTCTAAGACAAATACCCGGGATCAATGTCCAAACATGGGAGCCTATGGGAGAAACACTACATCTAAATCATACTCTCCCCCCCATAGATTTGTGCCGTCACATAATGCAAAAAGCAGTCTGTTCAACTGAAAATACCCCCATAAAAGTTCATAAAGTTCATAGTTTGTTCAAAAGTCCAAATTCTCTTCTGATTCTCAAAGAAATCTCTTATCTATGTTTTAAAAAAAAGTTATACACAATGTCACACAGCAAACATTCCAATACCAAACTCTGAAGCTCCATGGCCTGTATTCACCTGATTTTGTTCTGGAATTGAGGATGTTGTAAAATAAAATAGTCTTTTACAAAGAAAAGTGTTATTATGTCAATTTCCTTAACCTATTTACTCTGTTTTGTACATCTAAATTCATCAGCAATGATTTACCTTCCAACACATGGCAGATTCAAGCACACAGCAGAACTTTAAGTTGTATTTATCAAAATGGATAGGTTAGGTTAACGATATTAGAAGTCCCAACCAACAAAAAGCTAGCATCAGGTCGAGAGTGAGTGTGCGTGGAATTACTTTCTATCATGGTCACCAGCACAATGGCTTCAGAGTCAGAAGTCCTACCACGTTCCTATCTTGATGATAATGGACTGAACAGAGAATTACCAGCATTATTGAAGGGTTGGGAAGACTGATGCTCTCTCGCTGTGGTGAAGAGGTGGCTTTCAGATCAACTCCAAGTAGCCAGTAGGCACTGGCATGTGCAGGCTCTTCTAGTTTAGCTGAGGTTCCTTTGTCTTTATATTTTTATACTTCAGAGCAAGAGAACTTAGGGTCACTACCAAGCCCTATCAATCACATCCACGTTTCTGAGAGACACTGTTCACCAAGGCTTGAAGGAGGTAACAGTTCTGTTCTTGATGCGAAGTAGGAGATGATCATGTCCATTCAATCTGTCACTAAGCAGTGAGCCTTCTAAGCCAGGCCTTCAGCTAGTAGCTGTGGGTCTTGCGTATTGCCCCTGTCTTATTTAGAAGACATCTAGTAAACAGTGCATGAGCTGAGATATTTTCTATGAAACCAATGGTTCTCAACCTTCTCAATGCTGTGACCTTTCAATACAGTTCTTTGTGTTGTGATGAACCCCAACCGTAAAATTATTCTATTGATGTTTTATAACTGTAATTTTGTTACTGGTATGAATCATAATTCTAATATTCAAGATATCTAATAGGTAATCCCTAAAGGGGACATGACCCACAGTTGAGAACCACTACTCCAGAGAATATAAGGGAAAATGTCCAGCAGATGGGTGGTCCCTGGGCCTGGAGGTAGGACAACACAACTGAAGCCCAGTACTGCCAGCTACCAGACTAGAGGGGACTGCAGAGGTCTTTGATGAGATCAGAGAGGGAAGGTGAGAAATTAGGACGAAATTGTGGAGCTCCAGAAGATGGCTGATGATGGGCTAGACCAGATTTCACATCCTGGCTTTATTGCTTATAGGAAATGTGACACACCCGAGCTTCAGTGATCTTATCTGAACAAGATGAGAGGGAATGAATCCCGTGACTGCTGTGTTGGGAATTAAGTAGGTTCTTGGTAGGTAGTTCTGACCATAGGTCTTAGCAAAAGGCAAACCAGTGATTGTTAGATACGAGTTATTGTCAAGGAGGAGGTTAATATAAAGCAGGGAAGAATAGGTATTGAGAAAGAAGGTTTAAAAAAAAAAAAAAAGAGTAACCACAGTGCCAACTAGCTGAACATCTAGTCAAGGAAGGTCTACGGAGTCCCATTAAACACGAGAACAAAGAAGCAATAATAAAATGGAAAGAACACTCAGTGCTGTCTGGGCTGAGTCTTGGGCCATTTAGATTCAGAGTTCATCAAATGAGAAACTGAAAGTTAAGTGTAGCTGATGGTTTTACAAGTCAACAGAGGAGCGATGCCCTACAATACTCATTTCTGAATGTGTTTTCTTCATTTCCTAAAAGTTCACTAGTCCAGGTCCCAAAGATCCAAATTTGTGCTCTACAAGGAGTGAAAGCCGTGTTGTGTCATGAAACTACTCATGGCTACTGTGAGTCCTGAAAATATAGATTCTGGAACGAAATGAGGGATATTTCGACACATGGCCAACTTAACTAACTTCTAAAAGATAAACAAAACAGACACCAGAAGTGGTTTTGGTATGGTTTTTTGTTGTTATTGCTGGGTTGTTTGTTTGTTTGTTTGTTGTTTTTACAGCATAGCACTGGGTTTCCTACTGCTGGTTAAGTTTTTGGGGCTGGGTCTAAAATGTGAAAGCAAGGTGGGGAATAGAAGTCAGGGATAATCATTTGTGTATCCTATAGGATGCCCTGGATTTGACCCATAGTATAATGGTCCATGATTCGCCAAAGAATGATACCCCAGACTCAAATAGTATGTAAACACAGAGAATGTTTTATTTTGCAGAAGTCCAGCATGCTGGGGTCTTCCATTACCAAGAAAGAGAGACAACCAAGAAATATCACAGGCCTGATTTAAAGCACATCCAGGGCAGATGAACTTTATCTGACTATATCTCTAGGCATACCAGAACCATTACTGGGGCATGAAGGCTGGAGCCTGGGGTTTTTTTTCTATTAGTAATTGACTTGCCTGGGCTTCCCTGGACTTGCCAAGTTCTTAGGCCTAGTCTCCTAACTGCCAATTTGAAGTCTGTCATGGAATCATCCTAGCCTTCTCAATAGTATCACAAAGTAAATAAATAAAACACAGATGTAAATAAGTAAATAAAATGGTACGTCAGAGCTAAACCCAGTGGTTTACATTCTAGGTCGTTGTTATAAATGTGTGACCTCTGAAAGAAGCATCGCCCCTCCAGAACATCTCTCCGGTGCCTAGTACTTGGCTTGCAGATAACTTCAAAGACAAAGCTGGGTTAGGTGTGGGGTCTGTCATGAAGAAAATTAAAAGGAAACACCAGGTGAACACATTCGTGATAATCAAATCAGGGAGACCCTGACAGGATAGGATGAATGGTTAGCTGCTTAGAGAATGTTGAGATGAGGGAACAGAATCTGCCAAGAAAATCATGGAAGGGTCTGAAATGGGATGTTTCTTTCTTAAGAGAGAAGCAGAATTCAGATATGGTGACAACCAAAAAGTATCTCAGAGAAAGGAGAGCTGTGAACAGACAGACATAAGAAAGGAACCAGACTCTGGTTGTTTTGAGGAAAACTCATTGTTTTTTTTTTTTTTTTTTTTGGGTTGGTTGGGTTTTTTTTTTTTTTTTTTTTTTTTTTTTTTTTGTTGTGGTTCTGTGAGCACAGCTAGAAATGGGAGGGCACCTTTGAACTCGAGGTGCAGGAAGCATAGGTTTTCTTTCACCCAGTGCGGTATTCACGGACCTCCAAACAACATGGCTGTGAACCTCAGAGCAATGTAGTCAGGACTGGAGGTCAGAAGCTGAGGCTAGAATCAGTAGTTATAGGGAGAGGGCAATGCCTAAGGATGCCAAGGCAGAGAACATCAGAAGAACACCAAGAGCCACTGGGTATTGAGACTCAGCGTGCAAATTGTCAGAAGGATGCAATCATCACAAAGAAAACCTGAAACACGGTCAGAGAGAACAGGCTGAAAGGTGACACTGCCTATGGAACCCACTGCTTCTCTCCTGATTTCTCAAGTGCTCAGAACAATGTCTCTGGGATAAACATTGTTATTCCTGGAAATGTGAAAATAGGTGTGGAATTTTAATTCTTTCCTCAAAAGGCCACACAAACAGCTACAGGCTACAGAACAGATTCCTGCCTAAATTTACAGTGGGCAGGTTCCTAGCCAAGAAACTCCAGGTGATCGCTGATACCAGCCCCCCCAGGCATCACGAGACAAATCATTTCATTCTCTAAATCATGGGTTACTAACATGACACTTTCTAATTTGTTCATCTATTCTATATGTGAAGATTTGATGGCTTTATAACATTAAGGACAATTCTTGAGAGGGCACAAAGGGAATGAAAATAACACGAATAGAATTGTAAAACAATGGCGAGTAAAAAAAAAAAAAAAAAGAAAAGAATTAAAAATAAAGGACCTGACTGCTCCGAGGGAATGCTCCGAGGAGAAGGCCTATTGTAAATATGAGGGAGAGCATAACCAGACACGGACATCTGGGAATGGCCAGACTGAACATGACCCTGAGCTGGGACATGTGAGGTGAAGGGAAAGGGGAAAGGGGAGAGCCAGGAGGGTCAAGAGTAGACAAAAATGAGCAGGTAACCAAAATAGATTATATAGGGAAGGGCAGCCTCGCCCCTGGGCTAGAGAAGTTTAGGGTTGGGGACCAGGTATGCCAGCCATACTCTGTAACAAGTAGAACTGAGGGATGCTGGGAGAATATGGCAGCCGGGTTCTCTTTGATATGCTCCATAGGCGGCACTCCAGTAAGCCATTTCCCCCAGGTTTGAGACCAAAGAGAAGAGGCCTAGGGAAAGACTAAGAGGCAATAAAAATTGAGGTGTTCCATTCAGAAGGTGTAAAAAGCTGAATCTTAGTGGGCTGGATAGGGGACTGAAGTTCTGTGGATAATGGAGCCTGGCTCTTTGATGTCTCCTACCAAACTGTAAGGCTGTTTTAGGTATTCAACCTTCATCAGGTATTCAGTCCTCTACAGGAACATCTAAACCTGTTAGCACAGCTCTACTAATCTTCTTGTGCATACTTTAAAGAAAGGGAGAGAGATAGCTATGCATAGACAAGTTAGCTTCCAAATGAATTCACTGATAACCTTCGATTTAAGTTCAGAGTCCACCAAACCACAGGACAGGCCTTCAACACTCCCAGTGCAGGCCTAGCATACAGAAATCACTAACCCAGACTCTACTTCAAAGTGAATTCAGTGCCAAAGCACCTGTGACAGCTGGTCTGGGTTCCTGATCCAGTGAACAGAGCAACTGTCAGTCAGAGCCATCTCTGCCCACTGACGCTGAGCAGGTAAGTCGGTCAGGCCACACATGGCTCAGGTTACTGCTCTGCGGAATGAAAGAACCAATTTCAGAAATAAAACCATCAATTTCTGTCCTTATTTCTTTTTCTGTTTTTCTCTATGTATGTGAGATATGCATGTGTATGTGTTTAGGCATGTTGGCACATGTGTGGGTGCTCACACACTTGTGTGTGTGAGTGTGTGTATGTGAGTGTGTGTGTGAATGTGTGTATGTATATGAGTGCATGTGTGTGTATATGAGTGTGTGTGTGAGTGTGTGTATGTGTGAATATGTATATGAGTGTGTGTATATGAGTGAGTATGAATGTGTGTGTGTGTGCATATGAGTGTGAGTGTGTGTGAGTGTGTGTACATGAGTGTGTGTGGGTGATTTGTATGAGTGTGTATGGATATGAGTGTGAGTGTATGTATATGAGTGTATGTATATGAGTGTGAGTGTGTATGTGTGTGTATGTGAATGTGTGTGTATGTGAATGTGTGTGTGAGTGTGTGTGTATATTAGTGTATGTGTGTGAGTGTGTATGTATATGAGTGAGTGTGAGTGTGTATATGAGTATGAGTGAGTGTGTGTATATGAGTGTGTGTATGAGTGAGTGTGTGTGTATATGAGTATGAGTGTGTATATGAGTGTGTATGAGTGAGTGTATGTGTATGAGTATGTGAGAGTGTGTGAGTATGTATGTGTGTATGAGTGTGTTTGTGTGTGTGTTTGTGTGTGTGTGTGTGTGTGTGTAGGCCTAAGGTTATTGTCAGGAATTACCCTTCATGCTTTTTCATTTTAGCCATTGTGGTAAAGTTTCTCTGTCAAACCCAGAGCTGGCCAACATGGCTTGTCTTTCTAGGCAGCTTGTTCTGGAAATCCTTTGTCTCTTTGAATATCACCATGCCCAGTCAACATGTATGTGAGTTTCTAGGGACCCCCCTCATGTTTGTGCAGCAAATGCTTTAACCACTGAATCATCTCCTCGGCCCCCATCAATATTTTTATTTATTTATTTTTTGAGACTATACCTCCAGAAGATTCAGCTCTAGTGCGTTTTCTTAATTAGTGATTGATGTGGAAGGGGCCAGCTCTGGGCTGGTGGTCATGGGTTCTATAATAAAGCAGGCTGAGTGAGCCTTGGGAAATAGCCAGTAAGCAGCAGCCCTCATGGCCTCTGCATTAGCTCCTGCCTCCAAGTTCCTGCCCTCTGTGAGTTCCTGTCCTGACGCCATCCAATGATGAACAACAGTGTGGAAGTATAAGCCTTTCCTCTCCATCTTGCTTTTTGGTCATGGTGTTTTGTCACAGCAATAAAAACCATAATTAAGGCAACGGGGCATTCAATCCAGTTATCCATTCAGACTATTTTAAATTTTCTAGTATTGTTAAGAATATACGAATCCCAGCTTGTTTTGTCCTCTTCTTGTGGTATGGGTGGGGTACCTGAAGAGAAAAACTCCTAAGAGGCCTATAAAAATTGAGCAGAGTCTTTATTAACTGCCAGCAGGATTGTCCCAAGCACATTAGAGGGCCGCAGCCTCCGACCAACAGTTCATTTCAGCTTCTAAGGAAAAAAAATATTGTGACTGTCAGGTGACAAAGGGTTCCCTGTGGTGTCTACAGCATATATGGGACACAGGCTAGCACAGCCTTGCAAAACCTAATCACAGAGCAGTATCCTGGCTTCTCTCAACTCTTCTCACCTCACCTCACCCTAAACCTCTCCAGTCTGGGGGAAGGGGGTGAGGTTGGTGGGGGAAGGAGGGCTTCCCTTCCCTTCCCTTCCCTTCCCTTCCCTTCCCTTCCCTTCCCTTCCCTTCCCTTCCCTTCCCTTCCCCCAGCTATTCATCCTTATAACCCAGCCAATCTCACGATGCCCTGCTCCTGCTCGGCTTGGCTCACTGTGTTCTCTCTGCTCTCTATCCATTATCTCTGCTCTCCCACGGGCAGCCCTGGCCATGTCCAGCCTGCTTTTTTCTTTCTCTGCTCTGCTCTCTTCCAGATGCCTTTAGATATCCTCGCTCTCATATCTAAAAAAAAAAGAAAAAGAAAAAAAAAAGGAAAAAAAAATAAGAAACCTTCCCCTTTACCATACCACGGAGCAGTCATATTGGCAATTTCTTTACTGTAACTTTCTTGTATACAAATATCAAGTTGTTAGCTGTGAAGATATATATATATATATATATATATATATATATATATATGTGTGTGTGTGTGTGTGTGTGTATACATATATTTATACATATATATACAGATAAGACTAAACAGACTGAAAAGGCTGTATTCATATATTTATACACACACACACATATATATACATTACATGTATGTACATACACATACATATATGTAATGATAACAAAAAGAGGCTATGAATTTGAAAGGAAGGAAGGAACATGGGAGGGTATGGAGGGAGGAAAGAGAAGAATGATATAATTACATTTTAATTTCAGCAAATAAATAAGTTTTCAAAGATAGAAATCTAATAAAACTGACTCCTATTTAGTAATTTTGATGCACTGTCAGAATCCCGCACAGCCAAAGCCAGTGTTCCCCTGCGGTTTCCTGAAATATAAGGCAGTGCGCACTGACTAATTAGAAGCAAAGGTTCTGTCAGAGAGGAGAGACTGGATGGAGACAATTAGAACCCAGCAACCAAACCCATGTTGGGTATGGATCTGAACAGCCACAGCTGGGAGCCAAGTTCATGTCTATTTGTCCTGGATTTAAAAGTCATTTTCTCATATTTTATGAACGGGGATGGGGGTGAGAGGGTGAGAGGTCTTCTCTTGGAGTCAGCCTGTTTGCTTGTGTGTTTTCATTCCTAATCTTCATTGTTGACTTACTACTTGGCTTTCCTTCAGAATAGATTTGTGGCCATCCTGGAGTTCAACCTCAGGGCAAGGTTCTCCCCTACTGCTGAAGCAGGAACAACCACAACCTCCACAGAAGGCACAGTTGGGAAGCTCCCTGAACCTGGGTATTCCTCTGGAGCAGAGACTTCAAGCAAAAATATGGAGCCTCAAAGTTGGAGTGTGAAGCTGGCAGAGCCGTTGTCCTTGGGAAGATACCACATTTCTGAGGAGTATGGCTTTCTCCTTCCAAATCCTCTGGTAAGGATTGGCTTGCCCTGGCCAGCACAGGTGTCTGGATTGTTTGTCTTTACCTTATGTGGCTATTTAGAAGGGTCAGTATAACACAAAGTCACCAGCTGGAGGAAGACTGGGAATACAGTCCTGTGATTCCTGGAAGAGCGGTGACAACTGCTGCTGGGGACAGCACAAAGCCAGTGTTCCCTGGCGGTTTCCTGAAATATAAGGCAGTGAGCAGTGACTAATTAGAAGCGAAGGTGCTGTCAGAGAGGAGAGACTGGATGGAGACAATTAGAACCCTGTAACTAAAGCAAAGAGCCGCGGATGTGTATGCTATTCTGGTAACCCAGAATAGTGGAGTTACCCCACTGTCAATCTGCTCTGCTTTGGGGAGAAGTTTACTATGCATCCCAGCAGACAGACCTAAGCAGCCAAAGGGCTTAGCCTTCTGTGTTGATACAAACCAGTTTGTCTTACTTGCTTGTGACAGCAGAGACAATAAGAGATCTGAGCAAGTGTTTTGTTTTGTTTTGTTTTGTTTTGTTTTGTTTTGTTTTTAAGAGCCAGTGAGAAGATTAGATGTTATCAGGGAATTTCCAATATGCAGAAGGAATGTTGGAAAACAAACAGGCCCAACTTTCAGTCCTAAAGCACAGACTCCTATTTTCCAGGCAGTCTGTAGTAGACCTCTTGTTAAACGTAGCTTGGAAGATGTGTCTTGGCATTCTTTAAAACCTGACCATACATAAGGAAGGGTGAAGGGCACCGAGTTAAAAGTCCAGGGACCCAATATTGCAGCCACAGTAACTACTAATCAGAACCAACATCCTGGCTCACCTAGTTCCTCTCTTACTTTTGATTAAAAACATCAGTCTCAAATACCTATTGCAATGAGACTTTTTCTCTGTTTTGAAACAGAGAATATTTATGTAGCCCAGGCTGGCCACTTGCCTCAGCTTCCTTCCTGCTGGAATTATATATAAGCTCTCACACCTGATCTTTTTGCATTGCATGTTACTGGAGGGATCTAGTTGAAGAGAAGAGCTAAGTTCTCTATAGAAAGTCGGCTGTCAGCTATGACATCAGTCATAGACATCTGCAAGCTAGACAGGTCGGGGGTGGGTATTCATTAGAACAGAGGTCAGATCTCACAGCCTGAATCAAGCCAGGCCTTCCTGCTGCTCTGTCCTGGAAAGTTAAGAAGCAGTCTGTACTCTGACATGATGGCTTGCAACCGATGGATGGCTCCTGGCTCCTCCATGCTCCTTGCTACTCGGGCCATGCTATAAACTAAAGCAACTGACATGACTTCCTGGTACCTCATAAAGTTATTAAAAGTCAAGTTTCTTCTTTGTTCTGGGAATTGGTTCGAAAGTCCTCAGGGGAGTTGCTGAGGGTGTGTGTGGGTTCTGAAAGCTGCTTCCCCAAAAGGGTCCTCTGCTCTGTACTGCAAATGGATCTCTCAGTCTCTCTCTCTCTCTCTCTCTCTCTCTCTCTCTCTCTCTCTCTCTCTCTCTCTCTCTCTCTCTCTCTCTCTCTCTGTATTTAGAAGGAGGATCAGAGCCTGAACTACACATAGCTAGATCCTGTGACCCTGTCTCAAAACAGAGACACAACCAAAATCTCAGCCAAGCAAAACACCACAAGGCACACTCCATTCTGGGTGTGTGGTCTCAGTCCATCATATTCCCATCCTTCCAAGTTTATAGGAGAGGAAGAGCTGACAGCAGACACACCCTTGTCATCACTGGGCATGTGTGCTGAGTTTGGGTAAGATAACACTTCAAAGCAGGGAAACATCTGGGCAGGCCATAGATATGGGGCTTTCTGGGCCGCTTTCCTCTTTGTAAATATTTGGACCGGGTAAGGCACAATAGCAACATCAAGTTTTCCTTCTATTTGTTAGAAAGGATCTATGGTATGGTGTGGTGTATGGGTACCCCTTAAAAGAGGTCCCCGGTGCTGCTCACACAGAAAGGAACAATTCCCTGTCCCACCTAGTTACTCATTTATAGCCCAGTGATTTCAATATGACTCTTTGTTTCTGTTTTAAGTTTCTTTCATCTGTGTGAGGGTTTTCAATGTCTTTTTTGGTAAAGAAGGAGGAAGAAACTTTGATCAGAATCAGGCCCTGGCTGCCCCAAAGGTCAAAACAGACTCAGTTCGGCCTCACTGGACAAACAGTGCTGAAACATTACACTGGTTAGGAAAGAACAGTGGGTGTGGCCCATCCCAAGGCTCCAGGGCACAGCCAAGACCTGTTCTGACACCAAGCTGTAGGAGGCCCACCTTCACCATCACTCTCAGAAAGTCTCACCAAAGAAAACATAGTTGGCTAATGAGTTCGAGTATCACCCTATCCAGATGTTTCTTTCAATTCAGAGACTTCCAGTTCCCAGCGTCTCTGTGGAACTTTGCTCCTCGAATCTGGGGAAAAAAAAAAAAAAAAAAAAGAATTCTTTGCTAAGACATCCGTCCTCTGTGTATGCCTTGGAGGACAACAAAATATCTCTTTCATATGAACAATGTAAGGAAATATGTTGGCAGGAGAGGTGGTGCTTGAGAGGAGGCAGCAAGAAGCTGGGCAGCAGCAGAGCTACGACCCAGAGTGCCAGGCTCAAGCTCACTCTGGAAACTGATTTAATACTCTTCCTAAACACAATGTGACTGCTGTTTGCGGCATTTTCTCCCACAGAACTAAGGGCAGGGCAGGTTAGAGCAGTGGGTCCTGGGCTGTGTGTTTAGACCATTAGGAGAGTTTTAACAAACAATCCAGATGTCAGAGCCCCACCGTATTTATTCAGACTCTAGACTCAAGAGCTGTTAGCACGGAATGCCGGACAGAGAGAACAAGCTAGCAAAACCAGCTATGAAGGTGCCATGGCCAACAGAGATTCCTAAGAGCAAAAATAAATAAACAGATGACATACTCATCCACTTCATGCTATGCTTAAGGGGGAAAGTCTCACTGTAGGAGAGATAGGTAGGTAGGTAGATAGATAGATAGATAGATAGATAGATAGATAGATAGAGAACCAGAGGCATCTGGATGAGTCCATAGCAGAGAGAGAAAGCAGACTGAAAATGGCCACCAGACTGGACATGGCCAAGGCTACCTGTGAGAGAAGGAAGAAGAGTGGAAGTCAGAGAATAGAGAAAACCTAGTGAGAGAAGCAGGAGCGGGGGAGGGGGCAGATGGAGCGACATTAGCAATGATAGCAAGGTTATAAGAAGAATGAGTTGGGGAGGGGGGAGCCTGTGAGGGAGTGCAGGGGAGGGGAGGGGAGGAGCTGAGAAGAGACAGGATGCTAGCAGGCACTTTGAGATGTACAGCAGGTACTTGTGATAGGAGGAGACTGGTGACCATATGTCCCTTCTGCCAGAGGTAAGGGAAAACACTTCTTTAGGTAGAGGGAACCATGTCAAGAGTCCCTGAGGAGTGATGGCTTTTACCCAACCCCCAGAAATCCTCTTGTAGTGCAGGTGGGCCTCATTTCTGGATATATGAACTGCCTTTGAGAGTTTGAGGAATTGGAGTTTCCTTTGGACCTGACAGTCAGGAGACATTACCCATGTACCTTAGGGGTAGACAAAAGACTGACAGGAATGGCCATGAGGACACCCTCCAGGAAAACCAACACATCCCTTCTCATTCAGAAATTCTAAGCACGTGGTTGAAGCATTGGGCCACAGCTGGATAAAAGACTGGGTAGAAAATTAATTGTCACGGATAGCTGTACTTTTCAGACAAAACAGAAAGGAAGAAATCTAACATTGCCCTGAAATATGAGGTTGTCACCGATGGTCTCCGGGCACATTGGACTTGTCAGACCGAGAACTTGAAAGACACTGAATCCAGAGTCCTTTAATGTTGACCAAGCCTGGAAAATGTGTATGGAAATAAGAGAGAATGTAATAACTAAAGTGTGGGGTTTTGTGCTTGTGCCAGACAGACACAGACAGACAGACAGACAGACAGACAGACAGAGGAAAAGGCTTGACTGCTCTTAGTTACCTCTTAGTTACGGTGGAGAAGGTTTATTGTAGATAAAAGGGAGAGCATAGCCAGAGGCAGGGACTTGTAGAAAAGTCCTGAGAAGTCGTTGCCCTGAGCCTTGTGAGGAGTGGGGCTGAGGGGAAGGGCAGCCCAGCCCCGGGCTAGAGAAGTTTATAGTAGGTAACAGGTAGAAACAAGGGCTGCTGGGAGAACCTGCAGGTCGCTTTGATATGTTAAGTAGGCACCTTGGCCTTTTGTCTTGGGTTTGAAACCAAGAAGGCGTGAGCAAGTGGGAACAGCGCAGCCCGACCTGGAAACCAGAGTTTTAAATGGTGAAACAGCCAAAAAAATGTTCTCTCTCTTCTAGCAAGTCTCTTTGCTCAAGCTTCAAAGAGACTTAAGACAATCCAGGGAGCAGGGATGTGACACTCCCTGAGAAGGGATGCTTAAATCAGCCCCGGAAAATGTGTCTAATACAGGCGTCTTCCACGATGGATTGGCTTCCTAGCACAGCCATGAAACAAATTGCTAGCTATTTTAGAATGGAAACCAGTTCTCTTAACCCTCTGCCAGCCCTTCCCACAGTTCCCAGCCCTCCGCTTCAAACATTTCTCCCAACCATTCCTTCCTCCATTCCCTAACAGTCTTCTTGAACAATCCCTTTTCCCGATTTTCCCAAGACTTACCACTCCAACCGATAACTGCTCTGGCCATCTGCTCAGCTCAGATTGGCTCAACCATCTTCCAGCTGTATCTTCTGCACCAACTGCCTTCTCTTCTCACTCTGCTAGCCCAATGCCCTTCTTTCTCTGCCTCAGCTGGTTCTTTTATATACTATCTTGTACCCAGAAATCCAAGAAGCAACCAACACTGAAGGTCATAGGGTCAAGCAATTCTAAAAGCTAAAAATTCTTAAAGGGCCACTTGACCAGCAGCTGGAGATCCTTTAAAGGGCCAGGGGCACAAGAGAAATCACATTACAGGTACATATGACTCAAACTCTAGTGCTCTAAACCAGCTGACACTTAGTCTGATTTCTGGAAATGGGAATTAAGGTGCTGGGCCTGCAGCACTCCCCACAAAGCCTACAATGCAGGATCTGTTCAAGCCTTTCCCAGGCTCAGGTAGCTTCAACAGTGTCCTGGCTATTGGCTCCTGGCATCTTTTCCTCCTATCCCTTCCTCATGTGGCCTTCTGCTGCCCAGTGTCTCCTCCCCTGATTTTTTTTTTTTGTTTGTTTGATTGTTTGTTTCTCTTTGTCTTAGAAGAACAGATGATGCTCGTTGGTTTTTAAGACCGAATCTAATCCCAGATAATATCATCAGTAAAGATCCCTCTCCAAGTAGTGTCACGTCCTTAGGTCCTAAGGAGACAATATATTCATGTTTTAAGACTCAAGGCAAAGTATGAGCAGATGGTGTAATCTTAGGAATGCTGACGGAAAGAATTGTCTTGTCCTGAGATTTTCAAACCTGATCTTTCAGAAATGAAAGGGGAGAAAAGCTCACAGCAATGACAAGGCAAGAGTGTAAACTATCAGTGGTCACCAAGGGGCTTGGGGACATAAATTCAGTGACTGAGTGCATTCTTACCATGTATGAAGACCACGTCAAACATAGAAAAAAAATAATGAAAATTAAAGATTAAAGGTAAATTAGTTGGCCAGATGTCAAGGCAAACGCTACATTCCTAGCAACTAGCAGGCAGAAGCAGGAAGGGGTCAAGTTCAAGGCCTGCCTGTATCACATAACAAGTTTGAAGCCAGCCTGAGATATACAGATGACAAAAAGCATCAATCAATAACAAAATGTTCAGGGAACACAGGCCACACAATCAGGGAGGCTTTGCCTTTGTTTGGAGTGGTTTTTGGTTGTTGTTGTTTGTTTTTTGGGTTTTGGTTTGTTTTGTTTTTTTTAACGTTTTCTTTTTCTTCTTCTTGTTTGTTTGGGGTTTTTGTTTGTTTGTTTTTGTTATTTCAAGACACAGCTTCTCCATGTAGCCCATCCCTGGCTATCCTGGAACTCACTCTGTAGATCAGGTTATCTTTGAACTCAGAGATCTGTTTGCCTCTGTCTTCTTAAGGCCATGACTACAGGTATGCAGTCACTGCCAGCTACCTGCTGTTTCTTTATTCCCTGCATTAGACACCCTCCCATATCTGCCAGTGCTCTAGGTTAGACTCTGTGTTAGGGAATGGAGCCTAGAGCTTTCGTCGGGTGGTATGTTTTGATTTACATTTTCCGCCAGGTGTGGTGGCACACGCCTTTAATCCCAGCACTTGGGAGGCAGAGGCAGGCGGATTTCTGAGTTCGAGACCAGCCTGGTCCATTTCTCTATACTTATTTGTCTATGGTGATTCTTCTGAACAAAAATTTTGATCCTTTATAATTTCTAAATAGGATACCAACATTAAAATTCATTTATAATGTACTCTTTTATTTCATTCATAATACTTATCTTACTTTGTATTATAGTTGCTTCTAGTATATAACATACTTTGATAACAAGATCACATGGTCCCAGGCCTTGAACCAACTTAATTTATCCTATGTTATCAGTTGAAGTTACTGATACTCTAGAAGCCTTAGCTCTTTGGAAACAGCCTTTAGCAAGGAATTTGACTCTGTTGCAGCAACCGTCATTTTCCTGAAAACAGTTTCTGGCTCATCTATGACATGCTTTGGGTACAATCAGGGTGACTCACTAAGAGGGTGTTCCCGTTTGCTTCTGGTTTCTGTGATAAAACAACCAAAAGCAACTTTGGGAGGCATGGGTGTACTGGGCTTGTCAGTCCCTCTCACAGTAGATCACTGAGGGAAGCAGGGCCCTGGAGGCAGGAAGCAGGAATCTTACAAGTGCCGCCCAGTGGTTTCCTCTCCATTTACACCTCCCAAGATCACCTGACTATGAATGGCTTTACCCATAGTGGGCTGGACCTCCCCCCATCAATCACTAATCAAGAAAATACCTCACAGATTTGTCTGTCTACCGGCCGATCTGGTGGAGACAATTTCTCAGTGAAAGCTCCTAAAGCTTTGTCAATTTGGCAGAAACTAACAGGCAGGGATGGGACCCAATCATGACACTGTTCTGTACGGTTCTCCCATTGCTTTTTAGAAAGGGCTCACACTGTTCACACAGCTCCTGTGAATCTAATGCCCCTTAAATGCCCTTAAATCATCACAGACAAATGAGTATAAAGGAATAGAAAATGTAAATCAAAACATACCACCTGACGGAAGCTCTAGGCCCCATTCCCTAACACAGAGTCTAACCCAGAGCACTGGCAGATATGGGAGGGTGTCTAATGCAGGGACTAAAGAAACAGCAGGTAGCTGGCACTGACTGTGCATATCTTTAGTCCTGGCTTTAAGAAGGCAGAGGCAAGCAGATCTCTGAGATCAAAGATAGCCTGATCTACAGAGTGAGTTCCAGGCTAGCCAGGGATGGCTACATGGAGAATTCCTGGCTTGATAAAACAAAAATGAACAAACAAAACTTAATGCCCTCTTAATGCCTCAACTTGTCTTTGCTGTGGCATGATGCCAGCCCTTCCTATGTCTGACCCTCCCGCTGAGGTTCTTCTGTATAGAACCTTCCACATGAGACAGACCGCCTTAGTCCTTGTCTCAGTGGTAGGCTGGCAGGGTTACTAGTTCTATAAAGCATACTTCAAAACATACTTTTAAAAGACTATATCATACACATAATGGACAACATACTAGGGATATATATTGGGATATATTATAAATATGTAAGGAAAACTATACAAAAGAAAGAAAAGAAATGCCTTGGGTTTTTCTTACCTGCCATCCTGGAGCTAGCAGGCTTACTACAGAATTATGAGCATCCAGTGGGACAGGCATTCCTATGTTTTATGTAATATTTTCTGCAGAGCAGGGGACAATATCTGACATCACATGTTACATGTATGTTTTTGAGCTTCTGTTGATTGTAAACTATAACATTCATCTCTCCTCACTACCCACAGAAGACCAAGGCACATGGATCTCTGTGAACTTGGGGCCAGCCTGGATTACATAGTGAGTTCCAGGCCAGCCAGGGCTACATAGCATGACCTTGTCTCACAAAATAATAATGATAATAATAATAGTGTACAATATTATATATAAAATTATATACTTTTATAATAACAACAATCACTATTATCAAAATAAAAAGAAAAGAAAATCTAACACCATATTTGTAAAATATTGCTTTATAAGACATTATTTGACTGTGTTTTAATCTGGCAAATACAACTCAGCATTCTTTCTCAAAACTCAGTACCACTCAAGGGCTCCTTGACCCACCCACTGTCTTGCTTATTCAACACTAATGATCGAAGTGTATTCTTGGCACACAGTTTATATTCTAGAGAGCACTGTGTAACGTTTTCTTTTTCACATTTACTTAGAAAGATAAACAAACATAAACCAGGACATTTACTTGTAAAAAGAAAGGAGCATGAAGCTGTGTGTCCTGCATGCACCTGAAGTCCCAGCACTCTAGACGCTGGGGCAGGAGGCACAGGAAGCCGGAAAGAGAAAGGACAAAGATTGTATTATTCCTACTCACCCAACTTCTGGGTCTTTTGGCTCTCAGAATAAAAGACAACAGCAACAACTACCACCACCACCAAACACCTCACAACATTTTAAACATCCAATTTCCTTTTCATTGGCACCCACTCTTTATACCACAGCCCTCTTCCGTGTGTTTATCCTGAACGAGTATTGTAAAGTTCCTATGACCTTTGTGTCAGAAGGGGTTGGCCTGGCCACCAAACATATGTGCTACACGGGGAGAGTTAACCTCCCTAAGCCCTGGCAGCCTACTCAATTCCTGTGGCTGTGATAAGATGTCCCCTGACAGAAGCAACAAAAGTGGGAGGGGTGTGTTTGGGTTCACAGTTCAGCAGAAGCCAAGGTGGCCTGAACTTAAGGCATCTGGCCATGTCGCACCCACAGCCGAGAAACAAAGATGGATGGTGGATCTTAGATGTCTTTCTCACTGTTCCATAGTCTAAAGTCCCATCCCATGCAATGGTGCTACCCACAGCCATCCTACCTAGGATAGACTCTCACAGCTGTGCCCAGAGGCTTGCCTCTCCGTGATTCCAGACCCTGTCAAATTGACAGCCAATACTAACTGCTACACTTTCTGTATTTCAGTGTGGAAAGACACAAACACCCACGGATTAAAGACAAGCATCAGTGTGAAGATTAGAAATAATATTAAAAATGACTTTGGGAAGAGGGGGATTTTCTAAGTATGATTTAAGACCAAGAAAATGGGTGAGATATGGTTTGTTTCATTGTTCCATTAGGAACAGCGTTTAACATACGCAGAAAGGACACCATACTTGGGATATATATTGGGTTTTAGTCTAGCCTGGACTAAAGAATGACATTTGATTTTAAAACAAAGAAAAAAATCGAGAGACTAAAACTTATGAAAATTGAACCTGCAGGAATCAAAAAATTTAAAAATAGAATAGTAACAAATTGATAATGATTCAGAAGCTACCTAGGTCACCTAACAAACCACATTGGAACCTCCTAAGTGTTATTATTTTAGACGAGAGGGTAAGAATCAGGGTACTCTTTTGTCTTCTTTAGAGAGTTCATGCTTTTGCAAATGCCCTGTTAGCAGTGTTGACCTAGAAGACTATATCATTTTCTTCTTTAGGAATTGGGAAGCCAGTAACAAAGCAGCTGAATAGCAAAGAGTTATTCTTGACTTAGAGTAGGAGACACGAGAAACAAACCCACAAGCTCACTCTGTTATCTGTTGTGGTTATAGGCATAGAATCAAGAAGTTGAGCAGGAGAAAGAGGCTAGAAACCAGGAGACATATTGTTACTGGGAGACATGTTCAAGTATTTTCTAAGACTAGGTGGAGATTTCCCAGGAATTTCATCAATATGTCTTTTTCAACTCTTTTTAAAAATTCACTTATTTATTTTAGTGTTTATGAGAAAGACAGAGAGAGGGAGAAAGAAGGAAGGAGGGAAAGGGGGATGAGGAAAGAAAGAGAAACAGAGAAAAAGATATAAAAAGACAGAAAAAAGACAGAACAAAGGAGGGGTAGAGGGAAAGGGAGAGAGAGGCAAGGGAAGGGAAAGGGGAGGGAGAGAGGGGGAAGAGGGAAAGAGGGAATGAAGGGAGAGAGAGAGAGAGAGAGAGAGAGAGAGAGAGAGAGAGAGAGAGAGAGACCAGATTGACCAGAGAGACAGAGAGGGAGGAAAAGAAGGAAAGGGGAAGAGAGAGAAACACACACATACACACACACACACACACACACACACACACACACACACACACACAGAGAGAGAGAGAGAGAGAGAGAGAGAGAGAGAGAGAGAGAGAGAGAGAGCTGATGTCACAATGTGTCTCTGGAGGTAAGTGAACAACTGTCTCAGGAACTGGTTCTCTTCTGCCACCTTGTGGGATACAGGATGATCTTAGGTCTTCAGTCCTACCTGCTGGCTAGCCTGCTTTTCCCAACTTTTATGGATCTTTCTGGTTGTCACCCTAGCAACAGATAACTGTGATGTTACTGAGGTCGGCATGGAGTGTGCAATGTAGGTGCTATATTGTGAAGGTGTTTAGCAGTCACTCCAGCACTTATCAGAGACTCAAATAATTCTGACCAACAACCTCTGAAGAGCAACCTCTGACCTATACTATGTTGTTATGAAAAGGAAATCAGATTAAAGCCAGGAAGAAATTCTCTAGGCTAACTAGGAATACTGATGACTCTCCTGCCCACTGCATTTAAACATTCTTTTTTTAAAAAAAATTATGTGCCTTTGGAATTATTATCATCATTATTACTATTATTAATATTAGTATTGGTATTTTGGTTGTTGTTGTTGCGTATGTTAGGCGGCTGCTCTTCAATGAGCTAACATTTCCCATCATGCCTAGCATCATATAAATGTTAGGTTTGAGTTAGGGGCTAAGCAGGCCACATTTCTATGTCATCTTACAGGAACTAGCAGCCCCCCCCCCCCCCCCCAGGAAATCTGTAGCACTCTGACAAACTTTCAGAGCCCCTCTGGACTTAAGAAAATACTAAATCCCAGAGGTCCTGTAGCTCTGCACAGCCCTTGTGGCTGATTCCGGGCTTTCTGACACAACGTGGAGATGTACAACAACCTGTCTGAATTTGTCAGACAAATTCCCTAGACAACCAGACCGGAGAGAGCAATGACTGGTGTGTAAGAACTGAGAGACCTCAGATTGCAGACATAAAAAGGCTAAGGCTCATCCCCCTGGGGGGAAAAGCCTCATTGATTAATTAGATGAGTAGATGTGGTAGGTACATGTATGAACTAACATCAAAGAAGATGCATGCTGTCTAACGAGAAGCTTGCCTGATGCTGTTGTCTCTAGCATGGCAGCTCTAAATCTGACAATTAAGAGTAACCCACATAATTCTGTACTTTCTTCAATCTCTAGAGCAGTGATTCTCCACCAGGGGGCAGGACCTCCTTGGCAGTTGTGTATAATATCTATATGTCCAATATTTATGTTATTACTTGAAACTTGTAGCAACATTAGTTATAAAGTTGCAACAAAATAATTATATGGTTGGGGGGGGGGGTCATCACAACACCAGGAGCTGTATCCAAGGGTTGCAGTATTAGGAAGAGTGAGACCCAGTGCTCTAGAGGGAAGGCTGGAAAGCAAAATGGGTTTTAAATAAGGAGTAGTGCTATGAGGAGTGTTAACGATCCTCTGGGTGAGAATCAAAGAGACCCTGGAGCCCCTCCTACTTAAATGGGTTGTAAAACACCTTTCAAAACTGCTCTCTTCTCTTCTGGGTTACTTGCAAGGCTTGTTTCCTGTCAACTGTTGTCAGATTCCGGCTGTGTCAAGCACTTAGCTGATGGATAACTGGCTGCAGGGCTCCACCAGACTGTTAGCTTCAGTATATCTCGGGTGAGGGCCAGGAGTCTGAGGGTTGAACAGTTCCCGAGGGATACAGGTATTGTGGACACTGACCACATTCGGATGCTTTGTGGTTGAGGTTTTTGTTGAGTTTACAGGAGTCCAAGCATGAGACACTGGAAACAAAGAAGGGCAGCCATCCCCTGGGATCTAAGGGGAAAGAATAGACTGCAGCCTAGAGTCTTGGTTCTCAGAAACAAACTATTTAAGGTTTCTCACTTGAGATAGAAAGGCAGAACCCAGACAGGTTTAGTTTAATTATGAGTAAGATTCCTTATTTAGGTACTAAAGAAGCAAAAAACACTGGTGACGATTAGTTACAGCTTCTTTTCTAGGTCCCACCCACTCAAGGAGGCATCTGAGTTCTACTGACTTTACATGTACAGTTTTCTATTTCAAAGTAAACATGGGATATTCTAGGCCAGCGTTTCAGTTACTATGTTCAAATATATTCTAAAATGTCCAGATCACACCAGTGAGACTAAGTAAGTTGACAGTTCACAGATACATTAGCATGAATCTATCTATCTATCTATCTATCTATCTATCTATCTATCTATCTATCTATTGTAAGAATAAATTGTAAAAATGAAATTTTAGGTCTCAACGTGAGAGTTTCTTAGGTTCAGAGTTTCAATTTACACTCAAGTGTTAGCTGCCCCTGGGGTGCATTCCAAGGGCTTGAATAAACATTTCAAAGGCACAAAAGACCCAAGATAGAGGCAATAAAACACCTGGGTAAACAGAAGTCACTTGAAAGGAATTCTCCCAGGAGCAAGATACAGATGTAAATTAGGATAATTGGGATGGGGGCTAGATGAAAACCAGGCTTGGGAACGGATGTTTGATATATCCAATCATATGTAACCGCGCCAAACTTTCCCGCTCTCCCCAACCCCTACCCATAAATATCCCAAGTTTCCTGGGCTAGGGGTCGGAATCTCTTATCTCCTGCGTGAGATATATTCCAGCCCGAGGGCCCTCGTCATTAAACCTCCTCTGCAATTGCATCAAGAAGGTTTCTCGTGTGTCCTTGGGTTCGTGCAGGTCCGGACTTGGGTGAGAGTCCCCTTTTGGGGTCTTACACTATCTATCTATCTATCTATCTATCTATCTATCTATCTATCTATCTATCTATCTATCTAATCTATCATCTATCATTATCTATTTATCTACCTACCTATCTTCTATCTACCTACCTAGCTATCTATTTCTATCTTCCAGTCTATAAATATCTATCTATCTATCTATCTATCTATCTATCTATCTATCTATCTATCTAATATCCATTTATCTAATATCTATCTATCCCTATCATCTGTCAACCATCTTTCTATCCATCCATGTATCTATCTCTCTTTCATCTTGTTCTCTCATATATATGAGATCCTCTCTCCCGAGAATGGGAATCAAGGCTCACAGTACTGAGCAAGTGCTCTACTCCGGGGCAATAGGGCCGTCTCTGCTTCTATTCTTACAGACTTTCTCTTGCTGCCAAATGTGTATCAACTTGAATTCTGCTCTCTTCGGTGGTTGTGCACCTGTAGCTGTTTCCTAGAGAAAATTACACCATCAACGATTTCTCTCCAGGACAAAGGCTGGGTGGGCTGGGAGGGGTGGGAGGAGTGGGAGGGGTGGGAGGAGTGGGAGGGGTGGGAAGGGTGAGTGTAGGCCATAAGACCAAGGACTGAGCCTGATGAGGACCTTCCTCAGCCTCCACCTGTCCAGAACTGCTGTCGCCTCTTCTGATGTAGTTTGACTCATGGCGTCCAGTTCGTCCTGAATTACTTCAGAGTCAAAGAAAGAAAAGAGAAGATTTAATGAAATTCAAAACTTTCACAGCGTATGGCAAGATGTTGGAAATACTAGGGTTGCAAATCAACCAGGAGTTTTAGCCCAGAGTCACAGGAGATCTAGATGTTCATGACCCCCACCCCAACCCCCAGTCCCTGCCGCCCCAACAGCAACAAGAAGTGGCATGTGGGTCTCCTGCTGATCTCTGCTTTTCCAGAGGTGGACTTTGAGGCTTCCTGTTGTCTCACTGTCCCAGCTCCCCTCTCCTCTCCCCAGTTCTTAGCATAAAGCTATTCCTCTCTCCACTCTCACAGCCTGATCTTTACCCCAGTGAGCTGAGAAAGTGGATCCATGGGAAGCCAAGCCTCCAGCCCCCACGTCTGCTTCTACCAGGATGCATCTTCCATGCCCTGCTGTCCCTGTGTCCCCCGCCCCCTGTTCTTCATACTGCTCCTTTTACAGCAGCAGACTATGAACTGTTCACTGCTCTTATCTTTAGAAGACCTCTGTAAAAGCAGGTTCCCTTTCACTGATGCCTCTCCTAAAAAGTCCATCACATAGCCGCACGCTTTCCCAGCACAGGAGCATTTAAACCCAGCTTCCAAGATCCTGCCCTCAGTCTCTATAACAAAGGCATAGAGAAACTAGCGCACACCTCTTTGTGTTACGTTGTCCCTAAGAGGTAGCCTTATTTTAACTCTCTATTGATGCCCTTGGTCTTCTGATTATTGCCGTTCATAAAATTATCTTACGTTTTGTCTGCCGTATGATCTTTCTCTAAGGCTCATTGAACCTCTAGAATGTTCTTTTTATCTGTGGTGATGCAGTCTGTTTCTGTGCCTACCTTGTGAAGATCCCCCAGCGTGCTAATATCGGCTTCCTTGATGTTTCAGTTTGCAAAGCCTTCGGAAGCACCGGCCACGCTCTGCTCACTCTGTGCTTTCTCTGGGACTTCTTTCTGCTCCTCACACTTCTTGGCACGTCATTTGGATTTCTACAGAGGTGGAAGCCGGAATTTATTGAGAACTAGCTTTTTGCCTACTCTGACCTCTACTTGCGTTTCCTACATGTGTTCTGACCCCTTGCACAGCCACTCTGTTCATAAACATAGTCATGGTTTTCATCCCATTTCTCCAGAACTCAGGCCATACATTACTCTGGACATCCTGTTCACTGAAAAGCCATTGGGCTCCATCCACGTTGGTGAATGTTTTCTGAAAGGACAAAGAAACTTCTTTTGCATGGCATACAGCTTTCTGCCGAGATTGCCCAGGTCTGTTGCTTGTATTGGAAAGCTGACACAGACGATCGGGGTAGATGAGTTTCAGTGTTAATGGACTCATAAAAATAGATGCAGCTCAAGCCTTTGAGTCCAGCTATGCTGGAGGCTGAAGAGGAAGGATCTCAAGGTCAGTGGCAGCCTAGGACTCACAGAGACTGTCAAAAATAAAATAAACTATATACTCTCGCATCTCCATTGCAGCATGTGGGAGGCTGAGGTGCAAGATGGTGAGTTCAAGATCAGCCTGTGCTACGTAGTAGCAAAAGTCTGTCTCAAAAGACTGAAAATACAAAACTATAAGTGAAGAAAAGAGAAGTCACTTTCAGACTTCAATAAGCAGGCTTGATTGTCATATCCTGAGAATATTTCCTTTTCCTTCTCATAGTAGACTGACAGAACTCATCCCTACCCCTTCTCGAGAGTCTCAAGCACACACACACACACACACACACACACACACACGCACACGTGTGCACATGTACACACAAATACAAATGTGTGCACATACCCCCCAACCAGTATGAAGCATGTGATTTACATTGGGACCCATTTTATCTCCACTTATTTTTTCCGGTGCTCTGATATGAGCCCAAGATCTGTATTCTAGTCATCTGTGTGTCTGTGTGGCTAGTCTAGCCTAAGGTCAAGCTTGTAGTAAGTTCTCTTTGCATACCTGGGTTGACTTGAATTCTCTTGAAGAGCATTCCAATGCTGCTTTCTGTAAAATACTGAGCTGTTTCTATTTGAAATGCAGGAAGAACTCCCCGACCATTACAAGCCTTGGATGGAAACTGCCAATAGACTTCCTCACTTAATTGAGAGCCACCAGCTCCGAGCTCATGTGTACAAGGTACGTTGCTTTGTTCTTCTCTTCATGTTCCTCCTCTTGCCATTCCTTCTGTCTCCATTTCCCCTGCCTTCTTATCTTTCTGGGAGTGAGACAGTTGACCTGGCAGTGGCAACTGACCTTTGCCAATGAGCCGTCGGCAAACCTGTCTTCCTTAGCACTCACAAACAGCACCTGAGACACATGAAGTCCTTATCGTGCGTTTGTATAAAACTCTGATAGATGAGAATTGACAATAAGATGTGGGGAAATGAGGAAGACACACATGGAGATTGGCGGGGGCCATTTTGCCTGCTTCTGTGAAAGCCTGCCTGTCAGGCTGACTCAAGTCAGGCCAGGGTTGGCTGGCAGATTTTCTGGCCTCAAGGGGAGGGGTTGAATGTTCTGTCTGTCTTTGAGGAAGGAACAAGGAGGAACAGGGAGACCTCCAGATGGGTATGGATATCAGATGTACGTCAGCGATGGTTTCTGCTGGCTTGTGACTTTATTCCCCATGGTACCATAAAGTATATAAAGCCTAAGAGAATTAAACTCGAGGTTGGACACCCGATTCTAACCTTTGTCTCTGAGCCTTCTTTTCCATCTTTCCTATACTCCTCACTCACGCCTCAGAGGACTGCTTGACTTCGTACCGGCAGGACCGGTACAGGAGATGCCCAGAGGGCTAGTCCCAAGCCACATGGTCACTGCCCTGCTACCTCTGGGTGGGTACCTTGGCCTTAGTGTGTTGACTCAAATGTCTTTCTGATTTATAAACTCAGAGTCAGCCTTGACTATGTAGAAATAAGGAAATCCACAGACACCACATTAGAATTTGCATGCATGTAAGTATATGACGCACATCTGTGACAGAGCGAGCAATTTCCCTCAAAAAGGAATAAGAAAAATGTGACCTCCACAGGAGGCATACTTTGATTAAGAAATTTTATAGTAAGCATGAAACAGAGAGTTGGCCTCAGAATCTCACTTCCTTCTTTGAGAACTGGAAGAAGTCCTTAGCTCATGGCTGTGAGCACTAATGGCTTTCGTGAGGACCCTCTCACAGTTCCTGCTAGGTAACAACATCCATTACTTGCATACCTCTTTCCTGTCTCACCTTCATCTGTTACAAGCATGCCTCAAGATTTCAGATGTTCAAGCAAGGCACTCCACCCTCCAGTACCTTCTTTGTTGATGCTTAATGTCTAATTGTGGATTGATTCTAAAAATACCATTAAGTGATCCTTGCAGGATATTCAGAAATCAGGACAGGCAGCTGGCCCCAGTAATAGTCTAGATAAACACCGCCTCCAAACCTTCCACTGAGGCAGAGGGCCGAAAGGGACCCATGTAAGAAAGTGCAATTAAAAGAGTTAATTGTTGCACAAAACTCACACAACGCCTCGCAAAGTTGGTTTGTACATGCTGTCAACACTAACAAAAACATCAAAGGGGATAAAGATGGGAAACAGAAGAAAATAACTAACGGTGAGCTGTGACCTACACACACATGCACACATCACCACACATATGCGCACACACATACAAACGTATATCACCACATTCATGACACACACATCGCCATACACATGTGTACATACATGCATACACGTGTCACCACACGTGTGTGCATACATAGGCACATAGAGTACATACATGTCACCACATACATGCCACACACTCAAATGCCACCACACACATGTGCACACATATAGACATGCACACACATGCACACACACACATATACACAAAACCTACAGTGAACACACTACCCCAAATCAAGCTGTGACCTTTAAGAACATACACACTTTTCCCCAAAACTCCTCACAATGTGTTTCACCCTCAAAGGGAAAGCTCCTTCTCTCTCCAATGTCTAGAACCCACAAATATGTTAGTTGTGCACCAACAGGGAAGGCTAATGGTTAGTCGGTAAAGAGTCTCCCACAACCCCATGCGTCTGTTTTCATCTGCTGTCTTTTACACCAATGCATGAGTTACTAGCCAGGATTCAGTGGAACAAGCAGTTATGACAGTTCTGGGTAACAAGCGAGTGAGTAGTATCAGTGAAGGTAGTAAGCACGCATGTGCTTTTCTATAACTAGTCCGTTGTATGAACTGAGCAGAAACATTCATTCAATAAAAAAGAGTGCAGATGAATACACAAAGCTGTTTACTGTAGCCACTTTCACAGTAACAGTAGATACAAGACAACAGAAGACACAGGAGAGCAGAAGGAGAAGCCCAAGGATCTCCACTAATAAACATATCTGTTACATAAATGAAAACATGCACATAGGCAGGTGCCTGCGTCTCTCCGCCATGCTGCACATCTTTGCTCTGTAGTTTACTGAGTGACGAGTGACAGGAAGTGCGTGACAGTATCTATATGCTGAATTATTGAACATCTACTTCGTGTGAATGTGTGCTTAACATATATAGATATGTAGCCGATAGAGAGAGGCAGAGACGGATGTGCATTTTTACCGTCTGAGAGAGTCTTAACATGTAGCCCAGGCTGGCTTTGAATTTGATGTCTTCCTGTCTCAGCCTCCAGAGTGCTGATATCATATGCGTGTCTTCATAAAGACTCTCGTTCCCTTCTGTACAAAAATAAATGTCCTGTTTTAGAGATATTCACCTTTGTATCAAAGTATACTTTTCAATAAGTTCAAGAAGTGGTGTCCACAAGCACCTCGTGTGTGCGTGCGCGTCAGAAATACTCAGCTCTTCAGTGAAGTTGGTAGGATGGCTCACCTGGTTCAGAGAACCCTTGTGTGTTTACTGAGTTCTGAGAGAAGAGTATTGGAATTAATTTTCCCAGGTTAAATACATAATCAAATAATGTCGGGGAGATAAAGGGTGTGTGGCATTCTCCCTGACCATCTGTGGCCGTTTGTGTAGGCAAAATGATTAACTACAAAGGTATCATTTCTTTTTCAGTCCCTATAGTTGCTTTTGAATCACAGGTATGTTTAGGAGGTGAGGCCAGCAATGCTGAAATGTGCAGGGACTCTCCAGAAAATATTTGTCCCGTGGACCTCATTTCTTTACACCAAGGCGTCCTGTCCTGTAGGTGGCCTTCTTCGACACCCGAGGTGTGATGAGGAAGGACAAAGTGTGAGAAGACACAGACTAGAAGACTTTGAAAGACTTTTATACTGATTGCATGCTAAAATGTCTTTTATACATTGACTCCACAAAGTACGTTATTAGAACTAATTTTAATTCTATTTTGCCTTTAAAAAAAAAACAAAAAACAAAAAACTGTGGCTACTGGAAATTTTCAAACAAAACCCGTGACTCATGTATGATTCTAGTGATCGGGGCTGTGGTCAATCTGCAGAACTGCCTTGTTCCTTCCTGATTCTGTGACCCTAGCAAGTGCCTCTGAGACAGTTTTGTCTTTGGCACCTGCAGGGATTGTTTAAACCTCAAATTCCAAGTACCAGGAATTCCAAGTACCAAATTCCAAGCACAACTACCGCTGTCATCCTCTTCCCCCTAGCGGCCGGAGGAGGAAGGGCTCTGTGCCACCTCTGTTCTCACGGTCTAGCCCACCCCTAGGAAGCCATTGTCCCCAGCATTTTACAAGTGGCGCCTGCCCTCTGAGGCAAAGGGGGCAAAGGGCTGGAGAGGTGAACGATGAGCCGGTGGCAGCCAGGCAGGACAGGGAAGCTGGTGTGGTCGGACTGATGCTGTTTTTCAGGGTGGCCTTTCCGTGTCACCAGGAACTGTGGTTTCCCACAGGGACGACATGGCGAATGAGCTGGGTGGAAAGCCCCGCCATCTCATTAGGCTGAATTGTGGTTGCTTGACGAGGATCCGAGCAAGCCTTATACCCAGCTGAGCCACGGTTTTGTGGGGAGTTTATATCCCTAACCCTACTGGCTCTCGCTGTGTTCAAATTTTTAATACAATTAAAGGGTTCGAAAGCTGAGGGCTTCCAGGTCCGTAAATGCTGCTGTGCGGGTTGGGGGCAGGGGCGGGGGAGGAACTTATCTCAACCTCAATGCTTACTCTGCGATCCTCAAAGCAATAGATGGAGACCATTGTAAGCACAAACTGGGCACAACCTAGGCTATGGATCCCAGAACGTGGCACCTCCACACTGCATTCCTCTAAGAGCTGGTTTAAGGGAGTGTGCATGAAGCCACTAAGATGTCTATTGAAAGCCAAAGAGCGGTCTAATAGCTGCGGGACCCTCAAGTCACAGGACCCCGGGGCCTAATCCCCTACCATCCTTCTGGTTTTCCCAGCTGCTAATCCTTTAATCTCTTGACTAGATGCCTCTCCTGGACTGCAGATTCCTAAAGAGTTACCGAGAGCAGCGCCTGGCACACCTGGTGCTGGCTGCTATCACCATGGGATTCGTCTGGCAGGAAGGGGAAGCCCAACCCCAAAAGGTGAGAGGCAAGGAGAGACCTATCAGGTGCTGCTGGGCTCCTTGTACCAGGTCCAGGTTCAGTTGCCCAGTTTCCAAAAATCAGTGGAAGGCAAGGAAAGAGGGTTAGTTTTTTTTGTTTGTTTGTTTTGGTTTGGTTTTTTTTGTTTGTTTGTTTGTTTGTTTGTTTGCTATGGAGCTGCTTTTCTTTTAGACTAATGGCCACTTCAAAGACTCTTGGCACCCCTGATCCCATCCCAATAATATGTGAGGAGCTTCCTCAGATCCCAAGAACTCATAAAGCACTCTGCAGAGTTTTATATTTCTAAATGCATTGGTTATCACGATTTTCATAATTACCTCATTGTACAGACACCTGGGGAGCTGTCCCAAACTCAAGGTTAAGCAGCTTGGGGACTGTTGGGACAGTCAGTTTCTGATTCCACTGAAATATCTTTCCTCAGTGACACACATACACTTGGGCACGCCCTTATTTCCTTAATAGGAAAGGCTTACTCGGCTTCCTGTTGCTTTAATTGGTCAAACCCTTTGTCTAACTCTCTCCATAACTTTCTAGTTTCAGTCTGTCCCTCAGAGCGTAAAACCTCGCTTCTCTACCCCTGGAGGAAACTAATATTTCTTTTCATTAAAAAAAAAAATCTTTTCATTTTATTTAACCTTTTTTTTTTTTTTTTTTGAGTCAAGGTCTTACAAAGTAGCCCTGAACCAGACTTGCTCTCTTATCCAAGTTGTTCTCCAATCTATGATCCTCCTGCCTCAGCCTTCCAAGTGCTGTCATTATAGGCAAGTGACGTCCTGGGTAGTTATGCTCCCTGGCAGTGCTGGGATGGAATCTAGGGCCCGTGTGTGTGTGTGTGTGTGTGTGTGTGTGTGTGTGTGTGTGTGTGTATGTGTGTGTGCTGAGTGTGTGCTGAGTTAACACTTTGCCACTCAACCAGGCCTCTGTGTCCTCCTTTTCCCTAAGTTTCCTTCCCAGAAATCAAGGTGTTGCTCTTATTCCGAATGTGTGAGAAGCCTGAGGGACAGACTGAAACTAGAAAGTTATGGAGAGAGTTAGACAAAGGGTTTGACCAATTAAAGCAACAGGAAGCCGAGTAAGCCTTTCCTATTAAGGAAATAAGGGAGTGCCCAAGTGTATGTGTGTCACTGGGGAAAGATATTTCAGTGGAATCAGAAACTGACTGTCCCAACAGTCCCCAAGCTGCTTAACCTTGAGTTTGGGACAGCTCCCCAGGTGTCTGTACAATGAGGTAATTATGAAAATCGTGACAACCAATGCATTTAGAAATATAAAACTCTGCAGAGTGCTTTATGAGTTCTTGGGATCTGAGGAAGCTCCTCACATATTATTGGGATGGGATCAGGGGTGCCAAGAGTCTTTGAAGTGGCCATTAGTCTAAAAGAAAAGCAGCTCCATAGCAAAAAAAAAAAAAACAAAAAACAAAAAACAAAAAAAACAAACAAAACAAAACAAAAAATACTAACCCTCTTTCCTTGCTGGGAGGAAGCAGGCCTGACACTGAAGCTAAGATTCCCATAACCCATGCCAAAGCTGTCACAGGCAGCAGGGAGCAAGACAGACCCTGTCTCAAACAAGGTGGAAGGAGACGATCAGCATTCAAAGTTGTCTACTGGCTTCCACACACTCCCTTTGGCATCCCATTTACATCTGTCTGTCTGTCTGTCTGTCTGTCTACTTCTCTCTCTCTCTCTCTCTCTCTCTCTCTCTCTCTCTCTCTCTTCTCTCTCATACACACAGAGAGAGACAGAGACAAAGATTTCATTTTTAAGAAGAAAATTAACTGGGGACAGGGAGCATAAGAATCAGATTTTTAACGCCTCTACCAGCTTGACCCTTTCTACGCCTGAGGACCTAATGGATCTGAGCAGCTGTTCTGGACTGTGGACAGATACAGATCTGTGTTCAGGGGACATCTCAAAAGTTAGCAGGTAAAAGAGTAAGGATATGGACAGGGACTTTGCAACCTGAAGGGTCCCTGGTGTGTGAGCGAGCAGCTTGTGTTGCAGTGGTGTCCTGAACGGGTGTTAGGTTGATGTCATACCCCAGGTCGGAACCGTAGCAAATCATGTTAGGACTCAGAAGAGACAAAGGACAGTGAAGGGGGTCTGTCATTCAGTGACTCCCTGACATTATGGGGCTTCACATGAAGTGAGACATGAAGTGAGACAAGAGTCAGTTCTACATGTCTTCTTTATGCTTTCTAGGGTGTGTTCTCTTGCTCTCTCTCTCTCTCTCTCTCTCTCTCTCTCTCTCTCTCTCTCTCTCACACACACACACATACACACACATACACACTCTCTTTGTGTCATACACACACACACCTCTGTTTTTATCTATGTACATCCTTACTTCTATTTTTGTATCATGTGGATCTATGCATCTATCTATCTATCTATCTATCTATCTATCTATCTATCTATCTATAATTTATAATCTATTGTCTATCTAGGAAGCACTTTATACTGCTAGTTCTTAGTCTTCAATTTACAGTAAATATTTTGGTGAAATAATTCTCCTTCTCCTTCATCTCCTTTGTCTCCTTCTTCTCCTTCTTTCTCTGTTTCTGTTTCCTTCTCCTTCTCTACCACCTCCTTCTCTTCCTTCTCCCTGTCCTACCTCTCCTGGTACAGTTTCCCAGGTTCTGTGTATCATGTGTACAGCATGTTCCATCCTGGGTTTTGTGTCTTTGCAACATGTTAATCTGGCCAGCACTCTCTCAAGGTCTCTCCCAGGAAGCATGTGTAGGGAGGGTACAGGTGTGGAACACTCATGGAATTCATGCTTGGTCACCAGGTCACTTATCACAGGCAACTGTGGTGATATCCTCTGCCAGTAAAATATACTAATTGTCTGGATTCCTGTCCTAAAGGTGCTGCCAAGAACTCTTGCCATCCCTTTTGTTGAGGTATCCAGGACTTTGGGACTCCCACCTATCCTGGTCCACTCTGACCTGGTGCTGACAAACTGGACCAAAAGGAACCCAGAAGGGTAAGGAGGAAAAGGGTTCTTCAGAGAGCAACAGACTGAGGTTCAGGAAAGACTCAGGACTTCAAGTGTCCTCACAGAAAAGGCTCAGGGTCTTAGGGCTATTTTATAGTGAGCCCTGTGTGCCCATTCATTTACCTTAGGGATCCAATGAAAGCGAATACATACATTTAAACCTGAGACATTTCTTCTTCCTGGGCTCTCAGCACACTGGCTTGCTGCTTCCAGCTTCCATCTGGATTCTTGATCAGACCTTCGGCCTGCAGTTGTAATAATCATGTTGGGCTGGGTCTTTTTTTTTTCTCAGCATGTTCCGTGCTCCACTCAAGTGAGGTTGGGACTGGGTGATCCATGTGGTTATGAACGTCAGGTCTGTGGGATTCTGATTTGCGCCATCTATTCCATCTAGTTTACATCATTGCACAGTTGTCCTGGGCACAAAAGCTTTTATCTATTGACTTCTCAACAAACAACAAATCCATGGAAACTTCCTTTTCACAGTCAAATCTGTCTCAGGTGGTTGACACAAGGCAGCATTTACTTTTGAGATAAATTAAAGCAACAAAAGAGAAGTTGAGGCTGGACATAAAGGGACCTTCCTTGACATGATGGTTGTAGGTAGCCATGCAGCGCTAAAAGGGATTGTTGAGATCTTCTGTGGATGCTTCCAAGAGATCCTTCCTTGTAAGAACTGGGGAGGGCCCTTCTCCTCTAAGGACTACTAGGCCTTAGAACTTTATGCTTTCTGGGATGATAATGTCATATGATGATGATGTCGTATGATGACGATGTTGTATGATATGATGATGTCATGATGATGATGATGATGTCATGGGATGATGTTATATGATGTCAAATGATGATGCTATATGATGATGTTATATGATGTCATTTGATGATGACATATGATGCTATATGAAGAATCATATGATGGCATCATATGTTGATGATAAGTTTGTTTGTGACTGGGGACTAAATGAACCTTTGCATGTGAAGCAGGTGCTCCACTCCTGCTTTCTATCCCCAGCCTTCTTCAGCGTTTATTTAGATACAGTTTCTCACACAGCATTTATTTAGATACAGTTTCTCACACAATGTTTATTTAGATAGAATTTCTCACACAATGCCAAAGCTGACCTGAAATTCAGACTGTAGCACAAGCAGTCCTTGACTTGGTGATCCTTATACCTCAGTCCCTTGACTATCTGGAACTAACCGCATACACAACCAGGCCTGGCTTGATCTTTGACCAATTAATTGGTTTTTTTTTTTTTTCAGTGATAAAAACTGGTCTACATTGAAAGCTACTAAATCTAGCTTAGAATTGGAGTGGGTGAGATGATAAATATATGTGCCTGGACCATTGTGGTGACTATGAAGCTGAGTTTATGATTCAAGAGAAATGGAGAGAGGAAGTTTGAGGAAGGGAGAATGTATCTGCACTGGGGCGACAGGGTTGAAAACAACCACAGGAAATGAATGTCCCAGCAAGTGAGGTACAGGGCCCAGAGATGCAGTTGCAGACCCGGGGCTCCCCCATCATATTTCTTCTGGGCGATCATCTTCCTGAGTCTTTTAAGATGTCGACCCAGAGCTTATTAGTGCTTTGGAGAAATGAAAGAAATAGAAGCAGAGCCCCACACCCAAGTAGTTCAGTATTAAGACAAAGCAGCCCATGATAGATGTCAAAGAACAGAATAAACAGTATGTTTAGAATTCCAGGAGAACAGCAGGAAAAGCCTGGTGCTAGGGCGGATGCTGATCTATGGTCCCTCCTACCAGGTGGGTAGGATTAGAGTAACTGAAATGGAATCTGCACTGAGAGGTATCTAAAGAGAAGCAAGCATACACTGCCACTGTCAGCTGAGATCTGGTTTCTGCTGCTCCCCCCGCCCCCCGTGGCTCATTGTCCATCCCAGGTGTGTGCTGACACATACACGTGCCTGAGCATTGTAGATGAGTGTGGGAGTCTGGGTACCTGGGACCTCAAGAATTATATCTGGTTATCAACCCTGTTGTTGTTGTTTTTTTTTTTCTTTTTCTCTTTGTCATCGCCAATAACTACAACGTGACCAGACCATTGGAAATAGGGTAAGATATCCCTTTAGAACCACCCGCTGTTACCTTTAAAGGCTCATGATAAAACAAGGCAGGAGAGCATGGCCAGCTGTATGGACGGCATAGAATCAGCTGCCTATGAACTCGTGAAAACTCGAAGATATGTGTTAAAAAGTCGATAGTTCAAGCATTAGCTCTGAGGGAGGCAACCTTGTAGGGGTGCAGGGATTAATTTTTCTTAACCACATGTTCCTGTCTGTCCATGGAAAAAGCGTGTAGTGTAAGAAAATAACAAACCATGACTCTGTGAAAACTGGCAGAGATTTCTTATCTCTGTAGAACATCTGCAAAAGGCCAGATATAGGCAGGTCACAGTGACAGGAGGGTCCCTTTGAAATCCCTTCTCACCTGATGGACTGGAGCCCTTATGGATAGGTCTAGTCTATAGTCACAGGCTTCACCTTCCTGGGGAGCAGAGCTGGCAGAGAAGCCACAGTTGCTCTCTGCTCACACCTTCTCCTCAGCTCTGTGAAGGATGTGGGTGGAAGGCAAAGATTCCTCAGGCTAACACCTCTGCTGGACCATGGCGATGCATGACTCACATCCGCTTTGCTGTTTTGAGGTTTGAGCCTCGGCTTTGCTTTCTCTTGAGATGCTGGGGACAAAGCAGATGTGTGCAGCTACTCATCTGGGTTACATATCAGATCAGATTCGGATCTGATGGAAGGACAGGAAGATGGCAGGTTGATTAGAAATAACCCTAGTTTCTCTCTCTCTCTCTCTCTCTCTCTCTCTCTCTCTCTCTCTTTTTCTTTTTTCTTCTCTCATACATTACATTCTAAGCACAGTTTCCCCTCTCTCACTCCTCCCAGTCCTCCTCTTACCTCCCCTCTCCCCTAAATCCACTCCTACTCACCTCCCCCACCCTCAAAAAAGCAAGCCTCCCAGAGATATCCTCCAAACATGGCCTGACAAAGTTATAAACAACAGCCCCTCATATCAAGGCTGGATAAAGCAACCCAGTAGGAGGATAGAGTCAGAGACAATCCTCCACCCCCACTGTTAGGAGTTCCACAAGAACACCAAGCTACACACAACCACAACATATGAGCAGACACACCCATATAAGTCACACCCATGCAGGTTCTGTGATTGTCACTTCAGTCTCTGTGAGCCCCCATGAGCCCTGCTTAGTCATCCATTCTGTGGGCTGTGTTCTCACAGTGTCCTCACCCACTCTGGCTCCTACAATCTTTCCTGCCCCTCTTCCCTAGGGTCCCTGGGGCTCCACCTACTGTTTGGCTATGAAAATGACAGGCTTCCAGCCCCTGCTCTGTGGCAGCATTTTATCCTAGTTAGAACTCTAGTCAGGCACAGAGGCATACCTGTAATGTTCACAGTTAGCAGGCAAGGACAGGAGGATTGTAAGTTTTGGGACAGTATTCAATAATAGTGAGACCCTGCCTCACAAACAACCAAACAAACAACTCAAAAAGCAAAGAGGAGGCTAGGTTACATTTTGAAACCATGCCTGATCAGGCACCCAGAAATAACCAGTTCTATGTCCCTAGACAAGTCGCCGTGTTTCCCTGAGCCACAGACCTGTAAAAGAGAGCATGGCATCCACTTTGATCACTCACTGTAGCTCCAAGACCCCTTGGCTTTGGACAAGAAGGATGTGACCCTAAAGGGCCAGACACCTCTTGCTAAGAACGGTCCAGCATGGTTCCCGTGACTCTCCCACTGAGGCAAAGGGTGGGATTATCAAGGCCATGGAAAACAGCCAGAGTCCTCAGGTCATAGGAACGTGGATCTAACTGACCTGGTCTTCTTCCTTCCTGGCCTCTCCCCCCAGTAACCTAGAGACCATCATCTCTTTTCCGGGGGGAGAGAGCCTGCAGGGCTTCATTCTGGTGACAGTCTTGGTGGAGAAGGCAGCAGCGCCTGGCATTAAGGTATCTTCTTACTTCATAGCACCTTTGTCTTTAGTCAAGAGCTCACCCTGTCCTCTCCCTATGGTAGTTTTCCCCACATGGACAGACAGAGTCCTCCTCCTCATAGGGTTGACTAGGAAGGAAGAGATCTGAGTTCTAGCCTGTGGTGTATTCTTTTAGCCTGGAGTGAACCAATTTCTCTGTCTACACACTGAGACCACGAGCAGGGTGCAACAGACACCACTATACTAGCTGTCCCTAGCTGTCACTGCTTCATGGTCCTGCAAAAGCTAGAGTCCTGTAGGTCAAAAAGAAAAAGAAAATCTGCTTTTATCTGTCTTGTGAAAAGACAGATAAAAGCAAATCCATGCTTGAAGGAGCCGGCAAAGTTGCCCCACCGAAATAGCAACTGAATCAAGACCTGAGTTGGGGATGGGGGACATATATTTCTTTCAAGATATCAACTGTGCAGATATGCAGAAGAAATGGTCTCTTCCAGATAGCAGGCACCATTGAAGTCACCCAGGTGACCCAGACCTGGGGGGCTTCAAAATTCATTTTTTTTCTCTCTTTCAGATCTCACAGGTTATAGCAGGGCAGGGTATAAGACATTTGACAATGAAGCAGGAGCACTCATATCTGACATTTAGATTAATATAGATTTATGGCTTCACTGAATGTCTACTCTGTGGTAGAGTGCCAATGTTGGCACAGAGGGAGTTGTGGACCTGGGGCATCTGATGTCTGATATCACACAAGAACTCTGCAGTGAGGACTGTCCTAGCTGGGGATGCCAGAGTAGAAACGACCGTCATATGGGAAATCCAGAAGGAATGAGAAAACACTAGCGTTTAGGCCCTTGATGTCACAATTTATGCCAGAGATATTTCAGCAGTATGGGCTGCTCCGCGGGGATCTGCATCCTGCATGGGTTATAGTGAAAAGTTACTTCACAGCACCTGAACTGAGAATGCGAATCTCATTCCTAGGCCCTAGTTCAGGGAGTGGAGGCCATTCGGCAACACAGCCAGGACACCTTGCTTGATGCTCTGCAGCAGCTGAGACTCTCCATCCAGGACATCACCAGAGCCTTGGCCCAAATGCATGGTAAGATGCTGGAGCAGCGCCTCCAGTGGCCTGGACCTGGGCAGGCCCTACGTGGATGATGGTGTTTCATCTATCCACAAGATGGCGCTGGTGTTCTACCTTTATTTAGTGTAAAGCATTCCCCAGAGAGTTTTTATTTATTTATTTATTTATTTATTTATTTATTTATTTATTTATTTATTTATTTTTCGGTTGGCAGAAATATTTTTGTAGAATCGTTCTTTATATTTTCCTGTGATTGGGGTAGCTTCCCTTCTTCAGGGTTCAGATACGCCTTTGGCACGCTGAGCTTTTGCTGAAGCCTGGGAGACTGCATGGGTTGCAAGGGGGATGCTGGCTGGTTGTGGTTCAGCCTCTCAGGTTGGGCTTGCTGGTGGCCAGGGCTGTCCCGTGGAGGTGTCTGCAAGCCCCTCAAAAGCCGTTTGCTTTTCCTCTCTGTGATTTCTGAGACATCTAAGCCTGGCCTTAGACTTTTCTGACCAGTACCAACAGGAGCTGCCGCTGTACTGGCACACCCTTCCCTGACGGGTCAACTCTTGGTCTGGAGGTACAAAATGTCTGGCAGGCTCTCTAATTTTCACGAACACAGAAATCTGTCAGCTGTGCTTGCTGAGAGTTTAAGGCAGGATCGAGGGATGAGCATGGCCCCCCTTAGTGGGAGAAACAGAGTCAAACACCCATTTCCCTGAGTCTTGGCTTCCTATAAAGGAAGCTTCCGGGAAGCAGTGTCCATGGACACAAGGGAAGAAGGAGAAGCGTTGTAACGTTGTCACCTTACGCTGAGGCTCTATGCTGTCCCCATGAGATCACAGGATCACTCATTTCCATAATTAGTTGGTTTCCTGGATGGTGAGATGCATCTCAGCTTTGCCAAGACACCCTGGGGTCATTATTCTTAAGCATGTGCAGATGTTGACCGATGTGAAGATTTTGGTATTTCCAGTAAGTCACACTGTGTGCTCCTTAGTCACACTGTAGTATCTAACACAAGCTCTCCCAGTGATAGTTTTTGACAGTTTTGATGGTTTTGGTAGTTTACAAGTCCAAAAAGACCTTCATGATCTGCTGAAGGAGTCCAGGGAGCTCCCCGATCTACTCCTTCCATCTCATTTGATCCTAAGACAAATTTCCCTGTGCAATGGGAGTTTCAAGGTTTTAGGACTAGCTGTATGCACATGCGTGGGGAAAGAAGGGGACATGTGTCCTCCACACTTTTCAAAGACGGCAACAGCACCCTCCACACCATCCCATGGGCCCCTCAGTGTGGGCAGGCCCTCCTCCCATCTCAGATGGAAGATATGTCCCAACCTCTGACGTTCTTGCAATCAAAATAAGGTAGTAGTGAGGACAGCAAGTCCAGAAATGGCCAGTGAGTTTTCATTCCGAGTGCTGAGGCACCATGGGAAACGTAGTATCCCTGGCGCTGCCAAGCAGGCTGGCAAATCAGACAAGGACACACAGCTAAGGAGCTAAGGGCCTTCCGATGATTCTTCCAAACTGAGTCCACTGTGGCACTGAGGAGCAGAAACAGGCCACCACCACCTTACCTATGCAGGCACCTTGCCAGAAGGACGGTGTCACAGAGGGGGGAGTGGGTTGCTATACTATAACAGTAACCATAAAAGAGAGATTATATTTAAAAAAAAAATCAAGTGCTGGAAGGCATAGGCAGGGGATCATGCATGTCCTTGGGACAGTGTCTGGTCTGCAGCTCCTGCTTTTGTGTGTGGTTCAGAGAGCTTAGCTGGGTGGATTCCCTCTGTCCCCAGTCCCCCAAGTAGATTTTACCAGATAACCAGTCGCTGTTTTTAGAGCCCAGCTTGAGCAAGCATCCTGGGTTTACTCTTTCCCTCAGGACATACTTCCTTCCCAGGCATGCAGGGTCCATAAAAATGCCTTTTGTGGACATCAGAGGCCCGCTGCACTGCAAGCCAAGTCCCCAGGCTTTTGCCTAACATAGTTGTACAAATAAGGTTTGTTTAATGCCTTCTGCAAGCAAAAGTTCTCTATTGAAATATGGGCACCGGACCATTCATTAGCTCTTACATAAAAAATGGTTCAGGAAGAGCAAGTTGGAAATATAGTCCCCCATACCTTCTTCCAAAGTCTTTATCTTTTGTACTTAAGTTCTTAATTCACCTATTATTATCTTCTGCATATGTTGTGAGATAGGAAATGAATTGAGTTTTCCTCCTGCAGGTAACACCGACATGGTCTCTCGTTAGATTTCGTTAAAGGGGCAGGTTTTCTGCGGTGGCTTCTGTTGTTTTTCTTTGGTGTGTCTTTCTCTGCTTCATGTATCCTCAGGATCTTCTTCCTTTTCTCTGGAACATTCCCCTCCCTACTTTTCTCCTTCAGGGGCCAGCCTATCTCTCAGGAGCTAGGAAAAGAAAAACAAACAAACAAAAAACCCCTCGGTTGGGGGCTTTGCCCAAGCTGCATCAAATATGGATTGTGATATTATATCCAATTTCTACCTTATGAAAAGAAAGCAGGCAGAGAAACAAGACACAGCATAAAGTATTAGCCCGCATTTTCTGATGACCCCTTCTAAATCATTTGTCACAGTTGTTGGGTAGTCTTTATTTGTCACATGCTGTCTTGACGCAAGGACCTTTCTCTGGTACATACCTTCATTGGCTATCCAGTTTCCTTGTGTGTGAATGCAGTGTCTGAGTCTGTTTTGTTTTCATGCGCAGGGTTACTTGTGTTTCTTTCAAAGTAAGGCAGCTGCTGAAATTCTGTTTTAGCAATAGTTATTTGCAATTTTGTGTTTAGCAAACATATCTTTTTTATTTAGTTACCTTTGCACTGTTTGTTTCTAACTTATAGAACAAAGCCTGTATTTAAACTTTCACGGGGAATCCAGCACTGGGGTGAACGTTCTTACTGATTCCACAGTAACTTACAGGCTATCTGGGTTTCTGTGTGAGGATCCTGCTCCTGAGAAGTATGCTTAGGTTAGTCATTAATTTTTTTTCTTTTTATTAAAAATAATTTTTCCCTCACATAATGTATCCTGATTACAGTCCTTTCCCATTTTCTCCTCTCAGTTCCTGCCCACCTTCCCTCCCAACCAGATTCATCCCCTTCTGTGTTAAATTAAAAAACAGACAGGCTTCTAAGGGGTAATAAAATAAAATAAGGCTGGGCAGTGGTGGCGCACGCCTTTAATCCCAGCACTTGGGAGGCAGAGGCAGGCGGATTTCTGAGTTCGAGGCCAGCCTGGTCTACAGAGTGAGTTCCAGGACAGCCGGGGCTACACAGAGAAACCCTGTCTTGAAAAAACAATAAATAAATAAATAAATAAATAAATAAATAAATAAATAAAATAAGATAAAACAAAACTATCATATTGAGTTGGACAAGACAAACAAACAGATGGAAAAGAGCCTGAGAAAAGGCACACACACGCAGGCAGGCAGGCAGGCAGGCAGACAGACAGACAGACAGACAGACAGATAGACAGGTAGACAGATAGACAGATAGACAGATAGACAGATAGACAGATAGACAGATAGACAGATAGACAGATAGATAGACAAACACATAAGGCCCCCAAAACAAAAAGCCAGATATAGGTGCACATATAGCCACAAACTCAGGAATACCATAAAACACTAAATCAGAAACTATAGTATATATACAAAGAACCTGTAGGGTGAAAAAAAATCTCTGTGTGTGTGTGTGTGTGTGTGTGTGTGTGTGTGTGTCTGTGTGTGTGTGTGTGTGTGAGAGAGAGAGAGAGAGAGAGAGAGAGAGAGAGAGAGAAGAGACAGAGAGGCGAGAGAGATAGAGACAGACAGGCAGAGACAGACACAGAGACACAGAGACACAGAGACAGAAAAATGAGAAAGAGAGATAGGCCCTGTCTAGCTTGCTGACTAGTTTTATGTAAACTTAACACATATAGATCATCTAAGAGGAGGGAGCCTCAATGGAGAAGATGCCTCCATGTATGACAGGGCTGTACTCAAGTCTGTAGTGCATTTTTTTTTCAATTAGTGATTGATGGGGGAGGACCCAGTCAAATGTGGGTGGTGCCATTCCTGGGCTGGTGGTTCTGGGCTCTATAAGAAAGCAGGCTGAGCAAGCTAAGAGGAGCAAGCCGGTAAGCAGCACCCTCCATGGCCTCTGCACCAGCTCTGCTTCCAGGTGCCTGCCCTGTTGGCGTTCCTGTCCTGACTTCCTTTGACTAGAAAGCTGGTGTGGAAGCATACACTGGATGCGTGCTCTGGTCCCCAGGTTGCTCGGGTAGTCAAGCTGTTTTTTCACAGCAATAGTAGCCATAACCAAGATAATATATGAAATAAAATAAAAGATGAAGGTAAGATACAATTTTGAAAATGGAGGGGCTAGGATTCCCTGCTATGACATTATGAGAGACGGGAGCCTCCAAAGACGCCATGTTGTTTGTTTGCTGCAGTCTATTCCCTGGCATGCAGCTGTCCTAAGAGGTGGGGACCAGGAGGGGGAGCAGTGATCGGGAAGTCAAATCAATCAATTGATAAATTAATTAATTAATGGAGAAAAAGAATATTTTGTTTCCCCAGTGAAACTCCCTTAGAGAAAACTAAGTTTTCATTTCCAAGTAGCTATCACTTGGAGACAGCTTCTGGGTGAGGGGTGGGTGCATGTACCCTCTTCCTGTCGGCTATAGGAGCCTGTATGGTACAGACCCATGCAGGCTGTGACTTCATAGTGCATTGACCTTGTTGATTGAAAAGGCCTTGTTTTCTTGGTGTCCTCTATCCCCTCTGACTCTTGATTTCTGTTTTCTCTACCACACGGTTCCCTGAGGGGAGGGGTTTGATGGAAACATTAAAGTCCATTTAGGACTGAGTGTTCCAAGGTCTCTCACTCTCTACATAATGTCTGGCTGTGGGTCTCTGCATTTGTTTCTCATTTGCCAAAGGAGGAGGCTTCCCTGATGAATGGCTGAGCAAGACACCAATCTATGAGAATAGCAGAACATCATTAAGAGTCATTGTATTGCTTTTTGTTTTTAAAAATCAATATTATTTAGTTTTTGCCCAGGTCCTTGGTCTATCTAGTTTCAACTTCTTGGTCACCCAACCAATTTCAGGCATGAATTCTGTTTTGTGGAGAGGGTTTTAAGTCAAATCGGATACTGCTGAGATACCCACACGAACTTTGTACAATTGAACTAGCGTATCTTGCAGGTAGAATACCATTGTAGAGCAAAGGGTTTGTAGCTGGCTTTTTAAATATTTTACAGAGTGCCTTCCGGTGCCAAAGAAGCTGGCACGGAGGACGAAGGTTCTGTGTTGTCACCAGCTCGGCTTCTCCATATTCACTGACTTGTGTAGCTGTTGTTCTCAGCACTGAGGACTTGTCAGTGTGTGAAGAGCAGCATACAGTCTGGATTGTTTGGGGAGGAGGGGTGTTCCCACAGAACACCTCTGGCCAACAACTCAGTTAGATGTAACCCAATCACAGTACTAAAAGTTTTATTTGGTGACAAGAGATGTCCAACTGGGGCTCTGTCTCTCCCATTATTTGGCAATTTCAGTTAGGTCGCTTTCATATATGTATATATTTTAGGAAGCCTCTACTGTCTTAGGTTTCCATCCTTCCCCTCAAATGGCCCTTAGTTTGAGCTGTCTCTCCCTGTATTCCTCCTCTCCCTCATCCAGCTCTTCTGTCCCCTCCCCTCTCTAGTCTCTTGTTCTAGTCTCATTTCCTGTCCATCCATAACTGTCTATTCTGTTTTCCCTTCCTAGGGATCTCTGTCTCCGTGCTCCCTTACTCAATACATAACCTTTGTGGTTCTACTGACTGTAGCCTGGTTATCATTGACCTAATATCTAAGGTGCACACTTAAGTGAATAACATACCCTATTTATCTTTCTGGGTCTGGGTTACCTCACTCAGGATGATTTTTTTTTCTAGTTCCATCCATTTACCAGTGAATTTCATTCTTTTTTAAATGGCCGAGTAATGCTCCATTGCACAAATACACCACATTTCCTCTATCCATTCATCTGTGAGGGGCATGTGGGCTGTTTCCAATTTCTGGGTACTATGAATAAAGCAGCAATAAAAATGGCTGAACGAGTATCCTTGTGGTAGGATGAAGTGAATCCCTTTGGGTTTATGCCCAAGAGTGGTATATAGCTGGATCTTGAGTAGATCAGTGTACAATTTATACTGTGATAATGGGTCCGCTTGTGTTTGGTGCATAGATGTTAAGAATTGGAATGTCCTCTTTGACATGTCCTTTGGTGAGTATGTAGTGTCCTTCCGTATCTCTTCTGCTTGGTTTTGGTTTGAAGTCTGTTTCATCAGACATTAAAATGGCCACACCTGTTGGGAGCCGCAGTGCCAAGATGGCGCGGACATCCTGTCCTCCCACTTGTAAACAACTGACTGCGCAGGTGCAAAAGGCAAAAGGCGCGCCAAAGTCACTGCCCATCCCGGGGCGTAATATGGGGTGATGAGTGAACAGCCAATCAGAAGTGAACACGCCACTCTAGGGTATATATAGCAGTGCCATTCCCGGGCTTGGGGTCTTTTCCGCTTTTGCTGTTACAAGAAGTAAAGCCTCGTCTATAGTGATAACCGATTACTGCCTCTGTGTCCTTCGCGGGTGAAGGGGACACAAAAGAGGTGCGTGCAACACACACCAGCTGCTCCAAAGTCAAGGAGAGGTCCCAGAAAACAACCCAGCACCAGGACACAGTCATACTGGAGAGGATGTGACCATTCTGGGGAGTCATGCCTGAGAGGGTGTGACCACCCTGGAGAGTCACACCCGAGAAGAGAGTGGGTATGTGACCACACTGAGGAGTTACACCCTAGAAGAGAGGGTACAACCACATTGAGGAGTCACACTTGAGGAGGGGGTGCGACCACACTGAGAAGTGTCTGAAAGCATTGAGATTGTGTCATTCCAGGTTATTGGGGCTTCAGAGAGAATGGACAGGGAGAAGAGACAAGAACTGGACTGAGAGTGCAAAGAGAGAGAAGGAAGCAGATGAGAAGGGCAGGTTGTTAGTTAGACTTTATCAAAAGATGTTTATCTCAGAAACATAGAGATATAAGCATTAATCTGGATAAGATAAATGCGGTCTAAATTTCCAGAATGCAGACGACCTTAGTAATGTAGCAAGATCAGCCTTTCAAAGCAGATCAGAGACAGTTAGAATTAATATAGCCATGATGGCACACTTCCTTAGGTGGGAGTCCTGTATGGAATCCCATCCTCCCTAAGAGTGACTGGTTGGTCCAGCTTGGGGCTGACAGCTCTGTTGACCTGTGGTGACCCCTGCCCTGTGCAGTAGTGGAACTTCTGGATGTTAGTCATTTGCTTCACCTCTCCTGTGAAAGCGGTGGGCTCTGCTTTCCTTCCTTCTCTCGGCTTTCCAGATTCTCTTGCACATCCTGTCTTTTTAAAGTATTTTTTAAAGGATGTTCTTAGTCTCTTACTGGTGAAGTACAAAAACCTGATGTACAGCAAACAGAGGGGGCCAGCATATGGAATGAATTAACAGCCCTGTGAGGACTCATGCCTTCTTCCAGAGACCATTCCATCTGTATTTACTGCTGCCATTCCGAGCTCTGCATAGATCAGATAGGGGTAGGGAGCCCCAGGAAAGCAGCAGGGTCCAGGCACAAGTGGCCAATTGCTTTTTGCCTATGGTAAAGTTCACGTTTGATTGTTTTCCAGATTATGTAGACCCAGACATATTTTACACGGTCATCCGGATCTTCCTCTCTGGGTAAGTACCGCTTAATTGGTCTCCTGCCTGAGACCTCTGTACAGTTCCCCAGATTTGTGTGAGGACAGACAAACAGAAGCTTCCTAAAGTAAGAAGTATGGCAAGTGACCCAAGCTGGCAAAGTCACCACCTTGGTGGCCAGAACCTAAGAACCATCAGAAGGAAAAAGGCTCTGAGGCTGGGAATTTAAGTCCAAAGGGGTTGTCTTCAGCCACCAGACTGGGACCATGGATCCTCTGAGAACCCCAACTTGATGACAGGGGCAAAAAAAAAAAGAGATGGGAGATGGAGTGGGCAGGGGGAAGGAGTGTGGGGAGGAGATGGAAGGGAGGGTAGAGGAGAGGAAGGCTGGAAAATGATAGTCATGGTTTTACCTCTTTGCCCTTTGACCTTTGAGGGCATAGCATTCAGGGACCCATCAGGAGACAAGCACCCAGGCCTTCACTTTACTGAACCATCAATGCCTTGATCTTAGGCTTCCTCTCCTTCAGAGTTGTGAGAAATACAGTTTGATTGTTTGTATTCAGCTTGAAGCATTTTTGCTGTATTGGTAGCAGGAACAGTTATTGACTGAGCCTGGGTATTCTTGTTTTGTCTCACGACTATGCACTTCTCTGTCTGTCTGTCTGTCTGTCTGCCTGCCTGCTCTCATCCCCCTACCCCCATCAAGCACATGTCTTCACCCAGTTATTCCTACCTTGGCATGCTTAAACCAGGTTGTCACCTAATTCATCAACTAACAGAGCCAATTCACTTTTGGATGTTTGTGTCTTGTTGTCTTGGAGGTGCCGGTGATGCTATCAAGAGAAGCATCCAAGCTGTGCCTAGACATAGCAAGAGACTGATTAAATGCTGAATCTATTACTGCCATGCCCCATTGGAGAAAAACTAAAGTGTGTGTGTGTGTGTGTGTGTGTGTGTGTGTGTGTGTGTGTGTGTAGAACTGAGATTTTTGTTTCCTTGCAAGTATCAGACTGGAATTTCCTTGGCCTGCTAGGGTCCTCCTATGTTGCCCCTCCCCGCCATGCCCCCAGTGTGACTCCTGACACAGCAAGGGCACTTGGCATTTTTCTAGAATTACACATTTTCCTGACTTCTCTCTTGACCACCACCAGGGGAAATTTCTCTTGAAGGGGCTCTTGTGGCTGCATTCAATCTACTTGGATGAGTCAGGGAAATTCCCACATTAAGGCTAAATTGATCAGTGACCTTAATCCCATCTGAAAAGTCCTTCTGCCCTGTCCTATAATAAATTATCATGATGACCGGAACAGCTCATAGTATTAAGAGTCCTAGGAATTCAGTTGGGAATCTTGGGGAACTATTTTTAGAATCCTACCCACCAGTGTCTTTCAAAGGAATCATTCTACTTCCTCTTGTCAGAGGCTTGATAAGAATCAGAAGGAAACTTTGTTTGCATCAGAATAAGTTCCGGGCAATGACATTTTTAATCTGGTATCTGATTAAAGGCTATCCCTCTACTTCAAACTCGGAGACTGTTTACAGTGCAGCTAAGTGGCTGTAGGAGATTGAATGGAGCTATAGTTTCAACAAACAGCTGGATTGTTGGGGGTTTCCAGTAGACTTGTCTTTAAAATGTCAGCTTCCACACTCTGTATCTGTTTTCTGCAGTTCCTCAGTTGCTTCTTTAAAACACACTTTTATTTAGGAGTGGATGTCGTATGGAAATAGATGTATTCCCTCCAGTTTCCAGCACAGCACAGGTCTCAGAGAGGCCAGGAGCTGGTCCCAGATTGCTCTGTGGGGAAACATCGCTTCTTCGTTTTGTTGTCTCCTTCAACTTCCTCTTTCCTTGGGATTGCTAGAGATATACCAGGAGTGGGTCTAAAAATAACCTTATCCTAGAGACCGGAAATGAAAATGGCCCCCCACAAAAGCAGCTCGGCCTGTGCAAGGTGTTCACCTATTTGGGGAAAGAGGCATTTGTGTTTCTCAGTGCTGCTGGGAATTGGGTGCGAAAATAGACTCAAGTTCATCATCTGACCTCTGGCTGGTGTTTCCTACCTCACCATCATCATAGCTGGCTTTAGCAAAGGCACTTCAGTGAGTGTTGAAAGGACATTGCCTGAAGGTGTTCTTGACATTGCCATATCTGATAGTTCCCTAAAGCTAACTGGGCTCTTTCAAATACTTGCCTTGAGTTTTCTGGCTGTGTCATACTGACCAAAATGCTCCTTTCTCATTCATTCATTCATTCATTCACTCACTCATTCACTAATAAATCCATAGTGAGGGTTTACCACATGCTAGACATCATTGAATGTGCTGGAAACAGCAGTTTAAAAAAAAAAAAAGCAGTCATGTGGTCCTTGTGGAGCCTCTGATTTCAGGATGGGGAGAAGATATTGACGAAGCAAACCTAATCAAAACAAACATCCCACAGCTGTGTTACAGCAAGAGGCTGCATGAAGAAATGCAAGGTAGGATGCAGGTTTTTAGGGAGGGACCACTGGGTGTGGTGGCTCGGGTATCTTGTTTATTGATATCTAGAAATATCACATCCCAGGTACTATGTGAATAGATATCCACAGGCAAGGGAGTGGGCTTGGAAGAGGGGTCCTGTTCTAAGCAGAGGGAACAATTGCTATGACTGAGAGGAGGGAGCAGACATGAAGAACAGACTCAGATGTGCGTGACAACGAGAATGCCTGTCATTGTGGAGGACTCTCAGCGGGGACAGGGCTGGCTTCCTTTCTGAGAAGCATAGTCCTGTTTGGAGTTTCAGGTTGTCAGTACACCTGCTGAATGGGGTAGGGTGGTAGAGAATAGGATCACAAAGAAAGTATCAGAGGTGGACCCAAAGAAAAGATGCAGAGATGGAGATGAATGTCAACTGTCTTGAAGACAAGAGAGGAGTTGGAGTATGTTCATCCTGTGGGACCTAAAGCTGATCACAGAGAAACAGAAGCATGTGTGTGCCCTTGGCTGCTCTTGACACAGGTGGCAGCCCATGTACTGGTGTGGACCAGGTCCATTGTTTACACAGTTCTCATGTCTGCAATATTGCTTCCTCATAAAATGTCATTCTCCAGTTTCACTAGCCCTGAACCCTGATATTCTTTGGGCTGTTCACAGGCCTCTCTGGATCCCATTCAAATCCTCAACCAGGTGCAGGAAGCAGGTTCCCCTACAAACGAGGGGAACCGAGGGTCACAAAGGCGTGTGTAATGTGTCTATAAGATGAGAGTGGCAGCAGGCATTCTTAGCCTCCGGGGTAGCTAGAACAATAAATGGCTGGTGCTTACTGAATGTCTAATATGTTCCAGGCACCTGGCAAATAGTATTTGAATCGGTTCTTACAATGACCCATAAGATAAGTATGAATGTCAATGCCAAACATAGCTCTTATCTCAAAGGAATAAGACTTAGTTTATTCTTTGGCCAAATATAAGTGCCCAGAAACACAGATTCCAGTTGTCCCAAATGAGCATGTTCCAGTGTGGAAATGGAGGTGCTTTTACAGTTCAAGGCAAAGCAAGTCACCAATCAAGGGGTTTTTCGAGAACACTGGTGGGGGTCCCAGGCAGGCAAGTAACAGCAAAACCAGGAGAGCTTTGTATAGAGGTCACATTCAGATGATGAATGAAAGCCCTTTCAGCCTTAAGATGATGGGAGCCTGTTGTCTACTAGCTCAATACATTCCAAACCACCATAGAGATGTTGGGTCAGGCAAGAAGGAGTTAAAAATAGCCCAATGTCGTTTGGGTGTGGATCTTCAAACATTCCAACTCTCCATGATCAGTCAATCGTCTTGGTAGAATCTTTAATATAGGCATGGCCTCCCTCACAATCCCCGAATCACCACCTGTAACTTCAGTTCATACTAACACCACTCAGATAAGAAAGCCAAGGCCCTGAGAGGTTCAATATGCTAGCCCGGGGCTAACCACCAATGTACAACAAAGTTGAGCTTATATTCTGTATCTGCCCAGAATGGAGACCTTTTCCCACAGGCTGCGGGACCCTCCCTTCTTCCTCTTTCTTATGCTGTACCTCTTTTCTGAACATGACTTCCCCAGTTGGTTACCATTGAAACTCATGGAACGGTTGACCTTCAAACAGCCACCAAGTCTGGCAACTTGGCTCCTTGTTGCATTTGCAGCCTCAGAGCAGAGTCTGGGGAAGGTCTAGGCTGCAGGCAAGGGAGTTAGCCTGAACGCAAGACTTGGACTGACAGGGAGCAGAAACAGTCGTGCAAACCTGCTACTTACCCTGTTGCCCAGGGGCTGGTTTGCTCGGCAAAAGAGGTCAATGTGCTTCTTGGTGAAGGTAGACACTTATGGGATAAAGGAAAATGGAACTGCAACCTAAGAATGCAGTGTGTGTGTGTGTGTGTGTGTGTGTGTGTGTGTGTGTGCGTTCCTGGTATAGCTCAAGTCTTCGCTTCTTTAGGAAAGAAGGGAAAAGTTGCCTGACCCTATCTACTGCCAAGTGGTCAGGGTGAGCTGAGCGTGTGCTCATGTATAAAGTGTAAGCACTATAGGTATCTGTGTGGTATGCTGTGCTCCACTAGGCTTCAGCTAACAGGTCAAGGCTAGGCCAAGTCATGGGGAGGTAAACAGAAGAGAGAGGGGCAGAAAATGAGGGATACAGGAAGGGTAGAGGGAGAAGGAGAGGCATGGGAAGGTCACGCGTGAGCAGGAACCCTAGGCTTTCTTTGCCCAGCTGCCCGTAGGCTCTGGTGTCCACAACATTGGTCACACCACTGCTCTTCATCATCATGCTTGTCATCGCTGCTGTGACAAACCACTTGATAACAGTTCTCACGGAGCATTAAATGCCCAGCCACCAGTTTAACACTGCGAACATTTCCAAGTGTTATGGGGAATGCCGGTTAACTGTCTGTGTGTGCTTGTGTGTAATTGGGGATCTGTACTTGTGGGGTTACAAGTGTTGGGCTATAGTGTTGGTGATAAGCAGAGGGGGTGGGGTCTCATTCAGAGCCTTTGAATTGTCCAGTCGATGGTGGTGATGTAATAGGTGCACGCCTGGCGACAGAGCTGTTTAAATCATTGAAAGACCTATGAGTAAAGTTCCTACCCTTGCTTCTCTGGAAGGCTCCTTTAAGTGGAGCAGAAAAAGGCTCCATCATGGCATGGTGTAAAGATGAAGTCTATCTAATACTTCCTTGGGTAGTCTAGCAACCTTTTTATTCCCCTTTCCCCTTTCCCCTTCTTTCCCCTTTCCCTTTTTCCCCTTTTTCCCCTTTCCCCCCTTTCCCCTTTTTTCCCTTTTTCCCCTTTTTCCTCTTTTTCCCCTTTTTCCCCCTTTTCCCCTTTTTCCCCTTCCCTTCTTCTTCCCCTTCTTCTTCCCCTTCTCTTTCTTCTCCATCTCCTTCTCTCCCTTTTCTGCCTCCTCCTCCTTCTTTTTCTTCTTGTTATCACTACCACCACCATCACCATCACCACTATCACCACCACCACCACCACCACCACCATCATCACCACTATCACCACCACCACCACCATCACCACCATCACCACCACCACCACCACCACCACCACCACCACCATCACCACCATCACCACCACCATCACCACCACCATCACCACTATCACCACCACCACCACCATCACCATCACCATCACCACCACCATCATCACCATCACCATCACCATCACCATCACCATCTTTGCTCCTGTCTAGGTGGAAGGACAACCCAGCCATGCCTGTGGGGCTGGTCTACGAGGGCGTTTCCACAGAGCCTCTGAAGTACTCTGGAGGAAGTGCAGCCCAGAGCTCCGTGCTTCATGCCTTCGATGAGTTCCTGGGCATTCAGCACTGCAAGGAAAGTGGTAAGCAGCAGTCCAATCTCACCTACGCTCTGAGGGGACAGCTAGGCAGAATAGGGGGACATCTCTTGCAGCTGATAAAAACAGTATAAATGAAAATGTCCTGAAGTCTATACTTGCCTAAAACAGCTGTCAGTATCGGGGCATCGGATCTCATTAGGGTCTTGGGTTCATTTCCAAGTCTTAAAACATTGCTGTGACCTGGGCTGTGGACTGTCGTGTTGGCTTAGGTCCTTTATCTGTAGATTCCCCTTTCTACAATGAGGTGATAATGCCAAATTCAAAGGCTAGGACCTTGTGTGACCCAGTCTGAAGCAGCAAGTAATAGGCCTGAACTCTGCTAAGCCTTTCTTGTGGCCCAGCCTCCCACTAAACCCATGTGGACCAGAAGAGGGAGCCCATCCGTAAAGCCTTTGAAAATAGCTGTTATTGATTTTCCTGGCAGCATAAAGCTGTGTGTTTAATAGCTCCAAAAAGGTATTTATTGCCACCAGACTTTAACTTGGATCAGAACCGAAAGGAAATGAAACTCTCCGGCCTCATCTGCATGAGCCTGTTCTCTGGAGCAGTCAGGGTTGTTTCTGGGTTTCAGCATTTGATTTTAGTCATTGGCTCTCAATAACCAGTCAACCAACCAACCAACCAACCAACCAAATAACCAAACAACAAACAACAAGAACAACAACAATAAAAAAATAAACAACCCAGAAAACAGCGGTTAAAGGTATAATGACTTTCTAGAAAAAAGTGTAAGTTTTCAGTTATTTTTTGCTTCTCCAGGTTTTTACTAAACTGCTTACCAATGTCTTCTCTATGTGCACGGTAACTTCCATTTCCTGGCTCCCCCCATACCCCCAGCTAGAAGCATCTAGCAAACAGAATTTGCCAGTGTGTTCTGCCAGTCAGTGTAAGGGTCTATGTGCCTGTTTGTAGACATGCCTCTTAGTCCTCCGCAGGAAACACCACATCACTCATACACACGGACTAGGAGATTTCTGTCCAACTTCATTATCCGAGAGATGCTTGCTTCTTTTTCTCCCCTGCATCTCCTGTCAATATCCAGAAATGTATGTTTGAGCATTTGGCAGCTGTAACAAAGCCCGACGAGGCTGAGTGAGAGAGCCCCATCAAGCATTTCTGTTACCTGAGTGTTTGGAACAGCGGGCAAACCCTCCTGAATGTCTGCCTGAGCTGAGCTATTACCCCCGGCTATTTCTTTCAGTTGGCTTTCTACACAGAATGAGGGACTACATGCCGCCTTCCCATAAGGCCTTCCTGGAGGACCTCCACTCAGCTCCTTCACTGAGAGACTACATAATGGACTCTGGTCCCGGGGGCTGCCGGACAGCCTATAACCAGTGTGTGGAGGCCCTGGTGGAGCTGCGCAGTTACCACATCAACATGGTGGCCAGATACATTATCTCCGCGGCCACCAAGGCCAGGAGCAGGATGCTGACTCATGTTTCACCCCATGCCTTGGAAGACAGGGGCACTGGGGGCACTGCTGTGCTGAGCTTCTTGAAGAGTGTCAGAGAGAAGACCATGGAGGCCATCCTGTGTCCTGGTGATTCGTAGTCCCATTCTGCATCCGAATGCTTAGCTATTCTTGCCCTGCCCCCTAGTACTTAGCATTTCACATCCAGCATCCTAATTCTTAGCAGCCATGTCCTGCATCCTTGTGCTTAGCAGTCATGTCTTGTAGGACCTGGAGCCAGGATCAGAGCTCTGTCTGGGTCCAAGCATAGCTTTACTGCAAAGAACACCATGTCCTTTGATCAAGTGGCTCCCACCCTGACCTCACCCCAGCCTGTTTGCTTGCTAGAAACCTTTCTGTCCTGCCCAATCCCCCTGCCTCACAGCAGAGAGCTCCAACCACGTCTCCATTCAGTGTTCTGTGAGCAAGTCAGAGATACCTAAGCTCAATTTGAAAAGAATTGATTGCCTTTGAGCATGTCACCTCATCTTTTCTTCCCCTGACCTCTTCCCTTCCTCCCTACTTCCCTCTTCCCTCTGTCTCTAACCCCTCCTTCTTTCTCCTTTTGTCCCCTCCCCCTTCCCAGTTCACTCTCTTCCCCCATCCCTCCTTTCCTTCTTCATTCCCTTTTTGTCTGTGAAACACAGGGTCTGACGGGCCTCAAACTGCGATCTTCCTGCCCCACCCTTCAGAGGTTATATGTATGTGACGTGTGTGTGTGTGTGTGTGTGTGTGTGTGTGTGTGTGTGTGTCTTTGTTCATGTCTTTTGCTTTGCCCTCATGGAGATTACACCCGAAGTTTTGCACATACCACGCAACTGCTCCACCACCTGGCTACAGCCCCAGTTCTCTGGGTTCCTATTTTGAAAGAAAGCCTTGATGAGTTGCTTAGGCTGCTGTTGAACTCTGTAGCCCAGACAGGCCTTAGTGTTTGAGGAGCTGGGATGTACAGGGATGAGCCACTGAGCCATGTTGCTGCTGCTGCTCCTGATGATGATGATGATGATGATGATGGGGATGATGATGATGATGTTAACAATGATGATAACTACAGTGGCCGCAATGACAACAATGATGATGACGACTGTCTCTTCCTTTTTGGTTGTTTTTATTTTATTTTATTTTATTTTACTTTGAGACAGTATCTTACTATGCTTTAGCCCAGGTTGCCTTGAACTACCTCAGCCTCCCCAGTGCTTGCATTACACACATGAGCCACCATGGCTGGCTCTAGACTCTTTCAATTCACTAATCCCCGACTGTGCTCTTGTCTGTGACCTGGGACAGCCTTCTCCTCCCTGCCCAGGCTGAGTTCAGCACTGGGGGTTAGATGCTCAGTGGAGAATTTTGGGGTCACGGTGCTGTCTGTGCAGGCCTGGAAGTCACCAGCATGAGAGAGATGAGCTACTAACTTGGAACCAATGAGACTCCCCCACAGGGTGTAGACGTCGCTGGTTCTATTTTAACTCTCTCTGCACTATTTTTAGGACTGTCTTTTTCTTCTTACTGACACTGGAAATTTGTATGTGAAAAATGCTTTAATTGACCCCTTGAAAGCAAGTGAACCAAATAGGAATAAATAGTAAGACCACATGTTTAAGATAAAAATAAATGTGGCTTTTATAGTCGACATTTCTAGCTCAAAGTCTTATTCTTCCTAGCTGCAGAAAACTCCAATCCCACCAGTTTGAAGTAAATTCCACCAATTAGGGTTTCCCCACTTTGCAGATGCATATGTGTACGTACACACCTGCAATGGACGCTTGTCTCACGGTCCTGTCTAAGCGTATAGCATCAGTAAGGCCATCTGCTCATTGTCTGGCCTCTTCCAAAGGCTTGTCTCCTGTATGGACCCAGGTAAGGTGAACTTAGCAAGCCGGGTCATCCTACCCAGAAATCCTTTCAGAAAGCCCATATCCCTGTTGTTCCATAGTCCCTGTGACCATAAGGAGACATAAGATTGGCTTAGGTTTTCTGCTTTCCAGCGTCTGGGGGAGAGAGAAAACTCAGCCAGGTCCTACACCAAGACTTTGGGGGCTCTTCCGGTCTTATATTCTCGGGACTCCTTCTGGAATAGGTTGGGAGGTACATGTGACCAGGCTCAGGGCTTCTCAGAGACCCAGTGCCGCATTCCTCTGTCCCTGCTGTTGCTGCTCCTCTTTCTGGTGTAGGTTCAACAGTGCCCTGCAGGAGCTCAGGATAGCTCAGAAAGCCTTGTCTCCTGTTGAGGTCTCTCTTGCACCTCAGCGTAAGGGCACAGGTGTGCTTACATACCTCAAATCTTCTCTGGGATAAACAGTATTCGTGTGGGTCCACAGTGTCTGGGATGAAGTCTAGTGGCCTTCATGCCCCCTATCCCTTGTTTTTCTCAAAGATAAGACCGGGCTTCCAATTCTATTGGTTCTCAGTTTCTGAAACTATACGGCTTTCATGCAGTCCCAGAAGGCAACTGACCCTCGGTTTCTTATTTATTATGAAACGAAGATATCAAGTCTCGGGGTAGCTCTAAGAGAAAGAATACAGCTTGGAACAAATTTGGTTGTGAAGTGGGGGCTCAGGTCTTGGGGCAGACAGGGTCACATTCAGTCCTCCAATAGGGCGTATGTTTGCAAAAGACAGAATTTCACTGAGAACTCGAAGATTTCCAAGTCAGTCCAGGGTTCACTCCAGAATAGACGCTGTCATCTCAGGTTTGAGTTGTTTCCCTGAAAAGAAAGAGGAGGCTGCTTCTACAACCACAGCTGATTATGGACTCTGACATGTCCTGCCCTTTCACGTGCTGCAGGGTCTATCCACATCTAGATAAAACTGGATAGAAGGGATTAGATTCACATTCAGATGAAGGGACTTCTACAAGTTTTCCCATGAGAACATGATTTCCAGACAATACATCATCTTCTTGTCAGGGGTTCAGTGGAGATGAAGAAGTGTGTTTTCGTTCTGTCTTAGGGAGTTTGTATTGCTCATTTCTACAGAAAGTCTGTCACCAGTTGATCATCAAATGCACATTTACACACAGCTCCCGTCTTCGGGAACTTTATGAATAGCCACTATTTGTTTTGTATGAGTCTCGTATTTATTAATTAGGATTTTCTATAAAATCGAAACAGCGTAAGTCTTATTTATATATGAAAGGAAGAAGGGGGAAGGATGGAGAGGAAGAGAAGAAAAGAAAGAGAGAGAAAGAAAGGGAGAGAGGGGGAGAGGGAGAGACAGAGTCAGAGAGATAGAGACGGAGACAAAGAGAAACAGAAAGAGAAGGAGACAGAGAGACAGACAAGCCTCCAGGGCTGGCTAGCAGCTAACTGGCAGTCTGGGAAGATCTGATGGTGCACCTCAAGTTCAAAGGTCATCAGCTGGGCAGTCTCCTAAGGCATTTCTGCGTCAGAAGTCACTGTTTGTTCTGTAAGACCTTCCCTCATTGGAGGAGGCCCACCCACGTTACAGAAGGTAATTTGCTTTACCCAGAGTTCATCACCTTAAATATTAATCTCGGCCAAAGAGAACCCAGAAGCACAGACGCAGGAGAATGCTAAGCTGGATATTTATCTTTAAGAGGGTGAAAAGAGGCAAGTTAAGGCACCAGCTACACATTCTGCACGCCACTGGGAGAAGAGTCCTCCTTTCAAACCAATGGCAAAGAGTTAAGACATGGTGTTCCCCGAGATCTCAGGAAGGAAGGTTGGGGGCTGGGTGGAAATTCTTGAGGGAAAGTTGGGAGCATCACTTGCGCAAGCCTGATACAGCTTACAGCCAAAGGTTTCACGTGCTAGCTGAGCCACATGAAATTGTTAAACATAGTTATGTCATTTTTTTTTTGTTTGTGTGTTTGTCTATATGTGAGCCATATAGGTGCTGGTGACCAGAGGCCATGAGAGGCCATCAGATCCCTGGAGTAGGAGTTTACAGGTGGTCGGTCGTGAGACACACAGTGAAGGTGTTGGGAACCAAACTTGGGTCTTCTGCAAGAGCAGCAAGTGCTCTTAATTGCTGAGCTACCTCTCCATCCCCTACTCTGCCTTTGTTTGTTGGTTGTTTTTAACTCATTAAAACCATTGCAGACACCAGGCCATCAAGAATTCTGGGCTAATTCTAGGCTGTATTCTAGCCCTGCACATGAAGTCTCTTAACAAATACATAAGCTCTGCTTTCTGAGGACGCCAATGAAGCATCAGTTCTCATCTGTGGAGACAGGGCTAACCCTCAAAGGTCCAAGCTGTTTGCACAAGACCATCTTAGCTCAGGTTGCCTCTGTCACCAGTGTAGGAAACAGGAAGACTCTGATTCCTTTAAAGGTTGTGTCCACGTACAGCTAGAATTAATTTTGGCTATTTTTAAGAAGAGCAGTAAAGACTCAGTACGATTTTAATAGGCAAACAACAAAGCCATTAAAGCAATACAGCTATGAAGCTCAACTTTGCTCAGCGGCTCTAGTCTGCCTGGACTCCTGAGCCGGCCTTCGAGAGGGACACACACGGGGTTCTCAGCTTTCACAGTGGGAAGTGAAGGCAGAGAAGCCAAATCGAGGCCAAAACGAGTCTTCTCTGGATCATTTGACAGTCGTTCATTCATAGTTTCCAAATAAGTACTCAATTAAAGATCTTCCAGAAAGAAAAGGGGTGGGGAGAGAAGGGAAAGAACAAGGAAGCATGGGAGGAAGGAGGGAGAAAGAAAGAGAAAGAAAAGAAGGAAGAAGGAAGGAGAAGGAAAAGGTAAGAGGAAGAAAGGGGAAGAAGGAAGAGAGAAAAGAAAAAGGTGGTGGTGGGGCAGGGGGAGGATTATAGTCCAGATCTGATTCAATTTTTAGATCTAAGATAAAATGCTCAAGACCTGATAGTTAATCATCGCTTCCAGACAGTGAGCCCCCTGTACTGAAGTCTGTCCTCACTATTCTCGAGCACAGATGTTGTATTTGCTTTGCTAATGGAGGAGACACTTATCTCTTCCCCTGCTCACTTAACAGTAAAGTTAATAAAGAAGTCGGGGTTTTACTGCTTTCTGAGAGCAATTGCTAGTTAGTGCCTGCCGTTTAGCATCTGCTTCTTAGGGACATTAAAAACTGATTTCTTGAGTGTAAGCATCATCAAAAAAATAAATGAATTTTTTTTTGCAATGTCATTTGCTTTATAAACTCACAAATCTTTGGGGCCGTGTGCTTTTGTGGCAGCTGCAGAGCCAGCACACCAACCCTTTTCCATGTCACCTTTAGTCATTCACATGACTTTATCCCTCTTACAGATGGGTACCTGTGGGCAATCTTACAGTGCTCTGTGAGAAAGCTTGTGTGGGGCCTGAGTCACCTCTCTTCCCCTCTCCCTGCCCTGGGCTGCAATCCTCCCACTGGGCTACCCAGCTTTGTAACTGTGAAGTGTATGTAGACTTTACATGCTAACACCCCTTTACACTCTGACCCCAAGCCTAGCCAACATTAGAGATGGGAATGGCTTTTGATTGTGCTAGGAGTCTTGGGCCAAAGACTTTCCTTTAGATTTGACGAGGCACACAGCATTTCTAGCCAAAATACTCCAAAATTATTTATTAATTATATATATGTTACTTTATTGTTATGATTTCTCATACACAAATACTTTTAATTAAATCTCATCTGTCAATTAACACAGACAGCAGTCATTAATAATGTAACTAATCAAACATTCAAATAAAATACACCTGCACATTTATTTGCTTGCTGGCATTTCAGTTACTTAAACACAGAGGGAAATGTGGGAAATGTAATCACCACATTCACAACGTGAATGATGAACTTCACTGTGTCTCAATATAGCATAGAGGTGAACATGCTGTCAGAGGGAAAGGCCAGGACCATCATGCACAGCAGTGGCAGGCTGCAGTCATCTCCCTCAGGGAACAATGTGTGGGCCACTGCTGGGTACCACAAGTCACTGCTGTCAACACCAGTGCTCAGTTGGGAAGGGTGACAGAGACCATACAGGTGGATAATATATATGCAATATTAACTGGTCACTTTTAACCCTCAGTTTGAGGCTGTAGAGTCTTTCTTTAATACTTTGCTTAAAAAACTCAAGGCATTAGCCTACTGACAAAAGAAAGACCCAACAAGCTGGCTCAGAACCTTAATTGTCTGGAGAGCCCATGTTACCCCACATCCACCAGTTTCTAGATTGTGCTCTGTGGAAGATCGGGATTTTTAGCTAGAATGGCATCAAGTTCCTGGACTTTATAGTCCACATCCTGGGTTCATTCCTGACTGTGCAGTTGGTATTAATCCAGTGAGCATGGGGGTGGGTCAATGAGGGCCTCAAGCTGTGATTTTCAACAGTGTATGCAACAGAACAGAGCTGAGTGGAGACAGATGCTGATCCAGAGACAGACTGTGTCTCTGTCTCCTGCTCTTCACGGAGTCCTAGGGATCTCAAGTACCCATGAAGTAGCTGGGAGCGTGGGGGGGTGGGGGGGGAGGGAGGGAGAGAGAGACAGAGACAGAGACAGAGACAGAGACAGAGACAGAGACAGAGACAGAGAAAGATCCCAGAATGGCAGGGTGGAGACATGATCTCCAGAACTCACAGGCCGCAGGCCAGTGAAACTCTGTCTCAGTGTAATATGCAGAGAGTGATAGAGGAGGATACTCACAGTCCTCCCACAGCCTCTGCATGGGCACACATAGACTTGTGCACCACCCTTTCCCACACCAGCCTTAAGAAAGACAAACTCAAAACCTCAAGCGTGCTAAGCAGAAACTCTGAGCTCAACTCATATGATCTGAGAATTTTAATTTGAATGTGGACTTTGGTCATGGTGAAAGTCATATGACTTACTGAAATAATTTGCTACGCTTCTGCTTTGTAACTTTGTGTAGAATTTATATGCCAACACCCCTTTGCACTCAGACCCTAAGCTTAACCAACAGATGGGAATGGCTTTTGAATGCTTAGTTTTTGCTTGCAGAGCCTGTTATTGACCACAAGAGGGCAGTAGCGATCTACAAATCTTTATGGCACTCTGAAAGGTACTAGATTCTGTGCTTGTCACAGGCAAAATATGCATATTTTTGGAAGTCTTTCTTTTCTCCGAAGGAGCCCTGGGAAGACCTTGAGAAGTTATTTCACCCCAGGTGATGCCTTCAGCCAGAACCACATTAAATCAGCACAGATGGCTCTCTCTGGGCCCAAGAGCAAATGACAGTTTATTTGTAAAAGCTGAAGTTAATAATTATAATGACATACAATAGATATGATCAAAGAAAACCCTGATAGATTTATTTTAACAGGAGAGGAGCTCTCCCTGTCTCTATGATCAGTGTTATCTGACTGTCCAAGAAGCTTAAATGGAGACAAATTAGTAAATCAGCAAGAGGAGCGAGCACTGGAGAGATCACACAGACGGTCAGGCACACAGGAAAAGCCACATGACTGCCAGGCTTAGAGAGCAAATAGTTAGGGTTTTGTCGGAAAAAAAAAATACAGAAAAAAAAGGCAGATAGCACCAAGGAAATGAAGTCTCTTTCTTCTTGCTCTCTCTTACCCTAACTGTGTTTCCCTCCGTGGGACACATGACCTTCTACTATGTAAAAGGCAGTGTGTGCCAAGCCTTTCACCCTAAGAGTGTCCCGAACCCCACTGCAGCTCAGGATGGGTCCAAGGCACTGATTGATCAAGGCAATGAGTTAGTTGCCCTGATTCTTCATTATTATATTATCACAAAGTCCAACCTTATAAAATATGAAGTACGCATGAAAAGAATACAAATTGTGTGTGTGTGCACGCGCGCGTGTGCGTGTGCGTGTGCATGTGCGTGTGCCTATTTCTTTTATCAACTCACATCCAGTAATTAATAAGGACAGTGACCAGGAATTTCAAAATTCTCAGATAAAATCAATAAAATAGCTTGTCCAGACTATATATACCCTGCTGCTGCCCTGTAGCCACAGGGTGAAAGTCAGCTTCAGATTCGTGTCTGCAGGTAGACAGTATAAAGACCACGTGGACACATTAACACCATCCTCCCTGTCTGTGACACTCACCATGCTGTGAATCCCAGTTCCTCCACTGAACACAGTTGGAGCACTGGGAGTCACATGGAGACACAGCAGGATAGCTGTCTGTCACAAACCCCTATCGACTTATGTGTGCAGAATATAGTGTAACTGGTTGCTGTGTTGTTATGGTTGCTAAGGATTTTTAGACTCACTGTTAAGGGCCTGGAAGGAAAGCTCACTCCTTAATTATAAGGCTTTATGTAGTGGAGGACGCCCGTGATTCTTCATTCCCAGGATTGTCAGCAAGAAAGGCTGCAGTCTGTAAGCCTACAGTCTTGGAGAGCAGAGCTGTTTTCTCTCTCTCTCTCTCTCTCTCTCTCTCTCTCTCTCTCTCTCTCTCTCTCAAGTGTTTTTCTGACACTGATTACTGCTCTGGCCACCCTGGAAGGCTCTTCTACCCCATGTCACTTTTCAGATGATATAAATTATGTATGTGAGTGCTTGTGGGGGTGCATGCTTGTCAGTGAACGTGCATGCATGTAGGTGCTCGGGAAAGCCAGAGGACAATCTCAGGCATGACTCCTGAGGGTCATCCACCTTCTTTCTTTAGGCAAGGTCTCATCTGGAGCTCACCAACTGGGCCAGGCTGGCCAGCCAGTGATTTCTGCTGTTCCTGGAGAATCCTTTCTGGAGCCAGGATTACAAGTGTATCCCAACGTATTTGTTTGTTTACATTTATTTTGTGGTGTGTGTGTGTGTGTGTGTGTGTGTGTGTGTGTGTACACGTTTATGTGAGTGTGGAGGCTAGGTTTTCCTGGGGTATCCTCTTCAGTCACTCTTCACCTTAATATTTGAGACAGGGTCTGTCATGGAACATGGTTCTGCTAGGCTGGCTGGCCAATGTTCCCTGGGGATACACCTCTGCCCTCCGGCCTCCTCCCCATCCCCTGTCACCTTGTGTTGGGGTTATAACCAGGTGCACTGTTCCCAGGTGCACCATCACACCAGGTGGACCATCACACCAGGTGCACCATCACCCCAGGTGCACCATCACACCAGGTGCACCATTACACCTGGCCTTTCATGTAGGTGTTGGGGTCTGAACTTGGGTTCTCAGGCTGTGAGACAGGTGCTTTCCTGACGGAGCCACCTCTCTATCCCAAACCATCTACTTTAAAACCCAAATCATCTGTTTTGGTGCAAGAACTGCAGGCTCTGGGGTGTGGCTAGGCCGTGGAGACCTTGCTGCCCATGAATGGACCCCATTTCTATTCTCAGCATTGGCAAAATGTACGGCAAAACAACAGCAAACCCTTCTGGTACCACAGAGCCCGAGGACCAGCACGAGGTTCCAGAGGCGGACCCTCAAGGCCACTGGCACAGGGGCTGCTTTTCTGTGTGAAGACTTAGGGTCTTGGTGCCCATCAGGACTGGCTAAACTGGGCAGTAGAAGCCTAAGATCTCACCTCTGAGGTCCTGGTGCTTCTGACCTCCCAGGCTGGTGACCTCTCTGATTGGAACAACATCTGTTTTTGTGGGATGAAAACAATCCCAGAATAGCAGCCTGTTTCTCTTTCCTATTGAGAACTACCCAGGGATGTCATTAACTACTCGTGGTGGTTGATGAGTTGGGGGTGTCTCCTCCTCCTCATAGATCAAGGCTATGGAAGTACTTGATATCTGTCTACTCTCCAGGTAGTGAGGAAACTTAGGGGGAAGGCACTCGTTTCTGTCTTGAAGAGACTTCCAAGAAGAAGACCTCTTTGTATCTTTTTTGCTTTGCCATCTCTTTTGTGACTTCTCCCAGGCCACCAGGGAGACCTCTAAGTGCATTCATTCAAGAGAACAAGCATATATACCAGGCAAAATGTTATGAGTTTTAAAAAGTGTGCCTGGTGTGTGTGTGTGTGTGTGTGTGTGTGTGTGTGTGAATGTTGAATGACAAAACCTATTTATTCTTTTTTAAGTTTTTAAGAATCTAAATTATATATATGTGGGTCTTTGGGGGTAGGGTACATACACAGGAGTGAGTGCAAGTGTCTGCTGCTGCCAGAGATGTCATCTAGGTCTGGAGCCACAGGCAGTTGTGAGCTGCCACAAGCGGGTGCTGGGAATCGAACTCACACCCCCTGTGAGCAGTACTCCGCAATCCCTGAGCCACCTCTCCAGACCTCCATTTTCAATCCATCTTCCCATCCTCTTTCTTCTCTTCCTTCTCCTCCTTTTGTTTAAATTCAAAAGCCTCCTGCCGTAGCTTCTCAAGAGCTTGAATTCCAAGTACCTTTGCTGTGTCCTGCTGTACATAGCTCTTAGGTAGTTCGGTTTTCCTAGTGCCCTCCATGTTTGTCAGCCCCATTCCTCAGATAGGAGTCTAAAGCTCTCCCTATTGTGTAAGAGACTGGCCACTGATGAAGGCATTAACCTCACCTCTCAGATTTGCATTTTGATAAGATTGAAAACTAAGTGTAGTTGTTATCCACTAATGGAATTTCAAGACGGCACCCGGCCGTGTGGAGTCCCATTTCCTCCTCCCCGGCTGGCCAGTGCACACTAAGGGTTGTGAGCCAGCCTTCAGCCTGCAGCTATACCAATGTGCAACCCTGTCCCACCAGAACAGCTGCTGTCAAAAACCGGTGCAGAGTCCCACCACTCCTTATGGCGTCAATGAATTTCTTAAGGGCTTGCACTCGTCACACTGCTAACATCCTGATGCAGACACAGAGAACTTTGTTTCAGCTCCTGATTGGAGAGGGTCATAGCCTATGGAAGGGAAGGTACAGCAGATTTCATACCACCAGTAGCCTTGGCAGGGAGTTGAGCACAATGATAGACCAGAGAACACAAAACCAAGGCCAGGCTGGACCTTCAAAGGCTCACCCTCAGCGACCTACGTCCACCAGCCAGGCCCCACCTCCTAAAGGCTCCACAGGGCTCCCACCAGCACTCAGCTGAGGAACATAAAAATCATGTGGTGGGGACAGCTCACACTCAATCATCACAGGGAAGCAGGCCCATTTGCTGAGTGGTACTCACACTCTGACCTCAGAGGAAGACATGGTGGGCATGGGCACTCTGGTCCTTCTCAGGGCTCCTGAGTCACTGAGTTCAGCCTAGAGACCGCTTTCCCAACTAGTTCCCACGTAGTGTCGTTGTTATCGCCTCCGTAGCTCATGGGTTCCTTTGTTTTGCTTGTTCTCCAGAACACTGTGGGCTAACTCCTATGATTCATCTCACGTTGGATGAACGGGTTTTGCTTTTTGAAGGGGAAGACTTAGTCATGTTTTATCATCAAAACCTAAGGCCTTGGTTGTTTACTAGCTCTTTCTCTGTCTGAAAATGCACCGAGATGTTTATGATGACAGCGGGAGGAGGATGGAGGTCAACCCTGCGTATCAGTCCTCCACAATCGTCTGCTTTGGTTTGGAGATGGGGTTTCTCACTTGGCCTGGAAATCGCCATTTAGACTAGGTTGGCTGGCCGGTGAATGCTGTTTATGAGTGACTGTCATCTGCACATGTCTCTTTACGTGGATTCTGGGATAGAACTCAGGTCTTTATGCTTACATGACAGGCACTCAGCTCCAACTTTAACATGATTGTTAAGATACAGGAAAACTCATGAGTTGGGAAGGTAGCATGAAAAATGCTTCAGGTTCTAGCTCCAACACACACACACAGAGAGAGAGAGACAGAGAGAGAGAGAGAGAGAGAAAGACAGAGAGAAAGACAGAGAGACAGAGAGAGACAGACAGAAAGAGAGAGAGGCAGAGAGAGAGGCAGAGACAGACAGAGACAGACAGAGACAGAGAGACAGACAGAGACAGAGACAGAGACAGAGACAGAGACAGAGATGAAGAGAAGGAACTTCCAGTCTTAGGAAAGAGGTAATACTATGGGTAGATAAATAAACTCATAAAAATTCAAGAAATTGAAGGGACAAATAAAGAGCCAAAAGATAGAGGGATTGATGTTTTTCTCAAAATGGGAATTCCTCAAGTCTGTGGCGACTCTCTGGCACCTCAAAGAAAACTGGTTTGGTGTATCCAGTAAGTGTTATCTTCCAAATATAAAAAGTTAATGAGAAGACATGGACTTGGAGGTGTTTCATAAAAATCAGGACTCTCTTGCAATTTTTACAGTAGAAATTGTACAGTGAAATTTCCATGTTGTGTCTCTGTCTATCCAGGGGGCATGCTGCCTTAATTCCTAGAGCCTTGGATTCTTCATCTGTGAGGAGACCATTCCAAACTAAGCCCAAGCTTACCCCTGGGCATTTGCGGGCTCACTAGTGACTGTGCTGTGGAATATTCAGAGGCTCACATCAGCGTGATCATTCTAATCCTGGCGGCGGTCGGTGGTCCTTGGCTGTGCAGGCTGGCCTTTGCCCATTTGCACTAAACACGGGCAGCATCCAAGACAAATAGAATGATAAAAAAATGGAGCAATTAACCATGTCATAACAAGGCAGTTACACAGAACATACCTGTGTGGCATGCAGTGCCATCAGAGCACCACCTTCTCAAAACCTAAAACCTATATCCCCTGAGCAGGGGCTCCCAACCGAGCTGCTGAAACAGGGCTTCCAGGTTTCCTAGAGGATTGGGAGCAGCTTTCTGAGGTCATGTAATGAATGCCTCCCAGTTCAGGACCACAGTGTGGGGTGAGCCCGGTACCCTCAGCTCCCTCCCATCTTTTTCTGATGAGCATCCACAGATACTTAGACTTAACCCCGCCCCTTCCCCATCCCACCGCACTCCTGCCACATTGTTTCCGCAGCTGCGGTCTCCCCTCCCACCGCTGTCCTTCCTCAGTTACCGGTTTGTGCTTTCTCCTTAGCAGCGAGTCTGATGATATCACTTCCTGTTGCACAGGCGGTTTCCTGTTTGTGGAGAGAAGGAAGACAGGAGAAAGCTGAGAGGAGCTTGGGGGACCTCACTAAGCGTCTAGTCAACACTAAATACAACTCAGACTTCTGGCATAAATAGGGGGTGGCAAGAGCCACTTAAAAATAAAACCACGAATCTGCTTCTGTCTAGTCATCTAAGAAGTCTGTCGCGAATTGCCTGGGGCAAAGGACTTCTTTGAGTCTACCTCCTTCCAACCCAATCTTACACCTGAACCTTCTTATTTAAATCTCTGTCAAGCAGGTTTTGATCACTGAAACTTGAGGTTGAGTGAGCACCCCGCTCAACTGAAAGAAGGGTTCCGGGAGAGAACAGCTGGTGTGTAGAGCTGGTTAGATCTTTCCACACTCATTATCTCCGCCACAGACATGCTGATCGAATCCTATCCTTATCAAAGTTTAGTGTAACTAAAACTCGAGAGGTGACCCGCCTATGCTTTGTAGCACGAAGAAGCAGGACTCATATCAACCTGGGTTGTTGAGTCTGATGCAACATTCTCTGTTGTCCCATAAGTGATGTGCCCTGGCTATTCCATCAGGACCCAGTTGTCATAGGAGAAGGAATTCCACGGGCTGGAGAGAGAGAGAGAGAGAGAGAGAGAGAGAGAGAGAGAGAGAGAGAGAGAGAGAGAGAGAGAGAGAGAGAGAGAGGCAAACCAGCTTGAGCGGGTTCTCCATCAGTGGAGATCTACAATCATTCTGTGCTTGTTTATGAGAGCTTTCACTTGGAGCCCACTGTTCCATGTCTGAGCCTTTGTGCTATGCTGGCAAGCAGAAACCTGAGACACAGGAAGCCGAGGCGAGTCTTAATTGGTCACTACAATAACGGCTTTGGATGGATTTTCCCTTCCGATGAATCACCCTCAGGTGGCCGGTGAGTCAGGCTGCTTAACTGTAATCTTTAATTCGGGTCTCACTCATAAACAGTTCTCCTTACTTCAGAAGTCTTTAATTTAAAAGTCGGGACAGTGGGAGTCATGGCAGTTGGAGCAGTCATTTCAGAATTTCCCCCATGGCTGGAGAGGAGCCTGAGAAATAAAAGCAAGACTCTTCATTCACTGTTGTCGTGCCAACAGTGAAGTCACCTGCAGGGTTCCTCCAAGATGGAAAAGGAAGAACCTCAAGGTTCTGCTCACGAACCCAGAGGTGGGGTCACCCAGAACCTTGCTGGGGTGATGGCAGAGAGGATGAGTTTTTAAAAGAGATTCTTCTATTCTTTGTTTATGTGTCTTTGTGTGAGTGGAAACTAAGTGTATACAGCTGCCCCTGGAGGCTGAAGACAGAGTTGGGGATCCCCTGGAGCAGAAGTTACAGGTGATTCGGAGCTCATGATGCAGGTGTCAGAAAAAGAACTCAGGACCTCTGGAAGGGCAGCAAGTGCTCTTAACCACTGAGCCATCCTCTCTCCAGTCCCAGAGGAGTTGAGTTTAAAAGTTTCTCTTCAGCTTTCAGAAAGATCTCCCTGGCTGAGGAAGGAGATAGGAATTCAGCTTATGGTTTCTTGAGGGCCATCTCCAAGTCCCTAACAAAGCCAGACGTCACTGAACTGCATACGTGGGTTGTCCCTCTGTTCAGAGAGGTGGGGAGAGTTGAATTTACTGATGGCTCAAGACTTCAAGGAGCAGATCCTGAACTGACATTCTTCACAATACTGGAAAGAGATGCCTAATGTAGGTGCTACCTGTAGCTAGCTCAGCAGCTGAGCCAATGCCAGCCTCTAAGCCTTCCAATGCAAATGCACAGTGTAAGACTTTTCCCGGTTTTTACAGAAGGATGAAAACAACGGAGACAAGATGCTCTGATTCCTGACCAATGGCGTACTTTCAATCCCCAGAGCGTTCGTCTCTAGGTCATCTAGTGATGTTTGGAGCAGGCGCAAACAAGCAGTATACATATCCACATTCTCATGCTTACACATGTGTCTACGTACACAACAAAGTGTGTCAGACTGTCTTCCCAAACGGGAAGTACTCAAATTCACACTCGAATTTGCTGCAAGTTTAAAAGTTTCACCATCTCAAAAATAAAAATAAATTTTAGCAGCTGGAGAGATGGCTCAGTGGTTAAGGGCACTGGCTACTACTCTTCTAGAGGACCCAGGTTCAATTCCCGGCACACCAGATGGCGGCTCACAACTGTCTGGAACTGTCACAAAACTGTCCATTTCCTGCATCCGACACCTTCACACGTGCAGGCAAAATACCAACACATGGAAAATTCAAAAAGAAAAGTGAAAATCTTTTAAAAATAAATTTTAAAAGTTTCAAAATACCGTATAGGCTAGATCGCTGGTCTGTTTTCTACCTCACCCTCCATTTTAAAGGTTGCAACAAGCCCTTCGTGGTGTAAGAGCACATACTCTATGCAGGGCAACACAATTTACATGCTAAATAATATGACAGTAGTATTAAATAGACCTGTCCTTTTTAAAGATTTTATTAATTTTATTTTGTGTATTAAGTTGCTTGCATGTGTGTCTGTGCACTGTGTACAGGCCTGGCACTCAGAGTGAGTCAGGTCTCCTGGGACTGCTTGTGAGTCACCACGTGGGTGCTGGGAATTGAACTCAGGTCCACTGGAAGAGCAGCCAGGGCTCTTAACCACTGAGCCATCTCCCCAGCCTGTGTTACATTTTTAAACAGAAGGATTAAAAAAAACAAAAAACAAAAAACAAAACATTCAGGCTACAAAGTTCTTTGTCCAGCGGAACAAACTCAATCCCTTTTCTAACTGGGGCAATGTGACAAATACCCTCAGTGACTTCCTATTTCACCAGGGGCCAATGGTATGAAAAAGAAAGCCCGGCTTTCACGGTGACCACCCCAGAGGAGGAACGTGTGCTGGGTTATTTTGCAAACATGATTCTTGCTACTCTGATAGCAGAAAGTTGAGTTCATACATCATCATAAAAACCGGAAGCTGTCACAAAGTTGAAATTAGGGCAAAATAGTTTCATGTCTTATTTCTTGTGTCCTTTTGCCTTCTCTCCGCCTTCCCTGACACCTTTCCCCATCTCTTGACTTCCTGTTCAACTGAGTAGACTTTACCTGCCCTTGTGCCTTTACATCTGTGGTTTTCAACCTCCTCAACGCTGCCACCTCAAGTTGTGGTACTGCCCAACCACAGAATTATTTTCGTGTAATTTTGGCTTTGTTATGAATCTGAATGTAAACCTCTGAGTTTTCTGATGGTCGTAGGTGGCCCCCGAGAAAAGGTCATTTGATTCCGAAAGGGATTGCGAGCCGATGATTTCCTCGAACACGTGTATACTTCATAAGCTAAAGATTCTGGATATGAGCTCCTGTTTCTGAAATACAGCCACTGAGGCCTTTCTCCTGCTCAGTGAGCTTCCTGTTTGTTTTGCTAATGATCTCTTTTGCTGTGTAGAAACTCTAATTTCATGTAGCTACATCTGGTGACCCTCAGATTGTGCTGCTGGGGCACTGTTCAGGGAATTCTTGCTTTGCCTAGTGTCTTGAACAGTGCATTTCCTCCAGCATTTCCGTATCTCAGGTTTTAAATTATGATCTTTGGCCCACTTTGAGTTGACTTTTGTACAGTGTGAAAGATGCAGATCTACTCTGATCTTCTGCTTGTGGACACCGAGTTTTGCCATTACCATATGTTCAGTAGGCTGCCTTTTGTCCACTGCATGTTTGAGCCACTTTTGTCAAAATGTCAGTGGCCATAGCGGTGTTGATTTATTACTAGCTGCTCCAGTCCGTGTCTTTAGGCTATCTGTTTCTATGCCACTACCAGCTGGGCTCTACTGCGGCTGGCATTGAAGGAGGATACCAGACCAAGACAGGTATCCATGCCTATGTTCTTTCTCCAGCGTGCACAAATTCGACTGCCTATTCTTTTTTAGCCATCTTCTATAGAATATGTTTCATTGTGATTTTTTTTGTATGTGAATACTGTACATTTTGCTCATATGCCCCCCTACATTATACATAGTGTTTCCCCTCATTCTCTCACTGTCCCCCTTTCTCTCTCCTACACTTCCCTTATACCTTAAAGCCACATATGTGTGGGTGATTATATATATATATATTCATTTACATATATAAATCAAGATTTTTAAATATGAAAGAAAACTTGTTATATTTACATTTCTGACTCTGGGTTACCAGTTTTATCCATATGAAAGGATTTTGTTTGTCTTGGCAGGGGAGTGGACTTCCACTTGTATATTCACCGTGGTGGTCTTTGTCCATTTGTCTCATGCTGGGCACCTCTGCTGGCTCCATTTCCTGGATGTTGTGAAGAGTGCAGTGAGAAGTGTGGATATCCAAGTGTCTCTGGTGTGTTGACTGGTGTGTTGACTGGTGTGTCAGTGGTGTGTCTTTTGGGAATCTGCCCAGGAGTGGTTTTGCTGTATCCTATGGTAATTCTAGGTTTAGGTTTTAGTTTTAAGGAACTGCCACACTGATTTCCACAGAAGCTTCAGCAGTTTGCACTCTCAGTAGCAACGACTACTCCGATTTGCTGTCACCGAAGGGAATGGTACAGGGTAGTCTCCTTCCTGTCCTTTCCTTCTTGGGCAATAGAACTCTCTACTCCCAGCAAGCAAACTCTCGGGGTAGTTGTGAAGTGTGGAGACTTCACAATGCCCATTGTAGCCCTAGAGACATGAAGTCTTTTCTGTTTGTTTGTTTGTTTTTGTTTATGTTTTTTTTTTCCAGACAGGGTTTCTCTGTGTAGCCCTGGCTGTCCTGGAACTCACTCTGTAGACCAGGCCGGCCTCGAACTCAGAAATCCGCCTGCCTCTATCTCCCAAGTGCTGGGATTAAAAGCTTGAGTCACCCTTGCCCAGCGAGACATGCAGTCTTTCCAGGTTCCCTCTTGATTCCTTTCTGGATGTCCAATTGTTTCTTTTGCGGGACCCACCCACACTCTTTTTCTTAAATCTGCTGTATCACATGGGCTCGCCCTCAGTCCCATCTTAAGCATCCCACTGTTTGGTGCCTGGCTCCTAGTGACCATGTGCCGTGGTTCTCCCCTTGCTGGGGGTGCCATCCACTGCATCATCATTCAGAGGCAGTCTGAGGACGGCTTTTGCCATATATCAGGCACTGGAACAATCCAGTTCTCCTGAGCATCGGTGTGGACCCATAACTCCGTCCCATTTGAACAGAGTACTCCATTTGAACCCACAGCATGGTAACCATCACAGATTCAGTTGGGCATAGGAAGCTTCCTGGACTCAGGAGATTTGGATGCCGGAGTTCAGGATGATAAAGTTTGAACTCATTTAGAAAAGGAGCATGTCCGACAACAAACCCAAGGGACAGGGGAACTGAGTCAGGAGAATGACAGAAAGGAGCAGGGAGAGACACAGAGAGAAAAAGACAGCTTAGAGGACGCTTGAAATCTCTGTTCCCTAAGCCAGCTCGGCCTTTGGACTCAGCAGTTACCCAAACCAGGAAGCTAGGAAGCCACATTTTATTCACTGATATAACGGAGACACAAGGAACTACTCTCTGCATTTGCTCTGACCATGTACCCACTTAACCGTCCAACACGACCTCAAAGTCATTAAGCCTTCTCTGCTCAGAGTCTCCTGGATTTTATGACTCCCGAGGCAAAGTGTATTTCTCCAGCTAGTCGCACCGCTGGCTGTCTTTTTTGCATAATGAAAAGAGCTCAAGAGATTATTGCTTCTGATTGGCTATCGAGACGTTGCAGCCTAACACCCTATTTGCTCTTTCTAGTCCCTTCCCACTTGACCTCAAAGCTGAGGGCCATTTTTTTAGGTGTTCAGCGGAGGTGAGATGACACATCCAGGCAACACAGGAGTGGCTCTCAAAATTTCTCATTGCAAGCTGGGCCACATGTGAGTTTCACCTTTACTACGCACAGAATCTGTGGTGATCCAGCTAAAGAGAAATATAGATGGGGTTTCTCGCAATATGGCAGCTCAGGGCCTTGAAGCCTTCTGGGTGTTCTTAAAGCAAGGCTTTATTTTTGGCTTCTTCCGTTCCAGCTGGACTCAGATTTCTAAGGAAATTGCTTCTCTGTTGTCCTCGATGCATAATGGCTCATGGTTCACGCTGCTTGACCCAACTCTCTTAGGCTATGAGGTCACCTTGAAGGAAAGGGCGCTATAGGTTGACAAAGCCATTCAAGTAAACTTTTAAGGTGGAAAAAAAAAAGTGAGACGATCCACAGAAAGTTTATTTTCTCAATGACTCTATTCTGAAAGAGATAAAATGCTCCCAGCTCTGTTGCCAGGGTTCAACCTAGTTGAGTGGCTCTGTCTCTAGAAACGAACGAACGCAGTTACGCCACACAGCCTTTTGACTGTAGGGGATCAACCCCTGCACTCAACAAAATGCCGTGGAAATGCCACGCCATTGCTGACGAATCGATAGTTCACTCTCTTGGACTTTTGAATAGTATTCTGTGCTACTGGGGGGCAATGGTTTTAATCATGTACCTGCGGTGGGTGGGCTTGTCAATCATTACTACCTTGGGGCTGTTACAAATGGAACTGCTGGAGAAAACTGCAGTATGGATTTCTGTGTGAGCATGGTTTTCGGTTCCCAGGATAAGGCCCAGGAACACGGTGGGTAGAGAAGGCAAATGCGTGTTTACTCTTTCAGGAAGTTGTAACCACTTTCCATAACGATTTTCCCACACTACTTACCTGCCAAGGAGGGCTCGGGAAAGAAAGTGGAACCAGCCCATGTTGCAGAAGTATACTGCAGAAGGACCCCAAAGCTTGAAGAGAATTGCTGTCAAATAAACTCTTGACCATCAGACAGTCTGGGGTTTCCCCACTGGTTTTTATTCTTGCTTTGGTCCAGTGTTTCCTCCCTATGCTCCATACCTGCACCATTGTATGTTGGTAGCACGTTTTGTGGATTTACAGTTAAGAGATTGCCTTGAGTCTTCAGACTGTAAAAGACTATGGGGATGTCTGAAGATGGACCGAATGCATTTTGCATTCTGATCCAGCTACAAGCCTGTGGGGCCAGGGGATCGACCATGGTGGTTTTAATGAGAATGACCCCTGCAGGCTAATATATTCGAATGCTTAGTTTTTCATAAAATGCTTTCTTGTATAGGTGTTGCCTTGGCCGTGACATTTCTTCACAGTAATAAAACAGTAACTAAGATACTTCCCGTCTCTCTCCCTCCCAATTTCACTATAATAGCACTGTGTATTAAGAGGACAATCCTCTCTCCATTGCACCAGTTTCATAGCTGTGTGAAGATCAATTGGTCCTACTGTGTGCAGCTACTTCTAGGTTCTCTAATCTGTGACTTGCTTCCACTGAGTTGATCTATGGCATGATCTATGTTAAGAAACAAAACATTTCACTTTTGTGTGTGATGTGTATACATGTACTTGTCTTGGTGTGTTTGAATGCACGCACACATGTGTGTGTGTGTGTGTGTGTGTGTGTGTGTATAGGCACAGGTGCATATGCATGCAAATATATGGAGGTCACAGGACTACCTTGGGAGTCATCTTCAGTAATACACTGTCCACCTCCTTTGAAACAAGACCTCTCATGGGCCTAGAGCTGACAAGTGTGTTGGGGCTGGCTGGCCCATGAGCCCTAGAGAGCTTTCCTGTCTTTTCCAAGTGCCGGGATTACAGCTGCGCACCAACCACCACACCTAGCCTTTCTTCACATCCTGTATGACTCAAACTTGATGATGATAACTAAGTGCTAATTCTGAAAATTAAGCCCAGTTATTCTTCTCAATTTAGTGTCTGTGCATGAGTGTGTGCGTGTGTGTGTGTGTGTGTGTGTGTGTGTGTGTGTAAGAGAGAGAGTATGGGGGTGAATGATATCTATCTATCTATCTATCTATCTATCTATCTATCTATCTATCTATCAAGAGAGAACAGTTTTGCTGTGTATCCTAAGTTGACTACATACCCAATATTTTGTCCAGGCTACCTTTAAACTCATGATCCTCCTGCCTCAGCCTGTCAAATGCTGGCTTTATAAGTATGCATCTTCAGGCCGAGATCCCACTTCACACCTCTCTATAAAACTGCTTTAAAATTATTCTATTTCCTTTTCTTCCTCATAAGATTTCAGAATAAACCTATCTGTATCTACAAAGAAAACTTTGCTCAGGTTTTGATAAATATTTTACTAAATTTATGTATCACTTTGGGAAGAGTTGACACCTTTACTGAATTGAGTCTTTGAACACACAAAGGCAGCTTATGTCTCCATTCATGTAGGGTTTTTGATCTTTCATTGGTGATATACAATCTTTGGTTTATATACAGACTTAGTCAAACCTCCAACTGAAATTGTGGATTGATGGTTTTGATTCAATTCCATGAGGTTTTTTTTTTTTCTTCACATATTTTGCAAGTCTTCTGTTTGATGCATAAATAATTAGCTTTTCTGATTGGTGGATTGTCTCTTTCATCATGTGCTTCTCTCCGAGTCTGAAAGCTTTCTTTGCTCTGAATTTTGATTTTGTATAGCCATTTTTCCTTATAGCCAAACCTTTTCTTTCTTTTTCTTTTATATAGCCAGTGATTTCTCTGATTTATCTTTTCACGAACACGTCTTCTATTCTTTAAGTTTGAGCCTTGTCTCACTGCTATGTGTGCATCGAGTGTCTGCACAGAAACAATAGTGAGGCCTTGCAGTTAAAAAAACCAATCAACGTCATTCACTCTTCATCAGTATATTTAGAAATAAGTGCGTGTATTTTAAATGAATAACTGCATAAAAATGTAATTGAAGCGAGAGTATAAAAGCCTAAACAAAGTGCATTATTTCAAAATGTCCATTCTGACTGTACAAAAGCTCACAGGGGTGTGTAGTTTGGGGCCGAGCAGTTGTTTATTTGAATGGCTTCCTTAATACATCTGCAAGACGTTCCTATGTGTGAGCTTAATACAATAAAGATACCATTATTTAAAAATTGCACTTAATGTAATTATGGGCAGGATAGGCTTTATTCCGCTTTTGCTTGTTGCATCCTCTCAACGCTTTTGTTCTTTCTTTCTCTGGCTTACCATAACTGTCCTTCTGTGGCTGTATGAGGATTTTAAATAAGAACCCCAGAGCTGATCTCCACCAGGCCAGTGAAGTTGGTGGTGTTAGGCTGTTAGCTTCATTTGGTAACTTGAAAACCAAATGCAGGGAGTGAAACACAGAGATGGAAAATAGCACACCTGCGTTGTTGCTAGGAAAATCGGACACACCCACCTTTATAATGGAAGGAACTTCATACGACTGGTTTACTGTTGTGGAGCAGATGTTCTGAGAGGTGAGTGTGTGCTGAGTACTTTCAAGTCATGGGATGCTGGAAACTTGGCAGTAGCCAGATGCAGCCTCAGGCGTGGCAGGGGGAAAATGGTGTGTCTTAGTGAGCTCTTCCGTGGTTCTCATCCTTGCTGTTATATGTACTTTTTTTTTTTTTTTTTTTTTTTTTTTTTTTTTTTTTTTTTAAAAACACTAAGCCAACTTAGGGTGATTTTCAAAGGGATTTAGTAACATTTCAAAGCAACCTTGTCTATGTGGCTGCAGAAATCCCTCATTTTTAAATCTTCCTTATTCTGAGAGTGTAACTGGTTAGTACTCTGCCATGTTTGGAACCACAGGCTGACCAGAGAGCTATTATTTTGGTTTCTGATACCCAACTGTAACTTACGTGTAAGAGCAAAGTGATACAGCCCAACCTTGTGTTACTTGCATCGTATTCTGTAGAGGTTCCATTGAAGTGAGCTGTCCCCCAGTGAGACGGGATGGGACTCATTTCTCAAGATCCGGGCACATTTCAGCTCAAAACTTCTTACCATCAGTTCCCTAACTGTGAACACCCTCATCTTTTGACCAGACCACAGACTCTGGTTAAGGGACAGGTTCATCTCAGAGTAATTCTCCTTACAATGTTAATGAGATATCCATTTTGAAGTTCAGCCCACAGAGGGGCCTACTGTGCCCACTATGCTTCAGAATTCTGTTTGAGAGATGGAGTGCAGGCATAAAGGAACTGAGAAAAGGCTCTCAATGTATGACACCCAATAGGAAAGGAAGGAGATCCCTGCACCCCAAGGGCATCTCCCTGTATCCCAAGCACATCTCTCTTGCATCCCAAGGACATCACATCTGCAGCCCAAGGACATCACACCTGCCCACACCAAATCCTCCAGACAGAAGCTCCTGAACAAATACGTCAGTTGTCAAATCTAGGTCAAAAGTCCACAGCTCTTACACATGAACTAATCAGTTGGAAATGTGTCTTTCTTTTATTATCTGTAGTTAAAGGTAGAAGCATGGATCCATGATTCCATCCACCCTATAAACAAGGAGAAAAGAGTTAACCAGTCTGGCACACGTATATGTTACTTAGCTATTATAAGAAGGGAGAATAGGCTCATATGAAGGAAAAGGTATGTATGGTGTATCTACCAGACTTTGGTAATCTGTGCTGTATTAGATTCTAAATAGAATGCTATGGAGGAACAGTAATGAAGGTTGGGCCCCACACTTCCATAGATGATGGCAGACCACCTATAGCAAAGACCACCTATAGCAAGTTGCATGATCTTAAAGAGCTTGGATTTTTACATTTTCACAAGGGAAAAACAGAACATGGCTGATTAGCTACACAGTCTTAATATTAAGTGAGATCATTGGAATAATATACATAACACAGCATGTAGTGATAGCTGCTGCCATTCCAACTCTCTTCTTAAAATAATGGTTCTAATCTTAGCACTCTGATCAGTGTTCCTAATGAAGCAATTAACAGCCAAGAATTTTTTTTTGTCAAACAGACTCAAATGTAAAACTCCATTCTTCTGTTTATAATAGATCAAAAGACATTGATTATATTATTTATCTTTTTAAATCACTTTCCTCATTTATAAGCTGAAGTTAATGACATGAACTTTAAATTTTAATCTGATACATAAAACGACATGGATAAGAGAATTTGGCAGAGTCCGTCATGTAATGAATGTTTAAATGTAACTGCTATTAATTATCATCATTATTAAATATAATAAATATTTACCTAAGATGGATTATTTATGTGACATTCCAAAAACACTCCATGCAATATAACAGAAATACCAGCTTCTCTTCTGCCTGATCTCAGCAGTGCTGACATCACAGTTAACTTCACTTCTGCCCAGTCTCAGCAGTGATGCCACAGTTAACTTCACTTCTGCCCAGTCTCAGCAGTGATGATGTCACAGTTAACTTTCACTTCTGCCCAGTCTCAGCAGTGATGTCACAGTTAACTTCACTTCTGCCCAGTCTCAGCAGTGATGATGTCACAGTTAACTTTCACTTCTGCCCAGTCTCAGCAGTGATGATGTCACAGTTAACTTCACTTCTGCCCAGTCTCAGCAGTGATGATGTCACAGTTAACTTCACTTCTGCCCAGTCTCAGCAGTGATGATGTCACAGTTAACTTTCACTTCTGCCCAGTCTCAGCAGTGATGATGTCACAGTCCTCTCCTGTATGATCCCAGCAGTGCTAATGTCACAACCCACTTTGTTGAGTTCGTAACCGTGGTAGTACCTGAACACTCGTACCAACAAGGAGGGGGCTCATTCACAGGCTTTTCTTCATGCTTTATCCTTGGCCGACCCCTCCAGGCTCACCAGTTCTTGTTTATTGAGCACTCACTATGCACACGGCCAGAGGATAATATTCACACACATAATGCTAATGTCCCAGAGGTACCTTGGTCAACCTGCACAAATGAAGTAAACTTGCCTTTCTGTACACACAATACACACAGCACTTCCTGGACACTGGTTTTGTGGTGATGTGGAGTAGCCATCCTCAAGATGAGGTAGTGGGTAGGAAGACAAAAAGCTAAGTTAGTGGTCAGGTGGTGACAATCAGGTAGAAGCCCTGATCACCAGGGAGCGGTCAAAGAAGGACAAAGTCAGAAACACACCTTCCGTGGAGGAGGTGGCATTGGCAAAGGAGGCTGACCTTTGGATTTTGAGAACTGCCTCTTGCATAAACAAACATTTCTACAAGGCTGGAGAAACTGGTTTCAGAAACCTCTTGGGCAATCTTTGACAAAGGTCATCTGGTGTCACTTCACCCTCCTTTTGCTGTAGGTGTGTTCCCTTCCAGGCTTGCCCTACCCAAACTAAGTGGGCGTGTCTGAAAGTTAATGCTCCATTGTGCTGTGGGCTCCGCTGGCCTTCGCTAAGGGAGAGTAGACAATCACGATTGTTCCTAATTTCCGTCTTCCCCCAGCATGCTAGTTAGTTATTTCAACCAGTTCTGATAAACAAAGACCTGGCAGAGAGAGGGGTTGGAAATAGATGTGTGGTTTCAGTGGCCCGTCTGCATCTGTGTCTGCCCCAGGTTCCTGCGGGGAGGGAGCCAGTGCAGCCCTGGAAAGGCTACAGAGTAAAGAGCAGTTACTTTGAAGCTTGTTGAACAAATGGATGATTGTCGGGGATGGGGAGGGGATGGATAAGTGGCACGACGGGGTGTTTGCAATAACATTTAATAGAGGAAAGATAATCTTGTTCTTCGTTTTCATCTGTCTTGTTGTGGGTTTGCAAGTCAGATTGGTTTTCCTTAAAGAGTAGATCTCGAGAAAAAGAATGGATGAAGATGACTTTTATGAGTCTTCCGAGGCATGGACCAAAAGGACCAAAGAGTCGTCCTCACGGCGTTCTACGAGAAAAGATGTGAAAGGGTGTGGGATTTTTGCATCAGCTAACAAGCCGGCAGAGAAAGTTCAATCCCAGTAGCCCTTGCGGGAACACACCCTGATTGCCTGAATCATCAAAACCTGTGCTGTTTACCCAGCAACAGCGCTTAACTCATTGTTCGGGGTGGAGGTGGGGGGTTGGGGTGAGGGGTGCGGGGTGGGGTTGGGGTGAAGGGTGGGGGTTGAGATGAGGGGTGTGGGATGGGGTGGGGGACAGGGTGGGGATGGGAGCAGGAGGTGGGGTAAGGGGTGGTGGGTGGTGGGTTGCTTCCCAGAGCTTTGATGCAAGACTCAAGGAGAGTAACTGAAGGAAGAGTGTCCTTGTGGTGGGGCTGTTCACATTATGACAACTGGAAAGCCAAGTCCAGGGAGTGGAGGAAGGAGCTTGAGCAAATGCTGCCCCAGAGCCAGAAGAACACACCCTCCTCTGCTTCCCAGTGATGACCTCAGGTGAATGCATTCATTAAAGGACTAATCCTCCCAGGCTTAATCAGCTGGCAAAGAAGCCCCACAAACAAACAAACATGCTACAGGCAGCATTTCATATATTTTTTTAAAGATTTATTTATTCATTTAATGTATATGAGTACACTGTTGCTGTCTTCAGACACACAAGAAGAGGGCATCAGATCTCATTACAGATGGTTGTGAGCCACCATGTGGTTGCTGGGAATTGAACTTAGGACCTCTGGAAGAGCAATCAGTGCTCTTAACCACTGAGCCATCTCTCCAGCCTGCATTTCATATTCTAACCATGACAGACTTGAATCATACCTCAGCGGGCACATACACACGTTTAGGTTGTAACTGTATGTGGAGAACAATGTTCCCTGATCCTGAAGAAAAATTTGCACAAAGGAACACGGTAAAGGTGGGAAATTTCAGCCATCTGGAAACTTCCATGGCCTTAAGGATGATTGTTACAGTGTGGGTCTGAGGAACCTCTGAGGATCCTCTGTCAGCAGAAGGAAGCTGAGGTACAGCCACAGTTTGCATCTGGGGAGGGACAAACGAAAGGTCACTTTGGAACAGGCAGGTAATTCCGCAGTAGGAACCCAAGACACCAGGCAGCCTTTCATCAGATCCACGCTCCTCAGTGTGGTCGTCCTAAGGTATACAGACTGTGAACTTCCGCAGCTGAAAGCCCTAAGAGGAGCCCAGCCTCCCTCACAGAGATTTTACAAGGCTGATTGAGAAGGTGCGGATATTTACGTAAGCACAAGTGTTGTTATGAACTGTTTTATTTATCCAGGCAATGCCATTAAATACCTTAGTTAAGTCAGGCATCATGCCAAGCAGTACAGGAGAGCAGGGATATCTCCTCTTCACGGAGCACAACTCTTCAGGGGAGTGTACGTAAGCAACAGCAAAGCAGGCCGGTTTAATGAAGTCTATCACATGCTGTACAGGAAAGGCAGGGCTGTCGAGAAACAGGCATGGGGGGCCATTATCCAGACGCAGGACAAGAAAACCTACCCAGAGTGGGTAGTGACAAAGCAGAGTTCTAAAGGGTTTTGAAGAACTGCCGAAATATATCCCATACTGTCGTAGGAATCTGCTGAGTTGCTCTGGCATTAGGACTCCCACTCCCACACAGATGGGTAAAGAAAATGTTTACGGACATGGTGGAGTTTTATTCAGCCACAAAGAATGAAATCTTGTCACTTCCTAGCAAAATGGATGGGACCAGAGGGCACTGGGTTAAGAAAAGCTAGCCACTTACATAGGACAAATACCAATGTGTTCTCTCTCATATTGGAAGTTAAAAGGTCCCAACCTAAATATAGAACAGAAGTTAATAGAGATTGGGAAGGAGGAGAGTTGGGATAGATGGCTAGAGGGCAGTCGGACTTCATAGTACACACTGTATACATGTATGGAAATGTCACACTGACTCACGTAAATATGAACAGTTGGTATGCGTTGGTTAAATGTAAGTTGCACGGCTGGGTGTGGTGGAGAATGCCTGTATTCTTAGCAGTTGGGAGACGGAGGCAGAAAGACGGAAAGAGTAGTGAGTTCAAAGCCAGCTTGGGTTACATAGTGAAGTCCTGTGCAAAACACCAATTTAAAAAAAAAAAAAACTCAGAAAATAAACTAAATGAAAATAATGTAAGATACAATACATGAAAATTTAAGCCCGGTGAAAAATGGGGACTATCAATTTTCTAGACAACTGCTATGCTCTTTAGAAATACTTGAACCTGCAAGGGAATGAAGTTGCTGTGTCCACAGGCAACAGCTGACTCTGTCACCTGAGGTCCTGGCCTCATCTCAGGACTGCACAGTTCAAAAAGTTACCTCATAGGCTACCCAAACCTCTCAGCTTTGGATGCTGAGGGGGAGACTGATCACTGAACTGTGCGATCATCCCCCATCCTTGCGTTTGTTGCTTGCTGCCCCATGTGTGTCCAGCTCAGACTTTTTTTTAGCAAAGACACCCAACCTGCCACCTAAGGGCATCTCCCTGCAGGTCTTCTTTATCCTAAATAAAATGTAACTGTGCATTCCACCTCATGTCTTCTGCAGAGTGAGGTGCAATCCAAGCTGCTACTTGGTCTAACTTGACTGGCAAAACACAAACTGCATTACTTGACAAGTCCAGGCACCCTCCAGCCGATGGTTGCATACACAGATGATGAAATTTTTCTCAATCTCTGAGGGGAAAAGCCGGGCATCAAACCACACAGAAAAGTCACCTCAAAAAACAGAGATGTTTGGCCACTTGATAGGTCAGATTTTTACCTTAGGGGGCAAAAAATCAAAATCACAGCCTTTAAGTCAGACTGGCAAGGACTATTTGAGAGTTGACAGGTCATTAGAGAGTGGCTGGTCTCCCCTGTGTATGTAGAAGGCTATCCGGTGCCCATCTCCCAGATGCTTACATTTGAGAAGTGTCCCTGAGTGACTCAGCCCTGTGATTCTCCACACTGGTGTCCTTTTGGTTTCAGGACAGGTAATTTCTGTGACATGAGTTCTGAAAAGCCCTAAGACCAAGGCTGCTGTACACAAGCAGAGACACATGTCAGTAGGGGCAGTAAATGTCACCTGTCTTTCACAGTAATTTCCAGTGGATAAGGGCAGGAGTCCAAAATGGGGTGTAGCCTCTCCAGGGGTGGAATAGCTGGGAGGGGATTTTCAGACCAAGGCACAATGGAGAACAGCAAAAGGCACCACTAAACCCCCTCACCCCTCCCCGGCATGCCCTGAGTCCTTTTTAGATCAGGGGTGCGCAGGCTGTATCTCAGAGGGCTAAGCCTTTTTACATGCCCTTGGCACATAGCATGGTGTGGGGATGTGGACTTGTGGGCCATGATCTAGAGGCTAAAGAGTATTAAACACCAAGGGTCAGCATCATGATATTTGGAGTCAGATTATTCTGTATTAAAATCCAATCATGTGACCCACAGAGCAAACATTCAGTCACCTTTAGAGGTAGGAAGAAGCTACAACTCTCTCTTCCACTCACTTGTCAGACATGGACATTTGAAGCTAATGAATTCCACACAAACTGCTTATCATTAAAAAGGATTTGGTGCATAAAACATCATCATCATTGTTGGAAATAGAATTAATGGAAAATGCATGACACAGAGAGACCTTGGCCTGAAAAAAATAATTCAGTTTTGTTGTGTTCCACACTCTGAGAGGTGGAGTCTCAGAATTCCGACGGTAGCCTTTCCTGGGGCTTGTCTCAAGGACAAACTATGGTAGGGGACCAGCAAGAGCTACCTCCAGTTCACACAGTTCAGAAGTTCTTCAAAAATCAGACTGACTGACTGAGCCAGAGGTGGCATGGGACATAGAGATGCCTGCTAGCCTGCTAAAGAAGCCGGCTAAAGGATACCTCAGTGGTTCAAAGAACAACAGCAGAGTATTGAAATAAATAATGACTGAAACAAACTACAAGCTACTGGATAAATCCAAAACCTAGGGTTCTCACAGTACTGGCCGGTCTTGTGTGTCAACTTGACACAAGCTGGAGTTATCACAGAGAAAGGAGCTTCCCTTGAGGAAATGCCTCCATGAGATCCAGCTGTAAGGCATTTTCTCAATTAGTGATCAAGGGATGAGGGCCTAGCCCATTGTGGGTGGTGCCATCCCTGGGCTGGTAGTCCTGGGTTCTATAAGAAAGCAAGCTGAGCAAGCCAGGGGAAGCAGGACAGTAAATGACATCCCTCCATGGCCTCTGCATCAGCTCCTGTTTCCTGACCTGCTTGAGTTCCAGTCCTGACTTCCGTTGATGATGAACAACAATGTGGAGGTGTAAGCCGAATAAACCCTTTCCTCCCCAACTTGCTTCTTGGTCATGATGTTTTGTGCAGGAATTCAAACGTTGACTAAGACACTTACTCTGACACACATATAAATAAATGGACTGCACAGAAAGTGACTAATACATCACCACTTGTCAAGACACAGGAAGTTGTTGTCATCAGGAGATGTGGCAGGGGCAGCATGGCCTATGTGAGCTTTCATTTGGGGAAGAGGGTTGGGGGATTGAACCCAGGACCTTGTGCATTAAGCACTGGTCTAGGTTGTGGTCCTAAACATCTTTCTGTTTTTCCCAATGTACCATAAACATCTTCAGAGTTAGTCTCGTTCACAAAAGCTTGATCCTCTCCAGTGAGTTTTCTATCAAAGGTAACAGGCAGCAAGTGTGACCTGTTTAAGCTTCACTAGCAATTTGACTGAAATTGAAGTGGCCTAAAAGACATGCCCCAGAGGAGGTCAATGAGGGTGTTTCCAAAGAGCTTCACCGGAGGAGAGAAGACACACCCTGGATATAGGTGCTCCCATCTACCAGGTAAATAGAAAGAGGAAAGACGAATCTAAATGAACACTATCATTCATCTCTCTCTGCTTCCTGACTGGATGATCGGCTGCCTTACATTCTAGTCACCGGGACGTCCCTGACAGCATGGACTGCATCCCTTCTCTAAGTGTGAGCCAAAACAAAGCCTTCCTTCTTTAAGTTAGTTCTCACCCTGTGACCAGTTCCAGCAAGCAGACAGTGATTAAGTGTTGTTGGTCAGACCATGAAGAAAACCTGGTCCCTGTATGTTCTTATTTGGAATGTGTGTTAGTACAGCTGAGGCAGGATGGAAAGGCCGCTCACAGTGACCTGGGAAGCAAAAGCCGGGGAGGCTATGACTGCAGTGCCTGGCTCTGTCTGCTTTTGGTTATTAGTTGAGCTAGGTCCAGTTAATGCTTCTTGGCTGGGAGAAATGAGACGGACACAGGAGGACAGACTCTGTCTGCCTTCAGTTATTTGTGGGGTCTAAACTAGATTTCACAGGAACAGAGAGTCACACAATGGTTGCCAGGCCGGGAAGGGTGAGGGAAGAAGAGGCTTGTCTCTGGTCAGAGGATAAACTTTAGCTCCCCACCAGGCAGGTTCTCAGGGTCTGACATGAACGTAGAAATGATGGAAAGGAGACAGAGGAGGTGAGATAGGTGTGTTACATGGAATATTTGACTATCACACAATGTATACAGCTCTCCAACCATCGCGCCGAACACTTTGAGCCTACCGATTTGATAATTAAGTATTTGGTAAGACAATTTCTACTTCCCAGGAAGCATCACTCCTTTTTCCTTGGTCAGCCAATACCAACTGTTAGCATTCCTTCTAAGCTATACACAACAGTTACCTAGCAACAGTCAGGTGCGCCTGGATTGCTATAAAAGGGATTGTTTGACCCCTCCTCCCTCTCTCTGTCCCTTTCCTCTCTCTGACCCTTTTTTTCCCCTCTTCCCTTTCCCTCTCTCCTTTCTCCACATGTTCCTGACTGAATTCTTTTTCTCTTTCTCTCTCTGTCCCCTCTCTTTCTCTGCCTCTACTCCCTTCTCAATCCCCCTTTACATGTCCCCAAATAAGCTCTATTCTATACTAGATCCATCTAATGGCTGGTACTTTAGCAGGGAAGGGATGCCTCAGCATGGGCCACTGAGGTACCCCTCCCACCACTCACTCTACAAAACATATCTTTGGCTTTATAAAACATATCATTGGTTTTACAAAACACATCACCAACTTCTCCAGAACACTTCCTTGGTTTTCCATCACATAAGGAATAAGCAGAAACCTTTCCGCATTTAGGAAGTGCTGACCGACAGCCTCCTTCCACTAAGATCTGCAAGGCTTAGGCCAGTATCCCAACAGCAGACCACAGCTCTGATAGTCAAATTAAACCATGTCAATACACATTACAAAACTGAACTGAAATTTTAGTATTGACTTTCAAGGCTCAGGAAAGTTGAGTCAAGAATTTTCAAAGTGCTAGTTGCCACTTGCATGTCATTACTGTTAAGGGTACCCTCATGTACTTTACCCCCAAGAATATAATCAAATTCAAGACCAACCAGACTGACTTCTACTGACCATGGTATTCAGGTGCGGTTGGCAGGTCTTATTAGTGCCATGTTCCTTGCTTGTTTTTAAGTATTTTCAAAACCGCAAGTGGGAAACAAAAAGTTAGCCCCTAAGCTTTTCTGGAAATATAAAGATCTACTTCATTTGTGCTAAGAAGTAGGGCTTGAAAAAGTAATAGTTTATATTTTAAAATGGTATACATAGATATAAAATGTATATATGTATGTGTCGTGTATATATATGTGTGTGTCTGTATGTGCGTGTTGTATATGTGTGTTGTGTATGTGTGCGTGTATATGTATGTGTATATATGTGTGTGTTATGTATGGGTGTAGTGTATGTGTGTGTTGTATATATGTGTGTGTGTATATATGTGTGTATATGTATGTGTATATATGTGTGTGTATATGTATTGTATATATGTGTGTGTGTATGTGTATATATGTATGTGTATATATGTGTGTGTTGTGTATGTGTATATATGTATGTGTATATATGTGTGTGTTGTGTATGGGTGTTGTGTATGTGTGTGTTGTTTATGTGTGTGTTGTGTGTATGTGTGTGCTGTGTATATGTATGAGTATGTATGTGTGTGTTGTGTATGTATGTGTGTGTGTTGTGTACATGTCTGTTGTGTGTGTGTTGTATATGTGAATCCATATGCCATGGCCTGTGGGTGAATGTCATCAGACCACTTGTGAGACTGTAATCTCACTTCACACCATGAGGTTAAGAGGATAGAGGACCAAACTCAGGTTGTCAGGTGTGGTGACAATCGATTTTGCCTCCTGAGCCATCTTGCTGGCTCTAATTTATGTACAGATATTTTTAAGCTGTTACTGTATTCAGTCTATCTGTATGTGAGGGGGCGCTGTAAAGCAGCTGTCAACATGACTGCCCCATGATGTGGCTCATGAAGGCTTCTTTTTTGTTTGCATAAGAGAGAGAACAGCCAGGGGCATCTGGAAGAGTCCAGAGCAGAGAGAGAAAGCAGGAAAGAAGTAGATTGAACATGGCCAGGGGTAGGGCAATGGGAAGAAATGAGCAATGGGAGATGGCGGGGAGGGGGGAGAGAGAATAGAGCATAGAGAGAGCAAAAGGATAACAATAGAGAGAGAGAATAAGAGAAAATGTGTGTGTGTGTGTGTGTGAGAGAGAGAGAGAGAGAGAGAGACAGAGAGAGAGAGACAGACAGAGACAGAGACAGAGACAGAGAAACAGAGACACACATAGAGAAAATAATGAGAATAGCTGGGTTGTAAGGGTGAGAAGCTGGGGGAAGGGAAGCCTGTAAGCTGGAGGGAGTTTAGGGTAGGGTAGGGGGTAAGATGCTATCTGAACTTTGAAATGCACAGCAGGTACTTGTGATACTTGGGTACTTAGAGACCCTGGAGGTCAGCATGTGCTTTGATAAGCTGATAGGTGCCACAAGTCCCTTCTGCCAGAGGCAAGGGAAATGATTCCTTCTGGCAGATGGGAATTAGTTTTCCAAGTTCCTGAGGAAGGCTGACTTTTCTCTAACTGCCAGAAACCCTCCTTTAGTCCACTACTGGAACCTTCCTGCACATCTGGACAGCCTGGGGCCTACGCTGTCCTTAACTCAGAGTTGTGTCCTTAGATGATGGAAGATGGACTTGTAGAATCTGAAGAAACAGTTCCTTTTCTTCTTTACTTAGGCGTCCATAGGTCCTGAGATGTGGGAGTGTTTCCCTGAGACCAAAACAAGCAGCAGATCCTAGCATTCCCAGCAGGGCTGTTTCCAGGCTGAGTATGGATCCCAAAACACAGACAGCCATTCCTGCAATGATACTGCCATGGTCCTTGCTGGATTTCTGTATGAGTATGCATGCAATAATTTTTACAGTATTTTCAAAAGTTTGATATAAATACTAATGTGTACAAATATATGTAATATATAATAACATGCAGCTAATATAGTATTGTTTATATTAAAATAAATTATCAATATATAATAAAAACTAATAATTACAACCTAAAATATGACTATATCAATATATAATATAAATATAATATAGTAATAGAAATATTAGATATAATATGTTCACCCTTTGATATGTATTTCATAAAATATGTAGAAGTGCTGTTATGCAGAATGATATTATTCTAAAATAATGTGTTAGCAGTAAATTTGAAAGGCATTCAAATGCAGATCAACACTGAAATTAATCAGTGCAGGCTACTGCACAGTTATAGAAAGAAATGTCTACATCTGTCTGAGTGACATTCTTTCAAGAGTCAGCAAGTCATGGCCCCTTGAGCCAAACAAATTCACCATTACCTACCTATATTTGCACAACCAATGGGAAATTAATGAGTTTGGCCTAAATATGTCTCATAGTTGGGTGATAGAGTTTGACCCAAATTGCCTCTACATATAGTCAACTGCAACTTTGCTTGATGTATAACATCACTCAAGACTGTTTCCTTGTATCCTGGCAACTGAGCCTCAGCCAACCATGACAGCCGATTCTCAGCCAACTACAGGCTGACAGCTGGCCCTTAAGCTCCAAAAAGAGAACGAGCAATTGCTCCAACCGGTAATTATTTCAATCACTTATGGTTCAAAATCACAGAAAAATAAACTTTGTCTCATAATTAACATAAGTGGTAAAACTATCACATGAAACAGGAAAACGCCATTATGAAGTCAGATGGTAATTATGGCTAGGTCAAAAGGTGAATGTTTTGACTGTGTGAGGCAGGCACATGGGACTGGACATGGGACTGTGTTTATTTATCACACACACACACACACACACACACACACACACACACACACATCAGTGTTGGTGTTCTGGGTTACTTGAGATGATTGATGTAAGAAAGAAACCCTACAGGATGAGCTTAGGCTTCTTAGTAGCTGGAGGATCAGCCTCTCAAGGACCGAAGGCTGGCAGCTCCCTAGAAGAGTTTTTATTGTTAAAGGAAAGGCACTTTAGGCAAGCTAATTTCCTCATACCAAGACTTCTTATCTGACCTAGGGATTGTCTTGGACAAACCATCTTAAGCTGTTTTCAGCTATAGGAGACTTCCTGGTATGCCAGGACTGTCTAGAGACTATGTTATGCAAAGGTTCTGAGACTCTTTCCGAAGAACAACCCCATAAAATCTCAGAAAACAATCACCAATGACAAAAGGCTACTCCAAAGCCTAGATGCCATCACTCTGGAATTCTTGCCAGAAACAACAGTCTTACTAAAATTCTGCCACACACACACACACACACACACACACACACACACACACACACTATTTAGTTCACGGGAACTGTACTTAAAATACCTTTAATTTCTACCGGAAAATTGAGCTATGTTGCTACCTTTCTGTTATAAGTTCATGAAAATGTTTGTTCTTTTGGAAACAAAAATATTTTGATACAAAGAAGACAGGGAAGTTGCTAGAGGCTAGCAGCACCTGGAGACCGTAACCCCACAAGATGCGCAGCAGTGAAGCCAGCATTCCAGGAGATGCTGAGTCCAACAAAGGTTGCAGATGTTGGAAAAGGAAAGCAGGTGTCTGAGAAGGGGCAGGGCCATCACTTCCAGTAGAAGTTAGTTACTATCCTTAAAGGAACTAGGGCGTGAGTGCAGTACTATACAATAATAATTGTACAACATAGTGATATTGTTTCCCTGGCTTGTTCTCAGCTAAAGCTTTTAATACAAGTATGAGCTCTACGTTGCATTAAACAAGAAGAAAGTAACATCTTTGATTTAGGGGAGCCAGAGAGGGAGTAGAAACACCCCCCGCCCCAATTCAACAGAAAACGATGAAGATGAAGAAGAGAAAAAAGAATGAACAGGACAGATACAAACTACTTTCTGAGGAGCTTTCAAACACGTGCGCCATATTATTGAGCATCGGCTGCTCTCCAGTTAAGAGATGAAGACCCTCTAATGATAGACAAAACAAGGAAGTTCCGTGTGACTTCTAGGTAGAGGACGAACACTAACGTTGCTTGTTTACTCTCATTGGTGTATATCCATTACACCCGGCAGCACTGGGCTTCTTAAAGACACTTTCACACAAATATATAGTGAACTTGGACCCCCACTTTCCCCTCTGTTAGCCTTCCTTCTAGGCTCCGCCCAACAGTTACCTAGCAACCGCGAGATAGGCCTGGATTACTATAAAAGGGACTGTTTGGCCTCCAGTAGCTTTCTGACTCTGACTCTCTTCTCTCCCAGACCCCTTTCTCCCACTCTCCCTCTCTTCCCTTCTCCCTACCCCCTCTCTCTCCATATGTTCCAGCTGGTCTCTCTCTCTCTCTCTCTCTCTCTCTCTCTCTCTCTCTCTCTCTCTCTCTCTCTCTCTCTGTCTCTCTCTGTCCCCTCTCTTTGTCTGCCTCTATTCCCTTCTCAACTTCCCTTTCCATGCCCCAAATAAACTCTATTCTATGCTAGACCCATCCTATGGCTGGTACCTGGGGTGCGGGGGGGGCGGGGGGGGGCACCTTAGCATGGACCGGCTGAGCCGCAGAGGCAGCTCTTCCTGCCACAGCTTACCATGCTCTACAAAACATATCACTGGCTCAAAACACACATCACCCTCCTCCCACCAGGCCCCTTAATCCTATTTCTCCTTTTAGGCCACATGTACAGATATGCTTTTATATGTCCATATAAAAATGAGAATCCACAGTGGAAAGAAAACACACAACATCCGTCTTCCTGGTTTTGACTTTAATTCCCTTCCTATGAAAATCTCCAGTTACAGGTTTTTCCTGGAGATGACATAACTTTTTTTTTCTTTTTCTTTGTGTCTGAATGAAGTTCCATTGTGTATGTATACCACGTTTTCCTTCTCAACTCTTGTGTACAGGCAGTATTAGCTCTTGTGAACCGAGTTGCAATAACCACCCATATGTGCATACAGCTCTGTGACAGGCTGATTTGTTCCTACTGTGGTACTGCTGGGCCACGTTTGGGCCCTTAGGTTTTTGAGGAGCCTCCATGCTGATATTCACAGTGGGGGCACTAATCTGTAATCTCACTAGCAGTGCATGAGTGTTTTCCGGTTCTCCATGTGCTCGACAGCATTTGCTATTTGTTTTCTCGATGGCTGCTATTCTGATTGGCAGGAGGCCGATTCTCTTCTGTAGTTTAAATTGCAACCCTTCCAGGGCAGTGAGACTGAACATTTTCGTTTGTTCGCTAGCTAGTCCTACTTTAATCTAGAGAACTATCTGTTCATTTCATTAGCCCATCCATTATTGGGTTGCTTGGTTTCTTTGTACTTGGCTTTTGAGGTTTTTGCTTATTCTCTATATAAGTCTGTTGCTGTAAGTGATTAATCCTACTCAAATCGCCCTGGTGGTGGAGCGCGTTCCTTGCTACCGTCCCATCGTTCTGAGTTACCGAATGAAAGACACACACACACACACACACACACACACACACACACACACACAGCCTTCTTTTCTAATATGCCTTAAACAGCTCAGTGGCTGGGCCACTTCCAAAACCTCCACATGGTTAGCACTCTCCCCTCCGATATTCCTGAGGTATTACTTCTAAAACCTATATTCCATCCTGGCTGCCCCAGACCCAAGCCTGCAGCCCTCCTGGGCCATGATCCCTGACTCATACATGTTGGCAGTCTCTCTCTCTGTCCTATACTTCTCAGACCTGTTTCTTCTCCTTTCCTGGCATTGGGATTCTAACTCCTTTTACCTATGTCAGATCCCTTGGCCACAAATCCTGAAGTCCTGCCTCTGTCTCCCTGCCCTGCCATTGGCCACTGGCAATTTTATTTACCAACCAGAACCAACTGGGGGCAGGGACCTTCAATGTCTCGCATGCAAATTCTCGGCAATTTTGGGAACCCAATTAACATAATACAAGGGTTAAACCAATTCACAAGTCCTCTGTTGGACTTGTAGGTTTGCCCAGGTTTCTTTCCCATTCATTGTGGAGGCTCTCTCTCTCTCTCTCTCTCTCTCTCTCTCTCTCTCTCTCTCTCTCTCTCTGCTATACAGAGCGTTTTTTAACTTTATGCAGTCTTGTTTGTCAATTGTTAGCATTAGTTCTGGCCTGAGGAAGCCCGTGCCTATGTCAATATCCTTATGGATGATTTCAGAGTTTCAGGTCTCATAGTAACAATCTTCAGTCCACTTAGCATTGGTTTTTGCTCGAGGTGACAGACAGGAATCTAGTTGCATTTTTTCCCCTGCATGTTGATATCAAGTTTCCTGAGCACCATTTGTGTATGCTTGGGGCATCTTTGTCAAAACCCAGGAGATTGTAGATGCTTGTGTTAGTTTCTGGGTCCTTTAATCTAGCCCTTGGATACAGGCTTCTGCTTTTTGTGTCAGTTACCATGACCCTGTTGGATAAGTATAATACACCTCGAACATTGCCCCCGTGTGTGTGTGTGTGTGTGTGTGTGTCTCCCTTTTAGGCAGAGTCTCTCTATTATGTAGCTCTGCCTGTCCTGGAACTCACTATGTATGCTAGGCTGGCCTTGAGATCCATATGGCTCTGCTTCATGAGTGTAGGGATTAAAGGTATGGGCTACCATGCCTGGCTTTCCTTTTGTGGTGGTAGTCGATATTTAGTAAAATACGGTTTGGTGCTGCCAGAGGGGGTGCCCCAGTGGGTCTATGCTGAGGCATGCACCCCCTCCCCTAACCAGGTACCAGTCATACAATGGGTCTAGTATAAAATAAAATGTACTTGGGGACATGGAAAGGAGGGTTGAGAAGGGAGTAGAGGCAGAGAAAGAGAGGAGAAAGAAAAGGACAGAGGGGGTAGGGAGGAGAGAGCGAAAGAAGAGAAGAGAACACATGGAGAGAGAGGGGTAGGGGAAGAGGACAGAGAGAGAGAGGGACAGAGGTCAGAGAGCATCTATGCTTATCAGGAAGGTTGGTCTAACATTTCCATTTTTGTTAAGTGTGCAACCAATCATATCAGGATAATTCTGGCTTCATAAAAAATTGTTAGCATTTTCTTTATATTATATTAAAGAGTGATAGTTTATTTCTCCACCTGTGAAATGAGCCAGTCCAAGCCAGATTAGATTATATTAAAGGCAGGTTTATTGGGAAGCTGCTTTTGGGAGGTGGATTTACTGGCCTCAAGGACTGAGGCCAGGGGAATCACCATAGGGAGGTGGGGTGGAGGAAGGAAAAGAGGAAAAGAGGAAGAAGGAGGAGGAGGAGGAAGAGGGGAAGAGAGAAGGGAGACCAAAACGTCTGGATTTTATAGGAAGAGCCTCTCAGGGAAGGGCAGTCCAGCCCCTGGGCTGGAAAGTTCAAGGCTGGGGACAGGGTATGCCAGGTAGGGACTGAAGGATGCTGGGAGAACCTGGAGGCCAGGTCTGCTTTGTAAAAAATGTATGTATGTAAAACATGCACCTCAGTCCCTTGCTCTAGGGTCTGAAACCAAACAAATAGTTTGTTTGTATTTGCGACTGTATTTTTAACTACACTTCCCCCTTCTCTTTCCTCTAAGCTTCCCATATACCTCTTCCCACTGTCTGCTGAACAGTGAGGACACTAATGAACATGGCCACTGTGTGGGGAGAAGCCCGTGAGGCCTCCAGCCTACATATAGAGTAGTTTTAAGAGCATTGGTGTTCATTTTTCTTTACAGCAGAATACAGCAGGTAACACAGGCCTGTCTGGGTTTTTTCAGTTGAGTTTTCCTTTTGAATCAGCTCCTTGCTTCTTACAGACCAGTGTAAGATGTTTTGTTTCTTGGCTCCATTTATACCCAGAATTCTTTTCGTTTCTTTTAGATTTTTTTTTTTTTTAATTTAATAGCGCATAGGGTTTGAAATCAAGTCTTAATGATCTGGGTTTTGGTGCTATCTGCTGCTGGTGTGGATGTTTCCTTTCTAATCTCTGTACTACTGTGGGGTTTCTTGCTCTTTTGTTGTTAGTTTGTCTAGGGTGTTTGATGGTTTCAAAGAATCAATTCTGTGTTTCATTGATTCTTTGTATTGCTTTTGTTTTTGAGGCCTAAAGAACACTTGCAATTTGGAGAAACAAAATAAACATTATCCCAAGGTTTCTATGACCATGCTTGTTGCCACACAGGAGAAAGCATGGGTGAAAACATAAAATTAACAGACAACTCAGCAAAAAACGGCCATATTTGGTGATGCTGTGAAAATTTTAAATGTGACAGAAAATATTTTTGCATGATTGTAGCAAGAATGCACAGGAGTACATTTTACGGAAGCAATTATTGCTTTCGTAAAATTGTATGGAAAAATTATTTGGAGGAGAAAAAACTTATTGAAGTTTATTCCAGAACTAACCAAAATAACTTAGAATAAAAGTCAATTCGATGCCTCACAGTGAATTGGTATTTTTAAAGGCATTTGACTAGTGGATACCAAAATTAATAGGAAAGTAAAGGACCAAGAATTGCCAAAGCGACTGTAAAGCACAGGCTGGACTGGCACTGCTAGGCTTCTATACAGAAGCTTCTCTATAATGGTTACCAACTAGAGCTTTGTTTGCAGTGTTGATGCAGGGACAGGCAATAGAGCTGGTGACCAGCAGAGACAGAAGAGACACTGGTAAAAGCTTGTCATTTGAGGTAGCTTTGTAAATTAACTGCGGGGGGTAAGGGGTGTCAAAAGAGAAAGGACTGTATCAAAGACATGCTTGGCGTAATTCTCCATTTGAAAAAAAAAAAAAATCACTTAAATGGCCGCCTTGCTCCATAGAAAATAATGACTAACATTGATGGAGGGCTCACTCCTCCCCAGACAGGCACTAGTCTAGCAATGTTTTCTGTGTAAGCTCACTCTCACTTGGCTCCCTTTCTATACAGAATGTGTCCAGTCACTCTGTAAATGCACAGCAGGACTTGCTTGTCACCTGGGCAGCTGGTAAGTCCTTGTTCTCTATAGTGCTCCCTGCAGCATCTGGGTAAAGAGTATGAAATGCAAGGCCCTACTGTTGTAAATGAACCCAAAAACTCCAGAGGCTGCACTGAGGATGGAGCAGCCCTGGACTTGAGGCCCCATCCCCCACCCCAGCAATGCAAACAGAGAACAAAGCAAAGGGCCACAACCTTAAACCCTAAAAGCCATTTCAAACAACATGGATATGAATTTCATATTGTGTATTGGCCAGTTTTGTGTGTCAACTTGACACAAGTTGCAGTTATCACAGAGAAAGGCACCTCCTTTGAGGAAATGCCTCCATGAAATCCAGCTGTAAGGCATTTTCTCAATTAGTGATCAAAGGGGGAGGGCACATTGTGGGTGGTGCCATCCCTGGGCTGGTAGTCTTGGGTTCTATAAAAAAGCAAGCTGAGCAAACCAGGGGAAGCAAGCCAGTAAGTAACATCCCTCCATGGCCTCTGTATCAGCTCCTGCTTCCTGACCTGCTTGAGTTCCAGTCCTGACTTCCTTTGGTGATGAACAGCAATGTGAAAGTGTAAGCTGAATAAACCCTTTCCTCCCCAACTTGCTTCTTGGTCATGATTTTTGTGCAGGAATAGAAACCCTAAGACATATTACAACCAGAAGACAATGGCTATGCCTTGGAAGGAGGCGGGATTGGGTCTGGGAGGCAGAACTGGGTCTCGCAGGCAGAACTGGGTCTGGGAGGGGGTTTTATGACTTTCTGTGTTATTTTACTGTGATCAATATGGACGAAGTCGTACCTGTTTCAATCTCATTGGTGAATACATGTGTGGTTCTTTTCCCAATATCTTTAACATTTCATAAGTGTTTGCATTTTACAAAATGAATGCAAAACATGCCATATTAAAGAGTCAGATGGAGACAGAGGAGTGTGGTGCTCCGGAGACTCCCTCAGGCATGTCTTCGTGAGGCGGCAGGTGCTTGAGAACCAGACTCACATTTTTCTAATTTCCCCCTCCTTGATAAACATTAAGCTAACAAAGCCACGGGCAACGGCAGGTCTATTCTCAGAAACCATCATCAGATCCTGTTTTTATCTGTCATCTGAAGCTTCCATTGCCTTGTGCATGGGAAGTCTCAATGAACAGTGTTGCCTGAGCCATTTGTAAAGTGTCATTAACCCATTATAAACCAAGTTAAGCCATGTTTATTTAAAAGGCCTATCAGGTGATGGCTGAGTATGAAATTGATTTCTCGGATGCAGTGTTAGAAGACGTCTCTCCCTTCCCTCCTGGAAGGCGGTAAAATAGATGGCAAAGCTTGTGCTGACGGTGCTTTAAAAAGCTTCCCCTAGGCTTTGTTTGCTCTGCAAGTCAGTTGCTCTTGCTGGGCTAATTCCTCTGCTGGCTGCCTTTGGCTGACCTTGGGCTTTCTCTGTTTATCCCACTGAGAGGAGTTTCTATGTTAGGAACTGCTGGTTCTTAAGCTCTTGGCAATCTCCTCCTGACAGTGTTTGCCTTGCAGGCATTCCGAAGTCCTTGGATGGAGTGGTCACCACAGGCTGCTCCCACCTAGGTCTCTTTTGCTTTGAAATTCACAGTTTGAACCAGAAGTAAGTGGAAACCGGTAGCTTCAAACACACCTCCCATTTTCCCTAATTTCCCAGGTGTATCAAATGGGTAATCTTTGCTTCCAACTCTTCCTCCCTAAGACTATCAGTTCCTTGGGGTCCATCCCTTGGGGGCCCCTTTGGTCATTTCTCTTAGGAAGCCTCCACCCTGGTGCTCCAGGGAGAAATCATCCAGCCATTGAAGTTGAAAACACCTCACACTGTCAGAGGCCAAGTCCCTACCCTTCCCTCCTCCCTGTAGAGGCAGTAGCTAGCTAATATTGCTGTTCAGGGTTTGACTCTCTTCTCACTCTGAAGTTTTGGAGTACTGGAGAGGTCACAGCTCCTTCGGAGTTTGTCTTCTCGATTTCCAGTCAAGTATATGACCTTGAGGAGAAGGCTTTTCAAATCCCAGAGGAGAGAAATGGAAGGGGTTTCAGCAGTTGTGTGTGTGTGTGTGTGTGTGTGTGTGTGTGTGTGTGCGCTGAATTCATCCTCTGGAACCAACAAAGAATTGAATGACCAAGAAAGACAGAAGAAAGGGAAAGTTCCAGCCTTCCACACTTGGGATGGGAGAAATCTAAGGCTGGAAGTTTGTTAAACAGCTAACTTGGGTGCCTCTCTTCCCTCTACTGGTTCTGTGGTTTCATAGCAATTTTGCTTGCAGTTTTCTGGGAATGAGAAGCAGCCATCTCAGGAAGCCTGCCTACATTTTCCCTACCTATCAGGCTCCCACTTCAGCGGTAGCTTATCCATGTTCTCAAGTTAGGGAATAGACAGGTGACAATAAAAATAATGATTCTATTATGGGACATATGGGCAGATTGGAGAAGCAAATAGTGAAGTAAAAGAAAAAAAGTATGCATTAGTGAGTGCAATGAACACATAGAAAACACAGAGGGAGGTGCCCCAGCTCAAAGTCCTGACATCAGAATTTTCAGGCACCAGAAGCCAGCCCTTGGGTGGAACCAGCAAAGCTCTGGGAGCCTGAGGCCATCCCCAATCAGAAGCAGGGATTAAAAAGTCTAAAAGAACAGGACAAGCCTCTGAAGGCTCCAGGCAGCTCAGTAGATACTGGTCTCCAGTGAACCTCAACACATGCAAGCCAATATACTAGCAACAAGGAACCCTTCTGATGACCATGTCTTCCACCAGCACCTCCTGCCTCTGGCTTGGCACTGACCTTGGTGACCCTTGGATGTCTTGAACCCTGGTTGACCTGACCAAACGTAACTGAGGCTATGGCTAGCTAGTCTCTGCTGCTCCCATGAAGCATCTACTGCAGAGCTAGAGTCCACTCACTGTCCTACCCCACCAGTGAATATGAACGCGGTGGCCTGCTCGCCTAGGCAACTTGTTGCACCTCTACACCTACTGTCTGTGAGTGAACTCAAGTCTCTGGATATTGATGGCATCTCTTAACGCTAGACCTTTAGGTTGTTGGATTTGTTTGCAGTGAATTGTTTCCCTTCCCCCCACCCATGTGAGAACAATAAACTCTGCATTTGCAAAAGAAACACTCAACTGTAGGGGTTTGTCTGGTGCTGCTTGTATTCAAATGCTAAATTCTGTACCCCAAGATCTGGTTGCTCCAAGACAAGCAGATGTATACCAGCTTTTGTTGTGTAAACCTTAATTTAAAACTATTGGTTGAATAAAGATGCCCTACAGTCTGTAGCTGGGCAGAGGAGAGGTAGGTGGTAGGCAGGACTTTGGTTCCTGAGCTTGGGGTCCCAGGCCAAGGAGAACGAGGAGGAAGAGAGAAGAAGTTGTCATGGGGTAGGTAGATCCTGAGTGCATAGTCATGAGAGCCAGCTGTTGGAGTAGGAGTGGCCCAGGTGGAACAAAGCAAATGATGTCTCAGGGTTAGTGACAAAGTAGACAAAAGTAGATAGAGGATTGATATCTGCCCAGCTCTAATGCTTTAAGGCTTATTATAAATATAAAGGCCCATGTCTTTTATTTGAAAACTAAATAATTTAAGGTGGGGTAGAAACCCCCAAATAATATTTACCACACCACCTGGCTGTCAGTCTGTGTTGTATATGTTATGCTTGAGGCTGTGTGTGTGTTGCATGTGAGTGCAGGTACATGCATGCATGATTCACATGTGGAAATCAGAGGACAATTTAGGGGGAGTAGGTTTTCACTTTGGGTTCCAGGGATGGAGCTCAGAGGTCAGAGGTCAGGCTCGTGCAGTAGGTGCCTTTACCTGTTGAGCCATCTCACTGGCCCCAACTATTACCTTTTAAATTTATTTATATTTTTTGAAAGGGTCTCACTGTGTAGCTAGCTATAGCCAGCCTGGAAGCCACCGTGTCGTTACCCAGGCTGGCCTTCAAGTTGAATCAATCCTTCTGCCAAGTCTTGGATCCCAGCATTACATTCATTTTAGCTTTGTTTTCTTGTTTTTATTTTTGTTGTTGTTCTTTGTCTATTTTGTTTAAACAACAGTATAAATTTCTAGACCAATCCGTGGGAAGTAGGTGATATAGGTAGAAAATCTGGGTTACAGACAGAAATGAGAGAGCTGGGACCAACTGTGGAAGCAGAACAGGGCTAAGCTGTGGTAGGCATGCCCCTGCTTTTGAGAGTGTTCATTCTTCGACTCCTGGAATGTGCAGATCGTTAATAAATGGCAAAGGAAACATTCCAATGGTTCTAAAGTCTTCCCATTTCTTCTTAAAGCAACAGCCACAGTATCTAAACCTGCTTTGAGCAACTCTTTGCTCTCTGTTTCTTCTTACCCTTTCATTAGCGACACTAGCACTGACAGGAGAACTCTACATTTTAGTCTCCTTTACACTTGGGGTCTCCCACACCATTAAGGTCCTCACTAGGTGCCATAGCTTTACAAGAAACTAGACTTTAATGTGACTCCACCCATTCTGATGCTCTGGAGAATGAATTGGAAACACTAGCCTTGAAATATTCACATTCATTTGTACAATTTGTATTTGTATTTTGTATCAGTTGATTTCTCCTTTTTTTTTTTTTTTGACGTAGAATATATTTTCATTCTGAACGTTCCCTTCTGTACACTGTATTATAGATAGATGCACACAATAAATATTCATGACTTGGTAGCAAATCCAATATGGATGATGTTTTACAATATTTCCGTAGGTCAAATAAGTCTTCAGTTTACAGCACTGCATGCATTGTTCTGAACATTGCATGTGACCTCGAGAGCATTGATTGATTGCAAGAAGAGTTGCTGAGACAAGTGGGTATCCTATTAATGAAGACCTGTAAGTTTCAGATGAAAACAATCACGTCTATTCACCTTCTGCCTATGATAACCAGAGCCATGTGTCTGCCAGTGTCGTCTGTGAAGCTTCTAACCCACACCTGCATTGTGGAGTGAGAAGAATCCATTTTCACGTTGACTTGTGTTTTCCTTGGTCACTGGGACACTAAGCACGCCTCCCCCCCGGTAATTTTAATGATGGCTTACATTTCTCCTTTCTCATTTCATTCTTTATATGCATTGCCAGTTCATCGGTGAATCCTTTGAACTCTCTTTTTCCTCTGTAGAGTTCTAGGAAAACAATTCTTGTTATTTTATTACAGAATTTTTCTATGACTTAAAATTACATTTCTATATCCTGTGTTCTGTCTTACAAACTTTAAAGTTTATTGAACTTACCGAATGCATAGGCGGCTTTCCCCACTCTGTATAATGTAGAGTTCACATCAGGTAAGAATCTCTCTTGTGCATATGGGCTCTGCTCTTGATCACAACAGAGATCTTGAACAGATCTGCTGTAGAACAGATCTGTTCTACAGCCCTATCGGCATTTTTTTTTTTTTTGCTTCTCATCCCCTGTTTTGATATTAAGTTCAAAATATGTCTTGGCATTTAATAGGATAAGAATTCTCCTGGTTTTTGTTTTCAAAGTTGTGTTGGTTATTCTTTACATTTCTCTTTTACTTGAAATTTTAAAATAATTTAAGTCACTGAAAACATTCCATGGGACTCTCCCCTCCTTTGCTCATGGTAAATTCCTCTGCATGAGAATCCCCTCTTCACCACAGTTACCAAATGTATTTGGGTTATGAACCTCAAAAACTGCAGCTTTTCTGGGTATAAAATTATAAACCAATTAAATCTTCCAATAGTTAGATGTTTGCTCTAGTTGAATTTCACCACTTTTCTTTATTACTGGATATGTTGAAATGATTCTAAATGTACACAGAATGGGATTTTTATTGTGTAATTTTAATTATTTTTAAACTTGACAGGCAACTTTATTTTGATAGCTCAAAATCTTGAATTAGAAATGAGAGTATACACACAAAACCAAATAAATACAAATTTCTTTGTGTATACATTTGTACACACAGAGGCTTTTCTTGACTCTGCCCACTGACAATTTCTTAGGACACTGATAGAAACATCTACCTTATTCCCATATCTTCAAGTTTAAATTAATTTCCAGCAATAAGAACCGAGTGAAGGAATTATTTTTACTCTTGGTACAGTGATTTCAGTCCCCTCTTGGCTGAGTTCATCACTGTCAGAGTCACTGTGGTGAGACAGAAATTCTTGGTGCCAAAAGCATGGTAGCTAGAAGACAGAAAGAGAGAGAGAGGAGAGAGAGAGGAGAGAGAGAGAGAGAGAGAGAGAGAGAGAGAGAGAGAGAGAGAGAGAGAGAGAGAGAGAAAGGAGGAGTATCCCCCCCAAAGGAAAGGTCCCAGTGACCCATTTTCTTACAGTAAGCCCCACCCGAGAGTTCATTCAGCTATAAACCGATCAGTGGACTGACTCATTGATAAAGCTCATGGCCATATAACCTATTCACAGACTTTTCACTACTCAGCCAGCTGGGAATCAACTGGAATATACTTTATATCTAAATCATAACATTCCCCAAAGGAAAACAATGCTCAGACCACGGGGGCTCACAGAACCTGGGACACCTCCCAGGAAGCAGGCGGGAGCATGACCTAAGCCCTACATATTGTAGCAAATGTGCAGCTTTGTCTTCCTGTGGGTCCCCTACAAAGTGGAGTGGAGGCTGTCTCCGTCTCTGTTCCCTGCCATCGGATCTACTTACCCCCACCTGGACTGCCTGGTTGGGCCTCATTGGGAGAGGATGTGCCTAGTCCTGCTGGGACTAAATGCCCCAGAGTAGGGTGGTGCCTGTCTCCTAATAGGGAATTCATATTATTATGATGGCTCTCTTTGTCTTTTTTTTTTTTTTTTGTCTTGTTTTTTGTTGTTGTTGTTTGTTTTGTTTTTGTTTTTCCAGACAGGATTTCTCTGTGTAGCCCTGGCTGTCCTGGAGCTCACTCTGTAGACCAGGCTGGCCTTGAACTCAGAAATCTGCCTGCCTCTGCCTCCCAAGCACTGGGATTAAAGGCGTGTGCCATCACCGCCCGGCTAAACAAACAGTTAAGACAGATTCCTATAATGTGCATCATTGGCAAAGGCCCTCTGTCTAGGCACACTGTGCCAAAGTATGCACATGGTGACATTCCCAGCACAAGCTGATAGCCAGAGGCGGAATTACATGATGTCCCCCAGCACTGAAGGATGGAGTCAGCTTAACAAAGGCCGGCTTTCAGAGTTAGGATAACCACAGAGGCTGGCAGAGCAAGGATATGGTTTGAACAAAGGCGTAGCTCTGGCATTTGCCCCCTGAAGACAGGCAAACAAATGCTTTGTAATCCGGTCTCACTTTATAACAAAGGAGATCCCAGAAATGTCTCAGATCAGGCAAGCCTGCTTTGGAAAAGCTCAACTATTAAGTTCACGTGTCACCGACTTAAGACCATGTCCAAATTTAACCAAGGCTTTCCCAGACTCCAGGGCGCACCACAAAGTGAAGTTCTAATGAAACTCCCCTGTGGTGTTTCAGGACACCAAGGAAGCAAAGCAAGGCCTTGAGGAGAAGTCACGCTAGTGAGTCCTCCTTGAAGCAACAGAAATGGTGGGTGGGCTGCCCTTAGGGGAAGCCAGCAAGATGGATAATTTTTTTTTTCTTTTACATCCAGTGACAGAGTTTTACATAAACAGGAAATGGAGTTGTTGAAGTTTTCTCATTACTGGAAATGTGGACACGATTGAAGAAAGATGTTCACTGATTGTTTTTCCCTTGGGCTCTAAGAAAAGAAAATTATTTTCGGCTTGTGTCCTGTGACTTTTTATCGTCCATAAAGGGTTGCTGCTAATGTAGGTTTGGTGTTTATGAAGGCAGTCAGTTTTATAAAGTCCTCTTTCACTTTTCTTGCCTTGACTCTGTCAAAACAACGGAGTTCAGCTTCCGAAGAAGCCAAGGGCTTTGTAGGAACCAGCGGCAGCTGACCCCATAAAACCCTTCTGACCCAATTCTTCACTCAGTGGCTCCTGCTCTTTCCACCCCGTGTTCTGTCTCCTCATGCCTGCATTCATTTACTGTGTCCAGGCATTTGTTTAAGGGTTCATTTATGTACAGCGACAAAGCATTTACAAAGCACCTACCATTGGTCACTACTGCTGGGGACCCATTACAGAGGAGAGGGAAGGAAGCACAGACCCTGTGGTGGGCTTTCTCATACTCTTACAAAACCCAAGAGAAAGAAAAATTCCCTGCCTGGTACTCATTGGATTTCTAAGTTCTACAAACCCAAGCAGGTGAGAGCATTCAGGCTCGTCTCTTTCCCTTGTAGGGATTTTAAAGGCAGGAAGAGATGGAGAGAAGTGGGGTGGTTGGGACTGGCATGAGGGAGGGGCCGCTCACCTAAAACTTGAGGTGAGTTCAGTGAGGTCTGGACAATGAGTCAAGAAAGGCATAGTCCAGGCAAGGAGGACAGACGGGGCAGGTACGATGGATCAGGGAAGTAGTTAGCTGCTCTGGGAGAGGGCAGGCTGATAATAAATTCAAAAGTTGTTTTACATTTGCCATCCCTGGTTCCATATTGGCATTATAAAGCATTTGACACAAAGACCTGGCCTCTCTTCTCTCCTCTCTATTCCCTGATTTCATGCCCTCCCCTTCCCCTCTAACAGGTTGCAGACAGTAGATACACTGTGTGATATTATTAAAGGTTTTACACCATTATACAGAAACCTGGAAATTAGCTTATCTAAATGAGGCACAAGGTCACTCCTGATCATGACTGTCCCCTTTGCTATATTAACCTGTTCCTCTGTGATTTGATAGCAGGGGGATCATAGCAGACTCCTAAAATGTTTCAAGCAAGGTAAGGATTAGAAGTTGAACCTCTTTTTCAGAAGTAAGAATCGCCCCTTCCTCTTTAAATAGTCAGAAATGGTGAGAGCCAGCCTGGAAGCTCCCTCAGCACACATGGTGAAATGACAAGGAAAGTCAGAGCTCGGATCCTATTCAGGGGCCAATTAAGATTTATGTCTAGGTTTATTTCTTAGGTGTTTGACAAAGGCCAGACAGTTAATGTTGGCTTCATAAGAGAGAAGGCATGATGGAATCAAACCAGAAGCAGGTTAGTTCCCAGGGCACTTTTCCAGAATTGGAAGTATTGGAAAATATTAGATCTTTAAAAAAAATATTTCCCCAGTGTTCATAATTGAGACTCTGGGTCCAGCCACAATCACTTAAAAAAAAAAAAAAAAGATTTTTGTCAAATGATTAAGATGTTGCCAGATTTTGATTTTTCTGTATCCCTTCCCATTTGTGTCTCCGTTTTTTGTTTGTTTGTTTCTTTGTTAGTTTGTTTACCCTGTTTTCCCAATTTGTATGTGCGTGGGGGGAAGTGTGAATGTGCACTCATGCAGATGCACGTGTGTGGATGTGCACTTGGTTCTTCCACGTCATTCACGGAGGCAGTGTGACAAACCCAGAGCTTACCAATAGGACTACGCAAACTAGCCAGCTTGCTCTGGGAATCCTGTTTACACCTCCAAGGCTGGAATTGCAGATGGGCCCTTCTGGCATGTACATGGGTTTGTGGGAATCTGAATTCCAGTCCTCACAAAGGTGCTTAAACCACAGGACTTCCCTACCCCAACCCCACCTCAGCCGCAGCCCCCGCACTTGGGTCTCCATCCTCACACCTTTGCCCACACCGCTTTCTGTGTATGTGGACAGCCTTTCCTTTTGTGCTTTCTTGTGTCTATTTTTATGGATTTGAATGAATTCTGCCATGGCTTCAGACTGTACACCTGCCAAACCTCCCAGACTTATCAGAATTCTTACAAGATATGGGGACTGACACCATAGGCCACAGCCCATTCCCTGACAGCGTTTCCAAATAAAGTCCAAGTATTGTCTTTAAACAATGCAGTCTGGAGTAGAGGCAGATATGGCCATGAGACTGCTAACTGACCATCTCTTCCGTGTTGGAAATCAGTGTCATCCTCCCTGTGGTCAGTTGCTGGTCCTTATTTGTCATTTTTTTTATCCTCTGGGAAAGACATGTGGCTGCAGTGATGCAGACGTCATCATCACAGTCCCTTCGGGAAGACGTGCAGAGAGAGACTTTTTATTTTTTTTTACCCCTGTCAATTTGAAACTTTTTAGTGGTTTGTTTGAAAGTTGCCTTTTTGAAGGTCCATTCTTGGGCTTGGCTGTGTTTTCCCTTGTTTTGAAACTGTGTTTTCCATAGAGTTTTTCCGAAGCTTTTAAGACAATATTTTAACCTTTAGGGCCCACAGAATGCTTAGCATTGTCTCTTCAAAGCAACTCCTTAGGGCTTGCTAAGTGGGAAGGGGTTGGGCTTTACCAGATGTAAGATTTGATCTGAGACAGTCTCAACTATGGAAAGCCAGAATTCCGTCCCCATACTTAAATCTCCTCTTTGTTTTTGAGAGAAGCGTGGGCCCCAGAGCCCTTGGCATCCTATTTCCTTGGAACAAACTGCTATTGTTTTTGAGCTTCTAGTACTCTAGAATCCATAGTCCATAAACTAAACATAATGGAGAAGGAGTGGGCAGATGACTGGAACCATTTTCTGAATCCTTGGATCTGTCGTACAGTGGAAGAGTCCTGACGATTAATCACCAAAGCTGGCAAGCAGTTCCTGGCTCTCTTCATAAACACCCCACGCATAGGTGTACAATGCCTTTGTCTGACTGCTCCTTGGAGTGGAAGAGTCCACACAGCAGCTGGGAACACAGTGAACTCCTCTAGTCTCCTGAGGCACATGAGGTCATATTTTGCTGTTGTTTTGTTTCGTTTTAAATGGGCTATTTTAGAACAACGAGAATTTTACAGATTGCCCAAAGGTAATTTAGATATTCGCACATGTTCTCAGCCAGCTCCCCACCTTGCAAAGAGTTCCTGTTAGCACGGTATATTTGCACAATTTATGAGCGGCGCAAGTATTTAGACTGTCTTGCTCTATTTGCTATGTAGTGGGGTACGAGGAGGTAACTGGCTGAGGACTGTTAAAGCAGAAAACTCCTCAATCCAGGTGGGCAAGGTTAAGTCACAGTCAGTGATGTCACAGTGCCCAATTTACATTAGGCAAATTCAAGGGCCATTGGCTACCTTTTCCATATGTGCAGACACTGTTTTAATCATGTCCACCCACCTACCCTACTCCTAAGGACCTCCCCCATCACCTTTCCCTGTTCCTAACGGGTCCCCCTTCATTTCTTTTGGGTCCTTTCCCTTCTCAGTACTACTGACTGCCATCCGAACACCAGCAGTTCGTCTTTCTGCCCCTCGATAATTTCCCTCAACATTCCAGTCTCTAACTTGATCCATCCATGTTGCTGCCTATGACAGGATTTCATTGTTCTGTAGTTCTGTAGCCAAGGCGTGTTTCCCAGCCAAGTGATAATACATGTATCTGTTCGTTCATGAAGGGCATTTGGATCAGTTCTGTATGTGGGCTTCAGCAAAGAGCACTGCAAGTGAGCATCACAGCGCAGGAGTGTTGCTTTGGTGTGAAGATCTCCTCCTGTCAGAAGAGACACCGGGGGAACTGGAGAGGACTGAGAAACCTCCATACTATTTTCAATATACATACATCATCATGAAGTAAAAGTCAATATTTGACTGAGATTGTTTCAATTTCCCCTAGTGCTCTTCTAATCTCTAGACTCCAGGATATGTGAAAACTCAGTGGTCATGTCCTTTTAGGTTCATTTTGGTTGTTGTGGCTGTTTCTAGAAATTTCTTTTCTTTCAAAATGTAGCAAAACCAGAAGCTGCTGCGTTCTCTTACCTTGACTGATCATGCATTTCAGGACAAAAGACCACAGTGGTAAGAGACTTCCTGGTCAGACCCTACGAAGGAGACACACTGTGACATCACTGACTGTGACTTAACCTTGCCCACCTGGATTGAGGATTTTTTTGCTTTAACAGTCCTCGCCAGTTGCCTCCTCCTACCCCACTACATAGCACTCCCTGGACAGGGTCACTATGCCTGCCCTCCCCCCAGTAAAAGCATGAGGCAATAGGGGACACCCATTAAGGTGGGATACCTGCCAGGTTTACTGGGAGTTTGTCTCAGTTAGGGGTTCACTGCCGTAAAGAGACACCATGACCATGGCAACTCTTTTAAAGGACAACATTTAATTGAGTCTGGCTTACAGGTTCAGAGGTTCAGTCCATTATCATTATGGCGGGAAGCGTAGCAGTGTCTAGGCAGGCATGGCACAGAAGGAGCTGAGAGTTCAGCATTGTGTTCTGGAAGCAAACAGGACAAGACTGGCTTCCAGGCAGCTAGCAGGAAGCTCTCAAAGCCCACACCCACAGTGACACACTTCCTCCAACAGGGCCACACCTCCTAATAATGCCACTCCCTGGGCCAAGCTTATTCAAACCACCACAGAGTTCTTCTGCATAGAGAGTTTTACTTGTATTTAGTTATTTATCTAATCATTTATTACATACTCATGAATCTTGGGATACTTAGTTTTATATTTTTTGGCTACCATCCAATATTGCTATCCATTTATTTATTTTCTCAAATAGCTGAAGCACAGTGGTTCTCCGCTTGTAGGTAGTAACCCTCTAGGAGGTCAAATGATACTTTTATGCAGGTCCCTTAAGAACATCAGAAATATCAGATATGTCTATTATGATTCATAAAAGTAGCAAAAGTTACAGTTATGAGTTAGCAATGGAAATAATTCTATGGTTGGGGGGTCACTACAACATGAGGAACTGTATTACAGGGTCTCAGTATCAAGAAGGCTGAGAGCCGCCACAGGAGCCTCTGTCCCACCAGTATTGGATTTTTTTTGGTTCCTTTGATAATTCTTCCACTTTATAGCACTACAAAGTGATCTAGGCTTACCCCGTGTATTTTCTACCTCAGTCCAAAATCAGCCATTTCTTTGAGGATTCCTGCTTCCTTCTGAAAAAATGCTACTGGACACTGGGGGTTGGGTTAGGTGTCCTCACACTCATTGATTCAAGAGCATTTGTGTTTCACCTGGAATTTCTGTGTCACTTTATTGAAATGGAAATTTGTTATTAACTGTTCTTTAGAACTCTACCAGCTGTGGGATTTCATGCAATATAAACATTGCATTATCATCTGTTCTAAGGTTCTTGAAATAGCTGGGGAAATCCAGCCCAGTCGTGGCAGTGAGTTAAGAATAAGGAATTCACAAGGGTACTAGATGAAATTGTATATATGTATATGTGTATACATGTATACATGCATATATATGAAAAATTCCTGCAGATTTGCTTATTGATTAGTTGTTGTTATCTATCTATCTATCTATCTATCTATCTATCTATCTATCTATCTACCTAGTGTCTTAACTGCTACCAGGCTAGCTTCAAGCTCCTATGTAGCTGAGATCAGCCTTGAACTCTAGATTCCCTAGACACCACCTCTCAGAGGCAAAGATTATAGGCATGTACTCCATGCATGGCTTTTTTTTAATTATCTTTCTTTTGTTATTTAAGTGTGTGTGTGTGTGTGTGTGTGTGTGTGTGTGTGTGTGTGTGTGTATGTGTATGTGTGTTTAAGACCAAGTAGGACAATACAGTTCTTGGTTCAGTATCTTTCCTGCTGGGATTACAGGAACCTGTTACCTAATTGAAACTACTGTTCTGTACTAGCGTTCAGCAAGCATATTTCCTTAACTATAATTTTTTTTTAAATATCCTTTTCACTAAAGACAAGGCCAAGTGACATTGCTTTATACAGTGAATTTCTTCATTCTGGGGTCAGTCTGGAAGTGAATGGTTTGGTATCTGATCACCCCCATCTCCCATCCAGACTCCCTGATATTGATTTTTGTCACTTCATAAGTAATGTTTAAGCACTCATTATTTTGATGAAGACAAATCAGAATGCTCAGAGTTCTAGCTAGGGTTGCTGCATACAAACAGCTTACTTGTACACACAACAGTCATTAATTCTTCTCACTGTATTTGGGGTCAGAGATCTGGAAAGGCTCCGTGTAGGCTCTCCCTGGGGGTATCATATGAACTCATGGAACCAACAGCTTGTTGCTGCTCAAGGAATGGAGGGGCCGGGCTGGAAAACAGGAAGAACCATCCCCTTCTTCAGTCTTTCTTTCTATCACCTTCACCAGAGCTCCTGCTTTTAGAAGATAATCAGGGCCAAGAGATAGTCTCTGCCCTAGCATCACAACAAACCAGACAGCAGGGGAAGAGCTTGTAGGTGATCAGAGGCATCAATAGCTGACATAATAAAGTTCAGGATCAGCCAAAGGGTTCTTCAGGCACCAAAAATTCATGCCATGTCCATTTTCAATAAATATAAATAGAAAAGTCTAGACCATCGTCCATGGAAGACTCTTTAATGGATTTCTATTAACATCTTGGGATCATTTGTGCATTTTCTCTTTGTTTTTCTGTAGATAATACAATATTTCCTAAGGCTAAACGTATTGCATGAAAGTCTTTGCCCCTTCCTCAATACCCAGCATTCACTTTTGAGATATAACTGATTGGTCTCCTTTTCTTTCTTCTCTCTGGTTGATTTAAGCTCTTCATATCACTGCTGAAAGCTAGTCCTGACTATTTCTGGTTTCTCCTTTCTATATTTTAAGGTTCAGTGAATACATTTGAAAACTAATTTAAGATAGCATAAAACAGCTGTAAATGTTCTTGAATAAATTCCCGAAGGGTTTGTCTGCAAGTCATGGGATTCAATAACATTTTGGCCAGTTCTTTGCAGCCACCGGATTTGTTTCTAAGTTTGGTACTTAATTTAAGCCTTGGGACAGCTGAGTTTTTGTCTGAAGTAGTGTACATGTAAAAAGGTTTTCAGTATGTTTCTTTTCTTTCTGCATCACTGAAGTGTACTTTACTTGTGTGTGTGTGGAGGGGGTACAGGTGTACAGGAACCCTCCCATGTCTGTGGAGGTCGGTGAGCAACTCTCAAGTCATTTCTCCTGTTGGATCTTAGGATCAAACCCAGAGCTTTGAACCAGCACAAAAGTACATCTAGTTGCTGCTGGGTCGTTCCACCAATGCTTTTTCTTCTATTCCAATTTAGAAACTAATTTAGTTTTTAAAGAAGTGTGAGTCTAACATGTGGTTTGTACCTCGACAGTTGGACATCCATGTTTAGAAGAACCATGATGAAGGCAAAGGGGACTGAGATGACCTAGGAAGCAGTAGAGAAGGACAGTGCAAGCAATGCGAGTGTGTACAGCTATACCTTGGACAACCATTGCCTGGTTGTTTTACTTTTCTTATTTCCCTGGACTGGAGAATGACTGAAGTAAGTGATGTTTCTATCTAAGAAAATGTCCTGATTTAGTAGAGGATATCTAAGAATAAAGGAAACTCTTTTCTCTTGGAGGAGAAGCACACTAAACTTTAGCAGTTGGTGCTTGTCCCTCCTCCTAAGGGGGAAGTCACCTGCTTCTAGTGGCACAGTCACTCTGACTGTGCCTTTCTCAGCACTAAGCTATGACGGCATGGTGTGTCCTTCTTACTCCACTGTCAGAACTTTTGTTTGGGGTTACCTTTAGCATCTCTCTCTTCACCCATTTCACTGTACCGGGAAGGTGTTCAAACACTTGATTGTAGAATACTATATTTATACACAAACACCCCATTCAAGGAGTTGAAGAGACCTCTGCTCTCTAGGGTCGTTCAGCAAACAGTCTGATGGTCCTGTGAGTGAGGAAGCTGTGCACTAAAGATTGGAGTCACCACGCTGCATCTGCACTGGCACTGTGACACATACACACTTCCCAAGGAAATCAGGAGTAAACTGGAAATGCTTCCCTGACGTGCTTCCCTGAGCGTTAGTACGCACACGTACTCCAAGTGACCTTCACTCCATGACAGCACTACTGCTGTCACAGATCCTGCGTGCTGCATTCCTGTGGAGATGTAAATGAGACAGAGAGAAGAGGTAGACAACAAGAGTCATATTAAAAGTTATATGATGAAGAAAGGGTACAGAATAGAATCCTGGGATGGGGGCAAAGGAGAGAGAGCTCAGGGGACACCCTGATATGGAGAAGGGGGATAAGAAAGTAGTCACACTTGAAGGAAGCACTTGTAAAGCTTAGCACTGAGCATCAGGACCTGGAAACTCCACCCAGCATCCGAGCGTGGAGTTTCCAGCTCAGCTTCCTATGGCTCAGTCCTCAGTCTCTCACTATCTGCTACTAAAACAGCAAGTCAGCCACTACTTGGGAAACGGCTGACTAAGCAAACGTACTACGTTCGGTTCGCAGTTGCTTAGTCAAGCCTTGTTCTAAGCATCGGGTGTAGATTGACAAAGAGAGGAACCCTGCCATCAGAGAGCTCTGTACGAGGTAGCTCCAGGTTAGTCACGCAGTCATGGTGTATGTGCAGTAAAAAAAAAAAAAAAAAACAGTGAGGACAACAGTAAATGACGATGAGGAACGTACTCAGCAAGAGCCAAGCTGGCATGCGCCAAGCTCTGAGATGCACACCCTGGAGGGGCTGGGGCTGGAGTGTTGCAGGGCTGTGGAGCGTCACAGCCAATGTCCTGCAGGCCCTCCTCTCTGACAGTGTGTGAAAATGGAGCTTTACAGGCTTATTAATACCTTAAGCAGCTTCCCACATCTTGCGACCTGCATCTTCGGAGGCCTCTGCCAGCCCACAGCACCGCCTTGAACAGGGGAGTTCTAAGGCATTTTTCCAGGGGCAGAGCGCACCTGCAGAATATTCTCCTCCTCCTCTACAATACTTTTATAGCGTCAGCACCATAAGATCCTAGGGTTAATGTCTCCAAGAATATTACTAGTGTAACTCTGTGTGAGCCCAGCCAACAGCTATTGGTCTGGAAAGAAGGCCCAGCAGAGAACTGGAGAGACAGCTCCCCTTGCCTTTAAAATGCAGTAAATCCAGTAGTGAACTGACATCTTCCCCCCCTGGTGGGAGCAGTGTCCAACTTGTTCTAGAAGACTAAGGATGGTCTCCCTCGGGGCAGGAGCATCACCAACTCCAGTGGTACCAGAGTCTTTGCCTGTGATTCAAAATGGCACAGTCAAGTCATTCATCTTAAGCTCTGCTTCGTGGGGGCCTAGTTTGGTAGCACCTCCAGAGCAGCAGTGAACACGTAGAATACAAAATAAAGAAAGAATGTACTGACAGAGTCTGACAACAACCAGGACCAGGGAACAAAATGTCTTTAAGAACAAGACAAGCCTCTGGAGGGCCATAAAAATCGCAGGCACGCTAGTCTCTAATTTACCTCAACACGCAGGAACTGCTTATGCTAGCAACAAGGGGCCCTTCCAGTGACCGAGTCTCCTACAAGAATCTCCTGTCTCTGGCCTGGCTCTGACCTTGGTGACCTTTTTGTATAATTACTTTAAAATTTGTTTAATTCTGAACTGAACATCTCCTTTGAGAAACTATGGGGTATCAGTGTAAAGCACAGACTCTAACTGTGGTTTTGTTGTTTGTTTGTGTTTTTGTTTTTGCACAAACACTGGAATAGAAAAGAATTGGGTTTAGTTTCCTTGAGAGTCATGGCCCTTCGGATCTCCAGCTTTTGGTTGTAATGACCCTTGTGACCTAGAGCTGCTCTGAGGAATAAAGGAGCTGATATATACAGGGTGTTCATGTCCGTAGTAACAGCCATATATACCTCTGCTGTCAATCCAAAGCGAATGAGGGGTGAATAAAGACCCTCTCCCAGTTCACCCAGTCTGTGCACTGGGCACTAGCGGCCACACATCTCATATCCCTTCTCGACCAATCACACTCTGTCACCACTTGCCCTCTGATGACTCTCAAATGACATCACACTAAGCAAAGAAGGCTTGAGTGCCTAGACCGACTAGTACGGTTGTGCAACAAACAAACAGTAGAGAGATAGCCAAGAGCCTCTATGGGTTGTTGTGGGTTTTACTATGCTGAGTATAAACCAGTAGAACTCCAGAAATCAACCCATACTGATCATGAAGACCAGATCAGTGATTGGTGCAGACGAAAGACTGGAGACTTCCTCCTGACTCAGGGAACACTAATGCTCCAGATCAACACAGAAGCCATTGAGACTCGGGAATGGATGGGTGGCTCCATCAAACAAAACTCCGTATTTCTGGTATAATTTATTTCACAGATTACAAAGCTAGTCAGTTACTTCTCCCTCTCCCTCCCTCCCTCTCCCTCTCCCACCCCCTCTTTTCTTCTCTCTCTCTCTCTCTCTCTCTCTCTCTCTCTCTCTCTCTCTCTCTCTCTCTCACTGTTGCTCCAGGACTTTATGTAAATCAAATACATATAAAAGCTGAAAGGAAAAGAATCTAGTGGGGAAAAAAAAGACAACTTTCTTCTCTCTTTTCTTCTCTCACTTAGTAATCCAAGTTGCAGGAAGCTGTCTCATTCTAGAGATTTTTTTTTTTTTGTCAGTGAATTCTTGAAGTTCGAGGAGTCCCTCAACTAAAGACTCCAGCTACAGGCTATAAGAAACCATTGAACATGCTTTGAAAAGAGACTCAGGTAGAAGTCAAGGATGTGACCTGTGTTTAAAAGAAACAGGAGCTACAGTCAAAGCAGAATCCTTACGTTTTCTTGGAGACTCTCCTTGCTCTGCCTCACATCTCAAAGGTCTCACAGGCTGGGGACACTGGAGCCATTGCTGTCCTTGCCAAACATAGGCAGTCCTTGTCTCTTTAAAGCACCAACACACATATTGTTTTTTCCTTTGGAATTCTCTTCCAAGATGCTACCTATCACTCAGAGGCCAACAGAAGCTAAAAGAATCACCTACCAAGAAAAGATGTCTCTTGTTCCATATTTTGAGATTCTTATTTATCAGTAAGTCAAAGCTGTATTTGAGAGAGTGTCTGCCTTTAGAAGTTGTTGATATTGTGGTACAGACCATAGCACTCTTCCTTTCATGGATAGACAGTTCCTGTTGGACCTGCTAAATAAAGCACCGTTCATGTTCCTTCATCCCCTGTGCATGTGATGGACAAGCCCTATGTGCCTTTGTTTCCCGTGTTTCTTCCTTCATAACTAGGGATCAATAGAACACTAGAATGTGCAAGTTTCTCTCACTTGCTGCTTCTTTGTATTTCCCATGATCTGCAATCTAGAAAATTTATATGAACTGTCATTTCAGATGCCTGTTAGGAAAGGACAAGAGGAGGCTGGGTTCCATGTCAGACCCGAGGCGTTTGAATGTGAAGTTTACAAATAGAAATTAGAAAAATTCTCATTTTAGTGTGAGTTATGAAAGGCTCTATGTCACCAAACATCTTTCAGTTTACCTGTCAAATTTTGATTTTTCAAACGTCCCCAGTTAAAGCTGAAATCGCCCTTTCTGGGATGTGTGTGTGTGTGTGTGTGGGGGGTGTGTGACTTTTGACTTTTGCAGTGAAGTCAAAGAGCAAAGTAATATCAGCTCCATGCTGGACTCTTAGGAACTTACATTAAAATGAAATAGAACATTTGTGATTTCCCTGAGGACCAAAGGCCTGGTAATTTCTAAAAATTACTCACCAGCTTCGTCACAAACACGATTAAGTGCTAGTAATTCTCCACTCGGTGCAGTGATTCCTTCTACAACCACCACAAAATGGTGTTTGTTTTTAATAATTACCTCACTAGCTGCCAAATTCAACATGTTTTTAAAAAGCCACATTATTTAGTGTAATGTGTCTGCTGACCCAAGTTCTAACTCTGTGTAACTCCCATCCTTTGGTTGCTTTGTTTGCCTCAGAACCTAAAATGGTAAGCCCTTCAGGTGTTCAGAACTTACCCCAGGATCCATTGAGTTGATCTGGATGAGGGCAAGATGCACTGAGTGGGGAGGGGCTGCTGACCTACTAACATATATGTGCACGGAGAAAAAAAATGAAAATCCGGCAGGGGTAAGGTTGCTGTGTGAAGTTTGAGTGAGGAAAAAACTCATCACACTGTATATGGCCACCATGTGAAAATCAGTTAAAAAGCCTGGTGTGTGTGTGTGTGTGTGTGTGTGTGTGTGTGTGTGCATGTGCCTGTGTGTGCGTGTGTCTGTATCATGCCAGATGATGAGATTACTAATCTAGAAGGCGATAGCTCACTAAGTGGAAACTTCTAATTAATTAATTAACATTCTAAATGTTGTTCCCCTCCAAGTCCCCCTCCCAGAGTTCCTCACCCCCTCCCCCTCATCGCCTCTGAGAATATTCCACCACACCCACATCCACCCACCTCACCTTACACCCCCCCCTCAACCGGGGCATCTGCCTTCCCTGGGGCATCAAGTCTCTACAGGATTAGGTGCATCCTCTCCCACTGAGGCCAGACCAGGCAGTCCTCTGCTACATATGTGCCAGGGGCCACAGAGCAGCCCATGTATGCTCTTTGGTTGGTGGGTAGCCTAGTCTCTGGGAGCTCCCAGAGATCCAGGTTAGTTGACACTGCTGGTCTTTCTATAGGGTTGCCATCCCCTTCAGTTCTTTTAACTCTTCCCTTAATTCTTCCATAGAGGTCTCCGACTTCCGTCCAATGGCTGGCTATAAGTATCTGTCTCTGTCTCTGTCTCAGTCAGCTGCTGGTAGAGTCTCTCAGAGAACAGCCATGCAAGGTTTCTTATATAAATTCATTATATCAGTGGTTCTCAACTTGTAGATTAAGACCCCTTTGTGGGGGTTAAAGGAACCTTTTATAAGGATCACCTAAAACTACCGGAAAACACACAGATAATTACATTACATGAGCAAAATTACATTTATGAAGTAGTATAAAAATAATTTAATGGTCGGGTCATCATATTATAAAGAACTATGTTAAAACGTCACAGCATTAAGAAGGTTGAGAACCACTGACACATATCATTTTGAAGGAAAAGAGTCATATATACATTGTGTTGGTTGGATTGCATCAACTTGACTTAAACCCAGACATATCTGGGAAGAAGGAATCTTAATGGAGAAAACACTTGCAGGGCTGGCCTGTGTGCTAGTTTGTGGGGGGCATTTTCTTGATTAATGATCAATCTGTAGGGTCCAGCTCAGTGTAAGTCATGACACTCCTGGGTGGGTGGTCCTGGGTTCTATAAGAAAGCAGGCTGAGCAGGCCATGAGGAGCAAGCCAGTAAGCAGCACTCCTCCATGGCCTCTGCATCCGCTCCTGCCTCCAGGTTTCTACCTTGAGCTCCTGTCCTGACTGCCTTGGATGATAGACAGTGATGTGAAAGGTAAGCTGAAATAAACACTTTCTTTCCCAAGTGGCTTTTGGTCATGTGTCTTTTATCACAGCAATAGAAATGATGAGTAAGCCATACGTTTTTCTAGACACACAGGAAGAGACGGAGAGCTGACTGTCAGTATAGGTTGTATTTGGCTGATGGGATAGTAAATGTTTTATTATTTTTTAGTTTTTCAACAGGAACACTTTATTCTTTTCTCCAAAACCAATATATCTTTCCCAAACTAAGACAAGGAAGGGGCTGAAGAGATGACTCTACAGTTACTAGCACTGGGCAGATGCTCTTTCAGAGAGGACCTGGGTTTGATTCCCAGCATCCATATGACAGTTCATACTTGTCTTTCACTCCAAGTCCAGGGAATCTGCTGGCACATACGTACATGCAGGCAAATCATGAATACACATTAACAACTAATGATCGACTAATTGAAAAGAATTAAAAAGTAAGACACAAAGAAGTGTTTATTGCCTAGTGGCTATTCCAAGTACGTCTTTAAAAATGAATTCTGAAGATGAAAATGTAAAATACCCAACTAAACCCTTTAATATCAGGCAGGGAGGGTTTGAATGCTGGCATGGGTTAGCAATCCCAGCTCTTGGAGATCACAAGTTCCAGGCTATCCTCGGCTACTACAGAGTAAGTTCAAGACTAATGTAGGCAGCTAAGTAAGGCCTTGTCTCATAAGTTAAAAAAAAAAAAAAGGATAACACACACACACACACACACACACACACACACACACACACAGAAGGGGGAGGGAAGGAGAGCAAGAGAGAGAGAGAGAGAGAGAGAGAGAGAGAGAGAGAGAGAAGCAGGCTGTGGGAGATTGGAGAGAGAAGGAGGGAGGTGATAGGGGAAGTATCAGGCTAATCCAGGTTAGCATGGCAGCACCCACCTCTGTCCGGTTTCCACTTGAGAACACTGGAAAGGTCAGAATTACATGTCAGATTTTCCTTCCCTGTGAGGCTTGGGGTTTAAAAGGAAGATCTTGATGGGGAAGATGACCACCCACTGGCACATTGTCCCCTCTCAGGAAGCTTGTCCTTTGTCAAATGCCAGCCTGGGGCTCTGTGGCCAGCAGCTGCACCTCACACTGTGAGGCCCATCATGGAAAGCAGAGCCTGCATTCGTGACATGTGGGCTGCATTTAAGGCGTGTGTCAGGGCCTCATGCCTGTGTGTAGGTTGTCAGAAGGTTAGGACACATCTGGCTCCAGTTTGTCCTCTCAGGCTGAGCAGAGCAGGAAGAGAAGATGCTGGAAGTCACCGCTGCCCTTGTTAGGAGAGGGGTGATGGAGCCTCTCTTACAGTGAAACTTCTGGCAAACAAACAAACACCCTTGAGTAAACCAGAATCCGAACTAAGAAACAAAGAAAAGACTCCTCCAACACACACACACACATACACACACACACACACACACACACCCCAAATCTCACCAAAAAAAAGAAAATTGGAAATCATTATATTTAAGGCTTGTACTTCACATTTTCACTCATGTGAGACTATCATCATTTCAAGCTATAAACGTGAAGTCAACCATCAATCACCTTGGGGCTTCTGCTGGAGTCATCACTAAGGCAATGGTATTTGGAAACATGCTTCTTAAGCTGATAGTCTTACTTAGGGTTTCTATTGCTTTAATGAAACACTATCTAACTAAAAGCAAGCTGGGGAGGAAAGGGTTTACTTGCCTTACACTTCCACATCACTGTTCATCATCAAACAAAGTCAGGCAGGAACTCGATCGGGGCAGGAACCTGGAGGCATGAACTGATGCAGAAGCCATGAACGGGTGCTGCTTACTGGCCTGCTCCTCATGGTTTGCTCAACCTGCTTTTTTTCATAGAACGCAGGATTACCAGCCCAGGGATGGCACCACTCTCAACGGTCGGAGCCCTCCCCCATCAATCACCAATTGAGAAAATGCCCTACAGCTGTGTCTTATGGAAGCAGTTTCTCAGTTGAGGTTCCCTATTCTCTGATGACATTCGCTTGTGTCAAGTTGATGTAAAACTAGCCAGGAGAGTGATGCTTCAGTGTGATACTTCAGGTTTTCTAAGGACTAAACAAGCACATAAACAAAACACCCTTAGGGTCTCACTGCTGTCTCTCCAGCTGTGAATACTCCACACCTTGTTCCCTCTGGCCCTGCCATTTCTCATGGCGATGGACACTCAACATCTTTGTCTTCCTACCGTAGCTCTCTGTTCAAAATAATCTCTCATCACTGGATTTTTGCCCTAGCTATGCTCTCCCATTAAACCCAACAATCCCACCAGTAGGTGCTAATTCTCAAAATCCACACCCTTGACAGCAGGGAGACCCTGTGTCTGTCTACCTCTCTGGGGACTTGTTTTCATAAAATCCCACCATCCACCCACCCTCCTCACCTTGGCCTGCTAAGTCCCAGAGACAACTTTCTCATCTTCTCTGCTCTCCCTTCTCAATCTTGTCTCTTTGTTGAGTTAGCCAGACTCACCCCAGTCACATGCTGTATACTTAAAGGTATATGAAAGGTATACATGTCAGTCATCACAAACAGCATGCCAAGTCTGCAGGCAAACTAGCCTTCTCTGGTGTGCCTGCCTTGCCCCTCATCTTCAGTCTTAAAAGCTAAAGGTGTTACTCTCGTGTCTTGTGCCTCTAACTCCTTCTATGTTCATGTTTTCCATCAAAGCCTTCCTATTTCTTCGAAACCACTGGCTACACGCATCTTTTTGTCCACTCCTCCTCACTATCTTCATCACTGCAATTCTGCTCCTTTGTTTGTCCTCTCTGCAGCTGGTAAGCTTAACTTCCCTAAAATACTGCCCAGGTGATGATTGACTGTTGATGAGTGAAAGATGCTGTGTTTACTCCTCGAGGTCTCCAGAACTCAGCCCTGTCTGTCCTATCCTCTCAATATCATGGCAATGTTTTAACTCATGACCCTACCCTGGAATCAAGCCAGACCAGACTCTCTGGAATTGTGTTCTGCTCATCAGTTCCTGACCTGTGGTCTAAACAGCACCTGTGTTTGAGTTGGCAAGAGGCCAGGTGATTTTATCAGAGAAGGGACTTTTTCTTACGTACTATTGGGACGAATTCTAAGCAGAGAGTGAAGTGCTTTCATGTTCCTTCTTGCCTGGGAGCAGCTGTGTATAAATCACGTAGGAATTGCACATGAATTGGGCATCCCCTACCTCACATCTGAGTTCCTATTGGCTTGAAAATGAAACTGGCGGTGGTAAATGTGGTTTTGGAGAGGAAAAGCCCAGTTCAAAGGGAATTTAATAAAGATTTCTTCGCTCATTTGCATCCTCAGGAGGGAAAGGAGTGGTTGTTCTCTGTTGCTAAGGCAACAGAGGGGGCTTTATGCACACAGGAACTTTCTGTTCAGAAGCCACATAATGTAAACTTCATCCTGCTTAGGTTTTATATAAGCTCCCAATATTGCTGGGATAAGTGGAACAAATGGAGGTGTGTTTGTTTGTTTGTTTTTTGTTATTGTTGTTTTCTCCCTCTTTGCTTTTGAAGGCCAGACTGATAACAATGTGGTCCATATTTTAATGTTGGATATTTTAAGTCTGCCCCTCCCCCATCTTTTTTTTTTTTTTTATAATTTTGTATTAATTGAGCTTTAAAATATTCTGGTAGTACTTACAAACTCTGCAGAGAGTGATAATCCAGCTCTGTCTGCCTACCATGTCGTATCCTAACCCCCAAAGCAATGAGAGTACGTGAGAGAGTTTATTCATGAGGGAGCCAACAGGAAGTGGGGAGAGTCCTGGACTCATGGGTGATCTAAAGTGAGGAACATGTAATGACTGGAGGCTAGGAAAGGTGAACTCATTGGTAGTCTACATATTTATTTATTTATTTATTTATTTATAGTGAACTTCACAGCTCTTCATAAAACTCATGATTGGAAGACAGTGGCATTAATGTGATCTGTAAATAGAGCTTAGTACCCCCCTCCCCCATCAGAAATAGGCCACCAGACTCTAGTGAGACCCAAGTGAAAGTGCTGGGTTCAACTAATTTGGGCAAATGAGGCCATCTTCAATATCTTTGCCTAAAACAAAAACAAACACATGCACAAAAGCCAGTAGAAATTATTGCTACCAGCACGACTGGGGGTCCTGCCCTGCAGCTGGGCAGGTGGGTTCTAATGCTTTACTGGGCATTAAGTGCTTTGTAAACCTTGAGGAATGACAGGAAGCTGGTTGTCGATCCAGCTTCTCTGGGTATTTCAAAGCAACACAATGTGCTCCTTGGTCTTTAAACTTGACCATGAGGGGAAAATGGCAGACATTTCTTAGACTAGAAAAAAATCTTAGTCATTTTATCTGGGGATATGGTTACAACAGCTGGCTATTTAAGACCAAATAGTTTAGAAACCAGTTTGAGATGACGAATTAGCACAGTTTTGCAGAGTGAGATGCCACTCTGTTTGTGCCAAGTTGTGAAATATGCTGAATATACAAGAGAGCCTATAAGATTTACATGGACAGCTATAAGAACAAACAGATCCTGATACTCAGAAAGACAGGGCAGGAGGATGATGAGTTCTATACCAGCCTAAGGTAACTGAGGTCCTTAAAACAAGGGAAGGGAACAAAGAAAGGAACACACATACACGAACTAGCGGTCAGACTAACACGCTGAACACACCAGCATCTTAGGAGACCCCCAGCATCCATCCCCTCATTGCTGTGCTTGCTAATGATGTGTCCCTTTTATTGTGGGGTCTCTGGGTATCTATGGGGGAACCTGCTCTCAACTTTTCTTCCTTCCCCTCCCTTCATCCCATGTCCTGTTCTCGCCCTGCTGGAAAATGAATCCCAATGGATGATATGAGGGAAGGAAGCCTTTTGTGTGACCACACAGCGTCCTGGGCACTGATCAGAGCAGTCAGCTGAAAGCAGAGAGAACTAGGGTGCATAAAGGGAAGGTGTCCCTGGCTTCTGGGCCTCCAGTAGAGGAGAGCAAGAAACTTCTCCAGACCTCTAGTACCTTTTAAAGGATGTTCAGGCTGACTCCTTCCTCTTTCCATGCTGTTTATATCTAGACTTGATTTTGATCTCTACTGAAATCCCCCAAGGATTTACAGAGAAACTGCTCTCTGCACACGAAGACTACACCACATCATTTAAACATGCATCTGGCCAAATAGAGCCCAGCTTCAAGACTCAAGTCAGTTCCTGTTCCTGAGAGGTGACAGTGGCTAGTGAAAGCATGGGTGTCTCCTGTCCCCCTGAGACCCACTTGGCGTCTCTGTTCTGTCACTTGAGGGTTAGCTGCACGCTAGAGACTATGTATTATTGATGAACTGAATATTGAAGTTACCTAGAAATGCACTCCTTGTTTGAGCCTGTGACAAAAGACAGTCATAGCTGAAGGGTGTTTGCCATCCACGATGACCACAACAAGAAACAGATAGAGGTCACCTTGGTCAACACAGATCTTTGATCATATATGCCTCCATCAGATATGCTGGACCTTGACTCTCATCAAGCAGGAGAACAAGGTAAGATGGTCTCATCTCCACACTTTAGGGCAGGTTGTTTTTAGAAACAATGGGGAAGAGAAGTGGGGGTCTACCTTTCAGGAACTTCTTTTAAAACTCACATACAGATTAAATTCTTGCTTAGGATGAAAGGGTAGTGAAAGGGTAAAGGGTCACAGAGCGCCATCTTCCAACCTGCTGACTAAGTAAAAAAGCACCACCTTCCCCTGGGCTCTGCCTGACCTGGGGTCAGGGAACAAACCGGCACAGGTCTGTACCCTGGCTGGAAGTCTCCTCTGTCCACTCTTCCTGCACACAGTCTGTATCCTCATTTTCCAGATGTTTTGATCAGGGAACCCTGTCAGCAAAAGAACTAAGCACATTTCTCAGCTTGCTTTTCCACATACATTTCTAAGTTATATGGGGAGGGAGGAGGGTGAAGGAGGAGAAAGAAGATCACAGTAGGGCTGAGGAGATGAGGTAGAAACTTTTGTTGCACTAGAAGATCTGAGTCTGGATTTCCAGAACTCACATAAAAGTCTGGGGTGGCCATGTTTACACCCATAATGCCATAGACGCAGGAATATCCCTAGGCCTTGTCGGTCACCAAGTTCCAGGTTCAGTGAATGATCCTGTCTCAAGGGACTGGTCCCTCAAGGGACCCCTCCCTCCCCACTCCTCACTTTTCTTTTGTTTCTTTGTTTGTTTTGAGAAAGTTAATCCATCGCTTTCTTAAACTCTAGATCTTTACATAATACTGGGAAAATGAAGTAACAAATCAAGAAAAAAATAAAGAACCCTAACTCATCGCCACGGCTTGCATTAACAGTTTCATGTTCATTTCCAGTATTTTCTAGACTTACTGTCTCTTATAGTCAGTTAGAAGTTGTTTTTGTTTCCTGGAGCGTTCTTCTATACCTAATACATCTTAAGCACTTTCCCATGAACTAGTTATCCCTTAAGACCATACTGTGTAGATGTATAGTATGCTATGGAGTAAATAGTCCATCCTATGAAGAGTCCTATAACTTAATAAGCCCCTTTAGTTAAAGTGGGAACTTCAAAACTCTCATGCTCGCAGCATTCACAGTACTTTGAGAATCTCTTACATAACACAAATCTCTTACGTAACTCCATGGTGCTATTGCTGATTCAAAAACACAGACTTAAAGAAGACTCACTTTTATTGTCATATCCCGTCCAGCTGTGATGGGGCAGGGTTTTGTGTGTGTGTGTGTATGTGTGTGTGCATGCATGTGTGCATGCATGTGTGTGTGCATTTGTATGTGTTTGTGTGTGTATGTGTATATGTGTATGTGCATGTGTGTGTATGTGTGTCTGTATGTGTTTGTGTGTGTACGTGCATGTGTGTGTTTGTTTGTATGTATGTGTTTGTGTGTATTTATGTGTGTGTATGTTTGTATGTGTGTGTGTGTTTGTATGTGTTTGTGTGTGTACGTGCATGTGTGTGTTTGTTTGTATGTGTGTGTTTGTGTGTATTTATGTGTGTGTTTGTTTGTATGTGTGTGTTTGTGTGTATTTATATGTGTGTATGTATTTGTGTGTTTATGCATCTGTGCCTGTGTATGTGTACTGCTGTCACAAACTTCTAGGTTAGATCAATAAATATTGCCACATATTTTATCAGTCATATTTTTATTGATGCTAAGGGCAAATACTTTCCCACGAGGATTTTCATTTCTTTGCATTTCTACTTTTACAAATTACCTATTAACATTTTTCTATTGCAGTTCAATATTGGTCTTTTTACTTAAAAGCTCTTTATACATAAAAGATATGGTTTTTTTTCTCTCATGTGATTCAAATGTAGAACTCTGTGCTTCACACAAAGACGAGAGTCACATCCACCGTATATGGTGAAATACCTAATGATGTTGGGAGAGAATTGTCAGAAACTAAATCTTTAATAAGTAACCAGGGTCCCAGCTGGAACTGACTCTGCTTCTTCATCCAGCTTGTAGAAGGCTTGCTGTCTTTCTGTCTCCAGCCATCTGTGTCCTGAGGTCCTGCTCTTCCCTAGAGTCTTTTTCAGAAAGAAACAACTGAAGAAAATAACTTTCCTTGTGTTGCCTAGTAACCAAACATACTCCTGGATGGTTTATGATTCTGACACATTATATTAACAAGGAATTTCCAACACCACAATAGGCCAGATTCTTGTCCAGTGTTAATATAATCCTCTAGATAAATCATGAGGATCATACACAAGCAATCCGACAAACAAGACATCTACTCAAAATGACATGGAATAGGTAACTTGGAATGTGGAGCACAATGATTTCTTCCTGGATGAAGTTGGTTCCTGGTATACAGTTTCTTAGCAGGCTATCACTTTTATCTTCAGAGCTTCTGCATTGCTGAGAAAGATTTCAGACTCCTTGTCTTTGCATTTTTTCCAACGTTGGGCTCTTTAAAATCTCACTGACCTTTGTATTTAAAAGCTTGGGCCCAACGTCCTGGACCAAGCTAGTAGGACTGTTAAGAGTTGGGCCCTGGTAGGAGGTCTTCTGTTTTGTTCCTGAGCATGAGGTGAAGTATGTAATGGCCAGGAGGCCACAGACACAGCTGCAACAGTACCCTTGCAAACAGTACAGAGCCTTGCCTGAGACCTCAAAACCATCAGCAAAAGTAAACCTTTCCTTGTTACAAGTTGATTAGTTCGAGTATTTAGATACACTAGCAGAAAGCTAACAGTTTTAACACTCTCTTATTTACACAAGACATATGAGATTTTATTCAATTTTTTTTTGTTTTGGACCTCAACTGTTTTAAATGTAAAATTCTACTGAATTAACCATTTGAAGGAAGGAGGGTAGAAGAGATAATGTCTTATGGTCCCTTCTCAAAAGGCTTTAAGATGATCCTCTGCCCCAGACCCATTTATGGTGAAGTGAGTCTAGCTTCCCACACTGATCTAACTGAGATGACCTAATAAGCCATAGGACCACTCTCATCTTTGAAGTGTGAAAGAACACTTTGTAAGTATCTTTTTTTGTTGTTGTTTAATAAGATGCGAAGCCATCAGCTAACCTACTGTTGTAAAGGTGTAAAAATGCTAATGTCATCTTTATAAGTCTGTTATTGCTTCTCTGAGAGGGATATAAAATAAGCGAAACCTACATCAATACAGCAGCCTCCTGAGCATTTGACAGGACACCCCTCCCTGTGCCTGCCACTAGGCACCGATATTAGTAAACAGCATATGTCAAACATCTGCATCTGTGTCTTGTCATCCTAATCCCAGGATGCCTTCTGTCTATGTTTTTTTCTCCCCCAAACTACAAGTCATTCAATTAATTTACACAAGTTATTCTTCAATCTTCTTCTACTTAATTAGCCCACAATTCAAGCATATGTTCCCAACATGATTAAAGAATTGTACTATGCCTGGCCCTTTTACTTTTAAGATTATAGAAAATATAAAAATGGAAACACGCAATGCATCTGGTGGCCCTCACTTCCCTGAAGAATGTAATTTCTCAGAGTCCGAAGTTTTGTCTCCAACTGACTGCATAGACATCGATGGGCTGTCTTTTCTCATTTCTAGGTAGCACAGCACAAAAATCTATTGCAAAAACTTGATTTGCTTCTCAAAGTTACCAGGACCCTCCACAGCATATTAGTAAAATGAAAATAGCTAAGATTATCGAACAGAGCTACATATTAAATTCTTTGACTGGTCTTGGTCCCTGGCTCCTGAGAGCAGGGCTGAACCTTTGGAATCTCCCAAGTGATGGGATAGTCTTTGTTCTCCATGATGGGTTCCTCACACCACACTTTTAAGATCAGTTAAGTCTCCCAATTCTGGAGGAGCAAAGAGAGACGGGCACTGAGTTCAAGAGTATGCCCAGTGGTTCAGTCAGTCGTGGCTACACAAACCTTGGGAAAATTCTCTGGCCACTGAATTTTGGTGGCAAATGAAAATACAGAGAGAGAAACATATGAGAAATTAATCTTCTGATTTATAGGAAAATATGGGTCAGTCCAAAAGTTTGATATTGCTGTCCTGCAACAGAGGTGACTTTCAGTTCCTTTTGCCAGCAAGGAAGACTCCGTCTTAGCATTTCTGATTCAAGTCACCTGGGGACAAACACTTAATGACATGGAGACTTTCATCTTCACGCTTACTTTGATGTGACAGCCAGGGTCTGCAATGCATGAATAATGTGAAAATGATATAGGTACTGTAGCATAGGAAGGTGAAGACAAATGTCTCATCAGCCAAAAACATTCTGCAAGTCAAGAAGGGAATTGGCACTTCTTTCTAGATGGGAAGTTGCTGTATCTGGGAACTTGCGGTGGCTATTACTCCGACAACCATGCTTGCAGTTAAAGCCCCGGAATAAAGGTATTTTGTGTGGCAATAAGATGAAGGTTATTCCAACCCACTCTCACTTTGCATGCTGGGATCGTGGCAAACACTCCCCCAAGTAATATCCAAAGGCTCAACAGGTGATCATTGAAAGAACCTTTAATATTAGAATGTGTCAGGATGACAGATGAGAGACAGAGTTCAGCCAGAGAGCACCCTGGGAAATAACCAGGATGTCAAGTAAAACTGAGTCCTTCAAAATTAAACAAGAAAAATGGGAGTGGGGTGGGGGGAGTCATTGGGCCTAAAAAATGTTAGGCAATAATATGCTAAGAAAAGTTAAAACGAGGGAGAGGGTAGATAAAGAGGAAAAATAGCTCTGTTTTTTTTTTTTGAAGAAAGTTATTAGTTTTATTAGTTTAATGCTTGATACAACAGAAATAAACCTCAAAGTCAAACAATATGCACTCACTTGAACAAAACACAGAGTTAGCTACCTAATGGTTTGTTCTTTAGTGATGAAAACGGATGTGTTGACCTTCCCACATTGTTGGTAGAAGCCCACATTATAAAATTCTTCCAATAACTCTTAGCATTGGTCAGAGGAAGGAGTATGTTTTGAGCCCTAGAAAATAGCCCACATTTGCTGGATATGTTAGCATCTGCTTGTATGTTCCCATCTGCCTCGGCTATGGCATAATTCTGCCCTGCAAACTCTTTTAGAAGGCAACTGATTGCTAGACTGAATTATTCAACACCATCCAACTAGGGTCACTCAAACCATCCTCTGGCTCATCTGCCATGAGAAGACAATCTATGGTGGCAGAAATTCCCCAGTCAAGAGGTCCTGCTTCCCAAAGGACCATGTGTCACCTTCGGTGGCACTTAATGATACACTCTCACACTGGTAAAGGTGATCAAAGGAGACACCATGCTACGAAGATATAATATCACTGAAGGGTCAAGCAGATCCCACTGGAGCATGCACACAGAATGCAGCCAGAGTTAACGCCACAGATGAAGCACACCGTAACAGGAAGGAGACAGTAGACTAGGGACCTCAGAGTCCAAAGGGAAAGATCAATGACCATTCAATACCAATACAAATTTCAAACACAAGGCCAAAGGCTGAAGTCGTTTTTTTTTTTTTTTTACTGAAGCCTTGGAAGGGCCTAACTTCTAAGCAACTTCTGCTAAGAGCATTGTCATCTATTCTATTTGGGATAAGGTACCCTTTAAAGCTCTAAGCTCTAAATTTAGAAGGAAAGAAGGGGAGGGGGAGGGGAAGAGGGGCATAACAAACGAAACCACTGAACGCTAGAACATCTACGATTCTAGAGCAACCATCAGGACACAGGACACATTTACTCTACAGCACCACCAACCACAAAGGAAGGGGAAGGAAACTCAGTTGGGGGAAAGAAGAAACGGGTATTTCTCATCTTTTAACGGGGTGGGATATCTTCTCAGATGGCAGCTGTAGATCTTGACGCAGTGATCCCAACAGTCCAAGACCAGCAGCTGTCCCTTGGGTGTGAGGGCGATGCCCGCTGGATAGGTAAAGGTCCTCTCTAATAAGGATGCTGTAGCCACAGCCCTTGGGAAAATGGAGAATTTCCTTGCAGCTGCTATCAGCGACAGTGAGGTCACCCGAGCATCCACACACACACATGCCAGTGATGCAATGGAGGAAATCTTCATTCTCAGAGAAGAAGTGACTGATCTGCCGGTCCAGCTGCCTGTCCTGGCCCACGGAGCTGATGGAGAAGCCACCCTCCAGGTGGTGTTCCTTCTGTTGGTTCTCCACATTGAGACCCAAGCCTTGGGTGAAGTAGACTGTGCCTTCAGCATCACAGGTGACAAACGGGCCTCACAGCATGTCAGAGGCAACTGTATTTGACTACTCCTGCTCCTCGGTCTACTGTGAAACACCAGAGCTTCCCGCCTTGCACATCAGTCACCACGAACTGGCCAGAGGGTAAGGCTGTGATGCCCCATGCTTTGCTCAGCTGGCTCCTGTGACAGGTCACACAGTGGCCATCCAAGGTATAGACTTTAAAGGAGTTGTCATAGCCATCAGTGACACCAATCAGCCCATGGCAGTTCATGGCCACTGAAAGAGGAGTGAGACTGGGCAAGTCAGGTTCCAAGGAAGCTTAGCACAAAGTTGTCAATGCCACCGGGATTGCGGCCGATCTCCTTCAAAAAGCCTTTTCGGTTGAACACTTGTATGCAATAGTTACCCCGTCGGCAACCAGCACCTCACTCTGACTGGTCACATAGAGACTGACTGGAAAATTGAACATGCCTGGAGTGCTGCCTTTCGCCCCCATCTTCTTGAGACACAGACACTGTTGGATACTGGAGGCTGCCTCAGAACTCCGCTGTTTCACAGGTCTTTCTAAAGGTTACAGAGGCTGAGGCGAGGCTGCAGCTCCCTCCTCCACTGCGCAGGAATCTTCCATGTTAACTGTCTGGGGCTTCTTAACAGCCTGGCCAATTTGCAGAGGACCAACATGCCGTACTTTAAGAAGCTCCACATCTTGCAGGGTAAGCTCCCGGGGTAGGCTGGCGGTGAGCTCTGGCTCCTCCTCATCAGCTGTCTCCTCCAGGATTGCTACATCAGCTTGCTTGATCTTAGCTAGAAAGTAGTCACAACGAGACAGGGCCTGCACCTCCGCAATGTTGAGTAGGTAGCTCTGGTCCTCTACCACTTGACTGTTGGACTTCTCAACCTCAGCCAAAGAGCCTGTGAAGAACTTCCGAGAGCGGGCTAGCTCTTCCTGGACCCTGCGCTCCTCACGGCCATATTCTTGAAGAACAGCCTTATATCTTGCCTGAAGATCCCTGGAGACACCCTCCAAGGCTGCTTTCCTCCTCTGCAGCTCTCCTGTAAGTTCCCTTAGGCGAGTCAACTTCTCCCCGAAGTCCCTCCTCCGTTCCTCGGCTGCTTCCTTGACAGGAAGTGTGCAGTGGCCCGGAGATTGGTGATCTGCCTCCCGGCAGGGTTCACACAACACCAAAGCACAGCTTCGGCAGAACTGGCGAGGCAGCCGCCGACCGCAGGCTCGACACATGAGCTTCCCGACGGCCTCACTGAGCTCAGCTGTGTCAATAATCTTCAGCACCGTCAGGTTGTCGGTCAGCTGGGTCAGGCTGGTGATGCGAGTAATCTTGCTGCAAAAGGGACAGCGGACACCATTGATGCTACTGGCCAGGAGCTTCTCCAGACACTGGCGGCAGATGGTATGGCCACAGTGCAGCAGCTTGGGCCGCAGCTGCTCTTCAGTGAAAGACTCCATGCAGATGGGGCATTCTAGCACTTCCCGGAGAGCATCCAGGTTCAGGTGAGAAGCTGCTGCAGCCGCAGCCATTGCTCTTCCGGCTAACGCGGCTTAGAGCCAAACAGCTTAATATTCATGCCCCGGTGTCAAATTCCTGACCGCCCGCGGCTCCGATGCTAGTCGCCGCTGCCAGCCCACCGCCCGTTGCCTTCTGCGCATGCGCATGCGCTGGACCAGTAGCTGAATTCAAAGTAATTGCCTTTGAAAAAACAGTAATCATAGATAGGTACAGGCTGCCCGGAACAGATGAGAAGAAACATTAAGTCTACACAATGGATAAGAGCAAGAATCCCTGTCTACCACCATAGGCCCCTGTTGCCAACCGGAAGGCAGAGCAGAGCCAACCACCGTGTGTAAAACAGAAAGTGCTTTGTCAGACTGAGTGCTGGAATCCTTACTCATTCGTGACTGCCACTGGAAGTCTAAATAACAGACTGTTTTCAAACAACACGACCAGTCCAGTCGGTGCACGCCAGCATGAACCTGCTACAGTAAAGATAGCAACTGAGCACAGAGCTTAGAGGAGGTTCTTCCCCAGATACGGAAGGGGACTGTGAAGGCTCCGAGACTAAGAGCACATGCCTCTCTTGCTGAGGTTCCTTCTGGGTTTGGTTCCCAGCTCTCCTATGAAGCACTTAGCAGCCACCTTGGACTTCCAGCTCAAGGGGGTTGGACATCATCTAGCCACTACAGGCACTGACACTTAGGTGGTACATATCCATGTACAGGCACATGCATATACAAGTAAAAGTGTGTGTGTGTGTGTGTGTATGCGCACAGGCACATGCATATACAAGTAAAAGTGTGTGTGTATATGTATATATATATATGTATATATATACACAGGCACATGCATATACAAGTAAAAATATATGTGTGTATATGCACAGACACATGCATATACAAGTGTATATATATATATATATATATATATATATATATATATATATGCACAGGTACATGCATATACAAACAAAAATATATGTGTGTGTGTACAGGCACATACATTTACAAGTAAAAAAATGTGTGTATATGTATCTACACACACATACACACATGCATAGGCACAAGCATATACAAGTAAAAATGTGTGTGTGAATGTAATATATATACAAACACACACACACACACACACACATATATATATGATTTATTTGTTTTATGCATGTGAATACACTGTCACTGTCTTCAAACACACCAGAAGAGGGTATCATATGGCATTACAGACGATTGTGAACCACCATTTGGTTACTGGGAATTAAACTCAGAATCTCTGGAAGAACAGCCAGTGCTCTTAACCTCTGAGCCATCTCTCCAGCCCATAAATATATTCTTAAAAGATGTTGGAGGGTTGAAAAATTAACTCTTTCATTCTCCCATTCTGTAACTTGTATATAGCTTCTAAACTGTCCATAAATGGATTCATCAAACTTGTAATGGAGTTTACCTTCTTAAGTGATCCTAAACATATTTTTATTAAAAAAATATTTATTTATTTATTTATTTATTTATTTGAATATACTGTAGCTGTCTTCAGACACACCAGAAGAGGGCATAAGATTCCATTACAGATGGTTGTGAGCCACCATGTGGTTGCTGGGATTTGAACTGAGGACCTCTGGAAGAGAAGTCAGTGCTCTTGACTGCTGAGCCATCTCTCCAGCCCATCTAAACATCTTTATATTAAACTTTAATTGCATCATTCATTTGCTTCATAAGCATATCAATAATTAATGAACATGCCACACTTCCCTCTGGCTCATTGCGTTCAGTGTGTCTCTGAGAATATCCGAACAATATCTGTTTCCCAACGGGCCAAGCTCTAATAGCTTCTATAGCTCCCCCTTTACCGCGTGAGTCTTTCTGTACATCTGCCCACTATCTAATCTATCCCCGTAGGTGAATGCCATGAGTTGTCCTGATCTGCAGCACTATGGGCCCAGATCTGGTTTTGTCTGTTTATCAGAAACAAAGCCAAGTGTACCCAAATGCTACTAGTGATCTGAGCGTGCCTCTTGTCCAGACAGACTTTTAACTTACTCTGTTCTGTCTGAACGTGATCAGCTTGATTCCAAGATTCAGTGCACACTGTTCCTTGCCTGAATTGACTTTTTCACCTTCTCTTGTAATTTGGAACAGAGGTTCTCAACCTGTGGGTTGCAACTCCTTTGGGGGCTGAATGGCCCTTTCACAGGGGTTGCCTTAAGACCCTCAGAAAACACAGATATTTACATTATGATTCATAACATTGCAAAATTACACTTATGAAGTAGCAGTGAAAGTAATGTTATGGTTTGGGGTCACCACAACGTGAGGAACTGTATTTAAAGGATGCAGCATTAGGAAGGCTGAGGACCACTGGCTTAGAACCTACACAAACTCCCAACCCTGAGTCACCGTCACTTTGTTTGTAAAGACTATCATCCATGCAAGCACACACTCTGGATCCGTCCTGGTCTTCCCTTAATAGCTATGTGACCGGAGTACATCAGTTACGGGCCACTATTATTAGCAACATTTAAGGCAGGAACCACATCTTAGATAGTTTTGCTTCATTTATGCAAATTAATGAGAAAATCGATGAACACAGGGCATTGTAAATCATTGGCAGCTTGCATGGTATTTTCTTAATATGATGAAGTAGGTAATCAACCTTGTGTAAATTTAGGATGAAATACGAAAGGGGAATTAGCATCTCTTAATAATTACAGAGGAAAAGCTGGGGGTACAGCGCAATGATACAGCACTCATCTATCACACAGCAGTTCTGGCTTCAATCCCAGCACCTGTCAATAAACAGCACCATTGAAAGCATCGGGTGAAGACAGCAGGTACCTCGCTGTGAAGATGCAGCCAGTGTCCCAGGGCCGGTGCAAAGATAACCATGCACACAGAGCTACCAAGTGTGTAAACTGCAGAAAAACATATGCCCATAATTCCAATGACATCATTTTTTAGAGGCCACCTGTGACATGGCATGAATGTTTGAAAGACTGTTCCAACTCCAGCAGAACAATAAAATGTCTGCCTCTCTTAAGTCAGTGCAACCAAAGACCTCGGGGAGGGAGAAACTCAGGATTTCCTCTGGCTTGTCAACACTGTGAGTCACCGTCTGCCTTACACAATAGGGGGACACACAGCCACTCATAGGCCTTCTGACCTTCTCCCCTTTTCAGCAAAGTAGGTCCTGGGCCTTCATAAGTGAAATTTCTATGGCCTTCTGCAGCCTCATTTGCTATACAGGAAATCTGACAGTTTTTCCTATAGCAGTGGGAGGTTTACTGTCAACTGAAATGAAGAGAGTTTTAACCCAGGCTAGCCCTTCAGAAGCCATGTACGATGAGGAGAGAGGCAAAGTAACATGTGGAAGCATTGTCCTGGATCCCATAGGCCTTGCTACACAGGATATTTCAGACAAAGATAGCCAGAATCAACCACGGAACTCAGAAACCTGAAAACTCCTATCTCTAAAATAAATGCACATTCCTGGCATGACTTGCTTTATGTTCAGGATGCAAAACGAAACTATTACTTTGAATTCAAATTTCTGAATTAAGACTCAATGCCATCATCCACAAGAACAACGATGAATTCTGATCATGTAGACCCTGAATCAGGACATTAGCCTGTGTTACTTTGTGATCATTAGCCGTGTTAATTTCCTAGGAAAAGTTAAAGTTTTTCAGGCACTCACCACACAGGAACAGGTTCATGATTCCAGCTGAGCTTAACAGTGGATCATTGCCAGTTTAGGAACTATATTTGGCTGCTAGTTGCAAACTCAAACAAGTAGGGATTGTTTCTCTCTTCACAGAGGCATGTAGATCCAGTGCTGGGGTCAGAGCTCCAAAATTACATTAGGAATTCAGGAGTTCTCAGAGTGTGACCCACAATGGCTGGACAGCCACCTTAGTGAAGAAATGGGAATGAAAACAGTGTGTCCACATGTTAGTCTCTGTAGAGATTTTCTCCCTCCCTCCCTCCCTCCCTCCTCCTCCTCCTCCTCCTCCTCCTCCTCCTCCTCCTCCTCCTCCTCCTCCTCTTTCTTTCTTTCTTCCTCTTTCTTTCTTCTTTCTTTCTTTCTTTCTTTCTTTCTTTCTTTCTTTCTTTCTTTCTTTCTTTCTTTCTTTCTTTCTGTTTTTGGAGATAGGGCTTTTCTGTGTAACCCTGGTTGTCCTAGAACTCTCTCTCTGGCTGTCCTGGAACTCACAGAGATCCACCTGCCTCTGGCCTCTTGTGTGTTGGGATTAAAGGTGTGTACCACCTCTGCCAGGGCTCTGCAGAGGTTTTCTATAGGAACCCTCTGTGATCTCCACTTGTTTTGCACTCAGAACTCAGTCACAGGGTGTTGTGCTGTTACTGGTGCTGATGAGGCTTCCAGAGTATGACATCACTCAAGCCTTGCTAGGAAAGGAGAGAACACAGGGTTTGGGGAAGTGTCTGTGTGGAACCTCCCAGCTCAAAGGCCAGTTTAGATGGTAAGGGTCCTGGGAAACACTGCCGGGGGCCTAGACTCCCAAGTCTGCCTTGGAACTGAGCTGTCTATAGTCCCTTGCTTCTGGTTTTAAATCCTGAAACCATTCATCCTTTAAACAATAGGTTTTTAAACAACTCTTAAAACAACTAAACCCTTTTAGTGTCAAATAGTTATAAAATAACCAGTTGAGCGCTTGGATGTTGCCTTGGGCTCATTATTTAAGGAGTTGGTGATATTTTGTTACAAATTGCTTGGCCTAGTGATAATGAGGTCTTTCAAAAAAAATTTACACATAGAAATTTGCTAAGACTCCTTATCTATTTTTGGGGGGGGGTATTTTAAGGGAAAGACCTAGGTTTCCTGGAGTGTTGCCTAGTTTGATGCTGCTTTCTTTAGAAATGGTGTCTTATGGTTCACAACGCTCAAGAGACAGCTGAAATGCCGCGAAGACAGCACCTCCCTTTTCACTTATCAAGTGTCCATTTGGGTTCATAGTCTTCATTATGCTCTTAGGTCTTACTGACATGGTGCACAAAAAGTGGGAATTTTTTTTAATTCCGTAAATGGGAAACAAATTTCCCAAAAGCCCTTAGGCTCACATGCTTTGTTTCCTGTTGAGCCTATAATAATGTGTACAATGTTTTATCTGCACAGCTTGAAAGGAGTTTAATTTGTCTACTAATGTGTGTCCACAGACACCATAGTGAAGAATCTGCCTATTCCGTAAGCGTTGTTCACAACCCCAAACTCTTACCTGCAGCACATTCACAGACATGGGCAATGTTCAGTGAGAATTATTTATATGTATATATATATTTCACGGAGCGTGTCCCAGATTAAGTGTATTCTCACTGGTTGGTAAAAATATGAATATAGTCTCACAAGCCCAAACACCACACCTCCCCAAATGAGCTATCCGTATGCACAATCCTAGGGCCTCTTGTGACTTCAGAGAATAAAACTGCCATGGAAAAGGAGAGTCACCTTTGCTTTGTCCTGCTCTAGGTGGTCCTCGACATAGCCCTTTCTCCACAAAGTCGGGCCACTGCACAGAGAAAATGTGGTATTGCATTTCATGCCTCTGTGGTCTAACCACCTACATGGCCAAGCTCAAGGAATTGTTCTCTATTTAAGAGAGAGAGAGAGAGAGAGAGAGAGAGAGAGAGAGAGAGAGAGAGAGAGAGAGGCAGAGGTGACACCTGATAATGCTCTCTGAGCCATAAGAAGAATTAGGACTACATAACTGTGTGGTCTAGTGATAGGCTAGGGTCCAAGCCAGCAACAGGGAGCTATTCAGGACAATGGGTCACTTCTTCATATCTGGGTAGGTGCAGTATGGTGGTCAAAGACCAGCTGCTAGTGTCATTTGAAACTGAACAGCATAAGTTCTATCTCTTTCTCAAATACACACACACACACACACACACACACACACACACACACACACACACAGAGATGGGGGGAGGGAGAGACTCATCCCCAAGGGTCTGTTCATTTTTACTCAGCACCATTAATTTATATAATAAACATTATTATTATTATTATTATTATTATTATTATTATTATTAGTTTTGTTTTGTTTTTTTGAGACAAGGTTTCTCTGTGTAGCCCTGGCTGTCCTGGAACTCACTCTGTAGACCAGGCTGGTCTTGAACTCAGAAATCTGCCTGTCTCTGCCTCCCAAGTGCTGGGATTAAAGGTGTGCACAACCACTGCCCCGCCTATATTTTTATATTATTGTAATTTATATATTAAACTACCCATTATGGACTGGTAAGTACTGGAATTCTCAAGAAACTTGGGATCTAATAGAATAGCAAGAAAAGGGAAAGAAAGAAGGGAGGAAGGAAAGAAAAGCAAGGAGAGAGGGCCACACGTGTGTTCTTGCCCTTCTTACCCTCTGAACTCTTGGCAAAAAGACAGGAGAGGGGCTGTGCATGTGTTAGTGTGTGTGTGTCTGAGTCCCCAGGAGGGCCTGTGTGTGTGTGTGAGCCTGTGTGTGTCTATGTGTGTGTACCACATGTTGGTGTGCTCATTCTGCATGTGCTTAGTGATCCTTGTTGAGGGAGAAGCATGGATCTCAGGCTTCAGTCTCTGTGTTTTGTGAGAGAGCTGGGTTGATCTTTCCACGCAGTTTGGCTGTGAGTCATTTCATGTTGCCTTATAATTACTGAGAGTGTGACTAGAGAGCCAGCCTTGCCTCAGTCTGTTTAAACCCTGTTGTTTACCTAAAGTCACTAGCAATGTATCTTGTCACACACTGCTTTATTAGGAACTCAAAGAGACGACACTGAATTTATGGGAAGCATCAGGCTATTACTTTTTAACGAGAATCCAAAATTCATCATATTCTTTCATTCTGGTGTCGACTAGTAAGATTAATTTGCATTCATATAAGATAAAGAAAAGCTAAATATGTGTGAAATAGGAACTTGTGGCTTACAGTGTTCATTATGGAGCTATCTTCTTCTAGAGCAGTGGTCCTCAACTTTCTTAGTGCTGCAACCCTTTAATATAGTTCCTTGTGTGGTGGTGACCTCCAACCATAGAGTTATTTTTGTTGCTATTTTCATAGCTGTAATCTTGCTACAGTTATTAATTATAATGTGAAATCTGATATGCAGAATAACCTGATATGCCACCCTGTGAAACGATTGTTCAGCCTCCATGGGGGCTGCAACCCACAGGCTGAGCTGGTAACCACTGTTCAAGGATTCATTCATTCACTGATGCTTCACTGAGTTGGTGACCACTGTTCTAGGATTTCACTGAAACTCTTCTCTTTGAATTTGTTGCTCAGTGGAGTGAAAGAGTTCCTAGATTTTTCTCTCTTGAAAACAGCACCCACATTAAATTCAACATTTACTTCTTGGTTCTAAGAATTCAGACTTTGCTGTTGTTGTTGTTGTTGTTTGAGACAGGGTTTCTCTGTGTAGCCCTGGCTGTCCTGGAACTCACTCTGTAGAGCAGGCTGGCCTCAAATTCAGAAATCCACCTGCCTCTGCTTCCCAAGTGCTGGGATTAAAGGCGTGCGCCACTACTGCCCAGCAAGAATTCAGTCTTATACATACATGGAAAGCCAGGATGAAGCAACACATGAAGACATGATAAAGAGATAAAGAAAAATAGAAAAGGCTCTGGTAGGTAGAGGGGTGAATTAAGGGAGAGATGGAGGGGGGAGAAGAAAAAGGAGGGGGAGGAGGAGGAAGAAGAGGGGGAGAAAGAGGAAGAGGAATGGAAGAAGGAGGAGCAGTGACTCTCACCAGCAGCTATAAAATTACCACCATAATGCCTTGTATTCATGCTCATTCTACCTCTAGAAATTGTCTGAGATGGCCTACAAAATTAAGTTTGATCGTTGCTTCAATATTCAGTATTAAATGATTAAAGCAAGGAATAAAAAAGCAATAATAAATGTGTAATATCTATTAAGCCAAAAAAAAAAAAAATAAAACCACCGAACAATGAAATTTAAAAACTCTGAATATCTCCGTATACTCTCTGAGTGCTGATGCTGAAGCAAACCTAAGACTCTCTGAGGTGTCAGCTGGTCAACAGACAGGGAGCATCTCAGCCAGGCATGCAATTTGGGATATGGGGAAGTGACTGGTTTCCTGAATTACCCCAGCTCCTAGCTGTCTTCATCCAAGGAGGGTGAGATCTTGGGAGACTCCTTTTAGGGATTCATTTCCTGAGTTATGAAGAAACTCATGAGAAGATCATGTTCCAAAGCCATGATTACATTTCCAGCATGGTCTTCTGTCATGTGAATGAACTATCTGAGATGTGTTGCCTATCCAAGCTTTGGATGGTTATAGCTAAGAATGCCTTCAGGCAGCCAACGTGAAGATTATAGGAAATTTACCACATAGAGCCAGGTCTCTCTCAGACTCATTACACAAAAATATTTTTAATGTATTAGTATTTAAAATGTTGCATCGATGTGCGTGCATGTGTGCAGGCACAGGATTTAAAGAAAAGCTATAAAAATCATCTGTAATAAGAAGAAATGTTGATATTTTAAAAGAGTAATAGTAATGAAATTTCTTATGACTGCAACATTTTAAAGGTTCAGTAGTTAAAACAGGAATACTTAGAGGGAAGAAAAACAAGGCATCCAAAGGGAGACAGACAAGGAGAGATGACTTAGAGAAGGGTTAACTGTGCCAAAGTGTTGATTCTCAGACAATGATTAATTTAACTAATAAAATTTAATATAATTAATAAATAAAAACACAAAGGAAACCATAGACAAAAACACCCCATATTGTCTCAACTCTGTGACAGTAATGGCGGCGTCTTCTGTCTCCTCCCTTCTCCAAGTCACTTTTCTCTGAGCAGGCACAATGGACATACTCCTTCCCCACTTCGATGCTTCTGTGAGTGACTAAGTTTGCATTTCAAACTCTCTGCCTGGCCTATGAAGGTGCAGGGACCTGCTGCTGCCCACTCTACTGTCCACTTTGTCACCATCTGTATCACCATACAGGTTTCCAACCTCTCTGACCTGTCCCTGTCCATGCACATGCTCCATGCAAGTCCTCTCTGCAGACTCCACATTGGCTACTATCCTCAATCCAGTGAGAAAGTTTCCCAAGCTCTCCTAGGACCTGATCATTAGATTCTTTCTGATTTCCCTCTCATACAGGTCCCAGACACTGTATGTAAGCACACACTCCCTCAACTCTCAAATGTCCTGTTTTATCTCCAGGATGGACTTACAACAGGGCTGCACATCTGTTTATTTAATCTGTCAGCTCAGGTTGGCTGTTATGAACCTGCAGGCACTCAGTGAGGGCAAGAATTTCTCCTCATCATTTCTACAACTCTGGCATTCAGACATTATCTACTTTGTGGCAGGCATTCAACAGAATGTGGGTTTAGTCATTTTATCATGAGGATATACTTTCCAACAAGCAAATTCAATAAAACACAAAAGTACTTAAATACTGTCTATAGTATTCACCTACTGTTTATAGTATTCACACACTGCTTATAGTACTCACAAACTGTCTATAGACTTTAAAATCCATATAAGAAAAATTATCAAGAGTAAAATTATAAAACAAACACGAAACAAAGTAAGAATATTTTCACCCATGTCTGTCAATACTGGTTAAGTATATTTTGACTAAGAAAGAAGAACATTAGTTCCTCCAAAGAAAGCACATGCCAAATAGCTAAAGAAAAGAATACAAGCATCATAGACCCAGGAAGCATCTGACCTTTCTTCTAATCACAAAGGATGAGCAAACAATGAAGTGTGTTCACCGACATTGTGCATGCATGTAGAGAGAGCACAAGGTACTTCTGGAAGAAACACAAAGCTGTCACCAAAGCCTTCAATCCCTGTTTTTTTTTTGTTTTTTTTTTTTTTAAATCAAAATCAGATTAAAGATTTGTGGGCAGCAGTATTTACTGGCATCATTTACAAATCATCAAGAACACAGGTTCTCAACAACAGGGAACTTGTTCATTGTTGTGTGTTGATGTAACTAAAACACAGCAGCTATTTAAAAACATGCTCATAAAAATGTCACAGATATTGTGCGTGAAAGCCAGGGGTATTTATGCTGTCCTGATCATACAATGACTCTATGTTTCACAATGCACATTTTCTTGGTAAATATATCATTTTTATGTGTTTATATATTATGCATATCTGTGCAAAGACAAATAAAAAATATAATAATGTATAATTAGTTCTTGTTTGTGGCTGGAAAGACTGACCAATTTATATTTGGAATAATATTTTTGTGTGACTTATAAGGTATTAGAAGCTCTTATTATTTTATGTTAATTAAAAAAGAAGACAAATTATATAAAAACCAATGGCATTTCATTTTTGGAAAATTAGATTTCTTCAGTTATGAGGCAAAATAAAAAAACTGGGTAAAGCATGGAGCATTTTCACATAACACACTGTGTTTGATTTTATTTGGGCTCTTTTCTTTCTCATTTGGGTATTGATGTTTAAGTCCAAGAATTCATGGTACAAACCACATTGTCATTTAAACCATATACCCCACAGCTGATACAAAAGCCACACCACAAACAGTATGATAAAGAATTTTATTCAAAGATGATCTAAATTTAGTTCCATTTCTGAAGCCACCAAGTTCATGCATTCCTTCAATAAACATTTACATAACCACCCAATATCCAGGCAGCCATCTAGATGTTGTCGAGGCACAAACAATCTATGTACCTTCAATTACGGACCTTTTGTAGATGTGGATATAAGCATTACAGATGTAAACATATGGGTGTGAATACCATAAATTAGTGTACTTACTGCATGGACTGGTACCGGAAATTATTTCACAGGGTGACATGTACTGTGGGTTAAACAGAGTTATGGGATAGCCACTTGGGGAGAATGTTTGATTAAACCCTGAAGTAGTTTTCTGGGGTGTTCTCACAAATCCCCACAAACTGAATAGCATAAAATAACACTTTACTATCAACCCTGGGGGCTAGAGGTCTGGAGTCATGGTGTGTGTAGAAGAAGAGAAATGTTATTTCTGAAGTTTCCCTTACTTTGCCTCTAGCTTCACAGATGGGGATTTTCTTTGGGTTTCTGATGTTGTGATAAAACACTATGTCCATGGCAACTAGGGGAGAAAAGGGTTTATTTGACTCACATTTTCACAGCTTGCTCATCACCAAAGGAACTCACATCATCAGGACAGGAACTCACACAGGGCAGGAACCTGGACGCAGGAGCTGACGCAGAGGCCATGGAGGGGTGCTGCTTACTGGCTTGCTCGCCATGCCTTGCTCAGCCTGCTTTCCTACAGAACCCAGGACCACCAGGCCAGGAATGGCTCCACCCACAATGGACTTGACCCTCCCCATCAATCACTCATTAAGAAATGCCCTATAGCTGGATCTTATGGAGTCATTTTTCTCAGTTGAGGCTCCCTCCCCTCAGACGACTTCAGCTTGTGTCAAGTTGTCATAAAACTACCCAGCGCAGTGATGAAATGGGAGACACATTCCGACAGACACAAGTGAAGCACAGACAATTTTTAGAATATGAATTAAAAACTTGGATTCCGTTAAGTAAAATGTAAAAGAAATGGGTTAGATCCTACATGTGTACAACCCACCAAAATTAAACCAAGATGAGATCAATGATTTAAACAGGTCTGTAACAAGCAACATGTTTGATGAAGTAATTTTAAAAAATCTTCCAACTAAATAAATTCTGGGGGCTGAGGTCCCTTGGTCGCCTTCTCCCTTCAACTGCTACTCAGTAGCCAACCTGTGTCTTCTAGCTTTAACTGGCTGCCAGGAGTATGAAGGAGAAGGAGAGTAAGGCCACTGGATCAGTCAAATCTCATTTCTGTACAGTCCAGCCTTTCCTTTAGCTGGCTCAGGAACTGAGGCAGTGCCGGGGAGACCCAACCTTGCAGCTGCTGCACAGCAGTCTTCCCCACCCCGCCAACTGCAACACACACACACACACACACACACACACACACACACACACACACACACACGCCCAACCACCCATGCACGCACGCACGCACGCACGCGCATGCGCTTCCCTTTGGATTGCGCTGAGCCTTGGTAAGCCTGCCAAGAATTGCAGTACAAAGTGTGGACACTGATCCTGACAAGCCACGAGGAAAGTCCGGGAATGGGAACTCAGTGTTCTGAAGGGACTTTAAGGTTAGACAAACAGAAAAGCTGGAAATGAGCCGCAAACAGATGCCGAAGAACCAGTCTAGTTCAGGCAAATGTAACTTGCCAGAATAATGCACAGAGTTCTTTTGGACAAGCCAAAACAGGAGCAGGTTCTTACTACACACTTTATAATTTACTGTTAGGTGCTCTGGGTCACATGAGAAATTGAGTAGGTTCATCAGGGATTGAGCGTGGAGTAGAAACCACAGCAGCTAGGATAGCAGAGGCTGCTCTCACAGACTGCAGACAGCTGGCAGGAGGGAAGTGAAGGTAACAGGCAGATGTCCACTGTCATCCTCACAGCCCTCAAAGTTATCCTCGTCTGCCTGAAGGTCAGACACGCTGAACCTCTGTCTAGCTGCAGAGAGAGCCTGGACTAAAGGAAAGACAATTTCCTGGGAGAAATTGGGAATCATGGCTAGGATAGAAAACACTGGCTTTGCCAGTCACACGGTTTAGCAGAAAAGCAAAAATATCTAATTTGTGAGCAGCTGGAGAGAAGGCTCAGTGGTTAAGAGCACTTGTTGCTCCTCTGGAAGACTGGAATTTAGTTCCAACACCCACATCAGGTGGCTCACAACTCCCTGCAACTGAGGTTTTTCTCTGGTCTCTGTGAGCGCCTACAAACACGTGAGGCACACACATGCATGCGCACACACACAGACATGCACACACATGCATGAACACAGACATACACACATGCATATACACACGCACACATGCATGCACACACATGCATGCATGCACATGCACACATGCACACACATGCATGCATGCATACACATGCATAACACGCATATACACATGCATATACACACGCACACATGCATGTACACATGCATGCACACATATGCACAAACATGCATGCACACACATGCATGCACATACACATGCACACACATACACACATGCACATACACACATGCACACATGCATGTACACACACACACACACACACACACACACAATCTTAAAACAATAGTAGTTGTTGGTAAGGCTCTCAAACCAGTTTGTGTCCCCTGAAAAATACCTCACTCATTCTGACCTGACTGGTCAGTCATGTGAATCTGTAGGTAAATATTTTTTACAGCTTTTTAAAATAAGGGTTCAGCCTTCCCTCTAGCCTACCACCTACCAGAGGTAGTGGGAAAGGAAGGTTATTAGGATACAGAGGAAGTGGAGAAATAGTTCTTTGGGGTGATCCCAATCTTTGTTGTTCTCACTCCAGTCTACTAGCAAACACCAAACACAGACCAGCAGCTGCGGTCCAGTCCACTCAGCAGATACCACACATGATCAGCAAGGGCAGTTCAATCCAGAAGAGACTGTCAGGTTCACCAATTGGCCAGAGTCTGTGGAGCAGCACGAAGCTGCAAGAAACTCATGAGAAGTTCTTTGGTGATTTTCTCTCTATGAAGTCCCCACAAGTGAAGCTCAGCAACACAACGTAAGGCAAACTGGAACATGTGTGTTGTCAGTGAAGACCAGCAAGGCAGAGGAAAGCGAACCGAGCCAACGGTTGAGCTCCCACTGTCTGTAGGATGGATCATCTTTATATTCTTTCTAAACATCATGTATCCTTTTATGTGTTTGCTGCAGCAAAACATCCTTTCCCCTGTGTCTGCTTCAGCAAAACATCCTCATAACCTAACTGAGCCTCCAAAGAAACCAGAAACTCCCACTTTAAAAATCTACATGACAGAACATGGGTCGGACCTCCGCCACATTTACCCCAATCCATTTCCTTAAGGACTGGAAGAATTATTTTATGTAAGTCATTTCTAAGCAATTTAAAGTCAAACTCAGAATATAATAAACCAGAAATGACATTCAACAAGATCTGAGAACATGTGTAGTGTATTATAACTTGGGAGGAAAAAGGCAAAGGCAACAGGAACGGATGGAAAGGCCATTTAAAAAGGAAAGGAATAGTGAAGCAACTGAAGGTCAATGTGCTCTAAAGGGCAGAATACTGGTAAATGATGCTCATTTTTCAAAACCAATAAAGGTCAGAGAGTGTGTGGTACCTCCTCTGCTAGGAAAGGACCCAGGGCGCAGCACACCTTGCTCTAATCTCCCTGTGACTCTGAACTCGCCAGCACACCAAAGACGTTTTCTTCTCTTCCAGGACCATCTCCTATGCTTTAATCGGTCTTAACTCACGTTTGTCTGTAGACAGAAATGCTTAGACTTGACAGCCATCATGAAACTTGCTTGGAGGTTTAACTCTCAAAGTCATGAATCAATACATAGTAAATTTATAGATTTTTCCCTCAAAGCTTTTAAGAGAGGTGACTGTTGTGTGTCCTGGGCATGTATCGATATACTTTGTCTACCCAAGGCTTCCCAGAATCTCCATCCCTTGGCCAACAGGACCATCATTTTTCTCAGTGACTGTCTCCTCCCACTACTGTGGTCTTGAAGCTTCTGTTGCGTTATCTAGTGACTGTGAAAGAAGAAGTCCAGGGATTGTTTCTTTAGGAGACATCAGAGTAGATGGGAGGTGTGTGGAAAAGTCAGTTTTGAAGACTGGACAATGGAACAGAGAAAGGAGAAAACACATGGTCTGAACTGTGAAGATACACTCAGGCAAGTCTGCACTCTAAGTGAGGAAGAGACTTTCAGAGTAATCTCAAGTCATTGTAACAATGGCCTTAGAGTCAGAGTTTCTGTCATTCCAGGGTTCTTCTCTGCTTAGCTTATTAATGTCCTTATGAAATGGTTCAGTGGCTTTCAGAATTTGAGCTGTGGCTATTAGACAGAGTGTCATTATTCTGACTTATAACCTGTCTTTTATATATATAGAGAGGATAGATAGATAGATAGATAGATAGATAGATAGATAGATAGATAGAATAAGAATAGGAAACAGTACTGCACATTGCTGAAAAGCTTTTTTTGTGAAATTTGTGTTTCAGTTCTAATGTTCATCAACTATATGTATATTATACATGTATGTACTTTCTTATATGTAATTGGAAAATGTTATACTTTAAATCTGTGTATACCTTGATGATATAGGCTCTGGTGTGAAAAGAATAAAATAAGGTAAACACTAAGTATTCCAACAAAGAATCTACCTTTACAATATGCTGACTGAGGTCATCCTAGCCATGCCTGAACATTCTCAGAACATAGTCTTTCACTTAGACTACGTCTAACAAGATAGGGTCCTTGTAGGGTAGCTCTAGCTTTTGTTGCATGCATGAGCCCCTGCACTATGAGTCCTGTCCTTCTGTGCCCCTCCCCCTTTAGCAAGTTGAATTGTGTCTTCTTGTGATACCTCATATGGCAATGATTGACTTCTAGCTGGTCTACATCAGGAGGTGCAAGGCCTTCTGGGAGAAGACTCACTAGCTGGTCCTGCATCACCATTGGGCAGCTCACTCACCAGTGCCATGCTCGGGGGCAGTGGGAATCTTTTAGGCTGAGTAGTTATTTATCTTTAAAACAATTGTAGCTGGAAATCAGGTGCATGTTCAGGATTTAAAAAAAAAGTTTGAGTCAGTTTCTTAGACTAGTTGAACCTCTCACCTTGTCCTAATTACAAAATACTGGAACAAGCAAATATGGAACTTAATAGGACACAATAATGTGAGACCCGTCTTCAGGGCCAGGTCAGCTTCTGAGCCCAGCAAGACCTGCTTAGTCTGCTCTAAATGGAGTTTGTGCATGGCCAGCACCTAGTGGTACCCTCTGCTTGCTTTATGTCTCTCTACCCTGGGCTCTTATTACGACAATAACTCCATCCATAGCTTCTCTTTATTTAACATCAGAAGAGATTTAGCTCAGACACTCAGAGAGGAGAAGCTGGCTGTGGCAGTATTCGACTGTCCTCATAGCATGGAGCAGGGTTGGGCATGCTTGGAGGATCATGAATTTTGTAAATTTCAGGCCGACCGGGATTCCACAGTGACACCCTGTCTCAAAACCAAACAAAACTAGTAATAAAAGATGGGAGCAGCAGGTGGACAAAATGACCACTTCCACTTATTTCTTGCCTAGTTTTCTGAACTTTGTTCCAATTTCAGCCACTTTGCCTCTAAAGAAAAGTAGGTGCTCTTAAACAGTGGTATATTTGTGTCTTTCACCAGCATTTAAAAACTGCAGGTAAGCATAAGTAATTTTAGTGCACTTTCAGAAATGTCATCTCAAATTCATATGTATACATGTCAAAAACTGCAGAGTTTCAAATACAAATGCAATTTTTTTTTTTTTAAAAAAAGTGCCTTCCTTAAGCTTCTGTATGGCCCCCTTTTCATCTGCAGACACCTATTAGACAGCCCTACTGTTTCTGCTGCATAATCTTTCCAAATATCTAAAGTGAGAAGCATTGTCCCTGCACAGGCTAGTTTTACCCACAAAGCATTTCAGAGCTTCAAGACTGGGCTAATGCCATCACTTGGGAGGCAGAGGCAGGTGAATCTCTGTGTTCGAGGCCAGCCTGCTCTACAGAGTAAATTCCAGGACAGCTCAGGTCATACAGAGAAACCCTGTCTCAAAAACAAAAACAAGAAAAAGAGCGAAAGAGAGGAGAGAGAGAGAGAGAGAGAGAGAGAGAGAGAGAGAGAGAGAGAGAGGGAGAAGGGAGGGAGAAAGAAGAAGTTAGACATGTTTGTTTGCTCTGACACGAGGCCAGATGTGGCACGCCACTTAGGAAAATAAAGTACAGTAAGAGGGTCTTTATGAACGAGTGCAGGTGCCATCTGTGGTACCACAGTACTCACCAAACTCCAGGGCACACAGAAATCCTCATTTCTCTTACACCCACTTTGAGAAGGGTGGAACTGGCATAGCGTCTCATAGCCAGATGTGTCCCTGGAGTGGGTGGGAGGGAGCTCCAGGTAGGAGGAGATTGCTCACAAAGACTTGTTTTTAGCTCTAGTCATAGATTATAGAAACACATGTGCTGCTATAGATACTGCAAATACCTCATGCTCACTTCCTTAGGAAAACATGCTGGTTTATGTTCACAAGTGGTTTCTTTCTAAAGTAGCTATAAACACTGGGGCTCAGCATTTGAATCTGGACAGCTGATTAAAATTTTAAAGAGGAACAGCTTATCTTCAGTTTCTATTTTAGGAAACGGTTCAAATATAGACTGATGGTTTAACCAAAGACAGCTGTTTCATTTCACATGCAAAAGCATCGTCAAGAAGAGGCATTTTGTTAAAAAAAAAAAAAAAAGGTTTGTGCTGTAATTCTTTCCAATAAAGTTGGGGATTTTTTTTCCCCACAGTTCCACTGAAAGGATTTGGAATTGCGTTTGGGTCTTAGGTGAAATTTATTATTTCCTTTCTCAGATGTAAACTAAATGTCAGGCTTAAAATTTTCTAAATAAAGCCACTACCCTTTGTTGTAAGGATCTAATAATTAAAGATTGAGAATATATTTAACAAATCTTCCTGGAAAAAATATCTTTGGCAACTTTAAAAAGGATTAGCCATAACTATACTCAAAAAAATAAAAAAAGAGGAAAAGAAAAGGAAAAAAAGAAAAAAAATCTGGAATGGGTTTCATATAAGGATATGAAATATGGTAAAACTTTCAAACTAATTGCCAAGGAGAATAATTTTTTTTTTCAGTATAAGAAACTGGAGCATATTGAATTCTGGGTGAAAAGCCCCATATGCTCTCCACCCAGCCCTCTCTGACTAAATCTCAAATGCCAAATATTTTAAAGATTTTTCTTAAATAAAATCATTCAAAACAACAATGTCTTTGAACCAGGCAATACTCAGGGTTCTGGATTAACACAAGAGTGAGGTAATGACAGCTGTTGTAAGGTTGAGTTCTTGACTATTGTTATTGAAGGAGAGAGGAGTGAGAATCTCAGGGGTTCTCACCAGAGCCCGTGTCCTGTAACCCAGCTCACTTCCCAGTTATATACAGGTCTTTGGTGTACTGTATGCAGTACCAAACTCAGCTTCCTCCCATTCTGTCAACTCCCAGCCTCTTCGTGTTTCTGCAGCTACCAACCTGCCTAAGAACTGGCCCTGGCTTTACCCTCCATCTACCACCCAACTGATACGCAAGTATCCTTGAGTCTATTTCCAAAATACATTTAGGATAAGCTGATTACTCCCTGAAGACACAGTCGTTCTCTTTAGTTGTTTTGGATAGCCCAGTAGTAAAAAGTAAATTTTAAAAGATAAAATGTAAAAGCTTGAGCCTCTCCTTCTGCAGGCTTGTTTTACTCACCATGAAACTATACATTCTTAACACAGCTTCTATCTCCCTGTAACATCTGAGCCCTGCTACCCACCAGCACTACTTTTCTCTCCTCTCCTCTTTGCGTTCTGTTTTCAGGACATCTTGCCCTGTATGTCCTTCCCTGCTTTCAACGTCATTTTGACCCCAGGACCTTTGCTTTCTTCTCTGTCCCTGGAGAGATTCTTCTGATTAGAGTCTACATCTATAGTAAGTCAGCTCACATGCAATCCATGGCTCTGCTAACCTGCTTTCCACTGTTGTTTGAGACAGGGTCTCTCTTTGTACCCCTGGTTGGTCAGGAACGTTCTATATAGACAAGAATGATCTAGAACTTCTAAGGATCTACCTGCCTCTGCTTTCTAAGTGCTGGTATTATAGGTGTGTGGCATCATGTCTTGTAAGCTCTGCCGGTTTGAACAAAACTTTCCACCGTGCTTCTCACTCTGTGGCACTTATAAACTTGTCTTTGCACAGTTATGTGCTCACCTGTTTGTTCAACGTTTTTAATGATCTGTAAGAAGGACAATATCCATCTCCCCCCCACCCCAAGTTTGCTCCTAAAGCACATGGCATGTTACCTGGTGCATAGTGGTTGTTCAGCAATAACAGCGAATGAATCTATAAACCACTGAATGAACGTACAGGAGGGCAAGTGCAAGGGAGTTGGATAGAAATGTCAAACTCTAGGAGATACAGAAACGGGAACACAGTCAAGAAGCTGCACAATGGCAGGCAAAATACAGAACTTGCTGAAAGGAAGTGACAGGTCTACAGTTGGTTCTGTCGTTGAAAGGATTCCAAGACACTGGGAACATTCTTCTTCAACTTCTGCAACATCCCATGCTTTCATGTGTAAACGAGAATCCTATTTGTATGTGAAAATACTTTGTACCAAAGCGACCGACCCAGTGTCCTTATTGTTAAGGCCAGAGTGCTTGTGGATGTGCAGCTGAAACTTAAAGTTCAGATTTCACTGGTTTGTTGGGCATGCATTTTATTACTGAGCTATGCCACAGGCCTCCTGTGTGCTGTGGATTTCCCTACAGGAGAGGTAAGTAATTCAGGTGAAGGATCAGAAAATGTTTTCAGAAGGGAGATTGGAGATTAAAATAGTCTCTGTAAACACGTTGGGGTTTCACCACTTGTTCAGTGTCTCTGAGTCCATGGCTTTCCCATGGAACAGTCAAGGGCTGGTGACATCTGCTTGTCTCCAGTGCTTTTCAGAGGGATGGTCTACGTGGAAAAAACAGGTATATCTACTGAGTAAATGCTTCTTTCCTTGTGTTTTCTAGATCCCTTCATTTGAGTGCAAAACTGATCATGCACGTTTGTGGCTGACGGACATATAATCTCTTTGCATAATGAGCAAATACTGGAAAATTAATGTCCAGAAGCAACTACCCCGGCCACAGAGGCATTTTCTTTAATCCACCCTTATCAGCTGTTGCCTTTATTGCAGGGATTAAAAACTGTCAGGCATCAAGGTGCAACCTGGGAGTCCCGTTGAGCAGCTTTTCAATCCTGTCTTCCGCCTCAGTAGCTGAGAGTAGTTACACAAGGGAGGAAGGAGGCAGGCGCAGGTGCAAAGGGCTTCCCAACAGTGTGGGGTTTCCCTTGGCAAAGTGCATCAACCAGCTTTGAGTCACATTTCTGGGCAACAGAAGCTGACATTGTTTCCCTGTGAACAGGCTTGTCACCTAAACCATTTTGAAATTCCTTCATGTCTCAAATCCGTGTGAACGCTTTTAGGCAGCACTTCATGGGTGCTGCTCAATTGTTACATTAAAAAAAACAACCCAGAATTGACAAAGACAGAGCTTGAGAATCCTCTGGCATAGGGTTCAAACTCATAGGCTTCAGCGTCAAGGAAGTCTGAGTTCATGTCTGCAGAGCTAAATGGCTTGAAGAGTGTACTCGATTTTGTCTGCTGCAGTAACAGAGCATAAAAGAATACAAAGTTGTTACCATGCATGTTAGGAAGCCTGGAGTCTCTACTCAACCTTTAGGGATACAGTCCTTCTGGGTGGCCTGAAATGGAACCAGAGAACTGGAAAAACCCATATTCTTTGGTTTGTGGCTCTTCCTGCCATTTTGAGAGCCTGCGCTCAGTGTCTTTACCTTCTGGCCTTCTGCCTCTCTCTTGTAAAAGACTTGTTATTTAGTGGACCACCTCCTGTAATAGGATGGATCTCTGCACCTCAAGATTCTCAGCTCACATCTGTAGACTCTCAAGGGCTGATGTGATGGTGCATGAACAATCAGATACCACAGTAGCTCACGTTCAGAAAAAGCCTGTTACTATGCATGACTGTTATGGGTACAACCAACCACCTTCTTACTGGATCGGAGGTACTATCCCAGGATGGCATCCATGCATGTTGTATAAACATGGTCATAGGCTCTAGGTAGAAACCTACTACTGTCTTGCTAAATGGATGCAGTGTCAAACTGCCTTCTAAACATTTATTTTTATGCTCATAGGTAAGTGCTTCAAGAATCAGAAAATATAATCTTATCAGAGAAGCTTCTGTTTGCAATAGGTGATGGTTACTGCAGAGTCATGACTAGACAATAGTCATTGAGAATACGGATGGCTGCAAGCTCCTCTCTAAGTGGGGAATTTGTTTCAATCTCTACAAGGCTCAGGGAACATCACAGATGAGAAGGGAGAAGACACAAGAGCCAGAAAATGGGGATGGGTACTGTCTTCTGGACATGGCACATTGATTATATTCATGAACTCACAGTAGCTGTGATCCCCCCTGCACACGATTAAACCAGGTAACATTCCATTACGGGGATAGAGGTGAGGATCATGAAGCCCCCACCCTTCCCTGGGGAGCAAGTGCCAGTTAATGACTTCTGGAGACAGTTATATTCTTCAGTGGTGGAGTCACTGGTAAGTTGTGCGTGCTTCGGCAAACAAACAACAACAAAACTCTGTTGATATTCATGCATGTGACGCTAAATAAACTCAAGAGTCATGAGAAAATAAAAGTAAAACATGAGAAAGTGAAACATAAGACGTGGGTAAGAGAGGGACTCAGGGGGAGGAATAAAGTATTCAGCGAGAGTGGGAAATGGGTGTATATGGGAACAGGAGGGTGAAAATGACCCAACTACGTACAAATCTATGTACAAAATTATCAAAGAATCCAGGAGCTAGAGGGAATGGCTCAGTGTTTAAGACCACTGCCTGCTTTTCCAGAGAACCTGGGTTCAATTTCCAGTATCTGCATGGCAACTCATCACTGTCTATAACTCCCGATCCAGGCGATCTGATAACCTCACAAAGACACACATACAGGCAAAATTGGTGAATACCAATGCCCATAAAATGAAAATAAATAGATTATTAAAAAGTCACTGGGGTGACCCCAAGAACAATGCCATGGGTGCTGAGCAGAGAAGTGGTAAGGAAGAGTGTTGCTGAGATGGAGACTGCAGGAGAAAGACTTGGTCTCAGCTCTGGTGAGAGCACAGAGTTGAACAGCCTCAACTTAGGGGGAAGTGAATCTTCAGAAAGCATCTATGCCTGCAAAGGGGTAGGAAACAGGCATTGGATGAAGGTGATCTCAGCTGATACCACAGATGCTTACCAGTGCACTGGACCTCTCACTGCTAGAACAGCTGGGATTTTACCATCTCCTGTGCAAGGTCTCTCAACTCACCTGCTCCTCCCCCAAGCTATGCGTATCTCCTGGGTGACTACCACTGCTGTAGTCAGTGATGAGCGTGATCACTGAGCTGGGGAGATCTGGCCTGGACATCTCCTGGGATTTTGGCTTGCTTGTTCTTGTCTTGGTCTTGTGCAGGTAATGAAAGTCACTGTGAGTTCACAAGTGCAGTGGATCTGATATGTCCAGAGGAGACTTTCACAGATACTCCCTGTAACCTTTGGTTTTTTAGAATCTTTCTACCCCCTCTTCTGCAATGTCTCCTGAACCCTGTGTGGAGGAGGTGTGATAACGATGTCTCCTATAGGGATGAGCACGTCACAGTTACTTAACCTCTGCACTCTGACCAGCTGCATTCTCTATTCATTGCCATTCATTGCAAAATAGAGAGTTGAGAGTTGGAAACTATCTGCACTAGTAATCTGTCGGTGCTGGGAGTTAGACAAGGGTTCATCTTTTTAACACAATAGATGTGTGTGCCATACTTCTTATACAGTCATACTAAGTTATCGTATACTTTGGAGTATAGGTCTATGCTGGGTATCATTTGGGAACCATCAGTAAATAGGGCATAATAGAAAGTCAGGCGTCCATACTAATCAGCTCACACAAGAGCTTAGCACAAGAATGCTGAGGCAGCTTTGATGAGTGAGAATAACTGAGTTATATAAATTTCTCATCACCATGCCTGGCACATAGTAAAATCTCAATATATCATGGTTTCCATAGCAGCAACAACCCTTCTTCATTGGTTAGAAAAGATGGACTGGCACAAAGATAAGTTGTAGCAGTGGGTCCACAGCCAGAGACATCAGAACATGGGGTTTCTTCCTCCCCCTGGGGAGACTGGAGTGTGTCTCTGATAGAATGGCCTCTAGGTTAGGAAGAGGCTTTCTCCACAGGAGCTTCTGCAGAGAAAGTCACCCACAGCTCGAGTTGTCCCTCATCCTCAGACCCTTCAATCCTCTTAGCTCTCCCTTCACCATAGGCCCGGAGTCCAATGAGTTCTAACTTTTTTCTTTTGTCTAGGGAACTTGGATGTCTCCTAGCTGATCTCCTTGCTCTTCCCTCCTGGCTAAGAAGAAACAGCTCATTAAAATAAAAAAAAAATCATAAACAAAACCATCTTGCTCCTCTGCTCCAGTATCTCCAGAGACTAGTCACCTCATATGGAATAAGCCAATCCAGGACAGGAGGTTTTGAGAATCATAGTCTGGTCTTCTGCCTTCCACCACCTTCTCTTCCCACGCCGCGCTCCTCCCATCATGCCCCACCCTGGGCTCTTTCCATCATGCCCTCTTCACTGTGTTCCTACTACATTGGTCTAAGCTATATGCACCTGTGCCTGTCACCAGGCCTCTGTACTTCCTGCTTCACCAGCCTGAGGTAATCCTGCTAGTATGGCACTCCACCTCACTTCCTTCCCTCTCTCAGGTCTGCACAAGTCAGCATACCTGTGTGGGTTAGTCTTATGTCAACCTGACGCAAGCTAGAGTTATCTGAAGGGAGGGAACCTTAATTGAGAAAAATGTCTCCATAAGGTCCAGCTGTAGGGCATTTACTTAAGTAGTGATTGATGAGGGGGAGCCAGCCAGCCCACTGTATATGGGGCCATCCCTGGGGTTGTGGGCCTGTGTTCTATAAGAAAGCAGGCTGAGTAGGCCAGAGGGAGCAAGCCAGTAAGCAACACCTCTCCATGGCCTCTGCATCAGCTCCTGCCTCCAGGTTCCTGTCCTGTGTGAGTTCCTGTCCTCTCTTCCTTCAGTGGTGAGCAGTGCTGTGGAAGTGTAGGCCAAATAAACCTTTCCCCCGCCTAAGTTTCTTTGGTCATGGCATGTTATCACAGCAGAATTAACCCAAAGACAACACTTCCTCCCTAGCTTCTACAAACCCCAGTTTGTAGATGTCCCCTACCCTTATGTGCTCACGCATCTCTGGTCCATATTTATCCACAGTGACTATTTCTTTCAGATAATATGAAGAAATTATAACTTCATATAATAGTAATAACTTCAAGTAATACATTAAAACCTGAAGATAGCATCATTCTGATCATACTGATTCCAAAATAGCCCTCAAAACACAAGATTATTATATGGAAAAACGTCTCATTCCTGTCTCCTAGTAAGACAAACACTTTATTAAGGTAAAATAATGATTTTATTTCTATTTTATTCATTTAATTTAATTTTGAGACAGGGTATTCCTGTGTAATTCAGTGTGTCCTTCAGCTTGCTATCCCGCCTCAGCCTTCTAAGATAGATGGGGTTCTAAGTGTGTGACTTTCTTGACTATATAGGAAACAACATAAAAGTCCATTCTGGTTTCTTGGAGGGCCAGAAAGTACAGTAGAGATTTGATTCACAAAGAGGAATCTCTAGGTCAGATGAAGGTAACATTTAGTGTAGAATAGCTGTACATATCTGAGTCTTGTGGATAGCCAAAGTAAAAACTTAAGACTTGTAATGAAGATAGCATCATTTCTGATTCTGCTGAGTGATTCCAAAGTAGCCCTCAAAGCAAAAGATCAGCTCGTTCCTTGTGGCAATGAGCACACAAAGCACCTCCATTAACCTTCGCTTCCTGCTTTTGGATAGCTGTTGCTGTCAGTGCCTACACAAGATACCCTATTGCCGTTTAAATTGCAGTTCCCAGCAGAAATTGCATATTGAAGTCATATACAGTCTGAGATTCATGGTTTCCGGCTGAGCCGTGTCAGTTTTCTGTCAGCATAGCTCCAAAGTATTTTCTCTGACTTCCACACTCCCACTGAACAAGCCACCCTTCCCCTGATTGGGACAGGCAAAAAACACACAGACCTCAGCTGCCAGGGTCTGGCCCGCACTTTAAAACTTCTGTACTAATTGAAACTCCGCTGAGCTAGGCAGGACTCCTTGTTTCAATTGTTGGTGAAGATTTTGAGCCTTTTCTCTCTCCTAGTTTCAGCTTCTGGAAGGAAAGGAGGCAGTTTGTAAAAGACACACTGCCGTCTGGGATGTAAAGAAGAAGGCCTGTAGCCAGCAATCTCTAAACACAGCTTTGAAATGCATTCCAGCATCCGGAGCCAGATATTTGGCAACTCAACTGTTAACTTCTGTGGTTTTTCCTCCCTGGGATCAATGTGACGTCACCAGTGTAATTTGAGTCCCGAGCTTTGTTCACACTTTAAATACCAGTCCCGGGATGATTTTACAACAGACTCCCTGGAAGTGCCCAAGCTGAGCTGTGGAAGACACACATCGATGAAAGCAAAGCAAAGCCGCCAAGCCACCAGCATGTCCTCGTCTCTTCGAGTAAGCCCGTCCATCCACGGCTACCACTTCGACACAGCTGCTCGCAAGAAAGCTGTAGGCAACATCTTTGAAAACATAGACCAGGAGTCCCTGCAGAGGCTCTTCAGGAACTCCGGAGACAAGAAGGCAGAGGAGCGAGCCAAGATCATTTTTGCCATCGACCAAGATTTGGAGGAGAAAACTCGAGCCCTCATGGCCCTGAAGAAGAGGACAAAAGACAAGCTTCTTCAGTTTCTCAAACTGCGTAAATACTCCATCAAGGTACACTGAGCATAGCAGGATGGGTAAGGAGCTTCTCCACCAATGGACCTTTAAAGACCCAGTGAGCCTGCCAGCCCTGGCAGGGGCCGTGTCCTGCGCAAAGGCTTGAGAGCCTCCTCCGACAGGACCCCGAGGATGGAAAGGGACATAGCTCGCCAGCTACATAAAGACTTCCAACTCAATGAAGCCCCGAGCTGTCCCACTGAGAGCAAAGTGCCTTCAGCAGGCGTTGAGAACTCTCATAGCAGGAAAGGACCTACATAGCCTGAGAGGATGGAGTCACAGACCAGAACATGGCATTTGTGAGGACTGAGCGCACGCACCCAAGGGCGTCCGCACCTTGCCCTAAGACTAAACTCAAACCTAACTTGGTTTTTGTTCTTGTTCTTGTTTGGTTTGTTATTTTGTTTTCTTTCTTTTCTTTTTTGAAAAATATCGAAGTGGGTAGGGAGAGGGAGGAAAGAGAAGGAGTATGAAGCATAAATGGTTTACTGAAGTTTTGTTTGGTTTTTTATCTGAAAGTTTTAAAATATGGCTAAACCTCCGTGCTGTTTATTGGTCAAGATTTTTAGAGATCAGTAATTGACTGCTTGCGTTTTTTTAATACAATGCCTAAGACAGTGCACCCCCTGGTGTTAAAGTCAAAGAACTGGATGTCTTGCCCAGCCCAGTAAAACCCACACCTTCGTCGTCTATGTTTCTAGAGGATCTGTACACGCATAAATCTGGACTGTGAACAATTTTCTAATGGTTTTTTTTTTTTTACTCTCTGATTAATGCTAAAATATAATCTAATTGAAAGGTCTACAGACACAGTAGCAAGCATTAGGAAATGAATATGGGAGATTTTAGAAGGATGCTGTTTTTTTAAAAATATAATTTATTATACATTGTAAGTGATACATAGCCCTAATAAATTATTATTAACTTAGCTTCTCTTGCTCTGTGATGATCGGTCCCAAGGGAAAAAGAGAGGATGGTAAATTTTGATCGTTGTAAACTTTTCTAGGGGTTGACTCTAAATCTCTCAGAACAGCTTTATGCTGATTGCCAAACTTTTCCAAAACAAATTATTGCACCAACTGTCTAGAGAGCTTTCTCTCCCCATTTTAGACTTCATGGAGTAGATATAGTTGCCCACAGAGTAATTTGGCAACATCACTTCTGTATAACCATATCTATCTTCATGTTTGTGAATTTTCTCCTCTGTCACTACAGCAGATACGTGCCCATTTATTTCTTCCTAAACAGTATGTTTTGAAGTTAGAGTGAATTATGATAAAGTTTCTGTGGGTTACTATAACATTACCATCTCTTTCCTTACTCCAGCATAATTTATAATAAAGCATTTCTAAAGAGGTATGAGCCAGTGCCCACTGTGCTTTCTTAACAGAAAGGCAAAAAAAAAAAAAAAAAAAAAAGTTTTCAGAAATTCAGTTTTCTTTTTTAAATGCTAAATACGATATATCAGAACAAATGCGCTATCTGAAACCTTTCAGGAGGGTTAAATGCCAGAATTTTATTTTATCTTTCAAATTAATGAAATGATTTACTTTACTTCCCAATCCCAGTTTACCAGCCTCCTTTCCTCCCAGCCCCTCCCCCATTTCACCCCTTCTCCTCACTAAAAGGGAAAAGGCCAGGATTTTAAACACAAAAATTATAAAAAGAAAAGACGATGTTTTTTTTTTTTTTAAACTATGTTTAGCTATTAATTATTAAGTTGTTGAAGATCATTAAAAATTAATTCATGGGACCCTTATCTAGGCTTGTAGGTCAGAATTAGATCACTGACTGGCATGTCGAAGACCCTGAGTTTCAGTCCCTGGAAATAAAAAAAAGGAGGGAATAGGGGGAATTATTCTAGAAGTGTGTGTGTGTGTGTGTGTGTGTGTGTGTGTGTGTGTGTGTGTTGTGATGTGTGTGCTTGAGTGTTGTGATGTGGGTGTATGTGTGTGAGTGTTGTGTTTGTGAGTGTGTACGTATGATGTATATGTGAGTGTGTGTGCATATATGTGCGAGTGTGTGTGAACGTGTGTGGTGTGTGTGCAAGTATATGTTTGAGTGTGTACATGTGTGTGAGCATATGTGAGTATGTGTGTATGAGGATGCATGTGAGTGTGTGTGATGTGTTTATGAGTGTGTGTGTGTGCATGTGTGTGTGTGTGTGAGAAAGAGAAAGGCCCATGTGCATCATCTGGGAGGATTATTCATAATCTTTGTCAGATTTTCAGAGACAGCCATGACACCAGAAGAAGTTAAAACCCATAGAGGCAGGCTTCAGAGGGCATAGTCACTTGGCCAGAATATGCTCAGGAAAGTAGAGGCTGTGGAGCAGTCCTCTGTTTTGTTCTCCTGACTCTCCATCTGATGCACACTGAGCTAGCTAACTGCTGTCAGTATGTGCTCAGAATAGGTGTTCTAGTCCTATTGAAGATCATCATGGGAAATCTTTAAGTTGCACTTCATTCACAGGAGCTGGGCATGACTGCCTACGCCTGAAATCCTACCGCTCAGGAGGAATAGCAGGAGGATTGTGAACTCGAGGCCACCAACAGTCACTCGGTAGAATCATGTCTTAAAGATCAATTACTCCATCCCTTGCTCCACGCATCCCAATGAAGGAAGCACATCTCGGATGCTGAAGTTAGGTGTAATTCCCCCCATGCCCTCAGAACTCTGTATTCTGTTGCTGCTCCTTTCAGTAGAGTGCAGCGTGTCTGTCTTCACCAACACATGAAGGAGAAAAAACCGAAAACTCCTCCGGTAGGTCGTTACAAGCTCTCACCCCTCTTTTGTTAAGAACGGAGTGGAATTGGTGTGATTGCACAGGATGATTTCTAACTGCACAATAAATACGAGTAGTGTCAGATAGAAATAGGCACTGTCAGGAAGAGTCGTGGGGTCAGGGAGATGGCTCAGCAGCTAAGAGCACATGCTGTTCTTAACAGAGGACTGGTTTTTTGGTTCCAAGTACACATAAGTGTGTGACTCAGAACTACCTGTAATTCTAGGGATCTGATACTTCGCATCTCAGCAGGCATTCGTACCCACTTGTACAACCCACACATGGACACGCACATATGCAAAATTAAAAAAAAAATTTGAAAGACGTAAAGGAGGATTGTTTCAGTTCTGAGTTCTATTTCTGACACGAGGAGGGCCATATCAGCTGTAAGGACTTAGTGTAATAAAAGATCATAAAAGCGTAAAGGAGTTAGTGGCTCAATAATCTGATCACCTCACTGGGGTCATAGTAATCACTAACTTTTGCTGACGTATAATACCCATGGCCAGATAATTCTCTAAACGTTGTGTGGTGTAAGAGATAAGAGAATGTATCTCTGCATTGATGGATCCCCATATACATAGGGCTATAAGCTTCAACAACTGGAGAAACTTGCTGATACATACAACTTGGGAAGGATGGCGGTCATGCCCTTAGACACCTTCTGTCACCAGGAGAGATCAAGCTCCCCTCATCCTCTATAGGTACTGACTAACTAATCAACTGAAAAGATGGGCGCACATAGCTTCTGTCGGTCCCTTTGTCACACCTGTCCATCTGCTCACTATGGTGAACATGTCCTAGTTAAGCATTTTGGTGATACTGTGCGTCTAAGGTAGTACCATGTTCACAGCTTGGAGTCAAGGCCCCTCCTCACATCTCATCTGGGCAATGAGGGCCTTTGGTCTGGTTTTCTTTTTGGCCATGTCTAAAAGAGCAGGCCGTTCCATCCACTCAGCTTGCTTCCTGCTCCCAGCAAGCGGAGGATTCTGCAGCACATGGGATTGATTGAGAAAGGTCTAGGCTATGTGTCTAGCTACACATTCTTCCATTGTCACGGGTGATTTGAATGTCATTGACATTTCCCTGAAAACTTGGATCTGCTAACTTAAAAGAGAGGCCACTGCCTTGGGGCCCCTAGGTCCTTGCAGAGCACAGCAGGCACCTGTCTGCTTGCTTGGACATTCCCAGCATGGCCTAGGTTTTAAATGACCCTTGGTGCATGGGGAGCTGGTGGGGGAGGTGCTGAATTTGTACCTTATGCAGTCCCCCAGCAAGATGTAGAAGGTGCATGGTGGGCCAAGGCCAAAAAAGACACGGCTTCCTGTTAGAGGGTTGACAAGGGCTTTGAGACAAACAGGAGGCAGACATTTGAAGAGCAGAAGCCATGGTTTGTGAGTGTGCATGCTTGTTTGTATGTCTGGGCATGCATTTGTGTGTACAAATGCACATGTCTTCCCTGTGTGTGTCCCTGTGTATGCACATGTCTTGGTAGTTTATATTTGTATGTGAGTCTGCATATATCTGGGTGTCTGTGTCTGTGAGTGTATGTGTGTGGCATTATGTATGTGCATCTAAATGTGTGTACCTATGTGCCTGAATGTATATCAAATGTGTGGCTGTGTGTCTTATGGCTGCGTATGTGATGTGATGTGTGTATGTCCATATGACTGTGTGAGCAAGTATAGTCACATGTGCATCATCTGTGTTTGTGTGATGCATGTGTATGTATCTGGGTATATGCATATAGGTATATCTGTGTGTGCATGTATCCATGTGGATATGTGAGAATATGTATTCGTGTATGTTTCCATGTGTGTATCTGTGTTCCTGTGTATGTATATGTGTGGATCTGGGTGAGCACTCGTGAGTGTGTGAATGTGTCTGCATATGCTTGTGTCTACGTGGCTGTGTGAGGTTGCATATTTATATATGTTCTTGTGTCATATGTATATGTCTGGGTGAGTGCATGTGTGCGTGTGTGCATGAATGCATGTTTGTGTGTATATCCTATAGCTATGTGAGCATGTATGTCTCTTTGCATCTGTGTGTGTGCTGAGGATTGGCACGTAGTTCTAACCTGGGAGATGCTTCAAGATTCCTTGGAAGAGTGACAGACAAAAGGTAAACCCCTTTTTGCTGGCCTGTGGGCGTATCACTCACAAAGGCAGGAACGAGTGAATTGTGTCTGAGTCTCCCATTGATTGTGACCCGGGGACCTAACCAATAAAGAGTGACAATTAGAAGATGACTGAGCCCTTAAGGACAAGTAGGATTGATTTGTCCTGAAAGCAACAGAGAAGCATTGGGGACTTTACATAGGCCAGTAACACTTGCCACCCAGCTGTGCACATCTGGCCTTGTAAAATGACATGTGAGAAAGCAGCTGAAGTCAGTTCACACAGATGCCTCTGGAACCCCCTTTCATTGTGCCACAGAGGGAAAAGGCATTCGGTGACCTTTACTTAGTGACACTGAGCTGCTACATGGCAGCTCCTCATGACCCAGAAGAAGAAAAGGCTGTATTATGAGATGGGAAGGTGACAATCTTCCACACTGCCCGGTTAAAACCTTAAGCTCCGTGACTGTGCTTAGATCATGCGGCGAGTCTGCCTACTTTGCTCTGTGTATAAATAGCTGCCTGTTTCTAGACATGTGGAGTGTCTGTCTCATGCCCACTAAAACAATTCCATTTCAGTGTGATCACACAGTTCATAGATACAGTTCAGAAACCTGCTAACAAAATTACCTTACAGAATTTTGGCAATAAACATCATGCCCCCGTAAGGTATTGTGGAGTTTAGCAGAAGCAGGTTTTCCTTGGAGCAACTTTCCCACTACTCGCTCCACCAAACCCTGCAGATAGGGCTATCTCACCCCACATCCACACGCTAGGCTTTGTGTCCTCGCCCGTGAACAGTAGCAGGACACAAATACCACCAGATTGAGACAGGAATTCAGGGAAGGAAGAATTCCTAACCCTTCTTTGGGCAAATTCCTTCCTTACTGTTGTCTGTGACTGGATGACTTCTACCCGGTTTTATTCTCAAAATCCTCCCCAAGGGCAATGGTGAACTGTACCTGCCTGGCCTCCCATGATCACTGGCATTCCTCCAAAAGCAGGAATGTCTCTTAAACAAAACAACCCCCCAGTGAAAGGTTTTGATCATTAGCAATGCACGCCAGAGGCACAAGGTGAGAGAAGAGGCCTTGTGTGGGTCGCCCGTGCTTTCAGACCCTGTCCGTTCTGGGTGATTGGTGCCCCCGAGCAGACTGACTGCTAATATTTTTGCTCATTTCCACTACTGAGAGAAGGCAGAGTTTTTGAGCCCATCTCCACTGTGGGTAGCACTGTTATCATCTGTGTGCTTTCCTGATTCCAAACCCTCTGGTCATAAAGTCCAAGACGAGATATTCACAAAGATCCATGAGCAGCTGAGGAAAACTTGTTTTACCAAGCCATTTCTTGGGTTACTCTGGATCTTCTGTCCCTTTATAATATAAGGCCAAGGAAAGGATCTATCTCGAGGCTTGGTGGCTTTCCTTAGCATAGTAATTCTGCCATTTATTAAACATATGACTCCTGTTTTGAGGGGAGTTCTGCATTGATTGTTATGATTACAGTCGGTGTAGATGGCTCTCCCCTTCACTCTGCCAAACTGTATTCTCTTTGGATTTAGTCTGACATTTGGCAAACGTGTGTGTTTATCAGGAGAAGGTTTTGTTTCAGGCCACTCTCTTCTCATCCTCCTATGTCTACCTCTTACCATGGAAAGGTTTGGGAGAACCCTGTTAGTCTGGGGGAGGCCTCCCCACAGACACTCTGGAACGCCCAAGTCCAGGTTCTTCTCTGCAAGCCTATTCTTACCAGGAGGTCTGGGGAACACTTTAAGATTCAGGTTGGGTTTAATGATCCAGTTTCAGAGGACAGAGGACGGAACCTGCTACCTGCACACAGCAATTGCTCCTTGGGTGGTGGCACAGCTCAGTCAGGATTGAGAACCACCAACCTAGACTAAACTAACTTGCTGTGCTCACTGTAAAGACAGGGTGTGTTTCTATTCATCCATACCTCTCCAGGTGTGTTGTGGGCCTCAGTACAGTCTGCAAATGACTGACTCGAGGTGTGGTTTGCCCCTTATCATGCAATGACGCATTCTTATCATATCTAATCCAAATAATACCATTACCCTGACTTTCTGTTCCGGGGAAATCTAACCTGATTGTACCAGTCCCCAGTGATTACATCACCACTGAAACTCCCCAAAGTGCATAGTCTTAAAAATCGCTGTGCTTTTCAAAACAACAAGTGAATGCCTTTTTCCCTCTTCATATATTCCCTGCTTGCTGCTATTTTAGAAGTTTCTTCCTTAGCTCAAACAAGTTAGACCATTTAATGGTCCTTACTAGCAGGCACTTAAGTGAGTTAGTGTATCAGTGGCTCTGGGAATGACCCCCAACCCCATGCTCCTCATTTATCGAGACCCTACAGGGAGGACAGCAGAGTACTTGGGAGACTCAGGAACACAGAACTCCTGAAGTCAGAGCACTGGAAAAACAACCAGCAGTGACAATATGCTGAGGGACAAAGCTGCTCTCTGATTTTTCTCCCCTTGGCCCTCTCTGGTGAGAGCTAGATAGCTTCATGAACGTACTGTATGGTGGACAGCAGACAGACAAACCGAGTAGGCCAAGAGGGTTTATGAAGATCAGGGTTCTAGCCCTGTGGCAGCCTTTTATTTAGTTTCATAGAGGTTTGAGGAAGTTATTTATGCTTTGTTCAACCCATTTCTTTATCAACTTATGGTGATTGACAATAGTATCTTTTAGTGTGTTGGGACCACCCCTGTTTATGGTTTGAATCCGAAATGTCCGTGACTTATGTTTCAAATGCTTATTCCCAAAGAGGGGCAATGTGTTGAAAAGTCTGTGAAACTTTTAGAAGGTGGGAGATATCTGGTAGAGGTAGGGTACCAGCAGTGGGCACTCGGAGGTTATAGACTCTGGTGCTGATATATACGCTCTGTTTCCCAGTCTACCATACCGCTCTTCCGGTGCCGTGAACCCTGCCGTGCTTTTCCTGTATGACTGTACAGTCTGAAAACGTGAGTCAGAGTAAAGAACCCCTCCTTAAGCTGCACTGTCGGGGATTGGGTCATAGGGACATAAACCATAACTAATACAACCATTGACTGATTAGCTTAAACAAGAGATATTTCTTTCTTTCTAGTTCTGGAGGCTGTGTGCGAGGTCAGGGCTGCTGGTGACTGTGGCTCCTCTCCACGTGGACAGCTGGCTCCCAAGTCTTTCATATGCCCTTCCTTCTGCGTCTCCAATGTCTTAGCTACAGATAGACTGGACAAGAGGTCAGTCCAATGATCTTATTTTAACTGACTTTCCTCTTTCAGGTTCTACCACCAAACAGCACCATATTCTGAGCTATGTCAACATATAGATTTTCACTGAGGGTATGCCATTCAACTTAGAACACCTCTGTACCCGGCTCTCTTGATTGCTGTAAGCCTGAACTAATAACCCATGTGGCTGTTAAGCTCTTGGTTAAGTGCTGGAAAAGGTGTGTGAGCTCTGCTCTTGGTTAAACATTACAAGTGCTCTAGCACAGGGCTTGACATAGAGTAGGCACTTCACAAGTGTTTGTTTAGCTTTTAACGTGAACAGATATCGCCTCAACACAGGTATTTGTTTGCGGTATCAACAGTACTCTTTGAATGTACATTGGCATCTATCTCCTTGGCCCATCGAAAGAGAGCTCTGTCCACTGTGGCCCCTCAGGGAGAGCCGTGGTTTGTATTGAAAGAGCTGCGTGTGAGACAGCATTGGACCAGGGTGTATGCATGGCCACTCCTAAGTGCTTTGCCTGCTTTCCCTTATGCATGGTAGCTTGAAATCCTTCAGAGGAAGGGAACAAGTTCCCTGAACATCTGGAAAGCAGCTTTGCTGACATTCTGGTCTGTTGTTTTTGATAGAGCCTCTGTGTGTCTTGGTACAGATCTAAGACGGCTGAACACTGTGTCCTGGCCTCTTCCAATTTGAGTTGGATCACAACCAGTGACTGCCACAGCCTGGGTGTTTCGTTCCGGTGAGCATGACGAAGGCAAGGAAGTTCCTCAACAAGGAAAAGGCTGTGCTGACCACAGAAGTAACTCTATACATCTTACCTTATAGGGGAAGGATTTCAGAATCAATGGAATGGCTTAGACAGCTCCATAATCTGTGTTTAAGTAGTGTGGGAACTACTTAAACATTATATTATATTTAATTATCAATATATTATTATATTATACTTATATATATATAAGTATATATCTTATAGAATAATTATATAAGATATATACTTATATATGTTGATTTTAATTTGGGGGAAATATAATATTTATGTAATTTCTTTATAGTATATCTTATATAATCATATATATGTATATAAATATATGATTATATAAGATATATACTGTGTTATCCTAAATAATCATTTAGTAAGATAACTTGGTTAAAATAAATCAACTAAATAAGTGTTGGACACTTATTTAAATGACAATTGGGGAATATCTGATTTTTTGGCTTAAAACTTTTTACAGTCATGAGTAGCCACAAACAAGTGTCTTTTTCTCTCACATTTGAAGGTCAAGTCTAGAATGTGAATTTTTTTTTTTGTTCCTGAAAGGTATCAATGGGCCTATATCCTATTGAATCGATTTCAAATCTGCTGTTTCTCCCTCATCTCTTTACATTAGTTTCTTGTTATTTTAAACAGATGTAAAAGGATTGAGTTTTAATTTGAACTTTAGAAGTTCTGTTGCTTTCAGAGAGATATGTGAGAACACAGGACAAATGAGGTGCAGTGGTTACTTGGGCCAGCCTGGGATGCCACTCAGAGCCCAGCAGCTAAGCTAAGAAAGAGAAGAAACTGAACATTCTGGGGACCACAATTGACTAGGGAAGACAGTGCCTCAACAAAACACACCATCTATAATATAAACAGTGAGTCCTGATTTATTAATTAATGGGAGAAATTTAACCACTAAATAATAGGGTGAATGGAATACAAGTGAAAGTAAAGAGAGCTGTTGAGCTCAGAGGATGTTCATCCTACCTCAGCCAGCTCTGAAGGACTTTCCACAGCAGAGATCACCCCTTGACCCCTGAGACATACAGACATCACATGTAACAGACCAATCCAACATGTAGTAACTGGAGGCGAACATTACCGTGCTTAGCATGTAACTCTGTGTGTGCCTGAGTGCTTTCTTCTGATCTAGGTCGATGTCACTGTCTGCTGGCTCTCTGGTGCGTCTGTGGTCAGCTGGTGGCTGCATGATTTATGGTGACCTCATTCAGACATATGGTTACTGGCAGACTCTTGGCCATGATGTCTTGATTTCTCCATTTTATTTTTTGGTCTCAGATTAGCATTTGGTGCTCAGCCATAGCACTGCCATCTACACATTTCTCAGCGGCTGGCTTCCTCTTTGTCTGGCCCATTGCTGGATACCCTGTTCACCACAAGCCTTCCCTGTAAGATTTATCTCCTTACAATGCACACTCTGAATAACTCATCCTACAGCTCTGGGAATCTAGGTCTTCCCTGAGAAAAGACGTTAGATTAGTTGGTGAGACTCCATCATTCATTTGGGGATTTTTAACTCACCCCATGGCTAACTAATGCAGTTCTCAACCTTCTGCCTCTATCCCCAGATCATCCCTCCATAATACGTGCATAGACTCAAATAGTGTTCAGAAAACATCTATTATCGTTTTCTTCCTATAAGACAGAGCAGACTTCCCTCCTGTCCTCATGCATCTGTGCGTCAATGCCGTTAAGCAAATGTCAGCAGGTTTCAGGGCAACTGCACTGTCTCCGTGCCTTTCTCCATATGGAAAGTGTAGGTGTTGTCACCTGACCTCTGAACTTGTTCCCTTCTTAACCTCCTTTTGGAAAGGTTTTAAAATTAACTGCGTGTTCTGTTCTAGGGGATGGCAGGCCTGCTGCAACGCTGGCCTAGGGGAGACAGACTGACTCAGGGCAAAGAATTAATGGAAGCTTACGGCTCCTGCAAGCAGGAAATGCTTTGATAGGCCCTTTCCTCTTTTTGTTACATGAAGAACCTTGACAATGGGCCCCACCTTGGGCAGCTGCTCTCGCCCCGGTGATGAGCGCAGCACATTTTCCGAGTCAGACTTGGAGTCTGCACCGGGAGTGCTCAGGAAGGTTTAGTTACAATGTCTGGGCCTGTCCTTGAGCTTCTACACTGTGTGGAGGGTGGAGGCTGCAGCCCGAAGAAGGCAGACGAGGAACCCTTTGGCACACGTTTCAGGAAGTCCATCTGCTGCTGTTGTTCCTCTGACCTTTTGCTAGAACCCCTCCCTAAACTGGATAGAAACTACCAGAAATAAGCTAAAGCCAAACCAAGTAAGGCTCTATTATCAAAAACCAAGTCAAATTAGCTTTTTTTTTTTTTTTTAATGATTAGGTATAATATCAGGACTATACAGGATGATTCATAATTTCATTTAACCTTTTCAGCATTCCTGGCAGGCAAGTATTGTCATCTCCATTTTGATGATGAGGAGACCAAGGCTCACTGAGGCTCACTGGCCTTTCTGAAGCCTATTTGATTTTATTAGAAAGAACAGTAAGAGTCAAGGACTCCATCCCAGTCCTGCACAAAATCTCATTGTTCCCCCTAATGAATCCCAAATTCCGGTATCTATCAGTTTTTAGTCTTCATTTCTGTATTTAATGTCTGAGAGATTCTTAGACAGGTGGAAATAAAGGGGTCTGGCTCCGATGGTCTAGCTCCACTCCATGTGACATTGTATAAGTTCCCTGACTTAGGGCCACCCGGCACCTTCTGTGACATAAGACTTAAGAGGAATGTCAGCCCCTCTTTTTCCTATATTACAACAGAGTCATAAACGGTATGTGGACTTTGTGGCTATTCGGGTAGCTACAGTCAAACAGTAGCAGGAGTGATCAGGGAACTAGGTGATACCAAGGACACCGAGAAAGTAGAATCCTTGTCTATGCTAGGTAGACAATATGCAGAAGAGCATGGCGGTTATTTAAAAGCTTTGCTGTAGAATGATTATATGGTGCAGCAAGCCAACTTCTGGTTTTGCACCCCGAGAACCAAGAGCAGAGGCTGAGCATTCATTAGTGCATGTGTGCACACACACACACACACACACACACACATGCACACACACACACAGATACACACATACACACAGAGATACACACATACATACACACAGATACACACATACACATATATACACACATATACATACATACACACATGTACACACATACATGTACACACACATACACACACACACACACACACTCTTATTATCATTTACATTAGCCAAAGATCCAAAGATAGGGGCAATGCACACATCCATGGATCAATGGATAACAAAGAGTTACACATATAAATAAACTGTGATTCAGCCTTAGAATTCTGACACACACCAGACCTGGGTGAGTCCTGAAGACATCAGGCTGAGGGAAATAAGTCAACCACAAAAGGGCAAATCCCGCTGGAACCCAATCGGCCTGAGTGAAGGCACACAGAGGCAGGAAACTCAGCCTGGGGCCGAAAGGAAATGGAAAGTTTAACTGAAAGCTCTGAAGTTAGATGATGGTTGCTATGAATATGAATGTGCTTGTGTCACTTAGCGCTATACCTACAAATATGGAAGATGGCAAATAGAATTACCTTATAAAGCAGCTGCTATGATGCTTGGTGGGCATACAACTGTAATCCCAGCACTAGAGAGGCTGAGTCAGTAGATCTCTAATCAGGTCAGCCAAGACTCCGTAGTGAGTTCAAGACCAACCTGGAATACATAGTAAAATAATACCTTTAAAAATCTAAATAAATAAACAAGCATAAGTTAAAGTTAAAGCTAAGGTATGGACTTCATTGTCTATGTTTGAAAATATTTTCCTTTCTTGAAGTATTAAGTCATCTAATTTCATAGTTATTTGGGGGGATTTTCAAAACCTTATAGCTTCTGTAGGCAAGAACTGTAAGTAAGCCATTCATTGAGCTCTGCACTGAAGAGAACAGGATGTATGGACATGATGCTGACACAAGGTCAAGAAAGATGCTGGTCCGTACATGTCTGGAGAGAAAGAGCAGATCTGAGACAGATCAAGGCAATGCTATAGGAGCCCAGACAATAGGGACAAGAATGGCTACTGAAGAAGACAGCTATGAGCAGTCAGAGTGGCCAGGGGAATCTACAGAGTCCACAGAGTTGTACATGGTGGAGCAGTGCCACTGCGGAATGACAAGCTGGGGAAAGAAATATTCAGACATGCATGTGTGTGCATGTGTGTGTGTGTGCACCTGTGTGCATGTGTGGCTGTGTGTGCATGTGCATGTGTGCAAGCATTCATGTGTGTGTACATGTGTGCAAGCATTCGTGTGTGTGTGTGTGTGTGTGTGTGATATGTGTGCTCAAAGGCAGGCTCTATGTAGCTGTGGCTGGCCAGGATCTCACTTTGTAGCCATGTAGACTCTTGCCTGGTCTTGAAAAGGCCGTTCCAGTCTTCTTTCTACCAGAGGGTAGCAACAGCATAGAGAGTGAGTCTCACCAGTCGTTATTTTTGCTGACTAGATTGGAGACGGTAGAAATGGAGATGGTTGTAATAGTTAGAATTTAGAAATGGTTTGGGAGGCAGCATCAACAGACCTTGGAGATGCCAGTCATTCCCCAGTGCCACCACCACCACCCTTGGGCCTCCTAGCATGCACTAACATCCTATTCCTCCTGAGGTACACACACCTTGCTTCTCAACATGCCTTTTACCCTACAGCTGGATCTTGCTTTCTAAGGCCTCACTGAGAAAGGCCTGAGGGGGTAGCCCAGTGGTGGGGCCCTCTCCCATGACTTTGATGCCACTGCACACATGTAATTTCTGCATATCTCAGAGTTTTTAATCACTGGAGGATTTACTTGGCACATGGCTTCAGAGATCTTCATGACTTGGGGCCTGAGTTATGTTTGAACATCATGGCAGTAGTGGTTGGAGACAGGGCAATTGAGAAGACTCCTCACCTAGTGCATACAGGAAGTCCAGAGGGGAAAGGGCTGGGAGTCACACTTAACATTTAAAGACAAGGCTCCAATGACCTACTTCCTGTAATTAAGCGCTACTTCCTTAATGTTCCACCACTCTGAAACAGTGTCACCAGCTGGGGACAAGACTTCATGAGTGGACAATAATAATTCCCTGCTCAAAACTTTCAGCACCTACCCATTGCCTGCAGATTCAAGTTCAATCTCCTTAGATCAGCATCTATGAGCCTTTGTTGGCTTCAGTATTCGTTTGGGATGCTGACCAGGGCAAGACTCTCAGGCACTAGAGGGAATTCAAACTTGAAGATATCCAGCATGACCGACACTGTGGATGCTGAGCAAGTGAATACATGATGAACAACCATGTCACGCCTCCTGTATTGACCTATATGTAACCAGGGAAGGTATTTCTCTCCTAGCTAACAATTGCACGGCTGAAAGTGGGCCAGTCCCATTGTTCCTCGAGCACGAGTTCAGGAGATGTAAAGATGAATAGGCCTGCTTTGAATTTTGACAGTGGAGTTAGGGAGCGGAGGATGAGGGTAGACACATCTACAAATCATTGTAATGTAAGGCCATAAGCACCACACAGTACTGTACTAGCAGCACGAGCTGAGAAGGGGGTTTGCTGACGCTCCCTAGACAATGTATTCATCGCCTAGAAGCTACCCACATCCCAGCTTGACTGAAGAAAGCCTTTCTCTTCCTTGGCTGTTTTTCAGTCGATCTATCCTTGTCCCTGCTGGCAGTAGTCTGGTTCTGGAGTGCTGGCTCTGGCTGCAGATCTTCCAGTAGGCCACAGTCCCATTGGTGTTGGGGCCCAGTGCTGCTTAACCTTTACAATGCAGATTCTGATCTCTAAATCAAATTTAGTTTGATTTTCTAAAAAGCTCCCGGGGGTGATGCTGTCTGTGGGTCTGCAATGCAAAGAGTAGTGATAATTCTGTGACTTCCTGGAGACAACCCCACCCCACCGCCCAAACCTTTTTGCGTTCCATAAGAGTGAAGCTAGCTGTCTTCTCATCAAGCAAGTCATATTGGGTATCCCAGGGCTGTTCTGCGGCTCTCTAGCCTGACCCAGCTTCCCGAAAGCTAGGACTGCAGGTGTGTTTCATCTCTGCCCTTCCTGGTAGGAGCTTCCTTCCAAGTCTTTTCCTTAAGTGAACTAGAGACTTGCTCTGGTTCATCCAGACCCTTAGGTGGTAGGTCTGTTTGTTATTGGGTTGGGCTTTAATAAATATTTGCTCAGTTAAATTTGAATTAAAATACTATTGCATGTGGATAAAATACGTACAAGTGTATGCTTGAATCTTTATTAGTATGTGTATCCTTTAAAATGTCCTTTTCAACGAGTCAGAACAGACAAAGCAAGCCACCCTGAGTTATAATGAAATGTAGATTACAGTTATCAAGGCAAGGAAATCACCGACAATAGGTATTTAATGAAGACTTGGTTTCTGGTGTTGTTTTTGTTTGGCTTTTTTTGTTGTTGTTGTTTTGGTTCTGTTTGCTCATGCTAGGCCTTCAGACCCTAAGCTGTGTCTTGTGCATAGTGAACAATCAATAAATGTCTTTCAAAGCTAAATGGAAGAAGACACTGATTCTCAATTCTGTGAATAATCATGATTTTAATCCCTGGGAAAGGAAACAGCTAAAATTATGTTAAGATCCTCATTTTGCTAAGATAATGAAGAAAAGAAAACCCAAATACATGGTGTTCTGGGCATTTCCTGACTAAGGAGCAAGCCAGAAAAGCCAGAATTTCCTTCCATATCGTGAGTTCACATTACTACATTACCTTTTTCTTTAATAAAGATCATTTTTATCAGTGACAACAAAACGAAATGTAAGACCTTTTCCTGTGTAAATCGTTGTTTTTTTTTTTTTTTTTTTTTTTTTTTTTTTTTTTTTTTTTTTTTTTTTTGCATTCCAGATTGTTTTAGATCAACAAGGTTGTGTTTCGTTACTATTAAATGTCAAAAGAGACCCACTTCACTGCAAAAACACGAAAGTCCTTTCTGGATCTCTTTTCAATTTTGCTGATGAAGAAGATTTTGCAACTCTACTGGGTACGAAAATAACCCTGTTTTGCTGACCGCTAGCACCTTCATAGGGCAGGCGATGATAATAAACTCGGAACACAGGAAGTTTACCATTTGGCTGCACTAAAATAGACCACTACAGAGACACCTCTTCCACAAAGTGAACGAGGCTGGGGTTTTCATCTCCTTCACACTGTTACCATTAATATGCTATATTAATATGGTAGGGCAGTGACATAATTAATATTTCAGAAAATATTGCTCCATTATACATGCTTTGTTTGCATATTTTAAAATAATTTAAAACGTTCTACTGCCTGCTAAGTAAGCATTCTAGTCGGATGTGGCGGAAATGAATGTGAACAGATGGTTTGGATGCCCATGTTTTCTTATAAAGAATTAAATGACAACTTAGTAACTTTGTAACAGTGTTAACTTAGTAGTGGTTTGGAGTTGGGAATCAGGCTATGTATTGTTTTGACTCTGCAGTGGTGTGTCATTTAATCCTCATGGTACTGTCCTTGTAGATTTCTGTTGTCATTCAATTTTACAAACCAGGGAGGAGTAATTGTGCTTTGACTGAGTTTTACGGAGTTAACACTTGAAGGTGAAAACCAGACTCCAAAGCCAAGACACTTCATTCCAGAGTAAGAGTTGGTCAGATAGTTGCGACTGTTGTATTATGATGTTGTGTCGGTATGCAAAAAAGGACACTACACAAGCCTGTCTGTATTTCTGATAACAGAATTTTATTTCCACAATAAACATTTCCTGAGTTTCTACTATCTATTTGATGTTCTCGTTGCTAAAAATAGACAAAGCACAGTGCAGCCAGGAGAATGAGACAATTTAAAAACAAATGCAATTTGAAATTACCGGTGTCCCATTCTTTCTCAAGCAAGAAAATGCCAATTTCCTGTGATTTATACCAAAGGTATTCTCTTGCAAAGAGAAGAGGCATATTTTATACCAACTGTTTCAACATAGTGCTTTAGAAAACTTGCTCGTTTGGTTTCCGGCCTTTTAACTATACCATCAATTCAAGTGTCTTTCTCTTTGTTCAAGGGAAACCTCTGTACTTGAGAACAGACTACCTGCACAGAACTGAAGGGAGCAGGGCTGAGGGAGCAGTGCTGAGGGAGCAGGGCTCTGAGCCGCTAGCCTGGCCCTGTCACTCCAGGCACAGGAGACTAGTCATCTAATCACTCAACTTTATGCTCCTTATTGGAATAATGAAATAGATATCACCCATTTCAGAGGCTCATTCTTCAATAAATGAGCCGACAAGTAGCAACTTAAGCTGTTTCCGCTCTTCCTGTTCCAGCCTTTTCGCTCTGATTTAAATTTGAAGATGTTGGGACAGGGGGAAAAAAATGAGTTTCTGGGCCAAGGGTTGTCTGTCTTTATGACTTAGATTCCTTGTGCACACATTTCTGGTTTAGATTTTACCACTGCAGTTTATCACCGAGGAGAACATTTTACAGAGTGGCTTGGGTACACTGTCTCTGTCAGTTTCGAACTACGTCACCAACGCAGAATGCCCACACTTCCCTGAGAAATGCCCACATTCCCCAAGAAATGCCCTTGGGTAAAGATCTTCCCCACAACGCAGGACACGTCTGAGATCATTGCCAAGCAAGACTGCCGGGCCCATCAGAGGTGCGGGGAGTTAACAGGAAATGATTCAGGAACCAGTTGTGTGATTGCCTTGCTGTCCCTGCACTGGCAGGAGGGGGCTTGCCCCGCCAGCCTTCCCTGAAAGGCTTACTCAGTTATTCCACAGGCTCTGAAAATTGTGAAATTTCTGTCTATTCTTTGTCTTCAGCAATCTCCACCTGCTGCGTAGGTGGGTCTAAAAGCTGCCTCCCTGTGAAATCCACTGTGTTTAAATCTCTGCCTCTCTGTCTCTCTGTCTCTGTCTCTGTCTCTCTCTCTCTCTCTCTCTCTCTCTCTCTCTCTCTCTCTGTGTGTGTGTGTGTGTGTGTGTGTGTGTGTAAGTAATGTGGATCCTACTGTCTGCCAGGTTCTGTGACAGAAAGCTCTGTGAAGAGAGAAAGGCAGCTTTGAGGGATGAGACAGGGAGCTGGCACCTGAGCTTCAGCACCCGCCATTTGTACTGTGCCCTTAGAATACGGCAAAGTGACTCCCCAAACTCACTGTAGCTGCTGAGTGGAAGGTAGACAGGATGAGGGACAACAGTGTAGATGGAGAGAATAAAGGAGACTTGGGTGGCACTAAGCATCAAGAAGTGGGCATGGGAGAAGTCAGCTTTTGTGGAAGGTGTGTCTAGGAGTGCAAACTGGGAAACAATAAATCCATCCTAGAGCCCAGCGGTGCCCTGAGGCTGCAGCAGCAGAAGTCAACAGGGCACATGCCAGCTGCACAGATTGGGGGGGGGGGCTTGTAATAGGGCTCTGACAGATGGTGGCCTGCAGTGCTGCACATTGTTCATGACCCTCAAGACCTCTTTTTAGATCTGGGAGAGCTAATCCTGTTTATCCCTCACTCCACTGCCTTTGGTAGTCACTGCAGGGGACGCCATCCCTGAAACAGGAGACTAGCACTTAACACCTTGAGAACTGGTCCAGTCAACATAGACAGTAAGATTGGAGCAGTAGGCCTTTGCAGGGAGTAGCCATGCGTGACTGAGTGGCAGGGACTCTTGGTGACTCCTGAAAGGGGAAGGGGTGTGCTCTTCTAGAGTAACACTCTGCCCTTTGAATGTGATTAGCAAGACAGGGATGGTCTAGTCTTTAAAGGTCTCCCGGTGACCAAATTTGGCCTCTGAGAACTGAGCTGCGGAACTTCATGGGAGTCATGTCTGTTTGCCTCATTGTCTCTCTTAGTTGTTATGGAAACCTGGCAGCTCAGTTCAAGGGTTCAGATTCCCTGAAGTTAGCCTCAAACTAATCCATAGTTTGTACTGCAGATAACTTTGCTTACTTTGCCAATCTTCAGTGACATCCTGCCCTGTTCAAAGTAGAAGCTGAAGAATTCAACACTGCCCAGGGCCAAGCCTAGTCTTTTCATCGTAAAAATGTCCTCCCCTGTGTTCTGCCCGGAGCATGGTGATGATATTTAAAGAAATTCCAGATAGCTTCCTGGTTATCTGATTAGAGGATCAAAGTTGTTCCCTTGTTTAACATAGACGCCCCACACATGCGAAAAGAATGTCGAGCTCTTCACATTGTCTGTTTTGGTTTTATTCCTTAACAAAATCTCAGGCCAGATCTGAGTAGCTTTGGGCATTTCTCTAGGAAGGCCGCTTTCTAATGAGATGTTTGGTGAATCTCTTTACTGCATTTGATTCCTTGATTGTATCTGCAAATCTCTCCGATTCAGACTCAAGGAAGTTTCAAATGGGATGGATGTATGGTTTTCTTCAGGAGGTTGTTTGAACCAGATGCTCACGGTCTTGCAGTACTATAACATAGTTGCTTGACTGGGGAGGCAATTTGCCCTTGTTTATTGCCTATAATGTTGAGAGTTATAAGTTGCCACTATCACTATGCAAGCTCAGGGGAACAGGGAGAAAGGAAGGTAATGGAGAAACTGACCCTAGATATGTATAAGTCGTCATGATGAACTTTACATTCTCTACAAGTTAACACATGCTTAAAAATAATAATTAAAAAAGACTACGCAAATGAACCAGGACGTGTCTTATCCGAAGTAAGTGCTTACAAATGTCAAATTCCTTTGTTTTTCAGTGAGACTCATTGGTTGGTGGTCATTGCCTGATTGATATAAGGGAGGAAACATGTCTGACTACAATCCAGATGGATTTACCATTTTGTTAAACACACAAAGGAACAACAGACATAGTTGCTATAGTGTGTAGACTGAATCTTAACTGTTTCCCCTGTCTTCTGTATCCCACGGAGGATGAAGAACCATTCTAACAATCACAGATTCACGTTCACTGGCAGGAGTTTTCTCTCATTATAGGAATTTGGTTCTGTATGAAACGTCATCCTGTTAATTCTATTAAAACGTAGTGACTGTGCATCAGCCTCCTGCTCCTCTCTCAGACTGATAGGTTCTCATACCTCTCTGATAGTGATAACCCCTGGGAATTACTTAGGGAAAGTACTCACCATCAGTGCTGGTATTGGTGCTAGCTGTGGGAAAGGTCTGGTTCTTGACAAGTAGGACATGTTCTGTTACTCCAGGTTTTGGGTAAAAAATGTATGTTGAGTTTTCCTAGGCATGTGTTGGGGGCATGTTGATACTCTATTCTGCATAAATACCACATTGCCATATTTTATATAACAACCTCTCACATGCAATTGTGACAGTTTCTTCAGACCTGTAGTCTGTGGTATCTGAAGGAAAGAGAGCTAGTTGACACCAAGCCATGGAGCAAGAGCAGAGACAGGGCTGTCTTTACCCTATCTGCAGGGCCTCTCTTCTCCTTCAGTACCTGCAGCTATGCAGACTGACCTCCAGAGCTGTTCCAGTCATTTAGCAGACAGTCCCCACAGATAGGATGTCAACCCAAATTTAGACCAGGACTCTCCACTAAGACCTTGGAATTCAAAAAGGAAATTATCATTATCCAGGAAGAAAACTACAGGTTAGAAAATTAGCACCTGAAGCCCTGAGAGAGACTTAAGACCAAGGTCTGGTTAGCAGAGGGTTGGGCGCTGAGCCAGGGAGTTTACCCCAGACTTGACACGCTGGCTTTAGACTTACTGGCATGTCAGTTTCTATCTTCTGTTTGTCATGGCCTCTGAAAGTTTAATGGCTTAGAGTTAAGATTAAGATCTACTGAGCAGTATTGTGTACCTCTGTGCAAATGTGTGTCTTTCTCAGAGCTGGTCCACTCCTCTGTACAGCTGAGATACTTCAACTTTCATCAAGCATTGCCGTGAGACACAGGTAATTCAAGCTCACTCACTTGGCACAAGGCCTAGAACACAAGAAGAGCTAATATAGGTAAGTCCCCCCTCATTCTTTGCTCTCCATAGATTAAAGTACAGTTATTTCTCAAAAGTTAAGTTAGTAACTACATCTCAAATATTCAGCCATTAGTAAGAATCACAAAGGAGGGCTAAGCATTCAGAATTCTAGTATTAAAACTTAAGAGTTAAAAGGGGGAAAAAGTAGCAAAATTAGTCTGTTGACCCAAATCTGTTTTCTTTCATTATGATTTTTATGAAATAAACTATTTCTGATTCCAGACTTCTGAAATGTAAGAGGTGGACATTGGGCTGGAGAGATGGTTCAGCAGTTAAGAGAGCTGTCTGTTCTCTCGGAAGACCTGGGTTCAGTTCCTAGCATTCACTTCAGGTGGCTCACAAATTCTTGTAACTCCAGCTCCAGGAGATCCCACGCCCTCTTCTGGACACTTCCGGGAACCTACATACGTGTGGCGTGCATTCACACAGATACAAACACACACATAAATAAAGACAGTAAAGTGGACCTTTAATAAAAAGTGTATGTTAACAAAGACATCCTCACTTTAGTGGGTACAGTACTACTAATAAAATGTATTTATCATAGGCCTCCTCTGAGTTGGAACTCTGGTGTTTAGTCTGCTCTTAGAACTTTTTTCCTATAATTTATACCAAAATATTAGACCGAAAACAAATGTGTCATTGACATTGGTAAGCACAGTCATGCAGTCTACTGTTATATAAGATCTGGAGTGTAGCACATTCTGAGTTTCACATCCATCATCCCAGTTGACTCTGAGTGATTCTCAGTCAACTGTCGGATGATTTGTTCATTTTGTCCCAAGAGCAACATAGCCAATGGACTCTTTCCTGCTTCAGTAGATTCCCTGAATCTAGTCTTCACCTGTGTGGAATCGTATGAATAAAAAAGCATGTGGTCTTTTGTGTTTGGCTTCTTTTGCTTGGCAGGGCATCCTCATGTACTACCTTCTTAATGTATTACCTTTGGAACATGTATCCTTTTCATTTTGTTACCAAGTGTAACCATACAATACTCCACCCATCTAGGCATGAATAATGCCATCAAGGAGTCGTAGAATTTCAAACCTATACAACACCATTTGGTTTGTGGAGCCTGGTCCCTCTCAAGCTACAGATATGCTAACAGAGCATCCAGAAAGTTAGACGGAGAGCCTGTGCCTCGCTGCTTCTCAGGAACAGAACTTTAGCTGGAGCTCAGCTCTTCTAATTATTGTATGGCTGCAATTCCCATCTGCATCAATAGTTTACAAGGGTTTAGAGACAAGGCTTAATGGTAACAATTATGTGCATTCAGTAATAGATAAGAGCCAGTCTCTGCAACCTCAGCAATACACAATTTGTCGAAATTGTAATTGTGCTTTTATTCATTTCTGAAATTCTTTTCTTAGTGCAGAACACACAGTGAGTGAGTGTATAATAGGAAAGTAACTGGTGCATTGAAAGAGCTGAACTCACTGGATATAAACGGTCAAGCAACTTAACGTTGCTTCTCATTTTCCCTTTATGTCTGCTCATTGTGGTAGGGTTTTCACCCCCTCCGTACTCTAAGGTTAAAAACTTGAATAGGCCCCAAGAAATCAAAAGCCTCAAAGTTTCTTTATTACAAAGCAATCCTAATTCAGTATTTACAATGCTCAAACTGTGTGACCCTGAAAGTTCCCATCTTTCCCGAAGTTGGCTCCACCCCTCTACTTGAGGCCTTCAGTGAGCTAGCAAGGGCTGGAAGGAAAATGTCCATGGGTGCTAGAGAATTCCGATAGATACTGCAGGAAGGTGGCGTGCTGCCTGCTAGCCTTGGAGGTGTTTGCAGCCTGAATCAAGAGCCTACCAAGGCTTTCTGCCTTCCCTGGGTAACTACAATGTTCTTAACATGTGGAACTGCTGTTCTCTGGCCAGTCCTATCCTCACAGGATACAGCCATACTTCCCTGCTAAAGCTGGGTCATCTTGCCTTCTGGAGACCCTAGTGGAAAGTTCTGGAATGTCTTTTTTCATGGATGACCCACATTTTGCTCACTGGAATTTTTATGCTCTTTTATTTCCCCCCTCCATAAGCCAAAAGTCTGGGGTTTCTCTTCCTTTGGTCAAGCCACAGCAGAAGGTCATGCTTACGTCATCCTTTCTTTTCTTAGAGCATTCAGTCTGGCCTCTAGCTTTCCTGATGTATACTTTAGGGCAATCTGTTTAGTCTGCGGATCAGTTTCTTTGAAGTCTGCTTTGGGACAGAATGCTTCCCACAGACAGTAGAAAGAAGGGGAGAGTTTGCTCACAGCTCAGAGCTTTCAGTCTGTGTGGTCAGACTTCATGAAATAGGGAGCAGGAGGAGGAGATCAGGGAGACTCTTCACTTCCTACTGAGCAAGAGTCAGAGCAGAACAGGGTTAGGCTGGGCTGGCACCCTCTAAAGCACCAGAGCTGGTTTTCACATAACCAAAACCCAAACTGTCACCGTCCCCAAACCCCAGGCATTTGAAGTTTTGTGTTGTGGTCTGTTACCTCACTAAGAGACATTATTCCCATGATTTCATGATTTCTTGATGCCACAAATCAAATTTCCAATTTAAGGCCTGGTTTTACTCCTACACTGTCTGGAAAGAAGGGTGATTCCATGAAACAGTGCTGACCTTGAGCCAAGCTAGCACCATGTGACATTGGACACTGTGCTAAATATTTATTAGTTCCATCTCACTGACCTCTTAACAAGTCAGTGATATGGCCGTTAAGATCCTAATATATCGGGGAACAAAATCTTCAAAAAAAATGAGAATGGTCTGTTCAGTCAGTCCTTTACCCCAACATAGCTTCAGGCATAGAAACAAGACAGTGTACAGTATATGATGCCATGGAAACAGAAATGAGATAGACCGAACATAGTAGATGATGCCATGGAAACAAGATGGATAGGACATAGTAGATGATGCCATGGAAACAAGATGGATAGGACATAGTAGATGATGCCATAGAAACAAGATGGACAGAGAATAGTAGATGATGCCATGGAAACAAGATACACAGAACATAGTAGATGATGCCATGGAAACAGGATGGACAGGACATAGTAGATGATGCCATGGAAACAAGATGGACAGGACATAGTAGATGATGCCATGGAAACAAGATGGACAGGACATAGTAGATGATGCCATGGAAACAAGATGGACAGAGCATAGTAGATGATGCTATGGAAACAAGATGCACAGAACATAGTAGATGATGTCATGGAAACAAGATGGACAGGACCTAGTAGATGATGCCATGGAAACAAGATGGACAGGACCTAGTAGATGATGCCATGGAAACAAGATGATAGAGCATTATAACTAATGTAGAGAAAGGGCAACTCCAGCATTAGCTCATGAGATTCTGAGTTTGATCCTGGAACTCTGGGGGCAAAAAAAATTCTAGCACTTGAAGAAGCAAAAGTGCAGAGTCTGTGGATAGCCAGCCTAGACTAGACAACTCTCTTAAAATATGATGTCTGGCTCCTGAACAAAGATATCCAAGGTTGTTCCCTGGCCTCAACAACCACATGCACATTCATAAACAGACACTGAGAAAAAGAAAAAAGCTTTCATCTGCATGTGGTAGAGATGACAGACCCAGGGGTACAGTCTAAAGGTTGGCACGGTGTGACTTTTAGGAAGGTCAGAGGTCAGCAGAAATGCGACTGTCGTTTAGGTTAAAGGTCAACATAAATGAGACTTACTCATTATGGTAGATCGGCTAAGTCTCCTCCATTGCCTGCATTTGGAACTTTCTCAGAGAGAGAGACTTGGGTGTTTTTAATGAAAAATCAAATCAAATCAAATCAATCAAATCAAATCAAGGAAGTGATGGCTACATTTGATGGACCACAATGTTAGCAATAGAGATGGAAACAGGAGTCCAAGCAGCTAACTTAGAAATAAGGGCTGGAGGTCAATTCGCAGTGGAATGCTTGCCTGGCATCCACAAAGCAACAGATCCCATCCCATCCCATCCCAGGAGAAAAGCTAGACGGACGAGACAGACCAGGATCCAACAGCTATGAACCATTGTCTAAGTTCTCCGTCCGTCATTGTTACTTTGGATGCTTTCTGTCGCTTTCCCTTGTAGAAAGTGATGATTCAAAACGTCATTCCAAAATGTCTTAGTGCTTGCTTTGAGAGATACTGAGTGCATAATAGCTCACCCTAGAGTAGAAAAGACCCACAGCATCCCAACAGGTGATGATAGCTTAAAGAGGGAGCAGGAACAGGAAGCAGGCCAAGTATGCAGAGGTGGAATCTGTAGCTTGGAAGAAATTCATTGGTCAGCTTAGTCCTGAACAGGAAATATCCCTGCTCTGTCGCTTGCTGGTGACACAGAAGGGCTTGAGATCACTTCCTTCCCTTAGAAGTTGATGTCATCAGATTTATTGGGCATTTGTTTCTTTCATAGCTGTACTAATCTTAGATCTAACCACAAATCTCTTATATTTCAGTCATGGGAGAAATCTTAAAACAGACACACAGTATCACTCTCATGTTGCTCAGTTGTGTAGAAGGCTATAATATGCAGAGTTAAGTAATATAGTGTGTTGTATCTTGTTGCTGTGATAAAACAAAGACCAACATCAACCCGGGTTTATAGGATATAGTCTATCATGCAGGAAAGCCAAGCAGGTACTTGAAGCAAGAACCTAGAGGCAGGAACTGAGGCAGAGGTCATGGAGGAACATGGTTTACTGGCTTGCTACCCATGGCTTGCTTAGCCAATTTTTTTTTTTTTTGTACAACCCAAGCCCACTGGGCTGGGCTGTCCTACATCACTTTGAAAATGCCTCCCAAACACGGCTAAGGTCCAGTTTGTTCTAGTCAGCTCTTCATTTGAGGCTTCCTATTCTAAGGTGCCTCTAGGTTTGCATCAAGTTGATAGCTAAACCTAGCAATGACTAGTTAGTTAGTTACATGTCATTCACACAATGACTAAATCTCAGAACGACATTTCACAATGGGTTCCTTAGTCAGGTGACACCTGCCTGTAAAAGATACGGCTGTTTTCTGGTAACATTATAAATGTGGTTTTCTAGAAATGTCTTCCATTAACTCTTTAGAAATTAGAGTCTGCTATGTCCAGTTCAATAGCAAACACTTTCATAAGGGACTTGTGTGGAAAGTGGACAGAGTTAACTATTCCTATGGCCATAGTCTTTGGATATAGTCAGTTTACACTAGAAAAATAAGGACATTATTGGATCCAAGACCTTGGTATCTGGTCGGTATCCAGGCTCAGTATCTACCCCATCCAGCAGCTAAAAATGGGGACAAAGGCAGAATCATTTTTCAATTCTTTAGGAAGAAACTCATTCTTATCACGCACATACATCTTTCCTAGGAGACGTGATTTGTTTTTTAAGGAAGAGATTATTATTAGACTGAATTCTACCAGAACTGATGGGGGACTTAAATATATACAATTCTATCAAGGACTCGAACAAAATCCACAAAAAGTTAATTACCCCTGGGCAACCAAGAGTTAACTATGTAGGAGTACTGTGTTTGAAAGCCTGAATTACTGCAGAAATAAGATTGAATAATGTTGGCCCAGGGGTATGGGTAACATTCCGTCTTCACCACAAGATGGGAATCTCAATTTCTTTTATAAAGGGAAAAGCAATATTAAAATCTAAAGAATTGAAGAATTCATCAAACCTGTATTGATTCTCAGGAAGCAGGTAAGAGTTTTCATATGAGGCAAAATATAACCCCCACCCCTACCCCCCACCCCCAATGCCAGTACAGAGCTGTTTCGGTCCACAAACCTGAGCTGTCAGACAAGCATTGCTGTGGACACGCCCCCAGTGGACAGGTACAGTTAATTCTACTCTTCACCAATAAATTAGCAAATATGGATGATTGTTAGTTATGAAAACCTCAGTCTAGTTAAGACATACAGACAAAACCAAGTAAATCCACCAAAAAGAAAGTCAAAGAGAAAAAACAATGGCCTATGACACTAACAAACAAGGGCCTGATGTTTCCTCATGACACCAACGTCTGTTGAAGACCTTTAGGAGGATTGTTGGCCTCTCAGAAATTAAGAGAATTAGAACAACCTGAAATGTAACGAAATTACTTATGTGTCTTAGGGTTTCTTTTGCCACGATAAACACAAATGACCAGAAAGGAGTTGTTTCAGCTTATACTTGCAGGTAACAGTCTACCACTGTGGGAAGTCAGGACAGGAACTCAATCAGGACTGGAACCTTGGAGGCAGGAGCTGAAGCAGAGGTCATGGAGGGAGGAGTGCTGCTTACTGGCTTGCTCCTCATGTCTTGCTCAGCCTGCTTTTTTATAGGACCTGATCAGGATGGGGTATACATGTAATTATTGGGGGTTTTCTTAGGTCTCCTTTGCTCTCCAACTGACAGAGTGTTTAAACTGACTAGACTGTTACTAACCAGCAAAGTGCCCCGTTAACTTGCCATCTGGTCTTACCCTGGCTCACTCTAGTCCATGTGTGCCCTCATGGCTGATGTTTCATGGTAGCGACCTCATGGCCAGTCCTCCTGGTTTATCCACATGGTCTCTCCATGTTGTCTGTGGCCTGGACTACTTGCTGCCCAACCCTACCTGCCCTTGGGGTTGGAGGTGAGGTGACACAGAGTCAAGGACACAGACTCCGGGAGTATGTGAGAAACGCCACAGCAAGCTCATCTGAACACTGCTGCAAGCTCCTTTAATACCCTCCATCCACCTTCCATTGGTCCCAAGAAAGCATCTCTTCTAAACTCCAGTTCCCAATTGGCTAGCATTGACTGAGACAGCAATCCTTGGTTTTTCAGGCAGTCCTCAATTAGGTCCTCTTGCAGGAGATGCTTTTGCGGCTGAAGAGCTCCCAGCATTTATACAGAGGTGACCCTGCCATTCTTGCTACATCTCTACACTTCTTTTTCCTCTCGTCTCTCCCATCCTCCCTCTCAATCTCTTTGGAAACCTCCCCCATTGTGATCAGAAGTTCTGCCCTATGCCCTCCTGCCCAGATAATTGACTGATCTGCTCTTTATTAACCACTCAGAGTTGATGGGAAACAATTTTTACATAACATTGAGAATAGAGATAGTGATGGTGGTGGTAGTGATGGTGGTGGTGGTGTTTGTGGTGGTGATGGTGGCGGTGGCCCTGAACTCTGAGGGAAGGAATTTCGTAAAGTCATCCATTTAGGACTGAGTGTTCCAAGGTCTCTAACTCTGCATAATATTTGGCTGTGGGTTTCTGTGTTTGAAGAACTACAAAAATTGAACACTTAAGAATAAAACTGCCAATCAGTAAATGGGCTAGGGACCTCATCAGACAGTTAGAAAAGAAAGAAAGAAAGAAAGAAAGAAAGAAAGAAAGAAAGAAAGAAAGAAAACAAAAAGAAAAAGAAAAAACCACGATGGCTAATAAGTATTTTTTTCAAAAGTCTTTCACACCCTTAGTTATCAGGTAAAAGCAAATTAAACAACTTTGAGATGTCATCTCATCCCACATAAAATAGAAACACTTGCTGGCAATGGAGCGGAAGAGGGGAACACTTATTTATTGTTGTTGAGGGTATAAACTTTCTTTACTTCCATTTTGATTATAGGAATCAGTATGAAAGTTTTTCAAAAGATTAAAAGTGAAAACACTGTCTGGCCTGAGTATCCCACTTCTGGGCTCAAACCCAAAGGACTCTCTATCCTACCACAGAGACACTGCACGTCCGTGTTTGCTACCGCTGTGTAACAATTGCAAGGAAATTGGATCAGACATCAATTGATGGATGGTGATGAGAATGTGGCACACATACAGGCAGGAGAATGTCACTTGGCCATATAGAAACATGAATTTATGAAATGTGGAGGAAGTGGCCACATTTAGAAATTACAATAAGCAATATAACTGCACTCAGAAGTGCAAATAATGTATGTTTTCTTCCCTAAGTGGGTCTTAGATTTTACTGTTCATGTATGTGCATAAATAAGGCATGAAACAAGGTCATGTAATCAAAAGGGGATTGCATGAAAGAAACATGTGTTTTTGAGAAAAGTGATAAAGACAAGGGATGCACAGGATATTAAGAAGGGAAACTGAGGACAGAAGACAGCAGAGGGTGGGGGGGAGGAGGCGGGAGGTTAGCAAAACATGTTTGAAAATGCCATAATTAAATGCTGTTTTAAAGTATACTATAAATTAAATACAAGGAGTAAAAGTGTGTTCTGCAGGACACAGTGTCTGACTCAGTTCCTACACAGTTTGTGACAGTGCAGGGTTGGAGAGCTTTATCCTTCAAGAATCTGAGTCACCCAGTATTGGGTAGGGTCTAGGAGTGCACTCAAAGGATGCCATGTTACACAGTGATCAATCCTTTCATATGTGCTTGTGATGGATCTTGAGCCTGTCTACCCTTGATTCTCCCCACCCAGCCCCCCTCTGTCCTCCAACACATCTCCTCCTCATGACCTTTCATTTCTTTTATAACTCACGGAGACCAGTTAGTGCTGTCCGCACATTCATGGGGGTGGGGCCATTTATCTAAGCATGGATGACCCACCAGCATGTACACTCTAAAGAAAAATGCCTGTCCCTCCCCTAGCTCAATAGCCTGGCCTCATGAGCGCCTACCTCATCTGTGCTAGAATCTCGGCAGGCTTCATCTTGTACAGATCTTATTCAGGTAGCTGTAGCCGCTATGAGTTTGTGAATACGCAATGGCATCTGAATACGCAATGAATGGCCATGTTCTGTCCATGAGATTGCATTTCCCAGCACTTCTCGCCCCCCACCTCTTACCTTTTCTACCCACTTTCCCACAATGTTCCCTGACCCTTGGGGAGGATGATATAGATGCCTTGATGATGGTCACACACCCAGAAGTCACTTATTCTCAGTGCTTTAACCAGTTTCGAGTCTCTCTGATTGACAGTTGTCCGCTGCAGAAGCTTCTCTGGCCAAGAGAGCAGCGTTAGTCTATGTGAACAAGCATAAGCATTTAGCTGGCTAGATACCATGTTCATTTAGAGAACTAATAATAACTCCTCCCCTAAGGCCTATGATCTTTCCAGATGTGGGCTTTTGACCAAGTTTACAGTGCAAGTCCCAAACTCCCTCCTACACGGCAGAGTTCAAATCCAATCTGAAGCATTTGGATTCGCTTTCCATAATAGTGATGTCACTATTGCACAGGTGGGCACTTCTTGCTGGGCAGGTTGGCGTTGTAGCATGCAAGGTCCATGTCTAGGTAGGCCCACGAATGACCTTTCTCCCCCAGCAGATGCATAGCACCTTCTGGTACTGTGAAACCTAGCCAGCAGGGAGGAAATTTCCCAGTCAGTTCCAGCTTGCTTCCTCTACATCCTGAACCACAATGTGTCATGTCTTCAGCCAGAGGCAGAAAAACATTTTAACCACTCTCCTGATGCTGCAGTCATTGATGCCTTTTGGGCCATCCTCTTAAGAAGGCTTTTTAGAACTGATAAATATTATAGTTAATCTTTAAGGTTTATTATTTTGCTCACCTAGGTAGCTATGAAGCCGCCGAGACAGGTTAATAAAATCAAGGTACTTTATGTGTGAGTTACTACTGTGTTCTCCAAAAACAGTTGCTTATGGTTTTTTTTTTTTTTTTAAATCTCATCTGATCTGTAAAATTGTCAAACAGAGAAGATAGGGCAGGAGATTTTTATCTCTGTATGATTCATTGATCATTCATTTACTCATGCATTCATTCATTTAACAAATTTGTGCAGAGATTTTTTTGAGGTATGCAGTATTAAGTAAGATGTTCTAAGACTGAGTGGTGAACAAAGGTTCGCATGGCACTTGAAGCTGAGAACAGACCGACTCTTTCCTAGTGGTAATAATAAGAGCGGTCACATCTTGTAGGATGGCAGGTGGCACGAGGCAAACGTGACAGGGGAAGCATACTTTGTATTATAAGACAGGCACACTGCTTCCCTTCAGCTGCTAAAGTTACAGCCTATAAGGAGCAAAAACTGTGACAGTCTCTATGTCCCCTGTTGTGCTGTCTCTAAAGATGCACTTTGTCAGGAAGTCACAGAGTCAGGAAAAGAACAGGGTACTGAGATCAGGAAATGCTGCTGTCTGAGACTGAATCTAAGGAAGGCCCACACCCTGGAGGTGGGGCTCACTATGCCCAAGAGGCTCGCCTGGAGAGCCTTCCTTTACCCTGGATCCCGGGGGATGCTATCAGTGAGCAGAAGGTCACCCACCCTGCAGGAAGTTCCCATCCCAAAAGCCATCTAAAAGGGAGGAAGTGCAATTTTGTGAGATTCTGCCCCACATACTAACCATCAGAGGTACGTATCATCCCTTTCTTGTATCTAAGTAAACTTGAATTCACAGAGGTTAGATAACACAGCCAAGATCACACATCTTAGCAGAATTGGGTGAAACTCCATCTTTGTCTGACAGAGCTCACAGCCAGGCAGACCCAGAATGCTCAGGGGATGACCTTTACTCTCCAAAGACTGTGGCTTAGGAGTAAATCTGCATTAGGTAGAGACAATCCTGAGTATTTACAGGAGGAATTATCAAGTTCGTGTGAAGACAATCACGAATGTGCCAAAAGTAAATGCTGGATCCCTTGCCTGAAGGATTAGCTCAGCAGTCATGGTGTGGCCTGACGTGAACACACACACACACACACACACACACACACACACACACACACACACTTTCATGCATACACGCAGATACACACACTCACATACACACAGACACACATGTGCACACTATCCTGAAGTTCATGTAGCTCCTTTTCCATCAGTTTGGTTATTTTCGAATTAGAGGAAAGTAGGTCAGCATGACTGCAACAAATACAGAAAGAGAGAAGTAAGGACACATTGTAACATTTTCATTAGACAAGGAAGGACACATTGTAAGATTTTCATGGGTAATCTTATTATGCAACTCATTTGCTCAAAAATTTTATGCTTATCAAACCGAGAGGTGGTATTTCTAAGAATCTTGATGTTAGAAAACAAAGACTGTCCCACCTCTGTCCTCTTGTCATCCAAGCAGCTCTGTCTGTATAAATCGGTTCTTTGAATGTTTTCCCTGAGACTTTATAACTAAGGACCAAGTACAGGTCTGTGATTACCATGCTGTGGACAGAGGAGTTTACCCAGCCACCACCATCAATGCCTCAGCGAAGCCTCAGGTCAAAAGGTCAAAAGGTGGAAGATCAAAGGTCAAAAACCAAGAACAGATGGTAAGAAAGGCAAGCTGCCTGAGAACAGGAAAAATTCTTACAAATAAAAAACTGGTGAAAAACTGGAGGAGCTAGAGCAGGGGGTCCCTGACCTTCCTAATGCTGCAACCCTTTAACACAGTTCCTCATGTGGAGAACCCCAACCACAAAATTATTTCACTGTAATTTTGCTACTGTTATGAATTGCAATTTATATCTCCGTGTTTTTCTAGATCATCTTAGGCAAACCCTGTGAAAGGTTGTTTGACCCCAAAGAGGGGTTGTGACCCACAGGTTGAGAACCATTAGAGCAAACAAAAAGATTTTTGCAAAAAAAAAAAGCAAAAAAAAAAAAATTTCTTAAGAAATATTCTTTCTTGGTCAACAGAGCCGAGAATTGTTTATAGTCATAGGGTAGAAAGGGCTGGGGATGTAGCTCAGTGGCAATGTTCCTGCCAGGCATGGACAGGGTCCCAAGTTCTGTCTCAAGCACTGACAACAAAAGGTAACAGGGAAAAACATTAGGGGAGAGGCAGGCAAGGATGGGACAGGAGGAGCTGAGTCACAGTCTGCTGACTCAGCCAGCCCTGGGGCACTGTACACGGTGCATGACTATGAAGATGCACAGCAAACTCCATACAGCTACCAGAAAGGAGTTTGGAGGTTCTAACGTTGAAGGGAGGATGTCCGAGCAGATGGGACCCATTTATTCCCATCTAAAATTTCACACACTGGAAGACTACATGGCACTCTGCCAATAAGTTCTGTTTTTACGTTTTGATGTACTAGTTAATTTTTTTAAAGACATAGAAAACTAATGCAGGATTCCCATTATATAACTCAGTGAGGGAACGCAGACAGTGGGCAGAAGGGAATTTCTTATTAAAGGAATAACTCAAGGGAAAATTTCCAGAAACAAAGAAGGTTTGTTTTTAAATGTAAATGATCTATCAACTATCAAGCAAAATGAATTAATAAAACGCAAAAAGCTCTCATGCTATGATGAGCAGTTACTAAGGATACAGCTCCTTGAAGATCTCAGAAAGATGCTGGGTTTAAAAAAGCAATGGTTAACTTGTGTAAAACCAGCAAATGCGACAAAACCTTCAGGTGTAATAACATTTAATCCAGCCAGGTATAAGGAGAGAAGGTAAGCTCACACAGGCATCAAAACCTGTTTTCTACAGACACTTCTTGCTGAACTTCCTGGGAAGCATGCTCCCACAGGACCAGCTGTTACAAAGACCGAGAAAGGCACAAGGTGCAGGGAACAGGAAGTCCCCACATAGGGCTGCTTGACCCAGTATTGACCCCTGCAGACAGCACAGCTGGGAAAATTTGGGGGTTGGCATTTTTGTAAAGGGACATTGGCTCAGGAAAAGACCCTTTGAAGTATGATCTTTCTTTTCCAATGGTAAAGTATTTTTTTTAAAAAAGGGAACAGAATTCAGAATGTGCTAAGGTCTTATGCGTTTATGAAATGAAATGGTTTCTGTTGGGGGAGGAGTGAGAAACAAACATTGGTTAATGTAGACAATATACAAGATGCCGTATAATAAACAGAAGCTTCTCATACCTCAGTACCGATACTCTACATGGCTACAGAGTGAAGCAACATGGGTAGCGCCTATGTGTCTTCTATACGTGCTTACCTGTAATTAAGTTAAATTCATAAATTAGGCTTATACATAGTAAATAAAACATACCATACTATGAGCTAATGGTCCTCAAACTTTGGGGACATGATTAGGTAAAGCAAGGGCTATTTCTGTTCATAAATACTGAGGTCCTGTGACAGCTAATCTGACAACCAAGAAGCCTTTCTAGTGACCATAGCTTATACAGTGTGGATCTGCCAAGACATGGTGTCCATCACAGTCCAGGAAAGATGCAATGGGACTGTCTGAGAAGAGTTGACCATTTAAATTTTATTTCTAGAATGTCCTATTCATTATCTTCATGTCAGTTAGACATAGATCTCTGAAACTGGACAGCCAGTATGGTTGGTTAGGCCATCCGTGTAGCAGGCAATCTCCTAGCTGTTTGTATATTCTTACTCATTTACCTTCCTCAGCTACACTCTGAGTAGTTCTTGTGCCCACACCACATGCAAGAAACCTCAGACACAGAGTCTCAGCACTGTGCTCAAACACAAAGCTGGGAAGCCATGCCCCACCCCCCACCCTGGAGATTTTGCCCTCTGAGTTTAAGCTTTTCCTGCAATGCCCCTCAGGCTGCCTAGCATGGGCAGTCTGATGGAGCACATCCATGAATAGAAAGGGGGAAATGAATGCATCCTTAAGCATTTCACCTGGAGTTATAGAGGCATATACACAGAGAAAGCAGCTCAGATAAGGATGATAACACTATTTAAGGAGCATGATCAGAGAACTGTATGGTAAAACTCTGGTTTATAGAGCTATTTCTACTTTTTAAAGTTATATGCTCAAAGGTGGGGAACAGCAGAGAAATACAACAAACTATATAATGTATAATATGTAATATATAGCATATAGCATATAGTATAATATAATGTGTAATGTATAATGTGTAATGTGTAATATGTATATGTAACTATTATATAGTTAGTTAGATTAGACACACTCATTAGCCATCTGATTTCCTTAAAAAGTTAATATATAGATTATTTCTTCTAAAGGCCTAGTCTCTACAAGCTGTTGCTTAGTTTTCTATGGTTAAAAAAATGTGAATGTTCTTGGATTTGTTTTAGAAAGTATTTATAGTATTTATTTATTGTTGGCTATATTGACAGTAAAACAGAGGGAGGGAGGGAGGAAGGGAGAGAGGAGAGACTTAAGAATGTTACATGCAAAGCTTGTATTATTTATGACTAGCAGTTACAAAAACTGTCCTCACTCTGTTTAACCATTCTAAAGTGTTATCCCAAAGTGCCTGACTGTGACTTGGTAATGAGTCTGTGGTACGGTATGAACTATGAGAACATGGTCATGCAATATACACAGATAAACAAATCTCCTTTAATAGAACTATCAGGAATTTCATGAGCACTGCCCAGGGATAATGATGTCACTTTCGTGAGCACTGCCCATGGATAATGATGTCACTTTCATGAGCACTGCCCAGGGATAATGATGTCACTTTCGTGAGCACTGCCCAGGGATAATGATGCCACTTTCGTGAGTACTGCCCAGGGATAATGATGCCACTTTCGTGAGCACTGCCCAGGGATAATGATGCCACTTTCGTGAGCACTGCCCAGGGATAATGACCCGTTCTCTTTTCCCCTTTGACTTTCTATCCCCTATCTTTTTCTTGCCTCTGCATCACTGTCAAAGGCAGGAATTAAGGCAAGATGAATCCTGGCTTAGTTCTAAGTGGTAATTCTTTGACTCTGAAGCTGAAACCCTTAACTAAAATTAGACTTGATTTGAAGTTCTGTGAAGTTAATCACTAGAGAACTATTTTGAGTAAAGAAATCCCATTGAGAGGATTTTTCATATTCAAAACATAAAAGATAGAGTTAATAATCCTGATAATTTTGGAAAAAAAATAGACAAGATTTGTGACCAAAATATATTTAAAAAATATTAACAAAAAAGAGTTTCTCTTACATTTTTATAGCTGGTTTATTTGAGCCTTTTATATAAACATTCAAGCCTGTTTCTAAATATGTAAACTAGACAACAAAGTATAAAACACGTGCTTTGATGGCACAGGCTTCGCTGAACAAATTGTGAGGGAGGAACCCTGAGGAAGAGTAATGATTCATAGGCAGATAATTCACAACGATTTAAACATCTGGGAGAGACTAGCACTGAAACAAAGGAAGAATATTGGTCTTAAGACACTAATTTTCTTTAAACTCAAGGGAAAAAAAACAAGATAGCCGATAAAAAATATTTTCTAAGGCAAATGAAAGAGCATTTACATTTTTTAATCCAAAGAAAATTAAGCAACAGCTTGTAGAGACTATGCCTTTAGAGGACATCATCTACATGTTAACTTTTTAAGGCTATCAGATGGTTAATGAGATGGTCCCATATGCTCAAAGTCACACAGATAGTAAGTGGCCAAGGCGGACTAATAGGCTAGGTTTTTTCATTATGATTGATCATGTTACAAACTCCTGGTCCAGGGCACATCCCTGAAAAGGGGAGTATTGATGGAGACCGTGAGCAGTTCATTTACCTGGCTGGGTGTCTGAATGGTGAGGGAGACCTTATAGGTGTTGGGAAGCACAGTGCTCCTCAACTTCCTAACGCTGTGGCCTTTTTAATACAGTTTCTCACGTGTGCTGATCCTTAACCATAAAATTATCTTGTTGCTACTTCATAACTGTAATTGTGCTACTGTTATGAATCTTGATGTAAATATTGTTGGAGACAAAGGTTTGCCAAAGCAGTCGCAACTCACAGGTTGAGAACCGCTGATATAGTTGTTGAAGAACAGAGACCAGAACGTTTCCAGGAAGCATTTGATATAAGCAATTCTGGAAACCCATGTAAGCAGTCAGCCAATCTCACCACTACTAACAGGTTTGCCAAATACTGTTTGCTGGGCATTAGCAGTCTTGAGTATGTGGTTGTCACTACTCTGCCTACTTTCCCCTCATGCCTGTAGCACCTTTGTCAACTGCTGTGGGTGTGACAACTAAATATGTCTTCGTGTGCCTCAGCTGAAGACCACTGACTTGAAGGAGTGGGTGTTTGGAGGTGAAGAAGGTTCAGAGTCCTGTGTGTGTGTGTGTGTGTGTGTGTGTGTGTGTGTGAGAGAGAGAGAGAGAGAGAGAGAGAGAGAGAGAGAGAGAGAGAGAGAGAGAGAGAGATGTAAGCTCTTGTTTAGCTATATCAGGTCCATTTCTGACCCTCTTCCAAAAGTCCCTTCCTTCTGTGGTCCTAGAAAACCAGTGATTCCCTTGGTGACTCAGAGATATGACTCAATATGCATTTGACTATTGAAACTTCAGTTTTATTTACAAATACAACTTCCATAGCAACCAGCTCAGCTTTGTCACGTAAACTGAGGCCCTACTGTCTGTTACTAAGACATTTGACTACTAAAATTACTACTTTGTATAATCAGCTGTCTCTAAAATTCTGTGCGTGTAGGGATCTGGGTATGTTTCCTGTTCACATATATTTTATTCAGTCTTTTTAAAAAAAATTCAGGGTGGCATATAACGAAGTTTATAGAATAATCTCATATCTATGATCATCAATCCTCTATAGTTGTGGTTCTCAACCTTCTTAATACTGTTACCCAACAGTTCCTTATGTGTGGTGAACCTTAGCCATAAAATTTTCTGTCGCTACCTTATACTGTAATTTTGCTACTGCTATGAATTGTAATGTAAATATGTGTTTTCCAATGGTCTTAGTCAACCATTGTGAAAGGGTAGTTTGACCCCCTAGGGATCATGACTTTCAGGTTGAGAAATGCTGCTCTACGGTTCACTGAGCTCTGAGACTGTGTCTTTAAGGATGCAGGAAGACATACTGCTATGAGATTTGTCAGCTGTGTTGGGAGATTGCAAAACATAGCCAGGGGTAAGGCTGACTTCCAGAGTCATGCTGTGATGCCTGTTGCCATGTCATCTCAAGCGCTGGTGAGACATGACCAAACTGCTCTGGGGGTAATTTCTACACTCCGGTAGCAGGAGAATTCAGAAGCCAAAACAAATGCCACAGAGGATCTGGCCAATTTTGTTTGTGTCATAATGGGGGGAACAGTCTTCGTGTTTGCATTTGGCATTTGCTAAGTGACAGGAGAGCTCCAGGGGTCTTTGCCAAAGTGTGCCATGAGAGGAAAAGGTAACTTCAACACTGCTAAGACTTAGGTTTAGCTTTCTGCAATCTTGCTGTTTAGAGGTGCTTCTGGAATAGAAAACCTCAAGAGGTTGTTCCTCTTGCTCTTAAAACTGCTTTCGTAATAAATCTTCCATGTTTGACTGTAGGACTCAGGGATCTCAATTCCCTAAGTAAATAATTCTATGTTAATTGTAAGGTTTACAGTCTCTTTCTGTAGGTGGGCAACCCAAGCTGTCCATGAATCCTGATCTTGGTAGGACACAGGCCCTAAAGCTCTGGGTCCAGAATAGCCACAGTGTCAGGTCCTGAGGAAAGAAACCTGCTTGAGTTCTCTACTTTAGTGTCATAGCTGGACTTTCTCCACTGTCCCCTAGGGAGAAATGCTGCCACCCGCAAACAGTTATCAGGTCATTTGTTTCTAAGCCAGCTCTAATTATAACCAAATAAATGACTTGTAAGGTACCTGAAACTGGAAGAGAAAATAAACTCAACATAAACCCAGAAGACACCTGTCGACCCTTCCTCAGACGAGTGCTCAGCCTAGCCTAACAGGAAGACAGATAGTTCACACTGCTTACCACAGAGCGCCGTCAAGACGGGTAGGAATCCCTTAAGACCTTTATTTGTTTTTCCAGAGAATTCTATTCCCTGACATACCTGGTTACAAATTTTGCTCACATTTTGTGGCTGGAACTCTCTTGACGATCAGCCCTTCCAGGGTTGTGATAGCAGACAAGAAAAAGGAATTCACAATCCAAGTGCTCCCTGAAGGACTTACCATCTAAGTGCTCCCTGAAGGGACTCACCATCTAAGTGCTCCCTGAAGGGACTCACCATCTAAGTGCTCCCTGAAGGGACTCACCATCTAAGTGCTCCCTGAAGGGACTCACCATCTAAATGCTCCCTGAAGGGACTTACCATCTAAGTGCTTTCTGAAGGGACTCACCATCTAAGTGCTCCCTGAAGAGACTCATCATCCATGTGCTCCCTGAAGGGACTCACCATCTAAGTGCTCCCTGAAGAGACTCACCATCTAAGTGCTCCCTGAAGGGACTCACCATCTAAGTGCTCCCTGAAGGGACTCACCATCTAAGTGCTCCCTGAAGAGACTCACCGTCTAAGTGCTCCCTGAAGGGACTCACCATCTAAGTGCTCCCTGAAGAATATCTCCTGGCTTTATGCCCCAAACCTGGTAACAGAGATTAGGCTATTTTTAGAAGGAAAAATTTGCCTGGTTATACCATCGACTTCTTTACAGCCATTAATAGAGAGAATTACTAATCAGAGCTGGGGATGAGGACCAGCAGATATAGTTCTTGCTAGGAAAAAAAAACAAAAAACAAAAAAACAAAAAAACAAAAAAACAAAAAAAACAAAAAAAACAAAAAAAACAAAAAAAAAAACAAAACCAAAACCAAACAAACAAAAAAATCCCAAACCACCTCAGAAGAATCTGAATGCCCAGAATATTCTGGCCTTTAAAAGAATTTGTACTCCTGTGAAAGCTGGGAGCAAATATATATATATAAAAACGCTTGGTGCATGGTAGCTCTGCTTCAAAGATGTGGTCATGAACGATGGATATAGAAGAGAGAAGTCATTTCCAACAAACTTTTTATAAACTAAGTGCACAGAAAACCTGGAACAAAAGTATTTTGCATACTCAAACTTATCTATGTCAGAAATCACACAGACTAAGCCCAATTGCATGCATTCATGCACGTGCAACACCCCCCACTACCACCACAAATCCTTTCATGTGTGTGCATGTGAGCATATCCCTATTTGTTTGGCAGGAGACATTGCCGTCCAATAAAACGTGCCTTATTCATTTGTTTTGGGAAACTATGGAAACTGCATTTAGGTTACTGCTTCACCTTAATATTTTACTATTTAGTAATTTAGACTATAGGCTTCCTGTAAGAGGAGAGGGTGGGAGGGAGGGAGAGAGAGAGAGACAGAGAGAGAGAGAGAGAGAGAGAGAGAGAGAGAGAGAGAGAGAGAGGCAGAGAGAGAGACACAGAAAGAAAGACTGAGTCAGATTCAAGTGTGCAACTTCTATTTCTGACTTCTCTAGAGTTTCTGAGGTTCCCTACAAACAAAAGGATGTTACAGGTGCCACTTGGTCCTAAACACAACACGAAAATACCAAACGAGACTAGGAAAGAGTTTTTAATGCTACCCTCACATTCATCACGTTAAGTGTTGCCCAGTGTGAAGAAGAGGGTACAAAATCCAGAGTCAGAAAAGATCGGAGGAGGAAGCTTGCTCTCCTGGGCTCAGTTCTCTACTCTTTGTTTGAACCAGTAGTTCTCAACTTTCTAGTGCTGTGACCCTTTAATACAGCTCCTCATGTTGTGGTGACCCCCAACTGTAAAATTATTTCGTTGCTACTTCATAACGAAAAGGGTCTTGACCCACGCTGGACGTTTCTATCTGGTGTTTCTGCTTCCATTTTCATTTCTGTTGATTCAACTTATAGCTCTTCTGCAGGATCGCTCTGAGAAGTCCATCTCGCCATTTTCTCTTTCCCACACAAACCGATCAGCACTCTGTCGCTGACCTGGTCATGGTGGTCGGTGACTTTGGTTGTTTGTTTTGAGACAAAGTCTCACAGTTATTCCGGCCACGATCCTCCGGCCACGATCCTCCGGCTCCCCAAGTGCTGCGGTTGGTTGGTTATGGGCTGCCATTTGTAGCTTCTTACAGCGCATACCTGGCTCCCCCATCTCCCTCCCTTCCTTGAACTTTGATTGTCAACAATCCTGAACAGCACTAGTTCCCTGAATATATTGTGACACTGTCACTCCTGTGTCCCGTTGCCAAACCTTTTCCTCTGCTTGTGGCACACTCTGTCCTTAAACTTACCCAGCCGGGTTGTGACTGTCTCTGCTGACCTGCAGATCACCCTCTTCAGTCTCTCTGTTCCAGACAAGCTGCTATCACTTCCCCCATACTCTTCTCTTGCAATGGTCACTGTTTTCTGTTTATTTTCCCCCAAACCTTGAAACCATAAAACCTAACTTAAGCAGCTACGATATCAAGTGCCCGGTACAATGTTACATGTAAGAGACGCGCAGTGATTGCTGAGAGAATAAAAATTAGATGTGGGGTGTTAGCATTTCCTCTAGGCTCCGCCCAACAGTTACCTAGCAACAGCCAGGTACCAGCTGGCTCTCTCATAAAAGGACTGTTCGTTCCATCTCTCTCCCTCTCTCCCTTCCTTCCTCTCTCTCTTTCTCTCCCTCTCTCCATTTTCTTCCTCTCTCCCCATCTGTTCCCAGCCAGCCTCTTCCCTTTTTTCTCTCTTCTCTCTCTTTCTGTCCTTCCCTGTCCCCTCTCTTTCTCTGCCTCTACTCCCTTCCTCAGACCCCCTTCCCATGTCCCAAATTAATTTCATTTTATACTAGATTTGTCATATGGCTGATACTGGGGAGGGGGGGGCGGAGGGGGGTGGAGGGGGATACCTCAGCATAGGCCTGCAAAGGCACCTCCTCCTGCCACATCACTCTGGCGTTTCATGGAGACATATTCACTCCTGTGATTTGGACTCTGCTCCAGATTCCTGTATTACCATCCTTTCTATTACGAATGCCCCCATCTCAGCACACACAGTGCTTGGATTAGATTTGAGCCCCTCCTCCATCATCATTCTCTCTCTCTCTCTCTCTCTCTCTCTCTCTCTCTCTCTCTCTCTTCTAAAACACTGAAGCACTCACTGTACTTGTCTCTTCCTTCCAGAAAGTCATCGCCCAGCCCCATCCTGCCACCCACCCCCCAGCCTTGCGGCTGCTGACTGAACTATCAGCCACTTCCCCCACTAAAGGGTGAGGCATGAGGAGTCTGTCAGCCCTTGAGAAAGATGAAGAATAGGATGGGGGAGAGATCGTAGGGGAGAGAACGTCCCACACAGGTGAGGCAGAGTGAACAGCACATCCACATGTTCAAGGACACATGGACGCTGTCCAGCTCAGCGCTACCAAGGCAGTGCAGGCTACCCCATAATTAACACAGTAATCCGAAAAACCCCTTTAAACAGTATCTTTACCCTAGTGAAGCTTTATTTATTTCCTCTAAATACTGGCTCTTCAAAACACAACTACTCAACCGCCTAAATAAATAAATAAATAAATAAAAGCTAGCCACCATGACTGTAGCCCCATCATCCTAACAAACAAAACAGAACACAACATCAACAAAAGGCTATAAATAAACGCAAGCCTCCTTGGGTCATTTAAGCCAACTCACTAATCAAAAAGGTTAAGTCGTGCCCTCATATGTTTACAGAGCTGAGCTGGCCACCACCACTGAGTCACCTTGGTAACTCTATTACCATCTGCGTAATAGGGTTGAGTAGAAACTGATAATAGTATTTAGGCCACAAAGATGCAGGCATCTACAGACACACCCCCATGCTGAAGCATATGTCTTCAACATAGCCAACCACTTACTGAGTTTCTTCAGTAAGTGGATCTAAATTATATGTAGCTGACAGCTATATCCCAATTACATATCAAAGACTTAATGAACCATCATAATTCATAAACCTAGCAGGCTATTGGGCCCATAAAGGTTCTTAAAAAACACATACTACAACCTGTAATTCTACAAACTGAGACTGAAAGAGGCTGGTTAATTATCCCCAGTCAGTCAAAGGGTAGCTAGAATTAATTCAGGTCTTCTTAAAGGAGTCTTATGGTCAGTACATCTTCCATAATTCATAGTGCATACTCCAAAGCCCATGGAATGCTGAGCAGAAGGCACAGCCTGTGCACACACGCACAAATGTAACTATTGACTGCAAGATAAACGGAAACAATTACCATCAATGCAGTTCAATTAATTAATTGCACAACAAAGACAGAACAAACCTTTAGGAGGATGTATCAGCTAGCTCCAATCCCGTGTTTCCTGACACTCTCGTCTTCTATTCGATCCATTTGCCATGCATGTTTCTTCTGATTATTGCCTGAAAAAGCAAAAGGTGAAAACTTGTATTAGTGATGCCCCAGTAGGGCATAGGGAATGGTCCGGCCTTTGGCAATGGGATGGAAAGGGCGCCCTCTTGTGTTGCCTCAGTGGAATAGACTCTCCGGCCTTCAAATCCCTCGCGTTAGGGGTTTGAAAGACAAATACCCATTCGCTCACTCATGGCTCTGCATGCTGCACTAAGGATAGGCCAAAGCCAAGTATGAATGTATACTGTGCACATTTTATTCCAGATTTTTGTGTATTCATCATCATACACAGGAACTGAATTTAAGAATAAAACAGGAGAAACCGGGGCTGCTGAGATGGCAGGCTCAGGCAGGTGAAGGTGATTGCCGTCAAGTCTGATGACCCAAGTTTGATTCCCCAATAAACCATATGGTGGAACGAAAGAACAAACTCTTACAAGTTGTCTTCTGACCTCCATACACCGAAGTGAGTGTGTGTGTGTGTGTGTGTGTGTGTGTGTGTGTACCTCTCACTGGGCAGGACACAGAGGGGAAATACAGAGGGAAAGGGAGGAAAGAGGCATACGTAACAGTAAAGATATTTGAACAAGTCACAGGAAACACTGTTTTAGCTTACACACACACACACACACACACACACACACACACACACACACACAGTGTGCTAATTTTTCCCTAGAGCCATAGACTAACAAAATTCCGAGGGCCAGGAATGGGAAGCCTTTAAGTTGTTGGTCAGTGTCCCGTTTGCTTTCTATTGCTGTGATAAAAACATTTGGACCAAAAAGCAACTTGGGGAGGAAAGGTTTTATCATCTTACAACTCTTAGGTCACATCTATCACTGAGGGACTCAGGGTGAGACCTTAAGCAGAAACCTGGAGGCAGGGACTTGAGCAAGAGACCATGGAGGAATGTTGCTTACTGATTTGCTCCCAGTAGCTTGCTCAGTATGGTTTCTTATAGAATCCAGGACCATCTGCTGGGGGCGGGGAGGCAGCACCTCCCTCAGTGAATTGAGACCTCCTTCATCAATCTAGCAACTGTCCCACAGACATACCCCCAGGCTAATCCGATGGAGGCAATTTCCCAACTGAGTTTCCCGACTCACAGATGACTCTAGCTTTTGTCAAGTACTCAGGGGTGAGGATGTAGAGGGAAGATTTAACAACACAGTAAGAAGAGGAGTCCAGGAAATGCCTAAACAAATAGGAAATTGAAAGTAACATCTCATTGCAGAAGACACCACAAAATTTGGACACGGTACTCGATAGAATCAAGCTAGAACTTATCTGAAATCCTCCTCCCTGAGGACTCACTCTTATCAAACCTGAAATTGCTGAGCAAGCTGCCAAGGGAGAAAAGCAATTAATAGCTGTGCCCATCTGGAAGGCTCATGAACCAAAACGATGAGCGGCACAGCAAGCTATCCTCAAGGGTGCAATAGTGGCACTTACATCTTGGGGGTAACCAACAGCTGTTTAATTGGACTACAGGGCAGCTCAGTAAGAGGGAATTCATGCCCAGCACTGTTAAACCAGCCTAGCCACTTGTGTTTGGGGAAGTCCTGTGCCCTAGAGGACCCGAGGGTAGTAGGTCGTTACTTCGAACATTTTCCTAAACTGGTATAAGTTCTCTGTATTCTAAATACCTTTCCTTATACTCATGGATAAGATTTTTTTCCAGTAGGCTCCATAGAAATCCACAACTGGCCAAAGTATAGGAAACAACTTTCTATTGGAGAAGGTGGCGCCCAGCCACTTGGATACAATTACAACACAGCTCTCATGTACCAATGGCTCAGAGAACATCATAAACGAGGGGGTGGAGAGACTGTAAGAGCCAGAGGACCAAGATGTCTGTTGTGCAAGAGTGGCTTCTATGTATGACAGAGACGCTGCACCCCTGGAGTCTCAACAGTATTGTTTAAACAAGATCTGGAAAATGACGAATAAATTGGCATACAAACGTGGGTGGGGAAGTATCACAAAGCTGCCCTCCATCCCTGCTTCCATCTTAGTTACTGTCTATAGCACTCTGACCACAAAAGATTAGGTAACAGATTCAATAAGTGGTATATATAGTATAATATATTTTATTATATCATATCATTATACAACATATATTAATATATATTATATATCATATACAATAATATTTATATTATATACATTATAGTTATATCATATATAATATGCCATATTTTATATATTAGAATATATAATATTATAAAGTATATAATATTATATACCATATATAAATATATTACATATTACACACAATATATAATACATTATATATTATATATAATACATACATAATATACATTTTATTGTATAAATAACATAATACAATGTATACTATAATACATATATAATATATCAATATATAATGTTGTATATTATATAAGTATATAACATATAACATACAACATATAACAGTATATAATATATAATATTATTATATATTCCTATATTATAATATATTATATATATAATAAGTGGTTCTCAGAATTATGGGTGTCGATACAAATGCATACATAGATAGATGAATTTGCCATAGGAAAACATTGAAACTTTATACATACAACTTTCTTTACTTTAACACGTGTGAATATATGATATAATTATACTCTCACTGATTATTGGAAAAAACAAAGAATAAATTAAGCATAATATTCCTCAGCATGATTTTGAACAGCACCATGGGATAGATAGTAAGATAAACACACACTGCCCCAAAGTTAACACAATTCCATGGATTCATCTATTTTCTCCAGAGTTTCTCTCATTGTATGATGTCCAATCACTCCTGTCAGAGTAAGCTATGCACTTTCCAGTCTCTAGGAGGGCTCACTCTCCCATTCCCATAATTCTCAGTGATCCAGAAGTCACTACCCTTGTTTACCACGTTGTGTGCTTTATTGAAAACTTGTTGTCTCTGAAGTGTGTGTGTGTGTGTGTGTGTGTGTGTTTGGTGCGCTGTTAGAGTCTGTGTGTGGTGCACAGGTGAGCATCCAAAAATGATGCCAAAACCAGGACTTTTGGTGTCTTTTTTAAATTGTTCTCTGCCTTTTTGTTTGAGACAAGGTTTCCTATAGGACAGAACACTTGTGTTCTTGGCTAGGTTGTCTGGCCAAGGAGCTCTCAGGACCTGCCTCTGCACGCCCCCATCCCCCAATTCTGGGGTTAGAGGCACATGTAGCCATGCCCAACTTCTTATGTGAATGCTGGGGATTTGAACTCAGATCCTCTTTTGAAGAGAACTGAGCTACTTCCCCAACTCTTAACCTAGAGTTTTTGTTTGTTTGTTGTTTTTGTTCTCCTGAGACAAGGATTCTCTGTATATCCCTGGCTGTCCTGGAACTCACTCTGTAGACCAGGTTGGCCTCAAACTGAGAGATGACCCACCTCTGCTGGGATTCAAGGCATGGACCACCACCGCCTGGTGCAGAGTCCTATTTTCATGTTCCTAGTTTATTAATAAGTATTTTAATACAGCACAGTTTCATTTCTACACAACGAGGAAGTCTCACAGAATTCATTTGCAGGCAATTACTTTGTAAGAGGAAAGAACTGTCAACGTGTCTACATGGTTAATTTGACAACAGCTCCAAATGAAGAGCTGGACCTTCCCTTGCTGTAGTACCCTCCTCAACGGCACAAAGCTCTTGGTCCAGTCAGACACGCCTGGGAAATTGAGGATGATGTCTCATTATCATATCGAAACCACAGGAGACACACCACACACCGGAGCTTCGGGCCTCAGAGAGCTCTCTGCGGGGCAACACTGAGTTGATCTCACTGCAGTGGCCTTGGGTTATTTATTGATGTAATGACAGGTATGCCTTTGTGTCCAAAGCTGGAATGACAGATTGGCTTCCCATAGCCAGCGCGAGCCTATGAGAGCTGGGCAAAGGGGGACTGACGAGATGCAAAAGGTGCAACTTTGTCAATATAATATGTACTTTAAACATAGTTTTATGTTTTTTTTTTGTTCAGAGAACATCTGAACCCAGATTTAATGAATGCTAGCTGCTTCCATTTTCCTTTGGGGAGGGAATTCTTCCTTCCTTCCTTCCTTCCTTCCTTCCTTCCTTCCTTCCTTCCTTCCTTCCTTTCTTTCTTTTTATAATAAAAAGTGTAAAATAAATGTGTAAAAGTGTAAAATAAAATGATGTAAGCTCAGTTATTACTTTCTGAGCTGTTTTTTTAAAAATCTCAGTGGTCACCTTTACCCCTTATTAACCACTTTTTATTATTTAACCAGCCAATGCTGAGGACAGACAGCAGGTCTCATGCACATTAAACAGATGCTCCACCATTGAGCCACACACCAGGGCCCATGGAGTCCAGTTTCAAAACCATGGGATTCCCAATGGAACATAAAAATAGCCAAACCTTTGTCTGATGTTCTGCAGAAACTTAGAAAGGACTCAAACACACCATCCAAAGTGACGTCATCTGTCCAGCCGAGATGATGTCATCTGTCCAGTTGACACTATTGCTCTCCTGTTCTACTCTGCAGCTGTTAGGATGGCCATCCCCTAACATCCCTTAGTGAAGTCATATCCTGCTCCCATCATTATGAATTTGCTCTTCTCTCAGTAATAATTCTGGGCTTTTAATTCAGTTTCTATGTTCCACACTGCTTTCTGTCTTCCTCCAGCATCTTACATTCCCTTTCTTCCATGTTCCCAGTTTTTACATTGTCAAACAGTACTGCTCTAGTGTGTGCCAGGCCATTAGGTTTATTCCTATGTACTGCAAAAGCAAGCAAGGAAACAAGCAGGCAGATATGTGTGGTAGAATCCTAGAAAGAGCTCTGGCTATGGGAGAAAAGATATCAAAAACATCAAACTCTCCTTGGATGAAAGTGGGTGTGGTCAGAGCCCGGGGAGACTTAGTTGAAGTCTTCCCATCTAAGCATGCACTAATGTGCGAAACAATTCATAAACGGCAGCAGACAGGATAGTAGTGGCATTGCAGATATATCTTCAATAAAAACTGGTTAAAAGATTATGTTTTTCCTTTCCCAGTCCTGCTCCTGGAATGACTCTGAGACTGGCTAGTTATTATTAAAATGCCTAGGCCGTGGGCTTTGGCTCACACCCTGCCTAGCTCTTGACTTATTTAACCATTTAAACTGTTCTACATCTACCACTTGGTTAGTTACCGCTCCTTCCATCCCTGCCTGCTTCTTCCTTTGTGTCTCTCTGAGTTCATCTGTGTCATTACATCAGTCTCCTCTTGACCCATCTTTCAGGGCTCCCCCCAGTCTCTCTTTCATGTCTTATTATTTCCCAGAATCCTCTCTCTTCCTGCCAGTGTTCCACTTCCTATTTTCTGCCTCAGCTCATTGGTTATCGGATTTTTTATTGACAGGTGATGTTTATACGAAAATTTCTCTACAAAAACCAACCTAGAGGCTCCCTTAAAAAGAGTCTATAGTGGGACTATCTTGGATTTGTCAGCAATTTGACACCGAGGCTTAAAGCTTGGATCTTCTGTTGGGCAGTCTCCCAGCTACACTTACCTAACTAATCCTGGCACTATGCCCCACCACATGTCCAACTTCACCTCTCTGTTTGGCTCTGGTCCCTCTGTTCACCTCAGTGTCAGATGGCTATATCTCCTGCCTCTGATTGTTCTCCCAAAGTCCTTCTCTCTGCCAGAAGGTGAGCCCTTCACTTCCTGTCCAGCTCTTGGTATCAGATTTTTATTACAGCCAATTAGATACAATTATAGATTGCCTTAGGCAGGTGAGGAAGAAGGAATATTTACACAATAGAAAACTTGGTGATGGGCCATAGGGATGGCAACACTAGAATCCTGCCGCCACCTATCTCTGTTCAGGGACAGAATTAACAATAGCATCTACAGGAACATGTCTTTACATAATGTATCCTAATAAGAATCATTATGTATGTATGAGTATATACTGTATATACTGTATATTTATGTATATGAGTCTATTTTTATATACTATATACTATATAACTATAGACTCATCTCTTTGCCCTTGACTGACAAGCAACTCAGCTCTGACAATTCTTCAACACCATTTTCCAGACCATTGAAGTTGTGTGTCTAGAGAGAGACCATTCCTAACCGTTCAGCCTCAGGGTTGGAAGGTTCAAAGAGATTATTCCATTCAACCTTAGCCCAATTCCTTGTTTTTGAAGCAAAAATATAGATTGCAGCCTGCCCCTCGCCTCCTCCCCAACAAAATTGGCTGTTGCAAACTTTCCTCAATTTAGATCCTGGGGTTCTAGTCCACAGGCTGAGCTTGCTAGTCCACCCACTCTGCGGAAACTCCAGCGTGGCTGAAGTGAGCTGCAGCTGAGACCTTCTGTCTCCATCCTTTGAGTCTGGGTCTGCATGGGAAGGCCAGGGATGCTGCACTTGAGACATAATCAGAGGAGCAAATGATCCCTCCAGAGATGCTGGCAATCCGAGGGGTGGGGAGCCGCCCTCTGACTCCCACTGCTTGTCGTGGCCCAAGCAAAATGTTGAGAACCAGGCTGCCCCGAGTTTGGCAGCCACTGTATCCCGGTCCAAGCTGCCGCTCCGGTCTGCAGGTCCGGGTTCAGCAAGAGAGAGTGAGTGAGGCCGGACTCGAAGAATGGAGACCAGACAGAGTGCGTTTCAGTCCCGTTTATTCTTCAGTCTCTCTTCTTCTCTCCAAGTCCCAAGTCCTAAGTTCCTAGTCCCTAGTTCCTAGTCCCTAGTGCCTCCAAGTTCCAAGTTACTTCTTCCAAGTTCTCTTCCAAGTGCCTGCTTCTCTGTCTTCTCTCTGTTGTGTCTGATTCTCTGTTCTCCAAATTGTTCTGTCTAGAGCCAAGTGTCTTCTACCTAATGTCAAGTAATCTGTTCTTTCTCTGTCTGCCTCTAGCCTTTTATATGTCTCACTTCTAAGCCATGCCTTTTGGTCACACCTTTAATCATGCCCTTAGATCTTGTCTCTAAATCTGATCTCTACACTTCTAAGTCAAACTCTTAAGTTACACACATTTAATCTCACACACCCAAGGTATCTAAACCAAGATTATCGGAGTGTGCTCAGCTGTTGTAGGCTATTGTAATCCAAGTCTCATGTCAGGGTATATGGCTCAAGATGGCTGCAAAGCTGTTAGCCGCTTTCTGCTAAAAGTCGGCCCCCAACAGCTGCTTTTTTCTATAAAGACTCCAGGACTCTCACGAGGCCCACTCACCTTCATTCATAGGTAGAAAACGGAAATTGAAAACCCAGAATATTCCTTTTATCTCCAAAGAAGCTTAGCACATTTCTTAGCATCCTTTAATTTCATGCCACTTTCCTGAACAAGTATTAATTTTCTCCTTTGGAGTGAGACTAATAGATCACCAAAGGAGGTGACTTGAACTGGCAAACTTAACCAAAATGCAACTGACCAAAGAACAAGAGAACAGAGCTAAGGAGACTCCTCCTACTCCTCTCTCTCCCCGCCCCCTTCTCTGTCTCTCTGTCGCTCTCTGTCTCTGTCTCTCTTTCTTTCTCTCTCTCTCCGTCTGTCTCCCTTTTTTCTCCTCTCGTCTCCTCTTCTTCTCCTCTTCCTCTGCATCCTGTATAATTGAGTGGGTGAGCATCACCCTAGTGCTTCTGTCCCTTAAGCACCGCCCATTCTGACGTCACTGCCTTGTAATCAGGTGACATGCGCCTTGTTTGCTCTTGTATTTTTACTGCCTTGTTCTCCCAGGTTGTGTTTTGGTTTATCTCCGACTCAGAAGCACTTCGATTCAGTCAATAAAGACAGCAACATTCCCAGACTGAGAGGCAACAGCTGTGCCAGGGTGTGTACACTCACGGAGCTGTGGGACTTCCCCGGTGCCATGTTAACTCCATTGTTCCAGGGTGGCTTCTTCTTTTCTCAACTCTTCAAAACTGCCCTTATTACAGCACAGGAAGATCAATTTTGTTGCACACAGTTATATAATGCATGCTCATCAACTTTGAAAAGTCCTGATATTTCATAAATAAGGGCTAAATAAAACATCGGCTGTCTGCCAGCCTATTAACTTTATATTATATGTCAAGTTATTTTTTGCATACAATTTGGAAACAAGCTTGCTACAAATTATTTGGTACAGTTTTTAAGAACAGACAACAGTTATTTCACGATTTTTGGAGTCAGAGAATCTAAGCTCAAGTCACCAGCAGCGATGACCTCAGCAGGGCCCCTTTCCAGGTATCCTGTCAAGGCAGCAAACCCTTGAACGGCTAGCTCTCAAAGGGGTCACCCTATTCTTTGCCCTGGTGCAACTCGGAAGGTGAAGGAATTCTTTATAATTGTGATCTTCAATGTTCCCCAAAGGTCCCTGTGTCCAAGGGCTTGTCCCTAGTGGGATGTCAGTAGGAAGTACTGGAAACCCTCAGGGATAAGGCCCGATGGGAGGCCCTTGATCATTCTGGACACATCACATAGGTAAATGTTAGACCTCAGCCCTACTCCTTCAAGTCTACCTTCTCTAGGTTAAAGGCCAGCCCCTCTCCCTCTCCCTGCCAGGTGCCATGTGCTACGTGTCATGTACCACATACTCAGCTGTGATTTGCTGCCTCGCTAGAGAGAGAGAAAAAACAAACAAATAAACAAACAAACAAAAAACAAAAAAAACCAGAACCAAACAAGAATGGGCTGAAGCCCCTGAAACTGTGAATCTTTTCTCATTTAAAATTGATTGACCCTCATTATTTCATTACAGCAATGGAAAGATGACTAACCCAGGAGAGATTATACAAGGAGAGCCTTTTCCCATAGCCTCATTTTAACAGCATGGAAGGAATGAAGTACAGAAAAGCCATAAGGAACAGACATGAAGCCAGTGTTTGAAAGAAGAGGAACCATGGAAAGGACCAGCAAAAGGAGTGTTGTGTTCTTGTCATGTGCTTGGTCTGTGACCACTGCACTTTAGTAAGATGAGCTCTACTTAGCTTTTGCCACCATGGGGTGTGTGTGTGTGTGTGTCCCTTCAACAGTGTGTGTGTGTGTGTGGGGGTGGCAACACAGCCTCTGGATTATAACAACAGTACTGTATGTAATCTAAAGAACCAGGGCACGTCCCCCCAGCCATGGCTAAGGAGACTGTAGCTTTAGAAACACTACTCAAGGTGAAAGCAGAAGACGTTGAACTGTGTTCATTGTGAGTGGCCAATGCCTGGACTTGGTAGCTCCTCATCACTGGTAAGGCTTTGCTGGAGGCAGAGGCCACAGGTACGGCATTGAGCAGGCCTTGTCTCCTTGTGGGAGACAGGTAGACGGGCACTCACAGGAGTTTGTGGAACACTGGCAGATACAGAAAGGAAGAGCAACATGTGTTAAAAAAAAAAAAAAAAAAACAAAAACCCAAACTATCAGCAGTGCAGAGTTTAAAAGACCTTAACACGCCTGCGCACACACTTAAGGGTTTGAGATTGTCCCCTGTTACCCAGAGAGACCCTGTCTCAAGAGTCAGAACAAAATAAAACACAATCCCCTCCATCTACCCACGTATCCAATAATGAAGCAGTTATTATTTTGATATGGCGTTCCTCAGAGGAGGTGGATGGAGTGTAGCTTCTCCTATTCTCTCCTTCTCCACATTACTTGACAGCAATAGGTAGTCAGCCACCTGGTAGGAGCAGACAAAGGCCTACCTGCTTGTGAGCTGTAGGCTGAGGACACAGGGCTTTCCCAGTGGTTGCTCTAAAGCCAGAAATTATATATATGTGAAAAATATATAACACATACATGTAAATATATTATACATTGCTATATAATTATATATTTTATATAATTGTATATATTAAAATAGGAATTAAATTGTATAACATAATATATAATTATATTATATAAAATACATATTATTTATATATTATTAATTATATATAATATAGTCACATATATTATATACTATATTGATTTAGATATAATTATATATAACTTATATCAAATGTAAACACATTCATATACAAAAATAAAAATATAAAAATGTATATCTTATATAAATATAAGTGCTTAAATATGTTATATAAAACATATTTATTTATAGCATATAATTATTAATATAATTTATATAATTACATAAATTTTATGAATTTAAAAATTTATGATTATATAAACTTTATAATTATATACAAATATATATTTTAAATACATATAAATATATAATATACATTAAATGTATACTTATATATAAACATATATATAACTTTTATATATAAATTTATATTTTATATTCACATATAAATATAATATATTTAAATATAATATATATTCAATATAACATGTATGTTTAAATTAGAAAACAAGATTTGAAGTAGAAAGAAGAGAATCTATAAAGGATGTTCAGCTGTACACATTACCGTGATGAATCACTTTGCTAGCCTCACACCATGGCATGACTGTTGCAGTTTCTTTGCTGTCTGTTTTGTTAGAGCATGCTTTGCTTTGTTTTTCCCCAGTTCATTAATCTGCCCTGAATGGCAAATCACCTTGGAAAGCAAGAGCCCAGTTAGAGCAGTAGGAACCACCAGGGGGCGCTGCCACCCAACGGCAAGCCAAGTGGAGCAGGAGGCTGGGTTGTGTGTGCTGTTTTGTTGTTGTTAAATCTTTGTCATTCCAAACCTGGCAAGAATTGCAAGCCTTTAGGTATAGAACTGTCTCCCTTAGCATGTAGAATTTCCCCAACCACTCTCTATTTGATAAAACAGTCATCACCTGGCAGAATGCTACCTTTGCTTTGCTCTACATAACCAAACAGCTCAGACTGAACACATTCAGTCTTTGTTTCCAAATTAAAACTCCCCATTTCCTCAAATTGATATCGAAAGGTTTGGTCAGTCAAGTGATAAGTGTCAGATATAATGAACCACTTTTGCAAGCTCTCTAACCTTTTCCCACCACCGCCATTAAGGGAATGAAATATGTGAAGACCCGATTGAACTCATTATTAGCAACATGTAATTCAGCTATTATCGCTCGAAATGAGATGACTTAGATAGCGCTTCTGTTTTGAAAGTTATTCTGGAATTGACCTTGGTGATCAATTTCATATATTTGGTTTGGAATTTTCTCTATTAGCAGTTGGGCAATAAACTCTAATCAGGAACCGGTGCCAGACAGTAAGTCCGTAACCCAAAGCTGCCTTGAAGACGGTATGTTTTCTCAATGGTGCACATTGCTCTTTTTCCTCTGCTATTGATTGTACAGCCCAGAAGCAATTTAGCTGGTTGTTAAGTAGGCCTAATATATATGAATCCTAAGTTGTGCTTCAGGTAAATCAAAGCCGGGAGAGGGAAGTGCAGGTAAGATGCAGTGAACCTTGGGGCCAGGAATACAGTTCAGTGGTAAAGCATTTACCTAGAGTGTGCAGGAGGATTGGGTTCATTCCTCTGTAATGCACACCCCAAAGAAAGACAGAGAGAAAAGGGAGCCATTTAATTAATGTGACCTTAAGAAAGACGCAAGCTTTGTCCTCATTTTCTTCAGTCCTGCCCACTTAAGACACCACCTAACTTAGTGCGGAGCAGAGCCTGCTGCCGTTTACCAAGCTCCTGGAGGAAGTGCTGCAGTGTGGGCCATCTTTCCTGCATCACCCTTTGACAGTTAGAAGGTATCAGATTGAAATTACCATAGAGGACAGAGACACGTTAAGAACAGGGCTCTCAAAGGCTCGATAGTTAGTCGTCACCTTGGCAATGGAAGGGCTGGGTTTTGGCTGTAGGTCAGGAGAGGTAGAGGTTGTTTGTTTCTATGAAAGCCACGAGGACCTGAAAATCAGTTTCTATGCAGGAGCTTGCTAAGAATGGCCATTGCAATCTCTTCAGGAAAATGTTAGTCCACTTTCACTTCTTTCAGCAGATCATCCATTGGGAAGCATTGTGTTCACCAGTGTTAGTAGAATAGCAGCACCCTCATCGTGCTTGAGGTCAGACGTGTTGGATCTAGTTGTGTTTCTTCTGTTCATTATCACAGAACACATCTTACAAACCCTTTTGTATTCTGGTTTTCCCGTGTCTGTTATGTTTGCAACTCAACTGGCAGGGACCAGCAGAGCCAGAATTAATATAATACCATTGGTAAGAGGGAGGTCATGTTCATAATGATGTAGAAAGGGAAGGTACAGTAGATGGTGATTTTAAATATTTCAATGGGCTATATTTCCCCTCCTAAATACTAATCATTACAGGATGCCTGCTTTCTCTTTATTGCAAATTCAATTTGTCAAGTTCCAGTGTAAAAAATCCAATCTTAGTGATTCATTCCTGCAATGATACACAGGCCAAAGTTAACAATACTTACTGAGATTTATTCAATGCCATTTCTGAGAATATTACAATCTCTTATTACCCTCACAGTGTCTCTGTACTGGAGGGAAAGAAATAAGGAGTCTTTTTTGATATTTGTTTGCTTTTCTTTCAATTAATGTGACCTTGAGAGAGACATAAGCTTTGACCTCATTTTCTTCAGCCTTAGGATAGGGATTCGAATGAGTTACACACATTTCCCCCCAGCTTTCCCATATGTGGTTCTCTTCTTACGAAATCATTAAGGTGATATCAAAGCCTTTAGTTACTCTCATAAACTCAAGCATTTAAGCAGAGCCTCATCCCACACCTGTGCGCATTGTATTTCTGTCTTTCCATTAAGCTAGGTGGCTTACTATTGAGAACGTCAACATTTAATCGCAGGGTGGTAAAAACACCCCTGGAAAACACTGATCCAGCTCTGTAGTCAGTGTCTGAATCTGGAAGTGCCAGGTACTAGGATCTTAAGGATTGTGCGTGCCTTCCAGTTTTCTTGTCTCCCTGCAAAACCTCGAACAGGGGAGTATCTCTCTCTTTAGTGAAGGAGTTTCTGTAGAGCAGAAGGGGAATTAGATTTGGTATCTTCTCCAATTCAGTGCTCCAAGATGGCCTTGCCCTTGAGAGATACTGGGAATACATTGATGAAACCCTTCTTATATTGGACTTGAATTGGTTCTCTCCTGGGTGCTTCCATAAGCAGTCGGGGTGGGGGGCATCATGAACATCTGATTTGTAATTGGAGCCAGCATAATCAAGATTGTGCAGCTGCTGACTACAGAGGGCAGCAGCAGCACCTGCTTTTAACATTTGCTTCAAAGTGGCTGTAACAATCCCAGATTAAGAGGGCGGTTCAGGGACTTAAACTGCGGTCCACTTCTAATGTAGTGTAATTAGATGTTAATGTGTCCACACCTTGCCAATTGGGTGGAGAGAATTATACTTGGACGCATTATGTGCTTTTCATTCAAATGAGCAGCCTAATCTGTTTTGCTCACTTTGCATGGTTGTGCAGCACAAGGCAAAGGTCTGGGGCTCCAGCAGGTCAGTTACTATCACCACACCACTCTGTACACATTTGTAGATCATAAACATGGTTCATTAGTTTCTCAAAGACAAGAAAGTTTTCTGGCAGCAGACATTGCTAAAGCAATAAAAATGATGTCATCATTCTCGAAGAACAGGCAGTGTTTACCGTCAAATTAAATTCTTCACGCACGTGTGCGCATCTGACAGATGCTCGGGGAGAGCTGAAGTTGAAAGGGGTTCTTTCCCCACTTAAAGCCTCTTGTCAACACTTCCCTTAACTGTGATAAATCCTAGCCTCTCACCTGAGAAGGTGACACTTCCTGACAAATAAGCCTCCTCGGAAGTCTCCTGGAACAGGAGAGCTTTCCTGTTTTGTGAGACATTTCCCACACTGACAAGAAAGTTGTGGACCAGATTCTGGAAGCAAGTCATTCCAAGTTCTGTCATCCATCAGGGGATCCAGGCTTCTGTTTCAGAAATCAACTGCCCAGAGGAACCCAGCAGAGAGAAGGTGAATCAGGTGCTGTTCCAGCCACTGGGGTTCCTCTGGAATTAGGAAGGTCAATGAATAAACAGGTGTTGGCACTGCTAGTTAAGCATCTGTGAACAGCCATCTCTGCTGTGACCTAGTCACTACCAGGGATAGCCGCTTCTGTTTACCCAAATGTGCTGCTCATTCGATGGCTACCGTGATCTGCTTTGCTCACCTTGCATGGTTGTATAGCTCAAGACAGAGAAAGAATAAAGTAGAAACCAATATAAGTCGTCTCGTGCCTTCTGTAGGCTTCCACTGTCACCAGCTCCACTGATTTCCCCCTTGGAACATCTCAGCTTTTTTTTTTTTTCTTAAATAAGATACTGCAAAGGTATCCATGGTAAAAGGCATGGGCTCCAATTTAACATTTAATGCAGACAATTCAATAGAAACAATCAAATGAAACTCTTAATAAAGGCACCTTGGAAAAACTGGACAAAAGAGACACTTTTCAAGATCCTGCATCATTGCCAGGTACATATCTAGATTCAAGTCACCACAAATATTTGTTCTCACAAACCAGAGCTCCAATGTCAATGATGGAGGCTCCCTCTGAGCATACAAACTAGAAAAGACACAGTGGTGGGGAGTGGGGACGGGTGGGAGGGTGACTGGGAGGAGGAGGAGGAAGAAGAAGAGATGGGAAGGAGGTGGGACAAGAGGTCAGAGGAGATGCCTTTCTTTCTGTCTGTTAGGTGTTCAGGGACAACTGAAAATAAATACTTCTTTTCTACTTGGCCCAGAATCTCATCTAGAAGTGTGAAAGCTGGATGGAATCCCTAGATGGAAATATGTAAATAAGACACACATGTCACCATCACCAGCGTCACCAACAACATGACTTTTATAAAGTTCACAAGGCTGATGAAGAGGAGGCTGTCTTACTGAAGAGAGCCTGGGGGTCTGAGGGAGTTAAGGAGGGATGAGCCCGGTCATGGAGAACCAATTTACACCACACCTTAAGTCTTCAGCACGTCTTCATTAATAACAGATTTAAAGCAGATGGCAGCGACTGCGTAGAGAGCACAGCGTCACCCTGTGATGAAGCAGGTGAGTCCCCCCCTCTGTGATGAAGCAGGTGAGTCCCCCTCTCTGTGATGAAGCAGGTGAGTCCCCCCCCCTCTGTGATGAAGCAGGTGAGCCCCTGGCCCCCACTCTGTGATGAAGCAGGTGAGTCCCCCTCTCTGTGATGAAGCAGGTGAGTTCCCCCCCCTGTGATGAAGCAGGTGAGCCCCTGGCCCCCACTCTGTGATGAAGCAGGTGAGTCCCCCCCGCCCCCCCCTGTGATGAAGCAGGTGAGTCCCTCACTGAACACACGCCTCTCCCCCAGTAGATTCTGGCATGCTGAGAAACATAGCCAGGTTTGAAAGATGAGAAGCATTCTCCCTGCTGTGGCTTCAGACCAGCTCCCAAAAATGCAGCCTAGGTGTGTGTGTGTGTGTGTGTGTGTGTGTGTGTGTGTGTAGTGTAGTGTAGTGTAGGGGTTGTCCTCTCTTTCACCTTGTCTACTTTCTGCTGTGCTGACTGGAGCAGTGAGCTGTCAGATCTACCCAGAGATAGCAAATCTGATCCAGGCAGTTTGGAATTTCTTTCTAATAGCTCACCCTAACTGAAACAAGCTAACACATAAAATAGGGATCCCTGGGGAAAAGCATTTCACAGATCTGATTGGAGGAAGAACAGGTGACAGGGTGCCTTGGAGCCTGGTGTTGACAGAGGTAGGACAGCTATAGACAGTGACATTTCTGCAGCAGGGGTGGGCCCAAGTCTCCATCCACTCCTACCTTCTAGCAGTTCCTACTGTGTGCACTTTAGGACTTTGAAGACTTAGGAGAGCTTATATTTAGAAAAGTAATTCTTCATTCATCCCTTCTCTTCTTGGGGGCCAATGGTTCTCAGTTGGCTATATGCACTTTTATAGGAAATGCAGCTGTTGGGCCTTGCAGAAAGCTGCTGTGTTAATGTTGAGGTTTGTGTGTTTGTCCATATGTGTGTGCATATTGATATGAACTGAGACAAGGTTTTGTACATGTTAGGCTATGTTTTAAAGGTTTTGTGACTTTGATATGTCTTTCTGGTCGAACACTTGTTATCAACTATTAATAGTAGAATAAAGTCTGCCATTCAACTCCACTTCTCCACGTAGACCATTTGAAAGGAAGATAGAGGTAATAAGAAAATCCTCAGACATAAGAAGATCTTCAACAGTGTCAGAGGGAGCCCACCGCAAATGATCACTCAGAGTCAGTCGATAGCCAACTGAAAGACTCTATTCGAGCTGGCTGGGACTACACTCAGTGAGACCCAAGTGGAGTGCTAAGAGTTTAGAGTGAGGGGTTTTTAAAACCACATCCTGGTATCTCACTGGGGCACCTTGACCTTGGGTTTCTAGAATAGAGTTGGGTAATTTTCCATGGGATTCTCCTTTAAGAAGATCAAAGTTCTAGTAAACCTGACATGGGTTCAAGAAGAACACGAGGCAGAAACATTCCTGCACTGTCCTACCTGTCACAGTTGGAGTTGGGACTTTCCACAGACAGACCTACCTCAGCTAGGAGAAAGGTTAAACAACTGAAAATTGTCAAGGGAGAGAGCAGCTTTGATTTCTGATGTGCCTCAAATGTGGTGTGAAGCAACTTTCCAGAACTGTGACGAAATCCCTGGGTTACGATGAGGCAAAGCATTGTGGTCCAGCATACAGGAGAGCTCAGCAGTGCACTTTTTGTTGACCTGGAAGGAGGAAGGAGGGAGAAAGGAGGGGAGAGGGAGACCAGAAGAGGAGGGAGAGGAGGAGGAAGAAGAAGATGAGGAGGAGTGGGCAGGAGGGAGGGAAAGAAAACGACAGTGGGAGGGAGGAAGGGGGAGTGAACTGGAGTTTCAGTATCTTTAGTATCATCTGATGGCCTGACCTCCTTCCACTGGCCCCTCCTTTTAAAGTCCACCCCCTCCCAGTGGAACACAAGCTGGAGACTGCGCCTTCAACACATGGGCTTTTGGAAGACATTCAGGATGCAAACTATGAAAAATGCCCTGAAACTTACCTGATTATTGGAAGTTACCTTTGGCTAGTCACAATTAGAAAGAGAAAGCAATGTCTACAGAGTATCTCTTAATGCCTCTTGCATAATATATATAGATACATGTATATGTGTATGCATATATACACAGTATATGTGAATACATATATGTGTGTGTATGTGTATATAGGCATATATGAATGTGTATTATATATATGCATTTATATGTGTACATATATATAGCCATGAATGAGTGTAAATATGAGTGTGTGTGTGTGTATACACACACTCTTTGTAGTACTGAGTCTAGAACCCAGGGCTTCCTACAAATGGGTAAGCTACCACTAAGCCACATTCTGTATCTCCAACAGGCAAAGTGAGTATATCAGAGGTTATCTTGTGTACACAAGTAAAGCACATTATTTTAAATTTGACTTTATTTTACACACTAGAAATCCAGTGATTATTGTGCTTTGTAGATTCCCTTTCTTTAGAAGAGTCAGCTGGCTACTCCTGAATTCTCATATTGTCTTTCCTTTGGCCACCGTGGCTGTCCATGAGGACTAACTTTGCCAGATTTTCTTGCTTTGGAGTTTGGTCATGTGGCTATGATCTTGCCTGAGGAGGAGGAATTATATGCTTACTTGCAAACTTGTAACTTCGGCCGTCCGCTTTCACGTGCTCTTTCTGCAACAGTATGCCACATCTCTGTGCAGGCAATACTCTAAGCCAGTGGTTCTCAACCTGTGGAGTCATGACCTCCACAGGAGCCATATAAAAGATATCCTGCATATGAGATATTTGCATTACAATTCATAAGGGTAGCAAACATACAGTTATGAAGAAACAATGAAAACAATTTTTTTTTGGTTGGTGGTCACTACAACATGAGGAACTGTATTAAAGTTCACATATAAATGCCACAGCTTTAGGAAGGGTGAGACCCCCACTGCACTAAGGGATCTGGTCAAGCAGTGACTTGAAACCTAAGTCTTTGAAGCCATAGCTTGCACAGTTCCTTGAACAGGCCTGAGACATGCACGAGAACAAAAGGTATTCTTTGCTTTTTTTTTTTTTTTAAAGCTATTCAACAATCAGATAGATATTTTAAATGTCACATAGACATTTTCAAACCTGTGAAAGTCTTCAGTTCCTACAACTAGGAGTTAAACTTAAGGCATGCCTACTGTGTGGTTTATGTTGTGTTTTGTTTTCTTGTGCAGGAAATCAAGCCCAGGGTCTTGCACATGGTAAGCATAGTATATTGTTGCTTTTGTTGTTACTTTGACAAAACATCCTAACCAAAGCAACTCAAGGAATCAAGGAATGGCTCATAGTTCGGATTCCGTCCATCACGGCAGGGAAGGGACGTCAGGCTGAGGAAGCTGGCTGGTGGCTCTGCTCCGCGCCTGGAGTCAGAAGGCAGAGAGCTGCAGCAATAAATGCTGGTGTTTGGCTAGATTTCGTTTTTAAACAGATTCCATGGGACCCCAGCCCATGGAATGGCTCTACCTGTAAACTATTAAGGTGGATTTTCCTACCCCAATTAATCTAATCCAGATGATTCCTCTCTAAAGTACCAGAGGCTAATATAGAACATCTTCCACAGTCAGAGGCTTGTTTCGTAGGTGATTCTAGATCCCGTCCACTTGGGAACCATTAACCATCTCACATATGCTTTGTTCCTTATTCACATCCCCAGCCCCTAACTGACCTTTGTAACCTCAACTTAGAACGAGAAATATGGCATAATGTCTTGTTTCCAATTGTGCCTGTGATTCTGTGCTGTGTACATGTGTGTAAAGCATCTAATAAATGGTTTTTTTTTTTTTTTTAAGTCAAGACATTTAAGGTCACAAGAGTTACTTCAGAAATACACGGGTGCCTTGATATGATTAACTGTTAAAAATTGGATTTAGTTATTTTGCAGAGGGGACACAGGGCACTGTGGCTGTCAGAGAACTTGTGTCTCCCTTCCAGCATGAGGCATGGACAGATGTGGCATGCCATGTCTCCCAAGGACAGAATTCAGCTTGACAGGCTTGGTAGACAGAGGTAGCCTTTACCCTCTGAGCCATCTCACCAGGCCCCTTCAATTATTCTTTAAGATGTCCCCCAGTCCAAAGCTCATGTTCTTGGATAGAAGTCGTGGAAAATAGCACACTTAGCATGAATCATTCAATTTGTCTTCAATCTGCTCATGAGAAGCTTTGCTTGGGGCACCCCTCCCCCCACTGTTAATTAGCATCAAGGAGTCAGGAGCAACTGAAAACTGCCCTACTTATGTTTTCTCAACAGACACAACATCTTGGTTTTGTCAAATGGATTGCAATTTCAAGGAAAGGAAAACAAGGCCCTCCAATTAGGTTTGCCATTTGTCTGACACTTCCATTACCCTTGATGCCATTCCTACCACACGCTGTCTTGCTGTAAGAAACCATTTATGTCAAATTAACTTAGGGGAGGGCAGGTAGAAAATGAAAAAACAAAAAAACTAAAAAACAAAAACAAAATGAAAAACAAAACAAAACAAAACACCCCCTCAGTCTCATCTACTTTTTTACCACCGGGGGTATCAGCAAAGAAATGCAGGCTTGTCAACATTTAAATTAAATCAGAGTCTGTGCTTGCTGTTTCTGAAATAATCTAATACAAAACAGTGGCTCTGCATCTGTCCACAGCCACTGAAGAGTGCTTTGCTCCACAGGTATATATAAACAAACAAACAAACAAACAAAGTTACTTGGTTTTCAATGGTACCCCACCACCATTTCGTTAAGTCCAGGGTCTTACTCACTGGGATGCTATCAGAAAGAAGAAGACATCCTGGCTTGGTAAACTTATTTTCCCAGGGGAAAAAAAAATCTGATCTGGGCCCTAAGGTTATCCCTGCCCTGATCAGGAAACTGGTTTCTCCTGATGTATAGCAATCAAACACCAGCAGCAGCAGGAGGAAGCTGGAGCAGACAGCTTCACCCTCTTTCTTGTCATTGTGGTACTTTCTTCATTGACTATAAACAAAGCTATAGAAATTAGAATCAAGTTGAGGTGGGCTGCAGGTCAATGGCGAGGCCACCTAGCATGTTTTACTACCAGCACCCAAACAAACACACAAACCAAAACTTCAACTCCAAAAGGACTAAAAACAATACAGCCAAGACAAGTAAGTACAAAAATCCTAGGTGAGAAACATAGGAAAAACACTCCAGGACACTAGAGTGGGATGTGTTTTTAGGTGAAACTACAAAAACAGAAGAAATAAAAGCAAAGGCAGATAAACCGGATTTCGATGTTTTGTTTTGTTTTTTAAAACCACACGGGAAAGAAACAGTCACTGAGTGGAGACTGAGCCCAGAAAAACACAGAACATTGACATCACTAATCACAGGGAGATTCAGATCAAAGTCACAGTGAGATAGTCTCACGGGTATCTAGGAGCTGGACAGATAGACAGACAGACAGACAGACAGGGAAAGGAACCATGGACAGAGAATAAAGATGACAAATTTTCTAGCTTTACCCTCCTAATCCAAGACAAAAGCCAGATGGGCTTTTCCTCCTGCTGGCACTATCCCTCTTTGGGCTGATCCACTCAGACTAGTCACTATTTCAAGGTTGGTCCTGTATTCGTGTACCTGAAAGTGTAGGACCATCATCTCCCCTTTCTTTGTCTAAGTTGATCAACACAAACTTAGGGGAAGGGACCCATCCAAGGCCACTAAAACCATTGAAAACCCCCAGCCCTTTGAGGGAAAAAACACACATTGATCCCTGTGTCTCTTCTGTGCTATGTGAAGATTCTCTGTCTATGCTTCTCTGTCTGCCCTAACTTCTGTGTATGTCTTCCCTTCTGATGGATTTTTTTTAATCTGTTTCTGCCTGTTCTGTCTAATATTTTTTTCCTGCCTTTTAATTTTTTAATTAGCAGAGAAAGCAAACACATTTAAAGTCCCCAGACAGTAACTCTGTCACTCCAGGTAGACCAGTTGGCGCCTAAAGGTAGAGATAGCAGGTGAAGACAAGGATGCGCAAAACCTTTGCTCATTAGCACTAGTTAACGGGAAAGAGTATTGGGGTTCCTCAAAAATTAGAGTGGATCAAATAACATCATATAACCCATGGGCACTTTATTGTGATATGCTTTATTTGTCTTAGCTATAGGATGTTTCTTGAGTTTATTTGCAAATGTTTTACTTAAAACTTTCAAATTGCAAGATCTGGATAAAATTATCTGGATATTACAATTGGGTGCTTCACATTTTAAAATGCTTCACAAAGGTTATCTCCAGTACCACTCTCGATTGGGGGATGATGGCTTTGGGACCGTGTGCCATTTTTCTGAGCATCCTCTATAAAAGTTTTGTCTACTATGGGTAGCACAATGCTAACCTTTGAGGATTTGGAGACTCAGATAAGAGACATTCAAGTGCACCTGAAGAAGCAAGCATGGGGATTAGTTCACAAAGGGATCAAAAGCCAGATGTTGCTATAGAATTGTTGGGAGCTTTATGGTTGGATAAATAGCATACAATACCAAAATGATTGGGAAAAATTGCAATAGCCTGGGCCTGTAAATGTTTAAGAGTATACAAAAAGTAAAACCAGATGCCTCTAGACACCATAAAGTGGCCAACTGGGAGTCCCAGTGCTGGGATTGGGTTATCTTTTCAGAGGTTACTGGTCACAGAGACCTCAAAGGCCCCTAAAACGTAAGAGTTACTGCCAGTGTTGTTGGTTGCATCTCATGAATGAATGGTAACACCCTATTGCTGAAGAGGTTGCATCCTTTAGCTGCTAGGGCTGGATCTGAGGAGGTTAGCTCCTCTCTGGGAGCTAACCAGAAGTTGCTACTAAGGGTGCTGTGCAGAATTAAGCCACTAAATCCTACTCAGGTGTGGATCCTCCAGGCTTTGTGACGTGCCGGGAAAGATATACCAGCCAGTGTAATGGTGGCTCAAATAGTCTTGGATGTAACCAACTTTCTGATTGGCCTTCAGAATCACTTCACAGGACAGGGCTTGGGTGGGGGGTAGGAGTAAAAGGACATCAGGAGGCTGTGCAGGAAGGGATCAGGGAGACACAGGAATGCACACAGAAGATTTCGACATTGGTACGGCTAGTTTCCTGGAGAAAAATGTGAAGCATGGGGGACAGAGGGGCTATGTCTCACCAGAGTGGAAAGAAAACAACAGTTTCTCAATATTTATTACATTTTAAAGAAAATTCAAGAGCAGGGGAAAAAAACTCACTAAAGTTAATAACTGAATATACAAATGGGTGTTATGTATTTCATAGTTAAAATTGTTTTGTTGAGGAAAAAGACAGATGTAATTATTAATCTTTTAAATAACTTCAATAAAACCACCCTGAAAATTTTGCTGGGAGACACACATGTTTTAGAGTCACCATTTCATGAGCAGCTAGTGTGTGGTATGTTCTGAGTTGCCAAGTCATCCTGAATATTGGAATCTAATGTGTTTTGATTAGACACCTGTATTCCATTCCTTAACACCCATCAGTTTAAGTAACATGTAGACTTCCGGTAACTTATATGTCTCTCTTCTGGACCTTTTGCATCAAGAACTCACATGTGTGGTGTGTGGTTGAGTTAGTACTAAATGTAATGTGTTTGGGGTTAGCAGAGGCATAAGGATCCCTCAGTGTTTCTGAATAACTCCCCTATCTGGATAGGCCACCTGTCATTTGTTCCCTCACCCATTAATGGACATATAAATAATTTCTGCCTGATGCTAACTCAGTGTTTAATAACCCTCACTGTAAGGAGCAAAAGAAGTCCTCAGTGAATGTGTATCGTTGCCATGAGCAAGGCCATCCCAAAGGTCCCAGTGCCTCCAACCCTCGGGAATGTCAAGGCCTTCCACTGGTCAGAGTGTAGATGTAGACACTGTGCAGAAAGTAACAACCAGAGCTTCCTCCTCCAGGATGGGGGCAGCCTGAGACTGCTCCCCTGGCATGATCCCCTACCAAGATTAGTTAACTCCATCCTTATTCAGCTGTTTGTAGTAACCACCCCCTCATTTAGTTATATATAGTAAACACACTGAGTACCTGGGATGCTGGCGTGTCTCTATCTGAGGGAACAGCTCATCAAATCCCAGCTTTCCCATATCTGTGTCCATCGGCTTAATTCCTCATCACCTGAGTCCGGCCAGTCCCCAAACCCATGCAGGTGGGCAGCTTGATGATCCTTTTACTTTTCTCACTGTGGTGGGTGTGGGGTGGAGGCTCTGGTTGGTTTTATTGGCATTTCCTTGAAGACTTAGCCTGTCTAGCATCTGTTTGTCAGTTTATCGATCACTTGCCTATATCCTTTCAGCTACTGTATATCCAGTTCTTTTGTCTACTTTTAATTAGTTTATTTGGATTGAGCTTTAAAAATCTCTTTCTGATTGTGGATTCAGATACCTTATAATGACACATTCCATTTCTCGTTCTGTGGGGTTATTTTCTGTTTTGCTTTCCTTGTCTCCCCATGCATCAAACTCATGATCCTCCTGCCTCAGCCTCCTGAGTGCTATGACTACAGGTGTGCATCCAAGTGCAAGACTCGCCCAAACACATTAATTCTGTTACATATGAATGTTCCTTTCTGAAGTGAAATATGCTGATTTTGTTTGGCCACTTGTGGTTTGAGGTTGTATTTAAAACTTCATGTCTACCTAAAGCCACAACATCTTCCCTGACTTTTTTTTTTCTAGGACTTTTTATAGTTTTAGCACTTGCATTTGGACTATGATCCATTCTGAATTAATATTTTAGTACGGTGCAAGACAGAGAAGTCTGGCTTTGTTCTTTTGCGTATACATACACAGTCATCTCTGACCATTTGTGAAAAGGATAATTACACATCTACTAAGTTGTCATGGAAACTTTGTTGACATCAACTGACCACAAATAAAAGGTTTGTTCATCTGTTTGTCTTCTGCTTGGACTCACCCTCCTTTGGCTGTGATGGGGAAGCAACCCAGAGCCTCCAACATGGTAGTCAAGGGCTACCACTGGGACATAGCCTCAGGCCACGGTTTTTTCCCTTACTCTATCCCATTTCCCTGATTTGTAATGTCATAATGATATTCAAAGAGGGAGGAAAACCCTGTCCATTTTCTCTTTTTCACATTGGTTTTATTATTCTAGACACACCGAATTTCCATATCAAAATCAGGCTTTTACTCCTGCTTAAAAGCAAGTGAGATGGGATGTTGCTAGAATATGGATTGTATTGAATTTTCTGATCAATGTGTTAGCCTGGGTTTCCCCAACACAGAATCTACGTGCTACACACTTATGACAAGGAACTGGCTTTCTCGGTTCCAGAGAACTATAAGTCCCTTCTCTGCAGACAGAGCAACCCAGAGACCAGGAAAGCTAACTCATCAACTCTAGTCTAAGTCCAAATGCTTGAAAGTCAGTAAAGCTGATAGACAAAGGTCTAACTGTCTGAGTCTTAGTGCCAAGGGAGAAGGAGACAAGGGTGCTGTTTAGACAGCCAGGTGCAGAGAACGATTTCTTTCTCACTGTTGAATTTCCCTTTTCTTGTGATAAAACACCCTGACCAAAAATGTGTCTCCTTGCTGTGAACCTACAGTCACAAAGGACCAGCTTTCTTATCTAAGACAACTAACTAAAGGCCTGTACTATAGGCTACTGTCAAACTACATAGTTTGTGACTTCCCTCTCACTTTGAATCTGAAAGAGAGACCCTCAGTTTGCCTGTGTGTCTGAACCCTCTTCAGAACCCCTCCCCAGACACACATACACACCACACACACATACACACACCACACACCACACACACTTATCACACACACACATCACACACACATCACACACACACCACACACACATCACACACACATACCACACACACAAGACATTACACACACATATCACTCACACATACCACACATCACACAGACATACACCATACACATACCACACACACCCACACACATACACCACACACACACACACACACTATTGTCTATCTGTGGTGTTAATGGCTTCCTTACTCCTCAGAACAGTTCTTCTAATGTCCCACTGGAGCCCCTAATCTGAGACTTTACAACGTATTTGTTCAATGTTTCTTGAGCAGTGTTTGCTACTTTCTAAGATTTATTCGTTTTCCCCCAAACTGATTTAGTGATGGATGAGTATTCATAGTGTCAATATAAAAATACAACTCTCACCTAAACACTAGTTAATTCTGGAGCCAAATATGAACAACCATGACCCAGGGATAAAATCTGTTAAACTGGATTTCATATCCAATGGCACTGGCAGTTTCGTGGAGTTTTTATTGGAAGAGAATAAAGAAAGTCACAGATCAAGGTACTTTCCAAACACATTGACAGAAACACCAGGTAGGCAGACTAAGGGAAGGTAGGAGAATCTCTGTTGTAAGCTTTCGGTGCCGCCTGACATGCTCAGCTTTCTGGTTGATAGAATCTAGTGATCCGGCCTAAGTGGTTTTACCTGGTAGCCACAAGGATGTTAGGTCAGATACAGAGTTCAGACAGAAATGGCTATTATGAGAGTTAAATTTAGCCCAAGATAAATGATGATTAGACTCTGGACCTGTACAATTCCAACCTCTCTACAATCACTGAAGCTAATTCATCTTTGTCTGAGGTTCTGTATAAGGAGGAATGGGCAGCTTTCAAGCATCTAACAATGATTCTCAACCTTCCTAGAGCTACAACCCTGTATTACAGTTCCTCACGTGTGGTGAACCCCAACCATAAAGTTATTAATATTTTTAAAGACTTATTTATTTATTTTATGTATGTGAGTACACTGTCTCGATCCTCAGGCACACCAGAAGAGGGCACCAGATTCCATTACAGATAGTTGTGAGCCACCATGTGGTTGCTGGGAATTGAACTCAGGAACTCTGGAAGAGCAGTCAGTGCAGTTCACCCTTGAGCCATTTCTCCAGCCCCCATAAAATTATTTTTGTTACTACTTCATAACTGTAATTTTGCTACTGTTATGAATCATAATGTAAACAAATTTGTTTTCTGATGGTCTTTGGTGACCTCTGTGAAAGGGTCACTTCACCCAAAAGTGGTCATGACCCCTAGGTTGAGAATCACTGCCCTACAACCAGTGACTCAAGCTTCTGATGGTCATATGTCCTCTTCTGGCTTCTGGGAACATGAGTACTTATATCTGAATGTGTGTATGTGTGGATGCATGTGTGCACACACACAGACACAGAGAGGCACACATACACACAGACACAAACAAACAGATACACACACACAGACACACACACACAGACACACCCCTACATACATCCAATAAATACCTAATTCTGTGTCACGAGCAGTGTTGTCCCCTTTTGTCCTTAGCTGGAACGATTTGTTCTTTTCTTGGTGAGGCTGACTTAACATTCCCACTGTATTGATCTTTAAAAATGTAAATTTATGATTTCATTTCTTCCATTATGTTCTGTGTTGGTTCCACCAGAGTCTCTTCTTTCTTTCTGCTTGCTTTCAGTTTGTTTTGCTCTTTGTTTTATGCTTTTGAGGTGGGAGATTACATTATTGACTTGAAATCCTCATTTAAACAGAGGCTTACACAGTTATAAATCTCTCTGTAAACACTGCTTTCGTTGCTTCTAGCGAGTTGTGATATGCTATCTTTTTATTCCCATTTCTTTCCAGGTATTTGTCTGCTGGTCTTTCTTCCAGTCATTTAGTTATTTCTGAGCTTTGCTTCATTTCAAATAATTGTAATTTTCCATAACATTTCTTATGTCGATTTAAAATTTTAATGTCATTGTTGCTGGTAAACACTTTTTTTTTTTTGGTCTGATTCCTTTGAAACTCACTTAGCACCTATGCCATGGCCTCTTGAATAGCAGACCTTGGTGTTCCCTGTGCCTGAGGAGAAGGTACTGAGTTCTGCTGCTCCGCAGTATGGTTCTGTGGGCTACAGGGCTGAGCTGTTCTGTTCCTTCCTAGTTTTTCAGGTAGATATTCAACTCTTCTGGGATTATTCTCAGTTGCCTATTTCTTTAATTTTGCTGCCTGTAGTTTAATGCTCAGAGTTTGCTAACTACGTTTAATACCGTCATGACTTTTTTGTGAGTTGACCCTCTTCTAAATACAGAATACTCTTCTTGTTTCCTAATAATAGTTTTCCCCCTAAAGTCTACTTTGTCCTGTATTAGTGTTGCTACTTGGTTCATTTTATTTTTAATCAATATCCATCTTCTGTGAATGTTTCATGAACTTTAGAAAAGATCTGTTTTGTCAAGCACAGACTTTTGACTGATGTATACTATTGGGTTTCAGACCCAGGGATAGGAGGATAAGGTACATATTGAACACAACAAAGTAGACCTGGCCTCCGGGTTCTCCCAGCATCCCTCAGTTCCTACCGGGCATACCCTGCCCCCAACCTTGAACTTTCTAGCCCAGGGTCGGGCTGCCCTTCCCCCAGAGGCACCTTGGCATATCATTTAGACATTTTGGTCTCTCCCCTTTTCTCTCTCATCTGTCCCTCTCTCTGCATTTTCTCTCTCCCTGCATGCACACTCTCTTTCTCCCCCCACTCCCCCATCTCCTTCCCCATGGCAATTTCTCTGGCCTCATTCCTTGGGACCAGTGAACTAGCCCAGCAGAGAGCAGCTTCCCAATAAACCTGCTTTTATATATGCTCTAATCTGGCTTGAATTGGCTCATTTTACTGGCAGAGAAATAACTTATTGTATACATTATCACTTAATATTTGGTTTTGCTCCTATGCCTTAACTCTCAATTTTTCTCTCTCCCTCTCCTCTCTCCCCCTTCCCCCCTCTCTCTTCTGAATTGCTATTGTCTAGTGACCCTTTTAATCTCTTTGTTTTCTGTATTTTTAAGTTATGTTCTTGGTGATTACCAATGGGTTTACACATTCCTTCAGACAATTCAGCTAGGATAAAGACTGGCTCAACTTTTGTAGCACCCAAACCTCTGTTCCGGTGCACCTCATCTCTCTTCTCCTTCCCGAGAACTAGTGTTATTATATAGGCCATATTTTAAACATTACTGTTTTGTGATTATCTTACGTATTTTCTTAGGAAAGCAAGCCAAACAGCATTGCATGCTTAAATGTACTCATGTTGCCTTAACAGTTCCTACATCACTAATTTTTACTGATGCCTTTTGTATCTGTTTGAACTAGAACTGACACCTTATGCCTTTTCTTTTAGCACAAATTACTCTCTTCACTGTGTCCAGTAGTAAATTCTACTAATTATGAATTCATAATTTTTATGTTTCTCAAAAGTACTTAAAGTTGCCTCCGTTTCAGAAGAACTACGATGACCTGGATGCTGAAGGCTTGGCTGCAGGCCCTCCCTCAGCACTTGAAGCATCTGCTCTCACCTGGTTTCCTGGTGTCTGTGATGTCACTGATCCCTGACATCCTCTTTTCCCAGTTTCAAGATTTTTCTCTTTGGCTTTGAGTCTAGGAACTTTAAGTATGAAAGGCTCTGATGTTTTTCTTTGTAGTTTTTTGAGCTTTTAAAAGTGTTATTATTTTTAAATCAAAGTTGAGAAAGACTTGGACCTTATTTCCTAACTAGTAACCCACTCCCTTTTTCTGTGTGTGTCTGGGATTCTTCTGCGCATGCGGTCCCAGAAGCTTCGCTCTTTTTGGGTCTTGTTCTTTTTCATCCTGTTCTTTTCGTTCGCACACTAGATAATAGCTGTTGACCTACATTTAGCGTGATGAATTCTCTTCTTGGCCCGTTTAAATGGGTTGACGAAGCGCTCTGCTGCCTACTTCATGGCCGATGTTTGGTTTTTCAATTCTAGATTCTCTTTGCACTTCTCTGCTGCGGCCCTTAAGTCCGTTAAGGGCTGTGTTGTGCTTGCTGCTCTAAAAGCCTACGGCTGCTGAGTGTCATCCAGGCATTATTGATCTGACGCCCTCCTCATTTCCCAATGTGTGCTACATGTTCTTGATTTCTTAGCCCTTTTGTTATTGAGAAATGTAGTTTAGAGACTCTGTTGCGATGCTTGTGTTTGGTTCTTCTCTCCCCCTAAGGTTTCCTGTGGGCTGTCATTGCTACGGTTTTCTGTATTGTTATTAGTTCAATGACTTGCCTGGAAGAGTTCTGTAGATTCTGTGTTTGTGCAGGGCATGGCTTCCGATATTTATCAACGTATGCACATAAGTTTTATGCTTGGGGCAGGCTTCCTAGCAGTCATGCCTGGGTTCATATGTAGTCACCTGGTGCTTGGTTGGACTTGAATGCCTTGGCTTTGCAGTTTTCCTGTTTGAGAAGGCAAGGCTTCTAGCCTCAGACATTTCAACACACACACACACACACACACACACACACACACACACCTACTTGTACATGCCCTGAAAGCCAGAAGCCAGGGAATGTTTCTTTCCCTGTCGTGTGTGTGTGTGTGTGTGTGTGCATACGAGAGTGTGTTTGTGATATGTGTTTGTTTCTGTGTGTGATGTGTGTGTTCTTATGTGTATGTGTGATATGTGTATGTGTGATGTGTGCATATGTGATGTGTATGTGTGTGTGATGGAAGGATGTGTGTGTGTATGTATGAGTGACATGTGCATTTCTGTGATGTGTGTTTTCATGTGTATGCATGATGTGTGTATGTGTGATGTGTGTGTTTGTGTGTATATGTGTGATATGTGCATGTGTGTGTGTTTGCTGATTGTTTTTTGGATTTTAATTTTCAGTTTGGAATCCCAGCAATATCTGGGAGCTATCTTTAGTCACCTAAATTTAGATTTCCTTTACAATCCTCAAGCAGCCTCTTGTTAGTGTCTACTGAGACCCATCTTTTATTTGGGCAGCTGGATCGTATCTAGCAGTTGGGGCAATGCCTGTGGGTGGCTTCCTTTTGTGTCTTCCTTCCATTGATCAGAGGCTCTGAGTTAAATCACACAGCTACCTAATGTTTTTGAATAGTTATCTCCCCACAGCTACAAATGTAAACAAAAGGACAGTACCCTTGAGATGTTTAATTCCAGTAAGAGTCCTAAACAGTCAGCATTCTTCTGTCTGCAGCACTGCCCACTGGTGTGTGCTGTACCACTTGCTGGGAAATAGGGTGTGTGTGTGTGTGTGTGTGTGTGTGTGTGTGTGTGTGTGTGTGTGTTAGGCTCATTGAAACGTTACAGACACCCAGCCCCCGTGATTGAGATTTAGTTCTTTTTATTTAACAGATGGCTGTTCTATGATAGGTCAACTGACAGAAATTTAAATTGGATGGTGTCTTAGGGTTTCTATTGAAGAGATACCATGACCATAGCAACTCTTAAAAGCAGCCTTTCATGGGGACTGGCTTACAATTCCAGATTTAGTCCATTATAGTCATGGCACCATGCAGACAGACACAGTGCTGGAGAAAGAGCTGAGAGTTCTACATCCTGATCTGCAGGCAGCAGAAGTGACTATGAGTCACAATGGACATAGCTTGAGTACAGGAAACCCCAAAGCCTATCCCCACAATGACACACTTCTTCCAATAAGGCCACACTCACTCCAACAAGCCACACCCACTCCAACAACACCTCGACTCTAAATACTGCCACTCCCTCCCTGTGTGCCAAGCATTCAAACACATGGTCCATGTGACTATTCCTGTTCAAACCAGCACAGATTGCTTTAGTTTCCTTGACTTTGTTATTATTTTATTTTTTTTAATGGAGAGAAAATTTACTGAGAAAATATACTGCTCTATAATATGTGTCCACTTGCAGTAACGACTCATTTAAGCTACGGCATGTTTTTAATTTACAGCAAGTTTTACTGAGAATATCATCTGCACTCACAGTTAGTGGCTGGGGTAGCATTTCAGAGCATAACAGCTCATGTGAGGAGAGCAGGCTGTGGTGAGCATTCACATTCTATGACCTCTGTGTCTGACACACTCATCCTTCCATGGGCTGTCTTGATGGAACACACAGGCAGGCTAAGGGGAGGTAAAGGATGAGTTCCACAAACATTTGGTGATAGGTTGAGTCATTTATCTTTCTCTGTCACCCAGAATCTCCCGTTTAACTATTGATATATAACACACTATGCCCAAACACGCTGACATGAGACAACACCGGTTCACTAATGCCAGAATTTCTAGGGCAGGGCTCTGCAGGAATCTATTTTGAATCACAGCGACTGACTCAGTGTAGTTTCCCTGGTAGCCTGTCTGCCATCCTCCTGGAGTGGTCCACAATGGCGTGATCACATTCCTGTTGTCTCTGTTGGGTAGTTGGAATTGTTTTTCCGATGTGTGATGTGTTCTCTGGCGCAGAGCTCAGAGAGCAAAGCAGACATTGCTAATCTTTTGAGAAGTTCAACCCAGGATTGATAGAGCATCACTTTTTCTGGTTAGGAACCCTACAGCATTCTCAGCTCAGCCCGGCATAGAGACAGAGGTAAAACAGCCCCATCTCATACAAAGAAGGGCAAAGCATTTGATGGCATTTTTTCCCATCAGTCTCGAAGACCCTTTCTGGTTTGAGAAATTAAATGTAGAGTTTAGCAATTCTCTGGGCTCGAGATAGGGCACATCCCTGTGAACCGCTTTGTCATGAGGGGCCTCTGCAGCATCAGAGAAACGTGAAGATTTAGTTTCTTCAGGCAAACACTTTTTTTTTTTTTTGATTCACTAAGCACAAGGATGGCACCAGCTCCTGAGAATTACACATCAACAGCAGCGGGACGGTGCCTGTGCCTTTCAGAGACAGACAGGAGGACAGCTGGCTAGCATTTGAAGATGCTCCCCAAAACAATGCTTTTCTGACTTCCTTTTGGGAATCAGGTAGAACACAGAATGCTGATGGCAGTGTTCCCTTTCCTTTCCTGCACGCCCACAGCAGGAACCTGGAGCCCCTGGGAGGAAGGTTGCTCTGCTCCCTTCTGCTTGGGCACATTTTCTCATCATTCCACGCTTTTGTTCACGCACCTGTCTGGTTCTGCCTTGGAGACATTAGCCTTAAATTCTCTTTGCTGAAAACTCCCAATTCTCTTTCCATTTCTGGTCTTGAAAGATTGAATATGTTCTGAGCCCTCAACATCTAAAAAATCTCACATTCCTTTAAAAAGTTCAACTCCAATGAAGTCTAAGACTTTGAAACAAATAAAGTGGGGAGCGATTGGAGACACCAACCTCTGGCCTACACACACACACACACACACATGCACACACACATACATACACACAAGCACACAGGTATTACATAGATGATGTAGAGTGAAAAATTATAAAGACCATTTTGTGAAATATATGCAGGCTTTTTCTTTGCCCTTAGACCTGAACAGAAAGAGTGCAGGTTCCAGAACTCGGAACTGGATGTAAGATTTCAGGCCTTCACTGCCCCGGGATACATTCAGGGAAGAACAACATTCCTCAAGCCTCAGGGTGGGAAGTCCCAAAGCAAGAAGACACATTCCTGACCACAGAGAAAGATGCAAGTAATCTGGGTGGTTCCAAGAACTAGCTAACTTTCCAATGTTCTTGGTTACCCCGCCCCTTTGAGGTTTTCCCAGTGTTATAGCCTGCTGATGTTCAAAATTTGTAAACCAACCAATCATGTGTAAGCGAGCGAAAATTCCTTCCTTTCTCCACCCCGTGCTATAAAAAAAGCCCCTCAGCTTGCTGGCCTTTGGTCAAAATTCTGTTCCTGCGTGGACGAGCAGTTTTGACCTTGGCTAGCCAACTCTCCCCAATAAACCTCTGCTGATTGCATCCAGGTATGGTTTCTTGTGATTTTTGGGAGGTCGTGATTTCTTGAGACTTGAGGAAGGGTCTCCCGAGTTTGGGGATCTTCAATATATAGATGTATATGTACATGTACATGTGCATAACACAGACATAAACACAGACACAAACACAGATATAGACGTACACATATATATATATATATATATATATATATATATATATACTGTGTGTATATATATATACACACAGAGAGACAACAACAAAAGAGTAGATATTTACACATTACCTCAAACACTCTGTTTTAAACAAAAATTTTTTCAATCCCCTCTGTGGGCAGAAGAGCTAACATGCTAAAGCAGGAGCTTGTTGTTGGTAGGACACAAGTACACAATCCATCTCTGAAACATCCCCCATTGCACCCCATCCCTCAACCACTCTTCCTTCTTCAGCAGTGGCAGTCTTCTCAAGATATTACACTGGCAGCACCCACACTGGATCAGAAGCAACATGCCACAAGTGTAATACACTAGAGAATAGACTTCATACTGAAGAACAGCTAGAGAGAAGGCCTGTGCTTTTACTGTGAGCAAAAAGGTGATGGTTTAAAAGTTATGGAATTGGCATATTGTTGAGAAGGAAATATGAACAAGTGTGGGATGCAGTTTCCATGCAGAGAAACCCAACCCGAGATCACATGAGAGTTTGATCCAGGCAGAAGTTCAAACCCACAATAAAGTCTGGTGTGAGTGGTAACCAAAGGAGAGCACACACACAGGCAGTGATGCAAAGTAAGGACCTAACAGACAATAGGAAGACATAAGAGGCTGTATTAAAGACAACAAAAAGAGATGAGGTTAAAAGGGAATCACAAAGACAGTCAAAGTTGGAAGTTGCTTACAGCCAGGTGTAGCCTGTAGCAGGCACCTGCCTAAGTGATTGGAGAACAGCAGGCTATGAGGCTAAATTATAACTAAGTGGGTATCATCAGCTAAAAGATACTGAATGGATTTTGTTGGTGCCAGATTAGTAACAACGGAAGACACATCTCCCGACCCTAACTATATAAATGATCAAAACAAGTAGAAGATCATGACTAGGTGAATCCATGGGCTCTGACAAGGCAATCAAGATGCTAAGAGTTGTTGTAAAATATCAATGATTTCCAAGTTCATATGAAATTATTTTAATGTTGGATTGGCCATTACTGAGACATGGGAAAAAGAAGAAAATAGCTTCAAGATTCCTTTCTTGAGAAGAAAAGAATAAAGTGGGGTGCAGCTTGAGTGGGGGATGTTGCCAGGGAGCCAGGACACAGTCATGAGGCAAGAAAATGAAATTAGTGAGTGCTACTAACATGTTTAACTATGAAACACAATCTAGGTAGAAGTAAAGAAAGTGGAGAAAGGTCTCAAAAGGTTTGAAAAGATCAGCAACCTGGGTTTGGCTGTGGACAAGAGGGATGAGTGGTGGGGTAGATGGTTTCAGTGAATCAAGTGCTCGAAGCTTGGATCTGGGTTCTTGCATGACTTCTGAACGTTGAGTTCTGAGGGTACTTGAAGGAAACAGGACTAGGAAAGAGGTCGCAGGTTCAATGGTTTCTCTCACCTGTGGTAATCCTCAGAGAGGAAGTGGGGAGGGAGGATACTCCCAAAGCAGTAACATGACTAACTTGGTCTTAGCAGTTTTCCTTTGCAAATTTACCTTCTGTTTCCTGAATGTTCTTACTTCAAACTCAAAAAAGCTGAGCCTAAATGGTCCAGATATGAACTTCTGGAGTGAGGAAATCCAGGAGATGGGAACAAGAGGTACGTTTGCAACAAGAATTCTAATCAGCAACTGTTCTTTAGAGTTCCAGGACCCAGAACATGTGCTGACCTTCCAGTAACCTCATAGTAGATCAAAGAAAATGACCGCCATCTTGATTAATACTCCACCTCTCTGAGGCTGGAATTATACTCACAGAATTGCCTCTCTAACTTCTGTGTTTGCAGTCATTAATTAAGATGGGTTTTAGGATGATAATTTGGACATTTTCAGGCAGCTAGTTGACTGGAAGTCTTCTCCATCATCTTACTTTTAACCCTGTCTTCTGTTCTGTGGCAAGTAAACATGTGTTTTGCCCAGTAACACGCTACAACCTTTACCTTGAATATGAACATTAGTCCCAGGGGCACTTTCTAAACTACTGTTAGAGCTCAGAAAACAGCACCCCAAATACTGGTATATTGATGGTTAAGAGTGCCAGGACCAGGGGCTCTCAGATTTGGGGTTCCTCTTCTTTGATCTTTCGTCTCTTCCACCAACTGGAGAGATACAGCCTCTGGAAATAGTCTTATCTTGTGAAGCCCAAAATATAAGAGAACCCACTCCACTGCTTTTCGTCTATCTCTCCCTGGGAAATAGAATTTTATGTCTCAGGAAGAAGTCTGAACAGGATTAACAAAGAGGCAACTGGCCTTAGAAGATAGTGTCTGTCTTTTGAGCTCACTCACATTCCTAAGAACATCATTCATAAGCCAATTTCTCTCCCCAGGTTCATCCCCCCAACACCCCAGGAAATATCTATATACAAACCCATTTCTTTCTCTTCTGTGAATAAAGGTATTTAAGCTTCAGCACTCTAGCCTTCCTTTGAATTTCATATGTACACATAGATCACATCTGTCTGTTAATACACTGGGTGTTTTGTACTTATCTCCTATTTAGTTTGTTGGTTTCAATGGCATCCCATTTTTAAAGCCCTACTTCTATGATATAGCAACTCTGTGTTGGTGCAATTTTTAAAGCCATTTTATTGTGTTCTTCTACCTTTATCTCCCTGCCAACCCTTACTCCACCCCAATCCTTTCTAACCCCCCCCCCATACTAGGTAGGAGAAAAAGAATGTTAGAGGGGAAAGGGGGCATGGACCTCTATAGGCTACTTCTTGTTGATAAGAAACATTGGTTTCCTTCGGGCAAATCCAATGTTTATAGCCAGAATATCCAGAAAACCAGCAGTCCAGCAATAACAAATGCATTAGCAAACTAGCAGCAGCGGTGGCTGGGTAGCAGCAGCAGGGACAGCAGCAGAGGGAGCAGCAGCCACCACAGCCCCTCTCAGGGCTCTCTCATTTATACCTTCTCCAGAATCCCCAGAATTAAACCATCTGCATCTGGCAAATATCACACCCCTGCTAGTGCGTGAGGCAAATCACAATCACCTTCTGTGAAGCAGCCTCTTATCCCACACTTGGGGTTCAAACAAAAAAACATAGTCACATAACATAACTGGGTTTTTAAAGAAAACAAAATTCTTGCTACAGCTGTATTCTTCTTCAGTTCTAGAACAATCTCTTCCATAAGCTCATTCTCCTGCTGTCTGCGAATTTCATTCTTCAAACTTGAGACAAGAACTGGGAGTCGACTGGCCCTAGTGGCTTTGTGGGCTGTAGATTTTTCAGGGCCCCTCACCAATCAGAAGCTACACAGGCTCTATCTATTGACCCATTTTTCTTGTATATTGAAATTGTTTTGTTACTTATCTTTTTCTACTTGAATATTTGGTAGATGGCTTTGGAAGGCTGGGAGTTAAATTCATATCCTTAGACATGCTGAGCGATGTATGTTTCAGCCATATCACCACTCAAAATGGATTGTTTTAATAAAAGCAAAGACAGGGAAAGTTAAAAGATAGAGCAGAAGTTCCCTTTTGCAAGGATATAAGGAATGAGTCTTTTCTGTATTAGAGAAACTATGAATCACAAGAGGAGAAGGATTTAGTGCATGATTTCAATCTAGGAAACAACCTGACCCTTAATCTCTGAGATTTCCCCTGTTGTCTCCCTGTGAGTGATACTTTAAATACTTTAAATTCCTTTCACTTTGGCTTTAGCTGGTGATATCTAAACCTGGATCTCAAGCCACCTCTTTTAAATATCTTTCTCTTTCTCTCTCTCTCTCTCTCTCTCTCTCTCTCTCTCTCTCTCTCTCTCTCTCTCTCTCTCTGTTTCTGTTCGTCTTCTAGTGTCTTAAGCAAGGATTGGGTATGAAGTGAACCCACTGGGATTTCCAGGGTCTTGTGTCCAGAAACAAGAAATTAGACCTGAAACATATGGATAGTGAGAGAAACAAAGGAAGTGGGGTGGAGAAGTTAAGATGCTCCCTTGCACTGGGCTGGGATGGGCTGTATTTGTACAATACAGGCTCTTTCTACCACTGTGCTGTTGATGTGAGCACTGGTGGGGAGAGTCCACAGATTTACACGGGTTTCTTCACATCTAATTGCTCCCCCTCCCCACTCACCTTCCGTATTGTGTACGTATGAGGTATTCTGCCAACAAGCTTCTCTCTATTTTTTCTACTTTAATCTTTCCTTTGTTACAGAAGGTCCTGGTTAAGAACTCAGAGTAGACAGTAAATTATTTTTGTCTCCTACACAGATAATCAATGCTTAAGAAACATTTCCTGAGTTACATGCCAGATCATATTAAGAGCAGAGCCGACAATGAAGATGTCTCTGCATCTACTAGGACACTTAAGTTTCTCAAACGTTAGCATGATAGTTAATATACAAAACACAATTCTCAGTCTTTCTGTTATTAACAAAGGGTATTGTTAGCATATGAGTGATCCTTCTGGCTTGCCCTTGGGGACTTAGCAATTGCTTACCTTATCACCCGCCACTGCTGAGGCCTGGTGAGTCAGATGTGGATGGCTAGCCACTCCAACTCTCTCTCTGTTTCCCATCCAGTCTCTCTCCCCCTTGCTGTCCTCTGTCTCCCTTTCTCTGCCTTCAAGGCTCTTCTCCTGTCTGTCTGTCTGTCTGTCTGTCTGTCTGTCTACATGTCTGTCTCTACCTCTTCTCCAGGCCCCCACTCTCCTCCCTTTCCCCAAATAAACTCCTTATACCAACCAGATCTGTTGCATATTTCATAACAGGTATGGCTACTAGAAAACCAATACACCAGAGACAAGACCTGGTTGGAAGGAAAGTGAGATGCTTTTTCAGGTACCATAGCCCTGGAGACGGAAGGGTTAGCATACTCTAGGCTCCTTCATGAGAAACTCAAGTATGTGAAAGTTCTTTTGTTGGGAGGGAGAAAAGGTTCAGGGGCAGGGTACATGTGTCACTTGCTTTTCTCCTCTGGGGCCAGTTACAAGTAGTTACACCTCACAGAAGTCTGTGCTGTATTAGCCAGTGCAGAGGATTACAGAACAAGGATGGCACTGGTAATTTTGAGTGGCAGTAAAGCTCTGCTAACCTACAGTCTGTGTAGCTGGACTTGCATAGCTGCCTGTCCCTTAGAGATGCCTTCTGGAGTTATTTCTATTTAAAGTAGAGAGGGGGTAGGTGAGAGAACAAAGTAGTGCCTTGGCATGAAGGCCCATAAAGGTAGGAAGGGTGGGGCTTCTTAAGGGGAAAGTCCCATGATTAGACAAAGGTCTTCAACCAAAGAGGACAATCCACAGTTGTAAAATGGACTGTTTAGGTTCTTGTACTGTACTGGGTTATTCAAACTGAAGCCCTACTTTGTTCAGTCGTTCCCAACACCCTAGCAGAGTACTCTGTATTAGTTAATAAACAAGTGTTTCACTGAGACGAAATAAAGCTTATTGGTGCTAGACTAGGTCCTGAGGTGGGAGGTTTCTCTTGTAAGAAATTTTCCCTTTGTTTCTAACTTTGCTGGGAAGTATCAGCTGTAAGGGTCCATGGTTCACTGAAGAATGATACCCCAGACTCAAATGTTATGTAAATGAAAAGAGTGTTTTATTCTGCAGAAGTCCATCATGCTGGGGTCTCCTATTACCAAGATAGAAAGACAACCAAGTGAGCTTTCAGGCCTGATTTAAAGCACATTAGGAGATTCCAGGGTAGGTGACCTTTATCTTGCTCCATCTCTAAGGACATTTCATTACTGAGGTGTAGGGGCTGGAACCTGTTGCTGGGGAGGTCTGGAAACTGTTGCTGAGGAAGTCTGGAAACTGCTGTTAATTCATCATCCTTGTCTCAGGCCAGGTGGTGGGGCATCTTCTGATAGCAGGGCAGTTTCTAATTAGCTGCCTGAAGCCTGGTGGTTTTTCTAGTTAACCGACTTGCCAGGGCTTGCCTGGACTTGCCCAGTTCTTAGGCCTAGTACCATGGACTGCCAGTTTGAAGCCTGTTATGGAGTCAGCCTGCCTTACAGCTTCAAGTGAGAGGTAGGATGTGGTTAATCTCCGATGTTGGTAAAATACTTCTGTGTGTGTCTGTGAGGGTGTTTCCATGGACGATTGACATGTAGGTCAGTGAACTGGCTGAGGAAGACTTTCTCTGAACATAGGCAACACCCTTCAGTAAACCATAGGCTCAGCTGAATAAAAGCGTGTGCATGCATGTGTGCATGTGTGTGTGCATGTGTGTGTGCATGTGTGTGTGCATGTGTGTGTGCATGTGTGTGCATGTTTGTGTGCATGTGTGTGCATGTGTGTGTATGCATGTGTATGTGCATGTGTGCATGTGTGTGTATGCATGTGTATGTGCATGTGTGTGCGTGTGTGCATGTGTGTGTGTGAGTGCATGTGTGTATGTATGTATGCATGTGTGTGTGTGTGTACATGTGTATGTGTGGGGGGGGTGAGGTGAGGTTCCTGTTTACATGTGCTGTAGGTTGGATCCAGGGCCTTGCACATACTAGGCAAGTGCTCTATCACCGTGCTATATTTATAGAGCTGCTTTGTTATAATAGTTTTCAGTTCTTATCATGTAGCCCAGGCTAGTCTTGAACTCATAATCCTCTTGTACAAGGATGATAGGCATATACTGCCACCTCTATTCTTGAATTTTTCTATAGTGGGTACATCTTTTGTTGCCGCTATTGTTAGTATTCTGTCTAAACTCCTAGAGTTACCTGGCAACAGCTAGGTAGGCCTGGTCTACTATAAAAGGGGTTGCTTGCCCCTCCTCTCTCTCTCTCTCTCTTGCACTCTTGCTCTCTCTTGCTCTCTCTTGATCCCTCTGTCCTGTCACCCCTTCCATCTTCCCTTCCCACTCTCTCCAAATAGTCATGACCGGCCTCTACTTTTCTTTTCTTTCTTTCTTTCTGTCTGTCTGTCTGTCTGTCTGTCTGTCTGTCTCTCTGCCTCTCTCTGTCTCTACTACCCTCTTAATTCTCCTCACCATGCCCTGAATCAGCACTATTCTATACTATACCGTTGTGTGTCTGGTCCCTCAGGGGGAAGGGATGCCTCAGCATGGGCCCGCTGAGACATCCCCTTCACCATACACCCATAGAACATATTCTATATCTCTTTATCTTTTTATAAACACATCAACCATTCCTCACAGTGGACTCTAGATTCTGCAGCCTTCAAATGCAGACTTGCAGTCGGTTTTTCCAGATGCCTTCCAACTTTCTGTCTTGGACTATAATAAACAATGGGACACACCCATTGTTTAAAGCTGCTTGCTTTGGGGACTAAAAAGCTAGTGGTTTCCTTGGCTCCCTAGGTGCAGATGGCATTGTGAAAATATCCAGCCTCTGACCATGTGAACCGTCAACTAACCCCCCTCTTATTATCACTTATGGATTCTATAAGTTCTATTCCCCCAAGTAACCCAACCAGTCCATCAGTTGTCCATCACTGAGGGAAGTCAGGGCAGGAGCTCAATAGAGCAAAGAAGTTGAGGCAGGAACCTGGAGACTGGATCTGAAGTAGAGCCCATGGAGGAGCACTGCTTACTGGCTTGCTCAGTCCATTTTCTTGTAGCACTTGGGACTATCAGCCCAGGGGTGGCACTGTCCAGAGTGACTGGACTCCCTTATCAATTACCAATCACCCAAGACCAATGTGGTGGGGGTATTTGTCATTACACGTGTGCTGCTTTAACATCAGAGAATGATGGCCCCATTCTTCAGTTAGTGGTGGGCAGGGAGAGGGAAGATGCAGAATTCATCAACAAAACCAGGCTTGTGGCTGAGCTGGAATGAGGACTTCATCAGCATTACGTAATGGTGGTAAGGGTTTTGCCGCAGATTTGTGTACTTTTTTATTTATATATAAATGCTCTTACCACATTGTATCCTACAAACACTCAGAACAAGGCAAATCCAGCTATTCTGAGAGAGAGAGAGAGAGAGAGAGAGAGAGAGAGACAGAGACAGAGACAGAGAGAGACAGAGAGACACACGGAGACACATAGAGAGAGAGAGAGATTGATGGTGTGTTCTTAAAAAGTGCACTCTTTTCAAAAGTTTCCAGGTAACTGTAATGGCAGTGTAAAACATACACACCCTGAAGAATGTGATAAAGACAATCCCAATTGCTGGGTCAACATGTTGCTAGCCCGAGTTAGTTCCCTGGATGAAGAGCTTTGAGGGTTTATGGCAATCATGCTTCAGTATAGCTACACTAGGCTTCTTATAATTTAATATGCTTCCCTGCTGCAAAGTTTGTCTGAATAGAGCCCTCATGTCCTGGGGATGGTGGCGTAGTCAAGGTAGTAACTGGGATTCGGTATACATGGGTGAACATTTAATAGTGTTCAGTGAATCCTTGTACTTTTAGAAAGTATGATGGTTTGTATGTGTTCAGCCCAGGGAGTGGCACTATTAGAAGGAGTGGCCCTGTTGGAGTAGGTGTGGCCTTGTTGGAAGTAGGTGTGTCACTGTGGGTGTGGATTTTAAGGCCCTCATTCTAGCTGCCTGGAAGCCAGTATTCTGTAGAGGCTTTCGGATGAAGATGTAGAACTCTCAGCTCCTCCTGCACCATGCTCCTCCTGCCTGGATGCTGCCATGTTCTTGCCTTGATGATGATGGACTGAACCTCTAAACCTATAAGCCAGCCCCAATTAAATGTTGTCCTTAAAAGAGTTGCCTTGGCCATGGTGTCTGTTCACAGCAGGAAAACCCTGACTAAGACAGAAAGTGATGCTAAAAAGAGAGAAAGGGATGGTGAGCAGAGTCTTTGTGACTCTGCCTCACAGCTCCGTGCCTGAGCACAAGCCAAAGGCTGAGAAAGATGTCATTTGAGTGACAATGGCAATCCGGAACATCCTTGCATTTTGCATTCCCTGCTCCTTCTTTCTCAGTGCCCAGTGGAGGATGGGGTTGTTCATGATGTCACCCACAGTGAGTCTCGGACAAGGCAAATCATCCATCATACTTAGCTGGCATTGGTAAGGATGGGCTGTCAAGAGGGAGAATTTCCCCCCGGTGCCATATCAAATCAATCTCAGAAATGTTTCATTGATCATGTCCAGCACCAGGTGGAAATTACAAGCTGTTTCACCCGGAGAAACCTTGCCTGTGGCCACAGGACCTGAAGGCCTCTCATTTATTTCTTCTAAGGAGGCTCTGGTGTCTCGTAAAGGCAGTATCAGAATGCTACAGAGGCCAGAAGTTTGATCTTGACTGTGCAGCGTCTGAAATTGCTGAGCTGAAGAACGTCTAGATATGAAAAGGAATGATGGAAGTGTGAGCCCGGAAGCACCTAGGAAACGAAAAGATGATGCCTCGCCCCCTGCTGCTGGGATTCTAACGGCCAGAGGGACCCAGAAGAATTTCCCACACTCTTATAGATTCTTTCAGATGGCTCGACACTTGCATGAACTCTGTCCTGTTAAAATGTCAGCACCAGGGTTTCATGGCATGGGAATGAAGAAGCCATGCTACTACCGTGAATGCGAGCCTCGGACTCCTCATCACGGATGGGAGCTTTCACTGAGAACTGAGTGGTTGTTTACCAAGCCGTTCATTCTTCACTGCTTCCTGTTTAGGAGCTTTGTGTGAACCGGTCTTGTAGACAAAGACTCATATGATTTACTTCATACACAGTGGATTGCTTTCTTGTTACCACTGAAGTTTGATGCAAACTTCCATTCTTCTTTAAAACACAAAAGAAGTTATTTTAAAATGTATGTGAATAGAATGTAATTATGAAATGTAATCGATTGAAAAAAAAAAAGTAATGCTAAAAAATTCTTAGAAAATGGCTATTGTTGGTGTCTGGGAAATATGTTTCCAAACATTTTCCAGAAGCTGTGGAAGGAGAGGCCATGAGGGAGGAAAGGAGGAGGAAGGGACTGGGTCAGAGGGAGGAAGAAGAGAGGTAGCACCTCACACTCTGACACTGGGCTCCCTCACATCCTGTCTTGCATCTCCTGTTTCAGCTGGGAGCTCAGTTCACTATTCCAGAAGCTCGAGCCCATTGGTTTGGCCCCATTTTCAACTCTTGCCTCTTGTCAGCACACCCACCTCTGGGGTGCACCAGCTGCTCATGTTCCTCTGTCTAACTTCCTGTCACCCAGAGGAGGACCTGGTGTTCTCATACAGTCACTCCCACGCTTTTCCCAGCACCTACACCACAATTTCCAATAAAACCCCCTGTCAGTCTTCATCTGATGACAATAGAATGTTCTGTCATTTACTACTAACCCAACGAAGGCATTAAGATTAAGCTTTTATTTCTTGTACTTTTATTCAGATGAAAGTGAATAATTCTCTTAATGTCCATGAATGTGGAAAAATCAAACACAGACACATACACACACATATATTTCCTATACACACATATACACATATATCCCCTACACACATACACACACCTGTCCCTTATACATACACACACACACACATATATCTCCTCCACACACATATCCCTTACACACATACACACACATACATCCCCTACACACTTCCATCTCCACACACACACACACACACACACACACACACACACACGTACATCCCCTACTCATGTACATCCCCATACACACACACACATACACACATGCACATACAAGCATACATCCCCTACACACACATATCCCCTATACACACACATACACATACATACATCCCCTACACACGTACATCCCCATACACACATACATATACAAACATACATCTCCTACACACACACATATCCCCTTCACACACACACACACACACACACACACACATACACACACACACATACACACACACACACACACACACACACAATCTTCTAAAGATAGGAAATCACCTTCACAGAGTTTAGATATCTCAGAAAAGAAAACTCAGGGGATGGTTAAATTGTCCTGTGTTACTGTGACACTTCAGGAAGGAATTATTTTCCTGATGTCTTCTCAGGTGTCAATTAGTCATGCCCAGGATACGATGGTGGAACAGAACCCTTGATGCGGCAGCCATGATGTAGGGGTGAGAATCCAGGGAGGAGGCAGACCCCAAAGCTCCGCCCCTGTGACATACTTCCTCCAACTCCCCACCCTTGACCTTTCGTCCCCTCCCTGTAATGCCACCATATCATGAATACAAGGGGTTGAGCTACATCAGAGACCTCTGACCCAATTGCTTCTGCAGTCTCCATCCATCCTGGACATGCAAGGGCCACCCTCCCTAATCTCCTTGGCATTTCTTAACGTAGTCAGGTTGAGAATCACAGGGACATGTACAAGATGTTGGAATTTAGCCTCCAGTGGTGTAATGTTGTGAATTTACTAGGATCAGGCAAGGCTCATGAGATTATTCTCTCAGAAGCAAAGGCAAAGTAAGACCCGGCCACTGTGGTGCTGTGTGATAAATGAGTGGCCCACTTGTTCTTTTCTTTAATTGAAAAGCCATTTGTCAAAATGAAAATTTATTCCCACAGACAAATTGGTTTCCAGGAATTTCCCAAAGTAAACAGCAACACTGTTTTCATCAGTGTTCTGTCTCGTCTTTCAGGGGAGAAGGAACAGTTACATAAACACAGGAGGTCTCCATTCTCAGTCTTGCTAATTCATCCACTAAGACAAGGGTCCTTTTTCTCCAGCCTCTGTTCTTCCCCATGTGTTGTGTCTTCCAGCCCTTCTTCCTTCCTGTCTGCTTTACACCTTCCATTCTTCCTGAGAAGGCTTCAGCCAGAGCGCTGCTGTCACTGCTCTCCAGCTCTTCCCAGGCGTTCAGTCCCCCAGAGTGGAGGTTCTCCAACTGCATTGTCTTCTGCCTCCTGGGTTTCTTTTGCTACCACTCTGGGAGAGGGCTCTGACACCAGCCTGAGGAGAACAAAGAATCCCGGTCCTTTCTTCTCTTCCCCATCCTCCTCCTCCCTGTTACCCTCTCATCCTCTCCCCAGGATTCAAATGCCAGAAAGTGTTTCATTCCACCTTAATGGTTGACTGTTATATCTGTTAGGTCTGCTGGGATATGATCTGAAAGTGAAACTAAATAAAGCCAGTGTCTTCTGGAATTTTATAGGAGGGATATTACTTTGCTCTAACCTTCGGCCTTTGCTTGGGAAATGACAGTGGTTTCAAGCTTATAACTTTATAATGATTAGCTTCAAGGCAGTCTCTTCAGTCAATAATCTGAGCCACTAGCTGACCTCCCAGGTGACCATTCAATGATTAAAAATATTCCAGAGTTAATCATAGCCCAATATTTTAAAAAACAAGAACAGTCTCATTTTATTAGTAATAAACCCTGCTGCACTTCTGCGTCAGCTTTTTCCCTGTAGGCACAGTTAAGAATGAGGGGAGAAAAACACAGACTCTCCGTTTACTCCTGAAAGAGTGCACAGGAGAAGTGCACAACTCCACATGTCGGATTTTGTTGATTTTTTTGGTTATGGCATCTTCATCTGTACTGTAATGCTTCATTTCAGTTGCCAACTAATTTAATTGAGAAAAGATACAAAAACAAACAAATGAATGAACAAACAAAAACCCGCAAGAGCTTAAAGAGATGACACTGGGCACATTTGCTGAGGAATGTCCAGAAAGGTTCAGTTGAGAATGGAAGGCCATGCCATGCTGCATGTCTTATGCTGCGACTGAGAAAAAAATCTGCATGAGCATCAGCATCCATCTCTCCCTTCCTAACTGAGGGTGTGATGTGCACACTCCAGATAACACGTTTTCCCACAGTGATTGGCTAAGTCTCTCCTTAAACTAAATTGAGGAAAGTAATGAATATAGACACACTGACAGACACACAAACTCACACATATATACACAGACACATACACAGATTCTAGACACACAGAGAGACACACATATACACATACATACATATATACATACATACACAGATACACACATACACACATACATACACAGACACACACATACACACATACATACACACAGACACATAAATACACATAAATGCATATGTATATACATATTTACACACACAGATACATACACACATAGGCACATACACATACACACAGACTCACAGATACATACAGAGTGACACATATAGACACACACATACATACAGAATACATACATACATAGACACATAAACAGACTCTAGAGACACATATACACAGAGAGAGTCACACATAGACACACATATATACATAATACATACACACACACATATATATACACAGAGATATACAAGCATACTCACAAATTTGTACATTGTTCATGTACTATGCTTTCTGTCCTTTCTGTTCCTCATTTATCTTCTCCCTCATTCCAAACACCACCTGTCTGCTTCCCTAGGAATTAGAGACAGCCAATTTAGGGCTCAGTGTTCCAAAACCTTTCACTCTCTGGATATTCCATTTTAAATTAGGATCTCAGAGTACAAGATCTCAAAGTTAATAGGATCTAAGATGATGACCACAAAATATACATTATAAACTCCAGTCACAGTCCTGGCAGGGATTTAGGCTTCACAGATGACATCTACAAATTATAGAACTTGTTGTGAGATTTATTCATGGGAAGAAAGGATATACAGATTAAGTTATTTTAAGTAATTCGTTATCTTCCAATGTTCAAAGGACATTCATGCAGGAAACTGGGCCTCTTTATTTTTATTTCAATGTTGGCACCCAGAGCTATGAATTTCCCTCACAGGACTGCTTTCAACATGTCCCAGCAGTTTTGTGGTGTTGTTTTTATTTATTGTCATTTAGATCTGGGAATGTTTTTATTTCTTTTTTCATTTCTTTTCTGATCCATTCATCATTGAATAATGAGTTGTTTAATCTGTGTCAGTTTGTATAATTAGTAGAGATTTGATTTCTGTAGACTTTAAGTTTGTATTGTATTATGGTCTATAGCACACACAGAGTTATTTCCATTTTTCTGAAATTGCTAAGGTTTGTTTTATGTCCCAGAATGTGGTCCATGTTAGATAAGTATCAAATTGGGCTATTGAGTAGAATATATATACTTTGTGGGATGTTCTATAGATATTGTTTAGGTCCACTTGATATATGATGTCATTTAATTATGATGTTTCTCTGTTTATTTTTTTGTCCAGAAGACCTATTATTGGTCAAATGTGGGTGCTGAAATCACCTAGTCTAATGAATGGATGCTACTCTGTGCCTTTAATTGCAGAAGTATGCTCTCTATAGAAGTGAGCACACCAGAGTCTGGTTCATATGTTTAGGATTGCAGAGTCTTTTGATGAACTGTTTCCTTGATTAGAAAAAAGATGTCCTTCATTATCTCTTAAGGATTAGTTTGAAGTCTATTCTGTAATATATTAAGATAGTAAATCCTGTCTTCCTGGTCCCATTTGCATGGAATTCTGTTCTCCCTGTCTTTTAGTTTAAGTCATTGTTTATCTTTAAAAGCCAAGATGAGTTTCTTGAGGACAGCAAAAAGTTAGACTTTGGTTCTTAGTCTGTTATCTACATTTGTGTTTTTTGATGGAAAAATAGAAGTCACTGATATTTAAAGTTATTAAGAAGTGTGTGCCTCTCTCTCTCTCTCTCTCTCTCTCTCTCTCTCTCTCTCTCTCTCTCTCTCTCTCTCTCCTCTCCCTTCTGTCCACTTCAGTGTTTCTCTTTATTGAATTCAGTTGTCAAATTATGGATGGCCTTCATTGTCTCCTTAGCCTTCTGCTGTGTTGTCTTGGGCACCACTCTGGGATTTGTTCATTGAGGTGTTTGTGTCTTCTTTAAACTACTTGGATTTTTAAATGAAATTTATGATTGTTCTTTCAAATTTGGTGGTGAGGTTCATCTAGGAAATCCTCCTCGCTGGATGACATTTTTATAGAACTGGTACACAAGATATGTATCTTGAGCCAAGCCTGGAGGGTGGGGATGACATAGGCAGTGCATTTTAGACTGGGCTGAGGCTCTCTGGATGTGGGACCCATGTCTGAGGGCTGAGGTGAGAGTAGGGGAGCTGGAGTTAAGAGGTAGACTCCAGGCTGCACTGTAGCAAGACTGTGTGGCAGGGCTGGTTCTGAAGGATTGATCACTTAATTCTATTTGAAGATACTTAACCTTTAACCACCTGCTTTCACTTTCCTTACTTTGTCTGCAAGGCTCCCAGGCTATGCTCATCAATAAATTTTGCTTGATGTTTTTCTATTAATATATTGTCCATTCATTTCATACACTAAAATGAGGACTTCAGAAGGAATTTCAAGTTTTGCTGTGTTCTTGCTTCAGTCAGCTGGGCTTATTTCCTGTGCTCCACACAAGAACCTGCAGCAGGGGATCTGAACTCAGCAGAAAGAAATAGGAAGAATCTTTCTAACCATCTCCCTGGTCTTTCTTGGAGTCTGAGGGTGATTGGCAAATTCTGTCTTTGTTTTTGTTTTTGTTTTTTTTTTGTTTTGTTTTGTTTTGTTGTTGTTTTCGCCTCTAAATTCAGATAGACAGGAGTGAGCCATTTGCAAAGATTTAGCTCTTTAGATGTGGGAATTTGTTTCAGGTACCATTAACCATGGCACTCTCAGTAAGTAGGAACATCACAATAAAATTCTCCTCTTGACTTGTCTTTTTTTGCCTTTAGGGTTTGGTTTTGTAACAAGGGGAATTTTTCTCCCTGGTGTCTGTCACCATGCAGTGGTTGGGTGTGTGTGGGATAAAGTGGCCAACCAGTCTGATGACCCAGCTAGTTGGAAATGTGAAGTGTCTGTTGGAATAGGCTGGCTCCTAAGATCTTCTCTCTACTATTTTATCCACTTCTGTGACCCTGTTCATCGGGAGGGTCTTTTGTTTCCTTGGTTTGTCTTAAGGACAAACTTAATGGGACCCAAGAGGGATTGTATATCTCTTCTTAGGAGTCCAGTTCTTACATTTATTGCTTTTACATCATCACACACAAAGAAATGTGCAAAGAATGGAATCTACTTCTAGATGGAGATGGGACCTCAACTACTTCCTTAAAGGTTAATCTGCTGATTACTGACTGGGTAGGGGACTGTCTTCGTTAAAGTTTTGCTGCTATGAACAGACACCATGACCAAAGCAACTCTTATAAGGACAACCTTTAATTGGGGCTGGCTTACAGGTTCAGAGGTTCAGTCTTTTATCATCAAGGTGGGAGCATGGCAGCATCCAGGCAGACATGATGTAGGAATTGCTGAGAGTTCTACATCTGCATCTGAAGGCTAGGAGAAGACTGGCTTCTAGGCAGCTAGGATGAGGGTGTTAAGCCCACACCCACAGTGACACACCTACTCCAACAAGGCCACACCTCCTAATAGTGCCACTCCCTGGGCCAAGCATATATAAACCATCACAGGGACCATCCTTAGAAGGTGAGTTCACTTTAAGGTAAATGTGCTTTTTCTTTCTGGAGTCCCATTGCCTAGTGTACTTCCTTCAGGCCATCTAGTGATTCCTCTGCATCTACCGGATGTTCCTCAGCAAGACCTAATTATTTCTTTTTTCTTTCTTTTTTTTTTGTTCAGCATTTTATTTTCAGATGCTGGCCAGAGCCTAAGTATTCTTTTAAACCTCATGACTAATGCTTTGGCCTGCCTCCGTCTCTGTAACTTCCCGTCCCTATAGTATGGCTGCCTGCTGCCAGGTGGCTGACCTAGAGGCCTTATCTCATGCAGCATGGCTTTTGTTCCTTCTCCTTTCCCCTCTTTCCTTCCAAGTACCCTTGAGATTTATGGCTTGCCTGCCCTGAGGTTTTCCTTTTAATCGCTAATAAACTGTCTTCTAGCTTCTCCCTGAGTCTGATCTTTGTCCTTCTACTTGTGTCCTTCCTTAAATCCTTTTATTAATGAGACAAGAACCCCAAAAGGGGCTCTAATTTCCCAGGTATCATATAATGGCTCTGCTAGAACTCCCACAAGATCCTCAGCAATGCCTCCTTCCAGCTTTTTAATTCTTTAATTGGCAGTGAGAAAGAGCTCACTCCTGCAACCCTACGCAGGGTCCGCTGGCTTTCAGTCACTTGTGGGTAGACCCGTGTTTGAAATTTTGGTTTGCATTTAAAAACAGTGACAGTCTTTATCTTTTAAAATGGAAACTAAATACTCAAAAAGGAACCTATACATTAAAACTTTTCTAGAGCCAAGTCTTTATTTTTGACAGCCACAGAAACTACCCTCCCCTCTTTTGCTTTCAAATGCCAAGAATCAGGTCCTGAAGCAGAAAGAAGCCTAACAGTTTCTCAAAGGTCTTAAGGAGCCTAGCCAATGGCGGACATTCTGACTGGACTTGTAGTGCCTTCCCTTTTACCCCAACTTCCGTGTGAAAATGTCTCACTTCCCTGATGTCTCTGTTTTTATGGACTTCCATTCCTCATATCTTCTTCTTTGAAAAATTTAAACTGCCCCAAATTGTTTCCACTAGGACCTGTGAGTTCTGTTCGCTGTGGTACCTCTTGCAGCCTCTTCATTCTTCGCTCCCCTACAAGACCGTATTTCCCTAACCAGAGAAAAACATTAAGAAAAATGTCAGAGTTTTAGCTATTGTGTGAGGGTGCCCTGAGAACTCTTGAAGAAGAGAAAAATACACCTGTGACTCCTTTATAAAAGCTACTATCCCCCAAAAGATACATAAGTCATTGTACACGTGATAAGCTGGGGGGTGGGGGGGCAGGACAGGAACGTTAAATACTCAGGCATCTTTCAAAGCAAGGAGATGTTAAACCTGTCTTCCTCCTGGAAGGCTGGGAATGGGTGTAGTTTACAAGCTGCTGTATGATGAACCAGGCTCTGCCTACATCTCCCAGAATTTATGTTTACTTATCCCAGACCTCCCCCCTCCCCCCAACCTTGAACATTACTTTTAGGCCATAAAATTCATCCTTGTGAGAGATGTCATTTGTATTTTATAACAGCCTAAGTGACTTGTATGTTATCTCAGGGCCACACCAAATCCTGACTCCCACGGTGATTATATTTACCTTGGTCATCCTCCTTAGAACCTTCTCTTGCTGTTTGTAAGTCAACAAGAACCTACCTTATGGACAAAGCTGTAATGTATTTTGTAAAGTGTTCCAATGTAAACGTGTCGCAAGCTTTCCTGTACTCACAGGACTGAGTTAATTGTAATCTGAAAACATTTTCCCCCAAATTGTGCTATGCTTAAATATGGCAGAAATAAAAGAGGCTGATGTCAGACTCCAGAAGTCTTAGCCCAGCACTGGTACCTAAAATCAAGCTGACCTGAGTTTCCCTCTTGTCTTTTCTTGGATTCTTTCCCTGCCTGCTGTTAAGCCTCCAGGGACCCTCCACAGGGGAATCTTAAATCTGAGCCTCCATTTCTGTTGCAGTGAGCTCAGGATATCTTTGCTTTGGGCACTGAGGGTTAGTTTATGTTGTGGGATACTTGACCTTTGGATCTGCCAAAAAAAATGAAGAACCACTGGCAAGAGCTACAGTCTTTAAGGCCGGTGAGAGCACTGCATAGGCAGTACTGCAACAGATGTAGTGATGAGCTGTGCTGCGTTTCCCTGTCCGTGTGGACAAGGTCAGAAAGGAACTGGCAGGAAGTGGCTGTTTGTAGTTGGACGACACATTGTTTAATCTTCTCTGGCTGTGTTAAGACACCACAACCGGAAGCAACTTAAAAAAGAGAGACTTTTAGCTTGTGATTTCAGGTGAGGTCCATGAGGCAGAAAACGCACAGCATGAAGACAAGAGCAAGATGCTTGCTGAGCACATTTTCCTCCACCCATAGAAAGGAGAGAGCAAGCAGGAAATGCAGGAAGGCTGCGAACCTCAAGGCCTTCTCCTAGTGACGGACTTCCTCTGAGGAGGCACCTCCCAAAGGTTCCATCATCAACTGGATCAGCTCCATCCATTGGTGACCAAGTGTTCAAACTCCCCAGAGGGGGCAATCAAACAGAGCTTGGTGCCAGAGCTGAGGCCATGGCTGGGGGTAGCTATGGACTGGATATGTGGAGGCTGCTGGGACACTTGTCACTTGCTTTCCGGTTATAATTTTTTTTTTAATGGTTGTGGAATTCGTTCTCTCCTTGATCAAATAGTTAACTAGGGGAGTGTTTTTTTAAACTGTCCACAGACAGGACTCTTTCCTTGCTTGATGTGTTATGTTAACTTCAGCTTCGAGGACACTGTGTTGCAAGCATGCGCTCTATGATTTCAGCTTTCTAAAATGGAATGAAGCCATTTTCTTATCTCTGGTCAGGAAGCAATGTTGGTTAGCTATTCTAATATTCTATAGCTTTCCCTTGCTTAGAAGGATGCAATTCCAACGCAGCCACCTGCTGTGTGTCCTAGAAAAGATTTTGCTTTTTCTAAAAAGGCTTGTTCCAGCCTCACATCTCTGCCCCCTCCTTTATTTATAAATTTCTCCTAATATTAATTATTTGCCTTAAATACCAGAGACCAGCAATAGCAACATCACAGATCTTGATGGAAGGGTCAAGAACGTGGTGGAAGAATTCATTACTTGGAGATCTTGGATTAGCATCAGTTATTTCTTTCACCTGAACTTCTTGATGTGTGAGGAGAAACAAAACAAAACAAAAGCAAAAAGAGCCAAGCTTCTTTAAGCCTCTGTGAATACATTTTTTTGTTATTTAAAATAATTCATCTACAATTACTAGATCACCTGGATGGGGGGGATTAAGAGGGTGTGCTCAGTACCTGCCAGTTTCTGCCCAGACTTCCTTTTGCCTTAGGCATATCCTGAGAGGCAGGGATACAACATGAAAAACTGCAGGGAATTTCCCTCCCAGAACAAGTCCAGCAAGGAAAGCCATGGCCCCAAGCTGCCCCAGGATTAGTACACCCTGATAATCATATCATTGTCAAACCACCATCTATTGTTAGCATTTTGCTTTCTTCTTCAGGATGTGTTTCTAAGACTCTGGGACATGCACAACACGATTTAACTGGAAAAAAAAAATGAGGGGTGGCACCCAAGGGGATTTGCTTGCCAGTGACACCACCTAAAGGAGGGGACCACCAAAAACTCTCGAGAATCCACAGCTGCAAAGTAGAACTCATCCGACCCATCTCAGAGTCAGCCCTCTTGGTACCATTTGGAGAGCACTTTCACTTCACTCAATAAACATCTTGACACTGAATCTGTCTTGACTGAATTATTCTTTCAAGAATACAGCAACTAAGAAGAAGCCCTTGCCCAGCGTCCTAAGTGCTAATATAACACTCCATCATGTAAACATTGTATCAAGAAACGCCCTACAGGATGAAACTGGCAAACTTTGTTCTTTGTCTTTCATGCCCTAAATTATATCACTATCACCATCACTGTCAGCATCACCATTGTTGTTGTCGTTATTATTATTATTATAATTATTATTTCCCCCCAACTTGGGCCCTTTAGTTTTTGTTGCTTGATTGCTATTCATGTATTCATTTTATGTAGAAAATATATTCATTTGCCTTCTATGTTGCTGCATGGTTTTGTGTAATAAATGCAATGTTATGTTTAATTGGTCTCGGATTCTTTCTCATTTTTTCTTTCCTGAATTTCTCACTCAGATCGTGGCCTTTGCCTGCACCAAGGGGTTAAACTTGCTGGGTACTCAGTGCTGGGAAATCAGCATCTAACATGTGTTCATAGTCTAATGTCCAATCCTCACCTCAAGACCCAGGCTCTTCAGATGAAAGAGTTTGACAGATTTCTCCCACCCCTGCCCCAAAGACTTTTTTTGCACACTTCCCATTACATGAATTTCACTTCACAGAGAGGACTCGAGTCAGTTCTAAGTGACTTCCATCCATTTTTTCCCACCAGTTCTGCCTAGCAATTTCTCAATATTCTCACATCTCAGTGGGCTCGTTTGTTTGTTTAATGACTAACAAGTGCTAAGGACTAGTCTCCTGTCTCTCCCCACACCCTGTCCATTTCCATCTGACCAAACGCTTTGCTGATAGTGCGGAGGTGGATAGCCCTTTTGTCTGTCCTGTCAGAGTTTACTCCTAAACTCGTAGGTGCGCTGTGTGAAGTTCCAGTAGTCACGGCAGGAAGGGTGCGCCAGTCACCCGGACTGCATTCATTCCCTTAGCGCCTCGTGATTGCTGACTGTGGACTTGTCCTACTCTTGCAGTTGGTGGTTGGAAAAAAAATCTTGAGACAGGAAATGCGCACATGAAAACAGATCTCGAATTTATCCTTAAATAGCCGGGTGATACATACTGTATCTGAACCACTCCCGCCTACACCTTGACCGAAGCAACCAGGAAGTGTCTAGTGACTTTCACAATGGTTTCTTCTTTGTGGGAATTCTGCCTCAGGTGTCTCCAACGTGACCTTAAGAGTCAACCTACTCCCCAAACACTACTCCAAGGACTTTATGAAGAAGGACTAATAGGCATCAAAACCCCTGCAAGCTCTTCCCCAGCAAAAGGTCAATTCAGCACCGCACCCCCACGGGACTCGCCCAGCTGTGAAGATTCACATGGCAGCAGGCATCTTGATTTATGAAGAGACCATTCCATACTTCACACACTCATAACGAAAGATGAAAAATGGCCCCCTTCTCCCACTTTTCCTAACTCAGAATTTAGCTCATTGCAATGTAATCCCAGTGCCTGCTTTTTCCTATTAACTCAAGGATTCCTGTTCTTAATCTGTGGTAATCTATCTGCAATCCAGGAGGAAAGGGTTTTCCTACAACATGACAGTTGGAGTCCTTACTTGGTGTAGCACAGGTAACATATGTTATGTGGATGCTAACACATTTCCTCTCAAAATATTTTCCCACAGAATGTGACAGCATTTAAAAATATTTACAAGTGGTATACTCCTGCATTTTATAAATAACAACGTTCTTAGCCAATATTTTCTCATCTCCCTTACCCCATGGTTCATATTTCTCTGGAGCAGGCCATGCAATTTATCAAGATATGTTTTAGAGCAAATTATGCTCTCTGTAAAATTTATGTGAACACACATTTGAAGATAATCTTAAAACACTCTATTCAATTATATAAATCATGTTAATAAGTTTCTTAACAATATCCTACTGCTTCAGGCTGTGGAAGAAACGTGCGTCTCCCTTTCCTTATCTCATCAAAAAGGGACATAGTGGACACACACATATCAAGACACAGGCAAAAAAGAGGGGTAGCCAATACATTTACTTGATCACACTTTTATATGAGACAGGAGCCTTCTGATCCGAAACCCACAGGCCCAGGGTGATTGCTCGTTTTTGTGCTTAGTGTTATAGTTTAGATCTGCAATATGCCCTTAATGTCCATGTTTTAAAGACTTGGTCACCAGCTTGTGACTCTACCGGAAGGCAGCAGAGCTTTTAGGAGCTTGGAACTTGCTAAGAGTAACTTAGGCCACTGTGGATGTGTCTTGACACTGCATTGCTGTCATGTTGCCTTCTTGTCTCTCTGTTTTCCAGTTGGTGGGAAGGGAATATCATCTCCTTCCACCCATTTTCCACCATGAGAGTCTCGCAGCAGCGGGGCCAAGTGGCCATGGATGGAATCCTCTGATATAGGGACCGAAGCAAGTCTTTTCTCCTTGGCAGCTGGTGATCTCAGACATGTTTTTTGCACAGCGACTGAAAGCTATGACTGCATTCAGAAGCGGTGAGCCATGGACAGTTGTGTAGAAATGCAGCTGCACAGAGGATCTGAGCTGTTGGCCAAGTGACGAGTGAGGAATCCCTGTGAAGCCACCCAGACTCCCCTTGGCCCCTCTTTGAGGTGCTTCTTTCTGCCGGGTGTGGGTCAGGACTTGTCCTGGGATGAGAATCTTATAACCTTGTCTGCATGCAAGCAAGTGAAGACAGAGAATATCTATGGTCAGCTGTTCTCAGATAGAAAGGAGAAGTTTAAGGTAGTAGTATCTTTAGGCTTTGGGGTTGGCTTGGGGGCAGGGGTTCCTGACTCCATTTTAATTTGCCTCAAGAGAAAACAGTGGGTGACAGGCAGAGGACAGAAGATCAAAGTGACACCTTTCCTCTTTAGCTCTTTCTGAGACCACTCCTTTGGGGGTATTGCTTTATGAACCCCAACAAGACTCACTTTGACACCGAGACTGTTATGAAATATAAAAGTGGCGAAATGTGGTGGAGGAAGGGAATATGTGGTGGACCCCTGGAGAGGTGTCCCCTGAGAAATCACACCATATGGCAGGCCTAATATAAAAGAAGGTTTATTGAGGGAAGGGAGGGGAGCGGGGACCTGGAAAGGGGGTAGAGGCAGAGAAGGGTGGGTGGCGTGGGGGGAGACAGAGAAGGACAGAAGGAGAGAAAGAGAGAAAAAGGGGCCAGCTGGGAACATGTGAGAACAGAGAAAGAGAGTAGAACTGGAGGAAGAAGAAGGAGGAGGAGAAGGAGGAGGAGAAGGAGGAGGAGAAGGAGGAGGAGAAGGAGGAGGAGAAGGAGGGGAGCTGGGGCAGGGAATTTATAAATGCACCTGACTCGCACCTGGTGGGCAGTCATTATGTAAGCTATTGCTAGGTGGCTGTTGGGCAGAGCCTAGTGGAATTGTCTGTAAGCTAATAAGGAGAAATCTGGCATATCTTGTAGGGTTGTCAGGTTTTCACTGGCGGGTAGCCTAAAAAATTTGAGTGCATTTTATAATCCATTCAAAAATCACACTGGAGATCCTTATCTTCCCTCCAGATGCTCTGATCATGGCCACCAATGAAAAACAAAAACAAAGGAAAACAAACAAAACCAACCTGCAGTTGTTAGAAAGGAGCAGTGGAGAGCAGGTGAGGCCTGAGGTGTGCTTTCTCCACTGACTGGATGGCCTTACCACACTATTCTGTGCATCTTGCCCAGGGTACCCACTCCTTCTGCTTAGCCATCATTGCTCAACACAGTTTATCCAAATCCCATCTCCCAGAGATACAGTGCCGGTGAAACAAAACCCTCTCTCCCCTTCTGTCCCGAAAGCACTTTGCTGCCAAGAACCACAACTTCCCAAAGGGTCAGAATCCAGACTTGCTCCTGTTGACCCAAGGCTAGACACAGGTCCTTCAAATCACTATTCTTGGCCTCCTAAAAGGTAAGCAGAAACACTGGTCCTCACGGTAACACAATGTAGATTTGGCTTCTTGTGGGCCTGAGAAACTGGGTCACTCTCAGCCTGGGCAGCCCTCATCAGAAAATCATTAGACTTTAGACAGAATGTTCTCGGATCTGCTGCCTGGCTGCAGTTGCTTTCAAGAGTTTCTCATCTTGTTTACTCTCTTCTCTGAAACAAAAATCTGTCTCCCCAGACCCTCGGTAGACCCAGGGTCACAGCATCTCCCCATTTCACCAGTCACCATTGCCCGTCTTCCCCTCCCCTTGCAGGAGCACTTCGTCTTTCCTTATCAAATCAATATTTGACATTTAAAGCATTATCACATTTATTTATTTGTATACGCGCACATGCGCACACGCTACAGTGCTGCTTGCGACCCCAGTGCAGACAGAGTGAGACACAGACATTTCACATTGCTACCAACTACATAAGCTCTACATCAGAAAACAACTTTTACCTCAGCCCTCTTATCTTCTCCCCCTCCCATCAGGAATTTCCAGTCTGTGCCAAACTTGCTATTAAGAATACCCAGGCTTATTCAGTTATTAGGCCAGCAAGACTCGGTTGTCAAGTGCGACGCACAGCAGGGAGAGCTACATTGACAAGCAAAGTGAACCCCACCCGTGTAATCTACAGGGGCCCCAGCAGAAGGGACTCTGGTTGGCAAAAGAGAAAAGGCTGCATGGCTTGTAATAAGTAAATACAATGGGGTCCATTCTGTACATGGGCAGCAGTGCTGGACGGGAGGCATTGAAGGAACCGCGTGGAGCCAGTTGGGAAGACTGAGAACATAGCCAGGACATAGAGAATGAGTGTGAGCACTCTGGTTCCTCTCTTCCACTTCCTGTGAAGCAGCCAGTGTCGCCCGCTGCTCTAAAGACTCCTCTAATACCTGTTCTGTCTAGTATGAGTCACAGGGTCTGGAGTTCACTCCAGCTACCTTTCCGGTGGAACACAGGACAGCCACCGGATGGCGCCAGATACTGCTCCGACAGGATGATTTGTGTGATAGAACAGCCTTGCATTCCCACACTGCCTAACTAACTAGTAAGTACCCAGTCACACCAGCCTGAGTTTTAAGGTCTGGAGTCTGCTCGTCACGTGATAGCCTTTGAAATATATATATTTCAGTACCTCCTTAATGAGAAATTAAAATAAACATGAGTAGGGAGAATATCCTCAAGGTTTGTATTCGGTAGAGATTCAGATATGAACTCATCAGATTATGTTTGAAAAAGGCAGGGTAAATCGGTGTATTTAGGGGCTCCCTAATTGAAATCGGAGCCAATGCTCACAGAAATATTGACAAGTAGAAGCGAGAAAGAAGGAAAACCACTTAATAATGAAAAACATCAATTAATGCTTTTAAACTCCAGACCCCGAGATGAATTCTCTGTTGGGAATTCCATTATTTTAGGAGAATCATTTGGATAAGGCTTTCAGATATGCAAATGCAAGGCAAAGAAGACTTCGGAGAGAGATGAAGACATTGGAGAAATGGATTTGAAGCAGCGGCCTGTGTGAAGAATAACAATATAAAGACAATTTTGCCGCATACTTAAATTGAGCTGTTCTTAAAGCTCCGTTCTCCAAGCAGTGTAGAATGGAAAACATTTCACATTGCTACCAACTTACATAAGCTCTACATCAGAAAACAACATTTTCCTATTACATGGGGATAAGTCCTGTTCTATTGGAATTGGTTAAAAACTGTCCGTGGCTGTCTACTGTGTTGACTGCCTGAATTCCACTGAATTGCAATCTGCTTTGGGAAAACAGTGCATTTCCCAAATTGGAATTCCACGCACACAGGAGGATGGAAACCCACTATCACTGATAACCAATGGTGTTAGTCCAGGTTCCATCTCTAGAATGCCCTATGGAGCATCTTACTCAGTCAGGGAAACCAGAGCTACAGTCTTGGTATCTAGTCACCATGGGCTGCCTTAAGCAAGAACCCATCAAATCCTCTCAGCAAGCGTCTCCTCCCACATCTTCAATCTGCTGTCCCTCCACTTGCTTCTGGTCTATAAATTCCCACCTTTCCCTATTCTATTCTATTTGTAACCGAGTCCTTTACGTGGTTCTGGAGTCACCTTGGATTCACATTTGCTTTTAACCACTTTGCTGTTCGGCATTTGTTTGTTGTTGGTGTTTGTTCAAGTAGCTTATGGGAGCAGGGAGTGAAGTTAGGGAGGGGGATAAGGCTGAGTATGACCTAGAAACTGCAGCTAAGCAAAGCAAGTCTTCACCGACTACTGTTTGTCACTAAAAAATTTGGGGAGTCCCTTTGTGGTCATAATATGATATTGGATAAGTTAGGGTCCCCTCTTGGGGTTCTTAGTCTCAATAAAAACATTCAATGCACTCAAGGGGAAGCTCGAAGACACTTTATAGAGTTTAAAGAAAAATCCCAGGGCAAGCAAGTGACAAATCTTGGCAGCTGTCTGGAGGAGGAAAGTGGAGCAGAAAAATCCATGCCCTTTGGATCATCACTGAGGTCATGGAAGAGACAAGCAGCTGTATGGCAGGAAGGGGAGCCTTTGAGAAAGAGTAAGGAAGCCCAAAGAATCAAAATAAACCACCCTTAGGTTCTAGCGGAATCCAAACCAAAGACAGAAGAGAAGAAAAAGGTGAGCAGACCCAACCAAAATCAGAAAAGGTCTGGAGTGACTACACCAGAGGGATGCTGGGAAGGACACATTATCTCATTAAGGGGTTAATTAGCCCTCCCAGTCTCTTACACTTATGGTGAACCCATCTTCCAAGGAGTGGTCCCTCAGTCAGGCCATTGACCTATCTAACTGGAATGTCAGTTCTCTACCCAGGCCAGAGATTTCACTCTCTTGATCGGAAGGAAATTGCTTTTCTGTAATGGGCCTGGTTGCTATGGTGACACTCCGACACACACACCAGGCAAAGGGTATCAATCTAGGTACACCACTGAGCCAGGTCTGACTTCCACGCAGTGTGATTATCCCGAAGCGAGTTTTTCAGAAGAAAATGTTTATTCTTGAGAGGACAGAAGAGTAGATCTCAAGTCTGCCTCCATGTTGATAGGCTTAGGAATGTTTCTGTGAGAACGAGGAGGGTGGTCTGCAGCAGGGAAGTGAAGGTGGGCAAGGAAAAGCCCAGTAGTTGATGGTCTATACATTTGTGAGCAAGTTTCAGAGTCCCTTGAAGGACATATCCAGGGAACAGCAGCATTTAGCAGGACCTGAGGGTGGAGCCTGGACCTCTAATGGCAAGCTTACCTATCACTTGTGTGAGTCCCAGGCAAAGGGCCATTGACTCAAAACCCATTTGAGCTACTCCAAAACTACTCAGAAAATCATCAGCACAGTTACCTGCACTTCACAGGTGCCAGTCACATAGCATAGCCCAAAGTGTGTGGGCACGCTGATCAGGTACAGCCACCAAAAGATGGTGACAGAAGCAAACAATTAATAGAAAAAGAAGCTGTTCAGATTTCCCTCGGATTTGTGATACTCAACCCAGAATGCATTACCAGGGTAATTAGAATCAATCCAGAGCCTACCTACCCATGATGGCTGACTGTTTTTTTTTGTTTTTTTTTTTTTTTTTCCTGATTAAATTGTGCCTCTGGATGCTCATGTGAGAGTCTTGGTGGGAAAGACAGAAATGGCATCAACAGAGGGACATGGACACAAAAAGGCTTGACAAAGAGCAAGGGCAATCTGCTACAGATACACATCGATGGAGAGACAGGAATGTGAGTCCCCAGAGTGAGTGTGACCCTGTGCTCTATGAAAACAGCTTCCTCTAGAAGCACTTGAAGCTTATTAACGGCTACACTTTCCTTCTCATACTCTTGACCTTCCCATAAAGATTTCTCAGAACTTGCAGGGTGATTATGCTTATGCATGGGGAAATCGTCACAAGAGTCTCTTGCATGCTTGCAATGGAGCCACAGAACCTTGCAGAGTGCTGAGCTGCCAGCATAGTCGGGACAGTGCCCATTGGAGCTGTCACCTAATGTCCTGCAAAAGGTTCTGCAAGAGGGGTAGGGGCTAAAGAGACACAAGAGGCATCCTTCTCAGCATGCAGGAAACTCTCAGATGCAGCTGGGTGTGGCTTTCTGTGCTGAAAACCAGAGGTCTAGAAGTGTAGTCTGTCCAGTACATTTGAACTATTGCATTTGCATTTACTTGCTGGTGAAAACTCCATAGCTTTTCGGTTCCTTTTGTATTGGTGCCAGATAAACAGCTTTCTCAGGTCCAGATGAACACGAAGGACCCATTTACTTATCAGGATATAGAAGCAGGCTGCTGTGTGTACCCTGTGATGGAAGGAAGGACAGACAAGGCTTCAGATCACTGACATCAGATCATATCAGAGTAGTGAGCATCGGCTGAGGACAAATACGAACATACACTTACTGTATGCATCACTACCACCGGGAGCTCCCACTCGGTGCTGCTGGCTAAAGGCATCATAAAACCATCACAGAATGCCCGTTTCATCTCTCAGTGCTGATTTTGATACTAGAACTAGATGCCTAGCAAGTAAGTTTCCAGCTTAAGTATCTGCAGCCTCAATTTTCAACGGATTACTAATTGATCACAAGGGGGAAGACTTCAAGGATCATTTCTACCAAAACTCTAGAACACAATATAAGGGTGAAGAGAAGATACCAAACCTCTCTGGAAGCTCCTTGAAGCCATCTTTTTTTTTTTTTTTAAATGTGATCCATTTTTTTTCTCAAACTAATTCTCTGAGAAAGACTAAATAATAGATTTCAATCCTCAAGATAATATTATGTGTTTGAAGATACATAGAAAAAAAAAAAAAAATTCTAGTATAAGATAAAATCAGAGAGCCAAGGAAGTGGGGAGTTGGGAGGCAACTTCTGTTTTGGCAACAATTAGTATCTCCTCTAGAGGGCGCCCTGCACTGTGTGTGAGGGGGCGGGGCTTAGGGGTAGCACCTCAAAGGCGGTTCACACAAGGGTGGGAATCCAGCCAAGCTGGTGAAGTTAGTATAAGTTAAATATAAGCTAGTCCCTACCCTCAAAGGGATTTCTGAGGGAGATGTCTTTATTTCAATTACTCTGTAAGAAGGAAAAAATGCTCTTTGAGAAGTTGAAAATGAAATCTTTTCTGCAGTTTTGAAGCCAAAATCTTATCACTTGAGGGGGGATAAAAGGCAAACAAACAAAACCTTCAGACCAATAAGCCTCAAACTCCAACCCCTATTTGTGCCATATCCTTTAGATCTTGAATCTAAAGTGGAAACAAATAGCTCTCTTGTCACACTTGTCACCAGCTTCGTTCTCTCAGAGCCCAACCATTCAAGAAACTTCAAAAACAATATAATAGAATACACAAGGAAATGTAAACCCATGAACAGAAATAACAAAAAACAAATTCGACAATAGATCTATCAACACTTCCTGTATTATAGTGATCAGACCACTGTAAGTATAGATTATTAAAATAGGCTGCACTCTGCAGAAAGGAGAAAGAGATTAATTAGCAGTATCTGCAAAGCAGGGACAATGAGGCAGCAGCACACCAATAAAATTGCCAAGTGGAAACACAGGAAATGAAGATCGGATTGCAATTTTCAAAATACAATAACTTAATAGATGGATTTAATAAATGAACTGGAAAATAACTCAGAGGAAACTGTACATAAAGCAGGATAGAGACACAAACAGAAAGAAACATGGGAGAGAAGCTAAGAGAACTAAGAGCAAAAGAGAGAGTGTGTGTGTGTATGTGTACGTGTATGTGTACATGTGTGTGAGTGTATGTGTGTGTACATGTTTTTGAATGTGTGTGTATGTGTGAGTGTGTATGTGTACATGTGTGTATAAGCATATGTGTGAGTGTACATGTGCATGTGTGTGTATGTGTACATGTATGTATAAGTATATGTGTGTGAGTGTACATGTATATATGTGTGTGTATAAGTATATATGTGTGAATATGTGTGTGAGTGTGTGTGCATGTGTATGTGAGTGTGCATGTTTGTGTGTATGTATGTGTTTGTATGTGTACATGTATGTGAGTGTATGTAAATGCTTGTGTGTGAATGTTACTATATGTGCGTGCATGTGTGTGCTTGTGTGTTTACATACACATGTAATTGCCTTTCCGAAGGCATAGACCCAGTGAGTGAAGATGATGGAAGAGAACTCCCTATACACAATGAAAGCTATTCGCAAATCTGACTGAACTGACGACCAGGGCAAGAGGATCAGAGGTGTGAGGCTGGCATGGGTTACATAGTGAGATCCATTTAAAAAGAAGAAAGAAAGAGAGAGAGGTGGAGAAAGAAATAATGAGTATATAGTATCTATATTTTAAATTCCACCTAAAGATACTTTGGTAAAAGTGCAGAACAACAAAAAAGAGAGAATTTCATTTTGTGTATCTGTGCATGTGGCTTTTGTGCTTACATATATGGGGGCATATTTGTTTGTGTGGGTCAGAGTGTGTGTGTGTGTGGGGAGAGAGAGAGAGAGAGAGAGAGAGAGAGAGAGAGAGAGAGAGAGAGAGAGAGAGAGATCCACTGTTGATGCCTGATGTCTTTCTTGATTACTGTCTACCTTAAACATCAAGGAAAGGTTCCTCACTGAACCCGTGTGCACAGAGGTAAAAGGCAGGGAAAGGGAGAGGGGGACTTGTGAGCAGGAACCACTCCTAGGTCAAGGAGAGGGACCTAGGTCATACTAACCAGGGTGGACCCTGGATCTCAGGTTTCTGTGTTAAGATATTTTGTTATGGCAACCTTTTTAAACTTCTACATACACTTTCAGTTTATGCATTCAATACCACAGTTTTTAAAAGACAGACTTTTTCTACCAATTTTACATGGAGTAGACAAAACTGCTAAGTAGTATGGTGTGCTCTTTGAAATGACTTTTCTAGATAGAAGCATACTTACCAGCAAGTGTTAGGTGTCTTTGCTTTCACAGACAAGGTCCCTGTGATCTGTTCCTATTGCAGCATGTTGTTCACAAAGCTGTCCTCTGTTAAGACTGACTTACTGTATGTTTTCCCTAGCTCCTGTTGGTCTGGAGTAGAGTAGCTATGGCATTTGGTGGAGCTGGGAGTGACTATCTGTCGGGGATACATTTATCTCAGGATGACTGGGGCTCTCTTTAGTTTTTAGTCACTTCTGAGAATAATGAAGCTACTGTGAGCCACCTGGAGCTACAGTTTGAGTCAGAACAGGAAAATGCCCAGCATGGGAGATGTGGAGATATAAAAGAAGAAAAGTATGCAAGTCTGAACTCAGCTACACTGTGGCAATGCTTGCAAATTCTTTTCTATGTAAAGCTATAAGTTGTGGTTCTGTTTGTACAATTCCTAGGTGAAAGAGAACTTGTATCAGGCCAAGAACACATTCATAAACAACTCCGGCACATACATTTGCAGACCCACATAGTCTTCATGGGTAGAAAGTGAGGCTTGAATCTCTAGAGAGCTACGCACGGCAACTATGTTTCTAAGAGCTTGCACAAGAAAGTAGTTTGCCAGAAGCTTCCCAGTTTGAAAACCACCCTAAACACTGACATTACCCACTTACGTGAGCTAAGAAGCAAAAGAAGTGGTTCCACATTGGCAGCCATTTAGAAACTGATCTATAAAAAAATTGATCGATGGTGCTATATGAGAAACTGATAGTTTCTAGATTGGTATGGAATGAATTATTTTCCAAAAAATCTTGCAGGTAGCATGTGCTGCTGCTACCCTCAGCTACTTTCATGATTGAAGTGTTTTGATCATTTGACCCAAAAGCCCAAGACTGTGTGTGCAATGTAGTCAGTCCCCATTTGTTGTGTGACACAATGTTTCCTGTGGAGACAAAACACACACATATTCTCACCCCAGACAAGGAGCCTATGGCAGGTCAATGTACACATACCACCAAAGTCCCACTTGGTGAACCAATGAGTTTCCTACAGCAGTATGGGTGAGGGATTGCTTACAGGCATAGAAATGATTCAAGGACACATTGGAACCTAGACAGCACTACACAGCCTGCAGGAAGCTATAGAAAACATCCTTTCCAGGGGACTCAGTTGGTCTAAGTCTCTTCCAGGCAGTTCAACTGGTTTCTGCTTCTTCCAGGCAGCTAGTCTGGTCCCTTGAGCCTTCCTTTCAGTTTGGTTCATCTAAGAGTGACTCTTAGCAGTTTTTATTGCTTACTCTGAAACTGAGGGATTTAGAAAATCTGATCAGTTTCAGGAACTTCCTGAAGTTATTTTGACTTGTTTGCTCTTCTGCTTAATTAGCTTTCCTGTAGGATGGAATGTTTCAGTCTCAGAGGAAACTTACAGAACACTCTCAAAAAAGTAAAAACCTGTCATACACAAAGTCAATAAAAAATTATATGGCTCAAATCATGCCACTCTCTTAGTAAAATAACAAAGAAAGAAGAAAAAGAGGAGGAAGAGTAAGAAGAGGAGGAGGAGAAGAAGGAGGGGGAGGAAGATGAGAAGGGGGAGGAGGGAGAGGAGGAGGGGCAGGGGGAGGGGGAGGAGGAGGAACTCAAACCAGGTATGCAGCATTTAGATGAGGCAGAAGGCTGAGGCAGGAGGATCCTCACAAGTTCAAGAACATGCTAACCTGAGGCCCTCTTAAAAGCAGAAACAAACAAAATCAAGAGTCAGTATATAGGTATGTCCCGCCATTAACTGTTGTGCTCTGCTGCCAACCTCAGAGGACTTCATTAAGTTTGTACCAATGTATAATATGGTACATTGTTAAAATGTATAATGAGGTACAATGTAACCATATTAGAATTCACCATTTGTGATTTGTTTTTCCCACCAGGAGCTATAGAACAGGTTTTGCATTCACAATGCTGTCTTTTGTTTTTGTTTTGTTTTGTTTTGTTTTGTTTTGTTTGAGACTCATCATGTAGTCCAGGCTGTCCTCAAACAGTGTTCCTCTTACCTCAGGCTGGAACTCATAATGCAGCTCCTGGATTATATAACTTCCAGCCCCATAACAGCCTGGACCTTTCCTCATCTAAATGTTATGTCTTGTCTGCTGATTTTTCCTTTGCCAACAGCTCAGTCGGTTCCTGGGGATGTCCTACTTTTATAAAGTAATCGGATTTGTGGAGTTGCTGCTACTGGCTGACCAGCCCTCTAGTTTACAGTGCACCTCCTGTGGAGAGGACCATGCTTCACAGGCTTCATCCCAAGGATGCCCCTGTAACAGCCTTGAGCTCTCCCTAAGTGCAGGTTTGTAAGTCTTGGGTCCCACACTCCTGCCCTGTAAAAGCACTGACTTGTAATTATCCCCTCGTAAAACAATTTTGTGTGTCTTGCATTTTACTGTGTTGTTTTACTTCACTGTCTCCTTCAATCTGATGTTTGAACACTCATCTTGTCTTTTCCTTTCATTTTCCCCCATCTTTCCAAATATTTTACTCTCCCAACAAGGCATGCTATTTGATGACATTAATCCCTAACTTCTAGTTAAAAATACGGAGGTTGAAACAGGAGAAGTAGTTTCAGTTCAGAACTGCCAGCCAAACACAGTTTAATCTTTTTAATCTTTCTTTTTTTCACACTTGGACTATTTCCATGGAAGAGAAATATTCTATTAGGTTTTTCCCACTTGACAATAACAGGAAGATTCAGGTTCATTTGCTAATGGTGTTCTTGTACTATGAACAGATGTTTAATCAAGCTGTCAAGAGCCTGGCATTTACATTCCTTCATTGTTTTCTAAGCACTTTGTGCTGAAGGCTGTGCTAGGTCCTACACTAATGTGTTTTCTGTTACTATAATAAAATACTTGAGGCAGTATCCTTATAATGAAAGTATGTATGTATGTATGTATGTATGTATGTATGTATGTATGTATGTTTAACTCATGGTACTGGAGGTTGTAAGGTGTGGTACTGTCTTTAGGTCACTTTCTAATGGCAGAAGGCAGGAGTTTGTGAAAAGGAAGAGATAAGTTTAAACTGGGGTCTGGGGTCCCATAATCCCTTCTGAAGGGACACATCCCAGGACCTATGATCTCCCTGATGGGCCCTGCTTCTTAACAGTTCCACTGTCAGGACTAAGCTTACAAATATGAACCTTTGGAGGACAAACCTTATTCAAATGATAGCAAGTTCTGTGAGAGCATTGAAAAGACTTTGGCAGTCTTTATGGTCAAAGTTAGTGTTACACATACATACATACATACACACACACACAGACTCACACACACACACAGACTCACACACACACACACATACACACTAACCTACAGTCTCTCTCTCTCTCTCTCACACACACACACTAACACACACACACACACACACACACACACACACTAACACACACACACAAACAAACACACAACCCCCCATCCCATGCATGAAACAGTTAAACATAGTGGCAGGTAGTGTCCATACTGTTAGGAAGGGTACAGCATTACCAATCGAAATCTCAATATAAATAAAGTTGGGTTAGTTAATTTGAAATTATTTTAAAAGTAAACTTGTCCAAGCAAGACAACATTAATGAAGTATTATATCACTGAAATAGTGACAGCTAACCTCTCAGGTTTGCTAAGCCTTCTGACCTGGCCAGGATGGAGTTTTCTGTGATCTACAGTTTCTTAGCCTGATGTCCTTCTCCTGAAGCACATGCTAAACTCAAAACAGACGTAACTCACCACAGGGCAGCCTTCTTCCCAGTGGACTGAGTGCTGCATGACACTTGGTTCATCTTTACATCTGGCCCCTGTATGTAGTCAAAGAACAAAGGATGCATGCATTGATTTTGCGTGACAAACCAACTTTTACTCACACATGGCTGAAATCTACCATAAAATGAATCTAAAATTCCAACTTCCAGCTCCTGTGACACAGACGTCCAAGAGTGGGCCTGGCACTACAAATGCCTTAGCTGGTTCTCTTAAGTGATGGAATTTACCTCCTGTTTCCTTTGACTCTATCTGCCTCTGTAGGCTCTTCACTGAGGTGGATGTGGCCAGCTGTCCTTACAGCTCATTAACCCTATACGGGAAGGTTTCTTTCAGGCCTATCAGTCACTTCAGGGATGGATTCTTACTGGCTTAATTTAGACATCACTGTTGAGCTAGTCATAATATTTTGGGAATTAGTGAGATACTACCATTGACCAGGCCTGGGTCTTGTTCCCATCTATGATAGGGGCTAGAATAAAAAATATACTTTCTAGGACTAAGAAAACTTGCACGGCTCTGGGATGACCAACAAAACAGATACTTACTTTAAAAAAGTAAAGCAGACTGATTGATGTTAGCCACTGATGAAGAGTGGAGACATGGAGACAGATAGCAGTCACCTTTTTCTACTGGGAAGGGTTGGTTGGAATCATACTGTGAATCCATTAGTGGCCATGGTGGGGCTACAGGGCCTGAGACACAGAAACTAGCATCTGAGTGAGAAGAGACAAAGGACTAGACTGTTCTGCAGATAACAAGATGGACACGTTTGCCAGAGGCAGGCATTGTAGCTCAAACTGTAACCACAGTGCATGGGAGGCTGGGGCAGGAGGAGTGCTACAAATATGAGGGCAGTCTGATGGTTTATATGTGCTTGGCACTGGGAGTGGCACTATTAGGAGGTGTGGCCTTGTTGAAGTAGGTGTGTCATTGTGGGTGTAGGCTTAAGCCCCTCACCCTAACTGCCTGGAAGTCAGTTTTCTTCTACCAGCCTTCAGATGACAATGTAGAACTCTCAGCTCCTCCTGCACCATGCCTGCCTGGATGCTGCCATGCTCCTGCCTTGATGATAATGGTCTGAATTTTTGAACCTATAAGCCAACCCCAATTAAATCAACATATAATTGTCCTTATAAGAGTTGCTTTGGTCATGGCATCTGTTCACAGCAGTAAAATCCAAACTAAGACAGGCAGTCATGGCTACATGGTGAGTTCCAAGCAAGCTAGAGCAACAGAGTAAGACTTTGAAAAGAAATAAAACCAGCACTATCATCGACACCATCCCCACGATCCCCACCACCATCACCACCATCCCACCATCCCCATCACCACCACCACCACCACCATCACCACCATCACCACCACCACCATCACCATCACCATCACCACCACCACCACCACCATCACCACCATCACCACCATCACCACTATTACCACCAAATATGTCAAAACAATGTGCAGGAAATATGAGCAAACTCAAGTGGATGAGGGTCCATAAGGTAAGAAAAACACTCCTCACTGATCTCAACGTTTTGACATTGACTTTGGAACAAACAGAAGAAACTTTTTTTTTTATTTACCTGAAATGTCCTTTTAGATCAGATGGCTAGCAGATCTCTTAGTGTACTTTCCTGGGGCTGCTGGGAAGGAGGCCGGAAGTTGGAAAGACTGGTGCTGGTCTGGTAGGGGAGGCCATGGTGCTGAATGAGGACCCTTAAGATGTCCAGGAGGAGCCTGGAACTGAAAAGTAGCATTGGTCATTCACTGAGAAGGATCTGTGTCAAGAGGCAGGAGAGAAGCTACCTGTCTGCAGAGCTCAGGAAGAAAGGAGGTGAGAGGCTCTTCCTGTGATTGGCTGAAGGGAACGTTGAGGATCACTGTGAACTCTTGCAGAATCACACTGAGATTATGTTCGAGTGACAGGCAGGCCTGAGGCTGGACAGTGGTTAAGAAATTTGTGGGGTTGTTGTGAAGACCAGAGTTTAGATCTGAGCGCTCATGTAACAGGCCAGACACCCTGCAGACACCTGTAACTCTAGCTCTGAGGGATCTGACCTATTTTCCTGGTCTGTACACCTGCGTAGGCATGCACAATCCCCAATACGTGTGCATATACACTCACACAGGCACATACACACTAACGAAGCTATAAAACACATCTTAAAAATTTGAAAACCGATGTCACGATAAGACATCTTAATGAAGGAAATCCTGAGGATCAGCCTGAAGAAGGGGTTGTTTGGGGTCTTGCAGGGCAGGTGGCGGAGGGGGCTCGATTTTCTGAAGAGTTGTAGGAAGTGTTCTTCCTCACCCCATCTCATATCGTTTCTGTCAGGAAAAACATTGTCTAACAAAGGTGAGGAATTTGTAAAAGTCAAGAGAGTTGAAATTTTTGATTGGAAGGTGATTTCATTCTTTTGAAGTTCCGGAAGGTCCCAGTTGGACAAATTTATTGCTTCTTACATTGCTGCAACCATGGGAGGGAGAAGTACCATCAATGTTGGCTGACACCAGAGGACCACTCTGAAGGATGCCACCCTGGTCTTGCCCACAGATCCACTCCGTAATATCTTCTATGGAATATACGGGATTTGATGAAGATTTTTGATGTCTTACATGAAGGTTCAATTTAATTATTAAGCTGATTGGGAAGCTGGGTTTCTTGAGCTTGAATTCTGATCTACCTTTAAATGGTACCATGGTCTCCAAGAGCTGGCCGAACGCTATTAGTCCCAGATGAAGGCAGGGCAATGACCAAGACCTCTGTGTGAAAGAGAACTGAGCTACAGTGATGCATCACTCCATGTGAAGACTTCTAAGAATGCCACACCGCAGCGAGTACGTATATCATCGATGTGCCAAACCTCACTGCTTTGGGGTTTGCAAAAAGAAAATTCAGGGAAATTACTGTGAAGGGCACTGTGTAGGCCTGTGCCGAAGGCCAGTTTGATGGGCTGCTGGAGGTCATGTTATTCAAGCTCAACCAACAGATCTTGTTTGCAGCCCCATGTTTGGGGTATTTAAGTCGGATATAAGTATTATTTGAAAGTTCCTCCCAATATAGCTCTCTGCTTTCAAGACAAATGCAGTTTTTCGTATTGAAACTACTTATTTGTTTACACATAGGTCTCATATGGAGTTAATTAAGGGAGCAGACATCTCTAGCACACACCTCGGAGACTTGACTACAGAGTGCTCATCTTAGTTCATTAATTTGTTTATTGTTGATTAATTCAGTCATGCATTTATTGATTCAGTCAGTCCGGCATTTATAATTAAAGAGTCAATCTCTACACCACATAAAGATGATTATGTAAGCAGGTTAGATATCTATAAAAGAATTTGCTTTAGAATGCTACCCAAGACTGCATTTCTATGAGATTGAAGCATATGATTTAATTTTTGCCAATTTGAAGGAAATACTATTATGCAATGCAAGGCTATTTGGAACACCACACATAAAAAAATGTTTCTTTTTCTTTCATTTGGCGTTTTTTTTTCTTTGATATTTTGAGACAAGGGACTTGCTATGAAGCCCAGGCTGACTGTAAACTCAAAGCAATCCTTCTGCCTCAGTTTTCCTAGTGCTAGGGTAACAGATATGAGCCACCATGCCAAGACAGCAAAACTGTTTCTAATATATATTCATTTTTTTCTAGCTACAGGGAGACTCATTGAACTTCAATATAAGGTAATAAAATTTAGCTTTCTAGGGTGCAGTATAGTAGACTTTGATAAACCCATATGTCTTCATATCTATCTCTGTGCAGTGGGGAATCTAATCCCAATTTAGACCTAAGTTATTAGGACAGTGGTTCTCAACCTCCCTCATGCTGTGACTCTTTAATACAGCTCCTCATGCTGTGGTAACCCCCAACCATAAAATTATTTTTGTTGCTACTTCATAACTGTAATTTTGCTACTGTTATGAATTGAAATGTAAATGTCTGATATGCAGGATATCTGATATGTGACCCCTATGAAAGGGTCATTAGATGCCTTCCACCCAAAGAGTCATGACCGACAAATTGAGAACCCCTGTTTTAGGCTACTTAGAAATACTTTTGTTGTTGAGTTTAAAATCATCAGTGAATTTCCACATATAAGTTGGGTTTTGATTTTGCTTTAGTCTTGTACCTAAAACCACATTTTATGCCAAGTCATTAGTTTGGGTTTATTTTTGACCATAGTGGCTGGCACAAATTTACCATAAACATACAGAATTCTTGCATTGCTTTCAGTGTTTCCTCTGCCCCCATGTGGAGGTGACCAAAGACTCCCAGCCACAGTCCAGTAGAATACTGATTCATTTTCATCTCTATTGTTTTGATTTTAAAATGAGACTTAAATAAAATCACCAAGGTATCTTTCTGGTCCTGGAGTTTTAATACAACATTGGGTGTTTGTGACTTATCTGCATGCAATCTAGACTTATTCTTAGAAATGTAGAGCTTTTAGTATTTAACTGTAGAGATACAGCAAAATCAGTTGATCTTCCATTTGATGGATTATTTTCAATTTGACTTTATATCTGCTAGGAAAAAATGTGCTCCTTTCTTTCTCTCTTTCTTTCTCTCTCTTTCTTTCTTTCTCTCTCTCTCTTTCTCTCTCTTTCTTTCTTTCTTTCTTTCTTTCTTTCTTTCTTTCTTTCTTTCTTTCTTTCTTTCTTTCTTTCTTTCTTTCTTTCTTTCTTTCTTTCTTTCTTTCTGGAAATGTATGGTCCTGTTTCCCTGAGATAAATGTATGGTAATGAATTTGCTGGGTCAAATGGTAACTTGAGACTTACTTTTCTAAAACATTGGCAAGATATTTTCCAAAACTGCCGCATCCATTTCAAGCTCCTGCTAGCAATAGCAGAGCTACAGTTTCTTTGTGTCCTTGTAGACACTTGATATTGTTGGAGCCTGTCCTCGTTTGACACGCACAGAGGTGCCAGGTTGTGTGGTTCTGTGGCTGAAATTTGCATTTTTGAAATGACCAGTGGTGTTCCTTTACAGCTAGTTTTGGTAGAAGGCTTGCACAAGTTCATTGCCCATTTTTATTGGATCCCTCCTTCTTACTACTAAGCTGTGAATCCTCTCTATGTGTGTTTGGGGTGTCTGTCTTTTGTTAGACGTCTTTCCAAATGAAATTAAAACAAAAATTTCCCCTTTGCAGGCAGACAGAACCTGAGACAAGATCTCACTGCATAGCCCAGGCAAGCTCTGAATCCACAGCCCCCTGCCTCAAGATCTGGAGTGATATGGATGCAGTGTACTGCCTTGCCGACCAAGCTTTAAGGCATGTCTGAGTCTGCTGCAGTCCAGATTGCCTGTCCGTTTTCTTTTGTACTCCGTGATTTCCTTTATCTAAAACACACCAACATACCCATGGGGAAAGGTTTACCTCTAATGAGGTCTTCACTTCAGCAGTTTTGTTTGGGTCTGTATCCCATTTTGAGTCATTTCTTAAAGTTGTGCTGGGTAACAGTCAAAGTCATTTTGGGTTTGGATATCCAACTGTGTCAGGATACAATTTTCAAAAGACAAATCTTTCTCTTCTGAATTGCTTTGCTATCTTTGAAAAAAATCAATGGGCTGTACCATGTGTGGGTGTGTCTCTGGGTTCTTTATTCTTTTATATTGATCTTTGTGTCTCTTGCTTGGCTGTAACGCATTGTCTTGACTACAGCTATAAAATAAGTCAGTCAGTGTGAGTCTTAAAATTCTCTCTTTTTCTTTCTCAGAATTATTTTAATTTTTCTAGTTCATGGGATTTCCATGTAAATTTTAGGATCAGTTTAAGAGAAAAAGCCTGATGGATTTTGGGAGTTACATAGAATATGTAAGTAAATCAATTACGATGAACATGATTCTTGTGATCTGAACACAGCTTGGGTCCTGGAATTGAGTCTGCATTTCTTCCATGGGAGCTGCATGGCTTTTAATGAGTCCTGTAAATATTTTATTAAATTTATCTTTATTTCATAGTATTGTACAATGTTCAATTTTTAAATATTACTGAGAGTATGTAGAAATGAAATTGAGTTTTGCATATTATTCTAGTATTTCGAAATTTTGAACTAACAACTAAGATGGGTTTGCAAATTGAATTCAAGATTATAAAATTGAAAAATAATGGTACAGTTGATCACACCTGTGATCCCTGAATTCAGGAGGTTTGAGGTGGGAACATCTGAAATCCAAGACCAACCTCAGCTACACAGCAAGTTTGAGGTCAGCCTGGGCTACATAAGACTTTGTCTCAACTAATCAAATAAGCAAGCAAACAAATAAATAATTAGAATCTGATAAGGTAGGATTTACTTCAGTGGTATTAGATTAGTTAACACTTGAATATCAATTGAAATAACTTACCATGTATTAGTAGGCTAATGAAAGAACCACCTGATCAGATTAGTACAGGCAGACACAACATTTGACTAAATTTCACATATATTTTCAGTTTAAGGACCATGCAGAAACACATAGCCATAGCAGGAGTTCATGGGTGTTCACAAGCCTTACAAAATATAGCTCTGAAAAGTCTACAGACGTAGTGCTCTCCCACATCAGAGGCCAGGAAAGGATGTCCTTTAATACCGTGTCAAACTTTACCAATGCTATGAGGCAAGAAAAAGAAAAGATAGGCAAATATAGAGGAAAAGAAAAAAATTATTTTTACCCACAAAAATATATCTCCAGAAAAATCACAAGGATAATGAGCCTCCAGTAAAATGGGTTTAGTTCTTAGTTCAACATTTATGAATGAAAATGCTTTATAGCACCACAAAATAGGAATATATTGAAAATTCACATATTTTTAAGTTTTCTATACCCACATTAAGTAAACTAAAAATAAGTGGCGAAATTAATTTTAGCAGTGTATTTGAATATAATGATTAATGTTTTAATCTACCATCAAAATAGGATATTAATGAAGTATTTTGAATACAGGTTTGACAGCAGAAGTCTTGAAATCTGGTGTGTTTGTGCCATTTTGAACTTACAACATATGTTAATTTATACTAGTCACATTTCAGATTCACAAGAGGCCTCTGTGGCTGTTGGCCGCCTTACTGTAAATACAGTGCGCCATTTTCTTCTCTTCTATAACTTTGTTGTATCTTGGTACCAGGGTAATACGTGCCATATAAAAGAGTTAGAAAGTGTTTTATCCTTATGTCTTATATAAGAATCTACATAGACTTGGTTTCATTTCATCCTTAGATGCTTTATAAAGTTTGCCAGGTAAAGCCATCTGGGCTTAATGTTAAAACTGTGTTAAAAGGCACTTAACTATAAATTTGATTAAACAAACGAACAAGATTTCTCTAGTTGTATGTTTCTTCCCTAATAAGCTTGGTAAGAGTTTTAAGAAATATGTCCATATTTTTTGTGCTTCAAATGTATTATTTGTTCATAAGATTTCTGTGGATACCCTGGAGTGTCTGTTGGACCTCTGATGATGTCTCCTCTTTCACTTACAGCATTGATGAGTTCTCTTGTTCTGATGTGTGCACTTCTTCTTTAGTTTTCTTTCTTTAAATGGACTTTGCTTTATAGAGTAATTGTAAGTTCACAGAAAAGAAGATGAGGGGGAAGTACATAGATATGGACTTCACACCCTGACACAGCTTCTGTGGTTATCAGTATCTTGCACATAAGTAGGTATCTATCAGAAAATGGAAACACACATTAACACATCTTATCACCCCAAACCCGTGATTCACACTGGGCTTCACTATTGGTTTTGTACATTTTATATATTTTGAAAAAAGCTATGTCTATCATAGTGGCTTTGTTCAGTGTGATTCACTATGCCAGAAGTCCGATGTGTTCTGCTTACCCTTCTCAATGCCTATCCCCTGCTGCCTGCTTGCTTTCTTCACAGTTTGACTTTTCTAGATGCCTAATGGTAGAAACCAGACAGACAGATTCACTGTACACTGACTTCCTTCACTCGAAAATACAGATTTATTTTTTCCATGTCTTTTTATGGCTTGGTTGCTCATTTCTTAGCTTTCTTAGCGGGGAACAACATCCCACTACCTGTACCCGCTTATTTACCGTTCACCTCCCAAAGGTCATCTTAGTTAATTACACGTCTTGTGATCATGAATAAGGTTGTTCCACACATCTTCTTGGAAGGCTTTCGCATGGTTGTGAGCCTTCAACTCCCATGGGTGAATCCTAAGGAGTGTGATTGGTGGTCCATGTACACGTTAAGACAGCGTGTTGAGTTTTGTGAGAAGCTACCAAGCTATTTTGTTCCCATGAGGGATGGTTGAGAGTTTCCATGCCTCCCTACCTGCAATCAATGGGGTCAGTGTTCAATGGACTTTGGTCACTCTGATAGGTGTGCAGTACTGTGTTGTTTCCTGGTTTTCACATAGATTGTTAGGAGGTGCACCTATGCACAGCACTGTGTGGCTCACTGGCATTACTCCTTCCTCAAACGTTTCCTATAAACACTGTTGCCACCACCTGGCCCTCTTGCTTCCTTTTTGGGTTATTAGCTATGGGCTAATTAGATATAAGCCTGTGCGCGGAAAAATGATGGTTTGCATGCTGAGCCGTGGATCTCTGAATCTTGTTGGGCTGTGTTGTTCCCACGTGTCTGTCATGAACTGTGGCTCAGCATGGCAAAAGTGTGCTGGGATCTTTGAGTTGGTTCTGCTCATGGCACCAGGTGGGCTCTGTGCTGTGAGAAGCGGCTGGGGACCCACCAGGCGTGGGGAGTCCTCACTCAGTCTGAAGTTCCACGTGGGGGGAGGGGAAGGGCAGGGCTCCCAAGTGGGGATCCCAGGCCAGGAGGTGGCCAGACCGGCTGGCCTCCATTCTGGGGTTTTCAAACGACACTAGGAGGTCTCAGCAGAAGGGAGCCAGGAGCGTGGGGGTGTGAGGCCCTCACAGAGAGAAACAAGGGGGAAGAGGGAGACCCGACTGCACCCCTGCAGAATTGGTTACTCGCTTGGTTACTCGTTTGGCAGGGTCAGCTAGCTTGTTTGAAGATGCAGGCCTCCACTGAGGAACACAACAGGCCCCAAAGACACGTGGAAGTTTGTGGGTTTTTATATGCTTTATTGTTCATGACAATGGTAGTTGAATCTAGATGTGCACCCCCACTTAGGTCAGGGCAGAGCTGACTTAAATAGGGAGGAGTGGGGGTAAGGAATATGTAATTGGCTACACCCTCTGACCTTTAGGTAACTCATTAATATGGAAATCTCTCGAGGCTTGAGGCCTGTAGTCACCCTCTACCTGTGGAGAGTGACTTAAATCTCTCTAGGGAGGGACTGTATTGCCTTATGTGACTGCAGGAGATTTTAGACCATATGGCAAGACTCTGGGTTCTGGGGGAGAGGCCATTGTCCCTGATTTTTCCCAACAGGGTCTGGGGTTCGAGACCTGTGCCCAACCAAGAACCAAGCTATCCTTTCGCTGTCCCACAAGCCTGTTCAGATTTCCTAACTCTTCTAAAGTGAGGTTTGCAGGTTAGATGTTTAATAAATTTATTTCATCTGGGTTATATCCAAATTGTGGGCACGATGGCCCACTAAAACTGATGTCTCTCTATTAATTTAAAAATTCCATTTGAGTCCTTTTCTTTCTCTTTTAGCCTGACTAGAGGCTCATCAACTGTTCTTTCTAAAATTGGTTTCATTGTTATTGTTCCAAATTACTTATTGTTTTAAATTTCATTGATTTCACCTTTTTTTTTTTAACTTTCTCCCCCTTTCTTTCCTCTAAACTCTCCCATGTATACCTTTCTTCTCAAATTAATGGTCTCTGTTTCTTTAATATTTTTATTTAATTCTGTATCTATTTCTAAATATGTAAACACAAACTGTTCAGTTCCTATGGTTATTTGTATGTATATGATTTCAGGACTGACCCCATGGTCTTGGATAATCAGTTAAGGTGCTTTTCCCTGAGGAAGCTCTCAATATTCCTTAGTTTCCTGTAGTTCTTTGTCTAGGTGTCTAGGATGTTGGCCTCATGGGATTTTCCCCTTACATGTTAGCATGTCGTAGCTATTTTTGTTTATGTCTTGTTCAGGTAGTCATGTTGATAAGAGTCCATGGGTATGGCTTCCCTGCCATTTCTAGGAGATGTAATCTCACAATAGACTTCTGGTTCCTCTGGCTTTGACAATTGTTTCATTTTTTTCTCTCTAGGTTTTCCCGAGCATTAGCTGTAGGAGCTGTGTTGTTGATGTGCAAGTTGGGGCTGAGCACCACATGATCACGTGTTCTCTGCATTTTGAGTAGCTATGGTTTTCTGTAAAGGTCTTTATCTATTTCAAAGAGAAGCTTCTTTGGTGAACGGAGGGAACTACATTTATCTGTTGATGTCTTATTGTTTGATTGATGTGAAAGAGACATCACGACCAAGGCAACTTATAAAAGGAAACATTTAACTGGGGGCTGGCTTACAGTTTGAGAGGGTTAATTCATGATCATCATGACATCATGGCAGGTAGAGTAACCATCATGGGAAGTAGTGTGGTGGCAGGCAGGTATGATACATGAGCAGTAATTGAGAGCTTACAAGAGATGGGGGGAGACAAAGATACAGAGAGACAGACACAGAGACACAGAGAGATAGAAAGGCTAAGTCTAGTATGGGAGTTTAAAACCTAAAAGCTTACCCCAGTAACATCTCACTAGCCCAGAATAGTTGGCTAGGTTTCCAGTACCGGGTATGATTTTATTTTTGTTGAGTAGGCCTTAAGCCCAACTAGACAGCTGTTGGTCACTGCTAAGGAATGCATGCCACTAATGCATCACAGGCATCATAGTTAGGTAGGAGTATTGGGTTGGTACCTTCCCTTGGAAGCTTGCCTGGTACCTTCTGGAACTATAAAACCTAGTCCTGAGCAGGAGGCTAACAGTTTAGAATTGGCTCGAATTCTCTGGGTCTTGTGTACCAAAGTACATGGTGTCTTCAGAATAGGGACTAACCTTCTACTTCTGGGAGGCAACCAAGAGGAACGGCAATAATATATGTCTTGGAAGTCTCTTAGATAACACTGACCAACAACTCAAAAAGGGAGTGCATCTCATTCTTGGTGTTGGGGTTTTCTGCATTGTCATCCCAGATGGGAAAATTCCATTTCAACTACATATGTTTACATGCATACACATAGATGTACTTGTAGTTTATAAAAATTGTAGGCAAGTAAATAATAATTTATTCCTTATTGTGGCAATTTTTAAAAAAAAAATGGTGATGATTATGACTAAGTTTCACTCTTTGCTAACATGTGCATTTAAAATACCCTAGGCATGGGCTTTGTTAAGCCTGGAACACTTTGATAAACTGTAATTTCATCTTTGTTCACTGAACATATTCATGATTTCTTCTGAGATGCTTTCCTTTGGCCTACACGTTATTTATAGGCTTATTATTTGATCTCCTAGTATTTCAGGATTCCCAGATACTGAACTCTAATGGGGTTTGGTTGTCATCTGAGAGCAAAGACATTGATTTCCACTCCTTGGCTTTGCTGTGCATTCTGACGCCTTCTGGTCTGTTTGGGAAATGTTATGTGAGCCCGAGGAGTACACGTTCTGCTGTCTTGGATGAAGTGGAATATAAATGTTCATCACTTTCTTTCATTGGCACTCTCTTGCTATACTAGGTTTTTATTGATCTTCTCTTTGCTAAATCTGTCCACTGGTGAGGAGGGTTGAGGCCTGTAGTAATAGTGTCATCTTGTCTCCCCCGTACTCCTGTATGCTTTTGTTCTGTACGCTGTGGTATTGTGTTGTTAGGCATATATGCATAAAAGATTGATGGTCTTCTTGGAGGATGAGCTCTTTGCTGTTCTCTCTCTCTCTCTCTCTCTCTCTCTCTCTCTCTCTGTGTGTGTGTGTGTGTGTGTGTGTGTGTGTGTGTACATGTGTCATTCCATGGGGGAAGGGTGCGTTGTTGAGTTCAGGAGACAACCTGTGAAAGTCAGGTCCTTCCTCCTTCTCCCTTGTAAGTTGCAGGGATCTGAATGCAGACTGCCCTGCTACTCTTCCCTGCTGAGCCACCCTCTGCCTCATGCCCCTTCATCCATATGTAATGCTCCTCTCAACCCTTGATACTTCCTTTGCTTTAAAGCCAGCTTTGTTTGAAATTAATGCAGGTACCCATGGTTTCTCCTCACTCTAGGTAATATAGTATTCATTTTACCAGTCTTTATGTATGCATCCTTAGCTATAAATGTGACTTACTATAGGCAGCACATAGTTTATTTTTAACCTGTGAACAGGTTCTGTTTATAAGTTGTGACACTTAGGTTACTAACACCAAAATATCTCTTCATCTGGTTGCATAATTCCTACTGTTTGCTGTTTGATTTTGTTTCTTTGCCCTTTTTCCTATTTCAAATTTTGTTACCATTTGCTCACTACTTTTCTATTGTGATTTACAAAGGTCAGTTTTCTGATTCTATTTTCTCCCCTTTGTTGGCATATTAATTACACTTCGCTGACACTTTAAGAAAAAGTATATGCCTAGAATTTCCACCTACATGTATGTCTGTGCACCATTTCCATGCCTGGTAACCAGGGAAGCCAGACAGGAACACAATCTCTGACATACTCCCCCCAAACCCTCTAACCCCAACCACACAATTTAAAATTGGTTGTGAGCTACCATGTGGATGTTGGGGATTGAACTCAGGTCCGCTAGAATAGCAGTCAGGGGGTTTAACTGCTGAGCCATCTCTCTAGCCCTATGCTGGGCTGGGTCAGCTATGAATAGCTGTCCTGGCACTTCCAATACACACTTATAACTAATGTCAACCCACTGTCACATGTTACTGTACTTCAGTTAGGGCAAATCCTTCAAAGAAATGAAACCCCTCTCATTCTCTTCTCTCTGGAATGTCTTCACTGCTGTTCACATCATCCTATGTGCAAGCAGATGCACATGCACCAGTGTCCATATTGGAATGCGTTGCTGGCATCATTAGAAAGATTAAGGACAAGAAAAAGCAGAACCATTCATTTTATCTTCTTCCTTTTTGATGTATCTCTGTTCCTTATGAAGGTCAGAGTTTCTTCTGGCCTGTATCATTTTTCTTCCTTAAAGAACTTCTTTAAACGTGTCCTTTAAAGATGAACGACTGCCACAAATTCTCTCACTTTTTCTCACTGGAGAAAATTGTTCTTTCCCTGTTGAATTTTGCAGGGTGCAGAGCTCCGGGTTGGTGAGATTTTTGCTCTATAGACATTCAAAATATTGTCTCCCACTGCATTCTTGCCTATGAGATTTCTGAGAAATTGGATGTGTTCCTGTGTTTGCTTCACCGCAGGAAGCTTATTTATATTAGAACTTTTTTTCCTGGTCTTTGATTTTCTGTCATTTGACTGTGACATGTTTGTGTGTCAAGCTTTTAAAAATGTTTCTTTTTTTTAAAGCATTTAATATGTGTTCTCCATACATCTATAGTCTGTGACTGTTACCAGCACTAATTTGGGTGTGGGTGTGTTGGGGGGGGGATTCTGTCATTATTATTTCTTCTGGTTCTCTCTCTTTTCTCCTTTGCTGTTTCTCTATCTTTTAAAGCTTTCCTTCACTTTTTGAAATCCTCCTCCACCCCTCCTAATCTTACCTAGAAAAAGATAGTTCTTTAAAAAAAATTTTTTTTTCCTTTTTATCATTTGCTTTACCCTTCACTTGCTCCTCTTCTCTTCCTGATCTGTGACTTACGAAGGTGGGAGTTTTGAAAGCTTTGTCTGTGTTATGTCTAATGACACAAACATCTCAAGGTATCCATTTTACTTAAGTACCACTTTGGTTGGAGCCCTGCTCTGATGGGGATGACATGGGGCTTTCGTGCTTATTCTACTCAGCATCTTTTCGCCTATAAGTTTCTCCCTAGCACAGATGTTCTTTTCAGGAACATATTGCTTTGTTTTCAAATACTTGGCAATTCTGAAGAGTTCTTTTGGTTGTATCGATTTCCAGTTGAATTCTGCTATGCTCAGAGAACATGCTGTGTGTGCTTTCAGTTTTTACCGATTTATTAAGAGTCATTTCAAGGAACAGAAAATGTTCCACCTTAATGACCTTCCTGTGCCCAAAGCCACACTTGTTGGGAAGGTGTGGACTGATCTTTGAAAACCATGACTGGTCATTTCAGTGAGTTGGTGCTCACCGTGCCCATGTGGTCTTTACGCTGATGAATTCTTGTCTGTGTTTCAGATCCGTTATTGATAGAGGAGCATAAGGTCTTCTGGCTGAAATTGTAAATACATTCATTTTTGTTTTTCTTTTCTTTTCTTTTCTTTCTTTCTTTCTTTCTTTCTTTCTTTTTTTTTTTTTTTTTCAGAGATGAGGACCAAACCCAGGGCCTTGCAGTTGCTAGGCAAGCGCTCTACCACTGAGCTAAATCTCCAACCCCTCATTTTTGTCTTTCAGTTCTACTTTGGTTCATTTGGTTTTATTTATTTCAGTTCGATAACATAGATAATGGGCAGGTCTATTGATGAATTGAACTCTTCACCAAAAAAAAAAAAAAAAAAAAAAAAAATATAAAATTATGAAACCAATTATATGCTGACCCTCTCTAAAACTGATTTTTTTCTAGATTATTTTTATATATGCCACAATGAGTAAACTTATTGATTTTGAAAGCATTTTTAGAATTTCTGAAATTTTAGCCCACTAACATATTTAAAGTATACAGGTTAAGAGTTATATATGCCCAAATTCAAATTTATAAAGCAGACATAGGAAATACTCCAGCTATGGTATCAGTATAGTCCTGTGGCTCCCACTGTGCCTCATAGACATCTATCTCCATTTCCAGAAATCTGTTTTCCTATTCCTATTCCTTTCCTTTATCATATAAGAACTGTGCTTTAGTCTCCGGTGCCAAGACTCACTGTTGGCTCACTAAAGGTCTAAAACACGCAGTATTCTATAGTTTCCTATAGAACTTTGGTAGGTTGAACTCTTATGGGCTCCCACCCACACATGTTTACTTTGGCATGTCTATTAGTGCTCTCCTTGTTCAGCTTATGTTTAGGCAGCCATATTGGTGAGACTTTATGGGTGTAGCTTCTGACCCATAAGGAAACAATCTCATAGAAAACTCTTAGATCTTCAAGCTCTTACAAATCATTCCACATCGTCTTACACAATGACCTCTGAGGCTTAGCTATAAGAACTGGGTTGTACATGTAGCCATTTGGATTGGGCTTTATAACTGCACTTTTCTTGGTAGTGGTTTTCTTCAATGGTTTCTGTCTCTTGCAAAGAGAGGTTTCCTTTGTGAGGGTGGATATTATATTTATCTGGGGACATAAGGACAAACACATAGAATATAGTCAGGTTTTGTGCTGGTTCAGTAAATTAGTGGTTGTAGATTCTCCTTCAACATCCATGACTTCACTGGCATTGAGTGGTCAAGTAAGTTTCCAGTAGCAGGCCAGTTTTCCTGGGTCTTATATCCACTTAGAGAACTTTTGTTTTCTACTAGGCATGTGCTCCACTATTTTTCGAGTTGTAGTGCCAGGCTGATCTGCGTTGCGGTTCCTAAGTGTCAAGCTCAATACAACGGTTGGGTGAGTGCCTCCTTCCTTTGGAAGATTGCATGACAATGTTTGGTACCATGGCATCTAGTCTGCAGGGAGCGGGTATTCAGGCTAGTTCTTGCTCAAGGATCTTTGAGCCCTGTGTGTGAAGTGCAATCTTTAGCAATTGGGACTTATCCTCCATCTCTTGGGGATGGGGGAGAGGCGACAACAAAGGGCAATAGCAATAGGATATGTTTTGGGAGTGTCTCAGCCAGCCCTGACCAACAAGTGAAAAGATGTTCTCATGGGTGCTATTAAGGTTTTTGTTAGGTAGTCATTTGCTCTTGAAGAGAGAATTGTTAGCTCAGAGGAGAAAAGTTTATTTGATATAGACCTGGATATTTATACACAGAATGACATATATTACAAGTTGTTTTAGATAGATAATAGTATGATTATTTATGATTTTTAGACACACTTATCCTTTTATCCTCCTCCTCCCTTTTTCTATATTTCCTTCCCGCCTTTCTCTCAAAATTCCCCCACTTTCCCTCCTTCTCACCCCCTGATCAGGCCACTCGTCCCCTGCTATTTCCTTCTGTATTTCTCTTCATTGCCTCTACTCTGGTAATGGTTCTCTTTTACTTTCCTGGTTTCTGCAGTGACTCCATTTCACATCTGAAGATGTGGAGGTAGGAGCCTCCGATGAGCAGAAGATGCAATGGCCGTCTTTCTGGGTCTAGGTTACCTCACTCAACATGATCTTTTTCTAGTTTCATCTGTTTACCTGGAAAGTTAATGATTTCATTTTTTCCCTTTGCAGTGAAGAGTACTCCATAGTGTAGTATAATTTCCCCATCTATTCTTTGGTCGAATGGCATTTAAAATGTTTCCATTTCTGGCTGTTGATAATAGAATGGCAGTGAACATAGCTGAGCAAGTGTCTGTGAAGTAGGATGTCGAGTCCATTGGACATGTGCCAAGCAGTGATACGAGGCTGTCCCTGGAGGTATCACACAGGAAAGCAAACGATGCAGACACAGGAATGAAAACCCAGTGCAGATACACTTCACTAACCTGGAGCAGACTTTGGGGAGTCCAATAATAGGTGGTTTATTCCCAATGTATTTAAGGCCAGATTAATTTGGAAAGAAAGTTTCCTGGTGTAACCGGAACGATGAAATCTCAAATCTTGTTCTGATTGGCATTTCCCTAATTGCTAGGCATGATGAACATTTGTTGAGATAGTTCCTATCCATTTCCCCCTTATTTGAGAACTCTCAGTCTAAGTCTCAGGTCCAATCTGTGGATGGGTATATTTTTTAACTTTTGTTTTTGAGTTCTTTATATATACTGGATATTAGTCCTCCGCCAGATATGTAAATGAAAAACATTCTCTCCCTCTCAGTGAGCTTCCTCTTCACCTGGGTGATTGTTTCTTTATGCAGATGCCCTACAGTTTCATGAAGTACCATTTGTCAATTTTTGGCCTTAATTCTTGGGCCAATGGAATCTTATTCAGAAAGTCCTTTCCTATACCTATATCATAGAGGGTATTGCTTATATTTTCTTTTAGTAGTTTCAGATTTCATGGTTAGGTTGTTGATCCATTGGGAGTTAGCTTTGGAGCAAAATGATAGATAGGGCTCTCATTCGATTCTTCTGCGTGTGGGTATCAGTGCTTCTTAAGTATGGACAGGACATTGTTTCATTTTATGACCACATAAATCTTACAGTTGAGACAATCTTTTTGTTTATGAGCTGTTTTATATGATTTTAAACAGCCTGAACATTATCCTTGATACTTCATATTAAATTATTGTACCTTATACATAAGATAAATGCATAACAGATTCCTCACAATTGCATCCTTAATCAGCCTCTTTCACAAAACACTTGCGGGACACTCAGTATGGAAAAGATTTCAGAGTCAGTGACCCAAATGGCTGTAGACATCCACCTGCCATGAGCATCTACTGCGTCCTAACCTGGGTCAGGAGCTATCCCATCTGCTCTGTTTCTCATCTTCCTGACTCTTCCCTTAGTGCACTGCCTTACATGCACTGTTGCTTCTTATGGATTTATTTATAGCTACATAACATCCTTGAGTCATTTCAGTTAAGTAGTAGCTATAAAAAAATAAGTTGTACTGAATTGCTTCAATAAGCCTCGGCTACCTTGTGATGAAGAGAACTTTTGTCTCCATAAGTTGGTCAAATTAATGACTTAAAAATCAGTCGAGTGCGTGTTACATTGTAAGTTATACTGCTCTTTAAAATTTTATTTAGAGTGAACCAAGGAAGCCCAAGGTAAGGTTGCATACTTGCCGGGAATGTAAAGTTTACTCTGCAAATTACTTGGTTTGAGCCTCAAAATAAATTTTATTTCTTTAACTCTTACTCTAAATAGTGGGGTTTGGGGATGATGGTAGAAGGACTGTTTTGGATGCCTGTTTAAATATAGATTAAAGTAAGCAACTGTGAGCTAGGTGTGTAATTCAGTGTTTAATTGCTATGTGCTCTGTCCCAGCACACAGAAAGGCAGTAAAATAAAGTTGTGTAACCAAATGTCACAGTTACTGCGGGAGAGAAGAAAGTAAATGCATTCATCCTAACAGGAAGGAGAGAGGACACAGTAACACATCACAAGCAAAGGGTCCAGTGTAGGGTTTATGCTCTGGAGTGATAGCTAGTAACCATACATGGCAATGAGCTTTGAAATATGAATAATTTTAATTAAGACCTACCATGGCATGAATTACAATCAGCTTTGAAGCTGTAATGAAGAAACATTAAATGTATTACCAATATCTTTTTGGGTAATTTTGTTGAACATTTTTGAATACTTTCTATATGGCTAGTAGAAAACACATCACTTGCAATGGCCAACTTCCCGCCAGTACTGGTCAGTGCTAGGGTGAGCTGAAGGATGATGTCACAGATGCCTGGGATGCAGGGAGGAAAGCCTTTTTTTTCTCAGGACATTTTTGTTGCTTTGGAAACATATACCCAAGCAATTGGTGATACATGGCTTCTCATGTGGTCCTCCTTATTCTGTAATGGTCATCTTAAAATTGGAATTTGGAGCTGAGCAAACAGATTGGTAAGGGACAAAAGGGCAGTGGGAGAATCTTGGGGACAGCAGTTGAAGGATGCTTACTGTGTTCAATACTGTGTAGCACTCTTTATAATTTTACAGTTCCCAGCGGGTGGTGTGGACTTCACGAGCCCTTTGACTTTAGGTTTGGTTATGCGATCAGCTTTGACCAATAAAGGGTGAAGGCTTTAAAAGGTGTTACCTATGACTCATCTCTATTACCTTTACAGCAACGTGAGATGAACAGGTAATATCTGTTGTACCGGCTAGTTTTATGTTTCCTTGACACAAGGTAAAGTCACTGGAGAGGAGGGAGCCTCAACTGAGAAAATGCCTCCTTAAGATCTGGCTGTAAGCAAGCCTGTAGGGCATTTTCTTAATTAGTGGATGATGTAAGAGGCCCCAACCTGCAGTGCATGGGACACCCTGAGGCTTGTGGTCCTGAGTGCTATAAGAAAGCAGGCTAACCTATCCATCAAGGCAATAAAAGACCCCTCTGCTGCCTCTAGATTCCTGCCTTGCTGGAGTTCTGGTCCTGACTTCCATCAATGATGAACAGTGATGTGGTAGCATATGCCAAACAAGTCTCTTCCTCCCCAAATTGTTCTTGTTCATGGTGTTTTATCTCTGCAATAGAAACCCTAACTAAGACATCTGCCCTTCAAGCCTGGATACTAAATTAGAGACATGTGGACACTGGGAATCAATCAGCTGTACTGTGTTAGAGCTCACCAGCAGACTGAGAGAGAGAGAGAGAGAGAGAGAGAGAGAGAGAGAGAGAGAGAGAGAGATCTTGCTATGTAGCATTGCTTCAACCACACCTGACAATGGACTTTGTGATTCCTTTCCCAACAATTCTCTGAAGACAGAATGCTAGCCCTACCTAGAATGAGGAGCACAGGAGATCCCAACTCTAAATCCAGGCTATACTGACACCAAGAAGAAGGTTTGCTCTTGTTAAACACACGCTAAGTATGGGAGCATGAACAAATGTAGGATTTTGTATTAGTTCTATTTTGATAGTCGATCAGACAGTGGATTTATGGAAAGGGATTTCTGCCTGATATCTTCATGGCAATGTTGAGCTGAATACCTCAATGCAAAACCTGAAGCACCAAAATTGCTAGAGAAAAAAAATAGGTAGTTAGTAGCCTACAAGATATAGGTGTACAAAGGACTTTAAGAATAGGACTCCATTTGCCCAGAAATTAAGGACAAACAGTTGACAGGTAGAAACTCAAAAGGAAATTACTTCTTTGCAGCAAATGAAACAATCAATTAGTGAGGAAGAAGCCCACAGAATGGGAAAGGATTTTGCCCTCTATGCATTTTGATACAGGATTAATATCCAGACTATATAAATAACTCAAAAAAAAAAAAAAAAAAACCCAAAGAATCAAGAAAATAAGTGAGTCCATTGGAAAGTGGGCTCTCGATCTGAATAGAGAATTCTTAAAAGAAGAAATAAAAGCATCTAAAAGTAATCTCCAAGTGTTCATCACGCTTAGCAGTGAGAGACAAATTAAAACTACTTTGAGATTTCCTTTCACCCCAATCAGAATGGCTAAGAGTGGGAAAACAACTGATGACAAATGCTTATAAAGATGGGGGAGGGGAATGCTTTTGACTCATAGGAAAGGTGTGGAGAGGTTAATATGATAACATATTATCAAGGAATATGTGGACAGGCCATAAAATGTGACTGAGGTTATCCTCACACCAGGGAGACTTTGTGCCTATTCAGAAAGACTGAGCCAACATTAACCACTTGATTGCCAGGTCCAAGCTGTATGACCTGTGCTGATGCCCCTTACTTGATAGCTTTAATCTCTGCTGTCCCCTTTTGGGAGAGTCAAAGCATTTTGCACTTTAAAGATAGAATAGCGAGAAACTATTATATGCCTGGCCACAGAGTTCTCAGAAAGCACAGGCTCTGAACTGACCCATTTACCTAAAAATGCTTGACAAATGAAGGAGTAAGTCACGTGACAAACACCCCCCCACCCCCCGGTGGCAGCCACACAGCCCTCCAGTGTTAATTTTGTCTGTGGAACACCAAAGTCTTTAAAGCAAAGAACTGTTTGAATTAGTAGACCTTTTTCTGATTTTCCAAGTATAGAATGTTCCATGTGGACAGCTATCAAAATGAAAGAAACAGGTTATGAATCTAAGTTTATATCCATGCTAATTTCATGTATGTTTTCACACCACTCATACTTGTGTGTGACACACACAAAGTGCTAGGTTTATTATGACACATGCTTGTTAGGTTGATCGGTCCTCTTTTGCCTCCCTCCAGTCTCCAACTGTCATACCAGTCCACTCCTAGTTCTGTTTCTGTCTCTATGGATGCCATCCATTGTCCTCATCTCCTCCCTCAACTGCTCTTCGTGTCCTCTCCGTTCACCCGTCTAGTTTCGTAGACGACACATGCAAACACATGTATTCACCAACAACTAGCATTCATTTATGAGAACATGCTTTTATCTTTCAGAATTTGGATTATCTAACATAGTTCAATAATTTTGACAATCATTCTTTTTCTTGAAAACATTATAACTTTTTTGCAGTTGATTGAGATGCCATTCATCTGCGGATGACCATTTAGGCTCAACTCATTCCTTTGCTCTTGTGAATGCTGAGGGAGTAAACGTGGGTCAACGAGTATCTCTCGTAAGATAAGAAGTCCTTTGGGCACATGCCCAGGTGTGGTAGAGCTCGGTCACGTGTTAGTATTAATTTTAATATTTGGAGAAACCTTCAAATTGATTTTCTTAATGGCTCTACTACACTACACCCCAGCCAGTGGCATATAAGTTTTACTTTTCCCCTGCATCCTCACCAAGCTGCTGCTACCTCCTCCTCCTCCTCATTCTTCTTCCTCCTCTTCCTCTTCTGCTTCCTCTTCCTCTTCTCCTTCTTCATCTCTTTCTTCTTCCTCTCCTGCTCCTTCTTCCTCTTCTTGCCCATTTTCTTGATGACAGCCATCCTTCCTGGGGTGAGATGGAATCTCAGAGTAGTTCCATTCCATCCCACCTACTTCTCTTTTGAACATGACAGCAAGCCCTGAGAGACACTTCCTGGTGCTCCTCCTTGGGTCTCTGTCTTATGCTCTTTACTTCCCCATATGTACGCTGCTTAGCCTTGTGTTTGTTCAGAAGGCCTGCTCACTAAAGTCACCTCCAGCTTTTTAAATTTGGCAACTGTTCAATTTCCTGTGCATCGTTGAAGCAGAGAGTGATCCGGTATGGGATTCTTGATTAGGGAGATTTTTGCTAATTTTCCCTCATTACCTTAAGCACATCATGTCTCCTTCTCATGAAACACTGACTGTTAATCTTCCAGAGCAGGTGATATTTGCACCCATGCACTTCAGCCATCTTGTCTTGTTGAAGAAAAAGTGTTGAGGTAAAGATGAGACAGGCAGATAAAAAAGGTTACTGATAATGAAGTCCATAAGCCTAAAGGCACTTCAGAAGCCACTGTCCGTTCATTTTGAGTGGCATGTGGGAATTTATTCAAAAGTTCTCTTGACATAAATAACTTTTAAGATTCAAAGTGCTAACCCTGAGTCAGCAGCAGATAAGGAAGACTGTATTATCAAGGTTTATTTCCTTCTGCTTTGTAGCTTAAACTTAATCTGTTTAAGGGCATCCACTTGGAGTCTGCACAGTCAGAGAATACTTGTGGCATTTTTCCCTCTTAACCAGAGCCATAGCAGACATCAGTAATCAACCATGGCATCTTCCCTTCAAAATCTTATTTATTTCTAGAACCCTTCTCTGAACACATCCTCATCTCCCCTAAGTGCTTATCTCTAAAGTGAAGAGAAGACCCTCCTAGCCTCACTCCACCCCAGGCCTCTCTATGGCTTCCCCTGCTAAGCAATGGAAGAGCGAGGTTGCCCCCCCCCTTCAGTCCCAGGCTCCTCCTTCCTCATCACATCGTCTGTCATTACCAAAAGTCACAGGCTGACTGAGAAGAACCCAGGAGTCGAAGGGAGAGGTTGTTTGCAATCAGACAGCCTTGTTGTATTTTCACATCAAGTCAAGTGGTGTATGCTCACCTTTGAAGTGAGGGAAATAATAAAGAAAGAGAGAGAAAGAGGGAAGGAAGCAGCAAGCAGACAGTTTAACCCAGGTGTGTGGTTTTATACAGAAGCTTTGGTTCTTTCTTTCTGGAAAGGTTCCGAGAAGAGAGTTGACATGTTCTGTGACTTCTAACACCGTACATATCCTTGGGCATCTATCTGCTGTCACGTTCCGGGGTGACACAGGGGACTGATAGCTCTATATTTCCGAATCTGCCCCGATTGAAGGTGGTGGTGAGGATGTGGTAGAGAAATGGAGTAGGGAGGCGTGAGGAAGCACAGCAGGTAAGACAGTAGGTGCTCGGGCATCAGTGTCAGAGCTTGGCCTTCTGACAGGAGGAAGAGATGGAAACAAGTGCCATGGGGAGTGAGGATTTTGTACTCCAGCATTTGTGGCTCAGTAGAAGGGAGGCCACAGTGGGGACCACACCAGAGCACATTGGGAGAAGAGATGTTGAACAGTATCCTTGATTTTGAAGTCCACATCCTTTGCTTTCTACTTTGTGGACTGCCAAAACAGTACCCATATATCTGAAGCCTTCCATTTCATTTCCTAAAGGCCCCAAACGTTCCCAGAACAAACTTTACATGCAGCAGATATTTTATCTTAGCTAAGAGGTGTATTTCAGTCAACCTAAAGCATTCACTCATAGTTCAGATATGGAGAAGAAGGTTATGGCATCACATGTTACCAGGTGAGCTGGCAGTTGGCCTCATAGACTGTCTCCCGGGGATTCTTTCTCTTGGACACAGGAAGTACAGAATAGTGTGAGTGACTATTTGCTTGGTCCTAACCTACCCTACCCCCACCCCACAGTGACCTGGGTTAGCACTGAGAGTGTGGTGGTGAATGGATTCACAGTGTTCAGCCATGCATTGCACCTTGGTTGAGAAGGACAGGGAGAAGACACAACCACCATCAGGTTTCCCTTGGTGCAAATTCTCTGAGGACTGAGCCATACTCTCCATGCTGTTCCATAACATCAGAGCCATAGTGAGTTCATAAGCGTTCTACAATTAAAGTCTGAAAATCCCTTACTGGCCTACCCAGTGGGGATACTCAGGACTATGGAAATCTAGGCCTTTCCCTCTGTGACCTTGGATGATAATCGATTTTATAGAAGCAGAGGCTAATATATTTAAAGGAAATCACCTCTCTCCCACCTTGAAACAGAAGCATAAATTCCACTGGTGCTCCTGTTTCATTGTAATAACAGCTTTAGCACACCGTCCCCTAAGCAGCCCGACACTGAGGAGCCTGCCTGAAGATAGCCCAGAGAAGAGATGCTGCAACTGAACAATTACCCGCAGATAATTGTCTGAAATTTGTTTCCAAAGGGAATTAGCTCTAGCTGTGGGTGGGAACCTGTAACCAAAGGTGTGGGAAGCAGTTATGTCTCCTACTTGGGTCCCCGATGGTACCCAGGGGACAATCAAAGATAGACAGAACCAGAAAAGCACTCAGATGAGCAACTAGGGAGGAGGAGGCAGAATCCAGAATTCGGAGGACTGAGCAGAGCCTGAGATTCCTTATGCTGGTGACAAGTGGCATTCACTTCACTTGTGTGTCCACAGACACTTCAGTGTCTGCAAGAGGGAAGAAATATTAATACATCCTGAATGGGGAGAGGTGACCTTGAGCCTTTGATGGCTTTACAAGGCTTGTTTGAAATTGAAGCTCTAGATAGCTATGGATTTTAATCCATATGATGTGGTTTGTCAGAACCGACATTCATTCTGGTGAGATATGCTGAGTACAGTTGAGAACTGGGGGTGCTGAGTCATCAGGCAAAGCTGCTATGAGAAAGTGAGATTGGAACTGATGAGCAAGCTCGTATAAGACGTCCAAACCTTATGAGGCATGGTAGCAGTCACTGTCGTCCTTGAGATGTATGCATGGAACACTGCAACAGAGAAGTACTTTTCCTGAGTTGTCTTTTCTCAAGGAAAGTGTCCCAGGTGGCACTAGTATCCAACCCACTCCTCTTCCTGCCCTGCATGCTGATGCAGTGTTTGTGGAGGAAGCCAGCTTACTCTATGCAGCAAAGAAGGATGCCTCTACAGAGGAAGCAAGAAATGCAAAGCAAGCTTGAGCCCAGTCTGTTATCACCTATAAACCATCTGCCTTGGGACTTTCTGAGAGGGGGAAAAACATGTATCCCCCTTAGTTTAAGACAGGGCAGTTAGCAGGGATGTTTCTATACAGGCAAATGAAATACCAACTAAGACAAAAATCAGGAGCCAGACACAGAACACAGAAAGAAAAGGAAATGCCCAGTGTACTGTCTCAGTAAGTCTCCTTGCTGTTTCCTTCTATGCCCACAGAAGTTTACCTTCAAGATGTTTCACCAACTTGAATATCCCTGCTCCCTTCTGGAGCCTCCCGCCAGAGAAGGGAATATGTAAGTAATTGCTGGGTACTGGAGCTTGTGTGCTTTCTTCTGACTGTAGCTAGTATCTGGCCAGAGAAAACCATCCCTCTCCTTCCTTATCCCTTCAGAAGAGCCTCTGAAAGCCTCCAGTAGCAACTAAGGATCATTAACAACCCCTAGCAGACCTGAAGAGAGGTTCTTGTGCTGTAAGGCTGGAGGTCCCATGAGGAAGAAGATCTTACAGAAATACATACACAGTATCTCCTGGAAACAACTGTATAGGGAATGTGGGGTGAATGTAAAACACACAAATCATACCATAATGCCATTTTGCCAGCCCCTTTGACCTTAAGCAGAGCAGCCCTGAGGATAGCCAGGCTCTAAGTTGGAACACAGAAGCTTTTGTTCCTGATGATGGGCTGCGTTCCACCTAGGAAGTGACTTATGATAACTATGATTTTTATCTTAAATGAGTGAGTTTATTAAGCATGTAGCAAGTGAAATAAAAGAGCACGCTTCAACTAACAGACACATAGTGAAACTCATCAAATCAGGTGCACACCACGTGCAACAGAAAGGAGAAAACTGGAAACATGCAACTGGAAAGACAGTCATGATGGGGCCCTGCAGGAACAGTCATGTAACCATTTCCAGCTAAGATTTTGGGTAGAGCAGAACACTGTCTCCACAGAAGAGTTGCTGGATCTACATCTGCAGGGGGGACATCCTTAGACCATGGGATAACCAATGGTAACCTCTATTGGGAATGGTTTGGCTGGTTTCAAGGACATGGTATTTTGAAGAGCCTTGGCTGTTTGCTATTCTCTGCCCTTCTATAGGAAGGAGACAGCCTACTGCAAGACAAGCAGCAGTATATAAGAGTTCCCTTTGTCCACATCCTTGTCAGCAGAATTCTCTCTCTCCTTCTTTTTGGTCATAAACCTGTGACTCCCTCTGTCCTCAAATCTCTAGGCCCTGTGACTTAAACAAAACCATTGAGTGCATTTTCTTCTGTACCAGCCATTGCTTACTGAGTGCATTCTCTGTTCGGATCCTTGGAAAAGTTGGAGAGAGAAGGAACAAGAAAACATCTTGATGACATTCACTGAAGTCCTACATGGAACCAGGAGCCATGAGAAAAGCTGTATCAAACCAAGCCATGTGTGGTGCAGATGTGTCCTCGGTGTGCAGGGATTGACCTGTGTGGGGAAGACTCGTGAGGGGAGGGAGGAGAAAGAAAAGTAGGGTTAGGTAGAAAACAAGCTTGGCACGGAAGCATTTGCATCAGCCTGTGTAGGCTAGAGAGGGTGGGCAAGGGCTATGGGTGGGGGCACAAAGAGCTGTTGACTAGTTACCCAGGAGGACGAGTGTTAGTGGACACAGTCTCAGATCCCTATGAAAAAGAACTCAATTCAGCCGCAAAATGGGAAGGAAAGAGAGAAAGGAGGCATGGGCAGAGAGTGTGAGGAGAAAAAGGAGAAGAGGGGCTCAGGAGAGATGGGAAATTGAGGAAGTCTCCAACTGTACCCAAATGTTGGCATTTCCCATTTTACCATGGAGGTAGTTATGACTGGAACCCACATACCTGCCGTATCGTATCTGTAATCGAAAGATGCACACTAAGGAGGAAAAGCATGGCCACAGTTCCCACTCCCTCACCCAAAAGGCAGTGCTGATACAGGTGAGCATATTCAGTTGAGAGAACTAGTCACCAAGGAGAAATCTGAGCTGGGGCAAGCCCTGCGCTGCCGCCGAGAGCCTGAAAAATATCCTGACTGAGATCTTTACTCTGACTTCACGCTATTCGCCCCCTAGCAAAAGTAATTTCGGAATTTTCTCTAACACTCCTCCAAGAGCAGTGATATTACCATAGGCAAATGAGGAAGGAAAACGGAGAGCAAGTGGGGGGGGGGGGAGGGGAACCCAGAGATTTAATTTGCCAAACAGAACTCAGTGTGGAAGCGCTGGGAGCCCAGGCGTCCGCAGTCTAGGGCGTAGCTGAGGATAAACAATCACGGTGATAAGGCTTTTATCAATATTACCTCTGTGAAGCTTGAAGCTTTTGGCTCTTGGCAGAGACTGTCTTTTGAGATGTATCACCTTGGGCTGAGGCTGAGTCTTTGTTGAAACTGTCATCCCTGTGCCTACAAAAGCTCCTCTTTGTCTTTTGCAGCTCAGCCAGGGAACTGGCAAATCTCAAGGTGTTTTCACACACTTCCCCTTCTGAAGTTTAAAACCTGCAGGTCTATTGTGTATCCTGGGGAAATGGTGCCTGCGAAATCACAGTGTTCGGTTGGCTCCTTTGTTCTTTGCGCAGGGCCTCTCTTCTCACTTTCGGGATTCAAGGCGGGAGATGGATGGGAGGAAAACAAGAGGCTGCCATGTTTTCTTACACCTCTGCCTCTCTTATTTGTTTTTTAGTACCTTCAAACTGCATTATCTATGCTGTCATACACAAAAGACAATCACGCAGAAAAATGGTTCTCAACCTGTGAGTCGCAACCCCCTGGGGAACCATGATTTTGTGGGTTACCTAAGACCACAGAGCAAACACAGAGATTTAAGTTAACAATTCATAGCAGTAGCAAATTTACAGGTACGAAAGAGTGATGAAGATAATTTTACAGTCGTGGGGGGCGGGGCGGTCACCGCCACCTGAGGAACTGTATTAAATGGTTGCAGCGTTTCGAAGGGTGAGAATCACTGACGTACAGCAAACACAAGGGCTGAATGTGAAAGTGACCATAAGGAGAAGCGAGTCTGCAGGAAGCATTTTCTAGGGGCTTTCCCGAGAGTCTCTGGGAACTCAAGGAAAGATCCCGCTGATGGACCTTATTTTAGCAGCGCCCTATGGCATCTTCCTGCAGAAGAAACGGGAGTTCTGTTTTTATGACAGAAATTGAGCTTTGCACAGCAGTCAATAGAAAACATTGGATATCAATTACACAGCTGGAACTGCCGACTCGATCAGAGTTTATGACTCACCTGCAGGGTCTTCTTTATAAATCCACAGAGGGGAGTACCGCCTGTTTTATGTCCAGTGCTTTATCCTATATGTAGAAACCAGTAACTAAAGGGGACAGCTACCTTACAGTGACTCACATGTCTAAATTCCCCCAAAACAGTAGAAGACAAAGACTCAGACTGACAGGGCTTCATTAGGTCTGAAAAGAATTGTTTCCTGTGTCCAGGACGTAAATGGCACACCGATTTCTTTTTTGTTAGGGGCCAGGTCCATTAGTCCATGATGTCCTCTCCTGTTTGTCTCTGACTGTCTTTGGCACAGGCAGGATCCTTCTGAGGATATCTCCTAAAAGGTTTCTACTTGCAAATCAGAGATTTGCAAGTAGTTTCCCATGTTGGAATCATTATTTAAAAACCGGATAAACTAACCCATGAAAAGAATTTAGAAGCCATGGAGCAGGGAGAACTCATCAAAGTCCAACAGTGGGTAGTCAGCCCAAGTTTGTCCTAGCTATTAGAGTGGGTTCAGAGTGACCTTGGTAAAAATAGTCACCAAAGGCTTGTAGTACCCAGAAGCCACCTGCCCTTTCTTTCTTCCTGATTTCCTTAGCAAGCCCCTTATTTCTGGGGTGCTTTTAGATGGGATTCAAAGCCACCAGGGTGCAACTCATTTTTTTGCCCAGGAGATTCTTTTTGTAGAGACATCCGGTGAAGCCCATGGCACGGTACTGTGCTGTCAACAGTCTGCCCTTGCACAGCTCTGTAGAGGGTGGCACAGCCTGGCTTAGAGACCTGAGCTGCCTCACTGTAGGGACTCACATCTTGCCTGTGAATCTTAACCAGATTGTTTCTGGGTTTGGTTGTCTCAGCATTTTGATGTGTTGAGTCTCTACAGTTTGAAAGTTCAATAAGGGGGACCTCTGAAGCCTCTCCATGCTGTACAGGATCCTCCAGCTTTACCTAACTTTCCTGGAAATGTGGAAGCCTTCACTTCTGAATCTCAACACACCCAGGAGTCAGCAGCTCATCTGGGTCAATGTCTGCCAGCTGTTGGATTTAGGGATAGGATAACTGAGTCCCAGGGAAAACATATGGATGCTCAAGGCTGTTTCCTTCTAGTTCCCAGAGCAGGTAGAGAAGTGAATGGGGGTCCTCCCACCACGCTTGCCTGTGGGAGAACTAGAGGACCTGCTTCCACTCACTCCTTTCGCATGTGCCCCTTGTGTCTGCCTCTCCTTTCAGCCTTTTCTCGGAGAGTAAAGATAACTACACTAGAGCCTCTTGGGGTTTTCCTTTGTAGAGAACGAGGGGGAAATGGTAGCCTGTCTCAGTTATAAAAATTATCTACTAGCAAAATTCTTCGAGAAGCCAGGCATGTTTTTTTTCTGTAGTACACAGAACCCTGCTTTTATTTTTCATTCGACATGAAGTGTGATCAATTAAACTCTTGGAGATAGGCTGCCTGCTCCCACAGTCTAAGGCGTGGTCTGTGACTCTTCCTGTCTACATGCACATACATTCAACTCCCATAAGCAGTGAAGGAAAATAGTACCCTGTACCTTTAAACTCTATAGAGGTGTGGGAGAGAGAATGGCTGTGTTCTTCATGGCTTTTCACTTGGTGGGCATTTTTTATTTGTTCATGTCATCATTCAGGTTTCTAAACATAGAAGCATCCCATCCCCCCCGTGACATCTTCCCCATGGTAAATCTAATTAAACTGCCGTTAAAGTCAGTGTTCACTCTATTACAACGAGGTGACCGCAGTGGCTCGTCTGTCTGAGATGGCAGTACCTCTTTGCTGGCTCCCTGGCATTTCAGGAAGAATCAGTAGCCTCTAACAGTAAAAGGTGTCACAATCAGTCTTCCTTTTTAACAGTAAGTATTTGCTACTTTTGAAAGCCAGCAGAGATAACATATTCCTGCTTGCATGGAGAGAATGTGCTGAGGAAACTTTCCTGTATATAGTGGAGTGTGATGGAGAGCAGGCAGGAGGCAGGGCTTGGCTGCTGGCCTGGCCGTGGATCAAGCACTCAGCCTGTGCCTCCAAGACCACGTGTGTTTAAAGACTTCTTTCCCATATATATGTATTTGGTTTTTTGAGACAGGGTTTCTCTTTGTAAGCCTGGCTGTCCTGGAACTCACTCTGTAGACCAGGCTGGCCTCGAACTCAGAAATCCACCTGCCTCTCATATCCACTGATTCTTATGGCACTAACGCTGTCTCTGCCTTTTGACAATGGTCAGTGGGTCTCGGACACTGTTTAGTTCTGTTTGTTTGTATTTTCTTAACTGATGCCATTCTTTAGTTTTTAAATCTAAATCTATCTATGATTAGGACTTGGTGTGAAACAAAGGTTACCTCGAAAAACTATCGGTGGCCCCCACTGCATCTGGCGCTTTCCTTTCTGCAAATCTCCATTAGTGGCCTCTTTCAAGTCAATTATTTCAGAATTCTCTTCAAATCTCTCACAGTCATTGGATCTACTGCTCCTATTAAGCAGCCAGTTTCTTTCCTTGCATTATTAAAATTTCATTCTGGGCTTCACATTGCTATGCAGCAAGTTACAGTATCGAGAGAAATAAAGGTAACTTGCCCCAAGTCAGTCCATTAGCAAGACTTTAAGGAGGAGACTCACACATGGGTCTTCTGGGGTTTTAGTGTTATAGTCAAGAAATGTTTGTTTGCTCTTCGGGAATGAAGAAAGACAGGGTCTCTCTCTATAGTTCTGACTGTACTGGAACTCATTATGTAGACCAGGCTGGCCTTGAATCTAGAGATCCACTGGCCTCTGCCTCCTGGGTGCTGGGATTAAAGGTGTGTGCCATCCTGTTGGGTGTAGCAGGTAATATTTAGAAAAGGATGTCAGGTCCGGCTTGTTCCCGGGCAGCCACCATGTTCCCGCTGCTCCTCGGCTCTGACGGGGCTCTAGCTAGCCAGATGCCATGACTCTCAATTTATAAGGCCTGCAGTTCAACTCCATAAGAGAGAGCCTCAACACTGGGCTCTTCAGGTATCCACGTGCTTTGACCAAAATGTTCAAGTCACCCAAAGAGATGAAGAGATGCATTATTGATTAGCTAAAGTATTTGAGAACTAGCTATATAACTAAGGTTAGTGAAAACAGAGGGAAACATATTCTTCTCTGAACCCCAAAGTTCTTTGCCTGGACTCTGGGTACTAACCCAGTTACACAGAGTGTAATCTCCCAATAGTTACACCAAGGCAATATTTCTCCTAAGTCAGTAGTTTGTCAGCTGCAGGAAAATGGCAGCCAAACACAAACGATCAAAGAGCAATTAAATGTATCTTTAAAAAAAAATCAAAGTCCTCTAAAAATTATTGCTATATCAAATTACTTCCTTGGAAACCTGCATTCGTCAGTCAGCAGAAGCCAGGAGCCTTGCTTCCCAGCCGCAATCTGCTTGTCTTCTGTCTGTCAGCATTTGATTTCACAAGTTTCATAATTCACTTAGCAGCTGCCATTGTTGTCAAAATGTTTGGGTTTCAAATGTAAATATTTCAGCTATTGTTTATTTCCAAACACAATAAGGTAGTGTACTGAGAGAGCTTCTAAATCTTTCAGTGCTTCTCATTAGCTAGAGAGGAACCCACCATTGAAGGGCCAGACCCTCTCTCAACTCCAAGCTCAAAGAGCACAGAGCACCTGAAAAGCTTGGGTGCCAGTATAAAGGCGAGGACTTGTAAGTCTCCCTGCAATAGATGGGCTCAGCCTAGCCTCAGCTGCGCCCTGGATAACTGACACTCATTCCAAATGAGAGGCACAGTGTATTTCTTTAAAGCATTTGAACTTCCAAGAGTTTCAAGGTCTTTTGCTATCATCATTATTCCAGTTTCTGTTAGAGAACAACACGACCCTAAGAAGCGTAAACAAACAAATAGCGCACTAGCTTCTCATTTGCATTGCCTTCCCGTTATCTTCCTCATCTATCAGGGACACTGGCACTTGTCTGATAATATCCTGTGTCAGTGGACATGAGGAAGCTGTGTCAGTACCAGGTATTCACGGGCTGGCCCACCCCAGCATCTTCTCCTCTTCACCCAAAACCATGCGTGAAGGAATCCATCAGATTTGTCCAAGAAGCTTGTTTTCAAAAAGAATCCACAATAACTGATAATGAAAGTGTATTAACTACAATGAATATTTTAATGATGAAAGCAGCAGACGGGAGGAAGAAAGGCAGATGGATGTATGTTAACAGAGTCTCTGTCCCTGAACATTAGATGTCATCATAAACTCTCTAAAGGGACTGTGAGGACTCACATTGTCACTTCCAGCATTTATAATGTAACTGCCTTTAAAAAAAGAGAGAGAGATTTAACTTTTCTTTATGTGTGTGTTTTGTCTGATATTCAAATAGGTGTGCCGCATGTATATCGGTATTCATGAAGACCAGAGAGGGTGCTGGATCCCTTGAAGCTGGAGCTGCAGAGTCTTGTCAGTGCTGGGACTTAAACCTGGGTCCTTTGCAAGAGCAGCAAGAGCTGTCAATCACTGAGCCATTTCTCCAGCTGTTGTAACTGCTCTGTTCTGTTGCTGCTGTTCTGAGTATGGAATCTAGAGTCTTGTGCATGTTAGGAAAGAGATCTTCCTCTATACTACCTTAGTGCTTGGCTGGCTTTGTTGTTGATGTTGTCGTTTTGTTTATTGAGACAAGTTCTCACGGATTTAGCCCAGGCTGGCCTTGAACTCAGAGTATAACCAAGATTGATCCTTAATTTCTGATCCTCCTGCTTCCTCTAAGTGCTCTACTTAGGGCTTCTGTCACTACACTTAACTCATCACGGAATAATTTTTTAGTAGAATAGAAACATAGTTTTCTTGATTCTTATGAAGCTTTTAGAAGGCTGGGGAGATAGCTCAGCAGTTAAGAACAGTTGTTGCTCTTACAGAGGACCCAGGTTATCTGTACCTCCTAAGCATCCTTAACTTTAGTTCCAGTACACATGATACCCTCTTATCACCTCAGTGGACAATGGCATGTATGCAGTGTGCATACATACATGCAAGCAAACAAAACAATCATATACATACCATCAGTGAAAGTTTTAAAAAATCTTTTGAGAGGATTGAGAATTTTATATGTACACATGAGTTTTGAACAAACCCAGCCCCCTAACCCCTCCTCCTCAACTCTGTGATGGCTATTTTTGGTTGTCAACTTGACTATATCTGGAATTAACTACAACCAAAAACTGGCCAGGCATACCTATGGGGACTTGTGCTCAATTAAATAGTTTGAAGCGGGAAGACCCACTTCTAATCTGGATCTTTGTGGTGAGAAGATAAACCTCTAATTTTGGCCACATCTTCTGCTGGCAATAAAGGACCTGGAAGAAGGCAAGCTTCTCTTTTTGACTGCTTGCCTTTCTTCTCCTTTGCAAGTCCACACCTTCACTGGCATTACAGCCTACTTCTTAAGATTCTGGTGTACACTGCAGACCAACCTCACCTACTGGATTCTTGGACCACTGGGCTAGCTGGACCATAGCCTGTAAGCCATTTAAATAAACTACTTGAATATATATTCTATAAGTTCTGTTCCTCCTGAGAACCCTGACTTATACACATTCCTTTCCTGTACCCCCTATCACTTTTCCCTCCTGGCTTTGTGTGCTTCATTTTTAAACCTACTGAGTTCACGTGGTACAGCCTCTGTGGGCGTGGTGCAGGACCATCCACTGGGGTACAGTGATAAAACAAGCTGATTCTTTTGCTGCCAGCAGCTATCAAGTGCCAAGACTCCTCAGTGGGGCTCTTTCTTCTTATTCTTTCCTTCTCTCCCCCTCTTTCTTTCCTTCCTTCCTTCCTTCCTTCCTTCCTTCCTTTCATTTGTAGGGAAGATAGTATGATTTTCCAGACTTGACAAAACTGTTTATTCTTTTCTCTGTTCGATTTCAATCTCTAGTCTCCTGGAGCCTTACATTACTCCACTCACAGAATTTGTAAAATTCCACATCCCTTCTCCTCTCTCTCCCTCTCAAAACCTATAAAACCATGTCAAATGAATTTTGACAGAAAGCACTTGCCAAGGAGTTCAGAATGGCCTTCCTGAGGAGTAAGTTGGGTGTCATGTGAGGCCAAAGAGGACAGAGCATTGTTCTCCTGCAGAGGCTGTCGGGGTCTTTTCTTAGAAAGATTACTAAGCCCATGGGCTCAGGAGAGCTAGAAAAAGTCTCCCCATAAAATGTGCACCCAGACTGTTTCAGACATTCTTTAATGCAACATAAGGAAAGCAGAGAGCAGAATCAAAGGATCTCTACTCAGAATAAGCTGCAGTAGGGCTTGTGAATGGAACTGAGATTATTCTCACTCACTGCTCAAAAGTCACAGTGACACAGACCATTCTGGACCCAGCTCTGAGGGGAATCTGGGGCCCAGCATTTTGGGTATTGGGTTATATTGTCTAGGAACTTAACTGAACTTTGGCTTTCAAGCATTTAATTTGTAGGAGTACACACTTTTTAAAATTATTGAGAACCTCAAAAAGGTTTTGCATACATGATCTCTGTCCACCGATATTTAACATGTTAGAAATGAGAACTGAGAACTCTAAAGCATGCATTTTACTAATTCATTTTATATGACAATAATTCATTAACGCCTTGTAGAATGCTCATGACAGATGACAACTTCAAAGGTGAGAAGTAAGCTTTAGGACTCTGTCTCACGTCAGTGTTAACAGAGGACACCAGATATCCTCATATCCTCTGCATTGAATCTGGTAAGTTGGATTATAGAGCCAAGAAAATTCAGCCTGACACTAACATATAATAGTAAAAAGAGACCTTTATAGCAGTTTTGAAGATATTTTTGAATTTATTTCTGAAACTTGGTGTTGAGTCACAAAAGTGAATCTAGATGTTGGGGGTGGTACACACATGGAACCCCAGCACCGAGGATGTGCAGGGAGGAAGGCCAGGCTGAGCTCCATAGGAATACCCTATCTCAGCACAAAATAGAACAGAAACAAGTTGCTGCTGGCTGTGGGTTTGTCCCTTGATAGTTACAAAATATTTGAGGTAATCAACTTTAAAAAGAGATGAGGAATTTTTATTCCTAGTATTGGTGGTTCTAGATTGTGCTCAGTTGGCCTTTGTGTTTAGGTCTCTGGCCAGGCTGCAAGTGTATCATGGTAGGGGTGTATGATGGAAGAAGCTCAGTTTCTTCATGACCAACAGGGAGGGAAGGAGGAGGAGGAGGAAGAAGGGGAGGAGGAGAGGGGGAGGGGGAGGGGGAAGAAGAAGAAAAAAATGAAGGAAGGAAAGAAGAAAAGGAAGAAAGGAAATAATAAATAAAGGAAGGAAAGGAGTGTGAGCCCACAATTCCTAACTGGGGACACACCCCAGTAACCTTACTTCCTATGAGCTTCCTCTCAGTCCCCACAGACTGAGGAGCAAGGCTTTGAGGGCAGCCTCTGGGAGACATTCGGATCCCAACTGTAGCTACTCTAAGTTGCTCTCTCAAGTTTATTCTCCTGTTCTAGTCAGTGAATACTGATAAGGCAGAGCATGAGAATGCCACAACGGCTGCCCACAGGATCTCAGCCCCAGGACATCTGATGCATAGCCTATGGGAAGATGGGCATTGAAATCATTCATCAGATAGCAATGGATGTCAAGCAAATAGGAACCAATGCATTCTAAGACGGGGCTTTGAACCTGTCCCCTCAGGTCCATTTCATGCTGTCAGGATCTGGTTTGGCCAAGACAGGTCCCTGGGTTTTCACAGTCTTTGTCTTTTGCTGTCAAAGAACCCTTCTGCTTCTTTAAAGAGAGATGGTTCCATTCGCTAAGAGAGGAGCAAGTCTCTTTGTCAGTGATTGCTGAAAACAAGACTTTAGCATGGAATCGAGGCTCATGAGGAAGCCATTCTCAGTGTGATGGAGCCTCTATAGGATATAACCCTGGGGAGCAGGGGAGGATGTGTACATGCAGTACCTAGCTTCAGGTGTAAGGAGGACCAAGGCTGTTCCACCTCCGGCACATTCTGGTTATTGGTAAAGCAGGCTTGCTTCCGGTCTACGATTCTAAACATCCTCAGTCTGCCTTATGTCTTTGCTTCAAAGGGAACTAATATTTACCCTGGCTCTTCCTGTGCTGGTGAACTATTTAAAACCCGTCTCTTCAGGTCTGGAACATGGCTCAGCAGCTAAGGGACCTGCTGTCAAGCCTGACCACCTGAATTATATATCCACAGAACCACCTGAGTTGTAGATCCATGAAACCCACAAGGTGGAAGAGAACTGGTTTCCACAAACAGCCCTCTGACCCCTCTGCATGACAAATAGATAAAAATGTAATACAGCAAAACCCAATAACCAATCTTCAGTAATTCCCATATCCTTTGGCATGGCATTCCCCTAAATGAAAGCCAAACATCTGAGGGACAAAGCCCATCCTTAGTGAAGAAGCCCTGGGGTTTTCCTCTGCAGTGAGTAGATATAGGGCAAACTTGTGTTTCTTCCAGATGGCTCAGGCCCCAGGGATGCATTTTTGGTCTCTGCCTCTGTCAAGTTCTGTATTTTGTGGTTAATGGCCTAGAAGGGGTAGCGGATGAGGTACTAGCCCAAGCATGGTGATAAATCCTGCTGATGCATCTTTTCTGGGATGAGCACGTGGCTGACTTCTTCCAATTCTAGGCACGCCTGCTACCTGTGCCGCACACTCCCTACAGGGAGCTAGCTGCACACACAGTTCTGATGCACCTTAATGAGAAGAACACAACTGTAGGCAACCATACTGTGAGCATCTGTGAACTGTGGAGTTTAATTGAGCTGCAGCTAATGTTTACTTTGTGTGGAAAGAATACAGATTAATGGCTATTTGATTGTCCTTAGATGGTTTCCTGTTATTTTTTTCCCCTTTCTTTTGTAATGTTTTTGTAGTAGTTACAATTACACAAGGCTGCAAGGGCAGACATGCAATCATGCAGGAACCTCAGAAAGCATCATTTGGGTGTATTCTTACAGCACTCCAAGAATATGTGGCATAACATTTAGAGAAAGATGAAAACACATTTACTCACTAAAGACCCCTTCCCTTTATTCAGCACACAATGGTTTTCCAGTAACTTGGTAAATTCTCAAGTGGTATCTACTTTTCAAAATATGCTTAACTTATTCATATTTATTTTTACATTTAATTTTTACTGTGTGTGTGTGTGTGCCTCAAAGTAGGTAAAACATTCTAACATTGAGATATGTCTTTAGGCCTATACATTATTTTAAAAGACAGGAGTCCTGCTATGTTGCCTAGACATGTCTCAAACTCTTCTGCTTTAACCTCCAGAATGGTACATACAGAGGTACAGCCTCAACGTGATGCTCTCATGCCAAATATGTTCACCAGAAACAGACGGAACTAGAACTGTGGAAAATGAAAACCTATAAAAAAAATTTTTCTGGACTAAACCACAAAAAAGAAAATCATCTCTAAAATTATTGTTATTATGTTAAAAATAAATCTCACCAAGCAAGCTATGATCCTTGCATGCTACAATACCAACTGACCTGATCAAATGATGTTCATGAATGCCATAGTGGCATGAATTTTATATAAGTAACTAACACTTTCTGATTGGATCTAAGGCCTACTCCAGGAGTGGAACCTATAGCTGGTACTGTTAGTGGGATCAAGAATATGTGGCTAGACACATTAGAGGCCCTAGGAGAGAACTTACTACTATTCTTCTGCTAAGTGGATATAGTATTAAGATGACTGCTAATGACTTATTGCTATTCCAGTAGATTAATACATCTGTCAACCCTCATCAAAGAAACTTCTTAAAGTGGATGGCAACTGATCAATGTACAGATAATTAAGGGACTGTGAAGTTCTGGGCCCCATATATCATGCCTCTCCCTCCGAAGCTTAAGATCTTTGAGGGCAGAAAGAGTGTAAGAGCTGGAGGTGGTGGAACCACAGAAACACAGAAACAGTGTTGAAGTAGAAATTTCTGGTTTCTTTGAAAACTCAGTTATGTCATATGATCTTTGGCTGGGATAGACAGGTGAAAAGATGTTTCTCTGAAGCAGACACGAATGTTTTGCTAATGCAGACGCGTGAAAGAATATTGAAGTAGACACATGAAATGAAGTTCTGCTGAGACAGACACAGGTGAGAGGACAAGTGATGCTTAGAAAGAATATAAACATGACCTCACAGAAAGTGGGAGGAGTCTCTGACATTGGCTTACCTTGCCTGGTGTTTCTGATCTTTGCATGTTGTGGCTTCGTAGAGAGTAACTTACCAAAGAACTTCTTGTGATATTCTATCAGCTTCTTGCAGCTTCCAGTCTCCAGTCCATTGACAGAGCCTAGAGGTTTCTTCTGGATGGAACTGCTGTTGCTGATACATGAGTGGTGATTGCGATGTGCGCTGAATTGCAGCTGCTGATTCACATTGGTGGTTTGCTATTGGATTGGACTGCTGACGACAAAGATTGGAGTAGCCTCAAAGAACTATTTCTAAGCAGGTACACTTCTCCTGTTTCCTATTCATCTTTCTTTTCTACTACCTCTGGTCGGTGGTGTGCTATAAGGGAGATTAAAGCATTTAAGAGCCATTATTACAGTAGGTTGTAAAAATAATCTAAGTCTACACAGTGTGCTTTGAACATAACAGGGCAGTGGCATGTTTAAACTCACAGTGATTGTGACAGTATGCACAAGACTTGCACAAACTCAAACAAATAAACACACAAAAAATTTCTATATAATGAAAGGACATACATTCTCACCTCTAAATAAGGAGCTATTGGCATGTAATAGCTGATGAGAGAGGAAGGGTCGATTCTCTTTAATGATGTGATCCCTGGTAGGCTGGCTACAATTCAGGAATAGTACAGCATACAGCAACACAAATTAGACTCGATAGAAAACAGTAAAAGGAGAAGAAAACAACTCAAGGTTTGTGGGTAGGGAAGTGGGCAAGGAGAAGGTGGATATGGGACTTGCGGGAGGTCGCTGAACAACATCAAGCTATGCTTATGAAATTCTCAGAGAACTAATGAAAGTACATCAAAAAGAAAAATTTCTTAACAAAAGTGAAAGTGAACTCTTCAGTATTATTTACTCCCCTGTCTGTCCCCCCTTGGTTTTTCCAGAATGTTGTTTTCTATGTTTTTACGTCTTTGGCAGATATTTTGGGTCTGTGAGGCAACAGACACTTGCCTTAATCCCCAGAGCCTTAAATCTGGAACCGGTGGGAGAGTCTGGAATCTCTTTAGGTTCATGCTCCTCTGAAATGTGGTCATCAGCCTCGATGGTTGCACCAAGTCAATATTCCCACATCCAAGGCTCAGAGATCATTATAGAAAGAGGGCAGGAAGACTGTAGGAGTCAGTGGATCAGGGAGTTTGCTGTGAGATTGTGCCTCCTAGTAACATTAGACACTATATGATCAAGTCTTACCAACATGGCCCCCAAACATGAGCTGAACAAGGGGGATGTCAATGAACATATCAAATTGGATGGAAAAAAGCCCATAAGGTCTCAGTCCTGCAGAACTACAGGTATATTAGGCAGAGTTTTCCAGAGGAACAGACCATACAGAATCAATCTGTTTAACTGAATGTCTATCATCTGTCATCTCTATATAATCTCTCTATATTAATATATTTTATATTAATTATAACACACACACACTTAGTCATCAAAGCGTTCTGACACTGAGAAGGAGGGAAGCAGCTTGGTGCTCCTTCTGGTGGGTCCTCTAAGAACCACTTCTGGAAAGAACTTTGGAAAAGGTACATGCAGATAACAAGCAAACCATCTGGTAAGGAATATGTTCATCCAGCATATCTGCACAGGGCTCAAGGGTACAATTGCCATCAGCATCTTCCCCTTTAAATGCCATGAGCCTTTAGGGTTTGAATTAAGGTTATGTGAAAATATAATGAATTTGTGACACAGGCATGGGAACAACCCTATGTTTATATTTCTCGAGAAGGGAATTTGGAATGTCAACAAGTGTGAGACGGAACACAGAAATGCCCCCAATCTTCCTCAACTTGTAGAGAATAGTTAGGGTAAATGATGTTTCCCATACCTCGGATGTATGTTTTTCTGTAGACAAATGATATTGCTGTGCTTTATATAACCTTGAGCACTGAGGCCTGTGAAGCAAAGCAGGCTTCTCTGCTGAAGGGATCGTCATAAAAATGAGCCTTGTTGTGCAAATTGCACTCAAGTGTTCTGCTGCCTTGAGTCCCCTGGTTGCTGCTTCAGTTCTTCCAGCATTAATCAGGAGAGGCAGCTTGGCCATCCTCCCACAGCTTGTGCCAAATGTGAGGGCCCTCACAGGATGGAGATGCCCCAGAGAATGTCAGAGGTGTAAGTAACCCAGAAAGTCTTATGTAGGATACTCTCCAAGATGCCAGGGACACAAATTTGGGACAAACTGAAACTAAGCAGGGAGAGATTATTTGCATTTAGTGCTTGCTATGTCTGCTCTGTAGGTCAGGAGCATGCTCATCTAAGCAGGATTTTTAAGATATTGCATAAATATATAAAGAAGCATTGTTATTGACTTCCTCTCCTGGGCATCCTGAGGGATGAGAAATGGCAGGAGGTACTAAAAACCTTTCGTAGGTGCATCTGCAAGGGGGAGTATTACCCATAAAAGTTCTCTCTCTCTCTCTCTCTCTCTCTCTCTCTCTCTCTCTCTCTCTCTCTCTGTAATTCTTTCATCTTGGGGTTCAGCAATTGCAAAGGACTCCTGCCCTGTTGGTACAAGGGGGAATCATAAGGGGGAATCATGGGATAGTTCCTTCAGAATGGAAATGAGAAGTTATTAAGCTTCTGGATTTCCTGTTCCCAGTCACTTGGCTCTCTTGATGGTTCAGAAGATGAAGTTCTCTGCTAACCATCTCTCTGTATCTCTATGAGTTAGTAATTCTGTATTAGCCCAGGGGACTTAATTAGGTTATACAAAAGGGAGTCTTGAGTCATTTCTAAACAGCACCCTATTTTTAGCCCCAATGCATTTCTTTACCCAGAGTTGATGTTATTCATGAGTGAGGAACACATGCAAAATATGAGCCTGTTCTCTAGAAGATACTCAGGGACTTTAAACAAACAATCTTCTTACAGAGCTACGTCTCCATATACTATGGGTTATGAGACAGAGGGCTGAAATAGAGTACCTAATATCTCATGACTGGGACAAACTGGTCAAGACTGTTAAAAACCTCAGTAGAAATTTCTGTCTATTTAGGACTTGTCATGAAAAGACTGTTTCTCGATCTGCTCTCAGAAAGGTATTATTAGGAATGCTAGACTTTGAAAACATTTACCACATGCAAAACTTAACTGTGAGTGGGCTGGATCCTTTCCTGCTGGAACCATACTTTTCTTTCTCTTTGAAGCAATTTTTTGGGTTTACATGCCATTGATCATTTACTTTCCCTATTGCCTGACATCTTATTGGCATATGTGTGGAAATGTAGAGACCTCACTGGCTGGGATGACCATGCAAATTATGTCTGTCCTTACTGCAACTATGGCATCTGCTTTTCTTCTGCCTGTACTGGGCCTTATTGAAGACCTTCAGCAGGAGACTAAAAACTGGCCTGTTCCATTAATAAAGTGACCAACCTTAGACTTCAAATATTAGGAGAATTAAAGAAGACACCAAGAGAAGTTAAAACAGCTTTATTACAAAGTTGGGTGACACTATATTATCTTTTATTAAAAGAGCATTTGGGATACGAACAACTATCTGGCCTATATTGTTTGAACTTGTCTGACTACTGTCAGCAAGAAAATACTCAACAAGAACAGTTATTAGATTCTGTTCAACATCTTTCACAATCACAGTGGTGGCCCCCTTGGTTTGGACGAATCTCATCATTCCTTGGGGCTCTAATGGTAATATCTGTTGTTCTTCACAGATTCTCTGTTCTTCCTACCTGTGTCCAGCATTCTGTTGCCAGACATGTTACCCCCATACATAATTACATGCTTTTGAGGACATTAAAAAATTAAAAGGGGGTTGTGTTGGGTTTGAATTAAGGTTATACAAAGCCATAATGAATTTGTGACACAGGCATGGTAACATCCAATGTTGACATTTGTCATGAAGGAAATTTGTACGACCAACAGCTGTGAGAAGGGACACAGGAACGCTAGCATCTTCCTCAGTTTCTAGAGGCCTGTCAGAGCACATCATGCTCCCATACCTCAGATGACTTCTTTGAGACAGGTACCATTGCTGTGCTTCATATAACCTTGAGCATCCTGGCCTGTGAGGCAGGCTTCTCTGCTGAACTGTAAACTCATAACTCTGTTCTCAAAGGAGCTGTAATAATAAACATGAGCCTTGGTGTGCAAGTTGCCCTCAGCTGTTCCAGCCTTGAGTCCCTTGGTTTCCCCCTTCAGTTTTCTTCTGGCATTAATCAGGAGAGATAAGTTGGCCAACCTCTCATTAGCAATGGCCTCCAGTCATAGATGTGGTGAGGAAAACATGCTCCCTTCCTTCCATCATTCAGTACCTTTTCTAGGTATTCATTGCTGCCCAAGAGTAGAAATAGCAGATTTAGGATGAGGACAGGATGTTCCCACTTGTCACATTGGAGGCCACTCAAACAAAAAGCAAATACAATGATACAATAAAGGTAGGACAATGGGAAGAACAAAGCCCATTGCTGTAAGTGTACCATTTATCTTTAGTTCTAGGTAATTGTTTTCTTACAGGGACCGGGAAGAAATGGGGCTGAAGAAGACACGTGTGATTGAAATTAGCTGTTATCTTCAGGATGCCACTGGATTGCACACGGGATAATGAATTAAATGAAGTGGAAAGCATGGCCTGAACTGGAAATGTGCTTTCTGCCTAATGTAATTAATCTCTATTGAAACAGCTAAGCCATTTAATTTGTGTTGCATGAATAATGAAATGAAAGGGGCTCGTGTGAATTAACTTCTTAACCAGCGGAGAAGATGCAACCGCCACATGGAACGGATGGGGATTTCCCCACGAACTCCTTAGATCTCTGGTCATTACAGTTCCTTCTATTGTTGGCTAGTCTCAGTTTTCTAGCCTTTAATTCTGGAAAGTCTTCTTCACAAGGACATGTAGGACTTTTCAAGGCTCTGTGACATCTTAAAAAGCTGCTGGCCACATCACCCTTCCCTGCAGATGCCTTCCTCTCACTATTCAGAAATGACAGAGTAGAGGATTTCCCATCCATATTTATTTACTGTGGCAGTGTCTTTGAGGCCACCATGTTCCTTAGCACTGCTGTGACAAACTGGCCTCAGAAGAAGATATGCCAGACAAGCCCCAGCCTCCTTATAATTCATAGGAAACATGAGACTCCCCTCCCACCTTGTAAATTCCTTTAGTGTTTAACAAAGCTCCACAAACATAACAGTGTGGTTTCACCATGGAAAAAGTTTCTGATGCATACCTCAGAGCTTGTCTGCTGGGACCCTGAACAAGCAGCTCCCTGCAAACCGCCCTGTCTCTTATCTGCTCCCATACTCCAGACACCACTCTTACCAAACACCAAGTCCAATACTTGGACAGAGAGGTAGGAGGATGAGGAGTTGAGTACGTTGAGGAGTTGAGCCAACGCTTCTTTGGGACAGCCCGGTCTAAACTCATATTTAGAAAGTTCCTAAAAAGGTTGTCTCTTGAAAAGACACTGAGTTTGAGAAATGAGTGTAACCTACATAGGCGTGTGCCCTTTTATATCCTTGTCTCTACCATCCATCTCTGGTCTCATCTTTTCCTCCTGCCATCGCTGGGACAAATGTTCTCACTGCTGAGTCAGTGAACAGGGTTACGGAAATAGAATCCCAAGACCATGGAGGATGAACTCAAAAGAAAACAGGGAAGAGGGAAGCTTGGATGTTTCTATGCACACGTAAATTATAGCTCAGTAGTCCAAGTCCCTGAGAAATGGAAGCCAAATAGTCAAGACAACTTGCGACCATGCGGTCTGGCATCTTTATAATAAGGACTGTTATAATAGTTCCTCTGCCCTCCAGACTTAACAATACTTTCAGTATGATGGGCATTAGAAGTGGCAAACTGGAGACATTCTAGTATCCCAAAGGTTAAGAATACTCCTTTTCATATTCTTAGGGTTTCTTCATCTTCAACAGTAATGGTTTTAGAGATGAGAGGAATATACATCCTCAGAGATTACAGTGCACTCTTTTCTTTTTTATAAGGAATATTGTAGGGGATCACACTGTCTCTTCTATCAGGTCCACTTCCTCATTAAGTCATCTGACACACCCGAGTCTTTCCTTTCAACTAGCTTCTGAACAGAACCAAACAGAAATATTTTTAGCCCATCTATGGTTCTCCTTAATCAAAAGTTGAGTCTCCAACTGATACTCAGACTGGCTATCAGGGAAGAAGAGCTTGGTGGGAAAATGGAAAGATCTCTTGAATGTTAGTGCCCTGTCTGGTATTCAGCTAAGGATTGCTGGGTCTTGGGAACATGCTCCTCATTAGAAAATAACCTATTGAGAGAGGCTCTTGAGCACATTGGTACAAACTTTGCCCATCATTAAAGTTAAGGCTGTAAAAATATTGTATAAGACATCACAGTCTTTGAGCATTCTCCATCTGTCTCTCTTTCTCTCTCTGTCTGTCTCTATCTCTTTGTCTCTCTCTGTCTTCATTTCTGTCTGTCTCTCTGTGTGTTTCTGTCTCTCTGATTCTCTGTCTCTCTGTCTTTCTCTGTTATAGAAGGAGATACTTGGCTAGCTGTGATGGTATTCAGCATAGTGGTTGATTGGTATTCACATAGTTTCTGGAGTGTCCTGTGCTTCTTGCCAGTGGGCATTTGAGTGAATCTCCTAAGCCAAGTAAGTCTTCAAGCCCCAGTCAAATCTCGGGATGACTGAAGCCATAGCTGACATGCTGACCCAGATGCCAGGCAACCACCAGCTATTTCTAATGTCTGCTGCACACAAACTGTGAAATTATAAATGCCTGCTAAGTTAAGTTACTGGATAATTAATAAAAACACAAAGTTTTATGTAAAATCATATAAAATTAATAGGATATAAATATTCCATTTGCCTTTAATGAATGAAACACTATGAGAAATTTCATTTGCTTAGAGAATTAAAAAAAATTGGAATGCTACTTTTATTTTATTGCCTTTATTGATTGGTGCATGAATATGTATACGCATGTGAGCATGGACTTGTGGAGGTCAAAGGACAGCCTTCCTCTCCATCAGGTAAATCCTTTTCACTGTGAGCCTAGGCCAGTAGCATTCCAGAGATTTCTTCTAGAGAGCAGAATTGAAGTTTTCATTTCTTATGTGAATACATTCATTCACCTACCTTTCTGCGTTTGTATTATGAAATCAGACGATAAGCGACAGATTGAACAAGCAATAATACACTCAAGGTCCATCTGAAAAGTAAAGACTGACCCAACAGTAGAAGTTTATCAGTTGGCTCAGTTCAGAAGCTTCAGAAAAATCTAGGTCTCTGTTGGGTCTGTTGGAAGGCTGCAGTAAAGATGCCAGCCGAGAGAGCTGTCTCTGAAGGACTCACAGAATTGAAAGACCCATGCCATGTTAGTTCACTCACGTGGTATAGCAGGAAGCCTCCGCTCCATTTCGTCCTCTGTGAATGCCTAATGACCAGGACACAGGCTTCCCTCATGCAACCCCAGGAGGAAGCACACACAGCAATGTCGTATCATCTACTCTTCAGTGTGGCCAGCTCTCATTTCTGCAGTATGCTATTGCAGTGGCTCTTAACCTCCCTAATGCTGAGACTCTTTAATTCGGTTCCTCATGTTGTGGTGACCCCCCCAACCATAAAATTATCTTCGTTGCTACATCACAACTATAATTTTGTGTTATGAATAGTAATGTAAATATTTGATGTGCTGATGTTTGACATGTGAGCCACAGGTTGAAAACCACTGTCCTACTGGTTCTACATTGCACAGTGCAATGTAGAAGGCCGTGTATATACACTCTGCGTTGCCCAGTGACCCCCAAGGGACTTAACTCATTCTCATCATTATTCAAGTTTCTGTTATATAAATGCAAATATTTTTGATTCAGTTACATGTACACACACACACACATGTACACACATACACATACATACACATACTCACAGGACCTTTCACATGTTAGGTGAATGCTCTACCACTGAGCTGCATGCAGGATTCAGCTTATTTTTTAATGCAAAGAACTTACCATAAACTTATTTTTGAAAGTTTATGTGTTTAGAAATCTGGACCCTGAGGTTGTGACAGGGGTATTGCAGGTGTGTACAGTCACACACCCTTTCCTTGTACTTTCAGGTAGCTTCTCAATGAGTTATTAGACCACTTATTTTAATCCACGTTGCTTGGAAAATGTTCCAAAATTCAGGGTAAGCTCTAGAGTTTTGGATAGAACCATTTCATACATGTTTCAAACCATGTAAAAGCTTCATGTCAGTCTTAAATGCCTTGTTTGACATTATAAAACATCCACCATCCAGAAGTATTTACTTCTTTTTAAAGCGCCTTAGAAAAACTCGGACTCTTTATTTGAAAATGTCTATGTGATCAGTCTTACAGTTCCAGTCTGACAATGTTGACTGCTAACTGTAGCTCTTCCAAGTGGAAGAGAAGAAAATACAGCTCAGACACAGAAAGCTATGCATCCCTTACAGTTCTGAGCAATTCCAGTGAAGTCCATGCTGTTAAATACGATGCAGCAATGTCTGTTTCCGTAATACATTGACATGTGAATGTCAGTGACGTGGATGTAGGCACACATTTCCCGCTGTTTGATACTTAACGGATGGCTTGACTCCTTAAACTCCAGCTATGTCAGAGGTGAGAGCTATTTTTCAGGTTAGTTATAGAGCTAACAAAGAATTTTAGTTATGTTACTAACACATGTTTACCATCTCACAGGGGTTAAACAGTAGCCTTATTGTTATTTATGTAATGCAGTCCCCGAATTTTTTCATGTATGTTAAGTTCTAGATAGAAAACTATTTGAAATGCACTTCAGGGAATTTTTCTTAGTGAATTCTGTGCTACCTTTTATTTTAAAAATGACAGTCATTCTGTGAAATAATGACCTTTAAATGACTAACAGGGTTGGGGGGGGTGCCAGTGAGGGGTAATTCACCTGTGCCAGGGATGGCTGCTTTCAGCCCTCATGAGAGAGAAGGAGGAGATGCATTCTGGCCTCCCACTCTGTGTCTTTGGATCTGGCCTAGAGCCAGAGGCAATAACCATGAATTTCTGCTTAGATACAAGTGCAGTGTTTACAAGGTCAGACGCCTAGCACAGCACTTTGACATTATGTAACACAACTTTTGTTGTGTTAATGGCCTCATTCCTATGCTGATAACATTTCTGTTACTAGTGGCAGAAGGATGCCTTTAAATTAATAGAAAGGGCATCTGTAAATTCTAATTTACTACAGCCCTGATCAGTCCAATGCATGTGTTGTTCTCAACATAAATTTAACCATGGCTGTTGGATTGCACTGGCTGAGTAGATAATTAGGAAGCAGCCATCACCGTTACTCTGACATGGAATACATATGCATTCTGGTTTTAGCCATGCTTATTCTGACAGTTCAAAGAATAAATTTATGTACAGTTTTTCTAGCAGCAAGCATAATGATGCTCTGTAGCAGGAACACAGGACACAGGAGCCTTTCTGGTTTTACTCCTTCATCCATCCAATGGGAAGGTGCTGAGAAGAAGAGATGGAATTTCATTCAAGGTCATGTAGATCCTGAGAAGGAACTTGGGGATGGACCCACAGATTCTCAAACATTATTTCACATCTATGCAGGGAGACATGAGGTAGCATTCCACATGAGAGATCTCTGTGGGCTTGACTTCTTTTTCCATTCACATCTTCTTTTGAATCAAGCATTTGTCAACTTCTCTGTACAGTGTGGTCATTGGTAGAGAGCTTTTGAATAGCATTTTTTTTCCTTTTTGTTAAAGATACAAATAGGCTAGGTATAGGTGTAGGTGTAGGTGTAGGTGTAGGTGTAGGTGTAGGTGTAGGTATGGGTATATATAGTTGCTGTCTTCAGACGCACCAGAAGAGAGCATCAGATCTCATTACAGACGGTTGTGAGCCACCATGTGGTTGCTGGGAATTGAACTCAGGACCTCTGGAAGAACCAGTGCTCTTAACCACTGAGCCATCTCTCCAGCTGAACTCAACATCTTTATTCCAGGTGATGCTTAGGCACATCAAAATGTATGAGCCACACTCTTGCTGTGGACCAGCCACCTGCCTTGTGTGTCATTTCACCATTGGTCACGTGGGAAATTATCTGCGTATTTTATGCATTGTGCTGTTGGTTTATGAGCACACTGACACTAATTTCTCACTTTCCTCTTTGTCCTGCTGTGACTAGCACTCACTGACTAGACTAGTGTTCAGCGTGTTATATGACAGCACGTGACAGGGAGTCCCGCACCTTCTTCCCAGATAGATTATTTTTTCTCAGAAAAATAGAAAAAAAATGCATATTTTTGAAGTCTGCTTTCTGAAGTAGCCAGACATGACTATAACTTCATAAGATCCCATAAAAGATTATTGTGTCCCTGTCTTCCCCAGATATGTCCCCTTCTCTTCTAATCCATTCATGGCTTATTGCAAATCTGTGTTTTTGTATTCCCTGGACTCAGCAGAGGTTTTAACCTCAGCTGTGCATATTTGAGGTTTAGAGAAGGGTTTGTGGCTCTGGGCTAAGTCCATCATTGAGGGCCCTACATAAGAGTATCCAGAACCAGTGAAACACCAGGGAGCATTGACTGGGCACTTGGAATGGAATCCTTCTACACAGGAAGGAGAAAGCAGGAAATCATGGTGGTAATCTTACAGCTTGGACAACTGGACTCACCACAAGGCCTGGAACTATAGAAGGAAGAGTGAAGATGAAAGGGAAACTGAGTCTCAAATGGCTTCAGTGTGTAAGGCCCCCATGAATGGAAGACCTCACCCAAGCCTCGGGAATTCACGGCCACCCATTAACTGCAAGACACCAAACTTGATGTAATCAGCAAGAGGCATATTTTAATCAGTATACTGAGGTCAAGACCTGTAGTCCATGCAGGGGCAATGGGGTCTGACCCCCGGGCTTTGGAGACAGAGAGAATTTAAAGCCCAAAACCACAACTCCGGGGGGGGGGGTGGACCACAACCCAGGGGGAGTAAAGGAGGGCTATTGGAGAGCACCTATGGAAAGTCCCAGCCTATTATTCAGTTTGTGACAGGGTACAAGGAACAGGCTATTCTCTAAGAGCCTATACGTAATCAGCCATCTATCTTGTGGTCAGCCAAGTTCTTGGTATCCAGGGTGCACAGGCACGCTAACTTGAACTCCCAGCTCAAACCCTATTCAATCTATCTTATGGTCAGTTTTTAGTTCCTGGTACCCATAGCGCTTGGTCACACTGTTCTGAACTCCCAGCTCTGAACTCTTATCTTATTTATTTTGTCTTGTGGATAGCTAGTTTCCTAGGACCCAGAGTGCAGAACAAGCTGATCTGCACTCTTGACTCCATCTGTGGAAGGTTTAAAAATTTTTAACTCTTTCAAGTGGATGACCAAGCATTCCTGGGGACGTTGTTGGCTTTTGTCGTTGTTACAGGGTGTTGATTACTCTGTCACCTCCATTTGTGTGCTCTGGTACGTGTGACCAAGCATCCTGAGCATCACAGGCAATGACCCGTGGGGATCTTCTCTATCACCATGACTTCAAGGCCTATTATGGTATGTCATATAAATAGACAATTAGTGGCTACTTTTGAGTGAATTAGTAAGCTTGAACCGTGTCCTCTCATTTTCCTAATTGACTAAATAAAGCACACTCAGAAAATAGAGTGATATGAAATGCTACAGATGATGTCATTGACGTGCTGAGTCCATATCAGGGGGTTGTGCTACTATCTGGGGATATAGTTGCTTTTTAATAGGGAAGATGAACGTGAGTCAGAATTGCTGGCTCCATGAAACAATCCAGGAAGAGGTTTGGGTACATTCACAAAAATGTCACCCTGGAGTGAGACCAAAGCATCTCACACTAACTACAGCATGAGGCACTGTGCTATGTGTGCGGTCAGCAATGGTCAACCTCAGGGCTTCACTCCTTTCCCTAAGCCATAGCTGATGTCAGCCTTGGAGAACTTCACATGCTCATCCAGGCTCCTTGAGCACCTGGAGAGAGAGGGTGACACCAAGTCTCAAGCTCCAAGCATTCTCCAGCAGGAGCTCAGCCATTTGTCATCCAAAGGTCAATCCAATGAGAGTATTTGCCTGAGAAATTGCCATGTTTGATGTGCACAGTACTTTTTCCTTTCTTTTAAACTTTAGTTGGAGCTAGTTTGCAGCTTCTGTGACTACCAGGTGACTGTGCCAGTAGCTGACTCTCCAAGAATGTGTGCAGCCAACTCTTGAGGGTTGCTTCACTTGACAAGGGGCCTGCTTTCCTGGGAACCATCAGCACATCTATTCATATTCATTCTGAACTCACTGAGGCAGATTTAGTTCAACAACTCCCCTGCCTTCATGCTGTCTGCCCCAGATTTCCCTGCAGCAGTCCCGTTAAGATGCAGATAGCTTGTCCTGGCCAAGCTGTTTCCTGCCTGGTAAGTTTCCCCCAACACCTGGATGAGCTGCTCAGCACCAGGATGTGGAACACTAGGCTATCTGCGGTTGCATAGCCAGGTGTTCTGCAGGTGCATAGCCAGGTGTTCTGCAGGTGCAGAGTCAGGTGTTCTGCAGGTGCAGAGCCAGGTGTTCTGCAGGTGTGTAGCCAGGTGCTCTGCAGTCGCAGGTGGTGAAGGTAAAGATCTTACCAGCCTCAGCTTCGCACCCTGCCCTGAAGCAGGCTTTGATGCAAGTGCCGAGCTGCTAGCCTGGACAGTGCCTCTCATATCTTCCTGGGAGCAGATCCACCATTTAGAAGCTGGTCCTTGTCTCCACATGAAGCTCTGTGTATCTTTGCCCTGTGGTAAGCAGGCACATTAGTGGGCATTTCATGCCAGTGGGTGGTAACCAGGGCCTGATCCATTCCTTTGCATTGAAAGCCAACTTAGAACTGGGTATCTGATCTATGTGGTAGCAAGGGCAGGGGACAAGGATAGGCAAGGGAAGGAAGAAAGGAGTCATTGGAGGAAGGGGTGGAGGGAGGGGAAGGAAAGAGAAAAAAAATGAGGGAGAGGGGGTAAGGCAGCAAGCTTGGCCTATTACATTCCCTTTCAAATGTAACTTCCCAATGTCTTTTAGCTCAGGCTAACTACCTGGCCACCTCTCTGGGCTCAGGCTAGGGTATAGAGCATTATCACTGCAGCTAAAGGCAAGCTAATCGCTGTTTAGCAGGACTGTGCTGCAAGGGGGAATCCTAGCACTCCTGAACACTTCCTGTTTCACACCCTCCCCTTCTGGTCTTCATCGAGTTGTCCTGTTTCCTAGGTTTCTACTTTGGATCTGCCTTCTCTGTCCTCAGGTGCTTCGCTGGGAGTCCCAATGTAGTGTTTCCCAGGGTTCCCTCCATCCTGCTGCCTGCGTGGACGAGTGAGTGCCCTAGGAGCTGTGCATGTACAGGCGATGGTTTCCATAAGATTCGCTGCCCATCTTTAATGTAGTTTGAGGTAGAGATTAAGTCTCCGTGCCAGAAGTTGGCCAGTGTGCTGGATAGTTTTATGTCAGCTTGACACAGATTAGAGTCATCTGAGAGGTAGGAGCCCCAGATGAGAAAATGTCTCCATAAGATGCAACTGCAGCTGTAAGGCATGTTCTCAATTAGTGATCAGTGGGATAGGGCCCAACCCATTGTGGGTGGTGCTGTTCCTGGGCTGGTGGTCCTGGTTCTATAAGAAAGCAGGTTGAGCAAGCCACGATTAGCATATCATTAAACAGCACCCCTGCCCCACAGCCTCTGTATCAGCTCCTGCCTCCAGGTTCCCACCCGGCTTGAGTTCCTGTCCTGACTTCCTTCAATGACTGACTGCTATGTGTGAAAGTGTAAGCCAAATAAACCCTTTCCTCCCCATGTTGCTTTTGGTTATGGTGTTTCATTGCAGCAGTAGAAACCCTGACTAAGGCAGCTAGGCCCCTGTCCCACAGATCATTGTGTCTGCCCCATCTTCATTCAGAAATGTGCTGGATCTTTGTTGTCCACCCCTAGAAAGAACCTATTCGTACAGGTAGTGAGATGAGCCTAAACCAGAAAATTGTCTCATTGACCACCAGGGCCTGCATTAAACTCTACCTAGATTTCTTATCTGGTTGCTTTCACTCTCCAGGCTCTGACTCTCCTTGACTGGAAGGAAACCTGGATCCTGGAGATTGCAGGAGAGCTGGGAGCCCAGCCTGACCTGGCATGACTCCATGTGCTCACCTCTTGCAAGTTGACTTTTCAGCCTACACCGCTGTTTAATCGTCAGTGCTTAGATACTATCCTCAGAGGGAAAAGAAATCAAAGAGAAAAAAATTTAAATCAATGTGATGGTTTGTATATGCTTGGCCCAGGGAGTGCCTCTATTAGTAGGTGTGGCCTTGTTGGAGTAGGTGTGTCACTGTGGGCATAGACTTTAAGACCCTCATCCTAGCTGCCTGGAAGCCAGTCTTCTCCTAGTGGCCTTCAGATGAAAATGTAGACCTCTCAGCTCTTCCTGCCTCATGCCTGCCTGGATGCTGCCATGCTCCTGACTTGATAATAATGGACTGAACCTCTGAACCTGTAAGCCAGCCCCAACTAAGTGTTGTCCTTATAAGAGTTGCCTTGGTCATGGTGTCTGTTTACAGCAATAAATAACTAAGACAGTCAATTAAAAGTAAATGCACCTGGCAAGTAAATCTGGTAAGCCCTGTCCAATTGAGAAAAAATAACAATCTATAAATATAGGACAATTAAAATATGGACTTATATAGATAGCATTTACAAACATGTATACATATAATCACGTAGAGTTTTATATTTAGACATATTTGTGAATATTCATAATCTCTGTACTAGTAGTTTCTAATGAAATTTGGTTAAGGCTTCTTTGGAAAAATCAAGCATTCATACATAGTACACATAGTCAGCAATAATGGAACTTAGGATGGTTATTTTAAAAAGACATGAACTGGGAAGGAAATGAATGGGGAAGGAAATATGTTAGGGGATGATGATGACCAAGACACATTATATATATATATATATATATATATATATATATATATATATATATAATTATATATAATTATTAAATTATTTATATATTAATATATAATTATTAAATTATTTTTAAATATATATTAAAATATATATATTACATATATAAAATATATATATATAATTTTAACATCTGATGCATGGGGAGAAAATTAGAGAAGAACAACATTATAAAATATATTTCAACTGCATATAAAAGGCAAGTTGTGTCCTAGCTTCATTCCTGCTGCTATGACAAAGCACCCCAACCAAAAGCACCTTAGGGAGCAAGAGCTTTATATCTGCCCACACTTCCAGCCTGCAGTCCATCATCGTGGACCAGGCTGGCTTTGAACTCACAGAAGTCCACTTACCTCTGCCTCTTAAGTGCTGGGATTAAAGGCATATGACACTATACCTGGCCTTAGTATGGGTTCTTTAGTTAGGCATAATAGCAAAAGATATAGAAATAATTTTTTTTGAAATTTGGTCTTAATTATTCAGGTAGCCAGATATTCCCATTTACCTGAAAAATAATTGCAGGTTACTTGAAATCACAGCTACCTTATTGAATTCTTTTTAACCAACAACTGAGAACAACTATGCAAGTATCTGTTTCTAGTGTGGAGATGCCACTCAAGCACTTGCTTCTGAGTTGTGTGAACTCCACTTCCTGTATACAGGCCAAGCACACTTGTTCCTAGCCAAGGTCTCACTAGAATGTAGTATGTATCCTGTGTGCCACACAGTTTTCACCAGCCCCCTTTCTCCTTCTGGGTGGTATTCTCTCTCTCCCTTCTCCCCTCTTTTTCTCTCTACCCCCCATGGCCTCCATCTCCCCCTCCCTCTCCCTCCCCCTCTCTCTTTCTATCTGTCTCTGGTGTTAGATATTAAATCAAGGGCCCTGTGCATGCTCGCCCTGCTGAGCTACATGGCCCTGCTCATCCCTTCTGTGTCACAGGTCATAGTTTTGCTTCAGGTGTGCTGTCCTAGGGTTTCTCAAGCACAGTCTGAAGATTTTTAGAATACTTGAGATCCTTCCACAAACACCTGAGAGGGAAAACCTATTTTTATAATAGAACCCAGACCATATTTGCTTTCTCTGTGTTCCCAGAGCTAATGCCTGTTGTAAATCAAGGCAGTGATCCCAAACCATACCACAGATCTCTACTCTCCTGTAACAAAGCCATTGCTGTGTCTGTACTGAGTTAAGCTTTGGATGGAAAAGGAGAAATTATCAATTTTAAAGAATTTTTAGACTAAGCATGTTTCTTTTTACTATTGTATGTGAGAAAATAGAAAGTACACAAGAGGCCCTTCTGCTGCTCTCCAGGAAGTATGAGGTGTGTTGAGATGTAGTCTCCATTCATGGTTACATTAGAAACCATTAGTCTCCCTTCCAGTGCACCTTTCCTATTCTTCTGCCCTTTGTAACATCAGTCATCTGGAAATGCCAGTCATTTGAAAGATATTGGCTCACAGAGTATGCAAGTCTCCCTAGGGGCTCCACAGTTATCTGAGAAGGCAACTGTGTACAGCCTAGTGTTCGTTCCTCGAGCACATCAGCCTGAACAATGGAACATAGGGGACTGATGCTGCAGCAGACATTGGGATCCAGGTTTCCTCTAATGAGAAACAAACAAAACACGTGTGTATCTCAGGGTCCTCACTAATGTTTGAAGTGTTGCTATGGCTACGATGTGATCAAATCCTGTTCTCTCCAGAAGCCTTTGTTTCCTTCTGGTACATGATGGTCACTTCTAGTCTTGCATAGTACTATGCTTCCCAATTTCATCTTACATGCAGAAGGCCTAGGGAAAGGCTAAAACAAAGATATGGATGTCGTGTGTATAGTAGTGCATGTGTATGTGTCTGTGTTGCATGTGTGTTTGTATGTGCATACATGTGTGTGTGTATGTGCTTGCATGCGTGTATGCATGGGTATGTGCATGCATGTGTGTGTACATGCATGTGTGTATGTGTATGCATGTGTGTGTGTATGTGCATGCATGTGTGCATGTGTGTGCATACATGTGTGTATACATGCATGTGTATGCACATGTGCATGCATATGTATGTGCATGCATGTGTGTGTATGTGCATGTGTATGTGCATGTGTATGTGTGTGCATGTGTGTGCATTTGTGTGTGTATGTGCATGGTGCATGTGTGTACATGCACACATATATGTACTCCTGATTTTCTAGCAGAACTCCTGAAGATAGCACACCAGCTCTGCTGCACCTCACCTTAAGGAGCAGCTCCCCAGCTCTCATCTAACTATCATGACATGATTTAGCCTTTGCAGCCCAGTGACATTTCATTGTGCCATTTCTGTTATTACTACTCATACCATCATCACTGTTGCCAGGGTTTATTCTTGTTTAGCTTTCTTATGCATATGAGTGTTTTACCTAGGGAAGAACCGAGGCATCGTCTTTTATACACTTTGTCCACTAATCTAATCAGAGATTACAATGGTTATCATATATCATCATGTTTATTTATAATACAGTGTGTGTGTGTGTGTGTGTGTGTGTGTGTGTGTGTGTGTGTGCACTATGAGTGTGCCTATGCCTACAGAGGTTAGAAATGAGTGTTGGATCCCTGGAGCTGGAGTTGATAGTTGTGAACCACCATGTGGGTGCTGGGAAACAAACCTGGGTCCTTTCAATACTATGAGGTGTTCTTAACTGCTGAGCCAATTCCAGCTGCTTGCAATCATGAGTAGAGCCCATCCGTCCGTCACAAGGTCAGTCTGGACACTAGGCTGAGAATGAACTTTATGCTTAGCATTTCATTCAGTACTGACAGCGCTTCTATGGGCAGTTCCATGGGAAAGGTCCTACAGTGTAGGTAAGTACAGTTGAGAGCCTGGAGATAGTTAATCAAATCTAACCCCAGAAGTCCAAAGCCACGCCCATGCAAAATTATTGTTTGTTTGTTTTCTTGGAGTTTCGGGGCAGAGGAGAGAGTTCATCATCAGGCTAGCCAAGACATTTCACAATCAAGCTATATGCCAATTCTTAGTTCTGTTTTTTTTTTTTTTTTTCTTTTGACAGACTCCCACTTTGTAGCTCAAGCTGACTTCAAACCCATGATCTTCCTTTCACAGTCTCCCAAATGCTGGAATTACAGACATTCCACCAGCTTGATTAGCTGTTACAATTTGTGTTCATTTGTATCTGCTTGGTCTTACTTACTCCTTATCATACGGAACTAACATTACCTACTTTACTGGCTTTGTGGGCAGAACCCAGGCGTTGTCTTTTTACACTTTGCCCAGTGATCTAGTCAGAAATTACAATTGTTATCAGGTGTCATGTTTATTTATAATACATATTTTATAAATATAAATATATGTACATAATTTATGAGTAAAGAGTCAACATGTATGTTCACATGGCCCCAAAATTCCATTGCGCTGTGCTTTTCATAAAGAGATTTTTTTTAATGTCAAACGCTGAGCTTGCATCTGGGGTGATGAGTTTTTATACCCCCTATTCAGCTTCTTTAAGTCAAAATATAATGTTTATTCTATCTTTTAAGTGTGCTTCACAGGCCCCAAGATTGTTATATATTATATATATTATATATATAATGTATGTATGTATGTATGTCAGGGAATTGCACAGTAGATCAGATCAGTTGCTCTGAATGTAGAGAATCCTCAATTCCAGGAGAACAGTGCTTGGAAGGTGAACATAGGTTGTCCTGGAGGAAACAGAAGAAGTTCTAGAGAAACCAGTCCCACTTTGTTTATCACCCCATTGGAAACAATGAACCCCAGAGAATTGGTTTCTTCAGGAATCTCATGTTGATAAAAGGAATAGGCTGAATTCTGGTCCAGCCAGTGGAACTTGTCACATCTAGCAAAGATGACAAACTGTCCTCACAACTTGTCAGATTAAAGCCAAAACAGAGATAGATCAATGATGGGCAGGGCCATAAACCTTACATGGACTACTTAGTTATGTATACTTTCTGTGATGGTTTGTATATGCTTGACCCAGGGATTGACACTATTTGGAGGCATGGCCTTGTTGGAGAAAGTGTGTCACTATGGGTGTTGACTTTAAGACCCTCATCCAAGCTGTCTAGAAGCCAGTCTTCTCCTAGCAGCCTTCAGATGAAGATGTAGGACTCTCAGCTCCTCCTGCACCATGCCTGCTTTGATGGTGCCATACTCCCACCTTGATGATAATGGAATGAACCTCTGAAGCTGTAAGCCAGCCCCGATTAAATGTTGTCCTTTATAAGAGTTGCCTTGGCCATGGCATCTGTTCACATCAGTAAAACCCTACCTAAGATACCTCCCCATCAATATGTAAACATAAACTTCATGTTGGCATCCTGAAGATAGAGTAGGGAGGAGAGGGTTACTGGACCACTTTGTTCCTCTTTCTAGTGTGGCCCCATTAAATGAGTGTCCTTCCTTTGCTTTTCGCTACTATTCATTTAATTGGCACAGTGAGAATGGGTGAGTAGCAGAGCCCAGTTTGTTGGCTCTGTCAGACACGATAACAACTCCAGTAACGATAACCTGGGATTGTGAGCCAATGTGAATCCTTCCTCTCCTAACCTTTCTTCCACAATATTTTTGTTGTGGTGTTTTGTTATAGCAACAGAAAAGGAATAAAGATAGGGTCATTTACAAGAACGTGGGTACCTTATGAGTGGCAACACCATGGAAAAAATGTCTCTTTCCTCACAGTGACCATTAACTGTGGATAAATCCTTGAGGAGAGGTGAGAACTCCATAGTGGAATGTTGGGGAGCCCAGTACCATGCAGACAACAACAGCTTCCATGAGTTCAAGAGTTCGATCGATGGCCGTGTCAGTCCCTGCCCTGTCAGTCCCCGCTGTGTCAGTCCCCGCCACAGTCTGCACTTCACATGCATACCTACCTCAGTGGGCTCCAGCACTATTGCTGCCCCAATTTATGTGACGATTCTTGAGATCTGTTTGTGTGTGTATGTGTGGCTGGGGGTGGGGGTGGGGAATGGTCATATAGATCCGTGGTTCTCCACCTTCCGAATTCTGCAACCCTTTAATATAATTCCTCACGTTGTGGTGAACACTTACCATAAAGTATTCCAGTGCTGCTTTATAACTATAATTTTGCTTCTGTTATGAATCATAATGTAAATATCTGTTATGCATTATAACTTATATGTAACCCCCAAAAGGGGTCATGACCAACAGGTTGAGAACAGCTGATAGAGATGTTATTAGCCTTATTAGCTAGAAGATGCTAAGCTATAACATAAACATCATAACATTTTTCTTAGAGGAGTTACTTCCTTCCTTCCTTTTTTCTTTCTTGTTTTGTGTTTGTCTTTTTGTTTTTCTTTTGTGTTTTCTTTTTTGGTTTTTTTTGTTGTTGTTGTTGTTATTGTTATTTTTGAGACAGGGTTTCTCTATGTAACAAAGCCCTTTCTGTCCTGGACTCACTCTATAGACCAGGCTTGCCTCAAACTCAGAGAGATCTACCTTCTACTGCCCCCTGAGTGCTGGAATTAAAGGTGTGTGTCACTATGCACAACCTAGAAGAGTTTCTTCATAGCCAGGTTGAGGTTTCTGCTGAGGATATAAGCTAGCCTGCGTGTCAACTGCAGGTTTTCCTTGAGACGGGTTAACAGGGATAGCAGAGAGAAAGTTAGCACCGAGAAGATGAGTGTGGAGAAAAGGTTAAAGGAAACTATGGGATGATAGACGGAAACCCAAGAAGAACAGCAGCACCTCAAAGCCGATCACCTTTGAAAGTTACCGTCTCCTATTCTTTATTTCATATCATAATTCATGTGTTTTACCTGAAAGAGAAATTTTTCTTGACAGCTGAGGGTCAGCTTCACCTTTCTCTTGAAAGCCTTATCAGGAAGGCCAAGTACAGTCTCAAGGAAAAGGACAGTGACAGCAATTAACATTTGTATAGACTTCTAAACATTTATTGAGCTTCTTTGTTCACACGAAACCCTTTTATTCTCTCTACAGGTCAGTGAGGAAGATGTTAGTGTCTCACCCTTATAATGATACCAAGGCTCAGAGCACTGTGTCACTTGTTCAAGGTCATTAGTCTCTTCAGCAGACAAACCAACAAAACTATAGTCTACGATACTTCTGCTCCTGAAGGTTAATGGTGTAAGATGCTACTCATGGGAACAGAACTTCTGGGAATGAGAGCACTATGATTTATGTCTGAATGTCCACATAAACAGTTAGCCAACAGTTATTCAACACTTAGCATAATTCCTTTCCCCCTCCTCCACAAAGTTCACTACAATTATCTGAATTTATAGAGGCTGCTTTCCATACTCTGCCCATCTTTGCCATAAAATGGAGTGCAGCTCTTATGTGTTCATGTTTGCTAAATAATGAGCATATGGATGGAGAACCAGTAAAAACCCTATTGCTTGTTGGTTTTAGACCTACTTCCAGTGGGCACATTTGTGTGTGTCGGCATTGTACTGGACACAGATTAGATTTCAAAGACAGAATCTAATCTAATTAGACAGAGATTAGATTCAAAAGTAGATGCTACATGTACGTACCCATGGTTTTTCCCTCCCTATGTTGCCATTGTTTTTAGGTATAAAAGGAGGAAGTTGGCTGAGATGATTCCTGATGTTCCCGCTCATCTCTGTGTGTTACCACCTTGCTTTTATAACCATGGCATTAGTGTAGGCATCCAAGAAACACAGTGAAAAGGAGGGCTTTTCCCATATCATTCTTATGTCCCTCTCTCTTTGACCCAATAAATCTACACTTTTATCATTTATAAAGTTATGTGCAAATATAAACTGAAGTCCCTAGTTCTACATTTCCAACTCAGACCCTATCCTAAAGGCACCTCTCTTAGGAGTCATTTCATGAAGCGCAAAAATGGAAGGCCAGAGGCATGGATTACATATTTTTCCACAGTCACCATGGCCCCTTAGGAACATACAAGTGTTAGAAACAAGGGTGAGCCATCTCAGTGATGTCAAAGAAACGCAGGAAGCAAAAGCAGGTCCACAGGAAATTATTTTTGCCAAGGGTGTGTGGAGACAGTTTGGAAAACATAGATCCTGTCTTTTATCCTCGATGTAGGTAGTGACTCTGTTTTTACCCCATGGGTGAAAGTGTGACTTTACAATTTGACATGATTGTCAAATTCCTGTATGTAAACTGGAAGGTTCTGGAAACATTATTTGCTGTGCTGGCTACCTTTGATAACAAACAAACAACGATGATGCTTCCCAGGTAGTTCTGTATCAAGTGACTCCATGCAGAGTCACTTAAGGGCTAGGAAATGTCTCCGAGTGTGTGGAATTTGGCAAAATCTCAGTGTCTCTGTGCTGCAAATTGGGTTGCAGTTTTTGTCCCTTTCCCATGCCTCCTTGATCCAAATGGATAACATTTAGAAAGTGTTTATCATCTGCCCAGCATTTGGCATATGTTATCTCTAATCCTTATAAAGTCCATGCAAGATGTAGTGAGTCCCATGTTACTAACAACAGAATTTGATTCAGAAGGAATGGTTTCAGAAGCTGGAACTGTCTTCAGGACAGCTTAATTCCAAACCATATGGTCCTCCTAATATATCATGCTGTTTCAGTGTTCTGGCCATTTTCTGTCTGTAATTAACATCTCTGGGGCCAAGACAACTCATCTCCAAGATAAAACAGCCACTAGCAAATGCCTTTTCCCTGGAACCAACATGTCTCTGCTCTGGTCATTGCCCAAAGCTCCTTGCTCCTCTCCCTCATGCAGGGATGCTAAGCTAATCCTGGGCAAGCTCTTTGGGATCTTTCAGAATGATCCCCAGAGGCTGGCATCATCTTTGCCCCATTCATAAAACATTTTGAATAATGGATGGTACCCAGAAGTAGCAGGAATTACTTAGGTGGCTTTTGTTCACCTCTGTTGTTTCATCTCACAAGTATACACAAATGGGCACACATACACCCACAGATACATGGACACAAATGCACATGCATATGTATACATACATACATACATACATACACACACACATATGCACACATACACACTTGTTTTATTTCTACCCAGTTTCTGATTTTAAGCAGCAATGTTCTCTGAAAAATGATTAAACTGATGTCATTCCTCTTTTCTTTGGGGAAAGTGTGACCAAGGCTATGTGAGCTTTACTGCTGAGATATAGAGGGCCACTGGGAGCTAGGCCTCTGGAGTCATCATTAAGATCTCTTTTCCAAGACACCACGGAAGCTAGAAGGCACATGAGCAGCAGATGAATAATTTTCAGTTCTTCCCTAGTCCAGTTGAAGCAACGGCCAACACAGATGGAAGGTTTTACCACCACAGGGCAGAGTCTGACTAAAGATGATGGCTAATCTAAATCCTTGCTCACACCAAACAGCATGGCTTGCTGTCAGCCAGACTGGCTAGAAACCCAAACAGCACAAGGCAATCATCCTGCTGGCTGGAGACAGGCATCCTGCTGACGTGCTAAACACTGAGAGGCAGTTACACTTTTATCTTGTCTGAAAACAAACTTCCAAAAGCTACAAAGTCGAAAACTTACTGAACCACAGGGCAAAGAGTGTGGGACACTGGTTGAGACAGCATCCTTCTTCTGCCATTACAAATTTTAAGGTTAACAGGAAAATGGGGGAGAAGGAGTGGACACAGTTGGGCTGAGCTTGAAAGGAAATGTTCTAGTCCCTGAGAAGTAGAGAGGTGGACCACTGTAGGATCAGCTTCAGTTAACAACCTAACAACCTAGACTCACCTGCATGGAGTTGTCCTGTGGGCACATCTGTGGCAAGTTTCATCGTTCTGTTTCTGCCTCTGTTGATCCAATCTCTGATACTAGAACCAGCTTCTTTGGGCTTCCAATGTGGGTTGAAGACCCTGATAATTCTGTCTCTGATATTGGAATCTGCTCTGTCAGGCTTCCCAGATGGATGGAAAACCAGCAGTTCTCCAGAAATCTTCTAGGCTTTCTGAGACAAACTGAGATCGCTGAGGCACATGGCCCCATAGACTGTGTTCTTGGCTTCCCTGTTATGAGATAGCCACTGTTAGACCACTCCAACCATATTGTATAGTTCAGTCTAAGAAATCTTCCTTTAAGATATAAACATTTAATTATCTGTGTTCTATTAGAGAACCCTGACTAATACAGAAACTTGGGTTCTAGCTGTGATTTATTAAATCCAACTGTGGCATTTAAGCCTACTGGGATTATTTTTATTAGAATGTAGAAGCAAGTGGTATGATGGGTTGGGAAAACCAGTGGATGCTGGAAGCAGACCTGGATGGGATATTTAAGTGGGAGCTTAGAGGATAAGACAGTGGACAGTTGAGGTTGGCTTGTGGGGCTGAACAACTCTGTATCAGGGGTGAAGCTATTTATGTGAAGAGTTTACCAAGAATGGCTGTGTGCTGATGAGGCTGGGGCTAAAGAAACAGTCATAACTGTCAGAGACGTGAGTGCTACTGAAGTGAATCCAGTGCTTCCTTGGGGCCATAGGAATGTTCTACCTCATTGTTAGCACAAAGGCACTAATACAATGATGGTTCCGGGGGCTGGGCTACATCTTGAGCAGAATATGACAAGGTAAGCATCGTCCATGTGGTACTGGTTGTGTGATGCCAAAGATGCAGGATTGAGGTGGGTCATGGAACACAGCTGAGGCCAGGGACAGTGGTACATGGTTGGGATTCCTATAAAGATGTCCTGAGAGGACAGTGGTCAAGGGGAAGCCTCCTTTGCAGTGGAGCCTCCAGGACATTAGAGATGCCAGGAGCCTCACTTCCAGGACATTAGAGATGCCAGAACCATACAATTTCTGTCAAGGAGAGCTACATGTGGAGAGTAGAAACTAAGCCCAAGGGAGGAGCTATGTGTACTCAGGTGGCAGTAGGAGGGGTGGGTTATCCAAGCCCTTTGGAGCCAAGATTACATATGCCCGGGTGTTGGTCGTAGGAGGAACAGAATTCGACATCTGGCTTTGGTTTTGTTTTGATTGGATTGTGCCTAGTGATGCATCATTCTTCTTTTTCGAATAAGACTGTTACTTCATGCCATCATATGTTGGAATCAAATAAATTGTCTTCATCTTACAGCTCACGGTTAGTTATGAGGGTTTGGACTTTCAAAATATTTGGATTTTCAAAGAATGTTATTAGATAACATCCGAGGCCTATGCACAGATTTCCCTGCCTTGCTGTATTCCGATTTGCTTATCAATGTCTTCTCAAAGGGTTTGATTCATGACTTTATTATACAAACTTCATGCAACTGGAATTATGTTGAAATATGGAATTTGGGGTGAGCTAAATCCATGTTCCTGGGCCCTGATCATAACAAAACTTCATTCTCTCTGATGGCTGAAAAAAAAAAATCCCATTGTGCATGTGTGCTTTTCTCATCTGCTCCTCTGTTGTTAGATACACAAGCCAGTTGCACAATTCAGCTCTTGTGAATGGCGCTGCATTAAACATTGATGTGGAAGTGTCTCTGCACTTTGCTGACTTGGGGGTTCTTCAGCAAGAGCCTGGGAGAGACACAGAGGAGTCACATGAGGGTCTACTTTTAGATCAGGAGAAGCCTCCTGACTGACTTCTGCAGTGTCTCAAGTAGCTTTTTCTTCCTGAACAATTGAACCAACCCTCCTGAGGCTTAGCTCTTTTTCGATTTGTCCGTCCATCTCACTGGGGTCAATAATTCCTCTTCCTGGACCAGTTCAGTCTCATATCCCTAAGCAGATGTCTTGTTGGGGGAAAAAAAAACAAAAGGATTTGACTTTATCAATTGGGACCTTCCCAAATCAATGATTTTTTTTTCTTGCTGGTTGATATTTTTTTTTTTCACATTTTTCTTCATCATTTCTAGTTGGCTTCCTACTACACTGTCTATAATAGGATGCTCAACTATGTATTTGTTTCTTCATAATTATCAATTTGATAGCATCTTTCTCCAAAATGCACAAGAAATCCTGTGATTCAAAGTCAACAACTGTGAGTTACACTCTTAGTGGTTCTAGTCACAAGTACAGGTGGCAAGAGTAACGTGAAACAATATTGATGGTCTCAGATTCCAAGGTGGGGGAGGGGAATGAAAGCAAGCATGGAATGGGGACTTGTAAAGGGCTCCCCTGAGTCTCAGAGCAAGCCTATGTAAGTTTCCCCAATACTTTGCCCAGGATGGCTGTCAGGGAGCTGGGAGCTGAGCACAGGTTCTGAAACTCTGAAGGAAGGGAGAGTTTTACAGTATGTTAAGTATTGGCCAGTTACTTCTCAAAGGAAGAGAGGGAGGAAAGAAGGAATAAAAGGGAGACAGGGACAGAGGGAGGGAGGAAAGGAGAGAGGGAGGAAGGAAGGGAAGGAGGAAAGGAGGGAGGGAGGGAGGGAGTGGGAGGGAGGGAGGGATATAAGGTGGTGGAATAGAAGCTAGTGATGAGACATTTCTATAATCCATGCAGTCAGAGATTGAATTCAAGTCATCAGGCTCAGTGGCCAGTATCTTTACCTACTGGGGCATCTTGTCAGCCCTCAGAAGGGTTTCAAAGAAAAGACTCTTAAAACATACTAGAAGTCTCTCCTTGAATCTTAGAAATAAGCTGCTTTTATCCAGGGTCCAAATTTTACATTTCAAATGCTGCTCTGGGAATGTAGTTCAATGTGGAAATCCTGGCTCAGAGAGACAGACATACAGACATTCCCCTCCCCCCCCCCACACCAGTAAAAGAGAGAGAGAGAGAGAGAGAGAGAGACAGACAGACAGACAGACAAATACAGACATTCCCCCCACACCAGTGAGAGAGAGAGACAGACAAATACAGACACTCCCCCCCCACACCACTGAGAGAGAGAGAGAGAGAGAGAGAGAGAGAGAGAGAGAGAGAGTGAGTATGTGCTAGGAATAACTGTCACAGAGCCCTGAGCCTGGTAGATGATGGTGGAATTCTTACTTGCATTTAGTAGATTCCTGAGAAAAGTTACATTCTTGGAATTGGACTGTAAATCTGTCAAAGTATAACAAGTATTGCCTTAGATATAACAAGATAGCCCTAAGGGTCCAATAGTGGTGCTTACTTACATGTTGGGGGAAATGAACAACTATCTAATTAGACTTCCAACCTGCTCAACAGGAAAAAAAAAAGGCCTGATATTGTAAAACTAGTCAACTTCCTGAAGCTGGTGAAGTCAGGAAATCCAAGAGTAGAAACGACCAATGCTACTTTCCTAAACCAGCATAATCTTTGTGTTCTTGATATCCTTAGCTGAGTATAGCTCTTGTTCCTTACCAAAGACCCTCCTCTTCACAACAGTCAGAGACTATTGCAGAAATCTACAACTGCTCAAAAAGCAGAAAACAACCATAGGGTTATCAGCCGTGATTGCTGCATCTACAACACAATGCTTATGATCTAAGGTTCAGGGAACATCACTGATTGGGTATGGAGGGAGTTGTAAAGACTGTGAGGGCCAGAGGGCTGATGTCTGCTGTGAAGCTGTGTCTTCTACACAGAACAGGGAGCTGTGCCAATGAGATCTCAGAACAAGATGGGACTGCACTGAGTGTTCTCAGACATGTCCTTTGGTAGCAAAGTCACCTTTGCAGTGGTACTTCTGCTGACTTAGGAGTCCAGAAGGGCTTTCCGTCATCTAGAGTTTCTTCACTACCTTTTCTTGGTGTGCAAAATTTCCATTCTAGAGGTTTTTCACATCCTTTGCCAGGTTTATTCCTAGATATGTTTAGTAAGCTATTGTGGATAGAAATGTTTTTCCTAATTTTTTTGGTAACATCTTCATTGTTGGTAGATATAACGCTTCTGAATTTCTGTAGCTTGATCTCATGTCCTGGAACCTTATTAAAAGTGTTCTTTGGGAGTCCATGAGGTCTTGAAGTATAGAATCATGATGTCTACAGATAGGGAAGGTTTAACTTCTTTCTTTCCTATATCTTTTTCTCATCTCAACCACTCTTGCTGAGATCTACAGCACTATATTGGATATCAGCAAAAGGAGAGTATCCTCTTGGCTCCTTTCAGGTTGGTTTTTTTTTTTTTTTTTTATATTTAGTTATTTATTTTATGTGAGCACACTGTAGTATCTTCAGACACACCAGAAGAAGGCATCAGATCCCATTACAGATGGTTGTGAGCCACCATGTGGTTGCTGGGAATCAAACTCAGGACCTCTGGAAGAGCAGTCAGTGTTCTTAACCACTGAGCCATCTCTCCAGTCCCTCCTTCCAGACTTTTAAAGAAACACTCTTAGTTTCTCTCTATGTGCTGTACTTACCCTCTCAGGGTTGCCATGGTTGCATCTTAGATGTTCTGGCAAGCTCTCAATTTCTCTAGTGGTAAAATTCTCATTTAGGAATTTTAATATTTTATCCCTGGTTTCCTCAATGACTCACTGTTCATCTAAGAGTGCCTTGCTCAAACTCTAAGCATGTCTTTACATCCTGGGATTACTCTTGGGATTGACTCCTAGATTTACTCCACAATGATCTAATAAGATGCAGGAAATTGTTCCAATTTCTTTCGCATCTGTTAAGGCTTATTTTGTAGCATAAAATAAAATTTTAGGAATGGTTCCATGCTCTTCTCAGAAGAATGTAGGCCTTTATTGGGTGAAATGGTTCTGTAGATGTCTATGTGCTAATTGTAGATGTCTATGTGCTAATTTAACTCTGAAGTTTCTTGGCTGATTTTTGGTTTGAAAGATTAACTAAATACAGAGTAAGTTATTGAAGTCGTCCAGTAATACTGTATCTGGACCTGGGTGGTTTTTATGTCTGTCAGTTTTTGTGAAATTGAGTGCCATAATATGCAATGAATACACACACACACACACACACACACACACACACACACATATGTTTATTTATTTATGTATTTATATATTTATATATGTGTATATGAATATATAGTAAGAATATATATATATAAACTTATTTAATTACTACTGTCAATAATAAGTAGCAGCCACTATTTCCTCTGAAAAGTTTTTCCTCGAAGTCCACACCAGATCTCAGATAGAGCAAATTTTCGGTTTCTGTTGCTCAGTAGTTTGATTTCCAGGTTTTGACTCTCATTTTTAAAAATATTTTTCCTAGTTACATGGGTTTCTCAAAGACCATTGATAGTTTGATATTGTATTTGTGGTTTCCTTCTATTTTTTAAAGCTTGCCATTCTTTGATAATTTCATATACTCATGTACCATGATTTGGTCATTTTTTACCCTCCTTATCTTTCTTCTACTCCCCTTAAATTCCTTTCTTTTCCCCTGAGGTTATCTCCTGTCATATCTCATATTTTGTTCTGTTTTCTTGTGATCCACTGAATTTAATTAGATTTTTTTTTCAACAAACAGAAGTTGGGGATTGTTTATTGGAGCATGGGTGACTTACCAATGGCTACACAATTGTTACATAACTTTGAAAGCTCTTTACTACAAAGTGATTTTTATTTAAAAATAAAGTGAAGAAAGAAGAAAAAGGATTATATGAAAGTCATATGAAACCTCCTCTTTCGTAAGCCAATTAATACATATAAAGAGTTTGAATGAAGGCACCCCACATGGGTGGATCACATGGGTGATCCCAGAAGCCATCTTGAAAACCAAGACCATAGTGTTAAGTATGAGTTACCTCCTCATGAGATGTTGAATTTCAGTTTTCAGCAATCATTAACTTCCAACAGCTTCTCAGGGAGGGGTAGAAGGCATCTCATGAACCCCTCCTCTGGGCACAATCGAGGCCCCATCTTGCTCAGGTAACCTCAGCTACTATGAGTTCATGTTTGCAATGGCTACGCCCCATCCAGAAGACAGGGTTTCAGAGCATTCCTACACACCCTCTGAGTAACCTTGCTCTGTTACAATGTTCCCTGAGTCTCAGAGGAGGCCAAACACTCAACAGTCTTTTGTTCTCTAAACTTTGAATAGTTATGAGTCTGCATAAATAAGACCCACTACACAGATACGTTCACTGACTAAGGCCAAATATGAGAAGTGACTGATGAACATAAGCATAACCATTTATATGGTAGCTTGATGCCATATATATTTAGCAATATATAGTAGTTGGTCTTCCCTGGCTTTTATGACATTATTAGCCATGGCATTTTGAACAGGTTTAAAGTGCTAGGCGTGAGTTCCCGCTTAGAGAGAAGGCCTCAAACTCTGGCTAAAAGCAATTGGTTATCTCCACAGTGGTACTACTGCTATTGCAGTGGTAGGCACAGCTTGCCTAGAAATTTGTTATTATAGTTTGCACAGAGCCTGGCTATTTATATTTTTTTATGATCACCTGCATAGCACCTTCCTGCACCGTGAGTCCATAGGGAGGAAACTTCTAACTCAGTTCCTGTCTGATTTCTCTATTCCTTGCAACAAAGTGTGTGGCATCTTCAGCAATAAGGTCTACCACCTAATTATTCTAGATAACAGAGAGCAAAGGCGGTGAACTAGATGCTGTAGGGGACCTCTGAGGCTTCCCTGATCAATAGCTCATAAGGTGGCATTTGAGCTTCTGTAACAGATGGCACACCGGGTGACATACAGGGCAGACCTTCATTTCTCATAGCTCTGCAGGCTGGAAGTCCACGATCAAAGTAGTGACAAAGGAGGTTCCATTCCCAGGCCTCTTCTGTAGGTGACCACCATCTCAGCTTGTGCTCCCATGGCCTCCTCTTTGTGTGGGTGCGGCCGAGTACTAAGAGGTGAAGTAAACTCTGATACTTCTCTTCTAAGGGCCCTAATCTATAGACTGGGAGACCCCCATTATCTCACCAATGGCTAGAATTTCAAGCTATGAATTTTAAGAGGATGCAATCACTCAGTCCATAACACTTGCAATAAATGTGAAGACTTATTTTATTATCCATTATGTGTATGTGTGTATGTTCTCCCCCCCCCCCGCGTGTGTGTGTGTGTGTGTGTGTACCTGCAGAGGCTAGAAAAGGACATTGCATCCCCTTAAACTGATGTTACAGGTGGCAGAGAACCACCCAGTGCGGATTCTGGGGCCCAAACTGGTCCTCTGGAAGAGCAGCACTGATCTAAGCCATTGCTCCAGCTCCAGGGTACAACCCATGTTAAAACCGATTCTTTAACCTAGTTCTGTTTTATAAACGAAGAATACTCAAGAAGCCATTTTAAATCTTGACTCTCCCAAACTGTTAACAGGGCTGTTATAGGCTGGTTTAAACATGGCTCCACTCTAAGGCTCCATGCATTCGTAAGCTTATTTTCTTTTGTTTCTGTCATGAAAACTCTCCCACTTTACACAGGCACTAGTACATTTTTTTTCTCTGTGCTTCTGCCTCCCCGATTTGAATTTTTTTCCTCTTAGTTTATCTAGGTCTCCTCTCCTTAAAGACACAGCCCCAGCTCTCTTCATCTATGAAGACCATTGTTAGAGTGAGGACCTTGAATGTGCCCTAAGGGCCAGTGTATACATACCCCTGGAACAATCTGTAGGTGGTGGGACCTTTAAGTAGGGTGGCTTAGTGGGAGGATTTAGGTTACTGGGGTGTACCACCATGGATTTTGAGACTCTAGTCTCTTGTTTGTTTGTTCTGTTTTGTTTTTCATTTCCAGCTAGCAGGTGTCTTTTCACTATGAGCTCCTATCCTGTTGTACTGTCCCACCTCAGGACTAAAGCAACAGAGCCTGTCAAGCACTGAGCTCACCAGAACCATGAGAGAAAAATGAACCTTTCGTCTTCACAAGTTAAGTCAGCAGGAGACATCTGCTTAGCCCAGTCATGTCTGTATCTTAATCCCCATAAAGAGCACAACACGTTCTTATTTTACATTATTTTCTACTCGTTTACTGTCTAATGTTTTGCACTGACATTTAAAATATTATTTATTTGCTTATGTTTTTGTAATGAAAACCCTCATTTAGGTACGGTCCCCTCCCCCACCCCAAGGCTAGAGCTCAGTGGGAGAAACTTGCCTGACGTATTCAAGCTCCTGGGTTCTACACCCTGTACAAGAAACAAAACAAAAACACTCCAAACTGAACAATACAGAAGCAACAAATACATAAAATAACCCTGGAACGGAGAAGCTACACTTGCTTCTCTTTTGAATAATGCACAGCAGATCCACAGAAACAACCACACTCACTGTACGGGGAAATACCTAATGGAGTTCTGTGGGAAATGCGAAGAACTTACAGGAACACTTAGAAACTCCAGTGTTCCATCGTGCAAAACCAAGGCACGAGGAAAGCAGAGCGTAGACGCATGGCACTAATGTGCAGCCCAAGTGGCAGACCTCCACCCATGTCTTCTGTTGACACGGCCAGATGATAGAAGGCTGACTGAGATTAGCGCCATTTCTTGAGAGAAAATCAGCTCCTTGTAAGGACAAAAAACAAGCAGGAAGTAAAAATGGAAGTCCATGGTCTGTCAACACCACAGTGTAGCAGTGCAAATGCGTCCACCGTGAGACATATCTGGGAAAGCCAAGGACAAACAGTGACAGCAAACAGGTCTCATCTAGGTCTCCAAGGAGAAGGACACTCAGGATGGAGTGTCTGCACAAGCTGGCTTTGTCCATGTCCTTTCAGCCTGGTCTAACTGGGTACTGGTCCAAGACTCAGTTGACCTTTCAGGAGCCGTCACCATCCAACTGTCTTGTCACTTTACTCTGGACTCTAACGTCACTTTCTGCTTCACCAAGAAAATACAAATGAAGCGATAAAAGCTTGCTCAGTCACCTCCTTTCATGCTCTAAGGACTTCACGATCCTTGGGCAGTCACTGCTCCCATCCTGTGTTCATCTAGTAGCACCCGGATGTTTGCAGAGTCCTATCCTGACAGCACAGTCCCCAGCCCCTCTTCCCTCCCTCCTCTCTGACATTCAGTGCCAAACTGCAGGGAGCATTCGCTTCTGTTTGTTCTGCCTTCCCCTCTTATCATAGCACCCACCCGTTGCCATCTGCCTCATGACATCAGTACATTTTTCTGCAACAATCAACAGGCCTGGAGTTCAGTAAGCCTTGTGCGGATACTGGAATTGACTGCGGAGTCCGCCATTTTAGGGTACCAGATCTAGTTTCTCTACTTGACAGCCCTTTACTTTCTCCACTTGCTTAAGTTTACATCTCACTTCCCTCCAAGGTACAATGACTGTAAGACCCCCTTCCCCAGAGTATTGTCGTGATGATTGGGTTAGGAAATGAGTCCAGTGGCTCAGCACAGTCTATCTAGCACGGGCCGTTTACCCAGGGCTCCCTACCCTTGGTCTTGGAGTCCTTGCTACTGCGTGCGCCTTCCTCCTTCTGACCAGCCTGTTTGCCCTCAGCCTCCTAAGTAGCCGATCACCTCTGCGATGCTACTGCCATCCCCAAGCAGTCCGAACCAAGTAAGACACGTAGCATCCAATCAGAATGGACGAGCCGAGTCCCAGATGTTATCTCTTTCAGCTTTTTCTCCCTAAATTTCATAGGAAACATTACTAACTGTGTGTGACCTGCAGGGGTGTGTATGGATTCCTATAAGTTTTATGATATGAAAAAAAGATCTCTTAACACTTTTAAGCCAGCCTCTGGGGTCGAAATGCGACACACTCTGACCTCTGTTCTCCTGTTTTGTTTTTCCAAGTCATGGAAAATTCCTATCACAGCAGCCTTCCCTTTTGGGTATTGTGCAGATGGAGTTTTGATACTCCAGTCTTAGCCTGGGTGAGGTGTGCGGGTGATATATGCACAGGCAGAGCAAAACTGGGTCTCGCCTCTGCATGGCCCTCAGCTTTACTCACCGGAAGCCGTGAAATTTCTGTGTCCGCCACTGGAAGCCCACATTTTGGATGTGGGAGTTCTTTCAATGTCTACCCAAACACATGGGCTGTTTTTGGTAGATGGAGCAGGGCATTCAGAAGCAAGTGAGGCACACCCAGGGCACTGGCTTCTGCTCCCCATGCTACTTTAATGCTGGCCTCACACTTCAATACTTCTCTGATTTTCTTTTCTTCTTCCTGCAGTCTCTGAAAAGAATGTGATCAACAAACTCTGGGACAATATGCACAATTCGTGTCAGAGCTTTTTTTGGCTTTACAAGTTGCCTCAAAGGTATTTTGTCTACTTCAGGATTTCCCAAAATACAATGCATTCCAAAAAATTTGAGCAATACATTCTTAAGTATGTGAGAATATCAGGGTGCTAGGAAAAGTAATTCTGGATGGAAATTACGAGGCATGCGTTCTACTATCTGCTCTGCCAGGAGCCATGTCATCAGAGCTTTGCACATGCCTGTGGCTCTCACTCTCAAGACTTTCAGTTAATTAGTAATCAAGTGGGAAGTGTTAAAAGCAAGACTCATGTTGGTCTACAAATGCCAGTAAAGAAGCTGATGTGTGCCTAGTGACTGAGATTGGGTCTGGAAACAGCATAGATGCAGCTTTGTAAAAGTCAACAGACAATTGTAAGATGAAACAGCACATGGGTTTGTTTTTGAACACATACTTTTTTATTTTTAAGATTCATTATTATTTAATGTATTATTTAATTCGTTTTTGGCTGTACATGCATGCAGTATCCATACATGCCACAAGAGGGCACCAGATCTCCTGGAACTGGAGCTGTAGGCTATTGCAAGGAGATTTCTGGGTGCTGGAGACTGAACCCAGGTCCTCTTGAAGAGCAACCAGTGGTCTTAACCACTAAGCCATCCTTAAAGGCCTTGAAAATTTATCCTTAACCCCAAGCCAGTCGTTTTCTCTTGCTTTCTTCTCCCCCCCCTTGCCCACCCCCCCTCCCCCACCTTCCCTCCTAGAGTCCTAGAAGGCTGATTCATTTGTCTGGATGAGTGGCTATCCAGTGTCATTCAGGGCAAAAGGAAATGTCTCAGAACATGAGATTTCTTACAATTACAACAAGGCTAAACATTATTTATGATTATGAAATTCTGTGAGACTAGTGAGCTAGCACAGCATGCAAAGGTGCTTGTTGTCAAGCCAAGGACTCAAGTTTGCCCCTTGGGACGCTCACTGGAAGAGAGAACTGCCCCCACGGAAGCCAGGCTATGACCTCCACATGCTGTCTGTGGCATACATGTATAATAAATACATGCAACAACGTTTTAAAATTCTTCTGGGGTGAGTTAAAAATTGTGTGTCAGCTATAATGCTGTTAATTTATAATTAACTGTCAATATGCCCATTTCTGTCCAGTTCAGGACATGGTACCACAACAAATTCAGACATTATTTCTGTGTTTAGGTGATTTGCCTGCATACATGTGCCATGTGTGTGCTGGGTGAGTATGCTGACCAGAGGAGGTTATCAGATGTTTGTGAGCCACCATGTGGGTGCTAAGAGTTGAACCTAACATCTCTGGAAGATCATCCAGTGCTTTTAACCACTGAGGTATCTCTCTAGCCGCTAGTCAGTTCATAGAGCTGTATAATAACCACTTCTTATCCTTACCCAGCAACTAACCATGCAGCATGGAATACCAATATAGCATTGGCACACGTTTTATGAATGTAAGAGGGGAAAGAGAATGAGGAGCACAGTGAGATGTGACATGTGCACATGATATAGCCATTACACTCATGAATCAACAACCAATCAATCGGCCAAACTTCTGGCATAGATTGTACAAATGATCTCAAGGCCCCACCCCTTACTGACCTGCTATTGGTAATAGCTACTGGGGGAGGAAGAATTATCTTTCTTTCAGGGTGGCATTCATGCACATATAGGGCAGCAATAATTGGACAGTTGGTTAGCAAAAGAAGGCAAAGTTGAAAAGAAAATATGTTGAGGAGATGTTGAGGGGGGAACCTTGGAGGGGGACATGAGAGTTAGGCGTGGTCAGTTTTGATTAGATACATGTGTTAAGTTCCCAATAAGAAAGAAAAAGTTATTCCCTAAGAAAAATATTGCACACACACACACACAAAGAAAGCAACAAATTGTGTGTCTGAAGAAAGAATGATGGATTGACCAGCAGTGTTAAGGTGACTGTAGTTCTCTCTGCACGGACCGCTTGCTTCTCCTGGTAGAATCGTAGTGAAAATACAAATAACCTGTCAGTGCTGTGCAGGAGGCAAAGTGAACCTAGACAGAGCTCAGTACATGCTGTTATTGATTACTGAGCCTGAAAATGCATGCATTCACACAAAAGTGAACATTTATAATTAACTAATAAGTTTCATATATTGGTTAATTAAGAAGTAACTGTGATACAGGAAACCCTTGTTTTATGGAGTGAAATAGCCTACCCATGAGGGCAGAATGGCAGAACTATCAGTCCAGGCTTGGAGGGAGCTTAGGATGAGTGGGAAGTGGGTGGGCAGATGGAGGGTGTGGCCATTCACTGGTGGGTGTGACCATTCGATGGAGGGTGTGGCCATAGAATATATGTTAGTGACTGAAACTTCATCAGTTTATTACAGACATGACTATCTGGGACTTCAACTCAAATGTAAAGATGTGCAGGAATCCACAGATAGGACAGTAAATGAAGCAGTTACAAACATGTTACATTTGGAACAAACCCGACTTCCTGCTGCGTATGTAACCAAGTCAGCACATGGACTACTTCATTTAATTGCTTCTAGGACCGTAAGATCTGACTGGACCAACTCAAGGCAGGAAAAGGATATTTGAGTTCAGTCCATGGTCATTTGTTCCCATGAGCTATGGCAGAAGCATGTGGTAGAGGACAGTGGTTCACTTTGCAGCAGATCCTAAAGTAAAAAAAAAACCATGATAAGGAACCACAGTGACTAGTCTCCAGTGACCTACTTCCTCCAGCTCTATCTTATCCCGAATTTAATATAATAGGAGCACCTTCTGGACACCAGGTACTCACACACAGCAGCCTGTGTGGGATAGCAAGGTCTTTAGAATATGTAGTGTGTAATGACTCAACAATTTAGATATAAGCAATGCAAATAAAATTCCCTAAAAAAGTTTAAAAATATTTTAATGCACTAATGTTACATCCTTAAGTATATCCAGATATCCTCAAATACAATATAATCAAGCCTACTAAAATATAAGGAAGATGAACTTTAATTTATTAATAACCTTCTGTTATGTTTGGAGGCAATAGTCTCTGAGGATGTCAACAATAAACAAAAAAAGGGACACGAGACTGATAAGGGAATCAGGAAAGACGATAATACCCCAAGGATTTTGATGAAGAATAAAGGGGCCTGGAGCAATAGTATAAAGCAGAATGAATATCATGAAAATATACATATTTATTTTTATATATTTGATATACCTGTCAGTGGCTGACTACACTAGAATGCCAAAAAAATTTGGAAAAAACCCCACACAGGTACCACTTCTATCCCTGATACCTACTGAGCATAGGATGAGCAAAGAATTCATCAGAATAGCAGCCACCCTTCTGCATCACGTGACCTGAAAATGCCTCCTGCTAGTTCCTAAGCAGACACCCCACCCCACGTCTGCCAACTGTGAGCTTTGATCATGAGAATATGGCAATACCCAAGCCCTCCTGAATCATCCACACATTTCCCGGTTTTCTGGAGCTGGAAGGATGTACCTTTGGACCAAACCTTGCCAGCATCATCTCCTGGCCACTTGTGTGCACAAAAAGACATTCCTGTGCTGTGTGCATGTGCTAAACCCCTCCCAAATAATTCCCTCTGCTGGTGCAAGATTCATAGAGAAATCAGTCCAGGTATAGAACTGGAGTTGCATGAGGATTAAGGGCACTCCGGATACTTAGGGAAAGGATTTGACTGTCCTAAAAGCCACAAAGAATCTGCCCATGCCCCCTCTTGTGTTCTCTAGGGCAGAAGCACTGGTTCTTCAGTGTCAGTGTCTCAGGGAGCAGTTCTGAGCATTACAGATACTCCTCCAAGCCGAGATGAAATATTGTCACCATCTCTGCATTTATTGCGTGCTTCCCAAGCCATGGGCAATTTCTGTTTTGCAATGAAAAAAATCCAAGCAGACACTTGCCAACTGTCTAGTATCTCAGTGCTGTATCAACACTGGGCAGTTGAGGAATAACCGAGACAGCAATGCATGTAGCCTTCTGAGGGAAGTGGCCATTAAGCAGGCCATTAAAAAAGCGATGAGAGGCTTACATCAGGGCACCTTGAGGACATATCGCAGGGTGCTGTGAAAGTCTCAGCGTACAAAGCGGGCCTGGCTGTGCATATGAATCTTAAGCTGAGAGATGAGAAGTACTTGGCTGAGAGAAGGGAAATGGCAGGAATAATAGTGTGTAGCAGCAGGAACGCTGGTTGAGAGCACAAAGGATGGCGGATGCCATAAAATCTCAGAGTTACCAGAGCATTGTCCGCGTGTGTGGTTATAAATAAGCCTCCTGGATGCTTGCTGTACTCTTCAGGATACTAGCCCATGCCAGCACCATAGAAGGGTTCATTTGCCCTCTGGCAGCTTCTTGGTTTGGCAAATAGGGAAGGAGGTTTGCCATATTACCAGAAAGAAGGCAGGATGAGGGAGAAACTGCTGGTCTCCTTTCTCTCTCTCTGTGTATGTCTCATGCTCATTGTCAAAAATGACAGACTGTTCAAAGTCGTGTTTCTGCCGACTCCTTGGCCTTCTTGGTTCTTTTTGGTCACGGTCTGTGGAGCCTAAGGTATGCTCTGTCACCCACCCCACTTTTCTGTATCAGCCCTTGGAGATACTGGTGGTCACCCCATTGTGGGCAGGATGTGCATTGTCTCAATGTCTACGTTTGACAGTGCAGTCTGCTTCCCTGTTAGGATAATGACCCATAATGACTATAAAACTGGATGCTAGTTTAGAACAGCCATGCGGTGATTTTAAACTAAACAAGATCAGTTTAGCGTCTTTTCAGCCAAGAGTGATCACGTGACACACTCCAGGCCAATAACATGTAGCCAAATGCTGGACAGGCAATAGGAGATTTCTAGAAGCTTGCTTAAATGGAAATGGAGGCAGAAGAGGTGGCTCAGTGGTTAAAAGCATTTGCTCCCCTTCTGGAAGATCCATGTTTAAATTCCAGCACCCACAAGGTGGCTCACAACTGGCTATAGCTTTAGGCCCAGATGATCTGATGGCATCTTCTTTCTTCTCCAGAAGTATACACAGAGAGTGCACAGATATGCATGTATGTCCATGGTACACAGGGATGCATAAAGGCAAAACCCTCATGCACAGACAATAAAATCAAGTAAATCTCTTTCTTGGGCATGGTGATACATACCTGTAATCCCACTGATTTGGGAGGACTGAGGCAAAGTCTGTTTAACTTCTCCATTTCCTTTTGTCTGCTGAGCTTGAGAAAGGGTTTGCTATGGTCCAGGTTGTCCTTAAAGTCATTATGTGGCTGAGATTGACCATGACCTCTTGGCCCTCCTGCTTCATTTCTTGGGTGCTAAATGACACGTGTGTGCTACCACACCTGGTGTCCCCTTGTTGGACTTTTGTCTTCTTCCTTCTAGAACAGTGGAGACCGTTTTTCCTTCTAGGCCATCATTGTCCACATTGTGAGCAGGAGAATGAAAGTCATAACCATGTAGAGGGGAACAGCAAATGAAGGAACCTGACAGCCTTAAAGCATGGAAGTGTCCTGTGCTAGCTCTGGACCTCCACCTGAAGATCGCTTGTTAAGTAAGAAGACTAGACACGTTTGGATGAGCCACTACAGATGGTCCTTACCATACTCCAGAACATACAATCTTAATTCAAGGAATCTGTGAGTTCAACATCAGCCTAGGATATGTATTTACTATGAGGCCATCTTGCTCTACTGACATCCTTGTCAAAAAGGTCATTTGATGATGCAAAATGTCTTCATGCCTCCATAGCCTAGAGAGATAGAGCAGGGAGTCAAGAAGATGGTGCAGGTTTTGAATCAGCATCCAATATGTGGTACATTTTCTTAATAACTGTGACTCACAGGTCCAGGAATCTAGGGGTGGAAACAGGAGTAGTTCTACTCACCCTCACCCCTGGTGACACACTGGAACATTTTGTCTCTTTTGGCCTAGTTTGCATTCCAGACTGAGAGCACTGCTGCCAAGAGATATAGCAAACATGCCAATAAATTGGGAGTTCAGACTTCCCCTTGGCCACTTGGGGCTTCCAGTGCCTTCAAGTCAACCAGCTAATAGGAATAAAAGGTGTTGAAAGTGGTACTCTAGGGGAAATGGGAATGCTTCTGCACAGAAGAGGTACGGGAGATTATGTCTGGAGTAGAGGGCATCCTCAAAGTATCTCTAGATGTCATCATGTCCTGAGATAAACATCAATGAGAAACTGCAACAATATAATCCAGGCAGAATAAAAAAGGGCACAGACCCTTCAGGGGTACAGCTCACTTCTCCAGGGAAAGAACCAAGACCTGTTGGGTTCTGGTCTTGCTTTGGTCCAGTATTTCTTCACCTGAGAGTTTTCTCTGCTCCTGCTCACTTTCTGCTTGTCATTTACTAAACCTGCTTTTCTCTGCAAGAATAGCTCCAGTGTAGATCTGCATTTTCTAGTTTCTAATGACCTTTCCCTCTGCTTCCATATTTCCAGATTCCTGGATCTTCTCCCATCAAGAAATTGGACCACTTTGGGGACCAGAAGGGAGAATGCCATGTTGCTACTGTTTTCCACAGTCCTGAATTTAATCACCTCTCTTAGAGTTGTCTTCTCATCAACATTGCTCATAAATTAGCTAACCTTATGCCAGAGATGTTATGAAATTCAAAGTCAAATAAAAATGTGTCTTAGCTCTAAAGAAACAACCCACAGCCTGCATAATAATGTGGCGATTATTGTTGAAATCTTGGAGGGGCAGAGCTAGTACTCTGGCCAGAAGCCAGGACACCTGGAAGATTATGAGTCTGGGGAAGCCGGTTAACCTTCTGGTATCTCAGGTTTCCAACCAGCTATGGCATGAGATGATTAACTGTAGCCTCATAGGGTCTTGGGGGTGTCACCATCTCAAATAAGACTGGCTTGTGAGCATCATAGTATTTTTTTTCAAGTTGAGATTTTAGCTAAAGTCATCATCTGGACTATGGGGGCCACAAATAAGTTAGTTCAGAAACTACTTTCTTACAGAACAATAAAAGAACCTGGATAGGTTCTGCAATGCAGCTGAATTTTTCTCCCTGTGGAGCTAGAGGGGAAAGGCACCTGGCAGCTATTCCCTTTTGTTGGAACCTGGCTTTCTCTCTCTTATATTTGGCACTTTCTCGGTCCAACTGAAGTCACAGGTAATTAACCTCCATCTACTAAGTCGCCAAGGTCCTGCACCATTCCCTTAAGAATTAATTTTAGAGATGAATCTCTAGGTCGCTTTTCCTAAAAACAACTAGTAAGCTCTTGCAAGCTCATAAGCACAAGCATGGGTCTGTCTTTCTGTCCCTTGCCTTGTGACTGTCTGTCCCTCTCTGTCCCTCTCTGTAACTGTTTGTCTTTGTCTCTGTGTCTCCATATGTCACCTCTGTGTCTCTACATCTGTCTTTGTGTCTGTATCTTGTCTGTCTGTCTGACACCATACACACACACACACACACACACACACACACACACACACACACACACACACACACTAGCCTACGTGTGCCATCACAACACCATGGTTTGTTAGGATGCAGTATGGAATGATGTCACACCTGAGTGTGGAATGCTGGAACCTGCCTTGCAAGGTTAGATCTCACCTCTGCATTTCTCACTGTTTGAATGCTGGCCAGGTCGCTCCACTTTCTCCTGCCTCTGTTTTCCCTTTTAAAGGTGAAAATGGAAAGGTAGAGGGAGATATGGCTCAAAGCCTGAGGAAGCAGCTGTAGCTCTGTGACCTAGCAGATCCGATAGTCTCTATGGCCAACACTTGACAGCTGAGCCCCTTGCTGCTGTCTGCGACAGGGATGGCCATCCTGGTTTCATGAGTGGAAGAACTGAGAATCAGAGCTATTAAGCAATTTCCCCACGTTTACATCACCACAGTTGGCAAAGCAAGTTACCAGTCAGAGCTACCTGAAATAACGTCCATTTCACTGTTGGCTCCATAATAAATGGCTTCTTATCCCTTTGTAGAAAAAGGCTGTCTCCTTGTATGGCCCCCATCAATGCAAGAATGAATAAAGAAATTGCTGTTGATATGCACAATGAGTAATACTCAGCCTTTAAAAAGCAGTACATTTTGTCATTTCTAAGTGGGATAATAGCTAAGTTAGATAAGCCATGCACACAAACATAAATACTGCACGCTCCCACTGATGAGTCTAAAAATCACTAAACACATAAACGCAGAAAGCAGTTAGGTATTTGCCAGAGCCCGAGTAGTGTTTAAAGGCTCCGAAGCTTCGGTTAGATACGGAAGTTCAATGTAATGTATTCTTTTACTTTTTAAAAAATTCTGCAGGGCAGTGGTGGTGCACGCCTTTAATCCCAGCACTTGGAGGCAGAGGCAGGTGGATTTCTGAGTTCGAGGCCAGCCTGGTCTACAGAGTGAGTTCCAGGACAGCCAGGGCTACACAGAGAAACCCTGTGTCGAAAAACAAAACAAACAAAAATTCTTCTGTCATAGAATATATCCTGACCAATTTCCCTTCCACCACTCCTCAAAGTTTTATTTATTTTTTTGTTTTTAAAAGACCAGTTACATATGAAAGTCTATCTTCTTGACTTAGTTCTTTGATGGCTTGAGAATGTTGTATGTGCACACAATGTATTTTGATCAAGTTCACCTCACTCCTTGCTCCAAGTCCTATGCCATTACTCCATCATCAACCCTTCCCAACTCCATGGGGTCTTCTTTTCTGCTATTGAGTCCACTCACTGCCTTCCCGATGTGTAAGGCTGCAGGGCCATCTCCCAGGGGCAGAATCCTTGAAGGAAACCAGATGTCCCTTTCCTGGCAGCTGTCAGTTTCCAATAGTTCCTTCTCTAGGTGTGGGTGGGACTTTGGTGAGCACCACCCTGAATTTTGTCTGCTTTGGTCTTGAACACGTCTCACGTCTGTTGTCACAACCACTTCGAGATATGTCGCCACCTCCTCTGGTGTTCTTAAGACACCACTCATCATAGTCATACATAGCTTCTTGGCTCTTACCGCCCGCTCTTCCATGATGATTCCTGAGTGCTGGGAGTAGTGTAGACATCACATTTAGGCTTGAACACTCCACAGCATTTCTTATTCTTTGCATGGGGTTAGTCATGTTTCTGTAGTAGCTGCTATGTACTGAAAAAAATAAAGCTTCTCTGGTGAGGTTATGAGGGACTCTAATCTGTAGGTATACAGATAAAGCCTTAGGGGTCTAGTTAATGTTGTTGACATAAACTACCTGTCAACTATGTCAAAGGAACTAATGTGTCAACCAATGATGTGAGAAAATAAATTCCCGTTGTGAGTAGAACCCCATAGTAGCTTATTTCCCATTTACTCGATCTGATCTGTGGCCACCATCGCTCTAGCTATTCAGGGTCCCGGTGGCTTCCTTCTTCCAGTTCAGCTACTGTTTGCATGTGATTTCTAAGGAGGAGTATGTGGAGGAAAGTACAAACAGAGCATCACACGAGAGGCATTTACAAGTGGGATATCACATTACCCCTAATCACACAGTGTCTCCTATCCCACCACAGGACCGCACAAGGCAGGGCAGTGACCTAAGGAGTATGTTCTAGCTAGGTCACTGCAAAAAGAGAAAACAGGTATGGTAGCTTCTGCCACAGGGGATTGGCTGCCAGTGTTCTTATCTTGGAGGCTGGAATACTCTATAACCACCTAGACCCAGTGCATGGGTCACGAGGAGCCATCAAAATGATGGGAAAGGATATTCAACCATTCTTGTCTATGAAGGGGTGATGAAGTCTCTGAAGTAGCTATTTCCTCAAGAACATGTTTGGCCTCTGCATTAACGTGTTACCAAGACCATTTCTTTTTGTCAGTTTATAACACTAAAAACGTTACTACGTGGACATTCCTTACAATCCGATAATCCATCATCAACAACAGTATTAAGCATTAACTCCCACTCTTAAATTGAATTTTAGTGTTCTCCGTTAACAGCTCACTAGAGAGAAATGACAAATAATTTCATGGCTCAAGAGCAGCAGACGGATGAGTTCGGCAAAAAGAGGGTCAAGCAGCAGCAGGGGGCGGTGGAGAGAATGTAGAGTCTTCAAAATAAGGACAAGTGCTCCCATCTTCCCACAAGTGTGTAACTCAGTATCGCCAAGGGTTATTAGCATTCCTTCTGTCTTCAGGAAGAGCCCACCCTCTCCTAGTTTCTGGGCACATTACATTTGTCTTACATTAGAGGTGACCAGACCCTTTGGGAACCTGAAAGCTCAAATAATTTGCTTCAGGAATGTGAACAGATTTCTTGTTCTCTCTTAAGAGAAAGATGTTCCACAATGCCTAATCTAACCTTTTCCCTTCCCTTCAGGCTTTTCTTTTCTGTTTAGACTCTTCGAAGAAGAACAGGCCATTAGTCTCAGTCGGTTGAAAAGAAGTGTAAATGTACTCTGGGTTTGGCTTCCTCCCATTTTTTAATGCAGGGAACAGCCCCCAGGACATTGTCCACAATCAGCATAGTCTCCTCTGCACCAGCCACAGAGCAAAGGAGGGCAGGGTGATTGTCTTATGCAACCTCTGTCTAGAGAACTTTGAGTTAAGAAGCTAGAAACCCCATGGAGAGTTGTTTAGGGATAGGGCAAGGATGTTCTCTCTGCACTTCCCATTTCTTGACTTCCAAACTCAAGACCCAAGAAAAGCTAATCACATCTCTTACCAGCACCCCCGGTTCTAATTTTATAGCAATAGAAAGGAAAAAAACTCGGAGTCCTACTATTCTTGGACTATCATTGGTGAGAGGTAGGACTCAACCGAGCCCAGAGTCCTCCACCAGACCACTTCTTTCAGAGCACAGGAGACATCCAGACTGCTGAACCACATTTCTTTACTGCTCTATTCACCCTGGGAAGAATCAGTGCTCTGTTAACATAATCCAGAGAACCCAAGAAGTAATCCTGGCAGAAACCTATCAGGCATTCTCATTACGCACGTTTCTCCTAGAGACAAAATCATCTGGCTAGAGACCAGATTCATAAACTCTCAGGATCCAGGAGTATGAGTGTCCCTGCATTAGTCTGATATAATACCTAAGATAATTTTTTTCAGAGAGATCATCCCTGTTCTCATTATTATTGGCACACGCTCTCTTCCACCTAAATTCCAGCTAAGCTGGTCACATTGCTGACCTAGGTCTCTGCTACTTGTACCTAATTCCCATTGGAAGATTTGTCTTTCTTGGTCACCAGCTTTCATTTTGTCCTAAAAGCTTTCCTAGCTACCACCTAAAGACTCAGCAGCATCCTGATTCTGACTGTGTTAGCACCTCTTTTCTACCCATCACTAAAAAGGATGGCTTGTTAATGCCCCAACTCTTGAGATTTAGGCCATCTTCTTTTTTCTTATTGAGTTGCAAGTGCCTTGTATATACTATAAATATATGTCCTTTAGTATATGTATATAATTTCTTTCCTTTTTTGGTATCTGAAAAATTTCCTCGTAGAGGTCTTTCATGTCCTTAATTAGGTTTATTCCTGGATATATTTTTAATTTCTACTTTCTTTCTCAGTAACTTTAATATATATATATATATATATATATATATATATATATATATATATATATGAAATGAACAGCACACATACACATATATCTAAAGACATACACACATATATGTACACACATGCACACACAGGCACACACACAAACACATACACATGCACACAAGCATGCATGCATAGGTTGGGGAAAAGAGTTATTTATTTTGAACCACAAAGGACTTGGAAAACCCCCCAAAATCCAGAGACAAGAGTACAAACCTGCAGCTATCACAGCATCTTACTTTCAAAATGTTATGAAGACACAGTAATAGATCAGCATGTCGCTAGCGTAAATTAATCAATGTACTTACAAACAACTGATTTTCTAGAATGCTATGAAAAAAATTGTATTGCAGAAAAGCTAATATCTTCAATAAACAATACCATAAACCAGATATTCTTGTACAGAAGAAGAAACCAGACCCTGGACAATCTGACAAAACAGACTACAGAATGGGAGAAAGCATTGGCAAAATATAGACTTGATGAAGAGTTAGCACATGAAACAACGCAGACATCTCATCAGACTAAAAGTCTAATTAAAATCGCACAAAAGTCGTGCATAGACATTTGTTTTGTTATGATTATCTATTGTGCATGCAAATGCATGCACATGTGCATAAATGCACCACAATGCATGCATGGGCATTGGTGGATAACTTGCAGGAGCTGGCTTTCCCCTTCCACCATGTGGATCCTATGGCTAGAACTTGAGTCATCAGGCTTGGTTGCAAGCACATTTACCTATTGGGCTAGCTCACTGGCTCACCACTTCTTAAAAGAAGGCATGCTGCTTGACCAACAAGAACATGAACAAAATTAACATCACTAATTATTAAGAAAATGCAAATCAAGAATACAATGAAATTATTTCACCCTGGTCAGAATGATAGTTATAAAAAAGATGAAAAAGCAATAATTTTGATGAAAACATGAGAGAAAGGAGACATTTGCATACTGTTGGGGAAGTATAATGAACACAGCCCTTATCAAGGACCATGTAGAAGTTCCTTAGAGAGTGAAAATAGAACCACTGCAGGATCCAGCATCCAGCTAGTGATTATACATTCCAAAGAAATACAGTCATTACACTGAAAGGATACTAGAATTTGGGTAGCAGGCAGCAAAATACAATTGGACAGGGCCTTAGCTGTAATGTTCATGGCACAGGAGGGTAACTGTCACCTCAAACAGCTTATTATTTATTTCAATGTAACTTTAGGGCAAATGGTTTGAAAGTTCTCAGGAAGAAGCTGTAAATGCCAATTTCTTTGATTTAATCATTGCATATTCACACATGTATCATAATATAGAACTAATGAAAATGCAATGATAATATCAATGAAAAAGGAATGACCTTTTCCTGTATACTCTAAGAGGAATATAAGCAGTTAGTGCTCTTAACCACTGAGCCATCTCTCTAGCCCCTTAGCTATTTGTTTTGTTTTGTTTTGTTTTGTTTTGTTTTGTTTTAGATGTAACATTCAGTCAAAGAAGTCCGAACCAGAAATCTCAAACTGTAGAATTAGAGTTAGGTCAAATACCCACCTTAGGTAAACTCATAGAAACATGGTGTGGAGGGATAGTTTCTGGGCCCTGGAATGAGGGAGAATTGAGGACAGGCTGCTTGAGTGTGGGGCTTTGTTTAGGGCTAATGGAAGACTCTACACCTAGAAAGAGTTAACCACACATCAGAAACACACTCTGTGCTCATGGTGAAGGAAAGACTTCAAAACTGTAGCTTTTATGCAGTGTGAATCTTATGTCAATTTAAAAGTGATCTGGATGTGTTTGCGATGTCATGTGTGCTTCCTGGCCGCTCTCCACTTTGTCCCGATTCCTCTCCACCAGCCCAATAACCCACTCCAAACGGGAAATGCATCAGGAGTTAGAGACTCCACTTTTGAGTCTCATTTGCACAACATTGGCCCACACTGGTCCAGTCAACAGACTATGGCATGCTCAGAGTGCAGCGGTTCTGCGGTTCCACTGAAAGCCAATGAATTCCATACTGATAAGTAGCCAAGAATAACCAGGGTAGGCAGAATGTTTCGAAATAGAAACACCACACAACTTGCAAGTGGGCACAGAGCAGAATATGGCAGAGCCCCAGGAAGACAGCAGATGGGTGGTTTTAGACGCAGCTGCTGTCACTGGGCAGAGGAGATACGCCAGCCATGGTAGAGATGGGACAACGGTGTTTGTTAGGGAACATGCACCAAGGGCTCGGGGAAAGGTAGACAGTGGCCTCTCTGGTTTAAGCTCCATAGAAAGATGACAGCATAAGTTTGAGCATGGAGGCATGGGAATCTCAAACTGGTAAAGCACACAGCCTTGGGATGGGGTATTTACACTGTGGCATTCAAAGGACAGAGGTGAGCATGGCACTTAAATAGTCCTGATAACACATCAGGATCTGAGAGAAGAAAGTATCCATGATGAGAAATCACTGGATTTTCCCCTAATCCAGTGGGACAGAGATTGATTTAGTCACTTTCCTTCAGTCTCACATGACCTCATACTTCCTGCCCACCTACATGGCCACACACGAAGGAGGAGGGCTGCACTTTTCCCTTCTCTCCACTGCCTTTGCTGAAATCCATCTCACATCATCTGGTCATTGGTACCTTGTGGAGACTGTTTGGATTTCCATGGACTGCAATTTATTTGAAATCACATCACTCTAAGCCTTGTGATTTTACCCTGTGTGTGAGCAAACATATATTATAGGGCTTTCTGTTCTGTTGCTCTGGAAGTCACGCCCAGGCTGTCTGACTTCAGAGGTAGTTACTCTTTCAGCTTTGGCAGAACAAGCACGTGTTGTTTACTTTATCCCAGGCACTGGGATAACTGCTTTAAAAGTACAGAGTCATATTAATACAAGTGATTCAGCTGTCTTTATCTCCTGCAACATCAGAGGCTTTAGAAATTAGCATGATGAATATTAAATAGAAGTTCTCATTAGATAAAATGACTGGAATTAAAACATGAGACATGAGTGTACTACCACAGAGGGGGAAAACTAATCTTTCTCTGGATGAACATCTGATCATCTGTAACATTTTCTCTAGGCATGGCACTTGAGGTTTGATCTCGGAATGATTAGTTGCTGTTTGCATCCTGGCCAGCAGAGTCCCAATGTTTCTACTCTGGGATAACAGTTCTACTGGTAAAAGCCATATTGTAGAACACTGGCTAACAGTCTCAAGGCTGATTCTGTACAGGGCTGGGTGATGATGGTCTTTAAGAAAGGCAGAAGGCCTGAACCTGTTACCTCACAGCAGAAGATATGTGAGCTATTTTATGCTGATTTGTCAACAGATGTTTGTTGAATTAATGCCTGACTATGGAGAACTACATGCGAGACTTCTCTTTATTGTTACCTTGCAGCAAGACTGCAGGATTCTTGCTGATTCTTGCTCATGGTTTTAGCTATCAGTAGAAAAACTCAGCAAGGGCAGTCTTCATGGCATTTGTGACTGCCTTTCTCTACAACTCTAAGATTATCTGGATTTCAACATTGTTTAGAAACATGCCCATTGTTCCCGGCAGGACCTTCTATGTAGAACATCTTTGTTCATGGTAACTGTGTGTCTTTCTTGGGATTGACTGACAGTCATCATTTCTTCTCAAGCAGTGTATCTAGGCTTGTGATCTGAGCAAGCATCCATGACCATCTTACCTGTGGTAGCCAGATTCAAAGATGCTCCCTTGCTTCTTGGTAGAAGTAGTAGTAGTAGTAATTACAACCTGTGTAGTCCTCTCCCCTATTGTACCAGGGTTATTTTGTGATATAATGAAGCATACCAAAGTAATGGCATGCTTTTGCCAATATTAAATATTAAAAGAAAGCCACACCTCTTTTGGTTGACTCTGGTCTCACTTCTATGACTAGGTGATGTAGTCATTGAGAGGAAGATAAGTTGCCTGTAACCAAGTTTAGAATGCTCTTGACTCCTAGAAGATGAGAATGTCTTCCTGTGTGTGGTGGTACATTTGTACTTCTTGCATTCGAGAGGCTGAGACAATAGGATTAACAATTCAAGATTAGCTTCTGTCAAGACCCTTCCTGCCTGCCCACTTACCTAGAAGCTGTTCCCACGCTACACCCAACCATCTGTCTAGCTAGACTTTACACATCCTTTGACATAGCTAAGTCTATCTGATGATATTCTTCTCCATGCACCCTCCCTAAGCCAGCAAGTCTAGCCTGGACCCCATATCCAGTGACCCAGACAAGTTTCAGCATCCCAGTTTATATCATCTCCAATTATCTAGGTTTCTGCCAGGACCTCCCTTGCCTTCCTACAAACTATATGTCCCTCCCAAGCCATGCCTACTCTCTCTGCCCAATCAGATCCTGCATATCTTTTGCTGGGGTCTAGGTCTGCCTGATTCTACCCTCCATACTGCCTCCATCACTTCCATGTGTACCCTCTTACTCCAGACATAGACCAGAACTTGCACACTATATATCATCCAAGATGTCTGTGTCTACCTGACTGCATTTTACCTAAGCCATATCCAACCTTTAGGCTCAACTAGACCCACACATCTCTACCTGTCTGTATATCAGACATATACTAACCAAAAAAACTCCTCATGCCTAGATCTTATTGCAAAACTACAAACAATATGAAAGATCAAGGCGCTGGGCGGTGGTGGCACACGCCTTTAATCCCAGCACTTGGGAGGCAGAGGCAGGCAGATTTCTGAGTTTGAGGCCAGCCTGGTCTACAAAGTGAGTTCCAGGACAGCCAGGGCTACACAGAGAAATGCTGTCTCGAAAAACAAACAAACAAACAAACAAAGATCAAGGCAGTATCCTCCTGCTTTCTCCCCCACCTGCCTCCAATTCATCAATCCTGTAGAAATGTTCACCAGTAAGCATAACCTAGATGAACCCAAAAACATAGAATTTAATAATAAAATTTTATTAAAAAATTTAAGGAGTTTAAGGAAGGCACAAACAGTTCAATGAACTTCAAGAAAAATAAATGTCTGAATCATGCCCAAGAAAATACAAATGTAAGAGTGACGGAAATGCTAAGGACAATACAGGATTTGGAAACAGAATTCAATAAATAGAGAGAAACATTGAAGAAGGCCCAAACCAATGTGAAAATGGAATTGAAAAATCCAATAACCCAGCTAGAAAACTCAAGGGAAGGCCTTCCACATAAAATGACTCAAACTTAAGACATAATGTCAGGAAGAGAAGATACAGTAGAGAGAGTCTAGACAAAATAAGCAAGGTTTGTAAAAAACATAAACATACAAGAAAGGAACACATAAGAGAATAGAACAGCATGAAAAGACCACCTTTGATGTAGAATTCTGTATTAAAAATACAGAATCCCTGGTCAATGGCCCAGATGAGATCTTCACCAAGATCACAGAAGAAGTCTTTTCCAAACTAAGGAAAGATGCCCTTGTAGATACAAGCATACAAAATGCCTAGTAGACAAAACCACGTAGAAAATCACAGCACATCACAGATAAGACACTAAGTGTACAGAAGAAGAAAGTGTATTGGAAGCTGCAAGAGAAGAAACATAGCTCACATACAAAAGAAAATCTGTCACAATAGCTAGTTTCCCAAGAGACATTTTGAAAGCCAGATGAGCCTGGAGTGATAAATTCCAAGTCCTAGAGGACCAGGAAGACCAACCTTAACTAATGTACCCAGCAAAATTGTCTGCCATATTTGAAGGAGGAAGAATAACTTTCCATGATCTAAACAGCCTAAAAAAATTAGATGCAGCAGACCATTCCTGAAGACAATATAGGAAGGAATATTTTAGGCTGGAGAAGAGTGAGTGCAGCCACTCTTTCTAAGAGGCATTTTAAAAAACCCCACAAAGCCATAGTTACTAAAATACCAAGTGCCACTGAAAACAAACACATCACCAAAACTCCGCAACACAATCACACCACACACTCCCTGATAATAACTTTAAATATTAATGGTTTCAATTCTTTAATGAAAATATACAGCCCAGATGACTGTACTAAAAACCAAATCTTCTATTTCCTACAAAAAGTCATCTCAACTTCAAAGATAGGCACCATGTTAGAGAGAAAGGATGGACAACACAGCTCTAGTCAAATGGAACCCGGAAGCAAGCATGATTTATTATCCTAGTACCTGATAAAATAGGCTTCAAATTAAAACTAATCAGAAGAGATAACGAGAGACATTTTATTCTAATCAAAGGAACAATTAATCAAGACAATGTTCTAATCCTAAATATATATGCACCAAACTCTGGTGCACTGAATTTCATACAAAGTGTACTACTGGAATTAAAGACATAGACCAATATCAACCCATTAACAGTAAGTAGATTCAGTACCTTGCTTACTTAATAGACAGGTCATCTGGACAAAAAAATTAACCTCATAGAAATGTCAGAACTGAAGGACGTCATATATTAAGTGAACTTAACAAATATTTATAGAGTGGTCCACCCAAATACCAGATGTTTACATCCTACTCAGAAACAAATGGAAGCTTTTCTAAAATATAACACATTCTGAGACACAAAACAAATCTAATCAAAGTCAGGAAGATTGATATAACTCTGTAGTCTATCTGACCTCATACAATAAAACTTAAAACTGACAGAAAACAAATCTCTAGGAAGTGCATACATATGAAGATTGAAAAACTGATTACTGCATGATGATAGATCAAGAAAATCAATCGAGAAATAATAAATATCTCATCACTAAATCAAGATGAAAGAACAACATGACAAGAAGCTTCAGGGACTCATTAAAAAGCAGTCATAGAAGGGAAATATGTAACACTAAATAACCTACATTTAGGAAACCAAGGACAAACCAAATCTAAACCCACTAGATAACAAGTGTAAACAAAAACAAGAGGAAAATTAATAAAATAGAATCAAAGAAAATAATACAAAGAGTCAACAAATCTAAGAATCAGTTGTTTGAGAAGATAATTAGGGCCAACAGAGTCTTGCTTCAACAAAGCAAAAGAAAGAGAAGATCCACGTTAACAGAATCAGAGATGAACAGGGAAGCATTACAAGAGATACCAAAAAATTCACAATATTATAAAGGAATATGCTTTAAAAAAAAACAAACCTCTACTCTATTAATTGGAAAGCGTGGAAAATTTTCTTGATTCAATCAAACCACCAAGACTAAATCAAGAAAAGATCAATGAATGACCTAAAACAACAAACCCACAACAAATGAGATTAAGAGAATAATACAATGCCCCCCCCCCTCGCTCTCTGGGTGTGTATTCAGGGCCAGATAGATTCACAAGACCTAAAAAAATTCATATATGTAGAAGGAACATCCCAAATTCATTTTATGAAGCCAGTATCATGCTAAAACATAAGCAAACTAAAAACAAAACAAAAAATAAGCCTAGAGGAGCATTTGCTTGACTAACACAGATTTTAACATACTCAGTAACATACTTGCAAACAGCATACAACATGCATCCAAAAGATCATGCAGCCACATTCAAGGTGTCTTTATTCTGGGGAGGCAGGGATGATTCAACATACATAAGTCAATAAATGTAATAAACCACACAAATGGACTTTAAAGACAGAAATTGCATGATTATTATCCCAATAGATGCTGTTAGCATGAGAAATGATATTCCCGAGGGAAGAGACCCATATTTTGGTTATCAAATTTGTCATCTCTGAGATCATCTACATACAGATTACATAGACTGAGCATGTTGTATTTATGAATACATATATATATATATATTTCATGTAAATATATATTATATAAACAAAGACACAGCAGTCATGGATTTGAGATAGAACAGGGTATAGGAGAGGAAAACAGACAGGGTTGGAAGAAAGAAAGGGGAAAATAACATAATGAAATTATAGTGTTTAAATTAAAATTATTTATAAAGTTCAAGCCCACAGAGTAAGAACCTGTTTCAGAAAACAAAAGTAATTTTTTTTAAAAAAAAGTACATTCTTGTCCATGGAAACCAGATAGTAAGGGATCCCTTTGAGGAGCAAACATTGATGCCGGCTGACCTAGAGTTTGAGTGACTGCGGCCATTTTTAAGTCCTCCTACATTATGGAGAAGAGAGATTGCTGCTATTACGTTGAGCAGCCTTTATTGCTATTCAATAAATGCAGGAACTCAAAATGTCCAAAAGCAGAGTGCTGGACGGAAGTCCCAGAAAGAGCTCAGGTGTGTGAGGTCAGAGTTGTGGCATTAAGGTCTTGGGATAAGAAACCATTGCTTGGCTTTGATGGGGTGTAGCCTGGTTGGGATGGGGTCCAGGTTTAGCTCTGGCCAATTGCTGAGAAATGTTAGAAAGTCAAACACTCTCAATCTTGGCTTTATTACCTGAAACATTACAGCAATAATCTATGCTTCACGTGTTTCTTCGAGAATAAAATGAGCTAAACTATGTAAAACGTGTTCAGTAAACTATGGATCGCTGCAGAACTGTCAAGGATTTCTAGTATGTACCCACAGCGGTTCAAACACCCCAAATGTAAATTCACAAATTAAAAAGTCATTATGTGCTAAAAATATTGTTCCAAACCTAATTAAATTAGAACAATGGTTCATTTGTCAGTTTGGATGCTAAGTATCCAAATAGCTGCGCTACAGCGTGTAGCTAATGAACAGGAATGGGCCACAATAATGGCTGGGTATGCAGAAAATGAAGCTACCTATATATTAGTGAAGTCTTAATATTCTTATTCAGAACTTGTCCTTTGAAAGGCTGGAAACTGGTGCTTTAATAGTACCTGGCTTGCTTCAGCCTATGGTAAATGGCATTAAAATGTATACGAACATTTTATTTGCGTTATACGTTGCAGTTTCCACGGTGTTTTCAGTGTACCTTTCTCCCTTGATTATTCTAAAACAAAGGTCTAGCTTGACACTACTATCCACGGTGCATGCGCTGAGTGGAGAAAGTCAGCTAAGTAGAGCATGCATGGTGTTCTCATGTTCTCAAGTTCCAGTACTATTATGTGCTAGTGCTACAGTGCGGCAAACGCTTTGCATCTCTCAAGTTCCCACTGCTGTTACCCGCAGGGGCTGTGGAGTACATGGGAGGACAGCCTTGATTGTTGGCTCTCTCTGCCCCACTCTGGCATCCCAGCAGCACAGCCGTCCTCCCTCTTAGCAGTCTGCCTAAGGCACCACCTCATCTTGCTCTAGGGAGATTCCCTCCATCCTCTTGCCTTGTTACAGCTGGGATGCCTTTAAAAATTGCTTTATTTCTCCCCACTGACAAGAGAGAAAGCTTCTGGCATATGGTATAGAGTATAGCCTGTATTCTAAAGGCTCTTGTGTGGAAAAGTGGTTTATCCCAGATCCTGGATGGAGCAGGAACCCTGCTTGTACTGAGATAGGAGCAGGTACCCAAGTGACTTGCCACATCAAAATGGGCTAGTATAAGTAACTTTAATCATGACTTTTATTTCCTTAAGAATGCATAATCAGAAGAATTTCCTTCCAAGTCTTTTCTTTATTTGGTGTTTATTTTAGAGTTTGGGCATACGTTTGAGATATATTTTCTAAGACCCTCCCCTACTTCCCCTAACATGTCAGAAACAAAGATGCAGAGAGATGAGAGGAACCGGCAGCTCAGGCCTTCCTTCAGAGTCACTAAGACTAATTACGCCTCTTGAATCAGAAGGATGTGTATGAATCCACACTGAGCTCCCTCATGTCACTGCAGAGGGGTCTATGCCCCCATCGGAAGTGCAATCAGGGAAAAAAAAATGACTAGGACCCTCCTCTCTCCCACTTCTTTCTGCTGCTGCCTAAAATAGAAAATAAATATAGCTCCAGCGGTTCTGTATACTCCTCACAGTAGAGATCAGCCCGGGGGCGGCACTGCGGATCCACATGGAGCATGTCTGGCTGAGAGGAGAAGGTGCTGCTGGAAGCATTTGTTTCTGGCAAACAATTTAAATTTGACAGGCAAGGTGAGCCAGGGGAATCTGTGAATATATTCATAGGAGGGGTTTAAAACAAAACAAAAGTAATGACTCTGGAGGATCAAGCTTTCCAGAGAGGGTTCTGTGGGACAATGAGGAGCTTAAGAGACATCATAGGAACATGCGTGCAGAAGCACACACTGCACACACAACACCACACACACACACATACACACACACACACACACACACGTGCACGCACACACACACACACACACACACACACACACACATGTGCACGCACACACACACACACACACACATACACACACACCTCTATGAATAGACCAATAACCTCAGATTTCAAAATAAAACTGAATGTAGAAAAGGGGGAAAAAAATCTTATCTACTGTTTTTGAGTATCTATACAGTGTGGTGACACCTCAAAATACCAGCAATCCCACCCTCTGACATATGTCAGAATTTTTACTGCAGCACTGTTTTAAAACAAGCAGAATATAGACACAGCCTATGATTCCATCAGAGTATGATACATAAAGAACACTCTATATGTATGCAATGATATTCCATCCCCAAATACAGTGAAACCTTGTCATTAGTAAGGATGTAAATATGCCCCGGGGTGGGGGGGTGATTATCATGAGTAAAATGAGACAGTCACCACATGGGCTGGTTGGTTTCTGTTAACTTGACACAAACCAGGAGTCACCCGAGAAGAAGAAATCTTAATTGAGAAGATGACTCCATGAATTGACTTGTAGGCAAGTCTGTAGATTGCTCTGCTCTTGGGTTGATGTGAGCCTTGAACAGGTGGCCCTGGGATGTATAATAAAGCAGGCTTAACAATCCTTGAGGACCAAGCCACTAAGCAGCATCCCTCCCCTCCTGGCCTCTGCTTCACTTCCTGCCTCCATGTTCTTGCCTTACCTTCCTGCCCTGATGTCTCTAGGTGGTAAAGTATGAGCCAAGAGTTGTAAGTTAAAACAAACCCTTTACTCCCAAGTTTCTTTTGGACATGGTGCTTAATCACAGCATTAGAAACCTGCCTGAGATACCCAGTGTTCTCACTTTCTTAGATACAGATTGTGTAACAGTCCTTCCCAGAGAACAGCATGCCTGGGATGAGGGGACTGGAGAGAGGCTGGAAAAAATCACTGCTAGATGAGAGAAATGAGTTAGCATCTGTCTCACATTATGAGCTAAATGATTGATAATGACATAATAATTATAAAATTTAACATAAGTTTAACATAAGATACTTTACAGGTTCTGTGCTTAAACTATTCCAATGAATGCTGTTGACTAAATATTTATATAACTGGGTTTCAGGCTATTCTTGCTTCTCTGTGACTCCTGAGATACACTTCAACTCAAGCTGGTTGCAGGTAGATGCCAGAAACAGGTATAAGACCATATCCTAACATAATTATAGGTGTTGTGTTAGTCATGTATGTCATCCCTGGAGACCACTGTGATCTGCCAAAACTTCTCATAATCTTGGAGTGACAACGAAAAAAATCAATGTGAGTGGTAAGAAGTTAGAGGCGGAGGCAGAAGCGTTGTTTATGCTGCTACCTAGCTTTGCATTACAGTTCAGTGAAACTCACTGCTACGTTCTCTCTTCTGTGTCATTTTCTATATAGGTGATGAGCCAAAATACAAGAGTGTGCGCGCGCGCGTGCACACACCCACACACACACACACACCCACACACACACACTCCCACACAAACTCACTCACCAAGGAGATAGCTGTGACTCTGGTTACAAATGTACTGTGAGCTTTCTTCCCCCCTGTGCAGATGACTGTGTATTTTAAACCCCTCCAGTGAGCTATGTTTGGCTTTAAAAAGCTGGTGCTCCAAAAATAAGGCCTGGGCTGACTCACAAGTCCTGTGCCCAGAAAAGAGGTGGTTGAGAAGGAGGGGAGGGGTGAACACAGTACGGGGGGGGAGGGGGGGCTGACCCAGGCCTGACAGAGCCACAAGCTGGATCCAGCCTTTGATACAGTTCTGTTGAAACACAGCCATGTTCACCATTCAGGGACTCTCTTAGATGACTTTTTCATGGCAAAGGTGGCAGCAATCCAGACTGGGTGTGACATAAAATGCTCAAGTTTTACTGTGTAACCCTCAGAGTCTGAGTATATCTCTTTGCCTTTTCGTGATGTGGGGACACACGTGTGTGTGTGTGTGTGTGTGTGTGTTTGTATGTGTGTATATGTGTGTGTGTGTGTGATATGTGTGTGTGTGTGTGTTTGTGTGTGTGTGTGTGCATGGACTCATTTTAGCACCCTGTGATATAGTTTATAGTTTATGATTTTATTCCCAATTGCCTGATGAGGAAATAACTTCAGACAGACTATATGAATATATGACCTTTCCATCTCTTGGACCTGTCCAGGATGAACGGGACTTCATGATGCCCAAGGAGGGCTTGTCCCTTCAGTTCAAGTTCGTGGACCTGCCTTTGCTGGTCTAGTACTGTCTCAAGCCAGAGTTAAAGACCCCTAGAGTGAGTAAATCAGAACACATCTCTTGCTTCTAGAGGGGTCTGCACTCCCCATTTGTAATATAAGTGAGATGCTCTCGTTTATAAAAAACAGAATCCAAATCATTAACAACTTGAACTTTCTACAAAGGGTCTCAGTTACCACTGCTTCCCAATACTGCCATATTTCCTTATATTTAAAGTCCTTTGTGGTCCCAGAAAGCCCAAGCAATATACCATCTTAAAGATACGTGGGTGTGTGGGGCTCATAAGGAGATAGCAGGCTGTCGGAGCAGGAAGGCTGCCTTATCTCATTCTCTGCTGCTTTGTTTGTGTCTTTGCAGTTTGCTGGGTCCCCTTACATTGCAGCTGTGTGCTGCTTGGTCCAAACATTTGCTGGAAAAATGCAAGTTTGCTCAGACTCAGGTGAGGGGCTCATGTCTATAAAATAAGGACAGAGAGAAGGCACTTACTTAGTTGAAGAAGACTCTTTTCTTTTTCTCCCTGTTAATGGAATGTGCTATTTTTAACTTCCCATCAGCCTGCAAGCGCATGTGCAGTAACTGGCCCAAACACATTTGAATGATGTCTCTGCGTCCCTCTGTGACATGGTGCAGAACCGCAGCCCTGTACTTTGCATTTTTATTGTGATGAAGATATTTTATGACAGCATTTGAATCTTAACAAAAAATGCCTGAAAATAAGGCATTTCTAGATGACTTGTACGAAAGGAAGGTGACCCAGAACAACCTCCTTTCTGGTAATGGGCTGGACTAGGTCTAGCCTGCTCAGCAGTGAGGATAGTGGCTGACTCATTTGGAGCCTGGAGGCGTCCACTCATAGCTGTCCCACCAGATATACTAGGACCAACTGTCTGGTGATACCTACAACTCTGAGGTCCGACCCCATTCTATGTAATCTGTTGTCTCGTTCTCCTTTCCTACCCTAGTTGTCTCTACTGTGTGTGTGTGTGTGTGTGTCCTGTCTATTCATATGCACATGTATTCGTACACACCTGCACACTCCAAGTTCCAGCCAACAGAAACATAGTTATAAAGGTAACTGGAGGTCTTGAAACTCTCAGAGTGGGGATTGTGTAACAATCCAGAGACAGCTAGCGAAGGAAACAGTCCCCAGCTTTCTGACTAGTGAGGTTCTGGATGAAGATGGTATTAGCAGGGGAAGCTAGGTTCATGCCAAGACTTCCTGTAGGCACTGGATCAGACGAGGGGTTGCTTGGAGGGAGCTTATGCCATAGATTTCCCAAGCGGAGGGAAGAGAGATTCCTTGTCCCCTACCTCATCCTTCTGTGGCTCATTCTCTAATCAATGACTAACACTAGCTAGGACTCAGCAAACTACCAAGGAACTAGAAGACTGACTTGTCTTTTCTGGACCATCTTGAAACACAGACAATAGAAAGGCTCCAGCTGGATTGATTTAAGGAACAACAGTCAGAACCCAAACCAAAACTAAAGATAAATGAACAAACAAACGAATAAAAGGAACACTCCCCCCCCCCTTTTTTTTTTTCAAACTAATGCCAAAGCAAGTATCTGTTGTCCTGGGAAGATGCCCTCTTATACATACAACAGTCTCTACAGATCATGCAAATGCAGCCCAGGGAAGAGAGGAGAAAACAAAACTGAATCCAAGCAAGGGGGAGATGGGGCACAGAGCCAGAGCCACATGGGCTGTGCTGAAGCCTAGGGCACAGACATTTGCATCAGCACAGCTTCTAAATGAGTAGCTAGTGGCTTTGAGGGAAGGCTTTTTAAAGAGGGGGCTGGAACACTGTTACTATAATCTCTAGCTGGCTAGCATAAAACAGTGCAGAGCAGAAAGGCTATCTATGCCTGGCTCTTTATAGAGAACCCACAGGTTTAAGCATCATGACACCTAGGCTGGCAGACAACCCCACAGGGCAAATTGTATTTAGGACAACTATATATGCTGCCTGTCTGTGTTGCCCCAATCCTCATTTGCTTGGCCTTGATTTTCTGACTCCAAAGACTTTCTTCTGATCCCTACCCTGGCTCACCTGGCCTGTTGTTCTGAGCCAGCTTCCGGTTTAGTGTACTGTTGCCACCACTCTCCCGGGATTCCCCACTTAGAGATGCTCTCTGCTCCTGCTGCTGGGTTTGCACAGAGTTCCTCTGGCTTGCGCTGACCCCCACACGAAGACATATCTGAGGAACACGGAAGCAGGGTTGTGGAAGGGGAAAGACAAGAGGATTTACCAAGTGGCTAGTCACATGAGTGAGACTACATGAGGAGCCTATTGTGTCTTTCTTGGGCCCAGTTGGGTGACATGGCTGTCAAAGACTTAACATGCTGTCGGTTTCACACGCACAGAGGATCCCACATTAGACTCCTGCATGTACAAGCCGTTATCCAGGTCAGCAGTGTCAGATAAAACTGCCACCCCACTCCACCCCACCCCCTTTCCCAATCCATGTCCACTTCCTATGCTCTGAGCATTTCTTTGTTAGTTTGTTACATAAAGAAGTTAAATTGACTGTACCTAGATACCAGTTATTTCATTATCGACTACTATTGTGGCTTCAGAGAATGATTCTTTGAAGTCCTCAACTCTATTTTTAAAAAGACATAAGCTTAATACCTTCTGCACCAGGTTACAATAAAAAAGGTCAGTTCCAGAAAGAACTTGATAGTGTAAATGCTTAGGGGATCCCAATGACCACCATCAGTTTCCATTATCAGCATCTTCCAATATGGGCAGCAGAAATTATCTCCCTAAGACTTCCCATAATAACATTACAGCTGTTGTGGGAGATTTTTTATGGCGGCTTCCTTTGAGACGAAAATACAGCAAGATGCCACATGTCATAAAGCTTATTATCTGTCACCTTTATCCTCAGTCATCCTTAAATCTTTTATACCATTTTGGCGTGAGTAGACTATGTAAGGACCACTCTTCCATCTAGAAGCACAAAGCATCTTTGACTCTCTTGTCCCATCACCTTTGTATCTTATGTGTCCCCTATTCCCCAAGACCCATGCACAGGCTTGTATTTTGGGTTCCTTAGGTCTCATGTGTGAACAACTGGGCTGTTGACACCCCCCCCCCCCAGGTTTGTCTCTCCTAGAAACTGGGCTTTCTAAAGCTTCTAGAAAGAACCATACCTACATTCTTTGGAATTTTGAAGCAAAGAAAGAAATATCGTTCATAAGAAATCTCATCTGTGGCTCAGCTTCTAAAACAGTTCTCCCATGCTGTCAGCTGAACTACATGTTGGTCAGCTTCTGGACAAATGCCATTGTTTTATGCTATATTGCTTACCAAACAAGACACATGGCCATGCCCCAAGTGAAGGTTCAAGAAAATGCATTTGGGCTGTTAGAATATGGGTCCCGCATCAACAAATCATAGTATCTACCTGTACAATTTCACAGTTTATTGATGATCTGAGGGGCCCTGGACTTCTGCTCTGACACACTTATAAAGATAATGTAAAACCCCAGTTTTTAGGGCAGGTTGAAATGGATCATGAGAAGAAGAGAGAAGGGAGGGAGAAGGGAGACTCATATCTTTAGCCGTGGTCCAGGTCTGAGCTAGTAGCTGTGAAGTAAGCAGACACACGGCCTGATTCCTGTTGTGGCTGCAGTTCCTCTGAGTTACATGGTATACAGCTTTTTCTCTATGTTTTTATTTTATTTTATTTTTTTTTAAATCTTCGGAACAGGGAGAGTTACACCCATGTATAAGATGAAGGTGTATAGTTAAATACACTTAGACCAGCACTGAGCATCTCACAAGTAATGTTACATGAACATTCCCAGGGATCTGTTGTATGAAATAACATGTGTTTATTCCTCAGGTTTGGTAATAGACGGAGGCTTATCCTAAGTGCAGTTGGTCTGACACTGGGAATGTGCCATGGTTTTCTCTTCCTCCTCTGGCCAGTGAACCTTTAGTCCTGCCTGTCTGAGTTACTGTTTCCATTGCTGTGATGAAACATCACAACCAAAGGCAAGTTGAGGAGGAAAAGGTTTATTTGCCTTACACTTCCACATTGTAGTTCATCATTAAAGGAAGCCAGGGCAGGAACTCACAAACAGGGCAGAAACCTAGAGGCAGGAACTGATGCAGAGGCAATGGAAGAGTGCTGCTGACTGCCTTGCTCCTCATGGCTTGGTTGGCCTGCTTTCTTATAGAACCCAAGACAACCAGCCCAGGGATAGAACTACACAAAATGGGCTGAACCCCTCACCAATCACTGATTAAGAAAATGTTCTATAGGCTTTTCTAGAGCTGGATCTTACCCAGGCATTTTCTCAGTTGACATGCTCTCCTATCAGATGATGACTTTAGCTTGTGTCAAGTTGATGCAAAACTATCCAGTACAACCGACCTCTTGTTAACTTGACCTACAGACACATCACTGTTAAGCCACATATTTCCTTTTCTTACTCATCCCCAACGTCACACATTAATAAAGACATAACAATATAAGACATTTTACAAATTTAAAATGCCCCATAGCCTTACAAATTCAAACACTTTTAATCTTTAAAACATATCTACTCTCAGTTGGCCATAGTGGCACAAGCCTTTAATCCCAGCACTTCAGGAGGCAGAGGCAGGTGGAGCTCTTTGAGTTTGAGGCCAGTCTGGTCTACAAAACAAGTTCAGGACAGCCAAGGCTCTGAGAAGACAGAGAAACCCTGTCTTGAAAAACCCAAGAACTCTGCCAAAACTCCAAACAACAAACAAACAAATCCAATCTCTTTAAAAATAGAAATTCTCTAAAACTTCCAAATCTCTTTTTTAAAAGCCATTTAGTCTTTCAACTATAGACTCCTGAAAAAAAAAAAAAAAAAAAAAAAAAAAAAACCAAGTTAAATAGATTACTTCAAGAGGGAAGAACCAGGGCACAGTCACAATCTGAACAAAACAAAACCAAATTCTAACTGTAAATAACTCAATGAGCAATGCCTGAAATTCACTCACAATTTTCTGGGCTCTTCTAGAAAGCTTGAGTCCCTTCTCCGGTTCTGGCCTCAGAAGCACACACAGCTTGACTTCTAGGATATGGCTGGCTCCTCTCCACAGCTGCTGGTTGTCTCATGTTACTGGTATTTACAAAATGCTGGGGTCTTCTGCTGCAACTTGTCTGTATTTTCAGTGATAGCCTCTCTGGGACTCTCTTCATGGTGCCAAGCCTCAACATCTCGTATGATCCCTTCACCACTAGGCCTTCAACTGTAATTGAGGCTGCACCTTTACCAATGGCCTCTTCTGGCCTTTCACAGTGCCAAGTCTCAGCTATTTCCATGACTCCTTCATGCTTTTAAAACCAGTAACACCTGGGTGACTCTTATATTACCAAGTTTGGTTCCTAACATGAATTACAATCTTGGCCATCTCTGTACAACTTCTGTGTGCTGACACTTAGTGAATACTTCCCAGAAAATTTCATGTCAGTGATGCTGGTCTTTTCTTAATCACTGCTAATGTCTCATTTCCAACTAACCAGCATTGAGTATCCCAGAAAAGCAAAGGTTTCAATTTAGTAGTTCTGGTGCCTTGTTTAGAAACAACTCATTTTTCAACTCCAGAACCAGGGAATCTTAACTCAAAATAACAAATGGCCCTTGATAGAGTCTTTAAACTTCTGAAACTTTACAAGCCAGACCTCCATCTTCTACACTGCTCTCAACACTTTCATCTTCCTAGGCTCCTGCAGAACAGCTCACCAGGCTTTGAACACTCAATGACTTCTCTAGCCCCTCCACAATCCTCCCCAAAACCACATGGTCAGGTCTGTCACAGCAATACCCCACTCATTATCTTGGGATCATCTTGTCCAGGAGTTTCTATTGCTGCAATGAAACACACGACCAAAAGCAATGTAGGAAGTATTTGATTTACACTTCCACATTGTAGTGGATCATTGAAGGAAGCCAGGACAGGAACACAAACAGGGAAGAAACCTGGAGGCAGGAGCTGATACAAAAACTATGGAGGAGTGCTACTAACTAGCTTGTTCATCATGGCTTGCTCAGCCTGCCTTCTTACAGAATCCAGGACCAACAGCCCAGGGATGGCACTACCGACAGAGGGCTAGGCTCTCCTCCATCAATCACTAATTAAGAAAATGCCTTACAGCTGGATCTTATGGAAACATTTTCTAAGCTGAGGCGTCCTCATTTCAGATAACTTTAACTTTTATCCAGTTGACATAAAACTAGCCAGGATACTACCACAGACATACAAGAAGACAGACTTTTATATGGTGACTTGAAGTGAGATTAAGAAGACTTGTTCACAAGTCCCATGTCAGGGACCAGGGAAACCAACTCTGTCCCTTTGGGAGACACTGCAAAGTCACAGAGGCACACAAGGACTTGGGTGAGAAGGAGTGTGAATTATCAGGACCTACTTCATTTTAATCTACCACTGTAATATAACAAGGCCAGATCCCAAAGGGACTATCCCCAAACACTCTGGCGAGTGGATAGATCCACCCACCCAGCTGAGGGTCTCTACAGCATGAGCCCACACTGAACACAATAAACTAAGGGTAGACATATATTAATAGAATCCCCTTGACAAAAAAGCTTTAAATACAACATTGGAGGCTCAAGGGACAGTTTCTTAGGTGCCTTGGAAACACGGGACAATAAGCACAGCACAAGAATATTGAGCTGGCTTTGGTATTTGTGTGCTGGGTACAAGCTCCATGAAGGTGTCCCCAACCTAGTCAGAACCAGTGACTTTATGTAACAAAAGGACTTAGAAGTTGTAATCAAGTTAGAATTGATTTAGAATATCAGATGGGCTCCCTAGAAACACAAGGATATTCAAAGTGAGAGGATGCAATGTTAGAGTTTGTAACCTAACTGCTGCCTTTGAAGACCTTAACTGAGGCTACAAGCCAAAAAATGAGGCAACCTCTAGAAACTGTGGAGAAGATCATGATATAGATTATCTTATGCTGCCCCAATTACAGTGTTTCTTGGACTTCTGACCTTCAGAACTGTAACAGAACAAACTTGTGATGTTATTTGAACCATTAAATTGTTAGACATTTGTCATTGCAGCAATAAGAAACCAATAGAGTGTCAACCAGTTCTATGACCCTCTTAGTACCTTCCTAGGGCTAAAAAGAGACAACAGACTACAGTTTCCATATGCTCAAAGCTAGAGAGATCATACACATTCCCTATGATTGACCATATACTCTTGATAAGACAATGGTGGCTTGTGGGAAGAGAGGCTTCAGAAAAGAATCCATACTACTGGGACTCTTTGCAAGATCACACACAAGCTTCTGCCCAAGCCTGCCTAAGATATCTGTGTCATATGTTTCCAGGTCTTCCTTAAGGATGCAGAAGCCCACAATGAAGCCATTGTATGCCAAGTGATGTCCATGTGGCTTGTTTCCTAGTATCTTATGAACATGAGACTTCAGTTTATTCAGTCAGAACGTATGAACCTCTTAGAGCTGGAAATTTGGTGAGTACTTCTGAATCTATATAGGTTGAGTGGCAGAACTACCAACCCCTCCTGACATGGAGCCATTGGCCATTTAAACAGAAGACACGGTGGTGCTAATTAGAAATGGTGACTTCTATGTCTCTCTGAAGAGAAAAAACAAAATGACCAATACCAGGTAACAAAGAACAATGTGCAGATATGGTGGGGGGTGGGGAGTGGGGTGTGGGGGAGCTAGCCTCTTCTTTCCTTTCTCTTCCACCATCTTGCAGCAAGATGCATGCTGGGCATAGGCTTTTAGTCCAAGTTCACTGCAGAGCTCCAGTCATTGTCTCCATATTATTAGCAAGACAAGAAAATAACAGGTGATGCAAAGGAGGAGTCTCCCCACACAGAACCCCTGCATGCTTTAAGGGTCTTTTCTGGACAATCCCATGGGCCCTTATAGTTCACTAGTAATAGGGAATCTTTAAAAATATCCCCTTCCTACTTCTGTTAAAGAAAGACATCTGTTCTGTTAGAAGGGAATGGATTAAAGCTAAGCTAGCTTGCCCCTTTGCTACTCCGTATCCACAGAGACTATATCTAGAATATATATTCCACCTCCTTCAAAAGCCTTTGGGAGAGCTTGCATTATTGCTGTGCCAGCTCAAAGTTCAGAGAATCCAAGTGGTGTGCAGTCTTCCAGATCACACCTCAGTGTTTCCTCTTGTGGTCCAGGAGTAGTTCAATAGCAAGTCTCCAGAGTGCTGGGAGGGAGAAGCCATATTATTGTAAAAAAAAATATCCAAGTAACTAAATGGAAATTTAGAACTTGGGAAAGATGGTCCACAGAAATAAGCGCATCCTTTTGGGCAAAACTAGCAAAAACCAAACAAACAAAATTCCTTTCCAAAAAACAAACCAAAGAAACAAAATCCTCCCTTCCCTATTAGTGCAGCTTTCAGCAGAGTACCTGTTGCCCCTGGCCATGTGGTTTCGTGTAGGGAATGACTCCCTTCTATGCTGTTCATCAAACCAGGTCCTGAGCTTGTAGTGTCCCTGTCCGTCACCGTCACCCTCTACCACCTCAACTAAAGTAGGTGTGTAGAGATCCATGCCCCACTTTCTATTGATACTGTTTTGGGGGCCTTGGGGACTATTTTGAGAGTAGAAAGTGTCACCTTGCTGATGACCATGTTCAAGTTCACTGTCATGGTGGATGGACTTAGTCTTTTCCCTTCTCTCCAGCCACACCGACAGAGCTCACTGACGAAGGCTTGAAGGAGTTTTTAAGCAATAGGAGTCTCACCTTATACCTACTGGCCTTGGCTCAGCTGTGGTCTGCTTTTTCAGATTAACGGTCACTTCTCTGACTCATCTGAAGTAACATGCTGGGATGAAGCAGAACATTTTTAATCCCCAATTTATGAACAAGTCCCCACCTTCCTTTGAGACAGCAGCCTTATCTCCTGGAAAAAACAGCATTTTTTTAAACACAATTCATAACCTCTTCTGTATGCAGTGCAAACTCATGTGACCTCTTTCGAGAGGGGCTGAATGAAGAATTTATTCCATCTGGATGCTTGACTACATGGTGCTTATAGCATGACTAGTTCTGCTAAAAAGCACCTCTCTTCCTTAGAAATTCAGCAAAAGTGGTCTCAGAAAGAGGCCAGCACATGCTAACCATTACACTGCCTTGATTCTTCAACTGTACTTAGCATATTGACAGATATCTGAGTTACTAACTAACAGGGTGCCTCCCTACTGCATTTTCAAGGACAGCAACATCTTCAAACCATTAAGGGATCTCTGGCACCCGTCTCCATTCAGCCTGCTTAGTCTCTGGGGCTCCATTATCTCTGGCACCCTCTTCCAGGAGCTCAATTCTGTGTTGATTGTTACAGTAGAAAACTAAGACGTGGTGGAGGTCCATTTCTCCCTCACAGAAAGAAAACGGAAGATCTAGGCTGGGCAAAGGGAACTATGTTCCTTCTCTTCTGTTCCATCATCCGAAGGCAGTCTCATTGTTCAAACATTTTTATGGCTCTCCAATCACCGTGTTCATATCCCAACAGGAGAGAGTGGGTTCCGGGGTTAAACCTGAAGTGAAACTGGCCAGTGGGATCAGCTTGATTTGTAGTCCTTTCTTTGGGCTTCTTGGGCTCCTTCCCCAACTGACTTAAATCAGTCTGGCCACATCTCAATGCAAAGAAGTCTGAGACTGTCTTTTAGATAAGCACATGGCCACAAAAAATAAAATTGGCTTTCTGCTACCAAAGAGAAAGAGGAAAAGTAATGCAGAGTAGGCAACTACCCATCTTTTCTAATTGTGCAGAAATCCTGTCCTCTCTCCATTTTGGTCCCAAGCTTGTGCACCCAAGAACAAGACCAGTGTCCCATTTACATTGGATCTGATCCCAGGGGACCTGACTAAATGTTCCAAGGAAGGTGGAGGGGAGAAATATCATGAGTCACTGACATTTTGGTGCCAAAATATCCTGTCACTTCCTGACAGTGGGTTTGGGTGGAGGTGAAGGAGACTTCACACAAGGGCATGGGATAGAGTGAAGAGGATAGTGCCATAGACAATTCTATTAGTTTGTCTAGGTCTTCACTTGGGTCATTGCCGATGATTAGCTTATGCTTGACACAGTTGCAAGCACGGTCAAGATCACTGTAGGGAACCTTGATTTTTGGCCATCCAGATTACATCAGCTTACTTCCATGAACAGAGAACAGGGATGGCCTGAGATTGTGTTGGACAATAACATTGTTGGCTAGTGTTTACATTTATGGGTAGAGATGGGTTTGCATAAGAAACGGGAAGAAGCCTTCTGCCTTCGTGATGAAATGATTGTCTTGTTTCTAGAATTAATCATCCTTATAAAGCTGTATAAATTACCTCTTAGCATCAATATACCAGACCAGGAATACGTCCATTCCAACAATAGCCTTGTCCCCAGCTTGCAAAATGGGATGCTGTAAAGATGTGTGCACCCTGTACACCTGGCCAGCTTTGAATGCAGCTATTCAATCTGAGCTTATTTAAACCTGACATTTTGGGCAATGTTTTAAGTTGATTATAAGGTTCTCAAAGGTAACCTTTGTAGGTGGCATCCTGACAAAATATCAAATGCTTTGACATGCCTGTAGTCTAGTGCGGGGTCAAGGGCAGGGACTTGCGTGTCTCTAACTTATGGCAGTGAATGGCTAACTGTTCTCTCCAGAGTTTTTCTCTGGAAGTTGCCCTCATACAAAGAATTCCAACTTCTGTGTTGTCACAGGCCTGCTCAGAAGGATGCCTGTCTCAGTGAGTGTTTTGGGGTTAATTAATCCCCAAGCCCTTAAGAATCACGTAGCTCTAGAGTAGATTGGAGGACACTGTTGGATCTCTGGATTACAGTCCAGTTTTGAGATAACATTTCCCTTGACTTGACCATCTTTCCTCTTCTCTTTCAGACATTGTTTGGGAGTCTTCAGTACACAAATCCCAGGATAACTGAACTGCCTATGAGATGAAGTCGACTGTCTTGGGTCACAGTCCACCTGGTCTAGCGTCATCTCCCTAAAGATGTGCCTAAAGTGCCTGAGTTGATGCAGCAGGAGCAGCTAACCATCAGTGTGCTGACACAGGGTCAGGTGTACGGTGACCTCCAAATACCATTGCCCTTTGCAGCTATCGAGGAAGGTATGGCAAACATTCATTTAAACTTTTGTGTGCCTGTTACAGCCTACTGTGCAAAATACTGTGATGATGATTTTACAGGCTCATTTCAGAAGTTTCTATAGATGCAACCTCTTTCAAACTAAAGTTTGAAACAAAAGGGAACCATTTGCTTCTGTTGAAATTAATGACTGGACCTCAATTTAATAATAGGCCACACAAACATCACACACACACACACACACACCACACACTCACCACACACTATACACATACCACACACACATACACACACACACACACACACACACACACCATATAAACACCACCCACACACACGACCCACACACTACACACACACACACACTACACCACACACCAGACACATATACACACCACATACACACCACCCACACACCACCCACACAATACACTAGTTTGTTGGCTAGTGTTTACATTTATGGGTAGAGATGGGTTTGCATAAGAAACGGGAAGAAGCCTTCTGCCTTCGTGATGAAATGATTGTCTTGTTTCTAGAATTAATCATCCTTATAAAGCTGTATAAATTACCTCTTAGCATCAATATACCAGACCAGGAATACGTCCATTCCAACAATAGCCTTGTCCCCAGCTTGCAAAATGGGATGCTGTAAATACACTACACCACATACCAGACACACACACACCAGACACACACACACACACACACACACACACACCTCTTTGCATGCCTATGGTTATCTATGGGGTAAAAGGAAAAAAGTGAGATTTCCCTGAAGTAGTTGGAGATAATAAAAAATGAGCTTTGGCTCCTAGTATTCAGCTAGTAACATTCACTCTAGGGTTCAGGGATGAACTGAGTGAGTGTGCCAAGTGTTTGGACTGCCTTCTGACTCTGTACAGCTAGGGTTTAGGGATGAGCTGAGCTGGGTGAGTGTGCAAAGGGTGTGGACTGTCCTCTGATTCTGTACAAGGTGACTTGGGTCTCAGAAAGACAGGGTCCGGATGCATACTATTTAGAAGCAGCCTGTCCTTGGTAATTGTGCTGAGCTGTAGAAGTATAAACAGAGAAACTGAATCACAAAAGTACAGCTCAACAAGACAAAGCCTGGCATTGTTTTTTGTTTGTTTGTTTTTTTGTTTTGTTTTGTTTTTTAGCATTGTCCATACCCAAGCCAGGAGACACTGAATCTGCAAGACAGCCTTAATTTAATTACCAGGAAGGTGTGCATATAAAGGACAAGGAAAGATTCATCCTATACACCAGTGTGAAGAAAGATTCATCATGTCACACCAGGGCCAGGCAGGATAAATTCTCCCAGACTCCCTACTCCCCCTTGATCTGATTCTACACTTACTAACTAGATTTGAGTTATTATTTTGACTTCTCCAAGAAGAAACTGTCCTCGGCCAGAAACATGGTAGATCTTTTCATTGGATAAAAAAATAATAATAAAAATAAATAAGTAATAAACTTGTCCTTGTGTTCTAATGGCGTTCCTCCAATGCGCTGTGATTTTAATTTGGTTTGTGTGAGTCAGTATCCCTGACTCACTTTTGCCCCAGGACAATGACAGTGTTTGGGACTCCTGGGGGCAGTGGATTCAGACTGAATAACTGCTGGTGAGATCCATTGGCAAAGAATCACCCAGCCTTACCCAATAAAGCTCTCAAAAGAAGGATGGCTCATGAGAAATTTCACATGTGTCTGTCTGCCTAATGTTTGTCCACCCAAGAATCGAGGATGTGTTGAGTGTCGTTGGCAAACCTGAGGAATTCGGTTATCCTTCAGACCTTCTTCTAGAATCAAGATTCAAGGGCATCTGTCAGCCCTTATCATCGCCTTGCCTTAGAATGTGTCTACAGATTAAATGAGTTTTCTATCTATTTTAAAAGACATTGTGGGATAAGTTCCCGAAACCCAAACTGTGTCCCTGTCTTAGAAAAGTAAAGGTGCTCCTCCATCCACAGATGTGCAGATGGAAGTGGGACTCATTTATACTTTTGCTTCAGGCAAACATGCAGAGGCCAGAGCTTTGGTGCCTTGTCTGCATTGGACTGGCTGGTTCTCCAGGCTGCCACTGTTCCTCAGACCCAAAGAGCAGGAGACTCCGAGCACCACAACTCAAGGTTTTCTGTTCCCTCATGCCCTGTACTGGCTGGTTTTGTGTGTCAACTTGACACAAGCTAGTGTTATCACAGAGAAAAGGAGCCTCCCTTGAGAAAATGCCTCTGTGAGATCCAGCTGTAAGGCATTTTTTCTCAGTTAGTGATCAAGGGTGGGAGGGCCCATTGTGGGTGGTGCCATCCCTGGGCTGGTAGTCCTGGGTTCTATAAGAAAGCAAGCTGAGCAAGCCAGGGGAAGCAAGCCAGTAAGTAACATCCCTCCATGGCCTCTGCATCAGCTTCTGCTTCCTGACCTGCTTGAGTTCCAGTCCTGACTTCTTTTGGTGATGAACAGCAATGTGAAGTATAAACTGAATAAACCCTCTCCTCCCCAATTTACTTCTTGGTCATGATGTTGTGCAGAAATAGAAACTCTGACTAAGACATGCCCTCATCTCAGTTCTTATTCTCAGACCATCTGTTCAGATTCAGGGTTGGTCTGGGCTCTCCGACTCCTGGTTCTCAGGGAGTGGAAGGGCAGCCTGTCCTGCAACCCTCATGTGCTAGGTTCTCGGTGGTTAATCTGTCCAGGCCTCTGCTTCTGTCCCTTTCTTCATTAGCACTGAGGAAGATAGTCCCAGCCCACGTGTCCTGGAATTGTGTTCCCATTTAGGAAAAAAAGGAGGGCTTTATGTCAGTGTGCATACCTGCCTATAGGAAGGCTAAAGTGACAACTACTTCCGTGGTCACAGTTCTTGCTGAGGTCCACTCGGGCTTCCTCTTCCTGTCTCTTCGGCCTAGGTGTAGTAATGTTTAGGAAATTTCACCTTGGCCATTCTCAGGTCCTTTATAAGTCCATCAACCATGCTGTATGAGTGTAGGCTCCCTTCATTAACCTCTCTCTGATTAAATTCTTCCAGTGTTCCTGACTCTGACTGTAGAGCAGAGATGTGGTGTTCTGGTGTTCTAAGCCTATCTCATCTCTGCAGCTGGATGGAGTTGTTCAGTGCTACTGACTGAGTTAGCTAAAAAGAAAAGAAAATACTGTTGAAGGTGAATAGGAGCCAAATCAGTCTCCCCAGAAGGCTAAGTTGCTATGACAGTATGACAACCCCCAGAACCCCCCAGGATAGAGCAAAGTACCTGGTGTCTCATACATACAGCCATGTCTTGCTCAGCATGGGGGAGCTGATCTGGTGAGTAAATAATCTTAGGACTGCAGATATGGTATGAATCTCATTCTAGGGTGGTGGTGTGGTTTGTGCTTGCAGCCCTAGTAGAAGAGTGGCAGGTGTCAAGGAAGAGCCAGTGAATAATGGCTGTCTTAGTTAGGGTTTTACTGCTGTGAACAGACACCGTGACCAAGGCAACTCTCATAAAGGACAACATTTAATTGGGGCTGGCTTTCAGGTTCAGAGGTTCAGTCCATTATCATTAAGTCAAGAGCATGGCAGCATCCAGGCAGACATGGTACAGGAGGATCTGAGAGTGCTATATCTTTATCTGAAGGCTGTAGTGGAAGACTGACTTCCAGGCAGCTAGGATGAGGGTCTTAAAGCTGATGCACACAGTGATACACCTACTCCAGCAAGGCCACACCTCCTAATAGTGCCACTCCCTAGTTCAAGCATATACAAACCGTAACAGTGTCCAAGGAGGTGCACCAATCTGTTCAGGCCAGCTGGACAATCAAGTGGGACCCTTAGACCCTATGGAGAGGACAGAGATGCAAGAGAAAATAAGGAGGCACAGCAAGTCAAGAAGTTTGATCAAGCTGGCAAAAATTTTTTTTGTTCACACAGGTTTTATACTCTAAAAACAGGATATGGAGAGGGGTAGGAAAGGAAAGAGGGCTTTGCAGGTGGAGGAAGTTAGCTGCAGCTGTGGGGTCTAAGTTATTCTCACAAAGCCTTTCCGTTACCAGGGTTTCTAAAAACATCTATCTAGCAGGATGTTGGCTAAATCTAGAGATCAGGAGGAAGGGTTACTAAGGTGGGTTGCTATGAGGCCTTGTTTGAAGTTCTGAGAACCGACAAGTGAATCATGGAAGGTAAGCAGAAAGAAGAATAGTACATAGGAGAGCCAAGGGTGAGTGTTTGCCAAGAGTAAGTAAGGCCTTGCCATGGCTTCCCACACCAATCCTTACCCTGAGGGACCACACAGGAGAGGAATGTACTGCTCAGCACTGTGAGTGAGCTATGCCATACTAATGCACTCAGTGTGTGCAGGAACTGTCAGGGATGGAAGCAAGGAGTACCAGCCTGACTTCTGCTGTGCCCCAACAAATGTGTGGATTTAAGAGCATGTACAGAGGGAACACCATGGTATTCGGAAGGCACTACCATCCATCCACAGCTAGCTTTCTGTGAGTCAGCTTGTGAGAGGTCACACCCTTGGAAATTCCTTAGGAGAATGGCAGTATTTCTTTCTAAATCCATTGGAGATTGTTTCCAAATATTGAAGTCAGATGGTCTTTTCACCCCTCAAGAACTGAAGTAATTAGCAAGGTAGGCACTCTACCAACCAGGCCGCATCCCCAGGGCTAGCACAATTTTTGAAATCATTCTCCACAAAGCAAAGTTCTCTCTAGACTCTAGTCCGATGCTGTGGCACACTACTCACCAAGGAGGGAGCTGGCTGAGCAGTTGTAAGTTTCCTGTCTCAGCAGCTCTCATCTCAGGGCAGATGGCAGGGAACACAGAGGAGCCAGAAACACAAGAGTCTCACTGAATTTGCCTTTGCTCACTCCACAGATGGACTGCAAAGGTAACACCTGGACCAATGGTTACAACTGGGAATGGAAGTGCGGAAGGAGTTGATAAGAAGGCCAGCTGCCATATTCTGTAGTGTCCTGTTAACCATTTGTCTTCATTAGGGTTTTACTGCTGTGAACAGATACCATGACTAAGGCAACTCTCATAAAGACAATATTTAACTGGGGCTGGCTTATAGGCTCATAGGTTCAGTCCATTATCATCAAGGTGGAAGCAGGGCAGCATCCTGGCAGGCATGGTGCTGGAGGAGCTGAAAGTTCTACATCTTTTCTGAAGGCAAACAAGGAGAAGACTGGCTTCCAGGGAGCTAGAATGAGAGTCATAAGGCCCACGCCCACAATGACACACTTCCACCAACAAGACCACACCTATCTCAACAAGGCCATAAGTCCTAATAGTGCCACTTCCTTTGCTACGATTATCAAACCATCACATTCTACTCTCTGGCCCCCATAGGCTTGTTTAAACATATGAGTCTATGGGGGCCATATGTAGCCATAGCACAATACAAAAATATATTTAGTCCAACCCCCAAAATCCCCATTCTTAAAAGTTTAAAGTTCAAATGTCTTCTGAGACTCATCCAATCAATATGAGAAACCAGTTGGACAAACTCCAAGTTCTGCATCTCCATGTCTGATGTGAAAACTCTCTTTAGCTCTCCATTCCTTTTTCATCTTTGTTGACTGCAACAAACTTCTTTCCCCTGGGCTGGCCCCACTCCCTGTTAGCAGCTTTCCTCAGCAGGTATCACACGGCTCTGGCATCTCAAACATCTTAGGGTCTCCAAAGCAACTTCATCAGTTACAGCTTCTTGTTCCAGTATCTGGGATCCACACGTGATCTTCTGGGATCCTCCAAAGGGTTTGTGACACTTCTCCAGCTCTGCCCTCTGTAGTACTCTATGCTCTGGATAACTCCATTCTTCTACTGCTGTTCTTAGTGATCATCCCATGGTACTGGCATCTCTCATACACTGGGGTCTTCCCCTGCAACTAGGCTTCTCTAATAGCCTCTCATAGGCTCTGCTCATGGTGCAAAACCTCAGTTTCTGTGCATGAGCCCTTCAGTCCTAAACCATCATGCAATTGAGGCTGCACTTTCACCAATGGCCTTTCCTTGCCTCTCACAGTGCCAAGCCTCAGCTGCTCTCCATGACCCCTTCATGCCTTCAAAATCAGTACAACAAGAGTGATTCTTACACATAATCAAGTCCAGCTGCAGCATGTGGTACAGCCTTGGCTCTCTGGAACAAGACTTCTTTGTGCTTTCAGAAAACACTTTCCAGAAGATTCCACCTCAGTGATGCTGGTCTCTTCTTAATCACTGCGAACTTCTTAGTCCCAGATAACCAGCATCAATTGTCCCAGTAGTCCCTTCTATATTTCATTCTAAAGCCAGAGCCACATGGCCAAAGCTGCCGAGTTCTTCTGCTTACTGGGGCTGGAACATGGCCCCCTTGTTAGACAAGTATTTAAAAGGAGGTTGAACACTATAGCGATTTAGCAAAACTGTAGTAGTAGTTTTCCCCCAAAGTCTATGACCTTTCCAGCTATAGGCTAGTCATGAAGTATGAGTTCCTGCCCAGTGGGCAAGCCTTAAATCCAATAAGACAGTCATTAGTTACTCCCAAGACATCCGTGCCACTGTTATACCAAATGGGCATATCTTGCTAGGCCTATTGTATCGTATCTGGCAGAATTTTCAGCTAGGTAAGACTGTTGGTAACTTTTCTCCCATAACAGCACACATTGCATCTATTGGCACCATGAATGCTAACTGTTGGGGAATGAGCCTCTTGAGATTTGAGGCTCAAACTAAATGCTAGACTTGAATCAAAACTGCCAGAGAAAAGATGTTTTACCTGGTCAGAAAATTTTTAGCAACATCTTTTTTCTTCGTTTATTTATTTTTTAATGTTTTCTTCTGTTATATAGTTGTGTATTTACTAATCTTTGGGCAGAGTCTAAGGGCAACCATGAGAAAATATACAGGCATGTAGGGCTAGGAATAAGGTAAAGGAATAAGGGTAGGAAATAGTTCTCGGGCTCCGTAACACAGGTCCTATCTTCCTTCAGATGAAATACTCAGCCTATGCAAGTTGAACTCAGAGGGAAGAGAAGGGAATAAACACCTAGAGTCTTCTTACCTCTAATCCTCGTTTGGTGCCAAAATATGCTGTTGTCCTGACAACTGGAAGCAAAGCACTTGGGACCTTTCAGATGTCATCCTACAGGCAAGGCAAGGTCAGGGTAGGTGGGGAAGGGGAGGGAGGGAAACTCAGACCAAGGAAAGGGGTAGATCTAAGGTCACCATCCCAAGGAGCCTTGATAAGGATGAGGAGTTGAGGAGAAAGAGCAAGCCTGAGTGAGAAGATGACATAGTTAGTTTATACAGCATGAAATACAAAAACTTAAGAGTCTAGCTTGAACAAGGTCCTAGGAAGCAAAGTACCATCAAAAGAAAACCCAGTAACACCAGCCCGAGCCCCGGTGTCATGGAGTCAGCTAGTTTAATTCTTTCTATAATGCTTGGAAGAAATACTGTCTTTGTTTGTAGATATGCAGAGCACGGTGATGAGAGCTGATGTTTCACATATGTTCCAGGCTACATGGGAATGCAGTGCTGCTGGCTCAGGAGGCCATGCTGCTTCCTTTCAGAAAGTTAATTAAAGCTGTGCCCAGAACAAGAGAGGAGGATGGAGACCAGAGTGTCCCACTTCAGCGCCTCCAATTATCCAGACAATTTATAAACAATTTCACACACTTCACCTTCAAGTTCGGATCAATGTCTATTTTCTATGGCTTTGTCGGCAGTGGTTCATTTGCCCATCAGTTCCCTACCGACTGGAAAGGCATATGTGATAGTGATATTTGAGACTTTCTGAAGCCAGAGGTTCCAGTTAGTACTGGATCGAAGCACAGGATGCTGTGTGCCGATGAAGGATGTTCTTCAACCAGCTTGCATTCTGCACAGCTGTCCTCAATGGCAGAGATCATAGTCGCTGTCAGTGACCCACGTGTTCTTGGAGATGACCAGACATAAAGCAAAGAGCTGGATTTGCTGAGTAAATATTCTCGGCCAGTGCACTGCTTGCTCCTGGCCTGAGGAAGGATGTGAGACAGATCCGTGCACTGAGCTTGCTTGTTGGCCACAGGCCTTGCTTAATGTTAGCACTTCAGCTCTAAAAGTTGTACAGTTACTTTTCACATGCATTCCTGGGAAGAAGCATTATTAAAAGGGAAGGATTTAATTTTCCATACAGTTTGAGGGGATACAGCCACGCAGTGGGAACACATGGCAGGGAGAATGAGAACATGGTTATGACCATGGTCACAGTCATGGTTACGAACATGAGCAGGGAGAGCATTAGAGCTCATTGCAAGCTATCCATTCTATTCAACCCAGGACCCCAGAACCCCAGGACCTCAGGACCCCAGGACCTCAAAACCCCAGGTCCCTGAGATCCCAGGACCCCAGGACCCCAGGACCCCAGGACCCCAGGACCCCAGGACCCCAGGACCCCAGGACCCCAGGACCCCAGGACCCCAGGACCCCAGGACCTCAAGACCTAGAATCCAGATCCTCAGGACTCCAGGTCCCCAGGACCCTAGAACCCCAAGACCCAAGGACCTCGGGACTCCAGGATCTCAGAACCTCAGGTCCCCAGGACCCCAGGATCTCAGAACCCAGGACTCTAGGACCCTAGAACCTAGGACTGCAGGACCCCAAGACTCCAGGACAATCAATTCAGTAAGCCCATCCATGGGATTCAGTCTGCCTTCTCTCTTTACTTAAACCTTTCTGGGGACATCCTCTAAGACACACCCAGAGATGTTAGTTCTTGGTGTTTCAAATTCAATTCAGTTGACAAACCCGGAAGCCAAGATAAACTCCCGTTCTCCTCTTTTCTTTCTATTTCTTTCTCTTCTTCCTCCATTCCTCTCCATATTTTATGTTAAACTATCTGGATCAGTGTAATAAAGTATACATTTAAGGACTTTACCCAAACATACTGAATTCCCCAGACTTCTCTGTGCCCAAAAATTCTCATTTGAGAATTCAAGCCCTCCTTAAGAAGCAGGAAGCTCTGGGCTACACATATGAATAGTAAGAGCAACTGAAGTTAGTAAGATCCAAGCCAGAAGTGAAGAGACCCACAGACTCGACCTAGGCCTTGGGCAAGCATATTATGATCTAAGGATTAGCCTCCCCAAAAGAGTGTTAAGGAGGGTTTTCTGTCATGGCATAACATTTTGGATCACTAGATACCCAAGTATGCCTGGTGGCTGGTATCATGGTGGCAGAATGGACATAAGAATATTGGAAGTCTTATGGACTTGAGAATTGAAAAGCTGCAAGCTAAAGTAAGTATATCATAGACGTCAACCATCAACTGAGAATCTTCATCCATGGAGGTGGATGTTGAATGAGCTGCATGACCAGGACTAACTAGGAACGATCAGTTTCTGTTTGTGGTTCTTGCCCTTTGTATTATGTGTAGTTTGCTGTGATGGTTTGTATATGCTTGGCCCAAGGAGTAGCACCATTAGGCGGTGTGGGTGTGGCCTTGTTGGAGTAGGTATGTCACTGTGAGCATTGGTTTAAGACTCTCATCCTAGCTGTCTGGAAGCCAGTTTTCCACTAGCAGCCTTCAGATGAAGATGTAGAACTCTCAGCTCCTCCAGCCCAATGCCTGTCTAGATGCTGTCCTTCTCCCACCTTGATGATAATGAACTGAACCTCTGAACCTGTAAGCCAGCCCCAATTAAATGTTGTCCTTTATAAGAGTTGCTTTGGTCATAGTGTCTGTTCACAGCAGTAAAACCCTAAGGCATTTGCTTTATTCATTATAATTAATATTATACTGTGATATCCCCAAAGTGGTAAAAATAGTGAAGAATCTAATATGAAAAATCACATCTCTACGCTAATGAGTGAGATGCTTTACGCTTCTGGCACTTTAAGACAGAAGATGAGAAAAATGTTTTTCCTTTCTTGGTTTGTGAGTTCCATGTCACTGTGTGATACACCACACCCTGCCTCTCACATACGGAATCACCTCAGAGATATTGCTGCAATAAACTGTATTTCACGATTGAGTTACACAGAGTTGGTTGCTTCTCTGTGCATGTAAAAGTTATTTCTATGCTATATTATAGGATCTTAAATGAGGAATTGCATTCTGTCCAAAAATTCCAATGTACACATCTTAATTAAAAATACTTCATTTCTAAGAATGATACCCATTCTCTGCTCCTTCAGCAGGTTGTACTTTTTTGCTAGTGGAAGGTTTTGCCTTGACACTGACAGCTGCTGAATAGCCAGGGTTGTGGTTACTGAAGGCTTGCAAGGCAGTGGAACTTTCTTCTTACAATAGAAGAACAATGGAGTGTGCCCTGCAGATTGACTTTTTCCTTCCTCAAAAAAATTTTTTTCGGCTGTAAAGCCTACTTGACAACAACAGAACGTTGCCAATTGCGTTCACACTACTCAGAGTAAACAACCCATGGAACACCCTCTGTGTCATGTCAGTCATATTCACAGTGTCTTTTCTGGAAGCATAGCTCATGTTGGGAAAGCACGTTGCTTATTTGTGAGACAAGGTGGCTACCAAGGGATTGTGGTTCATGGAGTTCAAAACAAATACAGGGAGTGTCAAGATCCAGAGAATCCAGATCACCATAACAAACGGATTTGTAATGAAAGAGTTCAAACACTGTGAGAACCACCACACGTGAAAGAGTGAGCACACACTGTTGGAGCAAAAAATGGTCCCTGGAGATTTGTAGACCAGGAGTGCCAGGAATTTGTCAGTCTGTGGACATCACATCTGCAAAGCACAAGGAAATGAAGCACACTGAAAAAGCAATCCTGTGACCCCATTCCTGTTCATTGGATATGGTGGGGGGGGGGGACACTTTCTAGACAGATCGACACTATTAGTTTGGTTCACCATTATCTACCATCTGTAATCAAGTGTTTGTTTTAGACAGTGTTTGAAGTTCAAGAAAAATGAGAACCATCGGGGCAACATTTCCTACTGGAAATTATAAGGCAGCACATTTAGGTGTCAAGAACCTGAAGTGATGCAATACACTTTTGAAACTTAATGTTTTTCTACAGCAGTCAGGTTGTAAAGTGCTGCAAAGTTATCCTTCTGGGTACCCATCACCTTTATCCCAATTCTTACAACATTTGACAGGCCTCACACTGTTTAGTGTAAGATGTCCTGACTTCAGCAACCAAGGTTCCTACTGGGTTGGAAAACAACCCATCCTGGCCTCTGCCTGATGTCTCTACTATGAATCTGGACTGAACACAGACTAACGAAACCAAATGTGAACTAGAATTGCACGTTAGACAGAGAAACCTTAGGCAGCAAGGCATGCCATTCCATTCCTCAACCTCCCTCAGCTCAGGCAACTCTGGAAAACACCTTGGCACTCATTTTTCTTAGACCTGGCATCCTCCAGAGCCGAGCTTTCCATCCGTGTGGAGCCGGAAGTCACAGAAGTCACAAGCCAAGGTGGGCCTTGTCTGTGAGGGCTCAGCTTTATCATCTCTCAGTTATTCCCTGAGGTTCCCTGTGGCTGAATCTTGCCTTTTCTGGGTTCAGCTAGCTTTTCTTACCTCTCCTCTCAGCTACGCTGCTGGACTTCATATCCTGTTCTTGTCTTTTGAAGTTTTTCACTTCATAACAGTGGTATCGTGACAAACATTAGTTCCAGGCATGATGGTTCATAGGTATAATTTAGTACTCAGCAGAATAAAGCTGAAAGTTCTCCATCTTGCTTTAAGGGCAGTGTATGTAGTAAACTCCTGTCTTCAAACAAAACAAACAAATGAAGCGAAAAGTAAGGCAAAGCCTCCCCGATTTAGTAACCTGGTTCTATGGGTTAGAAGATCAGCGTTAGCCAGAATGCTCTAAGAGTCATTATACCAGCAGTGTTGAGTTTGCCTGTTTACTTTGCCTCTTCTTGCTTCTAGAAAGCACACACCCTTGGCTCATGTTCTGCTTCTCCATCCTCACACAGAGTGGTCTGGTAGAGTTCCTCTCTCAGGAAATCGCTTGCACCAGCTTTCTCTCTCTCAGATTCTAAGCTTCCTCTTCCCTCTGTGTTTAGGAGGAGATATGTGCTTTCCCTGTGACTGCCTAAACAATCCAGGATCATGTCCACATCTCAACGTTCCTGGAACACCTTCAAAGTGATCTCTGCCATACATTGTAACATGGTAACAGGTGCTGGCTCTGAGAAATAGAAAGCATCTGTGAAATGCTGTTATTTTTGCCTACTGCAGCCTCTCCAGTCCCTATTCTCCTAGAATTCTTGAGGTTAAACTTTAATTTGATATACACCTGCTCCTTGATTTATGATTGGGTTACATCCTGGTAAACATATGGGAAGTTGAGGCTTCTGAAGTCAGAAGCACATTTACTGCATCTGGCCTGCTGAGCGTTGCAACTTAGCAACAAAGATACTGTATGTAGCCAGGGCTTGTCTGTCCTCATGATGGTGGAGTGACTACAAGATGCAGCTACCTAACATGCCCACATGCAGTTCCCTGCTGTGCCTAGTGTTACTGTCTATCACAGTGGGGGGAAAGATAAGAATTCAAAATCTGAAATATAGCTTCTATTGAAGACACATCCCTTTTATATCAAAACACCAAAAAGTCGTAAACTGAAGCTTCAGAAGACAGGGACCATTATTTGAATGACTTAATCTTTTTCTTCCTTCCCAATACATGCATCCAGTATCTGCCTTTTTCCTTTGTCTTTAATACTAAGGAGAGACAATACTGCTGGAGTCCCAAGCACTGTGGCAGCCCCAGAATAGGTATAATTTCTATCAAGCATAAAGGGAGCTTACTATGCCTTTGAATCCCAACACATAGATTTATTTATTCTGCCTGAATCTGGCATGTTACCCTATAAGGATTTTGTGTCCAGAGTAAGAGTAGTGCCTTTTTCTCTTCCTCCTCCTCCTCCTCCTCCTCCTCCTCCTCCTCCTCCTCCTCCTCCTCCTCCTCCTCCTCTTCTTCTTCTTCTTCCTCTTCTTCCTCTTCCTCTTCTTCTTTTTTATTTTTTGTTTTCTTTAACCCCAGTGATCCTATTCACCTTATCAATGATCTGCTGCCTAAGATATTATAGCCAAGGATTTTCCATATAGCATTAATTCATAAGAACGAATACACCTCTCTCTACATTGCTCTCAAGTTAGTACAGTTCCCTGGGGGTGAAGTAGATGTTATTGTTCTGTCCCCTTTTGGGGTGTATGACATACTCATATGCACACACACCCAAATACACTCACACCTCCCCACACATACCCACAAGCACACTCACACACTGCACCCATACACTCCACACTCACAGGATTTACCCAGGCGCTACTGTGAACATGACATATCACATGCATCACAGAACAAAGAGCCAACACCACTTAAACTGACTGAATTTTTTCCTGTCCCTCGTATTTTAGTGTGAGGACATGCAGCCCAGGAAATGAAAAGTGTTGAACCTTTTTGAGGAAGGTTTACAGCATGGCAAGGCTATCGATTGTTGCATGATGAGAAAATGAAGAAGGATGTGGCACATTTCATGATATTGATCCAACCTATTAGCAACAGTGTCAGGTCACTCCATCCTCCAGATCAGAACTATGCTCCAACTGCCATGGGCGGGAAGATGGCAGAGTGAGTGAAAACATTCCCTTTGTAGAAGAGCGCTCTCTCTCTCTCTCTCTCTCTCTCTCTCTCTCTCTCTTCTCTCTCTTTCTCTCTGTGTGTGAGAGAGACAGAGAGACAGAGAGACAGAGAGACAGAGAAGAAATACAAGAGATGCAAGCAGGCAGGCAAAAGGGACAAAGGGCCAACAAGAGTGTGAAAAGAGAGCCAGAGAGCTGGGAACATTAAGAATGGAGCAGACAACAGCATTTATCAGCTGGGAGCTGGGGAACCAGGCAGTCCAGTTATGACCTGCCAAAATGTTGAGGTCATAAATTTTTGAGAACTTGAATTGAAGAATAAGTAGTTGTCTAAACAAATAGCATGAAGAGACAGGGCGATCTTTCAGCAGCTTAGGCACTGCTGTTCACAGTTAGACTCCGTGGCTTTTGGAAGGGCTGGGTCTTTTTTCCCCTACCAGTTGTCATACACCACAATCCATCATCACAGATGGATGATGGGAAGGGGATGGAGCTCAATCTTTGCAAGGCAGTCTCATTATGAAGGAACAGCACTTCTTGCATGGGGAATTAGTTACAGTAAAGGAGTAGTGTTGCCGGAACTGATTCTTAGCTATAGAAAAGTGGCCATGGTGAAGAGAGAGAATTTTAAGATCAGAAGGAAGAGCTAGAGAAGCTGGGCAGAGTAAGGGACACAAGGGGTTAAAGCTGGGCGGGGAGACAGATAGTGGGGCTTTGTCACAGACACCTGGAGCTTGTGCCCAGTTTTAGTCTCCTGTGCCCCCCCTCCCCCAGCAATTCCCTCATCCTCCTGAAATACCATCATGTAACCTCTCTCACCCTGATAAGGCTCTGGTTTTTGTGAAGTTCAAGTCAAGGACTATGAACTCCTGTGTCTGGTGCAGGGGAGATGCAAGTATGTACAGTTCCTGTCTCCAAGCAGATTCCAGGCACAGAACACGGACGCAAAGACTGTCTGTGACTGTAGGGAGGTGATATGTATGTTCATCACCTCTCATTCACTCTAAGTGGCCACTCATGCATGATAGTTTACAGCTCCATCCCACAGAAGAAACATGTGCATGCAACAAGATGTCACTTCAAGAATTACCACTTTTCCTCCTGAACCACTTCTTTTTTGCTGTCTTTTTCACAGTCATCAAAGGAGTATGCTCCTGGGTTCATGTCACAAAGAACAGCTCCCCCAGACCCCTACACATTCTCTTTTAAAGAATAGTTTTCCCAGGGCCACCTCACCCCCACATCCTACCCAACTGTTTTACTCCCTTGGACACAAATCTAGAAAGATCCTTCTCCCAGCTTTCTTGTTACCCCATGGGGCTGTTCCACTGGGTGCTTGTCCCCCACTACTCCATTCAAACAGCTCTTGTGGGGGTACCAGTAACCATGCTGCTCATTGTATGCCTCTGACTGGCTAGAGTAGCTATGCTCAACACTGGGTTACCTTGCTGGATGCTCTTCCTTCAGCTTCCTGGGCCCCAAGCTTCCTACTGAGCATCTATCTTGTAGGTCTTGCTTTTTGACAGTCACTCCCAGTTCTGCTCACACACTCTGAGTGAGGGAGGACTTTTAGTCTTAGTGCTGTCATTTTTCTGCTGTCTTCTCACTCCTTTAATGACTGTGTGAGAACTCAGGCTTTGTGCATAATCCATTTGGTGTATGGCCTCAGATCCTTTCTCACTCAGCCCTGAACTGCCCTATAACCCAAGAGGTGACCACCACAGACCACACTACAACAGCTCCCATTTCTGGCTCGTTTCAGTCTGTCTGCCTCTATGGAAGGAACTGCAGAAATGGAATTTTCCTTGGCTCTGACTCTCACTGGCTCCAGGCATCCTGCTCCCTCTCCATTTCTCCTTCAAGCCTGAAAGTGGTAACGACATTCCATATTTGCTGGTCCCTTGGTGCTCACCATCTCTTGTAAAGTCCTCGCATCCTGCCAACATCTCCGTAAATAGCCCCTTATTAAATTCTTTCCAGTTAAAGCCTTTTGAATGTGTCAGTGTTTCCTGCAGGGCCTTGCAGGATATGCTGATGACTCTGGGCTTCTGTCTCTTACTCAGACATCTAAACTCTAGACCTAGATTCAAATGAGTTCCAAGCAGATGTTTTGTAGTTATTTCTAAGTCCACATGCTCCAACATGAGCATCTACCGCTAAATTACACCTACCGTCTCAGTTAGGATTTCCATGGCTATGAACAGACACCATGACCCAGGCAAATTTTATAAAGGACAACATTTAACTGGGCTGGCTTACAGGCTCAGCAGTTCAGTCCATTATTATCATCATGGCAGGAAGCATGGCAGCATCCAGGCAGGCATGGTGCCTGAGGAGCTGAGAGTTCTACATCTTCATCTGAAGGCTGCTAGCAGAGTACTGGCTTCTAGGCAGTTAGAATAAGGGTCTTCCTTCATCCAAAGGACGTCAGAAGCAGAATGGCTCACAGATGGCTAGGAGGAGGGTCTCAAAGCCCACCCCCACAATGACACACTTTCTCCAACAAGGCCACACCTCCTAATCGTGCCATTCCTTGGGCTAATTGTATTCAAACAACCACACTTGCTAATTCCATTCTCTTCCTCATTTCAGGGATGACAACACGCTCCTTTTACACGCTCATCTCTGAGATCCAAGACTCCTTTCCCTTGTCTCTGTCTGGCATCCTACATCTCTAAGAATTGGGACTGGTGTCTCAAGAAAATAACCACACAACATAAAGTGTTTTAGCAAGACATGGACTTTTACTTCTCTAGAAGAGTAAGAATTGTGCCAAATCAAACAAGCACACCTGGTGGGGGTCCCACTGGGCATTTATTTATTCCTTATCCAAAGTTGAGTGGCCTGTGTCAAACCCCGCTCAGAACTCAGCCCCACCTTCTTACGTGATTGCCCAACACAGAGCAGCACAGTTTCCAGGGAGAAATGAAACTTGAGGAAATAACATGCTAAGATAACCTTATTGCATGATCAGCAAGAGCAGCTGGGAGGCAAAGGCCTTGACTCACCCCAAGTCCTCATCATCAGTAAATATTTTTAGGTTTCTACCTTAGGTAGTCTGTGAAGTCCACAGGATATCTGGAGTTTGTTTTCTCTTTAGCCCTTTTTAAAATTCTCTTGGCAAGTTACACACCCTTCTCCTACCTGGTTAGCAAAGATAAAGACACTGTGATAGTTTGTATATGCTCAGCCCAGGGAGTGGTGCTATTAGAAGGTGTGGCCCTGTTAGAGTAGGTGTGTCGACGTGGGTGTGGGCTCTAAGACCCTTCTAATTGCCTAGAAGCCAGTATTCTGCTAGCAGCCTTCAGATGAAGATGTAGAACACTCAACTCTGCCTGCAACATCCCTGACTAGACACTGCCATGCTCCTGCCTTGATGATTATGGACTGAATGAACCTCTGAACCTGTAAGCCAGCCCCAAGTAAGTGTTGTCCTTATAAGAGTTGCCTTGGTCATGGTGTCTGTTCATAGCAGCAAAACCCTAACTAAGACGGACACCAAACCAATGGTAGCTTTTGTATTGCATCATACGTAGATGGAGGTTGCCCAGGAACTCCCTTTCCCTTTATTATAATGTGTGCACTGGTTAGAGTCTAGTATGTAGAGATTTTGTGGTGTCTTGATCAGGAAGACAGGTGACCTGCCAAAGGGTCCTATCATCCTCTTGCCCTAGCTCACCTTGGAGGACAAGGGTCAAACATTGGCTGTCCTCTTTGACTGTTCATTCTCATTGTACAAGGTCCCAAGCCATGTTGAAGGATGGCTTTAGCAGTCTCATAAATTTCAACTTCTGTGTAACATGTACAGCTGGGACAGAACTACTCAGTTTCAGGTAAATTTGATTTTGTTATTGGTCAGATTTCTGAAGTGTTACAGGCTACCAAAGTTAACAAAAGCATAAAAATATGCCATAGTTAGACATACATTCTTTGTTTCTTAAAGGCAGTTAAAAAACTGTAACCATGAATACATTAGCACATGCTTAGGAATTTTAATAACCTTTCACCATGTAGCAAGCATCATGGGTAAGTCTCGTCCTCTGTAAATAACTTACTCAGACTTTCTCTGATGTGGCTTTAAGCTTTCATGATTTTATCTTCACATTTTATCTTTCATTCTTAGGAGAAAAATCTTATTCAAAATCTATCTACATCTAAAATATTCTCTTTTCTTTGTGACTCCTTTTTACCACAAATATAAATTCATACTTTTAGTCTTCTAAAAAAATTCTCTCTCGCAGCTACTTATAGCTTCTTTCTTATTTTATTCCCCAGAAAGTGTTGAATCCAAATCTCATCAATGGTACATTGTAGCAAATTCAGATTGCCTGTACGGTATACTTCTACCAACTACGCTTTTTGTCCTGTGTCAAGTCATGAGGAAACCACTTTAACAGGCATGTGCACATGTACCTGCCACAACACACACACATTCACATACACAGAGCTATGGTGTCAGAAAGCCCAAGAATTAGAAAAACTATACAATTTTAGCAAGAGTCTTCACACATTATCAATGATTTGAAATAGGAAATGATTTGTAAACGTGAAAATGCAGTGAAGAAACTACACGTAGAACACCCAAACTTTATAAGTTAACCCTGCAGTTGAAGTTTTAGATAACAGAAGACATTTATTTTACTTTTTCTAGCTAGAACAGAGAAGAATATACAGCCCTGTTAGCCAGTAATGTGATTTCTCTTTCCTCCCAATCCACCTTCAACTTTCTATAACTCACCCCTATGCCTGGCTGTTAGTACAAAGTGTAATTTTTGCATCCTTTGTCCGGAAGACTCCACTGCATCTCATGCCAGGTGCCTTTTCATCCAGTCCTTCAGCTTCCTAGCAACTCTCCAGGTCCTGCTTCTTTCCCTCCTATACACTGAAGGTTTTATTGACGTCCTGGTTCTGGAGTGCTGATTCCCTAATTCCTCTTAGGATCAAGTGGCTAAGATTCCCACATGTGGCCTCAGTGGGTCCCAGTGTTATTTCCAATTCTTGTTGTACCTGGGGAGGGTTTCATTTGCTACCATTACACACAATGCAGACGGGCACTATCTGTCCAAAACAGCACCACATCCTCCCTTACCATCTCCCTTTCTTCACCAAAGAAGACAATACTAAATACTATATTGATGTTAACATGAACATTGGATTTGGATTCAAGGAATGTATCCAGTTGATTGGTCATTCCATATGGATCTTCTGTCAGAGGCTGCAGTTCTCTTTGGTTTGGAGATGATGATCTCAGTAGGCCCTCAGGAGAATGTCAAAGAAAGAATTCCCATCTCCCTATTCTTCAGCCCTTCGCCCTGAATAGAGGATTTTCCTATTCTCCCTGGACCTTGTTTTTCTCATTTTTGAACATCACATGACTGACATCTCAGTCACATTCTTATACCCAGAAAGTCTGCAATGAGAAAGTCAGTATTTTGTAGTCCAGTTCTCTTACCTTGTTGTGTGCAGAGTTACCCAATTGCTTCGACATTTGCTTTGAACCGTTCCCATCACATTGCTGATATGCTTTTGATACTGGGTTTCTGTTAGTTCTAGAGTCAAGGGATGCCTCCACATCTAAGGTCACCACAAGAAAGCAGCAGGGTGCATGTCCCAGGTAGAGGATCGATCCTCAAAACAATCACATAGAGTGTTCCATATTGGGTTCCAAACTATAAAAACAAACTAGGTCTAGGGTCTCAAGAATATGACCAAATGATCCAGAGTATTTCTACAGGAGGGTAAATTAGCCATGATAAATCAAATTAAAAGCCACACAGTGGAGGATCCTGTTTTTTTGTTTTGTTTTGTTTTACTTTTGATGCAAAGGGGTCCTGGGTACCACTCCAAGTGGTCAGAGCTCAGCCTCACATTCTTCCATGATTGGCTAATACACAAAAGCACAGTTTCTAGGAAGAAAACAAAGCTAAGCATGTATTTTGATTTCAAGAAGTGCTGGCCCTGAAGAGACTTGAGTTTCTGAAAAGGGGCTTCTTCACACTTTTCTTCTAATGGATTCATCTTATTTGACCCTTTGATAGAGAACAAAGAACATTTCAATGATACTTTCCATAGACCCAGACCATCAGGAAGACTTTTTTTGGCTCAGCCCTTAAAATAAATTCAGAATATAAGCAATTCTTCAACACCTTTACGAGCCCCAGCCAACCTCAGGCTAAGTTATATGTTTGCTTCTGGTCACACTGGGCCATATTTCTCCTTCTGCCTTTCCATAGTCTATGTCTCAGAAGGCCCTCAAATACACCCTTTAAAAAAGAAAGAACAGGCAAGATGTCGGGGGTACACCTGTAATCCCAGGACCTGGTAGACACAGGATTGGAAGTTGAGACCAACTTTTGCTATCCAGTCAGACCCCATTTGTTTGTTTGTTTGTTCGTTTGTTTGTTTGTTTTTAAAAGAACATTCAGATGGCAACCCCTATGCCTAAGACTTGGTTGGCAATGGCTACCCATTTCCTACTAAGTGAGGAGCAAATCCTTTACAGTAGCCTACAAAGTTCTTAGTGAACTGGATGCTCACTCCAACCATGCTGGTCACCTCAAAAGCTCTAGACAAGCTCTGTCTTCCCTCTCTCTGGAATTCCATTCTCTGATATGAGTTTGACTAACTACTTCACTTTCTTCTAGGGTCTTTCTTTCCTAGAAATCAAATGCTGCCTTCTCCACTAGTACGAGTCTATCTATCTTAATGACCCCACTTAAATAACTGCTGTCATCCCATTTCCAGTGTCTCTTCACTGTACCCCCCTTTAATAAGAGTTACCATTTGTTGCCAATATAATGTCTGTGTTATTGGTTTTCTATATTTATTTTTTGGATTTTTAACTTGCAACAATATTTTGCAGTTTATTGGTGGATGCATTTATTAAGGTCATTCTTACTACCTGTAAATGACATAGATGATAGAATATTGTGCTGTTTTAAAGTTACAAAGAACAGGGATATAGTTAATTTAGTTATAAAGGACAGTTATACAAGAATAGGGATTTCATGTTGTCACTCGAGCAGTGTTTGCAACATAAACAATGGTTTGTTTGTTTGTTTATTGTTTGTATGTATGAATGAATGAATGAAAGTTAGCCCAATTAAGAAAGTTTATAAAGCTTGCTTAAGGCAGGTCTGACCTTGGGTTTCTCCCCTGCCCTAGCTTCCTTCAAGAGTGGAACACAGCATTCGGAGGGCAGAGCATGGCTCACTGGCTTCGTGACCTCAGCAAAGCACTTAACCTCTCTTTAGACTCACTTGGCACCCTTTACAAAATGAAACAACAATGTCAAGTCTCAGGGTCATTGTGAGAAAAAAGTTAGGAATACACATCAGCACAAAGTTACACACTACGCATAGCATGGTGCCTGAACCACATGAGTGCTGTTAAATTGAAAGCAGGGAGCTGGTTTCATTGTGAACTTGGAGGGTCAATCCCATATGCACTGTAAGGCCTCTGGAGAAGAGGTGATGCTGTTTAGATGTGAAATCACACCGTTCCCCTCAGTACTGGATCCTTTGAAGATACAAGTTCTGGATCCATCCGTTAGCCACCCAACAGGGTGAAGACTTGAGAACACCCCACTACTGAGGTTATCCACATGCATTGCCTTCTAAGCAATGACAACTAGAAGCAGCCATCTAAAAGCCAGGGAAAACTGTGCATCTGGAGAGAATTCTGCCCAGCATCAGCCAACTTTAGGTAAGTCATGCCTAACAAAGGCATTAGAACACGTTTTTCAATGTTGCTCTAAACTGTTGGCATCTGGCCACAGGTTGAATCCTGAACACCTTGGTGTTCACCCATCCTGCAGTCCGGTTTCATGTCCTTCCTGATGTGAGAGTCTGTTGTCACACCAAGAGAGGGCTTGGCCAAGGGACACTGCCCTCCTGACCATTGTACGTATTTCTATTGAGAAATCTGCCCTAGAGTCCTTCCTTTCCTAAGAGTACCCACCGCTGACTGGAGTCTTTTCTTTAAAAGAGGTTCATATAGAACTGCTACCACCTTTCCCTGAGACCTAGCACATAGGTGAGCCGAATGACAGAACCATCATAAATTGGTGGCTGTGAATTTTCTCACTGAGACTGATGTACAGAGGCTGGCCCCAGCCCCCAGGTATTCTCTTTCACCCACTTATAGACAATGAACAGATTCAATGATTGGATGGGCAAGCATATATCATTAGGTTGCTATACATAGGACATTAAACTATTACTGATGTAAACTTAATTTGATGCCAATTAATTCAGGTTTCCATGGGGACTTATTAGATAATGGTTCAAATATTAATTGGCCCTGCCTTACAGAGTGGTCTCAAAGGCAAACCTGAATAAAACATCAAGAATGAAATAGTTGTGTGTTGTAGATATAAATCTTCTGTAAGTACACGACACTCCTCTGACATTAGCCTGTACTAGTCTGCCTCTGAGTCATATACATGTACTTCTCATTTTTTCTGAACTTTAAAAAAAATCATATCCAGTCTGTCTGGAGCATCAGAAGTGAATTATTAGTCAAACCTTTTTTTTAAAAAATAATTATGAATAAAAATATTTATTGAAATGCACTACCATTTAAACATGCTTCCAAATTAAAGGCAGCATCAGCATTTGAAGAGTCACCCATCACAGTGCAGTCTACCTGCCGAGCCCTCAAGCCCACAAGTCCTGTCTTTCTTGCACTTGTCTCGATGCTAACATGTTCCAAATGGAACACCATTTTCATGAGAGTTTGGGATCTTTGGCTAAAGGGATTAAAACTGAAGAGCACCTGCTTCAATATGAAGAAAACACTAGGAGTCTAAACTATACTCTGTTAGTTAGGGTTTTACTGCTGTGAAAAGACGCCATGACCAAGGCAAGTCTTACTGAGTAACATTTAATTGGGGCTGGCTTACAGGTTCAGAGGTTCAGTCCATTATTGTCAAGGCAGGAGCATGGCAGCATCCAGGCAGGCATGGTGCAGTAGGACCCGTGATGTCTGCATCTTCATCTGAAGGCTTCTAGCAGAAGACTGGCTCCAAGGCAGCTAGGAGGAGGGTCTTAAAGCCCACACCCACAGTGACACACCTACTCCAACAAGGCCACACCTATTCTAAGAGGGCCACACCTTCTAACAGTGCCACTCCCTGAGCTGAGCATATACAAACCATCACGTATACCAAGTTAAGAAAACAAAAACAAATGATTTTCGTGCACACTCCTAACTTAAAGGAGTCTAAAATAGAGGAGGCAAGGCAGAGAGAGAGCCTAAAATCCTACTTTTTTCTGTGAAACAATGGTTTAGGAAACATTCCTTCCCTCTTGTAGATCAGCCTTCCCTCTCTCACTCCCCTGAAGTTGTGATAGACCTCAATGTGGGCTGTGGATTCTGACCAGGGACTGTGAGGCTTCCTACCAAAGGTCTCTCATCCATCTCTCCTGGTAATTAATTCTAATACAGCTCCATTTAATACAAAGAGAGCCGCTGTAGGGCATGGTTTTACAAGATATTGCAAAGCCTAATTGAAAATTTTTTTACCTTATTTGAAAAACAAGCTTTTCTAGAGGTATTTAGAAATACTTAATAGCAACAAAAATTCAACTTAAAGACTCTGCTTCTGGCTGTGGAATACTTTCAAGTTGCAGCTCTGTCTACTAGGCACCTGGGCCCAAAGAACCAAGCTGAGCGCTGGTCCTAAAGTCACTGATCTACATAAAAAATTAGAACTGCAATAAAAGTTGCCAGTACTTGAAGACACCACAAAAATTGGGTAGAGGACACAGAAATCGTGCTATAACTGAGCTGGAAGCTTTTACCTTGCTATCTAGCTTTCATGATATCAGAAGGGGTTACCTAGCTGTAGGTCCTGTCTGTTACCATAGTGATCTGCCCTTTGCTGCAACCCTGGCATCATGCTATGGGAGTAACTAGCTGCTGCTGCTGCTGCCTTCAATGCCTCCCCTCCCCCTTCCCCCTCTCCCTCCCCCTTCCCCCTCCCCCTCCCCCCTCCCCTTCCCCTCCCATCTTCCTCTTTCTCCTCCTCCTCCTCCTGCTCCTTCCCCTCCTCCTGAGCCTTCTCCTCCTCCTCCCCCTCTTTCCTTTTCCTTCTTTGTCCTCCTCTTCCTCTTCCTTTTCCTCCTTCTTCTGAATTTAACTAGCTTCATGGAGGGGAGTCAGTCCCTAGTTCTATAAACCTGTTCAAAAGCCTATGGCTATGAAGGTCACAGACCCTGCTGAGTGGAAATGTAGTCCAATTGACGTCTAAATATCTGTTTGTAGCCATAGACTAGTACAGTTCCAAATCTCAGTCAGAGCACCTCTTGGGGCTGTGAGTGATGTTTTGTAGAGTGAAAAATTATAAAGATCATTTTATAAAATATATACAGGCTTTTTCTTTAACCCTAGACCTGAGGGAAAAAAAAATGCAGGTTCACTACTTCCAGAAAGCGGAACTGAATGTAAGATTTCAGGCCTTCACTGCCCCGGGATACATTCTGGGAGGAGTACATTATCCCTGTGTCAGAGGACACTTGCTGGATTAACATTCCTCAATACCTCAGGCAAGAGAACCCACCTGTGGGTGGGGAAGGCCCAAAGCAGGAAGACACATTCCTGACCACAAAGAAAAATGCAAGTCATCTAGGTGAGACTGAGAAATAGTTGGGCAAGTGACAGGGCAACAACTGAGAAATAGTTGAGCAAGTGACATGACAAGACCACATTTTTGAGAGGAATGGGTATACAGAGTGTTTTCCACATGACCCTGATTCACTTAAGTTACGTTCTTCTGGAATTCTCCGCTATTTTTATGTTACCTATCCTTGACAACCCCTCACCCCCCTCCTCACTCCCCTGGTTTGTGGTTTTCCCTTTTAAAAAGCCCCTCCGATTGCTGGTCTTTTGTCAATTCAGCTCCTGCGTGAGGAACGAATTGACCTTGGCCGGCCAACTCTCCCTAATAAACCTCTGCTGACTGCATCCAGGTATGGTGTCTTGCTATTTTTGGGTGGCCGTGACTTCCCGAGACTTGAGTAAGGGTCTCCCGAGTTTGGGGGTCTTCTGTTTACTTCTGTTTACTACAGTTGCGCATAACTAGTCACAGTGCTTGGGGGAAGGTGACGTTTAACTGTTCAACCATTAGCAGGAAATCTATATCATCCCCTGTAAGGCCCAGAAAAGAAAACCGAGCTGAAGGGACACCAGAGCCACAGGATGGGGAAGAGCACTATGGAACAGTGTCTTTTGATGGTGACATGGTTCTTGTATGCATGAACTCATAGCAGCTGTGACAATATGCACATAGAAATTGAAAGAAGTCAAGGAAGTAGGATCAAAGCTGTATGGGAAGAAAAAGGAGGCATGGGAGGGGTAAGAAGGAATAAAGTAAGTATGCTCACAATACATTGTATACGAGTTTGAAAGAAACTGTCTAAAATTTAAAAACGAACATAGCTTTTAAAAAGCTTCTAGTGTTTGCACGATGCTCAGAGTGCAGCAGGCACTGCACTGGGTGACTCTATAGGGGGGCAGGGGTTCTCTTTCTAGGTTGAAGGATCACAGAGGATCACAGAGAGGTTTAGCAACCCTCCCAAAGCCACTAAACGTTGTACCATAAACCCTGGGTAGCTTGCCTTTAATCATTTGCTGGCCAGGAACATCATGCTTCACGCCCTCACTTTCCAAATGGGGAAAGTGTGGACAAGGACATGAGGTGTGGCGATTGCCATGCCAGGTCCAGCTGAGCTGGGGAAGAATGCAGGCGTGAGGTTCACTCACACCTCACAGCTCGGCAACCTTTCCAGGGATGGACCAAATGCCTGCTCTTCCCTGAGTGTCACGCTGTCTGCCAGCTCTGAGGCTGCATTGTCTTCTTTCTTATTTGTCGAGTGGTTCTGTTATGGGGTTGAATAAGATTTTTTTTTCTGAATTCCCCAGGGTATTGATAAGTTTTGATCGATGTCTACATTAGAATGGCTTTTCTCTTTTTTTGGGTTTAGAAAAATTGTCCAAGAGAAGCTTTTTATTGAATTTGAAAAGCATGTTCTAAGTAAAAAAGCAGAAAGCTCTGGGAGACAAGACTTCTACCTGGTCAACCTTCCTTCTCCAGAATGGTTTGCACGGCCCAATCTCTCTAACTAGCTTCCTGGGCCTGGAGCACACTCCACAGAGAGGACTTCTAGGCCAGCCTACCACAGACTGGGAGAGCCAGAGAGCCAGGCTTTTAGGGCCTATATTCCCAGAAGGTAGCCAACTCAGGTGTGTCTTCCTCTGTACTTGTCTGTACATCCACTGCCAGTTTAATAGCACTATATCCCTAGACTTTTTGATAGATTTGACCTTAATATTCTTTGCACTTGTACTAAGCACCATCCCCAGAAGATTATCTAATAATAAAATAACTAATCAGTTAATTTATTAAATCTAACTGCAAAGCAACCAATTATAAGTTCAATATGTCTGCATTCCTACAGAAGCCATCTGGCCTAGTAACCATGCCTGGTGATTAATGTCATAAAAAGATTCCAAACATTTTTTAAAGCCACAAAATATTTATTATTTTAGTTAAATCCCATTGCTCTGAACTCCAAAGTCTTTTTTTTTTTCCATCTGCAGTGTAAGTGAATTTTGTTGTTGGGGAATGTTGCCTTTAAAAATAATGAGCTGTCAAGTGGAGCTTGGAAATAATTTAGTTATGTAGAATTTTTCACTGCAACTGCCATCCACATTAAAGGAACGCCATTTTGATCTGTGAATGCAGTTAGTGAGTTCTGAGCCTCACACTTCAGCGTTTTGCAGTGATGAAACCTTTGTCCCTGCTACTCTCCATTGCTTTCGGGGTGACCTCATTTAAAAATGACCCCACTGGTCCCTATATAACCGCCATATAGCAACAGCTTCCAAAGTTAAGATTCTAGTATATTTTCTTTCTTTGAAAAACTCGTACAGGTAAACAATGAAATATGCTCATACACATCTCCGTATTTCCTTTCAGTTCCTTTCTTAGGTGCCTCTCCCGCACCTACAACCATATTGCTCTCCCGGTCCTTCAGTTCTTGTCTCGTGCCACACACTCTGCAGTGTCTCCTGAGCCCCATTTAGAGTTAACTATCCCCAGACTATTCTCAGGATGTGGGTCAGTTATGAGTCTCTGCTTTGATTGTTGCCCTTTGCAAAAAGAAGCTCCGGTGACCAAGGTTGGGTTGAGAGCAGCCAGATCTGTGGTTGTTAAACATAGTTAGAAATGTAAAAAATACTTAGAAGGCGATTTGACAACATGACCACTTAGCAAATAACAACAGCAGATTTTTCATCTAGGGCCACCTAATTCATGGATTTTTTTTTTTTTTGAACAGGATTATAACAGGAGGTACAAAATCCATTTCTGTGGTACCGGTTTAAATCCAGTCGGAAAGTGGTTGGTTACACCGTTACAGTTGTACCACTGTTATACCAGTGGGCACCTGCTGCCTGGCGAGTCAGTACTGTAGTGGGCGGGGCTCAGTGCTAAACAGGACCATCGCTGACTTTTCTAACAATGAGAAGTATCTATAATTCAAACCCATTTTAGCTTCACATCCATAACTTTATATAGATGTATCGCATGTCTATCTAAGTTGATGTCCTGCCCAAAACTCTGAACACCCCAGCCCTCCTGCTCCTGGTGAATCTATCTGACCTGGCACCGCTTCGGACATTGCTTCCGCCCCTCTTCTGTCTCATACACACCTGCTTCATCTACCTCCCAACATTTCATCAAGACCTGAATTTGGCTGACATACTTTTTAGCCTCTACCCTCCTCACACCCAAGCACACCATCCTTGTTTCTAGAGAAGTGAGCCCCTTCCTCAGCTTCAAAACTGCTTCTCTGTAGCTCCGTCCTCATTGGCCCATTCATTTGCCACAACCCACTCAGGATAAACACGTGACCTGAGTCAAGGATTCTGTTGGGATCCTCCTTGGAGGATTTAGTAAGCATTTTTACGGAAGTTTTGCTCTGCAGGATTCTAGAAATGATCCCCTCTCTGTATGGTTTCATGTGTAATTTGAGTTCTGAAATTGTGGTCATCTTGAGTATAAAACCAACATAAAAGCTACAAGCAAATGCTTACAGAAATTACTGTCTGCTCCTCTGCAGACTATCTTTTTTTTTTCCCTGAACTTATCCCCCACGGAAAACATTATTTATTGTTGGAGCTAATTTGTAGTGTTTCTTTTCTATGATTTGTTGCTAAAGGCTCCCTAAGAGAAGGCTCTGTGCTGACCTGTTGGGGTCGGATGTCTAGGTGTCTACCACTGTCTCCCTCCTGCAGCCTTTCTCACTTAGATTAATGGGACAATCCTCCTCCCTGGTGTTGCTGCCTCTAACCTCAATCTGCAGCTATCCATCTTCCACAACTGTTAACCTTGTCTTCCCAACATGGAAAACATAGAAATCTGCTTTTCCTAGATTCCTGTTCAGCAACTCTTGAAAATTTCCTTTCTTCCTTTTTTCTTGACATGAGTTTATACTTATAAGGTAAATTTATTAGGAAACAAGGTAGGATAGAAGCTAGAGAAGGGACCAGACTTGGCCCAGGTCTGTAGAGATGGAGGCAGGAGCCCAGTGGAGCAGAAGATGCAGCAGTGTTGTGTTCCTCTTTCAGTCTCTATTAGACTGTGTGCACAGAGACCACAATATTGTCAAGGTGGGACAATTCGGTCATTTCTGCACAGGCAGGAAGAGCTGGTGGCTGCTTTTCCAATATCAGAGAAATGGGGGATACTTAGATACCTAGCTCCATTCTCCCTTACCATCTCTAAGAGTTGAGCCACACAAACTAAATCATCTAAAAAATTAAAAAAGCAACAGACAGACAGACAGACAGAAGGTCAACTATGGGATGATGATATATGGGTTAGCCATGGGATAATATGTATATTGCCTACAGTTCTTGTGATATTATTCAATTCTGCTAATGGCTGCATCCTAGGCTTTCTCCTTCATAACAATGCATTCATATACACATTTTGTCTTCTTAGCAGTTTGGTACCCATATCATCTTTTCTCAGATTTTCCTCCTCTCCTGGTATTGTCACAGTTCCCACAGACATATCCATACTGCTCTGGAACTCTTGGATGCCTTGTCTTCCAAGCCTTGGGATATTGTTTCCAAAGTTTGTCTAAGTCCGAGTTAGAGAGTTTGGGGATTTAACTGGGAGCTTTGGAACTGAAAACAAGAGAGTTCACAATCTCATTTTGGTGTCCAAGAGGCAAGGTAGCATTAGATGGCTACATTTTCTGACTGGGGAAACAAGGAATATAAAGGTTAGAGGAGGAAGAAGAGGAGAAGGAGGAGGAGGAGGAGAAAGAGGAGGAGGAAGAAGAGAAGGAGCAACAAACAAGAGAAAGAGAGAGGAGAGTTGCCTGCCAGTTTAAGTTTTTCTGATTATACTTGCTTCTAAGAGCTAAGTATATTCTTGCACCCAGGCACTCACTAAGATACCTCAGGTCTTTATAGCAATTTGTCTTTATCTATCCTACTCCCTCTTCTTAGCTTGACATTTGTGATGCTTGTCTCCAACTTACAACTAACGAGTGTGCCCATCTCCTTTCCTATCATTTAACTCTGGCCCAGCAGCCACACAGCTTGGATCTAGAAATCTTCAACTTCGTTTTTCCTCTCATATCTACAAGTCTTTGATTATGATTTCCACCTCTGGAATGCCCAAGTTCACCATGTGTCAATTCATGTCTGAAATCATGTTCTCTCTCTCTCTCTCTCTCTCTCTCTCTCTCTCTCTCCTTCTCATCTGTAATCCATCCATACTACTGCAGTGCCCATCTTCAGGACCTGTAAAATTCTGCATTGGATGTAACCGTTTGTATGCTGAAGTCTTTTGGGCCACAGAAAAACTTTATCTTTGTTTTTTTTTTTTTTTTCCAGTTCCTAAAAAGTTGTTTATTTGATAAATATTTTTGAGTGGCCAGTGAAATGAATGCATCAACACATTAATCAGGTAAATGCTATATAGAAAATGTAGTATATTCTGTAACCTGGAAAGCTAGCAATAAAGAAGTTTATACAAGATGAGATGACAAGATTCCTGGAAAACTGGCACGTGTGTGTTCTATGAGTGGCATGAGAATTAGTATGTCACTTTTGGTGATCAATATATTAATGTCTAGCAAGTGTGATGAGAATGTTCACATTTTCAACCTAAATATGAATTCTTCTCACTATGAAGAAAGATAGATTTAGAAAAGCCTAAATATGTGCTGGATGATCATAATAGCCACAAAACTGGGAGAGAAACTGCTGAATTATAGCACATCACAGTGATAAAACTGTAATTTAAATAAGAAATAAAAAGAAGAAAAACACCATATTAGCTTAAACATAAAACTGCAAAGGCTCCCCACTGAGAATCAGCTCTAATTGTACCAGAATATGCTATGCAAGCTTACAGGGGAAGACAGGAATCAATAGCTCCATTGACCTGTGACACCTTTAAACCATAAGAATAACAAACAAAGGAAGGTATTTGGAAAGGTGCATGCAATACTGGCATTCGGATCTTGGCAGTAACCAACAGTTGTCTACTTGTACTTAGAACCACTTCAACAGAGGGGAGAACATGTCTGGTGCTAGAAGTTAACCCACTACTTTGGCAAGGGAGGTCATTTATCTTGGAGGAGAAACTACCAGTGCCATTTGAGTAGACCAGCCCAATCCCTAACTGCATTCTAAAGCTAATCCTTATACCCACAGATAAATGTCATTCTCATCTTTCATCAAAAAGGCTTCCCTTTGTAGCAGATGGAGATTGTTACAGAAAACCACAACTGCCGAAATTGAGGGGGCAACTATTTCTGGGAAGCCCAGCTCCTGAACCTAAGGCTCATGGAGCATCATGAAAGTGTGGTCAGAAAGACTGTTACAACCAGAGGACCAGGACATTGGGTGGGAGATTGTGTCTCTGCGAAATAATAGGGAAGCTACATCCAAAATACCTCAACATGGTTGCCTGAATAAGAGCTGAACAATGATGGTCTCAATGGAAACACTAACATGGGAAGGGAGAATCACACTGTACTTCACCCCTACACTAAGAGCTACAGGCCACTACTGACTGCCGAGAGAGAACATTAGTCTCTCCCAGGGACAAGCTCCATAATTGACTATCAAGTAATAAGCCCTGAAATCATATCTGTGTACATAACACAACACAGGCTACATAGAGGTATGTATATACCTATATGTGCATAAATATATAAACACAACTGGAGGGAGGAGAAGAAAGGGAGTAAATGAAAATCTATGATTAATTAGAATTTTGAAAATTCTTTAAAAAGTAGGTAATGATATAATCATACAGTAAACAATATATAATGCATTGCAATATTAATATACACATATATATACGTATATATACATATATATACATATATATATATATATATATTGAAAATGGCATACTTTTTCAGTGTTCATGCAGAATTTTGACCCCCTATTGGCAAAAATTAAAGTTGTATTGAATCACTGGCTTGTCAGTATTATATTTATTTTATCAAAACTGACATTTAAACCATAAGAATAACAAACAAAGAATAACAAACAAAGATTATTATATCTTAATTTTAAAAGATGTTCTAACAGTACTTATTAAAAATAAATATCACACATTATTTTCCATATTATGGGATATACCTGCCTTAAAAAAATATTCTTGAAGCATAAAATTCGGTGCATGCAATTGAAAACCCTTCTACCCACATGGTCTCAGTTGGCAAATTTGCATAATGATTTATGGACATTTGCCCTAACAATTGTGTGGGGAGACAAAGCAGCTGTTCACTCGCGTAGCTTTGCCTGCGCTAACAAGAGATGGACAGCTGCGGTTAATGAAAAACAATTGCTAACAGTCAGCTGAGTGGGTCTTGAAGTGCATTCTAGAGTTGTCAATCCAGAGAGGAAAAACAGTTTCAGAATTACGGTACCTGCGTGTGCTTTCCTTTCCTCTCCCTGGACTCCACCTGGAAGGCAGCTAGCAGTTTGCAGTGGATGGGGCTCACCCGGTGCTGACTCGTGATGCAATCAATGCAAAGAGTAAAATTTGATCATAGAGCCGCGGATTGATCCATCAGTGTCTCTACCAGGCTCCACTGGCTAAGACTACAGGATTCCAAGTAAGTTCAAACTGCCTAACAACATTGGGGAACACTAGGCAGGACCCTGATTCCTGTTATTCTTACCGAATGGATTACCTTCTATGAGCAACGCTTTGTTCAGACAATGAGAAGGACTTGAAAGCCACCCATCCAGCTCCGTGCTTCCGTAAGCATTGGAGAGGCATCATCACAGACAGGCTGCCTGTAAGCCTGGTCGCATTTGGGCCTTTGTGACTTTGGAAGGCCTCAGTCACTTCTTCCGAGGGTGCCTCCTGAGTTAGTGTTGAAATGACAATGGGGCTCAAATTACAAATTGGGTAATTAGTGAACTGTGCAGTGGAATATTTTTAATATATTGCCAGTTTCAGTTCATATACCACAACTTAATTGAATTTGCCCTAAAGCCCTTCAATTAAAAATTGTGCAGAAACTAGCATTTTCAAGATAAATGTGGGCCTTGACCAAACTCCAAGAAAACAAAATGGTAAGTTTTTGAAAGGTTAATAACATTTTCTTAATCGAAGCAATAATGGAGATGAAGAGGCAATTTTCTCTCTTATCATGCAGTTGAGTTGATATGCCCCTCCCGGGCTAAGCTGGTGCTCTCAGGAGTTCAGCTGAGAAAGCAGGAGCCTTTGCAACCACTGGAAAAACGGGACCACCCTTCTGAGCATGCGCTCAGCCGATCCCCGCCATAGCTAAGTCGGTACATGCTGTCCTTCCCAGGTTCTTTATTCTTCCCCTAAGCTCCTGTATTCCCTGTTTGCATATGCTGTGCCCTGGACTCTTTAAATTCAGTCACTCCTATGATTTGACTTCAAAACCTCCTTTTGAGCTGGACACGTACCTGTGGCACCTGCATCTGGGAAACAGAGGCAAGAGGACAGCAGGTTCAAGAATATGTGAGTCTACAGGGCAAGACATTGTTGCCAAAATAAAAAGCGGAGTCAGGGAAATTGCTACAAGTTCAGGGCCACCCATAAGTATATAGCAGGCCAGTCAGTGACACATAGTAAGATCTTGCTTTTCTTTCAAACACAGAAACAAAACAATTTCCTCTGGTCCTTCCAAAGCCAAGAGGCAAACGGTAAATGTAGATAAAATGCCTGACTCTATTACTTATTTCTTGTGTAGCTTAGACCCGGTCTTTCATGTGAGAAACTGTTAAGAGAACAAACTAACAAAAATACAACAAAAACAAAACAACAACAACAAAAAAAAAAAAAAAGAAAGAAGAGAAAAGAGGATAAAAGAAGTGAGATGTTTCAAGCTGGCCTTACAAAGATGTTTAGGAGTTTGCATTTGTGAAACAGTAAATGGTATTCTAAGTTAAAAACATGCACACATGATTGTGTTGAATGCACACACACACATGCACACGCACCCGCACCCACATGCACATAGATACACAGTTACACCCCGAGAGAGACGGGCATATATCCACAAAACCAGACATGGGCATATAGTCATATACACATATCCACAAAACCAGACATGGGCATATAGTCATACACACACACACACACACACACACACACACACACACACTATTTTCAACCACTCGCCTGCCTCTCAGGAGGCCTCTGTGCCCAGCCAGCTGATCCCATGTCTGTGGAGGTGGCGGAGACAAAGGCGGTCCCATTGGACACACTTTGAACTGTTCTCTACCTTGTTTCCAGGGCGCTCTGGAATCCACAAATTTTTATCCTGGGAGCCACACCTACACACTTATCTTGATCTTCCCCAACTAAAATATTGAGAAAAGCAACTCCCAGACCTTGAATTTCAAAAGCAGACTTTGGGTGTGACAAGGGCTGAATGGGGAGTTTGCATACTTTGTGGCCTTCTTGAAGGCATGGCCTCTGTGGCCTTCAGAATATCAGTTGAGGAAACTATAACTTGAGCTGCCAGTAGAGACAGTGTAGGGGCGGATCACCCAAGGACTGACACCATCAGCAAAGGCCGAGATCAGTGTTGAAAACAGCCTGTAAAATCATGACATCTTTCAGAAAGACATTAAATAGACATTGGGAAGTTAATTGGCCATGGGCCTGAATTTCCATGGGGTATCAGATAGGCCGAGCACAGCTTTACTTTCTGTTTCTGACTGAACATAGTAGAGTCCCTATCACTCCATATTGCTTTGTGCAGTCTGTCTCCATTACTGCTACTGCTCTTTGAAAAGTTATTTCATTTATTGTTATTGTGTATGATGTTTGTGTGTGTGCCTATGCGTGTTATGTGTACCTGTGTGTATTATATGTGCCTCTTTGTGTTATGTGTGTGTGCGCGCCTGTGTATGTGTTAAGTGTGCCTGTGTATGTTATGTGTGTCTCCTGTGTGTGTGCCTGTGTGTTATGTATGCCCGAGTGTATATGTGTGCTTGTGTGTGTATGTACCTGTGTATGTATGTGCCTATGTATGTATGCATGGATGCATGTGTGTTTGTGTGTGCCTGTGTATATGTGTTATGTCTGCTTGTGTGTGTTTGTGTGTGTGCCTGTGTGTGTCTGTGTATGTGTGTGCAGGTGCACGCATGCCAAGACAAGTGTGTGAATGTCAGAGAACACCTTTCAGCTTGTCTCCTTCCACCTTGAGCTCTGGGGATTGAACTTGGGTCATCAGGCTTGTTCAGAGCATCTTTGTCCACTGAGCCATCTCACATCCCCGCTGCTGTTCTTAGAGACAACATTTTAATTTCCAGCTCTGGGCCTGCCAGTGTCTGGCCGGATGCTCATTTATCATGGCAACTCAGGCTTTCAGACTTCAAAGGTGCTTTAAAGATAATCAGATCCCAATTGCTGCAGCCTGCTGCCATGTTCTTTACCAGCTCACTGATGACTTGTTTGGTTGGCTTTTAAAGTGGAATAGGTTTTTGCTTTTATTGATGTTAGCATATCTTTTTAAGAGACACACATAGGAAAAAAAACAGAGAAGAAGAAAATGATGGATTACCTCATGATATAGAGAGACTCACTCGGAGTAGAAATGCTGATACACAAATGGAAGAAAGCCTCCCTAAAAGCCACTCAAATTCCCAAAGCCAGTTTTATCTTTGGCTTTACCCTTTAGCATCTGGAAACGCAGAGGGTACATTTCTCAGACTCCCTTACACCTCAGGTTTCCCAGGAGAGACAAGCCTCCCCCCCACCCCCCAACAAGCAAAATCACAGTTCGGGATCTGGGAGGTGCTATGCCTGCAATGTCTCAGGCAACACAGCTGCAGAAAGAGGAGGGGCAGCAACTGTCAGGCACAAGGCAATGGCACCCCTCCATCTCTGGGTCACACTCCTTCCAGCCTGAATTAGCTCTAATGGAATGTGCTGCAGTACAGCCAACCTTGGGCAAGCAATGACCCCCAACTCGCCCTGTGGGCTTTGTCCAGCTAGGCTGCTTTCCACATAAATACCAGAAGCCTCATTTTAAATAACTTTATTTTGAGGCAATTATTTGTTTCACATTCCTGTGTGGGAGATAATATATAGAGAGTCCATGAGTCTTATGGCTGCCTTCCCCATGGGAATGCCATTGGAGACTATACTTCAAGGCTCCAACAGGATTTTGATGCTGTTGTAATCTACGCTGCAATAATCTATTTGCCCTTCTCTACTTACATGTATGCTTATGAGTGTAAGTCTGCAATTCTATCATGTATACAGGTTTCACAGTCAGGATGCAGATGGATCCAGTTCCTCAAAGTTCAGCGGTTAAGGGTACAGTAGGCTGTTCTTGCAGAAATGGGTTCCCATGCCAGGTGGCCCTCAGTAGCCAGTCATTGCAGCTCCAGGGTATCTGACAACGTCCTCTGGACTCTCTTGCCACTCGTATATACACACATGCACGTGAATAAATCTTTAAAAGCTCCTTGCTGTTCTCTCTACCCTCCAACCTCTCTCCTGCTCACGTTCATTCTCCAGTTGCACCTTAGCACTTCAGGAATGTCATGCTGACAAACTACCCTGTTCTGAATATTCGCCTACTCCCAATCCATAGGTCAAACCAAATCACCAATATAACAACGTAAATAGGGTAGAACTATTACACAGGAGAAAGCCCCACTAAAGGGGGCTTCAGGAGGGTTTGCCAACTTCTTCCCAATGAGACTTCAGCAAGAAGCTGCCGTTTACCAAGCACAGAAAAGGCCTCACCATATGCTGAGCTGCTAGCCCCTGTTTAGACTTTTACTCTGAAAATGTCCAATGACAGTCCTATGCCATCTTACCTGGTTTGCTGACCACCTCCCAAGGCTGGCTTTTACACTCAGCATGATTCAACGCAGCCTCAAAACATGGCAGATATCAATGGTTTGTTCCTTCTCACTGCTGAGTGCTATTTTAAGACAGGGATGTCCACAGTCTGTTTAACCAGCCACCCTTTGAAAACACTGTGTCATTCCAGTGTATAGTTAAGCTGAGGAGAGGTGTCATGCAGGTTCTTCTGATAGAGTTCTCGCAGCTGTGCCTGTGTTCCACTGCTTTGCATTGTAATTGTGTATCAAGTGTTCTCAGGCATGCTCACATTGTTGCCCTGCGTGGCTACAATGTTTTAGGACTCCTCTCAGGATATGAGGGACCAGGTGGCTCTGTGTTATTGTCAATCTTTGATTTTATTACTGCATTGTATCTTCTACTAGGCTCATAAAAAAAATAGTGGTGTCGCTCATTCCTGTGAGCACCGTCTCACACCAACGTACACAGTGCTCATTTCCATGCCAACACTCCTGGAGATTTGTCCCATCGCTAAATGCCTCTTTTGTGGTTCTCCAGCTTGTCTCCCAAATAAAAACCCCATTTCTGTGTGGCTTTCACCACTTTTTGTGGATTTAGAATTCACTGAGTCATAGTTTATTTTTTTCTAATCCTAAGTCTAGTTCCTCTTCTGTAATGGGGGTGTGAAGGCCAAGGAATAACGAATGAATCTCATATAGGTCACTGCACTAGAACCAGAGGGAAACCTGGGAAAAGCCAGTCTCCAAGGTCGCTTCTGATTCTTTTGACCTTCTGCTTGCTTCCCAGCTTTAACTGAAGGGTGAGTGACTTGGAATCCCCTAAGTATAAATTATCTAGAATCTTCCATATGCACATAGGTCTGCCCATTGCCTGCAGCCTGATCCTTTCCTGGAGATGTGCGGAAGGAACTGGAACAATCTGCTTACTGTCTAGGAACGTGATTTTAAATGAAGGCACCTACATGGGGATGCCTCAATTCAACCTTTACAGCCGACACAAAGAGAATGGCAGGCTGTGGGCATGAAATTGAACCCTAATGGACTTAGGAGGCCACTTTCTGTGACTCCTAGAAAGGTATCAGGAGACCGTATGTGGATGGATCCAACCTGCAGGGTGGTTTTGCTGCTCTTCACCCCAGAGTCCTACTTGGCCACCAGGCCAGCCCTGGACAGGAATGCAAGTGTAGGGGGCCACAGGTGAAAATCTGAAATTTTGAGGGTACTTCTTGATTTTTCATTTCAGCAGATTGAGAGACACCTGGAAGATTGGTTAAGCACACTTCTGCCGTGTCTGTGGGTGTTCTGGAGACGGTTAAATAAGGGAGGAAGGCCCAGCCTGAATGTGAGTGGTACTGTCCATAGCCTGGGAACCCAGATGGAAGGAGGGGAAGGAGACTGCCTGAGAACTCAGTGTCCTCTGTCTCCTTCCGTTCACCTTGCAGACAGAAAGATCCATAACTAAAGTCAAAATAACCTCTCTTTAAATTTCCAGTTTCTTTGTCAGCATCGAAGATTTGCCTGACATGGTAATAGAACACTATTGGCCAACACATTCTTTCCTATCTCCCCACGCTCTCCGTATTCCACCAGCAGCCAGAGGGCAGAGACACTCTTTAGTTACAGCCACCTCTCTCTCATGCTGCTGCAGTGATGGATGAATGGCCACAGAGGCTGCCCCTTGTTCTGTTGCTGTGAGATGCTCCAGCTCAGCGTTCCCTACAACCACTGTCATAGTCTTTAATGTGGACACCGGTTTCTGCAGAATGGAAATCTCTAACTGGAATCACACGGAATAAAATAAAACCAAGCCAATAAAGTTCAGAGAAACCTGGAGTCTCCCCCATCTAATCTGGTCAGCTCACAGGCAAGCCAACTGAAGTTCCAGATGGCCGGTTTGTTAGCAGACCGCCAGGACTACAGCTCAACCCCAGACCCCTTCTCCATCTGAGCCTATGGATGCTGTTAATACCACGATAGCTGTGTGGAAAGTGTTCATTGTGTTTAGCTTGGGGGAGGGAGTGTGATGATGTCGACAGGTGTTGTGGGAAGGGTCTATAAGCAGCCATCTTGGTTTACAGAGACATCAAATGCCAGGTGCTGCAAATGATTGCACATCAAAGCTACTGAGATGGTCCTCATAAGATTATAAGCAGAGCTGCAGAAGACCTTTGCTTCCAGCCTGTGGGACACACAGTAAGTGATCCACAGCAGGGGAGACTGAGGAGGTATCACCATACAGGTTAAAGATTTGGGGATTCCAGCAGAGAGGGACATGTATATCTCACAGTTCATTTCTAGAACCTTAGCACAACTCTTGGTATATGGCAAACTCTCATTAAATATTCCATCTAATATAGAATTGCATTTTTTTCTAAGAAGGTTGGTATATGTGGCACTGCAAAGAAAGTCAAACACTGCTAACAAATCATGAGAGATTTAGAGATATCAAAATGTGAACAAAAAGTCATCTAGAAACAAAGAAATATCTTATTAGTGGAGGAGACCTTGCAGATAGGCCATGCAGGGTCAGGATTCTATGGCCACTGCTAACTGTATGAATAGTCCTACTCAAATCTCTTTAGTTTTGTTGTTCTCGTCTCCCTGGGGGATTTTTTTGTTCTTTTTTATTCTTTGAGAATTTCATATAAGCATGAATGAAATATACTCATATCCACTTCAACTTCATCTATAGTCCCTTCAGCTTCCCCATAACCCTACAATGTATCTGCCTCTCAACTTCACCACTACCTCCTCCTCCTCTTCTTCTTCTTCCTTCTCCTTCTCCTTCCTCCTCCTCCTCCTCCTCTTTCTCCTTCTCCTTCTTCTCCTTCTTCTTTTTCTTTCTCCTCCTCCTCCTCCTCTTCTTCCTTTCTCTCCTTCTCAATCCTCCTCCTCCTCTTCCTCCTCCTCATCCTCCTCTCCTAAGACCAACTAGTACTGATCATATGTGCATGCATATGAGACCAGTTTTAAAATTTTACTGTTTTGAAATTAGAAAAGGAAATAATAAACTCCATCTCAAAATGTATGTCTGGTGCTTGGGAGATGGTTCAAGGATTTAAAGTGTTTCCTGTTCTTGCAGAGGACCCTACTTCAGCTCCCAGCACCCATATCTGTCAGCTGATATCTGAAACTCCAACTCCAGGGCAGCTGATACCGTCTTCAGGCCTCTCCAGGCATCATTATACCCATGTACATATCACATATCCCTACACATAAATAGAATAAAAATAAATCTTTAATGTTTTCTGATTAGAATATATCATCTGTATTAAAGAGCTTTTTGGAGTATAAACTGTAACGTTGTGATGTTTGGAAACTATAGGTTGCATTTTGTGCCTTGAAGGATAGAAACAATTTAGTTTGGTAGTGCTATTTGCATAGGCTGCTTGTGTGGGCTCCGAGCATACTACAGGCAGATATCATTAGCCCCAGCGGTACACTAAGGTTCATTCAGGAAAGTCAGGTACCCCAGGGGTCCAATGGTAAAGGATAGAAGTTTACAGAACTTCGGCATTGCTTGGTCCACATTTTGGAAGTACTTGTCTTGTAATGGGTGAACTTTGAGTGCTTCTAAACTTGCAAGAGGGGACAAAAATCCGAAACAGAGTTGTTCTTTTGCCATTGCAGTGTTGGGGAAAGAGCATGATAAGCAAGCATGCTACCACTGAGCCATGACCAGTCTTCCCAGCTGACGGCTTAAGGGAGCTCTAGTGGTGCATGTCCATCAAGAGTTTTTGTTTCAATTACGCTGGCATCCCAGCTAACTGATGCTCTGGAAAAAAAAAAAAAATGTTCCCACATTTACAACAGCTTGCAAACCTTGATGATCCCTGGTTTTATCTTTGTTTGTTTTTACTTATATTTATTTTGTGGGAAGGTACACAGGCTTGTCAACGTGCACGCGTGAGAGAACTTAAGGGAATCGGTTCTTTCATTGCACCATGTGGGTTCTGGCTATCGAACTCTCAAGCTGTCAAGCTTGGCAGCCAGCACCCTTACCTGCTGAGACTTCTCACCAGCTCTGAGATTCAGATTTTATGAGATAGGTTTCAAGTAGTTCAAGATATCTTTGGACTCACCAAGTAGCTGAGGATGACCTTGAACTCCTGATTCTCCTGCTTCCACCTCCCAAGGGCTGAGAACAGAAGTGTGTGCCAACACATTCAGCTCGATTTGGGTTGAAAACCATTAACATGTCTAAGAAATTATTTGCTCTTACACTGAAGAACACGACACAGTTGAAAATTAGGAAAGATTTTAATTTAATTTTTCCTTCATGCCGGTCTGGATTTTGCAAATGATTTCTTAAATCTGTGTTGAGCAGAGGAGGGAACAAAGAGATCGCTGCTGCCAATAAACGTATTGAGCAGAGTTCAATATTAAACTTTTAAAAGAAACTTTTATTTACTAAAGGTTTTTTTTTTTTTCATTTGCAAAATTGTGGGTTGGTGATACAGTCTCTCTGGGGTCCCCTGTCTTTTCTTGGCTCAGATGAGAATGGAGCCTCCATCCCTATAATGTGGCTTTGGGGGAAGCTTCCTGCATATGCTACACAAGAAGGCTGAATAAACAGCTGAAAATGTGGATTTCTCCAGAGTCTATTTTCCTTTTCTGGAAGTTATCCCTCAGGCAGCATCTGGCTCTTGCAACCAACCAACAAACAACTAAACAAGCAAAACAACAACAAAGTAACCCCTCGGACCTGCTACCTAAGGAATAAGCACCAACTTCTGTATACTTGCTACTTGAGACCAGAGGAACAATAACTATCTTTGTCCTGGGCTCTCAACAAAAGTTTTTTGTTTTGTTTTTCAAGACAGGGCTTCTCTGTGTCATTCAGGCTGACCTCCAACTCAGAGATCTGCTTGCCTCTGCCTCCCCAAGGCTGGGATTAAAGGCATGAGCCACCATGCCAGCCAGAATCAGGCGTCTTTATATTCTAATAAATCATCCAAAGGATGATCTAGAGCTGATTCTGTCCTTCAATTAACTACTAGATGACTATGAAAAACGTATGTTCTTTCTTCTTCCACTGTTGTTTTGTCCTTTGTTTGCCAAGGACCAGCCTCAGCTTGGAGAGGAATTCTGAGAGAAGGGGTGTGTTGCAGCAGGGAAGCAAATGCCTTGAAGTCAAAGCATGGATCACAAGCTCATAGCTTATGTTCTGCATAAGACAGCTTTCCAGATTGCGCTCTCTCTCTCTCTCTCTCTCTCTCTCTCTCTCTCTCTCTCTCTCTGTGTGTGTGTGTGTGTGTGTGTGTGTTCTGATCAAGACAGGTTTCTCTTGCTATTCTAAAAACTCTCTGGATAGCTTTGGATCTCCTGCAGATCAAAAACCAAGTCTTTTATTTACATATTAATTCAGTCTTTACCCCAGGTTCGCCTTTGACAATCCTATGAATCAGTGTCCCATAACCCTTGCCCCTTAATTCTTAGAAAGAGGCAGCAACCACAGACAATAAGATATCTGGCTGGAACCCTGCCTGAAATTAACATTCCTACCATGCCCAGGCCTGGACCCAACCTCCCTCTGTCCCAAACTGACCTTGGACTTCGGAATCTACCTGCTTTTGTAAAGATAAACAACAACAAAAAACTTAGCTGTTTGGGATCTTGCCTTTTGATAACCACTCCCTAAATCTCTTTATCTTTTTCATTAGTATCTTTCTGACAAGCTGGCTCATAGTACAGTTGCCTCTGTTCCTTTACATCTGTGAAGCTCCTTATATAATTCATATTGCATCCTTATTTGTTGCCTAGTTGAGAAATTATACATTTTGAACTCATGTTTTTACCATTCTTTCCTACAGCCTTAAGGGCTGTCCTGAAGGTCACAGCATTCTACCATTTTGCTGAGACATTGACATGTCTTCCCAGATTGATGGTGTCTCTGACTATCACAGTCATTAACCTTGGCAGAGAGGACATTCCTTGAAGGAGGCCCTTGAAAATATGAACACTATTATACAAACAAGCCTTATGCTTATAGCAGCCATCACTCATGGAGGTCCACACCCTGCTGGCTCTGTTCCAGGGTAAGAACCGTGTCATTCCATCTATCCCTTATACATGGCCAAGCAAGACTTTGCATTTGTTGTCTCCATTTCCAGGTCTGTAAAACTAGTGTGCACTGATGGCTTCACCCTGGCCTTTGGAATGTACCCAACATTTTGCCCACATCCTGAATGACTATTATTCTCCTTTCTGTCACAGACACGTTACAACAGTGTGAGGGGAATATAACCCTTCTTTGTAGGGCAGGTACATGTACATCCTTTCCTGGGCTATTAGAAAAGCTTACCCCAAGTGAATGGGTTAAACACAGTAAATTCATTCTCATAGTTTGTAGACAAGAATTCTCAAATTGAGAGCCAGAGTCTTTTTCAATACCCTAGGGGAAAAATGTTTTCCAATTTCAAACTCTAGTGGGCCCAGATGTATACCACATAAATCTAGCCTCTGGGTTCCTTTAGACTCTTCACTTTCCCATAAACATACCTGCTTTTGGGTCAAAGCCCATCCTGATAATGATGAATTCATTACAAGATTTTTAGTTCAATAATATCCACAAAATTCCTTTATCCAAATTAGTTCATACAGATTCCAGAAACTTAATCCTAGACATATATCTCTTTTGGGGGGGGGGAGTGTCGTAATTCAAGACTTTTCATTTTTTTTCCTTTTTCTTAAAATTTTGTTTAATGTATTGACACATCAATGCACTGATGTCCGTGCCCTACATGCCTGCCTGGTAACCTGGTACCCACAGAGGCCAGAAGAGGGCATCGGATACCCTGGAACTAGAGTTACAGATGTGTGTGCATGCTCTTGTGGACACTAGGAATTGAACCCAGGTCCCAGGAAGGGTAGTCAGTGTTTGAAACCACTGAGCCATCTTGCCATCCCTTGTCATCTTTTCTTAATTAGTGGCAATAGTCTTACTATAACCCATACTTAACAGCTTTCAGCTTCTCACTGTTTTCTATTCAGAAAATCCACTGAAAGGCTATGGAGTTGAATGAATCCCAACACAAAAGACACTAAATGTGCCTAATCTAAATTTACTTTTATTAAAAATTTAACCCTTTCTCTGGAAATATCCTAAGCATTTTGTCAGGTGACATTTATCTAAGATGTGGCATGACTGACAGCCTGAGGATAGCCATTGCCCTGAGCCTGAGAGAGACTGAAGCTCTGACCCTCAAGGATGCCCTGGACTCTCCCTAATCACCCCCACCCAACTTGTCTCACCAGGATGAGAAGATTGATGAGCTGCCTAAACTTTTCATCTTGGTTGTTCTGAGGCCAACTTAAAAATGATGTTTGTTTGTTTGTTTGTTTGTTTGTATCATTGTCAGAAGTATTAACTCCTTAAATCATATTTTAAACTTTATCTATTATCATTTCAAAACTCTGCCCTACCTACTGTGTTTCTTAATCTATGCCTTACTCTGTGACTCTCTCTGAAGTTGGCCCTGTGTAACCTTCTGCAATACATCTTCCAAGACAAATAGATTAACCTATATGCTTACTTCTATTCTCAGGTCCCCCAAATATATACATTGTCAGAAATTCCACGGGCTTTAAAAATGTTTCCCAGCCTCCAGTGATCATCCCAGTGAGAGCATCTTGAAGGTGTGGGATCTCTATATGAAAACTGTCCATAATGAATTCACCTGTTAAACATGACCTATAATCAATGCTTGGTTTTTGGTTGCCACTACAAAATGTCTGTCATAACCAATTTATGATCAAGAAAATTTCATCTGGTCTCATTGTTGTCAAGGTTTCAGTGCATGGACCATTGGCTCAGTCACTTTTATACCTGTGGTAACACAGTGTATCATGGTATATGGCAGAAGGGGGGTACTGCCTTAGAGATTAATGGGGAGGCCCAGGATGACAAAGGGTTGTATATTCCCTGTATTACCTTCTTTATCTTTCCACATCAGCACCTTAGAGCTTTGTTGTGGATTTTGACTTTGGCCAATACCCCTTAGATTGGTTAAGGCTGGGGTCAGAGGCCAGGTGGCAGGCCAATCACTTTGTTTTAGGATAGTCACCTCAGCTTCTGTGTCAACCAAGCCTTGAAATGGCTTTCCATCCAGCCATAGTGTCATCATAGGGTTTTGTTTAACTATAGGCTGTACCCAGTATGCATCAGAGGAACCAAAGCCTTGATCCCCTCTTTTAGGATTCTTATATTTGTGATTAGTAGGGAACAATGGAAGTAACAATAGTTGAGCTATCCTCCTTCCTGTAGGAATGGTGACTATATTTTGAATTGCCTGTGCCATTAGCTTAATCTCAACTTGATAATCATTGTCTATAACTCCAGGAAAAATTTGTAGTCCCTACATAGTAGTACTGCTTCTTCCCACTATCAGGCCAAACACATTTGGATAGAGTGGTCCAAACACTCCAGTGGGCAAGGCCTGAGGTCCCATTTCTGGGGTTAATACTGTGTGGGTGGCAGAACTGAGGTCTAGTCCTGTGCTTCCTGGTATTGCTCGACTAAGTTCTGAAAGGGATTGTTGTTTGCTGGTATAAACCTGACTGCTCCATAAGCCTGTTTTGGCTTGTGTTGGTTCAGGGCCTGGAGCTGTCCCCTGTTGCCATTTCCCTGATTATGAGAAAGGGTCTTTCCTTGTGAGTCTCTTTTGGACCTACATTCACTAGCCCAATGCCTTCCACGTTTGCAAAGTGAGCAGAGCCCAGGCTGTTTTCTGGGCTGTCTCTGGGTTAACTCATTTTCTGCCTTGCAAGCTCTTGCAAAGTGTCTAGGCTTGCAACATTTAAAACAGGCCTTTTGGTTTCTACTAGCCAAAAACTCTCTTACAGATTGTCCTTGCATGGCAGCTGCCATAGCTAAGCCCTGTTGGTAGAAGGAACCTATGTCAGAACAGAGTCTGATATACCCCGTAAGGTCTGGTGTGTCTTTTTCCTGTAGGGTCTAATGGCCGTTTGGCAGGCAGGATTGGCATTTTCATATGCAAGTTGTTTCACATAATCTACTCCTGCCTCTGCATTACCAAAATCCTTCCTGCTGTTGTCATTAATCAATTAACAAAATCAGAAAATCGTTCATCAGGTCCTTGTCTGACTGCTATTAAGGATGCACCAGGGTCTCCCTTTGCTGGGAGTTTATGCCAAGCCTTCATGGCTGCATTTTGAATTTGAGTGAATAAGCCTGGGTCATATTGCATCTGGTTATCACTAGAAGCAAATTGCCCTTCTACTACTAAAGCATCAAAGGACCAACCATTGCCTGCCTGAATGTGTTTCTTAGCTGTTTCTTTACAATTCTCATGATACTCTGATCTCCAAATAAGATAGTCACCACCACTAAGAACTGCTCTCACTAACGTATTCCAATTGCCAGGAGTCAGCTACTCCTCTGCAGCAGATTCTAAAATTGCAAAAGTAAAGGGAGCAGTGGCACTGTATTGTGATACTGCATTTTTAAATTCCTTAATAATTTGAAAATTAAACCCTGTGTGATGTCTCCAAGCAACCCCTTGATCTTCTCTGGTCTCAGATACAGGGAAAGCCTCAGAGTCTCCCTTCTCTGGATGATCTGTAGCTAATCTAAAGCTAGATGATAGGGGCTGCCTTTGGACTCTGGGTTGAGGAACGCAAGGAGTCAGGAGATTTTCGCAGTTTACCTCTCAAGACATCTTCCCTGTCTTTAATTTTTGTAGCTGATTAATTAAGTCCTGATACTCTTTTTCCAACTCTATTTGTTGTTTAAGAAAAGATACTTTTTCCTGTAACTCCCTTCTGGGATCTATAACCACCATCTCCATTGCGGGAACATTTGGAGGCGGAGGCGCATAGAGAGGGGGCCTTCGGGAAGAGGGCCATTCAGGGTTGTAATGTTTGACTGTCTCTTCCTCTAGGTCAACACAATCTGGCTCTGACAAATCATCATCAACCTTTGGTTATATTTTAGATCCTAATTTCAGATAAATACATTTCTTTTTATTTTGAACATGTAAGATAGCATTTAAGGAATGAAGCAAAAGCAGACAATTAACACACGTGAGCAGTAAACAGCAAAATAAAAACAGAGAGTTGAGTTCAGGCTGACTTATTTCTTGCCCCATTTTCATTATCATGACTTACTTTTCTCTACGCAGCAGAATCCCGTGGTGATCACCTTCATTTCACTTCTGAATTTTCGGCAGATCCTTCTTCCAGCAATGTTCCTCACTGGGTCTCTCGTTCTTGCTGCCCCACATTGGGAGCCAAAGTGTCAGAGACCACTCTGCCAAATGTTAGAACCTGCACTGCAAAAAGCTTGGGGGCCAAAATTGTTAGAGTCCGCACTGCCCCAAGCTTTGAAAGCTAAATTGTTCTGGCTCATACTGCTGCTCTGGTCCATGGGTCAGGATTCAGCAAGAGAGAGAGTGAGGGCAGACACGAAGAATGGAGACCAGACAGAATGTGATTCAGTCCCGTTTATTCTCAACTCTCCCTTCTTCTCTCTTTCCAAGTCCCTTGTTCCTAGTCCAAGTCCCAAGTCTCGAGTTACTAGTCCCTAGTTCCTAATCCCTAGTGCTTCCAAGTTCCAAGTTTCCAGTCCTGGGTATATAAAACAAGATGTTATCAGAGTGTGTTCAGCTGTTGTCGGCTGTTGAAAACAAGTCTCTTGTCAGGGTATATGGCTCAAGATGGCTGCAAGGCTGATAGCCGCCTTCTATTGGGTCCCCACAGGGTACCATATCCCTGGAAGGGGGTGCCTTATCTCCTAGAAGCCAGAAAGCCAAGAGGGAAAACTCACTCTCACAAAAAAGTCCCTTCATGTAAACCATAAATGGATAAATTCACTGATGAGATCAGAGGTTTGATGTCCACTTACCTCCCAACCCACCAGCAATACTACTGCATGACAGTTTGCGGGGGGAGGGGGGGCAAGCCTTCAATTGAATTTTGGGGACATCTAGGTGATTTACAAAACAGAGATTGTTAATATAGCTGAATGAGCTGGAAAAACAAAAAAAAAGCTAGGCTCTCCACATGTGGGCTTGGCACGAGAACTGCATCGACAGATTCGCCATAGGTGTCAGATCTTTCAGTGGAAAGAACTGCCAACCATACCTGCTTCCTTGGCTTACAGAATTGTTCTTTGACAAGAGTTCTATCCCACTTGCTTTTTGCTTTCATATAAGAGCAATACGCAAAACGTCTTAGAACAGTGTCATATCGGAAATTCCACAAGGGTGTTTCTCAAGAATGGATATATGTGTGAGAGAACAAGGAAGGAGAGACTCACAGAAAGTGATTGGTTACTGTGCAGTCCCTCATCCTGTCACTCTGCTTAAACATGTGTTCACTCTGGTCCTTTCCTGCATTTCATGCTAAACAAGGTCTTCCAAGTTCCCACCAGTAACTTCGGTGTCTGAGTCATCTACAATTCCGTTCTAAATTCTGACCTGCACTTTGCAGATGCCCGTTATTTTGAAAGTTTCTTGTTTTGTTTCTAGTTTTGTAGAAGAAGCTTTTCTCTCTCCTTTTGCTCTTGTCTTGTTCAAGGTCTGAGCAAAGTTTTTTCTCATATTGTGAGAAAAGCTGATTCGAGAGTTGTGAAGGACATGAGTGGTTTACCATATATGTATGCCTGGGGCTTTCATATAAAAATGAGAAGTATATAATGCTTCATTCGTTTTGTGTGTGTGTGTGTATGAAACATTGAATAATTTTACTGTCCTTGAGAAATAAAAAATTACAGTAAGTCCAGAATATCTGTTTATTAAACTTGTTTCAAAATTCCAATGATAAAAGTAATTTTGATAGTATTTTATTATTGATTATTGTGCTGTGTGATGTGAAGGCAAGCAGGTATCTATGGCCCACCTGTGCTCTGCACTGGAGGGCAGATCTGTGGGTAGCATTGTGATCCTCCTCCCATGCCACACCACCAGATTTGATTTGATTTGATTTGATTTGATTTGATTTGTATGAGTTCTAAGCATAAGACAGATTTGGCCACCAAGCCAGGCATCAAGCTAGGAAGAACAAAGGACTGTCATCTGCTTTGCCCCTGACTGATATAAGAACACTACTACCAACATGGTGTTTCTTTGCTCATAGCCTGGGGGGAGGGGGGGATGAACAAGTTGTTAAATTAGAGACATAGCCTTATCATCTAGCTGGTTCTTGCACTAATGAGTTACAGGAATCTGGAACAGATGCTTATTTCATGTTTTTGTGACAGACATGGCTTTTATTTAGCTTTAGGGAAATTATGTTTGACACCTTCGGAGGCTCTGCTGAGGTTTCTAGATGGCTTGCCTTCCACAGCCAGACGCTCTCCTGGGCTCTGTAGGTCTTGTTCACAGCTCTGAGTGCATTCTCACAGGCAAACTAGCTGCTTTTGTTTATCCCGTCCCTGTTTCTCTTTTCCCAACTACCCCCTATTTAACCTTTGTTTCCACTTCTGAGCTGAGTCTCGAGATCAGGTGATGTGTTCACGTCTATCTGATGTTGCCATTATTGGCTAATGGTGGGTATAGTCATTAGAGAGTCTGTGAAAATTAGAGATTTCTGTACCCTGAGACAATGTAAAATAGTGTCCTTAGGAAACAGAACAGAACTGTCTGCTTTGAGAATTTTTTTTCTATTTGTTTTGTGGGTTTCTTCTTCAAGGTCTCAATGGGTCCATTCCTGTTTTCCGTATTACTCTGCCCTCATGACATCATGAAACCTCAAATGTAAGTTCTGTGTGCTTCTGATTGAGAGAAGACCAGGCTTCTGGATGAATAGGTTGACACATTTATATGGATCATAGGCCATACCAATCTACATTGTATGTTGATACATTGTATAGTCTGCCAAAGCCACTAAGCTCTGTTCTGATTGGTTTATGGGCATTTGTGAGAATGTATTTAAAACTAATAGTTTCACAGCTTCCTTACAACAAAGAACCCTACTCGCTAATATTTTATGTGTGCTAGCCTTAAAACCAACAATGAAAACAACAGAAATGTCTTGAAGCTGTTCATTCAGAAGCTACATCTAAGAGATTAAAGGGCAATTTCTAGTGGTCAGACAGCCAATACATTTGCCTTTTGAGGTAGAGTATAATAGAATGAACAATGTGTTATACTTTACTTTCAAAAGGAAAATAAAGGCCTGGGCTTCAATGTTTTGAATTGAGAGATTGACTGGCCTAACCTTTCTTAAAAAAAGTTTTTGTTTGTTTGTTTTTGATTATTTGTTTTGGGTTTTTTTATTTACTTACTAAAGGACTTATGTCACTCACAGATGTTTTAGATTGTGAGAAATAGAATGCTGGGGAAATGTTTTGTACCAATGGTAATTGTGTTCCACAGTGTGCCAGTTTAAGCATAGTCAACAAATCAGTTAGTTAATGGAAAGTTCTTAATACATTCATTGACTTGCTTAATATGTATGACTTGCTTGACTACCTGAATACTTGCTAATATCTTTGTATGACAGATTGCCAACAAATAAAGTACATGCGTGCATTCTTAGCTTCTTTATTTTTTTAAATGTCAGAGGGCAGATAAATTTCTTAGTGTTAACAAGTGTCCATTTTGCCACTTTAAGAAGACAGAAGGTATATAAGTAAAATTGACCTGCAAAGTCTAACGGATAACTACAAAGAATCCCTTCAAGTTTGTTAACAAGCTAACCATAGCCACTTCCTAGTCAGTGGTTCTCAACCTTCCTAATGCTGCAACCCTTTAATACAGTTCCTTAAGTTGTAATGATTCCCAACCATAAAATTATCTTTGTCTGCTACCTCATAACTGTAATTTTGCTACTGCTATGAATCATGATGTAAATATATAATATGCAGAATGAATTTATTTTTATTGCTTCAAAGGGGTCCTGACCCACAGGTTGAGAACCATTATCCTAGACCTTTCTGTGACATATTTCATGCTTGGGTGAAAGCGTGAGTTAGCACGAGATCCTACTCAGAACAGTGAAAGCATCAGAATGCCATTTAGCATGAAAGTTAATGAGGTACTTTGGTTGGGTAAAGGAACAGTTTTGTTTAAAATTAAACAAATAATTTCATTGCTCTTAATGTTGTAAAATGTAAATGTGTACTCTTAGATTTTTCAAAACTTACTTTAATAAGGGTTCTTAAATACTTCAACCTCCCTTCTAACCCACCCACCAAAGACAGGGTTAATAGGACAAGTGGGATGTGGACCTGTTTAGAAGTACTTCTTTGGGGGAAATTCCAAACACAAATAAATAGCAGCAGTCCAGTCCAATTGGCAAATACTAAACATGAATTAGTAGCAGTGGCTCCATCCAGAAGAAATAGTGAGGGTCTGCCTAATTGGCATGAGTCTGTAGAAGTGACAAGAAGTAGCCAGAGTGCCATGAGAAGTTCTTTGTTGCATTTTTCTCCATGACTTCATGACAAGAGAAGAACAGTGATGACCAGTGAAGTATTGCAAGGTAGACAGACGCAAGAGCGTTGGTCACTGTCTGTTGGGTTGTACTTATATTCTTTCCAAATATCACACATCCTCTCAAGTGTTTGCCTCAGTAAAACATCCTCTCACATACCTGCTTCAGCAAAGCATCTCCTCATCAGACAGCTTCCAGAAAAATATCACATGACACAACTGAGTCTCCAATGAAACCAGGAATTATTTTCATAAATGTGATTTACAAAGAACAAAGTTCATATTCTTTCAAGAGGGAACTCTGCCTTAATTCCAGTATTGTTTGAAAGTGAGTCTGCAGTAAAACATGAGGATTCTCCTAAAGACGACACTATTTTGATGACTTTGTTCAAGAGCTTTTTAAAGAAGAATGATCCATTTAGTATCAAATAGTACTTTGATGGATAGTTTTATGTCAACTTGACACAAGCTAAAGTCATTTGTGAGGAGGAAACCTCATCTGAGAAAATCCCTCCCTCAGTTCACATCCTAGGTTAGACTGTAGGGTATTTTGATTAATGGAGGAGGGTGCCACCCCTGACCTAGTGGTCCTGGGTTATATAAGAAGCAGGCTGTACAATTCATGAGCCAGTAAGCAGCACATCTCCATGGCCTCTGCATCAGCACCTGCCTCCAGGTTCCTGCCCTGTGTGAGTTCCTGTCCTGATTGTTTGATGATGAACAGAGATATGTAAGTGTAAGCCAAATAAACCCTTTTCCCCCCAAGTTGCTTTTGATCACAGTGTTTCATCATAGCAATAGAAAGGATGACTAAGACAAGTATATTGATCCAAAAATAGAACTCAATTTCCCTTGGCTAAAAGTGATGACTTTGTCTCAGAATATTGATCTGTTTATATTTTTCTCCTTCCAGAATATCTGATAAAGAGAAGCTGGAGCACATTCCAAGATTTAAAGTATACACCTGTAAATGAAATGCCACTATATGTGTAAATATGACAGGCATACATATCACCTATTATGCTGTCTGTAGAGTTGCCACAAAGATCTTGTGATCCTCCAATTTTAAAATGTTTTCTTCGTAGCCCTTGACATAGTTTACTGTTCCTTCCTTTAAGGAATGAGAGATGTCTTGGGTGAATGTGTATTGTTTGACCTGGCATGGCCATAGTAAGAATTTCAAAGCCTTACATCCACAGGAAATGGTAAGGACTTCCCATGATTTTTGGGCATCTGTTTAGAGCATATGCAGGAAATGTTTATCATAGCTTTCTTCCCCTGGGTATTTAGGCCCCTTCAGAGAGACTACTCCCACCCACATTATATATACCTGCCTTCCTTTTCAGCCATATACAACAACACCACATCTTTGTTCATCTGTATGTAATAACACTACTTCCCCGTTCAACTGTCTCTAATAAACACACTAAGCACCCATCATGTTGACTGTTCTTCATTAGAGAGCCCAGTTCATCTAATACCAGCTTTTCTATGTGTAATTTCCTCATTCACTCATTACGCAGTTAGGCCAATCCATAGAGCTATGTCAAGTGTGGCAAGTGACACCTGAACAGGGACATGAACCATGGGACTCAGATACCTCACTATGGGAAACTCTCACTGGTCAAAGGAAGGAACATTCCCAAGAGAAACATGAAAATAAAGAAAAAAGCAAAAGATAAAAGTGAACACAAATGAGGGATGTGGAATCCTAAGAGTGAGGTCCAACACACAGGACAAGTAGAGATAGGGAGTTATCTGTGGCGTTTTGGGGAAGATTTAGATAGACCGTGAAAGTGGGCTGGAGACATAACAGCTTCATCGGTTCTTGGGCTATGTCTGGGATGTGTGCCTGTGGTTTCTGTGGAAGGAAAGGATGATTTTGGCTCCTTGGGAAATGAATGAATAAGTAAATGAATGGAGAAAATTGAGGGCTAGGTAGGCAGCCAAGGGACCAGAGCTTGTTCCCATGTTTGCATGAACTGTGTTTATGTTACATCTGACAAAGCCAAGCAGCTGGCAGGTGATAGATGCATGGGCTCTGTGTGGGCAGTGGGCCTGCCTGATTGGTCACTTGCCTGGGCCACACTGAAGCTTGGTGAGTTGGTCCTTTTCTCTTGTGTTGGGGTTGGTCTAGTGCTGCTGTGTATTTAAATGCTAAATACTGTATCCCAAGATCTGGTTGCCCCAAGACAAGTGAATTGCTATGTATACCAGCTTTTGTTGTATAAAACCTTGCTCCCTTGTTGTCCCTGACTGACTCTCCTTCTCCCTCTCCCTCTCCCTCTCCCTCTCCCTCTCCCTCTCCCTCTCCCTCTCCCTCTCCCTCTCCCTCTCCCTCTCCCTCTCCCTCTCCCTCTCCCTCTCCCTCTCCCTCTCCCTCTCCCTCTCCCTCTCCCTCTCCCTCTCCCTCTCCCTCTCCCTCTCCCTCTCCCTCTCTTCTTCTCCCTCCCAATCCATCTCCCAATAAAGATGCCTACATCCTGGGTTGGGCAGAAGAGAAGCAGGTGGAGCTTCAGTTCCTGGGCTTGGAGTCTGAGGTAGGGACCACCATGAAAGAAGAGAAGGGCGGAGGGATGAGGGAGGACGGAAGAGGAAGGAGGGAGGAGGGAGGAGGAAGACACTATAGGGTAGTATAGACCATGAGCTTGTGGCCGTGAAGGCTGGCCTGATGAAGCAGGAGCAGCACAAATGGAACAGATACAAGCATTTATGGGGATTTTGGTAGGGGAAGCAGACAAGATAGCTTAGAGGGTTAATATCTGCCCAGCTGTAGTGCTATAAGTCTTGTTACAAATGTAAAAAGTCTCTGTGTCTTTTATTTGGGTACTAAATAGTCTAAAGTTGGGGGTAGAAACCCCTAGTTGATGTTTAAAGGCAACAAGGGGTTGTAGCAAACCCTCAGAATAATAATAATCACTATATTAGTGGCTCCACTGGTAGTTCGTGTCAAACAATACACACTCACTCAGAACCTCAGCTGTTCTCTGCATACTCCTTTCTGGTTTCATACATGTTCAGGATGGAGCCTTATGCTTACCCCAGGGTCAGTGCCCGATGCCATACTTAAGGATGATAAGAAGGTAGTTCACAACAGCTGTTACAAGCAAGAGAAATGCAAGCGATGTTTTAGCAAGTTGAGAAACTGAATCTCACCAAGGATCATTTTTGCAGTATTAGCCAGAGAGATCAATGTGATCTGAATCCTTTTGCATGCCTAGGATGTGCTGACTTAACTGGGCCACATCTGTGCTGTCATTGTGGGGCCAAGCACCCAGGAGCGGGTCCCAGTTAATTCCCAATTATATCTGCTCTCATTTAAAGGGGCTGCTGTCATGTACAGGTGTTGTTTAATCCATGTGACATATTAAATCCTGTTGAAGGGATTTACTTGAAGGGCTGAAATCCATCTCAAATATTTGAGCAGATACCACTGGGACTCCAGGGAGTTAGAAAAATGCTTTTCCCCCAGAATAGAGGAAGCCAGGTATGGAAGTCATTCTCAATCTGTGGGCTGTGACTTCTTTGGGGCTCAAATGACCCTTTCAAGGGGTCTCCCAAGAGCATCAGAAAGCACAGATATTTACACTACGACTCGTAACAGAGCAAAATTACAGCAGTAGCAACAAAAATAATTGTGTGTTTGGGGGGTCACCACAACATGAGGAACTGTATTAAACAGTTGAAGCATTAGTAAGGGTGAGAACCACTGAGGTGTGAGATGATGTGGCCAAGCCACTGGATAAAAGTGTGTAGGTGTCTCCCTTGACCAGTCTTACCTGCTTATATACAATTACCAAACACATCAGAAAAATAACTGGTTGGTATTTTCTTGAGGATCACATTGTTCAAAAACCGAGTAACATTTAAAGCTGCCAAGATTTCTGCCTTTGGCTGTGTGTCTCCTGAGGCATGCCACAGAGGCTACAGTACCACCTGATCTTGGCTTTTCCATGTCTATGTATCTGTCCAATCATCAGTCCCTTGCTATCCCTATTCATAGTCCTTGGCCCAGAGCCATTGCAGGGCATGAAACCTTGCCTTAAAGCTGCTGGCCCTTACAGGCAGGGAGGAGGGATGGCTGCAGGTTCCAGAAATCTTGGCAAAGAACACAGGAGTTCACCCGCATGTACAGATCTTGTGGCAGAACTCGTGGGCATGAGTATATTGGGTTTGCTTTCTAAACCATAGCTCAGAAGAGAGAACAAAACAAAACCCATTTGTGAAACAGTAGAAAGCATTTCGGTTCTCTAAAGAGAAGTTAATTTTCTGGGTTTGGGAGATGGGTAAGGCAGTAGGTGATATGTTCTGAAAGCATAAAGACCTATGCTTGATACTCAGAACCCACACACAAAAGCTAGGCGTAGTAGTGCCTACTTGTAATCCCAGAGACAGTTGGATCTCTGGGGCTTATAAGACTGCCAAGCTCACTTGGAAAGATCCATGGTAGCGAGAGGCCCTGTCTCAAAAATCAAGGTGGATGGCTTCCAAGACACAACAAGGTTGATGTCTGCCCCCACATGTAGCGGGATATTTTCAGGCTACATTTGCAATAAAGCTCAGTCATTGGGCAGAATGAAAGGTAGGTGGAGTGAGGAAGGGGAGGAGGAAGAAGGAAGCAGAGGAGGAGAAAAGATGGCTACTGCCGATGTATATGTGTCTCAAGCAGTCTAAGGTAGTTATAATATCTAGGTTAGATAATTGGGCAACAATTCTAATTGTGAGGGCATCTTGTAATTTGAGCATTTCCAAATATCTAAATTTATTGGATAATCTTTAAGCATTAAGAGCCTTTATTCTACTGGGTACTGTGGGCATGGTAGGAATGGCAGTGGGAATGGTCTGGGCTCAGAGGAGCATTGTGGATTACAGAGCCAGCCACCACGCTGACATCTCGTGGGTGCCAGGGCCTGTGCATCTAGCTAGCGGGAGCCCCAGTCAGAGCTGAGCAGCAGCGGGAACATGGCGGCTGCCCAGGAACAAGCCAGACTGGGCGCTGTTTTCTAAATTTTACCTGCTACACCCATATACATACACATGCATATATGAACATGCATCCACACATATGAACATGCATGCACATGTCTATAAACACACACACATACAAATTGTTAATTTTCTGCTCTTGAAATTTGCTTAGAGCCATGGAGCTCTCACTTTGCTGACAATATCAGCTGTGGCATTTTAATATTAACAGTTTTTGTGCAACTATGTAAATGAGCCAAGCCCGTTTCCCCAGTGAAACCAGCTTTTCGTGATCAAGAATAACTTCTGGAGCTTTTTATAATCCAAGAAGAGACACTCTTTAAAATTCTGTAAGTTGATGGAGTTTTGTTTGTTTGTTTGTTTGTTTCAGAACACAGCGCCACTTTCATCAACAGGGACCTTCCTTCATCATGCCCGGGTACCAGCAGCTGCTGGCTCTCATCAAGGTCTCTGCTGGCTGCAGCAGAGGCAAGCCAAGAGTTGCTTCAGTAGAGGCCAAACCTAAAATGGTTACAAGGTGATGCTCTGGGGGGAAAAAAATCTTCCTGCCCATTGCTCTTGAGACCTTTCCTTTGACTTAGCAGTGGTCCTATAGTTCTTACCTCTGTATGGGCAGAAGACAGATGTAGAAAGAATACAAAGCTTTGTTGTTGTTACTGTTTGTTATTTTTGTTGCCATTCAAGGACTTCTGTAGGATAGAGGAGAAACTCTCAAGCCTTGTGCTGACTGTTCTGTGGGATGCCTGCCAAATTTCCCCGGGGAAATTAACCTTCTCAGTTAAGCACTTTTCTCCCTTTGCTTAACTGCATACATCGCTTCGTCCAGTTCCATTGTTGATCTCTCATTAATTAATTACTTCAATAAATCTGCCGTATATTCGCTTAAAAATTAAAACACGATTAACCTTACCTTCATTTTTACCTTCAGAGGTGACATTGATCAAATTCTTGTGATACAGATATTGTTGCGATTTTGATGTCATAAATCAGAAATTTGTAAGCTCAACTTGCTTGAAGAGACAGATAAATTCGCAGCCGCCATTGTTGACAAACAGGAAAGGCTGGCGATACCTAGTTTCAAACGAACTATGAAGAAAACACATTCCACTTACAGGAATGCATATCAGAGGGGCGGATGTAAAAAAAAAAATTTGAAATTACTGTTAAGTTAGGGAAGACAGTCTCTTCTCCCTACATGAATGTGTGTGTATACATGAAATAAATAGACTCATCCCAGAATGTTCATAGCAGAAATGTTTGTAGCATCAAGCAAACAATCCTGGAGATAAACAATACTGCCCAAATCAGATATATAAAGCAAATCTGTGCAGCTGCACAGACTCAAATGGAAGAATCCAACGATGGACAATCAGCTTTAAAATACAAGTCGAGAAAGAATACGAACACTGTGACTTCATGTAAACAAAGTTAAAACCAAGCAGGCTACAGTACATTAGGTGTCGGGCGTGGAAGTGGAAGGATATCCTGGTTCTTGGGTTGTGAGTGTTTGGCCACGCCCCCAGAGCTCAGGCTCCTGACAGGAGGTCTAATCTCCATTCAACCTGCACCCTTCAGTCACTGTAGGGCACAGGTAGAGGGCGTGATTAACAGATCTCCACCTCCAGAGATTAAAATATTAATGAGTTATCTAAAGGCTGGGGGGCGTAGCTAATTAAGTTATTCCCTCCCCTTTTCCCCCTCCCTATAAAAGCCAGGCTCCCCTGGCTTTTGGGGGAAGCAGGAACCATCTACACCCATTCACCGCGCCATGAACAATAAAAGCTTTGGAAAACTCCTGGACTTCACGTGTCTCCTGGGCCTGCCGCCAGGTTCCCAGCCTTTGGAACCCTGAACCTTCCCGATGCAGCCACCAGCCTGCCTGCAGCGGCTGCATGAATGTGGGACCCTCTGCCCGGACCACCCGGGACCCTGCTGCCGGCCCCTGCTGCCGGCCCTCGCAACGTTGTCCCCGCCGCCAGATTCCTCCCCACCCCCTACCCCGCGAGTTTTTTTCCCCACAATTAGGGATTGAATATATGGTAATATTAAAAATTAAGAACATGTAATTAAGACAAAAGTAAAGTTCATGGCTATCTCTAGGTAGGGTACAAGGGAAGATTTAGAATCTAGGAAAGGCCTAGAGAGAGAAATGTAAAAAGAACACTCGGGTCTCCTTCCTCTTCCTCTTCCTCTTCCTCTTCCTCTTCCTCTTCCTCTTCCTCCTCCTCCTCCTCCTCCTCCTCCTTTTCTTCTTCTTCTTCTTCTTCTTCTTCTTCTTCTTCTTCTTCTTCTTCTTCTTCTTCTTCTTCTTCTTCTTCTTCTTCTTCCTCCTCCTCCTCCTCCTCCTCCTCCTCCTCCTCCTCCTCCTCCTCCTCCTCCTCCTTCTTCTTCTTCTTCTTCTTCTTCTTCCCAAGTTGTGTTAGTAAATAATCAGTTTGACCTTAAACTGTTGCTTAAATTTTATAAACATTGGTTTAAAAATACTCAACATTTAGTAAAACCAAGTCTTGGGAAACAGTCTGGCAGTGACAAACTCAAAGACAGACTATAAAAATTAAAAGTGGAAGGCAAGAGAAATTTGGTGTCAGCCAATGCTTACAGCTTACAAATAAATTATATGTAAAATAGACTTAGCATAAAAGAATATCAAGGCTAGGGTTCCTGCCTCAGCTCAGCAAGGTGGGGGAAGCCTGGTCACATTCTTCATAATCCTGGGCCTGTTTCCCCTTTGTTCCAGGATGACTTTACCCAGAAGACTTTAAGAACAACACCGCGATTCGATTGCTACATTGTCTAAGTTCAGGGCATTAGTGCACTAGAGAAGAAAACATGCTGTTCACCACGAGGTCCTGGTGTGGGTTTTAATTATTCTCCAATTGGCTTGGTTTGAAACTTGTGGACGTTCTTGGCCAGTCAGTGTACAGTGTTCTGATTGGCTGGAACAAATCACATGTTCCCTCTGGGCTCTAGTGGGAACTGGGTCTCTTTAACCTGCATAGTCAAGGGTGAAAGGAGAAACTGATACCAGAATGTTCTTTTCCAAAAGATTCAAATAAATTCCTAGTGTCAAAATTAAAAAAAAAAAAACAAAAACAAACCACCACAGAGTCTGGGTTAGTTTTAGTGAACTTGATGGGATTGCCTAATTCAACTTTAACCAAAGCAAGACCAAAGGTCCAGCAACTGAGTATTTGTGTTTACCTGGGTTCTGTGTTAGAATCATATGCTTTCGGGCTTGTAACTCACTAGCGGAACCCTAAAGAACAAGGTGAAGGAAAAGGGTGGGTAGAGGATCCTAAGTTCATGGCTGAGACAGTTACTATTAAAGGTGGCATGTTTCTTTACCTACCAGGGACATTTTCCAAGTTGTATAAACTACCTGTCTGTCTCCTAATCAAGGTGAGTTGCACCTGTCAAACAGACGAAGCTGAATAAGAACTGAATGAAATGAGATATTATACGGGGTTACTCTGCAGCAGGGTGAGCTGCAGCTTGGTGTCTACACCCCAGGCAGCGTTTACTGCACATCTGTTGGAAAGAGAAGCGCTGGCTGGAGCTCCCTGGCTGTGCTATCTGAGGGAAGGCTTCTTGGAGCAGGGCCCCAGCCTAGTGGGGATTTCCTTCCCGTTGCCTCAGCAGCTTTAGGTGCAGTCATTGCCCATAGCAAGTTGACTGGAGGCAGTAACACCAAGTATCAGGTAAGAGGAGCCTTCTTCAGGCTAGTGCGCTGGGGGGGGTCATGTGACCGGCTTGACACCAGGCCTGCCTTATTCCTTGGGGGCAGGTCTCAGGATCAGTCAATATCAAGTCAGAGGGCTTTTGTGACTCCTCCCACTTTGTACTCAGCCCAGCAACTGTAGAAATATAAAGACAGGGAACATTCCAGGCAGCTTGATGAAGGAATTAAGAGTTAAAGGCATGATTTGAGTGGAGGAAGGGAGGGTGTTGGTGGTTAGCATGGAGCGCCCAGCCCAGGGACATCTCTGTGGCTGTGTAAAGTTATGGCTCCCCGAAGGTTAAGATTTTGTGAGAAGCGTTCTCCACCACTCTAATGTCGAATTGCTTTCTGGGAGGTCAGCAGTGCTGTGATAAAAGCCCATTTAGAAAAAAAAAAAATCAATCTGAAACATTAAAGTGGAAATAATTCTACGCTCAGCTACAGAAAGTAGGAAACACATTTCATTGATGAAAAGCTTTTAAATATAATATAGACCTTCATTTCCTAATCCATAAAATGAGAGGTTTGGGTCAGGCGACCTTGAAGGTCATTTGTCTCCCTGTGTTTTGGTTTTAGGAGTCTTTAAAACCCCCTTGCTGCACATTTTTATAAGTCTTGGGGTTTAGGGTTTGTTTACATTTATTTGTTTTTTTTTCTGTTCACTCACCATTTCCGTCTGCATTTAAAAGTTGGACGTGTATCGGTCTCCACGTGTGGGGTGAGCTGTGGTAAACCCCATTGCTAAGCACAGGTAGCCAAGATCCCTTGCATTTTTAATACGCAATGATTTTCATAATGCCTGTGCGCTTGTTTTTCCCATCCGGAAAATAGAAGCAATAATTCTTGCGTCTCTCCTCCCAGCTGCTGCGTCTTGGGTATTTGGAATATCAGGTGTAAATAATGGCTGTGGAAGCCCCCCGGGTGCCCTGTGTTCTTGGAGCTCTGCTCTAGACTGTGACAACCCTGGAATACCTAAGTATTCCAGTTTTCATTACCACCCGACCTTCTTGTCACCGAGCACGCACACGGTCCGGCTCTGCCGCCCTTCCTCAAGGTAAATCACAGAATTAATTTTTCATATGTCTGTCTAGTGTTCAGCTCCTACATCAGAGCACAAAGACTTCTGGAACAACTGAAGCTGTTGCTCTTCAAGTTTATCCAGTCCTAGCAAGAGGCCCGGAAGGTATAGCTCCAGCCCTTTAACAGGTGGCCAATTCCTTCCAAGGCAGGAACATCCCCCCATGATGTGAGTGAGGCTGGTGAAGGCATCCAATCGCCTTCCCAGACCATGTCCTCTCCTCTGCCCCCAATCCAAGGCACTCCATTAACTGAGCACATTGTGTTCTAACCGACGTAAAGCCCCTGAGTTTCTTCTTTCTCATTTACTTTTGATTCTCTTTCTTCTTTTATCAAATACTTCTTCGCTTCAAGAGAAGCTTAGAGGCTCCCCCATATTCTACAGCACAGACTCCCCAGTTTTTAACAAGGAGAAAGGGCTTTCTCATGCATTCTTTACTAAGCTCATCATGGTGGTCAGGATGAAGTGAGGTAAATCTGTGGCTTAACCAGGTATGAATCATGGCTGTGCCTTCCAGGCATGGCCTTTGGTACATGTATATAGTTGGCGCCTACACATGAATACACCTGTTCTGGCCACAATGGACAGCAAATCCATTCCTGACTGTAACTGTACACAGGATGTGTGAGGAGCCCAGCAGGGTCCAGGTAGGTTGTGAAAAATCTGTGATGGTGATGAGGGAGCTCCTTCCTGCACAGGCTCAGGTTCAGGTGACAGGATGACAGTGGACAGTGGGCAGGATCTCTATGCCTGCTTCTTCTGTGTTTAGTTTTCTTATATTTACAAATCACATCAAATGTGAAAAATGAATGACGAACAATCATCGTTAAGCCATTAAACAGATGAGCCAAACAAGGTCACGCTGGCTATCGTTCATGATACAGCTTGGATTTCTACCAAGGTGTCTCTGCTTGAAAATCCAGGTTCTCACCAGGTGCCATGCCTAGTGCCTTGTGTATTTTTTTCATTTACTTAAAAATAGCAACCCTCTAAGACAGATATTGGTGGCTCTGACTTGCAGCTGTGCTCCAGGAAGCTGTGCTCCAGGAAGCTCATCACCTTGCATAAGCTCTTGCTGCACATGGTGAGGACACTGGGATCCAATTATCTCACAATTAGTGTTTGGGACTTCCTCACCAAACAGCCAAGGTGTCCCCTTCCCAGCAAGGAAGCGTGCTGGCTTCTGCTCTCAGTAAGTACTCAAGCTCTCTGACATTCTGTGTGGCTTTTGACATCATGCACTTGGACCCTGGCAGCATCTATACAGTCTGGTGTCATGCTTTCCAAGGCAGGTGACATGTACTCAGCATCTCTCTGTCCTTCTGTCTGAGCTGCTTAGTTGGGCCAGTTGTATCCTCAGTCACCTGTATGGTGTGAGCTGCAGCCGGCATGTCTATATGGGGTGCACAGAAAGTTCCTAATAACAGGATCAGCTTTGTCGTCTCATTTGGAAGCTGAAGTATGAGACCAGGAGTCCTGCAGTCCCAGACATAGTCACAAGCAAGATCCCTTTGCCATGAGGAAAGTGAAAGTCTGTTTACTTTGACACATGGAAACTTCTGGTCAGATCTTCTGCCATCTCCACCATTCTTCCAAACTTAGTAAGCTGTCCCTTGCAGCAAAGTAGGATATATATATATATATATATATATATATATATATATATATATATCTGCACGGTGGAACTTTTTGGCAAAAACCACTGCAGCAAAACCCTACTCAACCTTGTCTGTAACAGTATGGTTTTTTTTCCTCTTGGATTCTAGAACATTGGCTTCCTGGCACAGGAGAATGTCACCTTAATAAATGAACCCTTTTCTTTCCTCTTTTTGCTTACCCCCTGATGCTTTGAAACCTTGAACTTTTCATAGAATTCATTTAATTACTCTTAGCACAAGCCAATAAGAAAACCTTAAGCGAATCATTGGGGGGCAGGGAGTGCTGGGAATGAGTGAAGCAGCCTCATCCTGTCTGGACTTGGCAACCATTTGGAGACCTAACACAGAAGCTAGATGTCAAGCCTGGGGAGCCAAGGAACCATAAAACAAGGTACTCAGATACCTCAGTATAGTGCAGAAGGAAGAGAGCCTGGGGGATCTCTAGCACACCCAAGCATCCCAAAATGCTGGAACGTCCCAGCTGTAATCTTCTGTCCAGCGTCATGTATCCTGAAATGATGTATGTTCCTTGTCCAGATTGAAGACACCTCTGGGATGCAACAGCATTAAGTTCCAGCTCTGCAGACAAGAACATGCAAAGCTACCTGGGAACATGGATGATAAGCCAGTCCTGTGAGGGTAGGGAGGGCTGGGGGACAGGGACAGCTTTCAAACTTTAGGGGACCTTTGCCACTAACAAGGAAAAGAATATATTCCAGGACATGGTACACTGAGAATTTTGGGTGACTCTTTCCCTTACAGAAAGTCTCTTGTGCCTCAGAGCTGTAGCTATTTCTCTAACTCGAAGAAACTTGACTGGTAGTGGAAAGGGGGGGGGGGGAGTGGTGAGAACATTAAAGCCACCTGAGACACGGAAAGCTAATATCTCAACAGTATCTCCATGGGGAACCCCTGAGACACGTCCAGAAGGTCATGTTTATTCCCAGGCAAACCATCTTAAAGGTTAACGAGGCCCCTGAAACAGAAAATGCCCGTGACTTTGGAACAGAAAAGCGTTCTGGTGCAGGTATAATAATCCCATCTCTCTCAGGAAGACGGGTCAATAAGAAAAGGATAGTCCTTCCCTGTTGGGGACCATGTGAGGAACACAGCTGAGGCTAGCACTGAGAAAGAGCTTGAAGGATAGCCCCATGTGTGAGTCTGGGTTCTCTCCTTGATTCTGGGTATCTAGGCTCTCTATGTTTTAGCTCTCAGACGATTACTTCAGCTTGTGGAGATTGCAGGTGTGATTCTATGTGATCAGTTTTCACCTCAGCGTACTGGGAGGCCCCAGATCTATGCCATAAACAGCTACAGCCCATGGGAATACCAAGGAGAGATGTTTCTGGTCTTTAGGTAATCAGCCTAGATGGTAGGCAAGAATGCAGAAGGTCCTACTCAGTGGTTCTCAACCTTTCTAATGCTGTGACCCCTTAATACAGTTCTTCATGTTGTGGTGACCCCCAACCATAAAATTATCTTCATAGCTGTTTCATAACTCTAATTTTGTTACTGTTATAAATTATAATGTAAGTATCTGATACGCAGATGGTCTTAGATGACCCTAGTAAATAGGTCATTTGACCCCCAAAGGGGTTGTGACCCACAGGTTGAGAACTGCTGCCCTAGTTGATTATAGATAGCTTCTAGCTACTTTAAAGTCTGTTCAGATGCTAGGCATCCCTGACACGTACCCTCCAACCCTCAGAGTGGATGAGCGCAATAAAATACCTGCTCAGCATCATACAATGTGTTACAGTCTAATACGCACCACTGAGGTGCATAGTACACTTCAGGTGGTGACTAGTTGGGTGTACAAGCTGCTAATGACACACTCAGCTCAGGAAAGCATCTCATAGCTGAGATCATATGCTGCATATTCCAAGGGACTGAGGAAAATAGTCGTCAGAAAGTAGCTTGAAAATCGAGAAAGAAAATAATAACACTTTTCAGGCATTCTCCAGAGTCTCATGAAATACCCAAAGTGTCTCTTTTGCAACTCAACGGTCATATTTGCATCCTCGAAGAAAGCATCAAGAGACAGGTACTGGACTAGTGTCAAATATAAAATTAAAAAAATGATTTCTACTGGCTAGCTGATGCATAGCAAAGAGTACAGACCTATAAACGAACCCTGCCAATACAATGCATTAAAGTCTATGACAGAGGCAGGAAGGGAATACAGTGGGATACACGGGCTCTCTTGAGAACGAACCGTAGGCAGTGACCAACTGGAGGGAGATATGGCTGGTATTTTATGCAGGGGAAACTGCAGGCATGGGTGGAAGAAAACCATACAGTGTCTGCAGAGAACGGGGAGTGGCAAGAGCTGTGGCCGAGGTGAGCAGTGAAGACATGCTTTGGAGCTTGTGTCTCTCAGTGCCGCTCACTCCACGCAAGGGGCAAATCCTAAATTAGGGAGTGATACTAGATTGTGCTCTTGATAAGTGACTCCAATGGCTGAATCGGTGATGTGGCATTCGAGAGGGCTGAGGGCTAAGGGCTAAGGGCCGAGGAACCTGCTAGGTAGTTGTTTTAATAGCACTAGAAGGGGAGGCCATCAAGGACTTTGGTTGGAACGTCGCTATAGGAACACCAGGCAGTGAATAAACTCCAGAATACTTTGTAACTAAAACCTCAGCATTTTACTAATAGAAGCCCCCATATGCAGGCTGGGGATTAAGCAGAAGTGAATGGTTCTATGTGTAGGGTAGCACTGAGAAATAAATAATACACATGTCTACAAGAGGGACTGGAGAAGTGGCGCAACTGCTGAGAGAACTTGTTGTCCCTTCAGAGAGCCCGAGTTCAGTTCACAGCACCTTAGCAACAGCCTATAACTCCGGCTCCCAGGGATCCAATGCCCTCTTTTGCCTTCCACAAGTACTGCACATACATTTCATGCATATAGATGTGCTCACACAAACATAAATAAAATAACATAAATCTATTTTTAAAAGAAATGTCCAAAAGATAAAACTGTAATAGAAATTGGAACAATGTCACCCCATCATGGACAGGAGAGGGCCACCAGTAAAGAGAGCTGCCCTAGGGCCTGGGCAGCACAGGTGACGTCTTGTCACTGAGCAAGTCTTTCAGAGGCATCACCATTGGTAGAGTATACATGTACATTTCTTAGCTTAGTTTTGAAAATCTGACACATGTGATAATCATATTTTAAAGGAACAACATGACTAAGAATCAAGAAAGTCAGGACAGAAATGGAAATGGATCTTTTAAATAATTGAAGTAGATAAATATGGGTAATAACAGACATCAACATAATAGATCAAGTTTGAGGAAGAAATGAGGTCAGGAACTGTGGCTTGGCAGTTGATGAATGTAAGTCATTGTGTATGTAGGAAAGAGGTGTAGCATGTGGCTCTGATATCCTTGTACTCTAAGAGGAGGACCATGTCCTAGAGGCTGAAATGTGCATGCATGGGCAAAAGAGCATGTGTACATGAACACACATGCATGCACACACACACACACACAACACAAAGTCACACAAGAAGGCTGCCATCTTGGTGTCCATGGCTAGCCTTTTCTTACTAAAGTATCTACCACTCCACTGTAGTTTCCCTTTGCACAGTTTCAGGAACCCTGTCAGTGATGGTCAAAGACGATAAGAAAAGTCCAGAACGAAGTGACTCCATAGTTCTAAGTGGTGTGATGAAGTTGCTGCTGTCCTGCTCTGTCCTAGTTTGATTTCTGTTGCTATGGTAACATCATAACCAAAAAGCAACTGGGGAAAGAAAGCATTGGGTGTACATATCCCAGTCATAGTCCATCGCTGAGGGAAGTCAGGACAGAAACTCAAGGCAGAACCGGGAGGCAGGAACTAAAGTAGAGGTCATAAGTAAACAGTTTACTGATCTGCTGGGCCCGATTTCTTATATCACATAGGACTATCCACTCAAGGGTAATCATGCCCACAGTGAGCTGTGGCCTCTCACATCAATCACTAATCAAGAAAACGTCCTACAGAATTGCTGACAGGACAGTCTAATGGAGGCGATTCCTCATTCCATCTTTCCTCTTCCCAGATATGTCTATGTTTGTGTCAATTTGAAAAACTTAACCAGTATACATGTCATGCCAACTGTGATAAACGTCATTGCTTCAGCCTTCCTATCTATGACGGACATCGCACCTGCCCACTCTGCAGATAACAACTATCTTGTTTATCAGATCAATAGTTAATCAGCCAGTGCTGTGTGCAAAGAGCCCTACATGGTAGCATATGCTGCCCACCTCCCTTCATTGCCTCATGTAAGCATTATGCCACTGGATGATCACATAGAGAGGTGGAGACAGTTCAGTAAGTTATTGCCTGAGCCATCATCCATCCTTCATACAACCTTGGCTACAATAGGTAGAGAACTATAGTTTTTCTATTGTGTTATTGCTTTTGTTTGTTATTTCTTACTATAATTTATAAATTAACCTTTACCATATGTATGTAAAGGAAAAGGCAGCATATATGTATATATACATGTGAATACATATGTATACATATGTGTATATGTTTTATGTATATATATACACATATGTATATGTATACATATATACACATACACATATATATATTGTGTATATATATACACATATATATACCATATATATGTATATAAATATACATATACATAAATATACATGTACATAAATATACATATATATGGTATGTTTATTACTGAGCACAGTTCTAGGCAACCACAGAGTCTTAGAACAGATCCCTTGTGAAAGAAGAAACTAACCATCATACTTGGAGTGACTTGGAGTTTCAATTCTATTTCTACTTTATGCCATTATCTGTCATCTGCTCTACCTATCCAAAATGGCAGATCCCTATGTCTTTATTTGGTACCTAAGTCATCATATTGTGAAGACTCTTCCTCTCAAGTTGCAAGAATAGCTATTTTATAATTTCGGTTATTTCTCGTTAATAACTAAAATCCCTAATATCATTGCCTTGACCTCATTTCAGTCTCAAACCCTGTTGTTGTTGTTTTGAACCTATTGTGTTTGGTCAAGGATAGAGCCCAGTGGTAGAGTGACTTCCTAGCATGGTCAAGGCTCCAACTCAATTGCCAGACCACTGCCCACCTCTGAGTTATTTTCTGCTGAAATGCATCAGTGTTTTGCAGTGGTGTGTGCTCTGCTGCCTTGTTTTTGTTGCCAGGGATCAGCTGACTCTGTGTTCATCTTGAAGTGGTAGCACTGTGACTAGCTTACAGAAGGAAAACCATGAGAGTGGCTGATAACTTAAATGCTGTATAGTCCAAATGGACTGTTTTTATTTTTTTAAAAAAACATCTTAATTCAGTTGAATGTGGCAGATACAGCTGAAAAAAAAATGTCTGAAGAAAAGACACTTTATGAAATGTGCATCTTCACAGAATAAATATGAGTGAGAGCATTGTGTTTGGGTATGACGTAAGTCCACCATTAGCCTGCCCCTCCTTTAGCAATCAAGCATATTACACAAAACACAACAGCGCCCCCCCCCCCCAGGGCACTGTCCAGTGAGCAAAAGCAGAGGGGAGAAGCAGCTGTCTGTCTGTGATAAAGAACAAAGAAAAGAAATGAAACAGCCCTCACCCCAAATGCAAAGAACAAACCCTGAAAGTAAAAATACCAAGGGGAACAACTTCTAAACCCGAATCCAAACCTGTCTGCACTCTGGAGAGCCCTGGGCAGACACACATTCGAGAATAATAGAGCAGCTTCAGGAAAGGCCAAAATAATGGATTCCCACAGTATGTGCACCTGCCCACAGGAAGGAGACAGTAAAGTCTGAATCCAATTAAGCTAGCAATTTGATGATACCAAGCACACGGAATCTCCAAGAAAAAGAAAATAACCCAGACTTGCTACCTCTTGATAGTCATGTTTAATGGAGTCCACAATGAACTCAGCTAAACAAGCCAAGAAAAGGAACCGACTTTCCAGGAAAGATCATTTTGAGATAAGTCCACACATTGGGATTACCAGATAGGACACTAACAAGTTTGCCCAGTGGTTAGGACAGTACGCTGCTCTTGCAGAGGATCTGAGTTCTATTCCTAATATCAGGTCACTCACAACCACCTGTAACAACTCCATGTCATCTGATGCCCTCTTCTGGTCTCCACTGGCACCTGCTTGCATGTAAACACGCTCATACACATGTTCACACAAGTGCATACAATTAAGAAACAATCTTTACGAAAGCCATTATTGAACGTGTGCTCAATGAGGTAAGAAAAATTAATTTATAATATATTAAAACAAGGAGTCACAGTTATTCTATCCTTGGTATTTCCCCCAAACAAATGAAAATGTATGTTCCCTCAAATACTTCAGTGTTTTTTTTTTCCCCATAGCATCCAGCTAGAAACATCGTAAATGTTCAATGAATAAATGGACAGAAGTTAGTTTACCCATACATGGGAAGGCACATATGAACATAGAGTATGATGACTATCAAAAGCACTTTGTTAATAAAAGTCAGGCATAGAAAGAAGATATAAACTTGTAAACACTGTTTGCCCATTTCTATAAAATGTTAGAAAATGCAAAACTAATGTTTGCTGACCAGAATTGCTACAGGGACTGGCTGCCGCTGGGAACCAGGGTGAGTTGGGCTGAAAGAAAGTATGAAGACATTTTTTTTGGTGAGTTATATAAATGCCCTTCAGCTTGATATGGCAGTGGCCTTACTGTATGCATTTGTCAAAACTCATCAAACTGCACTTTAGGTGAAGGCACTTGGCTTTGCGTAAAATACCTAATAAAATTGAGACTTAAAAATATACCCTACACTGGGAATCAGAGTAAAGCAGGGAAAGGAGGGTAATAAAATAACACAGAAGCTAAGTACATGTCAGAGGAAAAACAAGGTCACCTTGAGAAATCAGTACACTTAATATTTAGTCTGAGTCTGTTGGGTTCCATGTTCTTCCAAATTCCACTAAAAGCATATCAAATCTGTTGACCATATTCCATGTAATGGATGGATAACAACCTTCTTGTGCATGTGACTTGCTATTAAATGAGATAAAAAAAAATGATATAAAGGTCAAAGGAATGATTCACAATTTTTATGAATTTAGTGAAGAAGGAGGAGGAGGAAGAGAGGAGAAAGGAGGAAGAAGAGGAGGATGAAGGAAGGAAGGAAAGGAGAGAGAGAGAGAGAGAGAGAGAGAGAGAGAGAGAGAGAGAAGGAGGAGGAGGAGGAGGAGGAGGAGGAGGAGGAGGAGAAGAAGAAAGAAGAAGAAGAAGAAGAAGAAGAAGAAGAAGAAGAAGAAGAAGAAGAAGAAGAAGAAGAAGAAGAAGAAGAAGAAGAAGAAGAAGAAGAAGAGGAGGAGGAGGAAAATTTAAAAGCCTAGATCAAATTCTAGCTGCATTTCCCAAAACAAATCATTATAAAGTGATTGTATTTCTGTGGTTCGGAGGTTTGCGGCGACCGTACTCAGCTATGAAATGGTGCCGTATGTGTGACTGATTATGTGGGCTGTGGTCGTTAGAGCTGTGAGCGTGAAATCTTTTGGTCTTGAATGTGAATAGGATGAGATATTCAACTAAGCAATGTGTCAGAATCTCAAAAGGATTCTTCCAAACGTCTACCGCAGCAGCTCGGTAGCCCTTATCTCTTGAGTGGGGCCAAGGTAAGTGCGAAGGCAAGTGGTCTCTGAGGAACTCGGCGCTGTCCCCTGTGCTGCCAAAGAGTAACAGGATCCTTCTGCTTCTGTCCAGATGCTAATAAACACCTTTGCCACACAGGTTCTAGTCTCTTCTGCAAGTACAAGCGGGCTGGCTTGAATCTTGTCATTCCCAAACAGGACACTTGTCTGACACAGAGTCCACTGGGCAGAGCAAAGCTCCTTCAGCATTTACGAGGTAGGCTTCTCTGGCAAGTATGCCCTTGTTCTCATGAAGCCACTCGGAACCTTGCTCTGGAACTGCTCTTTCCTTATTTATGGTGAAGGAGAAAGCCTTACTTCCAGACATGCTCCAAGATGCACTGATCCTGGTCCACTAGAAATGCCTTAACTACCCAGCTCCTTTCTGTCCACAAAAGGAAGCACCTCAGCCCTTGGAACTGTTGGACTGTTCCAGTCACAGAACAGGAAGAGCAGTCATGAAATGGCATAAGCCAGCCATCTGTGTGTGCATTATCAAGGACTTAACTGCTTCTTGAATGTCCTAAATTGAAAAAGAATGTTTATTCATCTTGGTAAATAAGGTATTTGGGAAAATATGCCATTTTTGCATTTCTGATTTTTCCGTTCTGAAACTCACCTCACCCGATCAATGGGAACTAAGCTGAAATCCTACGAGAGAAAGATCTCCCGGTGTGCATTGTGAAGAAGGGCGGTCAGTAATTGCAGCACAAGCAAGAGACACTTCATGCATGGACGTTTAACCTGGTTTAACTTTACATGACATCTACACATATCCAATGTATACAAATGAAAGCATTTGTATATTGTTAATGTGGTATATTAACAATATTGTATTTAGTATTGTATATTATGATTTTACTCACATCATATAAAATGGAAAATATTAATAAAGTTTCAAGATAAATATAATGGAATCTATCATTCCTTAGTTAGCACTGCCTCAGTATTGCTACATGTCATATGTTCTAAGGTTTTTCATCCACAAGGTAGATAGATTAATCCTCACAACCTTCTGAGTTAGTTATTACTTATTTTGTCGAGACAGAGAGAAGAAAAGGAAGCAAGAAGAGGAGAGGGAAAAGGAGGAGGGAAAAAAAAATCTGAGGCAGAAAGAGTAGTTACCCAACCTTCCAAGCCCAGCACATATTTCTGCAATGGAGCTGAGATTTCAACCTGGCAGGGATGCTCCAGACATCACCCTATGACAAAACCCTGGTGTTTTCTTGACTTTGTGGCTGTTACAATGGCAGGTTAAAATTGTGAATCATCTGCGGTGAATCATAAAATAGGTATTCTGCCAGCAGGAACAGCATGGGGAGGTACAGGCTTTTTCACCCTGGGACTCAGGGGGATTTATGGCTTCATGTTACAAATCATTCAAAAGTATTAAAGAGGAAGTTAGATCAGATCTTAAGAAAGTACCTCAAGGGCTGCCCCTGTAAGAGGGCTGCCCCTCCATGTGTCCACAAAGTTTTCTCTGAGCAATTTATTTTAATGCCGCATCAAAAACTACATATGTGTTTCTTTGGGGGAAGTGGGATATGGAAAAAGAAAAAAAGGAAAGTCAAACCACAGGCCAGAAGACCCAAGCTATAGTTCTTTTTCTGGAAACAAATGACCTTGAAATTGCCACTTCTCTTCATGGACCTAAATTTACTCATCTAGAACATGATATTTGTCCCATTAGTTTGAGCAGAAATTATTGCTGGAGTGTCTTTTATGTACCAAACATAATGGAAGACCTTGGTGGGTGGAGAAATCCTGGTGCCGCGGAAATCACTGCCTTTGTTTCTATGGTTCGATAGGATAACAGCAATGATTGACAACTGCAAGGTGAATTCTTTGGGTGAAGTCATTCAGAAACCTGGCATGAAAAACCCAAGAGTTTTCATTACACTAAAATTGATTTTGAATGTCTTCAACAGATACTAAGAAATTGCACTGCCTAGTCTGAAAACTATACCATCATGATGTGGTATGCATGCTTGCTATCAGCTCTGACTCCACAGCTACACTGATCACTACAGTTTGCTTGTTTCCTTTTGGCTAGCCCACTCCTCAGGGTTCTCTAGAAGAACAGAATTCCCCCAAAATGAATATATATATGCATGCATGCATATGTAAGATATATACATACACACATATTTATATATAAATAGAGAAATTATTAGATTGGCTTATTTATGATGGTCTGTGTATTCCAACAATGGCCATCTTCACATAGAAGAGGCTGAGAACTCAGCAGCTCTTCAGGAGTCCCAGTCAGGAGCTGAAGGCTTGGAGGACTCCTGGGGAGCCAGTGGCCTTCAGTCACCTTTGAAGGAAAAAATATGGGTTCCCTTGTTAAGAAAGGATGAAAGAAGAGGAAAAGCAGTAATGACTAAGAGAAGTGATGGAAAGATGAATGGGGATGAGGAGGAGTAGGGATGAGGGAGAGTGGGGATGAGGGAGAGTGGGGATGAGGGAGAGTGGGGATGAGGGAGAGTGGGGATGAGGGAGAGTGGGGATGAGGAATTCCTTGTGCTTGCTCTGCTGCCAGAAGGTGCCACCCACACTGAGGGTCTTCCTAATTTGGTTAATAAATATAACTAAGTAAATTCCTCACAGGCATCCTCAGAAACTTGACTCATAGATGATTCTAGATCCTGTCAAGTTCTTCAGTATTAAGCACCACAGAGGCCAACGCTCAGTTTGGTTCAGATGGCGATATGCCAGGTTGAAGCTACTCTTAGCTAAGTTATTTTTACTTGAGCTAAACGCATTCTTTGCTCATTCAAGATATTTTGCAATGCCACACTTTCTATTTACAAGCGACAAAAGATTACATCTAGTGAACTTTGGAACTATTATAAGACTATAGTTACGAAGTTTTAACTTGAAAGGAAACAATCAGCCCAAGAAGTCTCCTTATCCCATCTAGAAACTGAGGTACTCAGTGCCATTTTCTAGTGCCTGCCCACCATAGCAACAAAGTTATTTCATGTTCTGTGAAGAGGAATATCAAAGCACTTCCTCTTATTGACAGGGCCAATTGCCAGGCTCAGCCAGGGACAAAGATGGCAGAACAGGACATAGTTCTTTTTTTTTTTTCCTGTCTCAAGTCTGTCTCTCCCTGCCACCTTCTCCCTGCCCCCTTCTTCTCTGTCTCCCTCCCTTCCCACCTCTCTTTCTCCCTCCCATGTGTGTGTGTGTGTGTGTGTGTGTGTGTGTGTGTGTGTGTGTGTTACTGTGGATACTGGGCTAGCAGTACCTTTCTATGTAGATCATTCTGACTTAGCACTGGTGACAATCCTCATGCCTCAGTCTACCAGTTCTAGAACTAACGCTAAGAGATACTATATCCTATTCATGACCATTTTCAGGAAACTGGGGTGAAAGAGATATGATAAAACTCCAGAACTGTGCTCACACTGTGGGGAATTTAAGCACATGATCTCGGAGTGGATGAGACCAGGGTACAGAGAGTCAGCAGGTCCCCGTGGATAAGGGATTTGAACTATACTTTAACCGTGTCGGGAACTGTTACAGGAATAAAAATTCTCTGAAGTTAGGCACTGCAGGGGACTGTGAAGACATTAGAAATTGTCCACGCTGTACAATCATCAAAGTTACGTAGCGACTTGCTCAGGAGTGATTTTTTTTTTTTTTTTTTTGAGACACATTAGAAATTGCTGAGGAAGCATGTGCTAAATTATTGACCACCTGGTAGGGAGAGGACAGAGGAGCCCCAGTTTCTGATGAGGTTAGAAATATTTTTACATATGACATTGAAGAGAGGAAGGGTATCAGGAGGTGAAATAAATTTGGAGAGGATTAAGTAAGTCCTGGTGGGAATCGTCCAAAGCCCCAGCTCTGCTGGCTGCATTCTGAGAGGCCCAGGGGACTCAGCCAATTATTTCCATTGTTTGAAAAGGAGGGAGGAGCAGGCTATGGCTCACACTGGAGGAAGCATACAGCAAGGATGCCTGGATTGGGGGAGCAGAGAAACAGAAGATCATAAAAGGAACCATAAGGAACAAGTGGACATTTCTCCTTTAACGGCATCAAACTACTGGGCATAAAGACTAAAGAGAAAGCCTCTAGACATGTCCCTTGGATGCCTGGGAACAAGGAAGACTCCTACCTCTGCTTCTTGCAGAAAAATTCAGAACTACAAATGCAGCCAGGCAAACTGCAGGAGAATGGCCAATCATGGAGAAGCTCTTGCTTCTAGGCTACATGCCTGCCTCAAGCCTGCTCCACCAGATGGGATTTCATGTCCACATACGAACAGGGAGAGAGATACGCCAAGCAGTGCAGACAGTAAGCACCAGGTATGTGTAGGTGCCCGTCTTGATGAATAACATGTGTTCTTCATTTAGTGGTCATATCGATGTACTGAGCCTAGAAGAGAACCTTATATGCTCCCTCTTCCTCTGCTGCTGCTGTTAATTTTGCAACACTGGAGATAGAACCTAGGGCCTCAGGAAGACCAGGCAAATGTTCCATTCTTGGCCACTACAACATTCCCACCCCCTTCCATACGTTTTCATGCAAACATTCTACTTAATAAAGTATCTGCATATTTAACTTACTTTGGAGTTTACTTCTTTAAAGACCTTTGGGAATACGCTAGATAATACATTCTCAATGAGATGCCATCACTCCTAAGGAGGTGAAAATTGGTTCTTGAGTATATAGGAAAACCTCGATATCCTAGTGTTTTGTGCTTATGCAATGAACCAGCATACATAAGTAGATGTACCAAGTCTGTGCTATTAAAATTTCACGGGATAGGGTAAGGGGCAGACTTTTAGAAAAGTATTTTTAGACTTCTTATAGACACACGTTTTTCAAAGTAGGGAGAAACTGTTAAAAATGAAGTGTCCTACAAGGACACCTGATTCCAGATCCCATGTCGGGGACAGCTTGTGAGCTGTAGTCCTAAGGGTCCATATCTGTCTGTCAGGTGTGAGTCAACGGACTCTGTAAGACAATCTGAGCTGGATGAACGTGAGCTACCCCTAGCACAGGATGATTTAGTTACTCAACAAGAGGCCATTTGTTCTCCATTGAAAAGTAGCTGGAAGACAATTCTCTGAAGGCCTCTTGTATCTCTGGGCATTTTGTGATGAGGCCCTGACAAGATTATTTGTAGATAATCTCAATAGACTATTTGTTGACTGACAGCCATTTTAGATTAAAAAAAAAAAAAAAAAGTATCTCCCTTGGAGGAAGGAGAATTCTTCTTTCTTGACCAAGATAAGTGAAGATAACATCTCCTTCAGGGCAAAAGTATGTCATGTTCGCCAGAAGCTTCTTTGTAAGAGTGGGGTTTTCTTAACCTTGATATTCCTTGGCTAGTGTAAACTGACTGGGTGTATACCACGTACGTGGCCATGCCCTTTGTCACATCTCCCACATTCAACTTGGATCACAGGGGGACAAGGATCCAGCATGAATCTAATGCTTATGTTTTCTTACTGTGCCACAGTGTCTTATCTTCCACTAATAACACATGAAAGGAAGGCAAGCTTGTTGGCAAAATCTCCGGTGTCCTTTTTCACAGTTACAAGGTAGCAAATTAGTCAGAATGGTGGAGGAAAATCTCTTCCTTTGGTCCACATTCTTCTGCCACGTCAGAGAAGAGTAAATCATGTCCCACAGGCCTGAGAATGTGGAGAGGACACAGCTTTGTCTCAGCCAAACTTGCCATGTGGCAGGACTCTGGCTGACACTCAGTTTTGCAGGACAGTTGGGGAGAGAGAGGGAGCCCCAGTCAGTGTGAGGGCAGAACAGAGACGTCAGCTCCAGCTCTGCCAAGCATCATAGCCTCATTGAGTGAGGCAGTCCCTTTGGGTCCAGTAACACGTTGAATTTAGATTGAGAGAAAAAGGTCAATAAACAAAAGCAAATTTCTTCTGTATTTTAGATGTCCCATATAGAAGAATGACTGATGAACCTTAGATGTGGGAGCTGGTTTCGACAGTCCATGGGGGCATGATGTGTATCATGTGGGTAGATTGTCCTGTGCTATTTGAGCTCACTGAGAAGCTGGCTTTTGAAGCAGGGTTTGAGTTGTTCCCTGTTTCCCATTTCAACCCCAAATGCATTTGTCCAAGACACCTTGGTCCAAACATAAGCTGGCACCGCTAATTCTGTGACAGGGAGGAAAGAGAACAAGACAGCCCAAGAGCAATCACACTGATGTTGAAAACAGGTAGAAGGCAATCCATTTCCCACACAGACCATTGTTGCTTTTTCCAGGCAGGCAATAGGAACAGGAACCACAAGTCCAGGCATGGGAAGCTCAGCCATGGACAGGAATCCTAATTGAGAACTCCAGCTGGTACTTTTGCTTCGCTTCCCCTGTTGAGTTTTGCAGGACGTTTGTAAGTCTGCTTTTGCATGCTCTCTAGCCAGGCTCCTCTCTTCAGCTCTGCTGGATGTTGTGAACACCAGATCTGGTAAGGTTTTGCTCTTTCTCTGCTGCTTCTTCTGTCTGTCTGTCTGCCAGTTGATTTTATTCTTATACTTTTGTTCATTATAACTTAACTCATGTTTCAAAGCCCAAAGCATGGCTAATGTAGACCCTTTTCCACACTATACCAATCAAGGAGCACAGAGGGAAAGAAGGGAGAGGAGACCAATGTAGAAAGGACCAATGGACCCGTCAAGGTTCTGCTGGTGGGATTGCTAGGAACTAGGTGACAAAATTAAACGATAAGCCTCTGGGGGTATTCATTGTACACCACTGTATTGTTTCTTTAATATAAACTATAAGTAACATTGATATTTTAATTTTAACTAACAATTATGAGGAGGTGGTACATCCTAGGTAGCATTTAATAAGCGTACCAACTATGTAACAACTCACAGAGGGTTGTCAGCACCTCACTGTGGGATGGCTTCTGCCTTTGACATTTTGTCTGTGAAGAAAAAAAAACGAAGTCCGAAAGACAAAGCCAGGAGCATGCGACAGATGGAATTAAGCGTGTAGCTCCCAAGCTCATGATGCTGACCATGGCAACTTCATGCCTTCTTTCTAATATTCTCATTTATTCTCCTGGACAGTCTGGGGACTCCTGTCCTCAACCTAAAGTTAATGGTCAGAATGCAAGCCATCTAAGAGTATTGACTAAACCCCATGTTTCCTGGAGCTATTGAGCCAAACTCCTTAGGTTAGTTGAGCTGTGTGAGACTTTTGACAGAAAACCAAGACAGCTGCCTTTGTCATTCTCTTTACTCTTTATGTACATTTTGAGCCCTGAAGTCTGGCCTCAGAATCCAGGAATATGTTGGCACAGTTCACACACACGTTTATTGAATAATGAGAAATGCACAAGCTGGGCGGTGGTGGTGCACGCCTTTAATCCCAGCACTTGGGAGGCAGAGGCAGGCGGATTTCTGAGTTCGAGGCCAGCCTGGTCTACAGAGTGAGTTCCAGGACAGCCAAGACTACACAGAGAAACCCTGTCTCAAAAAAACAAAAACAAAAACAAAAACAAAAAAAAACCAAAACAAACAAAAAAACCCAAAAAAACCAAAAACAAAAAACCAAAAACCAAAAACCAAAAACCAAAAACAAAGAGAGAGAGAGAGAGAGAGAGAGAGAGAGAGAGAGAGAGAGAGAGAGAGAGAGAGAAATGCACAAGGTATGGCAGCTTGATTGTCAGCACTTTGTCAGGTACTCCAGATTTTCTTGATAGTCCTGGTTGAGGCAAACACAGGTTTATTCCTGTAATTAGTCTGAATTACTAGTAGTAACTTTCTGACCATAGATTACATGTCATACAACAGTATGTGTGTGAGTGAGTGAGTGTGTGTGTGTGTGTGTGTGTGTGTGTGTGTGTGTGTAGGCAGGTTACAGGATGGTAGTAGTTAAGAGGCAAGGAGTTTTGAAGGCCAGAGTTGAGCCACCAGAGTTGCAGTGAAGGGCAGGACTGGGTCCAATGGCAGGTGCATATATGGCCGGTCCATGTGGGCAAATGCCAGTGCCGGCAGATGGTAATTCTAAGAGACCGTGCAAACAGGGAGCCCAGGCTATGCTGAGGTTTCTGAAAAGGTTCTCTGCTTGCTGTCCTCTTGATACACTTACCAGGTGGTTAGATCACTGGTGAGTGAGGGCTGACTCCACACCTCTGTTAGGTGTCCACCTCTGTAAGGGGTATGGGTAAGGGAGTTACATTTCTTTCGTCCCTTACTCCTCTGGTAAGTCCTTGAGCCTGGTTTTCCCGTATGGTTTTAAAACGCCTATGTGCTCTTGCAGTCTCAGTTAATTTCAGTTCATTTATGGGGTCACTTCTTTCTCCTCCTGGAAATAAGTCAATATCACTTTGTGCCATGGAGGTGTGGTATACAGATGGTGTCATTCAGGTGTCCAACCAAGTGCAGAGCCATTCTACAATCTCAAAATGGAAACAAAGTAGCGGTAAAATGGCTTCTCTCAGGGCAAGGCACAGTATAAATAATAAGTACTGTTCAAAACAACATAGAGTAACAGAGAAAGGACCGACCTGACCTCAATATTATATTAATCCCTTCGAGGTGGTGCTTCTAGTAGCCTTACGCCTGTAATAGATCCTCCTCCTCCTTCCTCTCCTCCTCCTCTTCCTCCTCATCTTTCTTCTTCCTCCTCTTCCTTGTTCTCCTCCTCCTTCCTCTCCTTCCTGTCTATCCTCTTCATCCTCTTCTTCCTCTCCTTCTCCTCCTCTTCATCTTATTCCTCCTCTTCCTCGTCTTCCTCTTCTTCCTCTTTCTCTCCTCTTTCTCCTCCTTCTTCTTTCCTTCTCTTTCTTTATGAATGCAACATTGTTTTTAAATCTTTGACAATTACATGCATACATAGATTCAATTACATGCATACATACATTCTTTCCCCAACTCTTCCTTGACTTGCCCTTCACAGGCTTGTTTACACAAAAGGGTTGCTTTTTATTTCATTGAACGTTCCCCCATCCTTGAATTAATCTGTCTGCTAAATGCTTTGTTGTTTGATAACAACACTTGAGATAGAACCCAGGGAAACTGAGTGTCTTTGAGAAATCTTTGTTATCTTTTTACTCTCCGGCAAATCTCAAAGTACTCTGAATTAAAGGCAGGTGGTGGCTGTGATCCAGTGGCCCATGTTGTGCCTGCCACCAGGAGTTCCTAACCTTGCTTCCCTCAACTGCATTAAGGGAACAGGGTAATAATAGTGACATGGCCTTGTTCCAGATGTTCAGAGGACAGAATGAATACGATTGTTTTAGCATACACACTTCATGGTGAGTGTTCAAGAGTGTGTTTGAGTTGTCATTGTATTCCCATAAACAGAGGTTCTTTAGTGAGTCCCTGAAAGACCCATGGGTGTTAGAGAGCCCACAACATCCTAAGACTGCCTACGTAAATCTGTCTGAGCAGATCCCTGAGACTACTCAGCAGGCCCTTCATAGGATTCTTAAAGCAAGCCTTCACCAAATTATTTTAATTATTTTAATAATTATTTTAATAATTTTAATAATTCCTGGTCTACAATTAAAAATGTTGAGGAGTCAGAAGAAGAGAGGAAGGGGTTATCTCCAAACTCCATTTGTGGTGTGTGTGTGTGTGATTGTGTGGGTGTGTATGTGAGTATGTACATGTGAGTGTGTGTATATGTGTGTGTGCATGTATGTGTATATATGGGTGTGCATGTGAGTGTCTGTATCTAAGTATGTATGTGAATGTGTACATGTAAGTGTGTATGGATGTGGATGTGCATGGATGTGTGTATGTGTGTCTATGTGAGAGTGTGTGTGTGTGTGTATGTGTATGTGAGTATATGCATGTGGGTGTGTGTATATGTGTGTGTGGTGTGTGCATGGATGTGTGTATGTGACTGTGCACATGTGAATATGTGTATATGTGTGTGAGTATGTGCATGGATGTGAGTATGTGTGTGTCGGTATGTGAGTGTGTATGTGTGAGTATATGTGTTTATATGAGTGTGTGTATGTGTGTATGTGTGTTTAGGCTAGGTTGTGTTTCAAGTCTTCCACATAGAAGGTTTTTTTTTTTTTTCTTTTTCATTCTTGAGCAGGTTTTGTATGCAGAAGTTTAAGAGGTCAGAGTCCTGAATGCTCAGAGCCTCCTGCCACAGTGACTCTGCCATGATAAAAACCATGAGCCAATATAACTGTTTTCTCTATGGAATTGATTCTTGTCAGGGTATTTGGCAACAATGACACAAAATGTAACCACTGCAGAAAGCTGGTCCCAAGGGGGGAGGACCTTGTTGTGACAAAGCTGATTGAGTGGTATCTGGCCTTCAGAACTTGCTTGTGGAAGGCATGGGGAAGAGTTTGTAGTTGTAAGCCAAAGATGTCGTCGATTGCCACATAAAGAGCATGCTGGGCCCTTCTGGTAGGAGCACAGGGGTGGGAATAGCCATAGAAATGTGAACACGGAAGGTTTCAGCAGATACTCCATCAGAGCTGCTAGCTGGAGGCAGCTGGAGATGGAACAATCAGGTAAATGTGACCAGAGTCACCTGCAGCACCACATAAGAGGAAGCCAGCCCAGAAACACTCAAAGGCATCCAGGCAAAGCACATAGAATTGCAGGCTGTTGTTCTCAACATCAGAGTGCTATTTGCAGCTCAGTGTGGGGGATTCTGAAGAGCAGGGTAGGGAGAGATGGTGGACACACTGTGCACTCAGAAGCACTATTTCCCATCTCTCCATCTTTCCTATTGTTCTGCACCATAGGCACTGGACAGGAGTTCTCCACTACCTTGAAAGCAAAACATTTAGGCAAATCAAATTTGGAAGGAAGGTAGTAGGAGCAGAAGGCTCACTGCATGCCTGGAGTGGGCTCTGCCCAGCAGCTGTCCCCAGTTCCTCAGCCACTGGGAAGTGATTGAATCACAGGGTCTCACAGAAGCAGATTTGTGTCTAACAAGGAGAATAATCGAAACTTCATAAATGAGAATTTGGCTCCATGTGTCACCTGGAGCAGCAGAGGGAATGGTCTCCATAATCTATCAGCCACTGAGTGCAGAGAGATGGATGTGACAACTGGCATTCAATCCATCACTTGCTTGCTGTTCTGGCTTCAAAACAGTGGAAGAAAAAAAAAATCTGTATCAAGTAACACTAGCCCATGATTTTGGCCAATGACCATGCAGAACAGTGGCTAGGCAGTTAGTTATCTTTGATAAAACAGCCTAAAATCTAATCTAAAGGTGACAATTCATGCCCTTCACAGAAGGCCACTCCCAGGCTGGGAGACACATCTGAAGCTATCCCAATATCCTCATGCTGAGCTTCTGTGCCTTCTAATTGCCTTGGGTTACCTGAAGTAAGATAGATAGAGATGTGTAGTCATGGTAGCAACCTTTACTTCCTTCCAAATCATGAAATGCTAGCAGAAAAATGAAAGAAAATCTAATTACCCTTCAGAATTATGTGAAATTGCTTATAAAACCTTCACCCACTACTATACCTCATAACTACTGGTAATGATGTCTGTAAGTTAAGAATATAATGATTTGCATGTCTGTTTTTAAATTTTTCTATATATCCAAAATTTCTTAGCAATAATTATTTATTATTTTATATTCTTTTATTTTTTAAATATATACATACTATTTTAAAGTGTTTATATTTAGTTATTACATTTTATTTTAAGGGTTTCGCATACATGTATGTATGTGTGCCACATGCATGCATAGTACCCATCAGTCCAGAAGAGGGTATCAGATCCCTTGGAACTGGGGCTACAGATGGTTGTGAGCGACTTGGGGGGGGGGGGGCTGGGAAAAGAACCCAAGTCTTCTCTAAGAGCAACAAATGTTCCTAAGCACTGAGCCATTTCTATAGCTCTTTAAAATAAACTATTTGCTTTAAAGAGAAGAGTGGGGGATTAAGGAGAGAATGAGAAATTTCATCACAGCAAAGAGAAATGGTGATTTGACAGAAGTTGCTGTTGGAAAGAAACCTAATGATCCAAGAGCAGTGGCCCAGGTCTAATGTCTGTTACCTGTTCTCTCAGCCCTGTACTTCTCTGTACCTCAACTGGGTCCTTTATTTGCATCGCCAAAGTCAGGAAGTGTTGGACACCAAACAGACAGTGAGTCCTGGAAGACCCTGTCCATCTGCCTGTCATGACACACACTGATTCCCAGAAATTCCTGGCACAGGATCAGAAAGATGCATCTTGAAGGGTAAGCCTGAGCCACAAGAAGTGCTTTGCCAACAACACAGCTCTGATGTCTCCATCTCTTCCCCATGGCACAGAGAACAGGAACTTTACCTGCTTCCACAAGCAGGTGTTCCTTGGTTAAATTTTAACCATGTCATCCAACAGACTGACAGCCTGAAGAACATTCTCCAGGGACACACACTCCTACCATCATCTCCTGGGCTTGGTGCCCAACAAAAGAAAGTGCCTTCTTTATCTGCTGACTAAAGGTGAAAGGCAAGGCCCTGCGCTTAGATTATAAAGCTCTTCAGTACCCACCCTCACTTTACAGTGGCACCATGTGAAGGGCATTCAAGTTGACCAAACCACCAAAAGTGCCCTGATTCAATGCATGTTTTCATGTCTCTCTTTGGTTCCTGACCCTCAATGTATTTATTAGTGATCTGAACAATTTCCACTCAGCTTTCTCTACCTTGCAGTCTCTAATCTCTTCCAGGTACAGAGAGCAACCTCTTCCCGTCTTTGTTCTTTCACAGCACTTAGTATATGTAATACTATCAGTTCAATCTTACTTATTTTCCTTCTCAAAGTTTGAACATTATTACATGTGCATGGGAACACACGTGTGCCCACACGCATTACACACAGATGCAGATCAGCTTATTATATCTTCCCTATGGATCCTTGCAGCCTTCCCTTTTAGCCCATCTCTATTCCCTTGTGCCACCTGGTTGTGTGCACAAACACTTTATACAGAGCCCCCAATGACCGCACTAGGCTGGGACTCAGGTAGACAATTTTTGCTATCCTTCCTGTTCTGTATTACGTCTTCCTCAGACTTACTTTTAGTCCTATAGGAGCCTGATTATAGGCACCCTTCATCCCACCCTACCTTCTAGGGTCTTTGTCTCATGATACAGACCCTGATCCCTCTAGCATGTTCCCATGTCCCCTTTTAGCCTTTCCTCCCAGTGTACTTCCATCCCTTTCTGACACGCACTGACCCAAAGAACACTCTTTACAAGAGACCCCCACATGCAACAAATGGTACTGGTTCAAGACACCAAAGACCAAGTTCTAAGCACAAAGAAGATTTATTTGCCCCATAGGGACACAGGACAGGGAAAAAAGACAAAGACAGTAGATAAGAATGAGGGGAAGGGGTAAAAGCTATTTGTCCCAAAGGTCAAAGACTGTTTCTGGACAGAGAAGAGATGGACAGTGTCTACAGGCAAATGGTGGTTTATAAAGGTAAAATGGGAAACTCTGTACTAGGATGAGGTGTTTAATTATGATTTAATTAGGTGAGACAAAGAGGGTTTTGATTGCTGGACTTCAATACTTTGATAGCTGAACCCTGGCAGCCAATCTCAGGAGAAGAAATTGGCCAGATAAGAGGAAAGACCTTGGGTCTAGCTTTAGGAATGTATTCTAATAGTTTTAGCAAGGTAGAGGGAATGTGGGAGAAGAGCCAGAGTCCCTTCTCCACAGCCAACACATTTGTTAGGACTCAGTGATCGGTGTAGCAACCAAAGAACAAAACATCCATACAACAAAGACAGGCTAGAAATCAACAACAAAAAATACCTCAAGTATTATATCTATAGAGTCCTAGATGCAGTGAATAAATACAAACATGAGCATCCAAGAAAACATGTCTCCATCAGAACCCAGGAAAGCTATTGCAGTAGGCACTGAGAAATGCAATATACCTCTAGCACAAGACAAGAACTTCAAAATGACAATTATGAATATATTTAAAACCTTAAAAGGATATGACCAAATCCCCTAATGAAGTCCATTAAGACACAAACAACAGTTGAACAAAATAATATAAACAACTCAAGACATGAAAATAGAATTTAATAAAGAACTATAATTACCAAAGAAAACTCAAACTGAAGTAAAACAAGTAAGAAACAAAGAAATATGTTGTCAAACAAAAACCTCAGAGGCAAGACTCATAAACAGATTAGAGGATATGAAATAGGGAAGCTCGGGCATTGAAAAAAAAAAGGACAGGAAATGGATACCTCAGTAAAGGAAAATATGTCAGACATAAAACATCCAGAAAATTTGGGACTCTATATAAAGAACAAATCTACAAATAACAGGAATAGAGAAAGAAGAAGAAATCCAGGTCAAAGTTATAAAAATAATTTTTACAAACTTATAAAAGAAAATTATTCTAGCCTAAAGAAAAAAGTGCCTATCAAGCTATAAGAAGCATACAGAGCATCAATAGCACCAAAAAATATAATTCCTCACAACACACAACAATTAAAACACTAAATGTAGAGAACAAAGAAAGGATATTAATAACTGCAAGGGAAAATAGCAAATAAAATATAAAGGCAGGTCCATTAGAATAACATCTTACTTCTAAATGGAGACTTTGAAAACCAGAAGGGGATGGATGGATATTCTACAGACTTAGAGACCATAGATGTCCACGCTGGACAACCTAAAAGGACTGTATGAATTTCACAATATATATGAGCTACTAAAGTGAAATCAAGATTAAATAAACAATTTGAACAGAAACATACCCTAGTGAAACAGTAATAGTGATTAAGTATCCCAACCAAAAAACCCAGAGCCAGAAGGACTCAGGGTAGAATTCTACCAGAACTCAAAAGAAGAATTAATGCCAATACTCCTCAAATTATGCAAAATAGAAATCAAAGCAACAGGTCCTTTTTTTATTAGCTAATATCCTTATACCAAAACCATGCAATGATCAAACAAAAAATAAAAGTATAGACCAATTTTCTCTATGAACTTAAATCCAAACTTTTAATAAAATAATTGTAAGCCAATCAGAGAAGACATCAAAAAGACTACCCACTATGATGAACTTGGATTCAAACCAGAGAAGCAAGAATGGATCAACATAGGTAAATCACTAAACATAATTCACCTCAGAAACACACTGGAAGACAAAAGCCATACAATCATCTCATTAGATGTTGAAAAGGTCATTGACCTTCAGGATAAAACTCTTGGAGAGACTATGGATACAGGGTATATACCTCATCAAAATAAAGGAAATTTATAGGAACTCCACAGCAGACATCAACCTAAATGAAAATACTTCCACAAAATTCAGCAATAAGACAAGGATGTTGACTCTCTCTATATCTATTGAAAAGAATACTTTAAGTCTTAGCTACATCAATAAGACAACTGAAAGAGGAGTGGGCCCAGATTCAGTTCCCAGCAACCACATGAGAGCTCATTACCATCTAGACCTCCAGCTCAAAGGGATCTGATACCTTCCTCTGGTCTTCAAGGCTTCTGCACACTTGTGGTGCATATAAACTCAGAGGCATGGGCACATGCTCACACACACACACACACAGACACACACACATGCACATGCTCAGACATACATACGTAAATCAATCAATCAATCAGTCAATCAATCAATATTTTTAAAAAGCCAACTGAAGAAGATCAAAGGGATACACACAGGAAAGGAAGATGTCAAAGCATCCTTGCTTTTCAAATATTTGCAGATAGAAAGATTTTATACATAAAAGACTGTAAAAATCCATTGGAAAATTTCTACAGCTGATAAACACTTTCAGCAACATGGCAGGATATAAAACACATAAAAATCAATGGGCTTTCTATATACCACTGACAAACAGACTGAGAAAAAGTCAGGGAGATAGTATCTTTCACAATAGCCTCAAAAATACCTTGGGATAAGTCTAACCAAATAAGTGAAAGAATTATATAATAAAATCTTTAAGACACTGAAGAAAGAAATTGAAGAAGACACTAGAAGACACAAGAAGATGGATGATCCATTCCATGAATCAGTAGAATTATTATTGTGAAAATGGCCATCCCACAAAAATCAATCAACAAATTAAATACAATGTGCATCAAAATTTCAGCACAATTCTCCACAAAAATCAGAAGAAATAATCTTCAACTTTATATAGCAACAAACAAACGAACAAACAAGAACCCCCCCAAAACAGCATAGCTAAAACAATTCCGAATAATAGAAGAAATTCTAGAGGTATCTTCATCACCAACTTCAAGTTGCCCTGCAGAGTTACAGTAATAAAAATAACATGTTATTGTCATAAAAACAGACACATTGATCAATGGAATTGAGTTGAAGGTTTAGACATAAGTCCACAAACATACAGACACCCTAGTTTTGACAAAGAAGTCAAAAATGCACACTGGAGAATGACGCCATCTTCAACGAATACCGCTGGAGCAGTTAGATGGCTACATGAAGAAGAATGCAAATAGATCCATATTTATCACCTTGCACAAAACCCTGCTCCAAATGCATCCAAGATTTCAACATAAGACTAGATACCCTGAATCCAATAGAAAAGAAAACAGGGAGTAGACTTAAACTCATTGGCACAGGAAATGACTTTTTGAACAGGACACCCACAGCCCAGTGCTAAGACCAACAATTAGTAAATGGGGCCTTGTGAAACTGAGAAGCTTCTGTACAGCAAAGCTCACCGTCATTTGAGGAAATGCAGCAGGTTTCAGAATTGGGTAAAAAAAATCTTTTTAATTATGCCTCTAATAAAAGATTAGTTTCTAAAATATACAAAGAACTAAAAATCCTGACCATCATAAAAATGAATAACCCAGTTTAAAAGTGGGGCACAGAACTAAACATAGAATTCGCAAAAGATGAAACACAAATGGCCAAGAAACAGGGGCATTTTCAACATCTTTAGTCATCACACAAATGCAAATTAAATCTATTTTGAGACTTTATCTTATACCAGTAGGAATGGCCAAGATCAATAAAACAAATGACGCCTCATACTGGCAAGGGTGTGGGCTATGTGGAACACTATTCTTTGCTGGTGGGAATCCGAAATTGAATTGTCTCTGTGACCTGTGACCTCAGTAAGCTGAGAATTGATCAACCTCAAAATACAGCTCTACCAACTACCCTTGAACATAGGACTTTGCATCCTACTACAGAGACACTTCTCATCCATGTTCATGGATTCTCTTCATTAAAGCCTAAATGTCCATTAACTGATAACTAGACAATGAAAATGTGTTACATTTATGCAATGGATTATTATTAGGCTGCTAAGAAAAATAAAATCATGAAATTGTAAGGTAAATAGACAGAGCTAGAAATAAGTATTTCCTGATGAGTTAACCCAGACACAAAAGGGCAAATAGTATATTTTTCTCTTATATGTGAATGCCTTTATGCCTTTGATACTGATGCAATCTTAACAATCACAGAGGTTAGGTGCCTAATAAGGGACTGAGGGTGGGGAGTGGAAAAGACCTCCCAGGGAATGGGGAAATACAATGTATTTTTATGACGAGACAATGGGTAAATTAAAATGGAAGGGTTAAACAGGGAGGGGGAGGAAAGAGGAGCATAAAGGAGGGACTATCAAGAGATACAGCTAACACTAAAGCTGTTTGAATAAACATGAAAACCTAGTACTATAGAAGCTTCCTAAAATATGTACACATACGAACGATTTCTAAATACAGCTACCAAATAATACGAGAAATGATGCCACAACTAGACATCTTATTCCAAAAAGTAAAACCTCCAGTGTCAGGAATGGGTTATACCTGTTAACTCTTGGCTAAAGAGGCACTACAGAAATCTCCAACCATCATAGGCTATTGCCCAGGTTGTTGGTTGGTGCCTACAACCTGATCATGATGTCCCAATGCCGAAGACAACACATATGTCATCAAAAATGGAGAAGTCTAGCCGGTACCTAAGTAGAAGATTCACCCCTATTGACTAGCACTTATGGTACTGGAAGGCATCCTGCATGATTTGGCCTACTCTATGAAACAAAATTCATACTCGACATTGTTAATGAAGCCAAGAATCTGGGACTAGATAGGTCATAGTCTGGGGAAAGCCTAATACTATGAAAGAAACAACGATAAAGTGACATACTGTTATACCCATATAGATCAAGTGCCTGTATCAGCCCTCACGAGAGAAGCTTCTATTGCAGTAGATGGGAACTAACAGAGACCCACAAACAGAAAATGTGCAGAGAGTAAGACTTTGGGAGACTTAGTGCTAAATGGAATGTCTTCATCAAATGCCTTCCCCCAGCTCAGAGATCCATGAAGAAGAGGAGGCCAAAAATTGTAAAAGCCAGAGGGGATGGATGCTTTGAAGGAAATGGTATCTAACAGACACAAGACTGGTGCACATATGGGTTCACAGAGACTGGGGCAAAACACATACATCCTGCAGAGGTGTAAGCCAAACAGGGTGCATTGGGAGAAGGAAGTAGACCTGAGCTCTCATCCCTGAGTGAGAAGCTCCCTGCAATTGATTCCACCTGGCAAAGGAAAAGTCAGCCTTCTCCAATGGTCTCTTGCTGGGCAGGCCTCATGCCCAGAAGTAGTTGACCAACACAAAATGAACTCAATGGTCTTTCTGCAGACATTTTGTCTCATTTTGATTTGTTTGGGCATGGTTTCTGTTGTTGATGATGTTGTTTGGTTGGGCTAATTTTGTTTTGTCTTTAGCTCATTTATTTTGATTTCCATTTTTGTGATTTTTTTGGGGGGGGGAGGTATTATTTATATTTTATTCTAAAAACAGACAGCATGATCATAAAGTTGAATGGGGACAATCTGGAAGAAACTGGGGGACTGAAAAATATGACCAAAATACATTGTATGAAAACTTTTTTTTTTTTCAATTAAAAAATTCAGTCTGATGACAGAATACAAGATTTCTTCTGCCAGGATTTCAACAGCTACATCTCAGAGACTGTTATAACTATAGGTCTCTGTTACCGGTTCTGAGACGACCAAGGCAACTTATAAAAGAAAAGGTTTATTAGGGGTTTGTGTTTCAAGAAGGATATGAATCCCATCACCATAACAACAGGGGAGCATGGCAGCAGGAACGCTGGGGAGCATATATCTCAAACAGCAAGCAGGTAATGGAGAGAGCAAACTAGGAATGGAGTACAGGTTTTGAAATCTCAAAGCTGACTCCCTAGTGACAAATTTTCTCCGGCAAGGTCATACCTCCTGAAACTCCCCAATCAGCACCACCAACTGGGGACCAAATATTAAAATGTCTGAGAATATGGGGGTAATTCAAATTACCCCATCCTTCTCCATGACTTTTATAGTCTTGTGGTAATAGCATGAAGCAAAATGCATTTAGTCCAACTTCAGATGTCCCCATAGTACTATAGTCTCCATTGCTTACAGTTGAACATTGGAAGTTTATACTGGCACTCAATAAAGTCTCCTAATTATAACCCCCTGTAAAATAGAAAGAAAAAAAAAAAACAACCTGTATGACTCCAACCCTTAACAGCACAGAATTTACACCACTGTTCTGAAATGAAGGAATTGGGACACAGTGGGGGAAACACTGGATTAAAGCCAGACCCAAACCTAGCCAGGCAATTATCAAGTTGTTTTAGCTTTATGTCCAGTGCCAAATGGTTTCTGCCCTCCTGCTAAAGACATGCTACACCCCACTAGCCTCTTTTTAATTCCCTAGCTGACAAAATAATTGCACGTGTGCTTTTTAACGCATGCATGCATTGTGTAACAATCAAATCAGAACAACCAGCCCTTCCATTTCCACTATCATCCATGTCCCCTCTGCATTTAGAGCCTTCACACCCATCGCTTCTAGCTCTTTATGAAATACATACTAATCTTCTGTAAACTGCTGCCACCTTACTGTGCCTTACAATAGTATACATAACTTATGGTTTCCTTTAGATTTCGAAGGAGGGTGGGGGAGAAGGGGTTACAAGGAAGATGCTTTAAAGAGTCGATGTTGTTCAGTAAGTAGATGGTTTGGGGAAAATGAGGAAAAGGCAACTATTCGCCGTCTACTCTCAGTCTCCTTATTACTCATCCAAGATGAACCAACAATACTCCAGTGATATTAAAATGGCACCCAAGGCCTTTGAATATGACTTTGAATTAAGCTTTGAAATTTTTCCTAGCAACACATTTAATTAACTGGGATACTTGTTTTATATTAAATCCACATCAACTAATATTAAAAACATATATATCGAGGCTTAATGGCTTCAGGGGGCTCGGGGTCTGATTGTGATATTATTCACTGTAATGTAAGGTTCACTGAATCTTTACAAATTGAGCATCAGGGACTGCGCTGCTCCTACTGATCTAGAAATCAAAGTGGGGAAAGTAAGTTCCTGTGTAACCATGTTTATCCTCAGAACCGTGTTCAGGATACGTTTTGGAGAGGTTGGGGGTGTTAATTTATTGATTATAACATGTTCTTGTCTACTTCAAATGATGGAGAGTAATTTCTCCTTTTAAAGGCTTTATTTTCATTTTATTTTATCTGCACTGGTGTTTTGTCTGCCATCATGGCTGTGTGAGGGTGTTAAGATTCCTCTGGAACTGGAGTTACAAACAGTTTCAAGCTGTCCTGTGGGTGCCTGGGATTGAACCTGCGTCCTCTGGAAGAGCAGCCAGTGCTCTCAACCAATGAAGGAGCTCTCTAACTCTGAGAGTCATTTCTTAACTCAGTGCACAGTGATCACAGGGAAAATGGACCTAGGTCATATGCTTTTCCAGTTTGTAAGATGAAATGTATAGCCTCATTAGTGAAGCTCCATGTAATGCAAGGATCATCACAAAGATGCAGGTCTGAACTTGGAGGAAGTAATGGCAGGAAAGGATCTGGAAACAACCTTATCAGTACTAACTTTCTTACTTTCTCTTATCAGGTGCATATATTGTTACCACCCATCATTTATCTTTTCCCATAATCATTATAACTTGCTGTAGATATTAAAAGATTGGGTTGAAGAAGGAGTAGAGGCTGGGAATAAGTAAATTTCAGACCCCAAAGTTCTTCTCGAGCCCCATGGTCCCTGGTCAGGAACTCTTTGACTTGATCCGAGGGACATTGCATGGATTTACCTAATGAATCACCATGAGCCTCCCTCACAATGCATGCCATTACCTTGATTTGAGGTTAACATTGGTTATAGAAGCCCCATTTCTGGACCTACCCGTACCTCAAAATGTCAAAACACACGATATAGTAAAGCACTGACGGTCACTGACCAGCTGTCTTCATAACTGACTGGACACCCTTCAGGAGGCTGTCCTTAGATATGCATGACTCTTAATAGTGCCAACATCAGTTCTAGATCTCAAATACTAATCTCCTGAAAGACCCAAAATCCTAAGTCCTAAATATCACTGTCACTATGATGATGATTCCAAAGTTAAAGCCCTAAAAGCCACAAGCAACTCAACTGGAGAAAAAAAAAGTGTGTGTGTTGGGGGGGGAAACCATATGGGAGAGCCAACATATAGCTGAAGATGCACCCATAAATGAGGAAAAACATTCAACCTTTGTCTTTTTAGGTCTAGGTTACTTCACTCAGAACGATTGTTCCTGGTTCCATCCGTTTACCTGTGAATTTCATAATTTCCTTTTTACTTAACAGCTGAATCTAATCCCACTGCATATATCTACGACATTTTCATTAACCACTCATGAGTTAATGGACATCTTGGCTGCTTCTGTTTCCTGGCAATTGAATAGGACAGCAATGAATATGAATGAGTAGGTATAGCTATAGAGAAATATAGAGTCTTTTGGGTATATGCCCAAGAATGTTATAGCCAGATTATGTGGTGGGTCTATTTATAGCTTTGTGAGGAAACTCCACACCGATTTCCATATTGGCTGCTCTGGTTGTACTACTACCCGCAGAGAGTTAGTGTTCCTTTCCCTAAACTCACACCAGAACTTACTGACTTTTCTTGTCTTTTGTTTTAGCCATTCTGACTAGGATAAGATGAAATCTCAATATGGTTTCAAGTTACATTTCTCTGATGGTAAAAGATGTTGAAAAAAAATAATGTTTCTCAGCCATTTGTGTTTCATCTTTGAAAACTGTTTTGTTCATGTGTTATACCTATATTCCTATATACTTCTGTTATAACCCATGTATGAATTGGTTTTTTTTCCTTGATGTTTAGTTTTGGAGTTTTATTTAGTGTACAATATAACCCTCGTCAAATACATAGATAAGAAAAAGATTTTCTTTCCTATTCTATACCCTGCCTCTTCAGCTGAATTATGGTATCTTATCATTGGGCTTTCTGCTCGGATATGAAGGTGCCCTGGGACTTGGAAGCCCAGGAACCATACAGCTCTGAGTTGGGACAGTGTCCCAATGGAAAAGCATCCTGAGACACAGAAGCCCAGGAACCACACAGCTCTGAGAGGAAGCCTCCTCATTAGGAGCATTTCAGCTCCCAGGGGAGGGTATCCCCAGCAGACCTGAGGCACTCAGAAGCCTCAGCCCGGCTTCTCTTTGCTTCTTCCCTTCCTCACCTCATTGCTTCTTGTCTTCTTCAGATGAGAGTCACACCAGGAAGCAAATCTCATAAAAGAGATTTATTGGAGAGTCCAGGGAGGAGAGGAACAAATCCAGGAATGGCTGCCAATGCTCTCAGGAGAGAGCAGACAGCAGCAGGGAATTGGACAAAGTGCAGTGCTTATATGGTGGCTATTGAAGGTGGCACTTTCTAGTGTGGTAATTTCTAGGGTGAGGATTGGTGGGATTTTAACTCTTGAGCTTGAGGGAGCTCGGGGAGTGGTGGCTTTTCCTGTTCAGGGTTTGGTGGGTTTCTTGGGAAGTCCAGAGATTGGTGTGTTTTCCTATTCAGGGATTGGTGTCTTTTGTTCAGATGTTTCACCTAAAATTAGCATAATCTGGAGAGAGTCCTGTTGAGGGGCTGGAGATGACCTTGGTGACAGTTACAGAGGCTGGAAAAGCTGCCATTATGGCAATTAGGGAGGTCTTGGGGAGGGGCCTGGCTGTTGGTGCCCCTTGGGGAAGGTGTGGCCTGGCCACTTTCCAATACTTTGAGGGTTTACACAGTATACAAAGTTTACAAAGTAAACAAAGTTTACAAAGGGGGTCTACGGCAGGGAAAGCCTTCTCTGACTCTTAAGTGGCCTGAATAACCCACAGGTGTACTTTGCTGTACAGAAGCTTTTTAATTTCATGATCTCACATGTATTAACTGTTGGTCATAATACAACTATAACTTCACTATCAGGATTCTGTTCAGAAAGGTCTTGCCTGTGCCAATAAATTCAAGTATATTGCTGACTTTTTTCTTCTATAGGATTCAGAGTATCAAGTCTTAGGCTGAGGTTCTAAATCCGTTTGGAGTTTAGTTTTGTGCAGGGTGAGAGATAAAAGTCTAGCTTCATTCTTCTACACACAGCTATTCAGTTGGACTGGCACCATTTGTTGAAGGTCCTGTCTTATCCCCCAAATGTATTACTGACCACTTCGTAAAACATCAGATGGCTACAGGAGTGTGGATGGACACATGGGTTCTCAATTTTATTCCACTGATTAACAAGTCTGTTTGATGCCAGTGTCATCATGTTTTGTTACCAAGACTGTGTTATAACTTGAAATCTGGGATGGTAATACCTCCAGCTTGTTCTTTGTCTTGTTTTAATTGTTCAAGATTGCTTTGGATCGCCTGGTTCCTTTTATTACCACATGAACTTAATATCACGTTTGCAGTTTCTCTGAAGAATTGTATTAGAATTTTGATGAGGATTGTGTTGGGTATGTTAATTGCTATTGGCAACATAGTCGTTTTCACAATATTAATCCTACCACCGCACAATCATAGAAAGTCTTTCTACCTTCTGCTTTCTTTTTAAATTTCTTTTGTCATTTTCTTATAGTTCTAATTGTACAGGACTTTTTCTTCTTAAGTTAGATTTAGTCCAAGATATATTTGAACCTATTGCCAATGGGATTGTTGCCCCGATTTCCTTTTTGATATGTCTGTCATTTGTCTATAGGTAGGCTACTGGGTTTTGTGTATTAATTTCATGTCCTGATAATTTTCTAAAAGTATTTATTGGCTGTAGGAGTTTTCTGGTAGAATCTTTGAGTCTCTTGCATATAGGATCATAACATCTGCAAAGAAGGATACTTTGATGTCTTCCTTTGCTGTTTGTAGACCCTTTATCTTGTTTGTTTGTCTTAGTGCCTTAGCTAATACTTAGATTGCTGTATTGAACATGAAGAGGGAGAGTAGGAATTTTTGTCTTGTTTTCCAATTTTAGTGGAAATGCTTGATTTTTCTCCATTTAGGAAGATTCTAGCTACCCTCTTCCTGTATATTGCCCTATATTATGTTGTGGGGATATACTTAGAGGATAGGAAGTTAGCAAAGGGAACTTTTGGGATTCCAAGGTAGAGGAGACAGAATGCAGTGGTATAAAGGGTAAAAAAGGAAATAATAGATCAGTAAAAGTTAAATAGGACAAGTGGGGAGGGCAGCTCCTCAGTCCTTCCCCTAACTCTTCCATAGGGGTCCCAACCTTAGTCCCATGGCTGGCAGTAAGAATCGGTATCTGTCTCAGGCAGATGTTGGTAGAGCCTCGTCTCTTGGAAGACATGCTAGTCTCCTGTCTGCAAGCACAACATAGAATCAGTAATAGTTTCAGAGTTTTGTGACTGCCCATGAGATGGATCTGAAGTTGGGCTGGTCACTGGATGGCCTTCCCGTCAGTCTCTGTTCCCTGCATTTCTTTTAGAGAGGACCAAAATCTGGGTCAAAAAAATTGAAGGTGGATTGGTGACTACCATCCATCCACTGGGGACCCTGTCTATCTACTGGAGGTGGTCTCTTTAGGCTCCATCTCCCCACTGTTGGGCATTTTGGCTAAGGTCAACCCCATTGAGTCCTGGGAGCCTCTCTCATCCCAGATCTCTTTCTAAAGGGCCCCCTGCTCCCCATCCACAGCAGTTGCAGATTTCCATTCATTATCCTGACCTTCTGGGATTCTTTCCTGTCACCCCCGCCCCCCAAACCTGATCCTGTCTTCCCTTTCCCCTCCCCTCTCCCAACCAGGTACCTCCCTCCCACTACCTACTGTGATTATTTTGTTCCCCTTTCTATGTGGGATTGAAACATTCTTACTTGGGCCTCCTTTTTGTTAAACTTCTTATAATCTGTGGGTTGTATCATGTTGTCTGTACATATTGGCTAGTCTACACTTATCAGTGAGTATACACCATGCCTGTCCTTTTGGGTTTGGGTTGCCTCACTCAGGATATTTTCTATTTCTATCCATTTGCCTGTAAAATTCATCATGTCCCCTTTTTAATAGCTGAATAGTATTTCATTGTATAAACAAATCCCATTTTCTGTATTCATTCTTCAGTTGAGGGACATCTGGTTTCTTTCCAGTTTCTGACTACTACGAATAAAGCTGCTATGAACGTAGTAGAACACGTGTCCTTGTGGTATGGTGGAGCATCTTTTCAGTATATGCCCAGGAGCACTATAGCTGGGTCTTCAGGTAGAACCAGTTCCAATTTTCTGAGGTATCACCAAACTGATTTCCAGAGTGGTTGTACCAGTTTGCAATCCCACCAGCAATGGAGGAGTGTTTTTCTTTCTGTACATACTCATTAGCATGTGCTGTCACTTGACTCTTTGATCTTAGCCATTCTGATTGGTGTAAGGTAGAATCTCAGGGTTGTTTTGATTTGCATTTCCTGGATGACTAAGGATGTTGAACATTTCTTTAAGTGCTTCTCAGCCATTAGAGATTTCTCTATTGAGACTTCTCTGTTTAGCTCTGTACCCCAGTTTTCAATTGGGTTATTTGGATTATTTGAAGTCTAACTTCTTGAATTCTTTGTTTGTATTAGATATTATATATTGGATATTAGCCCTCTATAGGATGTGGGGTCAGTGAAGATCTTTTCCTAATCTGTAGATTTCTGTTGTTGTCCTATTGCCTCACAGAATCTTTTTAGTTTCATGAGGTTCCATTTGTTGGTTGTTGACCTTAGAGCCTGAGCCACTGGTGTTTTGTCTCAGAAAATTTTCCCTGTGTCAATGAGTTCAAGGCTCTTTCCTACTTTCTCTTCTATTAGATTCAGTGTATCTGGTTTTATGTGGAGGTCCTAGATCCACTTGGACATGAGCTTTGTGCAAGTTGATAAATATGTATCAATTTTCATTCTTCTACATGCAGACCACCAGTTAGACCAGCACCTTGTGTTGAAGATATTTACTCTTTCCCACTATGTGGTTACCCTTTTCTTTATAAATATATCTCACTGGCTCATATCTGTTCTGCTCATGTGACTGGATAGCATAATGTTTATACTTACAAAATAATTTTTTTTTCTTATTTACCCCTTTCTCGGGTAATCTACAAAGTATTAAAGCCTTTTTTTTGTATTTCTCACATAACTATCCTTTCAATAACATGAATAAACTCTCTACAGAGTGTTTATTTTTCTTAGAATCATACTTTCAGTATTTGTGACTTGGGGATTTACATTTTATTTTATCATTAGCACTATGCTATTTCAATCTGAGTCTTCCAGAATAGTGGCCTACCCTCAGCTCTGAAAGGCTACAATTACTTTCTCTAAAATAAATAAATAAATAAATAAATAAATAAATAAATAAGAAAGATAGTGCCTGTGGGGTTTTCTTCTGATTACAAGGTACAACACATTTTTTTTGTCAATAAACCTACTTTTCTTTCTGTGAGTGATGTTGCTACTTTGCTACTCATAAATCAGTGTTTCGACTTGGCACAGTGTAGGCAGGATCAATATGTGTAGCTTTGGCTGTTCCACTAAAGCAGGGGGAGGCTTTCATGGGCTCAAGTCTGTCTGTCTGTTTGTTTGTTTGTTTGCTTGCTTACTTGTTTCCTTTCATTTCCTTTAAAGAATAAAATAGGAATACTCAATACTTTGGGTTTGGAGTGGCTTTCTGGTGCCAGAGAGGATGATGGGAGAAAATGGGGAAGAACAAAGGCAGTGCAACGTGGGGAAACCACAGGGCACCTGATGGTGCATTCTTCAAATGGTTGTCATATTCACACTCCAGCAAACAACATCATGTTCTCTGAGTAGGTATACATGTTCTCCAGAGAAACAGAACCAATACAAGGCAGAAAGTGGGGGCGAGGGCAGATGGGATTTTTTTTCCCCTTATTGTAGAAATCAACTCCAGAGATTGTGGGATTTGTAAGTCCTAAGTATGTAGTCTAAATTGTCAAAGCAGCATCTGAGGGCAGGACAGTCCTATCCTAGCTCCAGGAGAAAATGAGTTTGCCTGGCTCTGCATTTCTTCTCTTTCTGAGTCCTCAGCAGATTGACTCCCACCCACATGGGTGAAGGTGGATTGTAACTCAGTCTTCCTACCCAAATGCTGTTGAGTTTCAGAAACGCCCTTGCACACACATGCATGAATCACACACAGATTTTGAACTGATTTTGAATTTTATCAGCAAGCTAGACATCCCTTTATGGAATAAAAAATAAAAATGCCAGTGAGATTCTGAGAGTTCAGACAGTCCATGTAAATAACCATGTAAATAAAGATCTAGCCTTGGGTAAAACCTACCTCTCTTGCCTATTTCTTTGGCCTAATACTTTCCGGTGTGTGGCTTTAGATAAAACTAGAGACACATCTACTACCATGTGGACTGATGTTTGTATGTGATAGGTAAGGATTCAACACTCAACAGTCATATTCTCAGTCTGTCCCAGAGACCCTTTGCTTTCTCTTATGTTAGGGCTGAGCCATGTACTGCTACCCATACTTGCTAAATGTGCTATAGACAAAATTTCTGATAGTGGGACAGATGACGACAGTGCAAGACATAACCCTAACAACAGTCTCTTTCTTTTTAACTCTCTTTCTCTGCCCATATTTCTTTCTGCTCCCCCAATACCATATATATATAATATATATATATATATATATATATATATATATATATATATATATATATTAATTCCATATTTCAAACTTCAGGTCATATAGAAAGCCCTTCGGCAGAGTGCTATGACTGCATCCCCAAAGGATTTAAGCCTGGAGGAACAGTCACTTCAACATTGGCTGTAGGCAACACTCCTGTGGCTACCAAAGCCTCCCAGCAGTCAGGCCATGCCTGCCATGCCTCTCTGGAAGTGTGAAGTTAAAAGCATCACAAAGAAAGCTGAGGTGGATGTTACAAGCCAAAGTAAGTGTCTCCCTTCTCCCCTCTCCACTGCAATCATTCCACAGGCACATACATTGAAATCTGTGCACATAAGAACATGTGCGCATAAATACGAAGATTAAAAGCTATCCTCCAAAGGGAGCATATAACCATGTACATAACCACTTTAGTACCTACTTAGTGTTTACGATAGGATAACTCAGTGTATCTAAGTTCCTGAGTTGTGTTCCTCTTACTGGGTTAAAGAACTTGAGTTTACATTGGCTGAGACAAAACACTGTACCTGGCACAATACTCCCTGCTTCTAGGTGTTTTTTGGTGTTGGACCATCTGTACTCCAGGTCATGGTGGCTAATAGAACAAACGAGGACTCAAACAGCAGCTGAACAGGAGTTCTTCATCTCCCTGGGAAGCAATGTGACTTTGGAAGCAGCATGGTTCCTCCCAGATACTGTAACCCTGTTGTCCCCAATGCTTTAATGCTGCCATCTCCCTTCCCCTGCCCCAGTAAGTCCTTCATGCATGCCTGGGTTGGGCAGCAGCATTCTCTTCTGCTCTAGGTGGAAACCACCCTGTTAAAGTGGAGATCGTGCAGATGCCCTGAGGCCGACGAAGCCTGCAAAGCAGAGCTGCCCGGAAATGACTGCGTGCTGCAGGGGTGCCATCTGTATTGCCACCATCCCTGTCTCTGCTCTGATGCTCCCTCTCACTCCCTCAAGGTTATGTTCCTGCCAGTGAGCTCTTCAGGAATGCCTGACCGGTTACCCGGTCAACTAGCTACCTCATATTTCTACCTGGAGATCTAGGTTATCTCTCAGATTCAGCATGCACAAAATTTAGCTCCTGCCTTTTATCTTAAACCTATTTTCTCTTGATGGCTGAATAACCCAGTAAATGAAAACCCTGTTTTGTATTTTCTCAGATCAAAAATTCTGGGGCTGTCTCTGCTCTCCCTTCTCATAGTCCACATCCAGGTCAGCAACAAAGAATCTTCTGCCAACCTTTACAGTGAACAGTTAAACCACTTCTTAAGTCCTGTGCTACAGTTGCCTACTGGAGCTGTGGGGACCCCTGTAGTCAGCTTAATAAAGACCAAGTTCTCAGCACAAAGGAGATTTATTTGCCCCAGATAGAGGAAGAGGGGGAAGGGGAAGGGAACAAGGAAGAAGGGAGAAAAGGGACAAGAGAGAAAGGGCAGGGGTATTTGTTTCAGGGGGAGTAGGACAGAGAAACAAAGGACTGCCTCTGTATAGAAAGGAGACAGACAGGGCCCATAGGGAAATGGCAGTTATTAAGATAAAAGGGGAAACCCTGTGTTACAATGAGGTATTTTAATTGGGCATGTTACTTAGATGAGCCAAAGAGGGCTTTTGATTGCTGGAGTTCAATACTTTGATAGCTGGACCTTGATAATCAGCCTCAGCGGGAGGAAGTGGCCGAATAAAGGACTAGACCTTGGGCATCAACTCTAAGAATGTAATCTAATGGTTTTGAGCAAGGCAGAGGGAATGGGGGAGAAAGGCAAGACCTACCAGAGCCATGAACGTTATGCTTGGGTTGGCCAGAGTCTCTTTACAAGTCACCAATCATTTTCTGACTCCATTAACTTCTTTACATTCTTCCAACAAACATTTCTTGAACATCTACTGTGTGTCAGCCACAGTGGCTGGTGCATAAGACACTGGGGATACGTGGCTGTGTAGTAGACAGTCTCCGTCCTCACAGAGTTCCCCGCCTACAGAACAAGATCATTTTCAGGTGGTATTAAGGGACAGGGTGAGCCTTCAGATTGAACAGAACACAATGAAGGAAAAATGTGGGGATTTTCAACGAAGGCACATTCAAAGGCCAGCAAATCCTTTTGCAGTAGTACTTTGGGGTAATATGGAAACAGTTCGAGTCAGTGGGGAATGTTAAATAGGACCTAATAGTGAGGGGTCACTGATTTTGGAGCTTTGCCTCCGAGCAGCATTGTTGGCAAACTTGAAATCTTCCTGGGATTATTGCCTTGAGTTCTCCAAGTATCTCCCCATACCTGCAGGACACCCAGGCTGTCTGATGATCCAGAAACTAGAATGTTAGTGCTATGTCCCTAGAAAATGTTGGAGTATAGACTTTATTATAAAGTATCAACTCCCTACCTGTAGGCCAGGAGTCACTGAAGGCTTTTTAGCAGAGGAAGGACAGAGTAGGTGTCCTCAGAGATGGGAGATGCTGAGAGCTGTACAGAACCAAGTATTGGTGTGTGGGGGGAGCACAAGCTAGACTCGTAGCTTCAGTTAAAACCCCACTATGTAATCAAAGGGTTAACACATATTCTTGTAGAAACAACTGTCTAACAAATGACCAGAGGCATGAGTCAGGGATTTAGGAAAAAAAAAGCAGTCTCTGGAATGAATATTTATTGGCCTCTTACAGTGACTTTCTCCATAGTCTATCTACCAGGAGGATATAGAGCAGAGGTTCTTAGGCTGTGGGTTGAAACTCTTTTAGGGGTGACGTGACCCTTTCACAGGGTTGCATAAGACTACCAGAAAACACAGACATTTACATCATGATTCATGACAATAGTAAAGTTACAGTTATGAGACAGCAATGAAAATAATTTTACAGTTGGAGATCACTATAACATGAGAAACTGTACTAAAAACTCACAGCATTAGAAGGTTGAGAACCACTGACTTAGAGTGACTGGAGCCCAAAAATCCACCTAGGTGTTCCAACCCCCAGGACATAGTCATGTAATTTTAGAGAGGAAGAAGCCTTTTGTGATAAAATCAAGACAAGAAGAATCATAAGATGAGATCAACCTGGACTGTCAAGATGAAGCTTCAAATTAATGACAAATCACTTACTTATTTATCTATGCATTTATTTATTTATTTGTTCATCTATGTTTTGAAGAGAGATCTTTGTCTACTTTCTATCACTGGAACAAATGCTAGAAATAAATTTACTTGTAAAGATAAAAGGCTTTGTTCAGATTAACATTTTAGAGGGTCCATTCCTTGATCGGTTGGCCTCAATGGTTTGGGCCGGTGGCTTCACATCATAAAGATAATATAAGATGGCAGAGCTAAGGCTTTTGCTCCATGAGATGAGAAGAGACTGGGGTCCTACTATTGCCTTCAAGACCCAATGGTGTGAGACCTTTACTAGCCCTCACCTCTGAAAGTGTTCCTCTATTTCCTGATAGACAAGCCTTTACTATATAGGCTTTTGGAGACATTCCTGATTCTAGAATAAAGACATGGAAGGAGGGATGTAAAGACAGAGGCAGAGACTGGATCTGTGCAGCCACAGGAAAGTCAGCCAACAGGGGAAGAAAGGAGAGAATGTTACTATGTATCCTCAGAGAATATGCAGTCCTGATAACATCTTGGTCTCAGAGGCTGGCCTCAATAGCTGCCAGCACAACTCTCCTTCAAACACCAGACTTGTTTACATTTGTTTGTGGCAGCCCTAGAAAATTAAACATGACCCAGGAGCTGCGTGTTACACCTTGTCCACCCTCCTAATGTCTCCCACCCACCTCTCAAATATGCTTCCTGGAGTGTCACACCTTGTCCACCCTCCTAATATCTCCCACCCACCTCCTGAGCATGCTTCCAGCAGTTCCTTATTAGGGAGTTGACACAATCTTTATTTTCATGGAGGCTGACAAGCATCTTAAAACCAGAGGAAGATGCTTTCTATCCCCTGATAGAAATAGCCTCACATTGTGATGTGGTGGCTGTGTCAAGCTCTCAGATAGAGACACAGGCCAAGACTGGTGGCCAGAGCATGGTGAGCTCAGCATCAGAACTCAGCTTGCACTGGAAGGTACAAGGTCAGCAAGGGGGAGAAAATGACCACTGCACATTTGGACTAATGTAGGAGGCAGTAATAGCTACTTGGTAGACACTCAGATTGTTCCCTGGCTCTGTGAAGATTTTCCCTTTGGCTCATGTGACTCAGGGGATTATGGGAACTACATTTATGCAGAATCCAACACTTACAGAGTCCTTTGTGTTATTTTTACAGCCTCAGAACTACTAAGGAAAGATGCTCTCTGTTCTCATTTTGATCTTATATTTGGGAAAATGTAAATATAGAGAATCCATGGCTCCCTAAGCTCTTAAGAGGATTCTCGAGTTAATTCTGGTGTCTAGATTATGCCCGCCTGAATTTTTAAAATTTCCTTACTTTATGTGTATGAATGTTTTGTTTACATATGAGTCTGTGCACCACATACATACCAAGTACCCATGGAGATCAGGAAAGAAAATTAGATCCCCTGGAACTAGAGGTATAGACGGTTGTGCTCTGCTTTGAGAGAGTTGGGAACTGAACCTTGGTCCTCTGGAAGAGCGGCTAGTGCTCTTAACTGCTGAAGCATCTCTCAGGCCCCCAAAGCCCTGTTTTTGAACAGAAATAAATAATCAGTTACTTTGAGATACTAAGCCTACCTATAACTTTGTTACTGTTAGTATCCTGAGCCAATAAAAAAACATGGTAAAATAAATTTTTCTAATTACATTCATATTTGACACTCCAAAAGAAATCCTACTTGTAAAAAAAAAAATATTGATTTTCCACAGTTATTGAAATGGGACCCAGTCTGAAATCTCCTGTAAATCTGATTTTAAAACACTGCTAGTCAAATTCTTGAAGGTGAAATTCATTTAGAAGAGTTTTAGAAAAAATACCTCAGAGCCATTCCACATCTAGAAGCAGGAACTTATTCTGAGCCCTTCCTTTGTTGTTTGCTTCTGAAGAGAGAAAAAAGTGGAACAGGAAACTATGCTATTTTAATTCTTCCATGTCATGGTCTCAGTGCTGAGCCTTGGTCTCCCATGCTGTAGTCTCAGTGGTGAACCTTGGTCTCCCATGTCATGGTCTCAGTGCTGAGCCTTGGTCTCCCATGCTGTAGTCTCAGTGGTGAACCTTGGTCTCCCATGTCATGGTCTCAGTGCTGAGCCTTGGTCTCCCATGCTGTATTCTCAGTGGTGAACCTTGGTCTCCCATGTCATGGTCTCAGTGCTGAGCCTTGGTCTCCTATGCTGTAGTCTCAGTGGTGAACCTTGGTCTCCCATGCCATGTTCTAATGCGGAGCCTTGGTCTCCCATATCATGGACTAAGTGCTGTGCCTTGGTCTTCCATGTCATGGTCTCAGTGCTGAGCCTTGGTTTCTCATGTTATAATCTCAGTGCTGAGCCTTGGTGTTCCATGTTGTGGTCTCAGTGCTGAGTCTTGGTCTCCCATGTCATGGACTCAGTGCTGTGCCTTGGTCTTCTATGCCATGGTCTCAGTGCTGAGCCTTGGTCTTCCATGTCATGGTCTCAGTGCTGAGTCTTGGTCTCCCATGTGGTGGTCTCAGTGCTGAGTCTTGGTCTCCCATGTCATGGTCTCAGTGCTGAGCCTTAGTCTTCCATGTCATGGTCTCAGTGCTGAGCCTTGATCTTCATGTAGTTGTTTCATTGAATCTTCAACGTGATATACTTAGTTGAGCCATTTGTTGCATCTAAAGATGAAGAACAAGCACTAAAAAGTAGAAAATCTTATGCAAAGTCATCCTGTCCTTAAATGAACAAAAATATTTGGAAACAAAGCACAATCACATGTAGTTTCCCTTCATTTGAGGGCAGCAATAACACCCATAAAAGAAGGAAAATTTCTCCTGAAGATGCAATGTGACTTTTCAAGGTAGGAAACTTCTTTTCCAGTGACAATATTGGCCTTATTGTGGAAGGCCAATTTAGTGTCCAGTAATGGCCATGGGGCTCGAGGATGTCCAGCATCTTCAGCCCCATGACTGCTGTGCTCTTAATTAATTACTCTAGAAATGACACCCAGTTGATTGCTTCTTCTTCTTCCGCCAGCTACTTCTCTCTACAAATTTGATGATGCCTTCTCAGACCTCTTTCTAGCAAAATGACCTTTAAAAAATACCCTGAAGCTTGGGAACATAACTGAAATTTTCTATAAACTCATTTGTTCTACACTTGTGAATATATAGATGTAAACTAGAATTTTAATTTTCAGACTAACTGACATCCTGAGAATTTTAGAGGCTCTCACAGAACCACACAAAAGGTGTAAGGACTGCATCAGTGTTCCTCAGCCTGTGGGTCTCAACTCCTTTGGGAGTTGAACAACCATTTCACAGGGGTCTCATATCAGATAGCCTGCATATCTGATATTTATATTATGATTCATAACAGTAGCTTAATTATCATTATGAAGTAGCACAAAAATAATTGTATAATTGGACTTATCACAACATGAAGAACTATTAAAAGGTCACAGCATTAGGAAGACTAAGAACCACTGAACTGGAGGCAAGACAAGCTCATGTTCCCAGCCTTCACTCTGGTCCCCTCTTCTGGTTTTTGTCAAGTACCTTAGACTGTTCTACCCATAAAGGTTATGGCTATGTGCCCATGTCATTTTCTGAACTCTTTAATCATAATTTCCAAGAAGAAAATGAACTAGAACTGCCCTGGTGAAAGGCTCATGCTGCCCCTTGTCCTCCTGCTCACCTTCGCCCTGCCTGAGCCTTCCATGACTCAGATCTAAATTAGAGAACTCCACAGCTGCAGAGCCTACACGGCATAGCCAGGACATGTGTGAACTCAGCATTTTGTCCCTTAGGTATATTGGATGCATTTATAAATGAGAACACTTGTGACCAGCTAAGAGAATTTGCTACAATGAATGGAATTAGCGCATAGCCTGCTGCTCAATGAAGAAGCATTCAATCAACTAAGTGAAGTACAGAAGGCTGAGTTTATTTTTGAGTGGTCAACATACTTGGAGAAACTCTTGTTAGCAACAAGCAAGGCCAATGTCAGGGAGAAGCAGGAGACTCTTATTGAAAACAGAAGGCACACTGCCAAACTCATTCTATGAGTTCTCAGTAACCCTGCTACCTATACCATACAAAGATTCAACAAAGAAAGAGAACTTCAGACTGATTTCTCTTATGAATACTGATGCAAAAATACTCAATAAAATATTTGCAAGCTAAATCCAGGAACACATCAAAGACATCATCCATCAAGATCAAGTAGGCTGCATCCCAGGGATACATGGATGAATCAATATACGAAAATCTATCAATGTAATCTACCATATAAACAAACTGAAAGAAAAAAAAATCTCATGATTAGCTCATTAGAGTTGAAAAAGGCTTTGATAAAATCCAATACTCCTTCATGTTAAAGGTATTAGAGAAGTCAGGGATATAGGGCACATACCTAAACATAATCAAAGCAATATACAGCAAGCCAATAGCCAACATCAAATTAAACGAAGATAAACTTAAAACATTTCCACTAAAATCAGGGACAAGACAAGGCAGCCTACTCTCTCCGTATCTATTTAATACAGTACTTGAAGTTCTAGCCAAAGCAATGAGACAACTAAAGGCAAAGGGCACTGTCAGTAGGACAAATCAGCAGCCTACAGACTGGGAAAAGATCTTCACCAACTCTCAACAGAGGGCTAATATCCAAAATTTACAAAGAACTCAAGAAATTAGACACCAACACCCAAATAACCCAATTAAAAATAGGGTACATAACTAAACAGAATTCTCAACAGAGGAATCTCAAATGGCTGCGAGGCACTTAAAGAAATGTTCAAAGTCCTTAGTCATCAGGGAAATGAAAATCACAACAACTCTGAGGTTCCGTCTTATACCCATCAGAATGGTGAAGAGAAAAACTCAAGAGATAGCACATGCTGGCCAGGATGTAGAGCAAGCAGAACACATCTTCACTGCTGATGGGAGTGCAAACTTGTATAACCACTATCAAAATTAATTTGGCAGTTTCTCGGAAAACTGGTAATTTCTACCTCAAGACCCAGCTATAACACTCCTGGGCACATACCCAAAAGATGCTCCAACATCCTACAAAGACACTTGCTTAACTATGTTCATAGCAACTTTATTCATAATAGCCAGAAACTGGGAACAATCTAGATGCCCCTCAACTGAAGAATGGCTAAGGAAAATGTGGTTCATCTACACAATGGAATACTATTCAACTATTTTTTAAGAAGACATCATAAATTTTTCAGGCAAATGGATAGAACTTGAGAATATCATCCTGAGTGAGGTAACCCAGTCCCAAAAGGACATGCATGGTATGTACTCACTTGTAAGTGGATATTAACCATAAAATACAGGTACCATGTTACACTACACAGACACAAAGAAGCTAAACAAGAAGGAAGGCCCAAGCAAGGAAGCTTGAATCTCACTTAGAAGGAGGATTAAAGTAGTCATAGGAAGCAGATGGAGGGAAGGAACTGGGAGGGAGGGAGTATAGGACCAAGTGTGGAGAAGACAGGGGAGATGGCTAGATGGCTATGAAAATAAATGGAAATCTCCAACTGACAGGTTGAGGAGGTGGGGGAGGAGCATCTCCAGGAGGAGATAGAGACCTGGGCTAAGGGAAGCATCCAAGAATCAATGGGGGTGATCTTAGCTGTGACTCACTACATTGGGAATACAAAACTGAAGAGGCCAGTAGCCAGTCAGGAACCCCAGTGGAGCGATAGGGACACCAACTCACCCACAAAACATTCAACCCAAAATTTATCCTGTCTACAAGAAATGCATGCATGGAGGATAGAGCAGAGACTGAGGGAATGGGCCCAACTTAAGATACATCCCATGAGCAAGTACCAATCCCTAACACTATTAATAATACTCTGCTATGTTTGCAGATAGGAGCATATTGTCCTCTGAGAGGCTCCACCCAGCAGCTGACTCAGGCAGACACAGACACCCACAGCCAAACAGTGGATGGAGCTTGGGGAAGAGTAGGAGGAAGGATTGCAGGACCTAAAGGGGATAGGAACCCCACAGGAAGACCAATGGGGTCAACTAATCTTGACCATTGGGGAATCTCAGAGTCTGAACCCCCAACCAAAGAACATACACAGGCTGGACCTAGGCCTCCTTGCACATATGTAGCAGATGTGCAGCCTGGTCTTCATGTGGGTCCCAAACAACTGGACTAGGGGCTGTCCTAAAAGCTATTGCCTGTACATGGGATATGTTCTTTTACCTGGGCTGCTTTATCTGGCCTCAGTGGGAGAGGAAGCTCCTAGCCTCACAGAGACTTGAAGTACCAGGGTAGGTGAATACCCAAGGTAGCTACTACCCACTCAGCAGAGAAGAGGAGGCTGACCAGAAGGGGGTTAGTGAGTGGGATGTAAAGTGAATAAGTAAAAATATTAAATTAAATTAAAAATAAAATAGAGAACTCTACTTCCCCTGTAACAGGTCAATAGGAACTCAGAGGCTTACCTCTGGAGTTTTCGTCAGAAGGGGCACAGCACATGGTCTCATACTTGAACTGTGTATCTGTGTGTATTTATGCCTTTATATGACATTATATATTAAGTATATTTTATCAGGGAGGAACCAGAATCCTAAGCTATAGACTTGGTGTCCCATTTCTGCATTGAAAAAAAAAAAAAGGCAGCCTTCTTGTTAAATGGCAAATCCTTCATCTCAAAGGTTGAATAGTGCAGCACTTCAGAGAAGACTTCCAACTGGTTACATTTGAGGGGCTGGGAAAAGGTTGGACTATAATATCTCCTGGCCAAGAGCCAGGGTGTATTTGTGTTTGATATTAAATAGGAAACATTTCCTCACCCGCTTTATTCTCGCCTTTTGAAATTAGGTCCTATGGACACATAGGCATGGATCCCTGCCAGGGGGACAATGCCAGTTCCCGTCCCTCATTATCACTGTCAGGCTGAGGGGTCTACTGCTCCCTGCGAGGGTTAGCATACATGGCCAAAGGCTGTGTATGAGATGGTTTCCCCATGACCCACTCTCGGCTGTAAAATGTCAAGGATGAGAGAAAGCAGTGCATCTACAAGAGGAAGTGCCGAGGATACTCAGACTCCGAATGTTGCCCCTCTCAGCCTCTCTTATGTGGTCCCACCCACCTCCGAATGGCCCCACCCACCACCTGTGATTCACACTCCCATCTTCTTGCTTTCACGTTAGCTAATCTCAACATTCAACCTTTTAACCTCTGATCTTTAAAAAACCTCTTCTCATACACTAGCGAGATATAAGCATTGCCCAGCCTTATCCTAGATATTGCTGCTTTCCTAGGTGTTCCCTTTCCCAAAAGGTAATGAAAATTGGAATATTCTTTATGGTGCAAGAGTTTGCTGTCAAAGCCTCTTGTTGGCTCACTGTGTATATTATATGAACTGACTTTAGGAATAACTGAACTTATGTATTTATTTATAGAGGTGCCTTCCAATTCCAGAAGCTTAACCCTGACTATGTGTGCCCACTTTGAGATCTACTTTTGAACTCTCTTCCTCATATCCGAAGCATTTGTTCTGCTTACACCATTGACCAGTGAGGGAGCAACAGTTGGCTTACGTCTCACAAGAATTTCATTAGACCAGTGATTACCTGAAGGGATATCAAGCAAAAACTGATGATGCCCAGTCAAGAAATTACAGCTAAGCAGCTCTGTAAGAAGATCAAGATCTTATACCACTGGTATCCTCAGTATACTTGGAAATGCCTGAGCTGAGCCGTCAGTGTGTCTTAACAGGATTCCTTCATTTCCCAATTAGGGGGATATCCTTACATCCATCCCAAACTCGCACCCACAATTATAGTATTTGAGTTACTTGGGCCCAGTGGTCTATGCAGTGGGCACTTGGGAAGATGCCTGTAGAAAGATGAATAAAGATGGAACAGCTGGGTGAAGCAGAATAAACCTAAAGGTAGCCAGAGATCTGAAGCAAAAGGCTGGAAGAAGGTGGAAGCGGGTCCTGTGAAGGGAAAGTGCTCTTTGCAATGATTTCTAGACCCAGTGCAGACCTGGAATGGCAGCATGTGATTAAACACATTGTTCCAGGAAAGATGCTTGTTGCCTAGCAATAACTCATGAGGTCCCAGGACTCCTATGGCTTCCATATGGGAATGAAACATCTCCCAGTGTACTTTTAGAGTTGGTTTCTTGGCATACCAAGCTAGGCAGGGCTGAGGCACGAGAAGGCTTTATCCAGCTTTGGCTGTACAAGGAAGGCCAGAGTACAAGATGGATGATGACTGTATAAGACTAACCTGTGTGACCTGAGACATTCTCACCAAACTTCTTTCAGTCATAAATTGCTAAGGTTATCTCTTAGACACTGGCTCTGAAAGCTTCTATTAGAATTAATTTTTCCATTGTGTACTTGGAAATGTCTGAGCTGAGCCCTCAGTGTGTCTCAACAGCCTGCCTTCATTTCCCAATTAGCATCTTTTTATAACTTTCAGAAGTTGATACCTCCCTTGTTTCAGCTAACTCACCATCCACTTATATTCACTTAACTGATCTCTCTGTCTCTCTGTCTTTGTCTCTCTCTTTTTCTCCCTGTCTGTCTGTCTGTCTGTCTCTCTCTCTCCATCAATCTGTCTCACACCAGATAGTCATACCATCTAAAATCTTTCTTTTCATCAAAAAATGTTTAATATCTTATAACTAACTGCCTATAGCAGTGTATCAGGAGATAGGGCTATAATAATCTTAACAAGCTTACCATGTTTGAGGGAGGGGCACTAAGACATTAACTCATACATTGAATGCTGAATCACTTCTGGGGTAAGAGCTGTGAAACAGATGTATGGCTAGCAGTGTACCATGTGCTGACTACCACTATGGTGGGCATCGCGGTATGCTAACTAACTGCTAATGACTTCATCCTTTCCTAACAGTCCTCAAGTTCCTGTCACTATTTGCAAGATAAAGTACAAGTCCTTAACTCTGGCACTGGTTGCATCTAAGGATTCCAGAACACTTGTTCTCTCATCTTTCATATGGCTTCACTAGCCATGGGGGCCTCCTCTCATCACTAGCCATGGGGGCCTCCTTGCTGACCCATTGTACAGGATCCCCTTTTTCTTCTTTCTTCTTTCTTCTTTCTTCTTTCTTCTTTCTTCTTTCTTCTTTCTTCTTTCTTCTTTCTTCTTTCTTCTTTCTTCTTTCTTCTTTCTTCTTTCTTCTTTCTTCTTTCTTCTTCTTCTTCTTCTTCTTCTTCTTCTTCTTCTTCTTCTTCTTCTTCTTCTTCTCCTTCTCCTTCTCCTTCTCCTCCTCCTCCTCCTCCTCCTCCTCCTCCTCCTCCTCCTCCTCCTCCTCCTCCTCCTCTTCACTCCTCCTCCTCCTCCTCCTCTTCCCTCCTCCTCTTCCCTCCTCCTCCTCCTCCTCCTCCTCCTCCTCCTCCTCCTCCTCCTCCTCCTCCTCCTCCTCCTCCTCCTCCTTCTCCTCCTCTTCCCCCCTCTTCCTTTTCCTCCTCTTCTTCCTCCTCCTCTTCTTCACTCACCCATGTTGCACTGGGTGGGGCATAAGGATAGGACCCTGGTAACATCCCAACAGTCTCTCCCCAATGCTTTTGCCTCTGGTCAGATCTCACTTAGTAAAACTCTGCTCATCTCTACGCTCAATTCCCCTGACTCTAAACCCTCCAGGAATTTTCCTACCATTTACTGCCCAATCCGTTATTTCTGTGGTTTTTATATCCACTTCTCTAGTTAGTTAATTTTTCATGTTTTCCCTACTACATACTGGCAGCTCAGTATCACTGGGGATTGTACTCTGTGTTCATTGATTTCTGCAGGAGCACCTAGCTCCTTGGTCAAGGTACAATAAATATTTTCTTAAATAAGTAACTGTTCTCCTTCATAAAGGGGATGTTTAGCTTTATATCTGCAAACTCCTGGATGCTGTTTTTTTTTTTTTTAATGCATTAACACTGGTTGTGAGTTCTACTTTTCAAATGTGCACACAGGGCGACACCTTCAGCTGCATCCCCTCTGAGAGGAATGGGTGAGGCCATTTACACAAATTGTGCCCTGACTCCTGTGACTAAAAAAGTGGCTTTTCAAGGTCATAACCCAAGGTTGTAACTTTGAAAAAGAGGTTTGTCTTTAAGTTCTCCAGCACTAACTCCACATGACAGACTTTGAACTTTTTACCCTGCCCTTTTTAACAGAACACACTCACCATGAGAAATGCATCTTGATGTACTTCTGCCCACAGAGATACTCAAAATGGGACATACCCTGTCTCTCCTCCTACACACTTCTGTGTATGCATATTGTATGATCAATTTATGGTTCCCATACATCATCATAATTTTTAAGGAAGAAGTCTGAGGCTGGTCCATGAATATTTTCAGGTAATAAAGTCTATGAAAGAAGGAAATGATACTCTCTTCCTACTTTTGAGCAAGTTAACGAGTGAGACAAAGCCAAATAGAATCCTCTTGCTCATAAAGTCTAGGAGGAAAAAAATAGTTCACACATGTAGACATTTAGTCTTCCCAATTCTGAAGGCTGAATGAATTAGGCTTCAGCTTCTCCTACAGGCCAAAGCCCTCAGCACCATGACACATATCCAAGGCCCTGGAGAAACCCTTCTGTAATTAAGTCCTGGAACATGGCAGGAAATGATGTTTGTAACTACCTTCATTCTAAATTTTCCCAGTCAAGTAAGTCAGCCGACCCTCCCCAGTGGCAGAGGAAGTGAAGGAGCAAACACTAACCAGGACTATGTGTCCTCTTGATCTCCCATGGGAGCATCATTTGTTCTGGAGAAGGAGGCATCACACTGGTTAGGGGTGATACATTCTTTGCCAGTCCTGAAGGGAAAGGTCCCACCCATTTTCCTCCTATCCCTGTTGAGGTTCAGAATATTCCTACCTACCTTCTTCATCATCTCCCAACTCATTCTTCATAGTAACCAAGATCAGAGCAATATTCTAATTTGGACTACTTAGGATTAGATCAAAAGGAAATTGGTATACTCTAATTTCCCAAATTGGAACCAGATGAAAACATCAGTAATTCAAAAGCTCCCTGCAATGTCTGGAAATAAGCTCAAATATCCAAATGTCCATTTAAGATGTAAATACCCATAGCATACTAACATACATCCATAAAAGGCAACAGGGCAAGGGCTGGAAGGGTAGTTCAGTGGCTAAGATCACTTGTTATTCTTGTAGAGGATTAAGTTTGGTTCCAACACACATATCAGGTGACTCAGAACCACTTGCAACTCCAGTTTTATTGCAAGCAATGCCCTCCCTCTTCCGGCCTCCAAGGATACTTGCATGCATATGCTGTACACACATCACTTAGGCACGCATGCATACAATTAAAAATATGATGTTTAAAAATAGAAAAGCTATTTTAGTCATCCTGAGAAGCCCCTAGAAACAGTGATCACGGGAGTGTTCATGGAACTTTATTGTCTTGCTTGTTCTTTGACTATTTGCATCTATTGTATTGCTAGTTCCTCAACCTAGAACTGACCTTAATACTTGCATGTAATTAAAATGGTATAAAAGCAAAAGGGAGGAGGGGGGTGGGATAGGGGGTTTCTAGGGAGGGGAAATGGAGAAAGGAGAAGGCATCTGAAATGTAAATAAATAAAATATCCAATAAAAACATTAAAAGAAAATAGAACAGCTGGAGCCTCAAAGGCTGCTCTGTCTGAAGGACAAGGGCAAGAACTTCTCACCAAACTCCTCCATGGCCTCTACATCAGCTCCTGCCTCCAGGTTCTGTTGTGTTTGAGTTCCTGTCCTGACTTCCTCCAATGTTTAACAACAGTGTGGAAGTGTAAGCCAAATAAACCTTTTCCTCCCCAACTTGCTTTTAGTCATGGTGTTTCATCACAGCAATGGTAACCCTAACTAGGAGATACCGGTATATCTTAACTAATTCAGTTCTCCTAAGGGATTTTTTTTTTTTTTTTTTTTTTTTTTTTTGAAAACTGGTTGCAGGAATATGACAGCAACTATAACGGCCACATGAAGTTATGTCCTAAAGGTTACCATGTTGATATATGTTGGAGTTAGAATTGGAACCAAGGTCCTGCTGGATCTAAAGCCCATTTTTCCCAACGTGTTAGACTCTAGCAGGTAAAATGTATCTTCCTTGTTTAACCACCCAAGCTCTACCCTGCTGTCAATCCAGTGAGAGATCCAGAACATTCATATTCACTACCAACTCCAGGCAAGCTCCCTGGGTGTGGGTTTTTGTTGGTTCCCTGTGGCTTCATCATATCTGCCTTAAGTACCATTCCTTAAGTGCTCTGTGCATATAGGCAATCTCAGGTTAACTTGGTTTAAAGCTCTGTGCACAGCATTGTGTAACTCTGGGATGGGAACACTGAAGATTCACATGTTGGGATGGCGTGTGTTGTGAAACACAGAGGGCTGAAGAGATCCAGTAATCTCCACTGACTTCTCTGCATCTCCACAGAGTGAATCTATTCTGCCCCAACTCTGCGCCCTGCAGGGCAACATCATCCTCTCTGGTTCATTCTGGATTTCCGCATCTTGCCATTGTCTTTACTCCTATTCCTTTCCCCCCAGGATTCAAAGCAGGAGAAAGGCATTTTAGTATATACATGATGCACAGAGTGTGGTGAGAAGTGGCCAAGATTCAGTATAAACAAATGATTTCAATGTGTCCGTGGAGAGTAGGTGATGTGGGCAGAGGGAAGTCAGCAGGAGAAATAATTCAGGCAGACATGTCACCCAGATAATGAATCCATTCTTCTCCAGAGAATAAATCAAATGGAGGCTTGCTCTTGATGTGGGTTGGTCAGTTAATCTCATGCCTGCCCTTCACTTGGTGTGTTGATGCATTTCCTAGGATTAATTCTGTCTCCAGGTGGGTCTTAAATAATATGTTTCTGATCTTAAAAGCTCAGGAAAGAAATGATTTATTTCATAAGGAAAGGAAATCACAAACAGTAATAAATGTAAAATGCCAGGAAATTCCACAACAGAATGCCAGCGAAGTAGCACAGGATGAGATCTAGGAGGCTAGAGATGTCCCTTCTGGAAGGCTGAGACCCTGGGTATGAACAAGGGATAGGCAGATGGCCAGGGCCTTCTCAGTAGTAGAACTCAAATTCAAAATTAAATCTATGGAAAAAACTTTAATACTGTAAAAGCCTTAAATATCTGAGTTTGTCTATCTTGCCTACTGGGTAGGATAAAGGCTGTGAGTATAAATTAAACAGGTTTTAAAATTACTTTTGGACCAACATATATGTTTGGCTACATTCCTTGCACACCTGCATTTGAGGACTGAGTTTCCACCCCCAGCCCCCCCACCCCACCCCCCCAGTGCACAAGTAGAAAATCATAAGAATTTCTCAAGATAGAAATCAACCTATATACAGAGAATGAATTTCCTGGTATGGAAAAATCTAATTTACTACAAATGAAGGATCAGATAGAAACAAACAGCTTTAAGGCTGAAAATTCCCCAGTATGGGTTGTAAGCAAACGGGCACAGAGGGCAGCCAACTGGGCTTTTTTCCAGCATTTTTAGATTTCTTAATTTGCTTAGCATGATCAAATTTTGTGCAGTTGCTGGGCCCACCAGTGTTTCCAACCCCTGAGTCAAGCAGGTAATGAGCTGGAAAGGCCTCTGGGAGGCAGAAAGGGAAGCTGGGTTTTAGCAGCTACTCTAGCTTTAGGGCTGTGGCCAGATACTGGGGCTCACTTTCTTCATCAACCAGTGAGAGTGTTACATTAATTCACTTTCAAGCAACTGCATACGGAAGGCTAAGGGACTGTTCGCCTCCCCAGCTCGAGAAAATTTCATCACTGACATTTAGCATCACCAGCGCCCGGGTAATAAAAAGCCAACTGGAGGTGCTTTTTATCGATTTTTCCATTCTTCCCAGACACCTGCTTATGCCACACCAAACCGGGAGGCTCTGGGGACTCCTTTCACTCTCTCTCCCTACTCAAAATTCTTTCTCAGTTCCTCAAATCTGTGATTCAGCTCTCCTCACCACCATCCAAAGGCATTTCCATTTGCTCATCTTACATTCCTATCAGACTGGAGGAATCATTACTCAGGACTACATCCTGTTACCAGTGAAGAGATGATCTTGTGGTAGGGCCAGAGGTAGTCATCATCCCTGCCAAACCAGGGTGTTAGAAAGAGCCGTAAAACACACTAGGACTTTTGTACCAGTACCATGAAGAATAGCTTGACAGCTACAACTGTCAGCTACCCAGAGCAAGTGACAGCTGTTCCATTAGGCCTCCTGTCCAGGCATGTAGATGCCTCTGGGTCTCCTGTGGCTTAGAATCTGCCCTGATGTGTTCATTTGAAGCCCACTAAGAACCCAGTGAACTTGTATAAATACAAATAAAGACAAGTCACGTTGGCTGAAGATGCTCCGTGCCCCTCTGTGTTGGATTCCCTCAGACTGGATCTCACATTTTCACAGACCACTAACATCACATCTTTTATTCCTCAGCCTTACTTTCTGAATCCCACCAAAAAGAAGTCCTGAGTGCTAGGGTAGATTATAATTCTTCAGTGGTTGCTCCTGAAATTGACAACTGAGGCGGGAAACCCTGGACGTGGGCTGGTTCACCCTAGCACCCCCTACTTTGCTTTTCTCTGCCTGCTTCAGAATCTTGAGTTCTTGTTTATTGTAGAGGAAAGGGAGAAAATAAGAATGATAGAGAACGTTCAGACTCTCTCTTGGTATTCCAGAGTTGAGCTAACTGAACGATCCTGTTTTGTTACAAGCCCTCAGACCTTAGCACAACAGACACCATAATGCAAACCCAGCCTTGAAAGTCAGCACACAGGCAGCAACACCTGCCCAAATGAGAACAGAGACCTAATCCATCAAAGTCCCTAGTTCTGGGAAAGTCTCCAGATATACTAACCTTGCTTTTTTGGCTTCTGTAGTTCTGCTTCTGGCTAACTGAGATGTGTCAACCCAGAATGTGGCTTTTGTACTTAAAAGTTTACCCCAAGAAAGTCCCAAGCATCCAGTGTAGTTGTTGGCCAGCCAACAAAGACTTTCTATTGGCTTGCCCCTGTTTGAATAATCCTCTCTGGTAGATATCCTGCAACAGCTCCCCATTTTAGCACTTCTGGTTTGAAAGTATTATTTGCCCTCCAGGTGAAGTCTTGTTGGGAAGCAAAAGAAACTTGCTCTAAGTACCACCACTTCATTTGGAGACTCCACTGAATTAAAGGGAGAAACTAACCAGCTGAACAGCTTCTGTTGTAAACAGTTGTCTGAGTCCAGACATCTCAGAGCAAGTTGTAAGGAGACAGTTGTCCGAGTCCAACCATCTCAAAGACAACTACTCCATCTTGCTGGCAGAGTCAAAGAAGTTCATGTTCCCAAGCCTAGAAATGAGCACCTATCCCACTTCTCCAAATGTTTTCTTAATTGTCTGTTTACTGGTAAAGAGTATAGAACTTGCTGTTATCTAAGCAAGTGCATACGTTGAAAAAATATATAACCAATTGCCTGTTATGTCTTAATTAACTACATGCAGCTGACCTGCTCCTCTGTCCCCCTATTACTCTGAGTCTGGACCTAATATCGAGGAGAATGAATTAAGGACCTTGAAGCCAGGTGCCCTGGATATGGCCCAGTCTCCAATGGTACTCCCTTGCTTAACCAATAATGTTAAAATACAACTGAATAACACTGAGGTTTCCCCCAGCTCCCTCCTTCCCCATGCTTTGTGTTTCTGTTCTTTAAAAACATTGTACAACCTCCCTTTAGGGATAAGGTTTGGATCCTGAACCGGCTGCCTCTCTGAGCACTCAGAAAACACAGCTTTTCATTTTTTGTTTATCTGAAGTGAGTTTTCTTGGCTTCTACTCTGAACCAAACAGACCTAGCTGATCTACATTGTTGATTTACAATTCCTTATACTATAGTTTGGACTTTGAGGACTCAGCTCTGGAGGTGTCTCCTTTTCAGTCATTCACCATCTCAAAGTCTGATCCGATTTTCATACCCCTGTATGCTGTATAGCAGCTCCCTCCAAGATTGAAGTATTCAGTCCTACAGCAAAGCTCCTTAACACAGAAAGAAAACAGCTCAAAATAGCTTCAGGAAGTATCTAGAGCCAACTAGAGTCACTAGGCCCCTCCCACCCAGAGTAAACAGTAAAGATTGCTGGGAGTCAAGATGAGCCAAGCTGCAGAGAAGCAGAGGACAGCCTGGAAGGGGCTCAGATCAGCTGAGGTACCCAGAAAGGACATTCTCCGACATATTGAGCCTCCTACAAGCTATGCAGTGTTTCAGATTCCCAGCTTGTCTGAGCTGTCCCTGGTGCTGGGGTGGGCTTTGGTGATTCAGCTGTATTTTGAGTCATTTCTGTTCCTGTAAGTAACCCTAATAAAATTCATTGGTTCACCAAATTGGACTTTGATGATATCTGTACTTTTGTCTATCATAGGTTCCCAAGCCCATGGCAGATACATGGTATGGAGAGGTTAGCCCTCAGTGCCAAGCTTATGATGCCAGAAAACCTGGAGACTAAAGGATCAAGGTGAAGGAAACCATGTAGCACTCATCACTATCCTTTTCCTTAGCAGAGAAGCCTGACCCAGAAGAGAATGGAGTGCCAGGAAATCCTATAGACTTAGTTAAGGACACAGAGCTCATAAATGATTAAGATCTGTAAGTGATGGGTTGTAATAAATAAGCAGTTCATGTGGAGATGTGGGTGGGGCAAAGACTACTTAAATGAGATGACCCCCATTCAGTTTTATTGAGTTTCCTGATATGCTGGTCTGATACTGAAAACCCTCTGAACATGTTAGACAAGGTCTCTCTCTCTCAAAGAACCTACATTCCACTTCAGAAGATGGGCAAGTCAACAAACTGTAAGCAAATGTCTCATGTTTTTAGAACATCTGGAACTTGCTAGGAAATCAAGAAAAGATGTTGGAATGTCCCATGAGTCAAAACATGGGGACAAGAAACAAAAGACTCAGGTCACACATTACCATAGCTGATGAGCTACAGCCAGCTCCATCCATGATCTCTGATTCCATGGACAACGAAGATAACTCTGCCGGATATTTCCACAATCTTGTTCACAAGGATCATTTGTATCATTTCAGCCCAGAGCAGTGCAAGCTACCAGAGTGGCACCACAAGGGTAGAGGTTGGGTAGGGAACCAACTGCCTTTGAACCATTTTCTGTAAGTCCAATAAACCATGTTGTCAATGTTGCATAGTTTTGACCTAAATGATCCATGCGTTCTCATTACTAAGGGAAGATGGTGGCAGTCACTGAAGATTTAGCTTAGTGGTTTCTACCTGGGGATAGATTTCCTTAGCAGAATGTATGGCCAAAGGTTCATAGTTCACACTCTTCTTATGCTCCACTCCAGTTGTGTATTTTACACTTAAGTTGAAAATGGGTAAAAAGGCTGGTGTGTCATTTGGAACGTGATGCTTGATAGATTCTGATACATTTTATATAGTTTCCACTTCTTTGTTCTCTTGTTCCTTAGACAACTGTGGACCTAATCCAGTTCCTTAGTTTTATATATTTCCTAGACTCTGAAACCATTAAAGACACTAGAACAGAAAAGAAGCCTTTAATATTTGTGATGAGTTGCTCATGTTTCAGATTCTGAAAGTAGGACTACCTGTGATGGCAGCAGGATTGGTGGTAGCACTAGGAGTATGGGGGCTTCATCCCAGAAGCAAGGCTCTTAGCCATACCTGGTCCTAGCTGGTCCTTATGAGGCTCATTACTGCAGGCAGCCCTGGTAGAACTTTGTCGAATTTTAGGGCTCATGATTCTTCTGTCTCCCACCTCACTGGGCTGGATTCCTAGTTACAGCAGCTGACACAGAGGGGTCTGTGTCTCTGGAGTAAAATGAATTAGGAAAAGTGAAGGTATGGTCCTTCCAGTATCCCCCTTTGGGGATAGAACAAGCTGACTTGAATCCTGGTGACATGCGCAAATCAGACAGGCATAATTCCAGACCTTTCAGACAGGCCATCAAAGCCATCAGAGTATGAGTGAAAGCACCCAGGGGTGGAATGGGAGCTGATCTAAAACTTGTCAATGATAGAGTCCTTTTATCAAGGACTGCTTGATGGGAAGCTATCAAGAAATTGCAGAAGGGCCAGATACTGGTACAAAGTACTTGGGAGTGCTTCAATTACTTGTCACTCTGCATTTCAATTCAGAAGCTATGCATTTGTATTTTCAGGGAAGTTATATTTTTCCAAATGAGGTCTTTAGTTTGATGGTGTGATTTATTTGAAGTAGATTGATTTCATGCTGATTTTTACATGCCATCACCCAACCAGCCAACCCACAGCAGTAGAAAGATAAAGGCCACTGGATTTGGGAAAGGTGGATGGAAAGATGTGGCATATCACTATGAGGTTCTTAGCAGACTAACAGGCCTGTGGGAACTGTCTTAATACCCAAAGTGAGTTAGAGAGCCAGAGAGAAGAAGAAAGAGATGAAAAGAGAATACAAAGTGGAAGAAGTAGGGCAAAACTTTACCTGGCACTCTTATGTGAATATGAGTAGTACCCTTTGGTAATAGAGAAAGCCTTGTTCTCCTGGCTCAACTATTGGTAGGGAATGTAGACCATTGGCAGGTGGGGCCTGAAGGAGATCCCTCAAATGTCTGACCTCCAAGGGGCTTATGGGACCCTGGTATAGTTCTGTTTCCTGTCTTGTATGTAAGCTTTTGGTACCACCATATGTACCATCTCCCATCTGCTGCTCTTGACAAAAGCCCAAAGCATTGGGGCTTTGCAGTCTCCAGAACTGTGATCCAAAATCAACCTTTTCACTTTATAACTTATGTGCCTGGTGCATCTTATTATAGTAACAAGAAGGTGTACCTACTTTACATCATTTGCCTGAGATTCCAGCAATTTGAGTGAAAATATCTCAATAGTCTTATTCTGGTCTTAGATGGAGGCAGGATTGGTCACTATGCTATGGTTTGTGGTCCAAATCTGTACCCACTGATATTTTTTCTACAGCCTTCAAGCCACACAAGATGAAAGATCACCTGTTTAAAGGGCTCAAAAGTATCAACAAAAGAATAATGTTTCAAGATCTTTGAAAATTACATAAAGCTCAAGTTTCAACCTTTATAAATAAAACATCATTGAGTTCAACCATATGTGTTTATGTATTGAATACAACTGCTTCTGTGGCTCATGGAAGTTAATAGAAAGATGTAAAAGTGATTGCAGGTCTCCTGAGGCCTCATAGGTTGACAAGATGGCCTTTTGCAGAGAAGAATTTTATGGGCTGTAAAGAAAGGAGAAATGAAAAGAATCATCATAATGGAGAATTGCTCTTCATTCTTCCTGGCAGAGCCTGCATGTCCAAACCCACTTCTTTTCCTTTTCCTTCCCTTCTCTTTTTTCTTTTCCTTTGTTTCGCTTCCCTCCTCTCCTTTCCTCTTTTCTTTTTCTTCTTTTTCCATCCAATGTAAACCTTTAGCCACATTAGGGTTTGAATGAAAAATACTTCTTATGGGGCTCATGTATTTGAACATGAGTCTTAGGTTGGGGGTGCTATTTTTGTGAGTGTGTTGTACAACATTTGGAAAACTACTTAGCTGGCAGTCCTAGGTCATTCTCATTGGCTGTCCCACTTTCAGTGGAATTATGAGTTAACATGCACCTAGTATTTTAAAGTTTGTTCCTAGGGAAGAGCAGAGAAGAGAGAAAGCCAATGAATATCCTTAAACTGAGAAGATGCAGATAGGACAGCCAAAGCATGTTCTTATACTAAGCAGATACAAATAGGATGACCAATGGATGTTTGTATACTAAGCAAATACAGATGGGACAGCCAACAAATGTCCTTATTCTGAGCAGATACAGATGGAATAGCCAATGAATGTCCTTATAGTGAGTAGACATAGATAAGGCAGCCAGTAAATGTTATTCTGAGCAGATGCAGATGGGACAGCCAATGAATGGCCTTATTCTGAGTAGATGCAGATGACGCTATACATGTGCGATAGACATTAGGCAGTTATAGATGGGACAGCTGGTGGATGGGCTTATTCTGAGAGCCACAAATGCAGCTTTGACATACAACAATGTAGGCCTGCAAACAGGAAGGAGTGATCCATCAGTCCTGCTCTCAGTGTGGGTGTGCCTGCCTTAGAGGCAAGGGGTCTTTGTCAGCAGTTAACCTCAGTGCCCCTGCTGGCCACTCTGGTAATCACATCTCAGCTCTCTACCTGTTTCTAGGACCTGGTCTTTTTCCAAGTAGGGTCTTTCTGGGGACAAAACTTCCTGCAATGGCTGACATGAAAAGCAGAGCAACACCACCATTTTATAGCTTCCAATATTAAGGATGTGATAAAAAAAAGTAGTAGAGATGGGAAAGAAGAAGTATGATAGATACACATGAAAAAAAAACAAAAAAGAGTGCATTTCCTTTTCATTTTCCAGATCTTACAAGAAATATATAATTATCAACCATTTTAATTTTACAAAAGCAAAGTCAATTATTTTTATAGGTTACCATAGAGAAGCAGATGAATCCCACTCCCCCACACTGCTGAGTGGTAGAGATTTAGAAATGACTAGAATGTCCCATGTGTACTAAGCATTTGGATTGTGGCTCATACTAATGAGAGTGCAGAGCCTTGTATGTATTTAATTCTAATTGACTTATATGGCTAATACCTGTGGCAATTGGACAGCTTAGACCTATAGTATGAATAGTAGACAGTTATTAGACATTGGGATATGTGTAAAGCAAAGTAAGTTACACAAATTAACTTCTCTGCATCCTTCTAGATGAGCTATAACAGCAATTTCAAACAAGTGAATATGGGAAGCTACAAGAATCTACTCCCTTTGAGGACAAAGGATAGACCTTGGAGTTCTTGTCTTCCATAAGGATTGGTAGCAATCAAAAGAAACAAGCAGTGGAGCCAGGAGTTTGTTTTGAGATGCAAGACAGCAAACACATATTTTTCATCATCTAGCTCAAGAAACAAAAAATACATTTGGAAAGTTATTGCATAAATTCTCAATAATACTCAAAAATGGGAATACTCTATCAAAAGTAGAGTCAAAAAGATTAAGTATTGAGACAAGCAGAGATGGAAAAATGGGCATCTGAGAAGCAGAAAGGAATATAAAAGTTGTTAGATGAAATAAGCCAAGTTTAGGGACCATTGGAATGCAACCATTGAACAGCAATCTGCCTCACAGGCTCCCCAAACAGGATTGCTACTAAATAATAAAAAGAGTCAGCTTGACTGCACATCGAAAGATGAAGAGCTACAAACAACTGAAGCTAAGAAGAATAGACTGGAGATCATAATGTAATATTGTGGTCAATAATCACAGAAAACATTCAGAATTATAAAGATAGATACAATGCACATATTGATAAAAGACATTGCAGGCTCAGCAAACGAGTACCTGGAGACCCTGTGAGATATATGTTAAGAGACATTATGTATTTTGAGTATTAGACAAAGTTCATATAAACCCAAAGGAAAAGTAGGTAATGTATATCCTTATAAGAAATGTGAGGGCCAGAGCACTGAGCAGATCTTGGGTGGCAGCTCTGTCCCCAACCTCCAAGAACCCAGAGGAAGCAGGGATCCCAGGCGCTCTAACTTGGACAGTGTCTTAGAAACTAGTTCTCAGATCTGAGGCCTAGATCAGACCTCTGCCAGGTCTGCTGTTGTGTGGACCCCAGATTCCACCTGAGACATACTGGAAGGTCCACTCAATCCAGAGCCACAGAGGAACAAATGAACTCAGAGCTTCAGACAACATATCCTGAGATATTCTAGAGGAGACACTGCACCCAGAACAGCAGACACCTAGCTGGACTACTACCTTGGAGGCACCATATCCTGAGGCATCCTAGAGGTACCACTGTAATCAGTGCAGCTGGAAAAGATCACAGAGACATCTGGACCCCTAGGAGATCAGACACAAGCTAGATAACTAGAAAGACAGGCTTCAGTCAGAGACAGCAAGTACAGGCAGCACTAGAGTTAACCAGATGGCAAAAGGCAAGAGCAAGAATGTAAGCAACAGAAACCAAAGTTACATGGCATCATCAGAACCCAGCTCCCCCATCAGAGCAAGCCCTGAACACCCCATCACACCAGAAAAGCAGGAATCAGAATTAAAATCACTTCTCATGATGATGATAGAGGGCTTTAAGAAAGACATAAATAACACTCTCAAAGAACTTAAGGAGAGCACTGGTAGACAGATAGAAACCCTTAAAGAGGAAACACAAAAATCCCTTAAGGAATTGCAAGAAAATGCAACCAAACGGAAAAGGAATTAAACAGAACCATGCAGGATCTAAAAATGGAAGTAGAAACAATAAAGAAATCACAAAGGGACAATACCCTGGAGATAGAAAACCTAAAAAAAAGATCAGGAGTCATAGACACAAGTATCACCAATAGAATTCAAGAGATGGAAGAGAGAATCTCATGTGCAGAAGATACTATGGAAAACATTGACACAACTGTCAAAGAAAATGCAAAATACAAAAAGCTACTAACCCAAAATATACAGGAAATCCAAGACACAATGAGAAGGCCAAACCTAAGGATAATAGGTATAGATGAGGGGGAAGACTCCCAACTAAAAGGACCAGTAAATATCCTCAACAAAATTATAGAGGAAAACTTCCCTAACCTAAAGAAAGAGATGTACATAAATATACGAGAAGCTTACAGAACTCCAAATAGTTTAGACCAGAAAAGAAATACTTCCCGCCATATAATAGTCAAAACATCAAATGTACAAAACAAAGAAAAAATACTAAAAGCAGTAAGGGAAAAAGGCAAAGTAACATATAAAGGCAGACCTATAAGAATTACACCAGACTTCTCACCAGAGACCATAAAAGCCAGAAGATCCTGGACCGATATCATACAGACCCTAAGAGAACACAAATGCCAGCCCAGACTACTATACCCAGCAAAACCGTCAATCATTATTGATGGAGAAACCAAAATATTCCATGACAAATCCAAATTTACACAGTATCTCAACACAAATCCAGCACTTCAAAGAATAATTGGTGGAAAACTCCAACACAAGGAGGGAAACTACAACCTAGAAAAAGCAAGAAAGTAATCTTCCAAAAACCCCAAAAGAAGATAGTTACACAAACATATCTTCACAGATGTTAGCCCAAAAGCTTGGATTAGCGAAGACTCAACCCACAGACCACATGAAGCTCATGAAGAAGGAAGACCAAGAGGGGATGCCTCAGTTCTACTTAGAACGAGAAACAAAAATGCTCAAGGGAGCAAATAGGGAAACAAAAGATGGAACAGAAACTGAAGGAGAGGCCATCAGGAGACCTTTCCACCTGGGTATTCACCCCATGTACAGCCACCTAATCTAAACACTGTTGTGGATGGCTGGAAGTGCATAATGTGAAGAACATGATATAGCTGTCTCCTTAGAGGTCAGCCAAAGACTAAAACACTCAAAGGACAATGTTCATAATTAACCACTGATATGATCAGGGGTTTCCCAATGGAGAACTTAGTGAGAGGACTGAAGGAGCAGAAAGGGTTATTGACCTCAGGTGGAAAGCAACAATACCAAACAACCAGAGCCCCCCAGGGTCTAAACCACCAGCCTGGGAACACATAGGGAGGGACCCAAGACTCCAGAGGTATATGTAGGGGAGGATGGCCCTGTCGGACATAGGTGGGAGAGGAGTTTCTTGGTCCCATAAAAAAAATGAATGAATGAACACACAGTGGGGGGGGGATGTGAGGGCGGGGAGGGGATAGTGAGGGGGGTAGGTGTGGTCACTGCCTCATAGAAGCATGAGGAGGGGGAAGGAATAGGTTTCTGGGTGGTGGGAGGAAGTAGGCTAAGGGGATAAAATCTGAAACGTAAATACTACAACCAATTTTAAGAAGCGGGGGAAAAAAAAGTCTTCAGAACCAACATCTTTAAAAAAAAAATGTCAGCCCCCTGGGGTGGGAAATTTTTTTTTTCTTGATACTAAAACTTGTTCTGAGAATTGTATATTGCAGAATACACAGCCTTGGTGTATCTACTCATCAAGCATACTGAGCAGACCTGCCCAAACCTCTGATGTCCTGGAATTCCATCTGGATTCAGTGAAGACACAGCATCAGAGGCTTATCAACTTACTCTCCCCCCCACCCCTCTTCTAAAATCTCAACGCCCTTAATCAGCTTGAAGAAGTTAAAGAAGAGTCAGCGCCCCTATTCCCTGAGCTTGGGGACTAATGTGGTTAATAATGGTCTGTCTTTCTAGGGACAAGTAGTGGTTTTGTTGGAACAGGGGGGATTAGCTAGGACTTACTGCATAGCCATAACCTACTGGTAGAAATCTGTATAATTATTATCAAGATGAAGTTATAATTTCTTAAATGGTACAAAATTTACTTTGATCTCAAATTTAAGGTTTTCATTGGTAGGAGCCTCTTATTAATATAAAAATGAGATGAATATTGATACACTCATGGGCATTGTGCCTGTATAACACATTTAGGAATACAATGCCTAGACCCAGCCCTTTTTTAACTTTTTTAACTGATTTGGGACGGTTAACCTATGAGTTAAGGGACTATAGCAAATTCATATTTTTGAGTTTATTGTTAGGGTGCTTTCCATATTTTACTTAGAAATAGCTGAGAGGAGTTAACAGAAAACAGTCCAGGTTACCTTAAATGGATAGTTGGTTTTCAAAACATCAGAAGTCCATAGAACTGATGCTACAAATATTTATATATTAATGTTCATATTGATTAGAGACCTGTCTGCTCCTGACAGCTTCCTGTCGTGGATTCTAAGAAGAAATTGAGCATCCTTGGAGTTACTCCAGTTGTGTGGTAACAGCCACTAGGCAAGAATTGCCTCTCTCCATCTACAGACAAATTACTGTCCAGAAAAGGACACACATGCAGAATAGTTGACTGATTATATCTGCCTAGACAGAGTAATCAGTCCTTAATAATCCTGCATCACCAAGGTCTGTCAGATGATTCTGGGCCAGAAGGCTGAAGATTTGATGCTCCAACGTTTGGTAGTATAGGGGCTTTTCAGGTGTTTGGAGGTCTCTATAAATTGGCTAAGTTTTAGAAGCTATGCTTTGTGCTTCCCACAGTTATAGTTAACTCAGTCATTCTGGATTTCTGACGGGGTTGAAAACTTATAGCTATTTACCGTAAGAGAAAAGATTTGAGTGGATGGTCGTCAGCTGACATTCATCCTAAAGCCAGGTTCAGAACTAAATGTTTTAGTTAGGATAGATGACAGAGGTGCTGGTTAGTCAACAAAATGATGGACTGGGTATTAGGACTATCTTGTACCTCACTGGTAACAAATTGGCATAATTATGCTCTAATTGTATTTTGAGAGAAAAGTTTCATTTTAACAGGAAGGGTGATGTGTAGGAGGAGCTAAGGTAGGAGGAGTACTGAGAGGAAGAAAAGGAGTAAGAAGAGGAGGAGAAGAAGGATAGGAGAAGCTAGGTGATGAAAGAGAGAAAGAGGGGGGAGACAGGGAGGCAGATATTCATGTATCTCCACCAGTCAAAGATAGTTGTTATATCTAGGTTGGTCAGTGGGTTACACCTCTGATTGAACAATTCCAAACTTATAATGCTTATGATTAACATTATTTAAAAAAAAAATGTATAGATGCAAAAAGGAAAAGGGGCATGGGATAGGGGTTTTCTAAGGGGGGGGAATGGGGAAAGGGGATGGCATCTGAAGTGTAAATAAAATATCGAATAAAAAAAAAACAAAAAACAAAACAAAAAAAAGAAACACAGAACAGGAGTGTATATTTGCAGAAAAAAATTGTAGCCTTACTGTGTGGACCTTGAGATTTCAAATAGATTTCAAAAAGGTTAGTGAGGATTTTGTAAAGATGATAATAGAACAGGGAACTAAAAGACCTGAGTGGTCATGCAAGTAGTTATTATCTTGATGGGTAATGGGCAAAATGTGAAATCCGGTCATTATAATAATAAAGAATAAAAATGGCATGGGGGTAAAAAAAAAAAAAAAAAAAAAAGAAAAGAAATGTGAGCACGCTGACACCTTGGATAGCCAGTGTGCTTTGAGAACACGGCAGCCAAAGGTTTTCTCCTTCCCCAGTCTCTTCCTAGACACAGAGAACAGAATCATCTTTAAAGTGATAATGCTTTTGAAGTGATAATTTAATTATTGTAACAAAGATGCTCATTTTTTAAAAGAGTTGTTAGCTGTTTTTTTCTTTTTCTCTTGCTATCAATAAGATCAGTTTTATCCTAGTTAAAATATGGACAGGATTGTCTCTCCAGCATTTCTTCCATAGATCACTCCCAGTAATTACATTTTGAGCCCTTCATAAAACTACATTTTTAACAATATTCAGAAATTGGTCCAAAATAGCCTATCATTTTTTACATTTATATCTTTTATGACTGCTGGAACTGTTAAACTTTTATGCATCATGATAAAGCTAGATCTGGAAACTCTAAGGTCAAATCTTTCATTTTAATCTTTCAGAGAGTCCATACTGAGCTTTGCATTTTATAAGAACCTAATCATAATTTCAATGTCCCTCATACCCTTCATTTTCTAAGTACCAATGTATAGAAATAGATTGAATGTATATGCTTTTAGAAATCTTGTTTCTGAAGATTTTTTTTCTAAATTTGTGAATTCAGTTTTGCAAATCTTACTGATAATGTTAACCTCCAAGCCAACAGTTTTTAACTCCTTTTGGGGATTGAACAATCCTTTGGAGTGAGTTGCCTAAGGCCATCTGCATATCAGATACTTACATCATGATTTATAACAGTAACAAAATTATAGTTGTGAAGTAGTAACAAAAATGATTTTATGGTTGGGGGTCACCACAACATGAAGAGCTGTATTGAAGGATCACAGCGTTAGGAGGGTGGGAACCATTCTGTTTAAGCTGTGGTTGGGTTGCTCCATGGTCTCTCTCACTCTGCTTCACTCCTTCCACAAAAATATTTTAGCATTTGCCAAACTTGTTTATAAAAACTTGAAGTGGGAAAGATGATCTCCTTTAGTTGATGTTATATAAAACTTTTTTCTGTGTGAAGCCATCAGGGAGGAAGACCAATGAAGACTGCTGGGCAGACCTATTGTGTCTCTTGGCTCCTGAGGAATTACCTTCCAAGCAACTGTTCCCTGGTCACCCAGGGCACTCAGTGTTTCAATGGACTCTTCCAGCAGATCTTAACAATAGTATTCATGTGGGTATGCTCAGTGAGAGTGTCTACAGGGCTGGGCTCTGTGGTATGTCATCCATCTACGCTGCTTCACAGTCTCTGTGGTCTCTTCATTAGGGTGACCAGACTTATTAGTAGTCTAGGACTCTGATTTTTTTAAAAGGCACCCGCCAGTTTGTAAGACTCAAAACTGCCATTGACACATATTCTGATGGTTAAAGCCTACTGAAGTTCAAAAGGAAAGGGCACAGACCCTACAAACTGGAAAGAATATGAAGGAATTTATGGCTACAGAAGATCCTGTACATCTGATCAAGTCCAGGTAACTGCATGGGTGGAGCTTAGACAGAATGCTAACAAGTATAATATAACACATGTAGTTGAATAGAAGTCTCTATTCCTTGGGTTTGTATGTGTGTGTGTTGTTGTTGTTGTTGTTGTTTTTTAATGTTATAAGAAGCCAAGATATATGGAAGCCCTGGACAATGCCATTGCCCAAGCATATTCTCAGGAGCCAATTCTGACTATTCTTCTCTGTCTTTATTATTTATATTTTTGCTTGGATGTTTGACCTGCATAGGCAAAGATCAGCCAGGCACACTTGGCCTCCATGGTAAAAGCTACTGGAACAAAATATCATGGCACTGATACAGAAACAAACACATGCATCAGTGGACTAAAATATGACATAAACGTAAAGCTGTGAAGTTAGAACCACTGATTTTTCATCAAAAACACCAAAAATATGCAGTGGATGAAAGACAGCCAATAGTGTTGAAAGAGAGTCCTACACATACAAGGATGAACTAAATCTCTATTGCTCATGCAGACCCCAGCTCAACTCCAACTGGATCAGAGATCTCGATGTAAGACTCAAAATTCTCAAACAGTTAGAGGAAAAAGATGTGGACTATGCTTCAAGCCAAGGGCTTTCAGGGAAGCTCTTCTGTTGCTCAGGAAGTAAGACCAATGATTGACAATGGAAACTCATGAAATTAATGTTTCTGTATAATGAAGGGCTGGTTTGGAGTAGACTGACTAACACAGTAGCTTATGCAATGAGAGAAATGTCTGCCCACTCTACAGCTGATAGAGGACTAATGTCTATAATACACAGAGAGCTCAAAAAGCTTACCATAGGGAAAACCCACCCCAAAAGAAAAATGAGCCACAGGACCGAACCACCAGATCTCAAAAGAAGCAATACAAATAGCTAACGCACACATTTAAAAGTGTTTAACATCTCTAGCCACCAAGGAAACGAAAATGAAAATTACCCTGAAATTTCACTCACCCCTGTCACATGCCTGTCATCAAGAAGACAGATGACAGCAAATTCAAGTGAAAATGTAGGGAGAGGGGACACTTAGTCACTCCTAGGGAGATTGTGAATTAGTGCGGCCTCTACATAAATCAAGGTGAAGAATTTTTTTAACTTAAAATTATAATATCATTCCCAGGCATATACCAGAAGACTATATGTTGGACAGAGACAACTGCACATCCATGTTCATTGCTGCTCAATTTTTCAGTAGAGAAAACGTAGAATCACTTAGATGCCTTTCAACTGATAATGTAAGTGTAGTTCATCTACACAATGGAATTCTATTTGTCTGTAAAGAAAAATGAAATTTGAAAGAAAACAAATGGAACTGAAAAAAATATTATGCTGAGTGGTAATCAAGGCCCCAAAAGACAAACTTTATTTTTTCTCATATATGGGAGCTTCATAGTGTTTAAGATGGAGTGTCTAGAGAGGACAGAAAGTAAGCAAAGAGACATGTAAAGGGGGAAAGAGGTTTCCAGGAGGAAGAGGAGGCAAATATATCACGTGTAAAATGGAAGTAGAAATGGCGAGATGCTAGACATGGGAGGAATTCATGGGGAAGGGGAAGGTAATGGCAGAAGGGCTGAAGTGTGGTCAGAGTTAACCAAAACCAAGGATGTGTGAGAAAGGCACACAGAAGCTGCTAATTGTCAAGGTAACTTGCAAATAGTATTAAAATTGGTTTGAACAGAGGTGTTCTGCATGGTGGCATAAGGCTCCTCCCAGAAGCCACCGGGTTTTAAATGAAAATCCCAGTGGCAGCTGTAGACTGACTTGCTATACACATCATTGGTCAGAGGCCCCGGGGGCTTGCACATCAACATAGACTATTATCTTTGCTCTTGGATGCCTGCTAGAAGTAGAAGGTAAAAGCCTACTGTTGAAGGCACTTCTGATACTCAAAATAAACATATCTGTGTACTGAGTTCTATTCAGGACATCTACATAATACACTCACTCACAGGCACATACTCACACACACAGGCATGCACACATGTATGTTCACAGAATCAGAAGGATGATGTGGAATGCTATTAAGTATTGTCTTCCAGACAAGACATGTCTGTTCCAATTGTAAATGCAGAAGCTGTGGCTAGCTGTACAAAATCTACACACACACATACATACATACACACACACACACACACACACACACACACACACAAATGCATGCACACATGCATACACAGAGACAGAGAGAGGGGACATGTAGAATGGAGAAGACCAGTTGGGGGTTAAGGGAGTGAGCAGGACTGTCAGGGGATAAAATGGGTTAATGGGGTAAACATGGCCACAATACATTGTGTAGTGTATGAAATTATAAAAATAAAAAGGGGAAAAATGAGAAGGAAAAATGTATTTACATGTTTCAATGTTTTGCAGAAGAACAAATAAAACTCCACCACTTTGAGCACTGTCTCCACCTCCACAGAGTCAGCTCAGAATATAAGAAGCATCAGCCATAATGAATACATCATAGCCCTGACATGAGGTAGACATGCTTTTGGAATGCATACATGGGAAGCACTTTTGCACAGAGAGATCTTAGAGAATGCCCACACTGTATATTTAAATGGGCCATTATTATGCCTAAATTTCAGGTGAAGAAAGCAAGCAGCCACTAACAATGGGAAGGGGAGTCTTTGGGAGTGTGACTGGCAGCTGGGAAAAAGGAGGAAAGGAAGCTAGTGTCAGCTAGTGAATTCTGTCCAAAGGAAAGCTGTTGGCAGGAATGAAGCCCAGAGGTGCAGGGGTGAAGCCCAGAGCTGAAGGAATGAAGCCCAGAGTTGCAGTTCTGAGTGAAACCCAGAACTGCCTTCTTTCAGAGAACCACTGGGGACCTTGCTCCAGATTCCATGGTGGAGACAGAAACTAATGTTTGTGATGCTCAAGAAGTCTAAGGTCTAGCTGGACGCCATAGGGAGTGAGGGCTCTGTACAATGCAGGAGCTCTGTTTGCTTGGCAGTGGGGAAGCTAGAAAGGAATGGTCCCAACCTCTGGTGTTGCTGGGTCCTGGGCAAAGCTCAGCACTGCACTTTGGAGGAAGTTCTGGGGGAGTTTAAGTAGGTGGCTAAAAGCACCCTGGACACACCCTAGTAGTCTTTGATCATACCCTAGTTACAGATAAAGGAGTAGGGGTCTGCTTTACAGCCTCTGAACAGCTGAGACTAGTGTAGGACCCATGCTTTACTGAGTAGACATCAGATACCCTGGGATTACTTGCTCAAAGGATTAGGTAAGGCTCTGTACCAGAACCAGAGCATCAGTTATGGCTGCCATCAAAAGATGGCGTTATTTTCATCCTGTTAGCCTACTCATTATTCTTCTTTGTTTAATTGGCTTTAAATGTAATTATGTTGGGCCTGAGAAACGTCCAACAAAGACGTTGGAATTGGGAAAAAGGTAAAGATCAGATATAATAAGTTTAAAGTCTAGAACACATTGTAGGCTTGTCTGGAAAGGAGCGATTGGAGCATTAGAGTGACTTAGTAAGACTGAGAAAATGGTGGGACCTGCAGAACTGTGGCAAAAGTAAGGAAAGGAAGTACGAGGAAGTGATGGGCCAGATGGAGCAATCTTCTTTACTCAGCTCAAGAGGCTAGACACACTCCGCTGCCTCAGGCTGGCTAGAAATCTCCAGAAACATTGCTGAGAGCACCCACCTCAGTGTAAAGCATAAGAGCAGCGTGAGACAGTCCACTTGTTGACTGCTAAAATCTTCAGTATGGTTACATGTGTACTAACTGCCTTCATCATAGCATGCCTGTCATGTGTGTAGGTGAGCAAAGAGATGTATCTACTGACAGGACTCCAGAGGACATTTGCAGCAGGTGACCCCAATGTCTTCATTAGGAGAGCATACAAAGTCATCATTGGGTGGGGATTACAAACCATTTAGAGCCTCGCTGAATATTTCCCAATTCCTTATTTGTGCAAGTTGATCATGTGTATGTGCATGGTTTGCATATGTAGGAGAACAGTGTTGCACATGTTCATGTATGTGGAGGTCAAAGGTTAATGTTAGGATTCATCCTCAATGGCACTTCCACCTTGCTCACTAAGGCAGGACTCTCAATCAAACTCAGAGCTTGCTGATGTAGCCAGTCTTGCTAACCTGCTTGATCTAGGGATCCTTGGTTTCCACATTCTAAGGCTGAAGTGAGTTTCCACACCCACCCAGAATTTCCATCAGTTTCTGAGATCTAAACCATTGTCTTATGCTTGTGTACCAGTGGCTTTAGCTGAAGATTTGCCTCCTGGTCCTCATGCTTCTTATGGATTCACTGGGCACTTATTTCTACGCCTAAAACTTCAAAGACTCATAAATCTTCTTAGGGTCTGGTGAGAGCAGAAGGTAGGGGGAGGGGGTTGTTTAGCACCTGTACTAAGTGGCTTCTCAGACCCAGACTCTGGCCTTAGTTTTGCTTATTAGCTGGAAGTTCTGGCTACCCAACTTTTTCTTTGCTACACGGCTGTAGAATGGTGCATATTGAGAACATCAGTGTCAAAAGGTGCCCTGAGGTTTGTCTTTAGAGAAGGATGTAGAAACATGTTAGGCTAGATCAGGACTACAAATAGGGTTTTTGTTTTTGTTTTGTTTCATTTTGTTTTTCTTTCTCTTAATTCACTTGAATTCACTAAATTGAAGGCTCACTCATAGATGATTTTCTCATGGCCACCTACATTGCCAGTCTTGTGGGATTCACGTTACCATGACAATTGCATCAATAACTGGTGCTTCTAGTCACTCATAGAAGTCATTTCTGCCTACCTTTTCAGGAGGATTGAGACGGTCTAACTGATTTTCTTTGGTCCAAGTTTCTATATTTAGCTGACTTGCCTCCTGGACATACTGCACACATGATCTATAACTTTCTAAAAATGTGTGACAAACTCTTTGTCGCACCCCCAACAAATGACTTGATTTCATCTCTTTCCTCCTACTTTTGGGGGACGGAGTTGAGAAGGAAAAGAGAATATCTTGTGGCTCTGGTAAAGCCCTGAGATACTGACTTATGTTGATGGCTTGAACTGGCCTCGGATGTTTCACAAACAACCAGAGGAAATCGACATGACAAGTTGTTCTCAGTGATGAGCAGGCTCTTAATCAAACAGACAGCACCTCATCTCTGTGCTCACGAGCTTCATGCTTCGGTACAATTCCATTCGTCCCTGGGCACAATAAGCAGTGACATGTTTTTTTTTTTTCTTTTTCTTTTTTTATTTACATAAGTTCAAATATCAATTATGTGACTATCAAATGAGTTTCTAATGAGGACTTCAAGTTTGTGACAAGCACAGCTTTCTCCTTACCCCGAGATCCTTTCTATACTGTTTCTTAGCTCCCAGAAAGACCTCTGGCAATGGCTTGTGTCCATGGGACTGGCTTTGCTTTTTGGTCCTTGAGATGACAGAATGACCCAGGTTCATGCTGACTGGCACCTTTACTCCCCTATCCTCTCGACTGTTGCCTAGTTCCCCAAGTCTCTTCAACAATCCTGCACTAGGGCTTCGTCTGTCAGCAACTGTTTCCACTGAGGCAGACACTGCATCCGGTTCCTGTGGATGACCCCCCTGGCTTCTCAGTGCTTGCGGCTGACCTGCTAATCTGCTATCAGACAGGACAGAAACCTGCCACTCAACCTGCCAAGAGAGAGACCCACAGGCAGAGTTATGGAAGTCCAAGGGCCAAATTCTGAATCATGTAGAAAATTTTGAAGCACAATCAGGGCAGCCTCCAAGTCTGTCATAGGACTTGAGGGTATACAGGAGATTTGGCTCCAGTGTTTGGGTACCTACTCTGGGGTGCTTGTCTGGCTGGCTGTGGCTTGCAGTGCCTGGATATACTGGGGCTCTTGCCTTTGCTCCGCATCTGCCAGTCTGAGGCCAGCAGTTCACAGCAACCTAGTTCCTAGTGTCTGTTTCAGAGTCCTAGATAAATGCCTATTTTAGGTGCAAATGACAGGAAGATTGGTGCAGGAATACCCCCTATTGAAGGTGGCCCTTTGGAGTTCCCTCTCTGGATTCCAGTTTTCTTAGAAACCTCTTTCCATCAACTTCTACCCTGCCCCTTCATCATTTTAACACTGCCGACTTGAGACCCTGCCCACTGGATAGATCCCCTTTCCTCATTCTCTTGTACTTCACTCAGTCTTCCGGAAACTGATCAGCAGCCCTTCCAGGCATCTATGCTATGGCAAACCCTTTCCACTTGGCCAGTATCCTTAGCTTTTCCCTAGACTAAATTACTTCCACTTCCTTTTGACATCTGACATTGGGGCCTCTAAGTGTCTTATCTGGAGGGTCTTTAAGCTGGAACAAGCCTTACTATCCCAAGGCTGCAAGGCATTAAGTTCCTACTGAAGACCAGCAAAGGCCAATGACTAGCTGATTTCCTTTGTCTTTCTGGCCCTACAAGGTCCTGTTCTGCAGGGTGTCTGCATAGAGAAAATGTGGAGGAGTTGTTCCTTGAGAGGAAAGGCCCACTGTGTTGGTCTCTCTGATACATTAGAATAGGCAAGAGGATGGCTTGGAAGGAAGGGACCAGAATGGGGACTTTAGGTAGCACTGATGCAATCTTATATAGTATAGATAGGAAACTGCCTCTCCAGATGCCACGGGATTGATAGTTGAGTCTGGAACTAGAATTCTGTGGTGCCTGAGTCTTTCCCATCCCCTGGAGAAGAACTTGGAAGCCTCATGCAAACTGTGTGTCCATCTGCAGCCTTGGAGTCACGATAAGGTAAATTTTCAATTTCACTTCTATAGACCAATACCAAGTTGCTAAATAAACATCAGACAACTCACATTTTTTCCTTTTCCCCAAAGCCTGATTTGGACAGATCCTCCTTGGCCAGCTCTGCTCTGTGGTCTCCCAATCAATGGCCCAGGTTCACCCAGCCAAAGTGTTACCAGAATCCAGTTCGCCTCGGCCAATGCTCCCTGGAAGCAGAATTAACAGAGTGCCTTGCAATCCTAGGGAATGCGGTGCTATTGTCTGATACACCAGTGTGGTGATGGTAGCTCGCCAGCCTTGTCATTTTAGAAGCAAATTGGCTTCCTTAAAGCAACCTCTTCAAGAAGACTCTTTGCTCCACAGAACCTGTCATTTCCAACTATGAGGACAGAGAAAACAGCATCCTAATTAAGTGATACAAAGGATTTTTAAAAAATGTTTTACAGACCTTGTATTTAAATAAGGGTCTTTTAAATATAAAACTCGGGGCATGCTTATATGCCTTCAGTATTGCCAAATTGTCAGCTTCTACTCTCATTATTTACATCTCCCATCATAACAACCATAATCACAAGTGAGTCCCCACCACCACCACCACCATAGTGATCACGAAGCAGAATAGGCTGCCCTTATGCTATTTTTCTTTTTCAGTAATGTGCTTTAGAAACATTGTTTCCTTTGTATAATCCAACACCAAGCGGGACCTTTGTCCCTGACTCTGCCCAGTGGCAAGTCTGATGTAGATGGGTCATTGGAGAAGCATGATCCTGTTGGCCCTGTGCTCAGGGACATAAAACGATGCCTTCCTCTGGCCCTGTTCTCAACTGTAGCTTCTAATAGGAGACCTACCAGCTTCTACTCTTTCTTAGAAACACTTCCTTGCATTCCTGAGCCCAGGCTGAAGAAAATGATCCTCATTTCTCCTCCTAGGGCTCTCTGGCCTTGCTGTTTCTTTATGACTTTGGGGCCAGTGGGGTTTGCCAGAGCATTTTGTTAGGACTGTATGCTCAGAGGCAAGAGGTAATGGGATGGTTCTTGTTAGCCACTGAGGACAGATACATGCCCTGTTGTTGTCGACATCTAGCCTGCAGGATGTGGGCTGTTAAAAAGTAAGGAGGAAAATTTTTCCTTTGTTGCCCTTGGGCTACACACTGATTTCATCCTGGATTCAGGACGCTCTCTTTGTGAACACTGTTAACATATTTGTTTACAAAATTAAGTTGTCTCTGTCACTGCCAGCTGAAGCTAGGGGCACTTTCAACAATTACGGGGCCACCAAACGAAAGAGCAAATGAGTGAAAGACCATATAAGGTGCCCAGGAGTGGCGATGGCATCCGAGCGTCACCCTTCTACTCCTGAGAGCGTGGAAAGCAAGGAATCTTGGGAGTCTTTGCAGTTTACGAGTCTTAACAGCTCGCCATTCTGGGCAGTCATGGCACAAGCACTTAATGGTGCAGATGACACCAGTGTCCCCCTCAAGAGATTCAGCTGGACTCCTGGGTTGCTTAAATTCACATCGCTGCTTCATTTTGGAATTGTAATAAAAGTGCAGTCATTTGAATATTCTACGGAGTTCAGCTTTTGTAGAATGGCCCACCCCATCGGCTCTCCACCATTTTACCCACAAATGTCAAACCTGGAGGAAATAGCTTATTTCCTAGAAGCCCATTTTTACCTACTGCCAGAGCACAGCTAAAACTCCCCCTCCTAAGTCCCTGCTCTCTTCTTGTCTGCACCTTGACTGCCCTCGGGCACAAGCCGCATTTTAAAGTGTGCTCGCCATTATGACTGTGGATGATTAATCTCTTCAGATCCCGAGCCAGGGAAACTGACTTTCTGTGGTTATGAGAATCGATTCCAGGGTCTTGCACGATGCTAAGGAGATGCTCTACTTTGGAACTGACTTTTAAAACCAAGTGCACTGTGGGTCACACATACACATGCCTCCTTTGTTCCTGCCACATGCTGGGCTGTCAAGATGCCATCCGTAGGTGATAACACTTTCAGCTGGAGGACTAGAGGAAGTGAAGCGTGGCTGGCATAGAGGAGCTATCCAGGGAAGCAAAGACTGCCTTGCCCTTCCAGAGAGGCATCCATGGGAAATAGTCTCCTGACCGAGCGGATGGACATTGTTTCTGGAAGAAGAACCAAGAAGCGGGGAATCTGGCCTAAGCTGGAGCTCTATTGAAGACCCCTGAGAACTGACCATGTATTTTATGTATCAGTGTGGATAGTGGGTCATATCAGATTCTCTGGGTAGGAGGGTCAAAATGTACCCCATCCTGACCAAGGACTCACAGACCTCTGATTTGTACTGAATCCTCAAGGAGACCGAGTAGAAGTTAATCAGGTTCCAACTCTACAGGACTTCATTTGTCTCTCAACTGTAATGAAGACCTGGCTGTGTCCCAACTCCACGCCCTCCTCTTTGACATCCATGAGTATGGAGAACTCGATGAACAAGCGGACCCCTGACAGAGGCACAGACTTCCACTCAGGGACAGGAAAGCAAAGCTGAGGTGCTATAATACTAACTTATTTGGAGAGCTGGGCGCTTGGATTCTTCCCAGGTATCTGTGCCGGCAGCGAAGTTCGTAGAGTGGGGCTCCTGTGCAGTAAGCAGATTTATGGAGTGGGTTAGTCTCAACTCACAAAGTTTGTGACTCAGCAATGTCTGCTTGACATTTATTACACTCAAGCAGACTGGCAGCCATAAATTCAGCTTTACGTTTGCAGTTAAATGCTTCCTACCATGAGACAAAGGAATAAAGGGGGGGACAGTCAACAGCTGTGCTACTTATCTTATGGCTTACCAAAAAAAAAAAAAAAAAAAAAAAAAAAGTTGTAAAAGATAACAAAAGGTTGTGTTGTAGTAGGATCATCTTAATAAGCATAGGTGTGTGTATATTCCACAAAGACATCAGAGACACATGCTGTGGGAAGATATGGATGGGCTACATGTTCATCCTGTGCTGGTGCAACGTGGCATCCTGAGTAGTTGCTCTGAGATCAGAATGGCTGGCCTTCAGCTCCCTGTTTGGTGTCCCTGTACTGGTTAAGACGGAGCTGTAGGCACAGATGCATGTAGTTTGTGGGATGAAGGGTGTGGTAGTTTCTATGAAAATGACCCCCATAGACTCCTAGGGAATGGCATTATTGGAGATGTGGCCTTTTTGGAGTAGGTGTGGTCTTGTTGGAGGAAGTGTGTTTCAGTCATCCTCCTGCTGCCTGTCAATCCAGATGTAGAACTCACAGCTCCTTTTGTAGCGACCATGTCTGTCTGGATGCTGCCGGGCTTCCTGCCTTGACAATGGATTAAACCTCTGAACCTGTAGGCCAGCCCCAATTAAATGCTGTCCTTCATAAGAGTTGCCGTGGTCATGGTGTCTCTTCACAGAAATGTAAACAAAGACAAGGGGGAAGGAGAGCAGGGGTTCATAGCCTGGGTAGGGGTTGTGCTGGAGAACAGAGGACCAGGGAGAGATAATGATGCCCCTCTGTAATTCACAGTGACAGTTTCTGGGCCACATTGCTTTCTGTGCTTTGGGAAGCTCTTCCCCATGGGAGTTGTTTGAACAGTAACCCTCTCCCGTGTATGCTTTAACTTCATCATGTTTTTTAAAATGAGCACACTCAGAGTGAGGATGAAGGACAAGATGGTTTTAAAGATCCATTTCAGCTGTCCATTATACTGGACACGATTAGTCAGATGGTCACAAACAGAAAAAAAAATTCATTTGTAAAAAAATTTCAAATCTATCAGAAATCAAACTAAGAGTATATAGCTCAGGGACTTGCCCAGCTCCCCAGTGATCCAGGCTAACTCTCCAGCACATCACCACCACCACCCCTGAAGTCTCCTCCCCTTAGGCTGAAGGGCTCACCGTTTAAACATCATAGTGGTATAATGCTAGCACTTAGGAAGCTGAGGCAAGAGGATCAAGTTTATGGCCACCCTCAGTTACAAACACAAAAGCAACACTAAGTGATAACAATGACAACTCTGGATCTCACTCTAAATACTAGTAACTGAATCTCTGGGAAAAAAAATTACATAATGTATCCAAGATGAAAACAAAGCATTGGTAGAACGATGCTCTAGCCCTCCACTTATCCCACTCCCTATCATTTCCCTATAGTGCACCCTTTGCTTGTGTTTCATAAGTAGTTGCTAAATTAGTAAATCTGTGCATCCTAGCTTGGTCTCTGCTGCTGTGATTAAGCATTCTAACCAAAAACAACTTGGGGCAAAGGGTTTATTTGGCTAACAGCTCATAGTCCATCACTGAGGAAAGTCAAGCCAAGAACGGAGAGGTTGTAAACTAAAGCAGAGACAAGAGAGGAGTGCTGCTTCCTCTGTCTTGCTCTGCTACCTTCTTTATACAATCCAAGCTGACCTGTGTAGGGGTGGCACCATGCAAGGTAGACTAGCCTTCCCTTCAATTAGCAATCAAGAAAATGGCACACACACCTGCCCCCAGGCCAATCTGCTGGAGGCAAGTCTTCACTTGAGCTCTCTTCCCAGGTGTCAAGCTGACAGCAGAGATTTGTCCCCACCCAGAGGTACACAGAGCATGTGCACGCATGCACTGGCACATACACATACACACAAACAAACACACAAACATACACACAACACAGCACACACATAAACACAGACAACACAGCACACACACAACATAGCATACACATGCACACACAAACTCACAAACACACACAACATAGCACACACACATCACATACATACATATATGCAATCACAGACAACACAGCACACAAACACACATAAAAATACACACAACACAGCAAATATATATACACACACAAAAACACAGCACAAACTCACAAACACACAAATACACACATATACACAACACAGCACACACACACAATACAGCACACACACATATACATACAACACACAAGCACATACACATGCACACATAACACATGCATAAACACACAAACACAGACAACACAGCATACACACATACACAACACAGCATACACACACACACACACACACACACACACACACACATACACCTTTTACTACTTATTATAATTTGGATCATCATCTACCAAACTTAAACTTTTAAATTTTTTTCCATCTAATGGTTCCAATTTCCCTTCTCTGATTTTTGGCTAAGAATATAATTTCAATGGGAAAAAAAGATTAGTTCTTTAAGTAGACATAGCTGAGATAATACCAGACGTTTCCTGAAAGAGGAAGAGTGTCTTTCTTACTCTACAGCAATGGAGAGGAAGTGTGAACAGTGAGAATGCCTGATTATGGAGTAGGGAAGGGAGGAACATAGGAAGGGGCAGGCCGTTTTAGAGTCAGTGAGTATGGTGAGGAACAGTACAACAGAGATGGAATCTCAATATCCAGTTCTTTGTCTGCTAGCATGGCCAAAACCCAATGCCCGATTGAACCCCTGGTCCCAGGAGACAACCTTTCATCCCAGAACCCTGCAGAGAATTCATAGAGGACACTTGGCTAGCTTTCAGGGTTAAATTCTCTAAACCCAAGTGAAGTTATGTAAAGATGTAAAGAGGGTTGGCATAGGCTTATGATTGGCCTTAAATGAAGAGATAATTTTTTTAAAAAAATAATGAAGAATAAATATTTTAAAAATTACTTCCAGGGAGCAAGTGGCAACTTGGTGGATTTTAAAACATACCTTCTAAGTGCTATATACTCAACATACTGGTTTTAATTTCTTGTATTAGTCGCATTTTGAAAACCAGTATTTTCTAGTTAAGTGTGGTAAAAAGAAAACAAAGGTGGAAAGAACAAGAGACCCCAAACTTCTGACAACGTGGTCCTCAAGGCCTGTGGTCACAAAAGGCACACCTGGAAATGAGGAGGGAATTGGCAGAATTCATACACAGAACCAAGACTCAGGAGCACACAGATGTCCTGAGAGCCACAGGTTGGGAACTAGAGGGCCTTATATCATTCTTTCCACAGTGAGCTCTTCCAGAACCTGATAGTTGGGTCTGTGAGTGGAAGCCATCTTCCTTGCTCACTGGCCATTCTCCATTACCAGCCTAAGACATTATATTTTGACAAGACAAGTAAACATTCCTATGTCCTTGCCTACACAATACAGTGTTAATAATAATAGAGAAGCTGTCCACACCCCCAATTCTCAGAGACTTCCACAGGGGCCGTGGACTGAAGGACAGAATAACAGTTCTTGAGCCGCCAAGGGTAGAGTCACCAGTACTAATGTTACAGGCATGACCAACACCTAAGCCAGTTCCAGTGAACAATGAAGACAATTTGAGATGTTTGAGCATATACAAATACCTGCAAACACCCCAAATGAGCTCAAAGCAGAAACCTGAGCCACTGCAAGGGAGGTTTGTATTGCTTGGACTCTTGCTGCCAGGCATTCTACTATTTAAAGAGCACCATTCCCTGTGGAAAGTTTGCCAAGAATTCTCTCCAAAGAGAATTATAAGGGAATCTGTTATTGGGTGTGCAGTTTTCATATTCCTTAAGTAAGAAAAAGGTGCTGGGTTTGCATTACCTCAGTTCTCAGAAGCCGAGTCACCTTTAGCTCTCACTGACTCTGCTGACCGCAAGATTCGTGAGCCTGGACTTGGGACAACCCCAGCTGACTCTGAGTGACAGCAGGTTGTGGATCACTTGCTAATGGCAGTCGGAAGAAATGTGAAATTGGATTTTTTCCCCCTTACTTATATAATTTGAAGATTACAGAGTAAGGGTTTTAAAGGTCAGAGTGAATTACTAATTAAGTTGAAGCATTTGAAATTAGCATGTAAAACCTCCACTCATAATAGCGATTAAGGAATAATTAATCATGGAGAGGAAAATGGCTGCCAAGTAGAGTCAGCAGCAAAATTACTTTTTAACTAGTTGCTATGGAGCTTCTGGATGATGTCACTGAGAAACTGGACGGTCTTAGCTCCATTCTTTGTCTTTTGGCTACTGGATTTGTTGTTATTGTTGCTGTAGTTGTTGTAGTTGCAGTTGTTGTTTTTAAACCAAGCACTATGAAGATAGCCCAATCTGTAAAATGTTAGTTGATATACTTCCCGGACAAGCAATGGAGAACACTGTTTAGTCCCTACCTAGAACCCAGATAGTCTGGGCATAATGGTGGGTGCATCCTTGAAAACCCAGTGCTGCATAGTTAGAAACAGGCAGAACCCATGGGACTCACTGGCAAAAACAAGGTAGACAACATGATCCAGGCAGGTGTTCACCAGTGCTACCAAACTCACAGGAGCTCAGAAGTACATAGAGCAGCTATGACGGCTCTTGACCTATTATTCCAGATGTGAAGGAACCTACAGCAAATGGTTATCAAATGGTATCAAAGGCATACTCTCTAAACCACTTTAATTTTACTGTAAGCTACTTTACATGAGACATTTCAGATACTCTGAAGGCTGGTGTTGACTCCCCCTCTTAAGAATTTAAAAACCTTTTGGGAGGCTGAGGCAGGAGACTGGGAGTTCAAGGCTAGCCTGAGCTACAAAGAGAGTCCTTGCCAAAAAAAAAAAAAAAAAAAAAAAAACCAAGACAGATATAAAAATAAAATTTAAGGTAAGTAAGTAAACCTTTGATTGTTTATTTTTGGTTGTTTTGTGATGTCTGGCAGTGTATCTATGTTTTGGAATGTGCCCTTAGTTTATCTGTTTCTCTCATGATGTAAGCTTCCTGCATGCTGAGATGGCAGGTGTGGCCACCACATCTGGCCTTTACATATCACATTTAAATATCACCCCAGTTGATTTGACTCACAAATCTTTAGCGAGGAAAAACATGAAGGCAGCATTTACATACAGATTCGGATTTTAATCAGTTGTTATTTATTAATCAGCTAATCCACACAACAAACCTATGAGGTAGTTTAACATGCCGTGAATATGAACAAATTCAAAACCAGAAAGGGGCAGGGGAGAAAATCCATCCCTACGATAATATGTAGGACAGACAGATTTTTCTTAGTTTTATTCTTACAAATGAAAAATAATTCACTGGACAAGCTGTTCAAGAGAAGGAAAGATATTTAGTGGGGAATGTCATTACAACCTGGTGGCCTCTTGTTAGGGTTTAGTGTCCTGTGTTTCTACTCCCTTGTCAAAAATGTCTCACTCCGCTTTGACAGAAAAGTGGCCTCTGTACCTGGGGAGTTCTGCAGAGTGTCAGCATTATTCGTGGGTCCCACTGGTTTTTCTTTTTGGTACAGTTGGCCTAATAAACGCACTCCAACAGGCAGCGTGAAGATCCTTGCAGTTCCAATGTATGTGTCTCTGTCATCTAAGGGGCCAAGAAAGAACAAATCCCATTGGTCTATCAGTCCAGCTGCAATGGATGAGAGTTTTATGGCTATTTTATCAGCAGAAGGAATAGCCACAGCGCTTGCTGCTTAGAGGGTTGCTTTGTGAACATATTTATTAGTTCACTGGACTGTGGAGACTGTATCTAAGGAGAGCTCATTAATTTGCATCTCACTATCATGGCGGTGGGGCCACCAGCACATGTTGCCAGCCTCAAGCGTATATCCATGCTAAAAGAACATTTTGTAAAGCAAATTCAAATTGTATGGCCAGGATTCAGGGTGATTTAGTTTACTGAGGAATCACACCTCAGCATGGCATTCAGTGGCAGAGCACATGGGCGATCTCTGTTGCATCGTGGAGATCATATCACGGAATGAAAAGAGAAGGAAGCCTGTATCAACCACTAATGACTGTTTCCAATTCAACAGAGAAATCTCGATTTAACATGAGGCCAGTAGGTGTTGAGTTTTCCTCATTATGGCCAGAAAACTTAATGTAGTTAGCTGACATCACTCTGAATTCTGGAATAGCCAAGGTACCTTAGACACAGTCATATGGACAGCTCTCCTCTCTCATACATGAGTTTTCTCTATGTTCTCCTCAAATGTTATAGAAATAACCCCAAGTTCTTAGGGTAGTCACATTGCTCTCTACCAGGGGAGCTCTACATGGACTGGTCAAGAGACGGGGACACAGACAGGTTTGTACTTGTCTCTTTTCTTCTCAGCAAAATCAAGGGGCCCCTGAAACATTTGCCCTAAACCCAACTCCCATCCAGTCATAATAAAACTGGAAAGTAACATAAGTGCTAATTAAACATACAGCCACACTAAAGGAAAAGTGAACAGCACAGTTTCTGGAGGAAAGGTGTCTCTGTTCTGTATTCCTCAGAACACATGAGCATTTTGAGCCTTCTTGCAGTTAGTAGTCTGGCCAAGTGATCCTCGAAGCGTGCTGGGATGACATTCCCCTTATCTGCATGGGCATGAATAAACTTGAGAACAATCAAACCAAGAAAATGTCTGGTGGGTGTTTGTGGCAGCTTGCCAAAGAGCAATGGTATTTAGATGAGGCACTCTGAAATAATCTGATTATTGTAGCTGGAGGCTTATCTATAAAGGACTTGGCAAAGCATCACTGTAACGCAAAGGAAATCTATGTTCATAGGTTTTTCTATCTTAGGTCATTAAAAAAAATAAACACAACACTTCAGGGAGAGAGCTCAGGCACTAAACAGAAACAGAGAAAGATTTAAAAATAAAAAAAAAAACTCAGACTATGCTTATTTTACAGCATAATTGACAAATAAAGCTTTATTTTACACATTCGAAGAAAAGCCATCACAGGACTGTAGCTCTGTTGTGTGCTTCTTTCTAAATTAGCAAAATAAAATTGTTGTCACTACACCCCTCTTGCTCCCCACCTGAAGCACGACTGCACATGGTGTGTGACCTTCCTCTTGCAGCCACGGTCTGGTCCCTATGGACCGTGACCTCCTCACACAACAAAACAGGCACCTTAAAGAACAACACTGTGCATTTCCGTGTCGTTTCATTTATTGCTCACTGGCTGTCACCACCTCAGATCTCTGTGGAAAGCGATGATGTCTGGAAAAGTCTGACGTATGGTAGATTGGTGGTCACAAGGTGTAAAGGGCTGCTCCAGCCAGCTGAGAGCCCAGGAAAGGAAGTTCTGTGTCTAACTTGCAGTGTCTGCCAGACACCACTTCCCAACAGAATGCAGAGCAATTAGCCCTGGAGAAGAAATTTCACAGTTGCACTCAGACTTGATCCCTTCAAAGAGCATCCGTTCTCTGGTCTGTCCTCTTCCCAGAGGAATTCTGTTCAAAGTCATTTTTCTGAATCTCAGCTCAGCAACAAGATGGAAGAGAAACAGAGGAAGGAAACTTCTTCAGGATTTAATCACTTTCTCCCTCCCCCGACACATACCAAATCATTACTGCCCCAAATTAAAGCTCACAATCCAGGCCAACTTTCTAAGAATTACTTCCATCTCACTCTGGGGTTTAGAATTCTCCTTTGGATACCTTTAGAAAAGCAGTACATCAAGGTCAACCGCTGTGAAGACATTTTTACTTAATAGGATCATCATGCAATCAAACTAATTCTTTTTCTAAGCTACGATCTGGCAGCTTGCAAGGAGAACTTGGCTTCGTCTTGAGAAGCTTTCCATCAAGGTGATCCAGAGTGAAGGTCCTTCCTCTCTGTTTCCACCTGTTTTCATGCTCTTGGCATTTTAGAGGCAAGGCTGGCTCATCGGTGTGAAGCAGGAAGGACTGGTATTCTGTTCAGTTATATAACTTCTACAAACCACAATTTGTTCTGTTCTTGTGGTTGTCATCACCAACTATGTTCCCCATGATGACAAAAGTGTATTCGTTAATGGATGTAGGAGGCTTACATGATAATCATGAAGGGTCTCACAGAATCATTGTAACTCTACAGAAATCTAGAATGAACTGGAAATTAAATTTTCCACTCTTTGTAGGTTTGAATAATGCTCTGACTAGCTGCTGTGTGTGATTGCAGTTTAGAACTTGTGCTAAACATGTTATCAGAAAAGGCTTCTTCTAAATCCAAGTATAATTTGCCACTAAATGAGAAGAAGAAAAAGAAATCTTATTTACTTTCAAAAATCAATACTGATCATGTGTTAATCTGTGAATCCTTGTAAGAAATGTTCATTGCTCGAGAAAGGATCCTCTTTTGGTTGGTGAGCAGTTCTCTACCACAGAGAAATGCAGGAGTCTCTTCTTAGCTCTTGATTGATGTTGTCACTACTTATTCTTCAGGCTGTAAGACAAAAAGGAAGACAGTAGTACCTTCTTCCCTAATTGTACCTGTTGTACTTCCCTCTTCTATGTCCTACCCTCCATCCCCAACCCCATCAAATTTACTTTAAGCTGAATTTAGATAGTAAATCGTGTGTGTGTGTGTGTGTGTGTGTGTGTGTGTGTGTGTGTGTGACAGAGAGAGAAAGAGAGATAAAGAGAGAGAGAGAGAGAGAGAGAGAGAGAGAGAGAGAGAGAAGTATGTATGTGTGGACGGTGTGGTTGGTCACCTGTGAGTGTCTGTGTGGAGGCCAGAGATCAGCTTCAAGTTTCTCCCCTTATTTTTTCTCATTTTGTATTTATGAAACAGGGTGTCTTCACTCAACATGGAATTCATCATTTTGGCTCAATTGACTGGGTGTCAGGGCCCAGGGATTTACCACCATCCCAATGCTAGGGTTATAAACATACAGAGGCATGCCTAACATTTGTGTGGGTGCTGGGGATTTAACAGGTCCTTGGCCTTGTACAGCAAACACTTTATCCTCTTAGCCATCTCCTTAGATCCTCCATGGTGATTCTTTTAGGAGAGTAAATAATCTGCATTATAGGATGGTTGAATTATCAATGCCATTTCCATGTTGTGGAAAATATGCACTCCTACACTCTCAATTCAGACACTAGCTCCTTTTCAAATGATGTTAAGATAGCAACAACAGATACCAAAAGATGGTTGGCTTCCCCTGTAACTTTTGTGCCATTATTATACCAGTCTATCTTGTAGGCAGGTCACTGTTGTAGGTCAAAGGGTTTGTAGCAATATTAATTACGCTTCTCCTTTGGTAGCTTGAAGAAGACCTTCTGGAACCTTGAACATTAGTTAGGGGTAAAACTCCTAGGTGGACACCAACTTGACTTTACCATGTTGGGTTTCATGACTAAGTGCTGTCTTCCGAAGTAGTGCCTCACCATCAGATGGTAGAGAGCCACCAACAGCTTTGGCAATAGTCTGTAATGTTTAGGGGGTTCTATGGGACCCCTTTGGCCAAATACTCAACAAGATGTGATTCATATCTGGCACTGGAATTGTAGCTTGGTAAGATGTCTGTTTGGGGGCACTTCTCTCCTATTGTATCTAAGGCGTACTCCATAAGATGTAACCCATAACCTGACAATGATAAAGTAGCCAAGAACTGAAAATGACATAGATCATGATGGGCTTACAGCAAAACCTAATATTATTATTATTATGTTGAAGGAACATAGCAATAAGATGACTCCTAATAGCATACTGCTATATGAACGGAGATCTTCCTACGCCAGAGAAGCTTCTCCTTACAGTGAGTGAAAATTAACAGACCCAGAACTGGAATGTAGGCAGAGTGAGGGCCTTTGAGGCACTTAGTCCTAAGTGGAACTAGTGATAATGATAATTAGCAAGCCACTCCCCTCAAGACTTAGTTAGGGATCTATGTGGAAGAAGGACCAGGGATGACAGATGACCCCAAGGAAACTGTCTTCCAGACACACCAGGACTGATGCACATATGAACTTCCAGAGACTGTAGCAGCATGTACAAGGTTTGCACTGGTTTAAGCCAGATGGGGTCCCAGCACTGAAAGGTGGAAATAGACATGGGACCCCAGCCCTCCTAAGAAGTTATGTGCAATTGCTACCAGCTATTTTGCTCTGGTCTTTCCTACTCTTTAGTTCTTATGATCTTTCTGTCCTATTTTTTCCAAGATGGTCCTTGAGCTTTGAGGAGGAAGTGTAACTGTAAATGTCCTATCAGTGGCTGGCCACCCCACCATCATTTATTCTTTACACTTTGACCAGTTGTGAGCTTTTCACTAACCAACATCTACTGCACAAAGAAATGTCTCTAATGAGACATGAGAACTGTATCAAACTATAGAAAAAGATCCATGGATTTAGAGGGTAGTTTGATACAATGATGAGTTAGAAAAACAAGATTCATAGGTTTTACTAGGGCCTGTGATCTTACCAGTCATGGTTTCTTGACCAACAGTAGCAGGCATGAGTTTCCTCCTGTGGCCTGGCCCTTACGGCCTAGTAGAAAGCAGGTGGTTACCCCTCTAATATCTGTGCAACTATTGTACCTACAGACATAGCTTCTTATAATTGTTATTATACTGGTTATTATTACAGTAAACAGAACTCATAGGAAGGTAATACTGTTTGGGTTACCCCACAACAGCCTTGATAGCATCTTACAGTACTGGCTTGATGGCAATCTAATGAGTGGATGCTCAACAGCTACAAAGGAAAGCGCTACCACTTGTACCTGAAACCCCATTTTCCAAGAAAAATGCTGTCGTAGAATATTATCTTAGTAAGGGTTTGAGCACTCTTAGTATAGTGCAAACCACACAAAACTAGAGAGTCTATACTTCTTTTCTTCTTTTTAATGGCTTTGAAATTTTGCCTTGAAGTGACCTGGAAACCACAGTCTTTTTTTTTTTTTTTTTTAAATACTTGGTTCGGAAAAGAGAAAAACCCTGTTTTAAAAACCTTGCATTTGGTTTCTGCTGCCACCGGTTCATGACCTAAGGAAATTGTAGAGTCCTTGTCAGCTGCATGAATTAATGTGACAGAAAGGCCAAAAGTTCATCCTGAGCAAACAAGTATAATTCCATCTCCATAAACTGTGAAGATGAACCCCTTTCAAATGGAAATGGGTCTGGATCTCATAGCCCTGGGTACCAGTGAGAAGACCATGCACATCTGCAGCTGGGCGGTTCTCAGTCCCCATTGCATCACTCTTGGAAGGTAGATGAGGAGGGATTTTGTTTTAACTTACAGTGAGAATAGTACAGTAAGGATTTAATTTCACAATGAGAAAAAATATCATTCTGTTCCCTTTATAGTCAGAATAATTATTCAGGTCCTTTCTGAGCACAGAGAAGCAATGACAAATTAAAGTGTCTTTCAATTCCATATAGCTTTTATAATTACTCTCCTGTTGCTGGTATCCTTGCTGAAATGGTTCCTTCATATTTTACGCAGCATCCCATCTGATACAAAGAACATGGAAATATTTTTACTGCTATTAATAAATATGGAGCCATCCAATCCAAGCAGAAAATTCTTTTTCATCTGAGAGATAAGCTGCATAATTCATATATTTTCAGAAATTTCTTAAAATAGAAAATTGAAGGAAAGCATAGGAAGGAGAATTCATTACATTGTTTCTATTTATGTGGAGGGCTGGTGTTCTAGTTTGCTGTCTGTTTCAATGATAAACACCATGATGAAAAGTAAAGAGTTTATTTCACCACATAAGTTAAAAAGCCATCATCAAGGGAGGCTACAGCAGGAGCCTGGAACAGACACTGAAGTAGCAACCATGGAGGAATGGCTGCTGACTTGCTTCCAGGATCACACTAAGCTACCTTTCTGACACAAACTAGGCCTCTCTGCTTAGGGATGGTACTGCCCACAGGATCTGGCCCTCCTTCATCAATGACTAACCAAGAAAATTCATTACAGAAATGATCACAGGTCAGGCCAACTGAGGCAGCTCTTCAACTGAAGATTTCTCTTCCCAGCTGTGTTAGCAAATCAGGTTAGCAACCAAGATTAGTCATCACTGCAGTCTCATGGTCTGTCTTCCACTGGATCAAGTTGGAAGAAAGAATTTAGTCTCATCCTGTACATGCCAACCACACGGGCCACTTTCCTTACTACTAACGCACATAACAAACAGAATAAGCACGCGGCCCCCTTTTCATCTTCACTACCTTTAGGAGAATACTAGACATTAAGGAATATTTTTCTTGGGATCTTGGAACACCATTAGAATGAAACGGAATCATTGACAAAGGTTGCACTCGGACATCTTCCAAAAAGAATTTTCCATGTTAGAGAACCACAGAGCTACACAGAACTCCTGTGAATTGTAGCTTCTATGGGAGCTGCAGCTGTGCAGGGAATGCAATGGCCACTGAAAAAAGCCAGATGAGAACCGTGCCTCAAGGTCAGTAAACACAAGCATGTCAGCTCTTCTACTCCTGACTCATGCTGCTCATTAGCTCCAAAAGATTCAAAAAGTAGGTTGTACCCTCATCCGGAAGCCAGACAGCCATCTCAATGTGGTATCATGAGAACCACTGAGAAATGATCCCACCTTTGAACATGACCAGAAATATATGCAGTAGTCTTCCTATGATTAGACAAGCATGTGTATTTGAACAGGGTTACTAGAGGGAAATGAAATGGCCCATTTTCCCCACACTAAATTTCAACTGTCCCATAAATAAGCTAAAACCCAAAGCAGAACGCCACTACTGTCTGGTTTCATCCAGTTCAGTCTTTGACAATAAACAGTGATCAAGTGCCACCACAGGTCTTGCTTCCTATGAAATGACACAGGCAGAAGAACCAGGCAAAGAGGGGCTGTGTTCTTAGATCTCTCCACTAAACAGTCGTGATTTTAACTTATTTGACTGCCAAGCTCTCCAGGAGGCTGAAGAGTCACAAGTTTAAGGTCCTGTACAGTATGAATGCAAGGTCAGTCAGAGCAACTTAGTGAGGTGCTATCTCAAGATAAAAGGTCAGAAAGCCAACAGAGGGCTAGCGATGTAGCTCAGGGCTACACTTGCCTAACTTATATTATGCCTAGGTTTCAACCCCAGCACCCAAAACCGCTCAACTATCTATGTTCCCCAAAGTACATGGCAGCCAAACACTTAACGCCTCTGCTCAACTTTCTCAGATGCTACAGTGAAAGACCAAGTTGAATTTTATTTCTCAAGAGTACACTATGTCTATTCCTCCTTTCTTGCATTCCCTAATGTCAAGATGGGATTCAGGGCTTTGTCCTTGTGGTTCTTTTTCTCCTTTGGCCACCAAATCAATTACAGATCTGTTGGCTTCCTATTTCACTCCACATCTGCTATTGTCTCAGCATCACAGAATCACAGCCTGCCCCAGAATGGGAACTCGTAGTACCGTGGAACAGAAAGGACACTGTAACACTTGCCTTCTGACTCTGGACCACCCAATGCCAATCACACCCTGGGGTAACTTCACCTCATCCTGAATCTGGAGATTGCTTGAGGTCCCTGACCCTGTCACCTTCTCCTCTGCTGTGTCTGTTTGCACAGGTTGTTCTTTTTGCCTGGATACTGACCTGCCCTCTTTACTTGTCTGGCTGCTCTTGACTTTAAAAGGGACCATGCTTCCCCCAGATAATTCTTGCCTGAATCCAACCCGACACGAACAAATGTATCTGGCTCTTTCCAATAGGCACTTGGGAGTAGAGAAGAAGCCTTAAGAAAATAGACAAGCACTAGGAGGTTACAAGCAATTTCTATGTGTATAAAAACAGCCGGTCAAAGGACACCTGTTTCTGAGAAGGGTTGCTGTCTGGAGGAAATAGTGAAGAGAAGAGAAAGAGAACATGGGAAAAGTGGAGAGAGGAAGATGATTCTGTGCTTTTACATTGCTACCTCTGAATGATGCCCAAATCTTAAATGTGATTGCCTAAATGAACAAAATATCTGCAGTGTTCAATTTTAGTGCCGTTCTGTACTGTCTGGTTGCTAGAGGGAGTGGAGAGAAGGACTCACATTTATGAGGGAGAAAGAAAGATGCAGACAAACACAGACAGTGTGAGTTACAAGTGTAGTTGTAGCTGGGCCTTGGGAAGCTGCAGGGGCAAGACCCTGCTAACTCAGAAGGCCTGAGGGCAGATGGGGCTCTGTTGGCATCAGATAAGAACAAGATAAATGTATTCAAATCTATCCTGGGAAAACAAATCCCATACATTTATAGCCCATGGGACTGGGAAGTAATTTCAGAAAATTCAGTTATCATGAACAGAAATCATGAGCAGTCCAAAGTATAGGCTATTTACAAGGAATTCAGATATGCAGCTTCCTAATGATCAGAGACTTGCACAACTGACAAAAAAAGGGGGATTTGTAATTAACTTACCAAAGCACCCAAAAAACAAGCCTCCTTTGCTTATATAAAATTTGCATTGTTTGCATGCAAATGAATGTTCCTGATGCATTTTAGAATAGTTTATTCCCTTAAGAAGGCAAACATTCGCTTTATAATCTTGTTTACACTATTCATTTGCTTTGCAAAACATTTTTTTCCCCCATAAAATCTCAAAATAATGAAATGTTAGAGCCAGAGGGACTCCTGGGATTATCTAAGGAAGCCCAGTACCAGTGCTTTACAAATACAAAGCTTGACAAAGCCCTAACCACACAGGGACAGTCAAGCTTCTACTCCTGAGACCCTCACAGCCAAACTCCTCCTTGTGGGTGACTCTCCTGTTTGGAGGTTTTAGCTTCACTGACAAATGTAAACAGAGCAAGAAGTTCACAAAACCCTAAGGTCTGAGGCACCATTGGGCCCCAGCAGCTGGACAGGCAGAGTGGGCAGATACTTGTTCCCCTTTCCACTCACAACCTGTTAAATTCCTGCTCATCTCTAAGCCTCAGCAACCATATTCTCTCCTCCAACCTCTTTGAGTCTCCTCTTCCTTCACCATGTCTCTGGACTTGGAATCTTGTCCTAGCCACTGTCCTGGATTACCTCAACCACCTCCTGATTTCATGATGTGACCATTTGTTGACGGTCTGAGCTCAATGCGAAGTCTGACGTTGTATCTTTCTAACTCCATATTGTATGTGATTTTATAAGGCCTGACAGAGCCGGTCCATAACTTCTCCTCATAAGGGCATCACACAGAACACTCATAATACATAAGGGAAGTACGAAAAGGAACCAAATGGCACACCTGGAAGAAAGACCTCAGTGTGCACACTGCTCATCCAATTCCGGATAGGAACAAGCCCACTTCTAGCCCTTATTTTCAGGGAGACATAAAGCATGGCTTCCCTACTCCTCATCTGTTTAGTATTCTTACATGGTCAAAGGATTTGTGGTTGACAAGAAATTTGACTTGAAAGCTCATACCAGGGACTAGAGAGGCAATTCTGTAGCTAAGAGTGAGTACTGCTGTTCCAGAGGTCCTGAGTTTGGCTCCAGAACCTATGTCAGGTGGTGTACACCCACCTGTAACTCCAGCTCTGAGGATCTGTTTGATGCCTCCTTCTGGCTCCCAAGGTCTCACACACTCATGCACGCACACATACATGCACACACTCACTGTAAAACAAACAAAAAGCCAACCTTGCACCAATAGCTATCAGTGAATGTTCATGGACTACATTGCTAACTTTTTCATCCTCATTACTCTCTAAAAGAAAGACATCAGTAGCATCTTTCTCAACAGGAACTTCATAAAGAGGACATAAGAAAATGCTTGTGCCCAGGAATGCTGAGATGTTTGCACCCCTGCCCTTACCCTTAGTCAACCTTGCTGGTGTGTGTGGAGTTTCAGTATGTGCATGTGTGACATCATCATGATGCCATAGTTTTATTTATTCAACATAGTATCTGCCCTATTGGTGATGGTTTGTGACAGTTTGTGGTGGTAATGTGACGATGTTAGTGAGTCTTGAAGTAGTTCCAGAACAGAAGTTAGTCATGCCTGAAGGGAGAAACTGCTCCATTAGATGGCAGAGCCCAAAGCATGCCTGCCCAGCCTCGGAGAGTGTAGAATGCTGGAGCCAGAGTACAGTCACAACCACACAATGAGGACACTGTCCTGTCTGCTGACCCCAGGGCTCAGCCAGCCTTCCTGAGCAAGTGCCTCAATATGTGTCCCCATATCACAAGGACAGGGCACAGAAGCTCAGGGGAGGCTACCTCCCCCAGACCTTGTCTTCAACGCCTTCTCATTTGACTGGTTCCCACTTGTATCCAAATGAAACTAATCAAAAGCCTAACTCTTTCCTGGATGCTGAGATTCCTTCCAGTAAATCATTGAACTAGAGGCAACAGTGGGAACTCAGAGATGCTTTGCTTATGAGACGTACAGGTGGGGGAAGGAGCCCCGGGGCTTATAGCTGGTGTTTGATGTGCAAGTCTGCTGAACACTATAAAGTGTGCACCAACCCTGGGCAGTGTTAGAAGTGGCTGGCACAAGCTTCCGTCATTCTTAGAATAATAATAATAATAATAATAATAATAATAATAATAATAATAATAATTATTATTATTATTATTATTGTTGTTGTTGTTGTTGTTGTTGTTGTTATTGTTATTTACTTCAGAGCCATTATGTAGCACAAATACTGAAAAGGTTTAAGGTCCTAGATCAGGAACTTCCCTGCAGGATATTGTTGACAGAAATGCTTCAGTAGCTGTCAGAGAGAAGGCTTCATTTTCAAACGTCTAAATTCAAAACCTGAGCACAAGTTACCTCTGTGACCTTGCTTCAGTTTCCCGGCCCATAAAATGGGTTTACTATAGTTTTGCATGGACTTTACCAGGATGCTCTGAAGACTGAGCTACTAAATGAAAGGACTATGTAGCTGGTACCGGCAGAATAGCACTTGCTCTCTTGCAACCGCAATTCTTTTGATTTATCGTCTACGTGGGCCTCAGTTTTTGGCTGAGTCGACTGTGAGTCTGAGGTGACTGGCAGGCACAGGTGCAGGCTCAGGGGCTTGAAGCAGAGCTAGCTTCTGGAGACCAAAGACAGGTGTGGTTCTGTCTGCCCTATGAGGCGTGAGGAAAGTGACAGGAAGGTGGTGGAAGAGAAGGATGCTAGCTGTTTGATGGATCCTGTTAAAGAAGGCTTCACCCCCACTACGGTGTCCACAGCCATCTGTGGCTATTGAAGTATAAAACGATGTAAGTTAAATGCTATCAAATGGTAGTCTTCCCTGGCATCAGCTGCATTCCAAGTGTCCACAACTGCACATAACTCTGGTACCATGCTGTAGAGTAGACACAAAACCTTCATACCATCACAGAATTTTCTAAGGACAGACCTGGGCTGGGGCTACCAAATGTCTCTTCAACTAGATACGCTTTGCAACCTAAACCACAGTGCTGTCTTTCTTAGTTTTTATAGCTATGGGTGTTAGCATTTCTTCTAGGCTCCACCCCACAGTTACCTGGCAACAGCTAGGTGTGCCTGACTTACTGAAAAAGGGGCTGCTTGCCCCCTCCTCACTCTCTTCTCTTGCTCTCCTGCTCTCCTGCTCTATTGCTCTCTTACCTTCTCTGTCCCTTGTCTCCCCATTCCCCTCCCCCTCCATGTGTTCCTGACTGGCCTCTCCCCTTTCTCCCTCTCCCTCTCCCTCTCCCCTCCTCCCTCTCTTTGTGTGTGTGTGTGTGTGTGTGTGTGTGTGTGTGTGTGTGTGTGTATGAGTGTGTGTATATACCTATAATATACCTATAATATACCATGTGGCTGGTCCCTCAGGGGGAAGGTATGCCTCAGCATGGGCCCACAGAGGCACCCCCTTCCCCTGCACCATTACACACCTCCACAAAACACATCCCTGGCCTTCTTTTTCTTTTTTACTTTTTAAAAAAATAAAACACAACATTGTGAAACATCCATTTTTTTCTCACACATAGAAAAGGAAACGAGGAACCAGTGGGTGATTTTTGTATAGATGAACCTGCCCACCTGGCCTCTACCTTGCTCATGTGTTTCACTCTTCAGCTGATGAAGAGAAGTTGACACGCCTTCTGAAATAGTGTCCCCCTGTTCAGCTCACTGTCAAATCTCCTGCAGAGCATGGCTTCTGAAAACCTGGAGGCCTGGCAACACCAACTGATCCCTGCTGTGTTCAGGACAGCAATGGTCTGCCATAGACTGAGGGAGGCTATGCCCAACACTGGCCTGGGACAGAGTGGTTTCAAGCTGCAGCATAAGCCCAGGATGGAGCTGATAAGAGTGAGTTTGGGAAGCAAAGGTCTGATGGAAGGACAGTGGTAACTGCCCTTTAAAAGAAAGTGTAGGTGAGTTATACCTGAGAGAAGAACAAGACCTGTGCCATCCTGCTGGCAGAGACACAGTGCCAAGCTGGGCTGCAGGGGGGGGGGGAGGGAGAGGGAGAGAGAGACACAGAGAGAGAGAGAGAAAGGGAAAGAGAAAGAGGGAGGGAGACAGAGAGAGAGAGACAGAGAGAGAGGGAGGGGAGAGAGAAGGAGAGGGAGAGAGAGAGAGAGAGAGAGAGAGAGAGAGAGAGAGAAGCAGAGAGAGGGAAGCAGAGAGAGGGGGAGGGAGAGAGAGAAAGAGAAGGAGGGAGGGGGAGAGAGAGAGGGAGGGAGGGAGGGAGAGAGAGAGACAGAGAGAGAGAGACAGAGACAGAGAGAGAGAGACACACACACACAGAGAAAGATAACAGGGAGGTAAAAGAAGCTGAGACTCTGGACCCTTGTAATAGACCCTGGGGTAGATTCTTATACCCCAGCTGCCTGGTTAGTTGCTGGCAATAGCAGAAGCATGATAATGTAGATTGTTAGAACACATTTGGGCAATGATTAGATGAAACCCCTCAAACCTGATATGCATTCACTTTCCGAGATGCAGAGCGCGGAAGGCTGACCATGCAAGAGTACCACAAGACGGGTGCTCCACCATGCCACTGCATCTCCCTGTGCCTCAGCCTCATTCTCTGCTTGGTGGCTAGGAAGATGAACCATTCTAGAGCTCCCCTTTCTCTCCATGTACTGACGTCCCGTGGCTTTCACAGGGGCAGCACAATAGAGACAAACCCAACCCTGTCTGCTATTTGCTTCCAAGTTCACCAATTTTCAGCAAGTCTCATCAAAAATGACCACATGCACCCAAAACCCCAGCAAATCCAGAGAGTGAAATCTACACCAACTTTCTTTCCCTCCAGCATCATGGTTTGCACGCCAACCAGCACCAACTACAACACAGCAACCTGCAGGTAACATTTATATCCTTATATCCACCACCCAAAGCTGACAGCATGCTTGATAATAAGAGCCAAACTCTCTCTTATACATGTACAGAGAGGCTAGCGGAAGACAGTGAGATCACAGAGCATGTCTGAGAGCCTGATGTGTCTGCTGTGACATTCTTCAGGTCAAACAGATCTGGACCAAAACAAAAGAAAGTGCATCCTACAGAGGTCTGTAGTGTCTCTGGTAGGTGAACTTAGCCTTTTGAACGACTAAACTTCCTACTGTCTCAGGAAGACATGTGGGGCACAGAATGTCACCTGACACTTTTTGTATCAGATGGCAACAGCAATTATTTCAGCTCTCTGAGTCACAGTTCCACAATCTCTAAAATGGGTACATGGCACGTACATAGGACATCAATGATGAATAAACAAAATAATGAGAGACCTTTACAAGTAGTTAATTCACAGTGAAAGTAGCTACTGATGTAGAAATTGTTACGCTTGAACTTCCTGTTATCAGATGCTCACAGGACTCACCCAGTAAGATGTTCTTTCACATTTTAATTAAGAGCGGATAATGGGAGGCACACACTTGCTAGCTAAGAAAATTATCATCAGTTTTTTCCTTCCATGATCATTCTGTCACATCAGACTTTCAAACATTGAAGGAGTCCCATCTCGGGTACAGAAAACAAGATTCTCATCCACACAGTGGTGCCAGAGCCTCTTGAGGAGACAGTCTGGAATTGCAAATGGTAACAGAGCCAGAGATACGGCATGAAACATGGAAAAGCAGGGGGTGGGGCGCATCAAAGGAAGGAGCCCAGATGTCTTCTGTCTCAAGACTGTCCTGAAAAAAAAAAAATGGCAAGACTTCTTCATTTTATTTTATTTTATTTTATTTTATTTTATATTTGGATTTTTGGTTTGTTTTGTTTAATTTTGGTCTTCCGAGATAAGTTTCTCTGTGTAGTCCTGACTGTCCTGGAACTCACTGTGAATACCAGCCTGGTGTCAACCTCAGAGATCTACCTGCCTCTGTCTCCCGAGGGCTAGGATTAAAGGCTTGCACCAAGCCAAGTCTGGGATATGCCATCTGACTTCCATGTTCCTGCTAAGTTAAACAAAAGCTATGGGTTGAGTCTGAATCCTCCCAACAGATGTTGTCGGGTACAATGTTCTCATCCATGTGCTAAGTTGGAGATGTGAAACCTGTAGGACTTGTTTGGCTAACGGAAGGAAGTCACAAAGCATGGGCCTCTGACGGTTAGTGCATAGCACCAGTTCTGGGTGTTCACTGCTGCTTGGTGTGCTATGCTGTGAACAGCAGCTCCATCCCATGTATCTGTTGCCCTGGAGAAAACTACCCTACCCTGCTTTCCTGTGGAGGACTAAATTCCCTGAAACCTTGAGGCAGAAGAAATTATTTCTCCTCTTAGAAGTTTCTCTAAGGTCATGTGGATGCCAAAGTAACTAACATAGGTGTGCCCTTCCCCCAGGCCTGAGCAGGCCTGCAAAGTCATTTACCACAATAGACCAAGCAACAATAGGATCTAGGAGATGCATTGTATTACCAGCCTTGGCAGTTGCTACCTGAGCTAAGAAGAACGGACTGCCTGCTGAGCTAGCCTTGACACCTTCCAGACTGCTATCTCCTTGCCCAGCCCCTGGGCTGAACTGAGAAGAGACTCTGGGGGGTGGGGCTTCACCTTTATATGTGAAAGCAAATTATTAAACTTCGGGCCTTGATCAGAATACTTTGTCTTGGCCCCACGTTTCTCTCGCCCTCCATTCCCGTTCATTCCTAGGCTTCCTGTCAGGAGAGCCCGGTAACCTATAGCTGCAGGCAGCTACACATAGGAATTAAGTCTTGATTATTCTGAACACATTTGGATTGTATAGATAGGGAAAAAAGAGAGAGAAAATGCCACTTTAAGGTTTGGATTCTACCGCTATGAACCAAAAGCTGGAGAAAGGCCTGGAACAGGCCTTTTTCATATGTATGTCAGTGGGACACTGACTGCTGACACCTGGTGACTTCCCAGGCTCCTGAGTGCTTTAGTAATACATTCCTATGGCTATTGCTCCTGGGATGGCCACAGTCATTAAGGTCAAGGATAAAGTACCATAGAGCCTAGCACTGCAGATGAGGTTGAGAAATACTGTATGTGGATTCAGTAGTTCCCTGAGATGCTGCCATTTTCTCATTAACCCAGCAGAAAGAGTCAGTGAGTCTGTTCATCTTCACCCTCCATCGCTACGGCTTGCTCTAGCTATAATCAGTCCAATGGCCTGATTAGCCCAGTGCATTCCACCTTGTATGGAAGCCTCTGCCTCACATCTCCCAGTGGCTCAAGGGGCAAGGCCCTTGCAGGAAAACTTGCAGCAAAGCAAAATTGCTGGGCACGGGGGAAAATGAAAAGGCAAGGCAAGGAGGACCCACAGGGACCTTATTCTCACCTAGCTCTGCCTCTGGGAAAGGACGACGGAAAAGGAGAAGGAGATTGGAGTGCTTTTGGTGGAAACACGCCCACAGTACCAGCTCACCTTTTTAAAGAGGCCTGAGAGTTAGTCACTTTCACAAGGAAAAATTATCCTCTTGGGCTCCACCTTTTGCATAAATTCAGCTTCTGTAGAAACATTCACTGGAGTTTAGCTCCAAGTGTGAGCAATTGAATTCTAGGTGTCCGGATCGATTGGTTCTCATACTCTAGGACTATTTGCTTTTAGTAATAGACAAAAATAAATTGATTAGGGAAAAATTCAGGGCTGAAAACCAAGATTCCCTGATTAAAATTCATGCTGACGGCTCTCATCAGGCACTGGTGAGTCCTGATGGGGAAGAAAATCTTTTTTGTTGTTGTTATTGTTGACTTTGTTAATACTAAAGAAGAAAGACTGAAGAAATGAATTGCATTCCTGTGGTCCTCAGAGGAAACCCTCAATTCCTGAGACAGCATAATTATCTGCTTCTAGCCCATGACCTTTCTTTGCTGGTGACTGGCTGAGAGGAAAGCAGAAGGACTCGAAGAGGCTCTGTGAGGGCTGCAGATGCCAGGCGATGGGCTGCACCTAACCCGTTGCTACAGGAATGTAGGTTATCTGTACCACACAGGAGTGGCCAGGGATTTCCACAGAGCCTCTGAACAGACATTCTGCCTGCAGTGGCTGGTCTGACAGAGGACACTGCTTTCAAGCATCTAAAGCACACATCAGGCAGAAGAGATGCTGTTGCAATGGTGACAAGGAGCCAGTGACGTTTCTTCAGGTGCATCCTTTCCACTGTGCGGATGCACTCTCATTTCTAGATGGCGAAGCACCTTCTGCTAATAAACAGCAAGCGCCAATTAGACATCTGTGTGTGACATCTAAATGGAACACTTGGCTGGCTCATGCATGTCCCTGTTTCCCCATCTGTGTGTGCCATCCAGCCTGGGTGATCTCATAAACCACAGGGGGTCCCTCCCCCTCAGCTTGCTCCTTTGTTGATGTTTCTTCCCTTTTTAGGCTCCTCTTAGTCTCTCACAGCCTGGTTCCCTGACCTAAAATTCAGAGACCATTAATCTGCAGCCCCGTGCTGGTGCCATGAAAGCTCTTTACTGGCTGTTGGAAATAAAGGAAATCATAGACTGTCGGAAAAAGAAAGTGGGCCTGGGGGACAGGCAGGTCCAGACTAGAATTGGGACGTTGAGTTTTACCATCTCCCAATCACGTGACTGGGGAAAGCTGTCTTTGCTTTTTTTCAGCCCCGTCCTCTCAAATATCAAACCCAGCCATCCTCATAGTTGCCCTTTCTGTAAACTTAAGAGCCCCAAATTGTTTCCTTGTGATAGAGATACAGGAGGAAAGAAAAATGGCAGAAGCTAGTGTTTTATAGTTTGTATGCAGAATGGCGATCATTGGAATAAGTAAATGATATGTCACTCCAGACACAGGTAAAGACAATGAATGGCAGAGGTTCACCAAGAACAGAGGTCATGGGAGGGAGGGGCCGAGCTATTTACCCCTCAATAACTTGGTTGTCTTGGTTGCAAGGAATGCAGCAAGCAGGTCCAGCAAGAGATGAGGCAAGGGGGTGAGACCTTACTAATGAGCTCTTCAGAGGGAACAAAAGAGTCTGTGCAGCTGGAGCTGAGGAAAAGAGGCAGAAGCTGGCAAGGGGACAAAGACATGCTGGGAGGAAGGAATGTCAGGTGCCTGTAGCCTTGTAGGCTCTCCTGCATGCCCAGATTTTTATGTGAACAGAATAGAAGGCTGATCCAGCGGGTTGGCAACCAAGTAGTAGCTCAATCACTAAGGATGTGGTGAATTAAAAGGAGGAGATTAAAAGGATGCTGGGTTGGGGGTGAGGAGGAAGACTGCTACACAGCACCTCGGTGTGTCTTCCTGAGAAAGAGATTTTTTTTATAATATGTTGTTTTCAAACCTTTGCACAGCTATCGCTTCCTTCTCTCGAGACTGTGTGATTGACATGTAAAATTCTGATGGGAAATTTTTGTATTGACTGAATATCTAAAGCAGCAGAAATAAAGTTCATAACCAATCCGTGCTGCTGTGCTACCTGTTTTTGTGCGTGACTCCTGCGTGGCTGGTTCAAAGGCTGCAGGTAATGCCATATTGCCTGGCATAGGTCCCAACATGAGGGTGTTCTTGACTAGCGAATAGCAGTATGGTACACTAGCAGTGCCAAGCCTAGAATAGCCTACATAGCTTTAAGAGAGAATAAACGAGATCGCTCCCAGAAGACACAGAGGAAGACCAAGGCAGGATAAGGTTGGCTGGGACCTTGACCAATTGATAACAAGCTCCTTTATAACCAGTCTAGACTGTATAGCTGCATTTGTTTGTTTGTTTCGATTTCTTGCTTCTCCCAAGTAGAAAAATGTCATGACAAACACAGATGCTGGATGAGAGAGCTTATTCCTGTACAAAGTTGTTGATTGACTTGGAGGAGGATGGTACTTAGAACCACTCTGGAGGAAGAAAGACAAGCTTATAACTCCAACATTTGTGTTGATGGCTATACAAAACTATGCCAGAGAGACAAAAAAAAAAAATATCATATTGTTCATATGAATTTTCACCAGGTCTATGTTTCTTTATATAATACTTCCCTTTGAGAATGGCTCCTTTCTAGAACCTGAGCCAGGAATCTGGGAACTAGAGACTCTAACGATGACACTGGTGGTCTTGTGACACCATTCTGGCATTTCAAGCCCTCCTCCAGCTTCTGCACATTCACAGTTAATGCTATCCCATGGAGGGGCACTCACCTGCACATCAATCTAAACCTATCCTTGTTTCTTACTACATCCTCAAACCAGCCATTGATTGGTTGATTGGCTGGGAGGAGAACAGTTCTCACTGGGTCTCTTCCCTACTTGGAGCTTTTCAATCTCCCCTCCCTACTTTGAAGGTTCCGACTTACATGCTCCTTCAATTGGTTACCAAATGTCCCATTCTTCCTGCCAAACGTTCCAGCCACAGTGAGCTCACGACTCTCCTCCAATGGAAAAGGTTTGAGGGCCACCCTTTTGTCACTTCTCCTGCTCAGCCAGGAATCATGTGGCTTCCTGGGTTGGAGGTGGCCCTGCAGCTTAAGGGAGAATAAGAAATGACGGCCCCAGTGCTAAGCCTGCCTGCTTTGCTAGGCCACAACACAGTTTCCAGACCACAACCCAGTTGAACAGGGATGATAGTGTCTTTCCTGGAAGACAAGAGTTGTGTTGAAGAAAGTGTGACTCTTCATCAAGCAGTCCTGATTTCTAAGCACATTGGTCTAGAGGTCTAGAGTAGCAGTGGCATGCCAGTTCGCTCCCTCTCCCTTGCTCTGTGTTAGCCTTGAGGTCTGGCTTGCTCTCCCTGTTCCCTGTAGAACCCTCATTTGCTTTCACATGTACTTTCTCTAATAAAATCCTTGCATATCGAATCTTCTCATGCAATTTGCTTCTCAAAGGAGCCACTTAGAGTCTAATACAATGACCTCATGTCTTTATTAAAATGATGACGTCTTATATATCTCTAGGTCCATATTGGTAGTTCACTACCAATAAAAAGACTGCTTACTACATGGTAAATTCTTGATAAATACATGTTGAGATCAATAAACAAACATTTCTTGATTGACTAAATGAATACACATATGAATGACTAACAGAAGCTCGAGGGCAGGGATAGAAATTAAAAGCTATAACAAGCATGGGAGAGGAAGAGAAAGAGAAAAAAAGAAGAAAATACTAACCAGCAAGGAATGACTAAGAAGGATTCCAAATGGGTCTGTTGAGATTTGTATTTAAAGTATAATTGTAAACAAGCATTTAAAGTTTGGTAACTTTGTTGTTTATTGCACCAATTGTATAATTATGTGTTTTTAGGCATTAGAAGAAAGTTGTGTGGCTTCTAGCAAGGAACTTACAACTGTATTTGTAAGATTGGTCAGACTGGAATTTGCAGAAGAGACTCAAATAAACAAGCAAAGCAAAAACAAAATTACCACCCCCACTTTAAATGTCAGGACAGTTCAAACCAGGTTGTCAAGAGAAAGGGGATTTCCACGGAATGATCCAATCTTATAGCTTTAATACAAGGGTCTTGTTAGGTACACACTACATTTTTAAAAATACAATGTAATCCATGATAGTATCTATAATTAAAATTGTTCTATGTTCAAAGCAGAGGCTGTGATGTAAATATTTATAAACTGGAATTCAAATCTTGTGTTCTCCTTTAGATGTGTGAGTTTGAAACAATTGGAATCTTCCAGAGCATTCATTTCCTAGCCCAAAAGAATACTAACCTTCCTTCAGTATTTGTGAGGACTTCAGTATTTGTGTGGTGGTTTGACTAGATTTGACATGATAGATTCACGTGTTTGGTGTTTGGATGTTTGGCCTATAGAAGTGTCTTTATTAGGAGGTATGGCCTTGTTGGAGTAGCTGTGGTCTTGTTGGAGGAAGTGAGTCACTATGGAAGCAGGCTCTGAAGTCTCCTATGCTCAAGCTATAACCAGTGGCACAGTCTCCTGCTGCCTGTGGATCAAGATGCAGAACTTTCAGCTCCTTCTCCAGCATCAAATGTGCCTACATGCCACTATGCTTTCCTGCCATGGCAATAACGGACTAAACCTCTGAACCTGTATGCCAGCCCCAATTAAATGTCTTTTATAAGCAATGCCTTGGTCATGGTGTCTCTTCACAGCAATAGAGATCATAACTATGATACATAGATTTTATACAAATGGCATTTGTCACATGATCAAAGTTCAGTCACCACTGGCTGAGGAAGCCAGTAAGACATTTCAGATGTCTGAGAGAAATTTACTACCCACAGAGATTTTCACACTAACCCTCTTACTGTAGCTGGCCCATCTCACTATTTCTTGGGATTCCCAACTCTGGTATAACAGGGTCTGAGAAACTTCCCCAATGTACTTCCCACTCTCCTGCCATCAGTCAATTTGCTGTGGCCACTTTACAGGAAGCAGCCCAGTGCCACATGAACCCCTGTAAATTAGATAAATCTTCCTATGCTAGTTGTACCTACAACACTGGCAGACTCAGTCTATTGATGTTCAGGCAAAAATACAGATGATTCCTCCCTGACTTGTAGAGAAGTGTGGTGATGTGGAAAACATGCCCTTATCTCCCCGCCCCACTCCTCTCCTCAAGAGGGAACTGTGAAAAGACACCATGACCATGTGTCTTGTAAAGGAAAGCACTTTGGCTGACAGTTCAGAGCTCTAGTCCACTGTCCTCATAGCAGGAGGCGTGGCAGCACCCAAGCAGACATAGTGCTAGAGAAAGAGCTAAGTACTTCTTCACCTGGATCAGTAGACAGCAGGAAGGGGGTGAGATACTTACTGGGCCTGGCCTGAGCATCTCAAAAGCCCACCCCCAGTGACACACTTCCTCTAACAAAGCCACACTACTCCAACAAGCCCACACCTCTTAATAGTGCCACTCCTTATAAGACTATGGGAGCCATTTTCATTTCAGCCACTACAAGGAGGGTCTCTATTGCTTTATATCTGCAAGACTTAAATGTATTTCTGACCAATAGAAGAAAGCTGAAGTGTGATGTTGGAGATTTGGTTACAAATGGAACTGTGTCTGAGTCTTTGTCCTTTGTCTTGAGCTTTACACTCTGGAAGAGATGGGCTGCTATCATGGACGAGATTTCTGCTGATAGCCGCCTAAGTCCCCAAGGCACCAAACCAAATCAGCATTGACTATAGCCCTAGATCACATCACACTACTCCTCCTGATTCGGTAACAAGTTATCTGTTGCTTTGAGTTGATCACATTTGGGGTAATTTGTTACATGGCACTCAATAGCTAATAAAAAACCATGCTTGAATATACCAGTGTTTTGAAGTTTGTTAGACACAGAAGCCATGTCTCCTCAGTCAAAGAGGCGTTTGTACTGGCCACAGATGTCTCTGAGCACCAAAGTAAAGGAGAGTACATTCATATAGGAATCCATACTTGAGGTCACATAGTCCTCATACTAGCTCCGCTGGAAGATACAGGGAAATCACTACTGTCCATGCCACAGCTATATTAAGTGAACCATTGTCAATGAGTGTTTTATAGACAATGAGAGATGTGGATGTCAGAATCTGTGGCTTCTGGACTTCATGAGCTACATAATTCCCTCTATGTTGTTGTCTATACATAAATCCCTTCTGTGACAGTTAAAATTATCAACTTGACAGAATTGAGAATCATCTAGAGGACAAGCTTCTGGGCAGGCCTGTTATCTAGATTATCTTGATTAGATTAACTGAGGTAAATAGATCCTTCTTAATTATGGTTGGCTCTATTCCACAGGCTGGAATCCCGGATTAAATAAAATAAAAAAGGAAATAGCAAGCGGTGTCCTGGCTTTCATATGTCTTTCTTGTGATGTGACCAGCTGTCTCAGCTTCACACTGCCATCACTTGCATACTGTGATGTACTGTATCCTCAGACTGTGAGCCAAAATAAACCCTTTCTTTCTTAATTGCTTTTGTTGGATATTTTTACCACAGCAACCAGAGATGTGTTGTTTGTAAGCTTTGATGTGCTAGGTGTAAATAGAGTTTAATGTTCCATTCTGGTGGGATCTTCAAAGATCAGATTGTCAAGAGAAAAATGGAATACAGGCCATTCCCATGATATTCTGACCTTGAGCCAACAGGCATAAAAGAAGAAAGATTGTGGCATAAAATTGTTGTTTTGCATGTGAAATTGAGAAGGGGTGAGGGATTATCCATCTGTTAACTAGACAGGATCTACAGTCACCAAGAGAAGCCCCTGTGAATGTTTTGAGGGATTATCTAGAGTAGGTTGCTTGAGGTGGAAAGACCCACTTTAACTATGTGTTGAATCATTTCACATGGGCTAGAATCTTAGACTGAATTTAAAAGGAGAGGAAAAGCTGACCACTGGTATTTATCAATCTCTGTTTCCTGACTGTGGAAACAATGTGGCAAATTGCTGCAAGCCCTTGCTTCTCCATCATGATGAACTCTGCCCTTGAACTGTGAGCCAAGGATGGACTGTGTATCCTTGAACTGTGAGCCAAGGATGGACTATAAGCCTTTGGACTGTGAGTCAAAATAAAGCCTTTCTCTCTTAAGTTGCATTTGTCAGATACTTTGTTATAGCCAAGTCAAACACCATAGATAATACAAAAATGTAACAATGCTGTCTCTTTTACTATAAGAGATAAAAAAGGCAGGGGTAGAGAAGGCCTCACCTCTACTTTCAACCAGAGCATCAACTTCAATGTCACTACTGACTTCTGCTTCTGCTTTTAGTAGTGACCAATCTATCATTGCCTTCTAATACCAGGGTTCTTCCTTTGAGAAACAAATGTTGACTTAAAAAATAGCATCCATACCAAGCCTCAGGCAGTGATGAAAGAAGTAAACACTGTCTTCATGGGGCTTTGCTGAGATGTTGAACAATCACTAACATCTCTTCATAACAGACCCTCTGGTACAGCCAGCACTGTCTTCAACAGTAGCTGTGCATCCTGCTTGTTTCCCATCTGCCTCCTTTTAGTTGCTTCCTAATCAGATCAGATCTCTGCCATTATCTTTACCATTCATAGCAGAAACAGCATCAAGAATCTGTTATGTACTTTCTGTGGTGAGTACTGTTCTCATATTGATATGGCACTTTTTATCACACCATGCAACAGATACTAAAACCCTCATTTCACAGACAAAGATACAGATGAAGAGGGCCTAAGCTGATTTTCCAAGGCACATAGCCATGGAGGTGATGTTGGGATATGGTACAACATCAACATCCATATCTACCACCCAGAAAGTTATGCTGCATCTTCTGTAGGCTTTCCTACTTCCTTCACTGACTACATGATCTATGTGCACATCCTCTGCCTCCTTCCCTAACCTCAGTTGGGAACATTCCTATGGGCTCTGGCCCTCCTGCCCTACCTCTTACCATCTCCTATTCATTTCTCCCTATCTATCCCATCTGACTGTTCTTCTGACTTTTCCACAAACTGCATTTGCTGATCCATGGAGCCCACATCCATATTTTGAAGGTGCTACTTAGACTTCATCTTAGTGGATTTCTCCTTGATACCTCCCTCTTTTCAATCTGTCCAGGATTCTGACAACACAGCCAGATGACTCCTACCCTCTTCATATTGCGGTTCCATCTTTTCATCCCACACCTGAATTTTGTGACTTTCTGGGATGTCATTCTTGCTTGCTTCACTTCTCACAATGTGTCTTTATGATTCACCATCACCTGTGCTATTATTAACTACTGCTGCATATGGGCTCACAAAATCCATATGCTACGTATGAGCTCTCAAAATCCATATCCCCACTTTCATCCATATTCCGTTTCAGTTCTTGTGCTTTCATTGAAAAAAAAAAAACTAAACAAGAAACTTCCCTTATGATCCACAGACTCCTCAACCTTCATATGAATAAAGGTGAACTTACGACCTCTCTCTCTCTCTCTCTCTCTCTCTCTTTCTCTCTCTCTCTCTCTAACTAGCTTCTTTCTTTCCTCCAGCAATACCACCACCTTAGAAGTCTGCAGTCTACAGTTGTCTCATAACTCACTCCTTCCTTGTTGCTTCTCCTCACAGTGTTGTCAGTGTCCTGTCTTATATAACACTCCTTCCGTACTGCTTCTAGTTCTACAACCCACCCATCCAGAAGTAGTACTTTCTTAACTATGTCTCTTGTTCTGTAAAAAATGTGTGTGTTTGTGTGTGTGTGTGTGTGTGTGTGTGTGTGTGTGTGTGTGTGTGGGAGTTACAGGATATAAAACCTGGGGTCTTGAACACATTAGGCTACCATTTAGGTTCAACTACTTGCGACTTGATTTTTTGTTCTCAAGACCAACTTACTTCTGTGTTATCCCATCACCTCTGTAGGCATGAGTGACACTGAGTGCCCACTTCACTAGCTCCTACCTTTTGCTCATAGCTTGAGCCTATTTCTCTCTTCTGCCTGCACCCCAAGACATTTTCTAGGCTGTTTGAAATATCTGTCGCTACTTAAAGGTATCTTTCAGAGTTCCTTTTCTTAAAAATATAAGTCAGTCTTAATCAATAGAACAGAGCTTCAAACCCTCAAATAGCATCTCCTCTTTAAGCAAGGCTTCCTACAGAGCAAGCTGGGACCCCATAGTGTGCTTTAGTGCTTCTCCAATATGACATTATCTGCCTGATTTTAGTATTCCCCATTTCTGACTATAACACTGGTTCAGTGTATGTCTTCGGGATGCCAGCCCCTTCTAAGTGCTAGGGTGACAGCAGTGAACAAAACCCATAGAATCTTTGCACCAATGAAAATTTACTGTATTTGCATAAGGAGACACAATAGAGTTCGAAAACAGACAGTCAGGCAGGGGCATATTGGATTGCATGGAGCTCCAGGAGTCACCGGTAAGTATACCTCCAAATAGGGTAAGAAGACTTCAGAAGATTTATGTGGGGTAGACTCTGACCCCGGTCATGTTTTAAATGTTCTCCCTAGTTGCCAGATGGGACTCAGCACATAAAACAGAAAATGGGGCATGGAAGCCAGCCAGGAAGGTGCTGTGAGGGGTAGCGGGAAGAGAAACTTCAGGCTGGAACTGTAGAGCCAGGAGTGGAGAAAATGGGGCACAGCCAGAGTTTGTGGAGGGCATCCCAAGACTTGTTCATAAGAAGATGTAGAAATGCAAAATAGCAAGCAAGCCTAGGGATCAGACTTTGGTGTTGAGCTTCTGGCTACATGATAGTGCTGGGTAGAGATATGGGAAGATTGGAGGAAGAAGCATCAGGTCCTGGGGTTGGGAAATCTCAAATATTCTCTTTTAAGCATTTTAACCATGTGGGAAAGCCTGTGGAATAACTACAATGAGGGCTTGTTTGACATAAAGACTTTTAGGTGTGTATATATAATGGAGAGAGAGAGAGAGAGAGAGAGAGAGAGAGAGAGAGAGAGAGAGAGAGAGAGAGAGAGAGAGAGAGAGCGCTTGACTAAATGTTTTTTTTTTTCTTTAAGTATAAAAACAGAGCAAAAGAACAGGCAACCTTGGAAGGAGCTCTTGATCCCTTTATATGTGTTTATACTCCGTCTGCTGTCGGGAATGGCAGAAGAAGCTGGGCAGAGTTGATTCAGTCCTTACTTTACACTTTACAACCCCTGAAGGCAGCCATGCTCCCCAGGCCTCCTCTCAGCTATAGTGGAGGGTTCCAGGACACTGCCGACAAGCCATCCCTTCCCATCAGTCCTCAGTTCCACACATTCACAAAGTGACTAAGCTGTTTCTTTTTTCTTTTCTTCTTTTTTTTTTGAATGATCTTCCATAATCCTGTCAAACTTTAAATATACACATTGAGAGTAAAATAGACGATTTCACGGAGAAAAATGGGATATTTTATCACAACTGCTTATCAGGAACAATTTATATAAATAACACTACTTCCAATCATTGACAGGCCGCCTTCCATGAGAGCCCTGCCACGCTTCCCTGCACCGCAGCAACAGTAGGGAAGAGGTTCTTTTCTTTGTCATTTCATATATGAAAACCCAACCTCGCTTTCTTCAGGTCATATCTAAATTGCTTAGTATCCCAGGTACAGCTCGTTCTAGGTGCACACCAGTTAGCTGCGTGTGCAATGCTCCGATGTGCTCACCTAAGGCACATGGCTCAGGTTAGCTCATCTCCTAATAACCTTTGTGTGTATTAAAGCAAGTAGCTGGGGTTGTGCGCATGCTCAGGCTTCACTGGTTCATGTAACAGGCAAGGCGCTTCTATGCGTTGATCTTTGCTTTGACAGGTAGCCACTTATCGCACTGTTGCTCTACCCATGCCTCTAGGCTGCACCACGTTTCTAGAATCCTCTTCCTATGGATTTTGGAGTCTGTCTGTCCTCTGGCCAGCACTTGTGATTTACACACATAAACGCCAGGTCCTCCTGAGGCCATGTCACGGAGGCTGAAGGTGGTAAGAACTGGTGTTAGGTGCAGCTTCTACTCTGGCTTGTCCTTACTCTGCCTTACTCTAAACTTTAATAAAAGACACACCTCAACCAGCTCCCATAATTACCTAAGACCAAATTCCTAATGTATATAAAAAAGAAAGATGGAGAGACCTGACTGACAGGTGCCTCCTACTTGGCTTTTCCTGTAATTGGACACTCAGAGAGAAAATATTCCCTTCTTTCTGTTTATGTCTCTGTATCTCTTTTTCTCTCCTCCTTCTTCCTCCCCTCCTTTTTCCTCCCCTCCTCCCTCTCTCTTTCTCCTCTTGCTTCCTTCTCTACTGCACAGAATACTATGACTCCTTCCCCTAACAGAGGACTCCAGCATGCTGTTTTTAAGCTCTAGTCATATCCACATGCTAGGTTTCTTTTCCAACTACTATAGAATATTCCATTTGGATAAAACATCATAATTCTGAAGTAAAATGTCTAAACTTGGTAAACCGATTCCCATGTCTGCCAATCCCCACCACTGGTCCTCCCACATCTCAGGCTAGGCACGTGGACACTGTGAGCCTCCTTTGGGTCACCTTCACAGTCACGATTCCCAATGGTTCCTCACAATGGAGAGATTGGCACAGGCCAGGGAAGAGCCCTGGGTGGCCGTTTGTACAGAATGCTCCCTCCCACAAGAAAGAGTTCTACTTTTATGAATTCCACACACTGCTGTTTTAGAGTGTGCTCACACACAGCCTCTGGCTGTGCCTGGCATCCAGCAAATCACCTCTGCCACGTCAGTTATCTTATCGGCACCATCTGTGGGGCACGCAGGGTATCATTGCTAAGTCTCACTTTGCCTTCTTGTCCATCACAGCTGTTGTGACAAGATGACCCGTATGATCTCAAATGCCACAGTGTCTCCCTGGCCAAAGTGGATGGCCACCCTTAAAAGACAATGATCTTCCAACTTGGCTCTTTCAGAATTTTATTTCTAGATTCTGCACCTTCCCCAAATGGTCTTTAGTCCTTATTTCTAAAGCTTTCTTACTGAGAAGAGAATTTCAAAATAGGTAACTATACTTCTCTTCCTTTGTCACACGCGTGCTGATAAACAATATCTGCTGGTGAATGTGCATATTCTTCAGGTGCACACATGCTGGTGAACAACACACTGGGAACATGCATATCCCTCAGATACACATGCTATTCCCTCCCTGTGCTGTCTCATCTGCTCCCTGATCATCCATCTCAGCAGCTCCCAAGTTTGCAGAATGCTACTTGCCCCAGCATCTTCTCTGTGTACTTCCAGACTTCTTAAGTGCATGTTTCCCAAACCCAGTTCCTACTTGGTGACTAGCTTAGGTTAATCTCATCTCAGCATCTTTTCTAATTGTCCCCAACTGTACTTTCTCCCTCCTCATGGTTCCTTAATTCTTATGTAAACAACTTCTGTGTATCAACATTTAAATATTCTTCAATTATTATACTATTAATTTGTTCTCCCCTGTTATCTATAAGGCTTCTCTTCTTGAACGCAAGAATCACTCTTTCATTTTGCTACGTTCTTACAAAAATCTATAATTACATGGACCTATAGTAAATGAGCAGGCTTGAGTTGATTCATTCTCAAGCATTAAGTGACAGAGGCAGAATAAGCTTGGAAACCCAACTATACCTGCTGTCTAATCCAAAGGCAACAGTGGCAACTTATTGTGTAGTACTACTATTAAGAAATGCATAGCTGTGGATCCCAGTCCCAAGTGATACATCTATAATACCAAGGGAGCCGAGGGAGCATTGTATAAGTGGGAGTGGAAAGATTCTAAGAGCCAGAAGATTGGGGAGTTTGCTATGAGACTGTCTTCTAGGAGTTTCGAAGGTGGTACACATAAAGTCTCCCCAACATGACTACCTAAGCATAAAGTGAACAAGGGCAACCACAATAGACATGCTAATGTGGATGGGGAAAGACCAAGAGGGCTCAACTCTACACAAAGAACCTCAGGTAACTGAGGAAAGCTAAGAGCAGGAGAAAAAGTCTTCCCCAGGGAAAAGCTTGTCAATTGGTTATCCAATATATAATGGTGAAGATGTAACTATGAGTAACATTATATAGACTGAGCAGGTTGTATCTATATCTATCTATGCATTTATGTACATATATATGTTTTCATTGTTGTTATATATACATATACTTATACACACACACACACAAACACACACACACACATATATATATATATATATATATATATATATACACATACATTTATGTCCACCTCAGCTGTTGTGACCATCACAACATGACCCATATGGTCTCAAATGTCACAGTGCCTCTCTGGCCAAATAGATGGCCACCCTTAATAGACAATGATCTTTTTACTTGACTATCCATCTATCTATCTATACTTGACTATACATATATACATATATATCTGTATGTACATACATTTATAGGTACATACATTACACACACACACACATATATACACATATATACATATATGCAACAATGAAAAATAAAACCTTGAGTTTGTGAGATTGCAAGGAACAGTATACAAAAGGGTTTGAAAGAAAAGAATGGAAGGGGAGATGATATAATTATATTATAATCTTAAAAAATAAAAATAATACGAAAAATAAATAACACAAAATAAAAAGCAAACAGTCTAAATTGGGGTTAGAATCTGAGTTGGCATTATGCCTCAGGATTCGATCCCTTGTGCATGATTCTGCATGAGGTAATTTATTTCCGTCTACCTCCAATTCTCTTTTTAGAGCAGCCCATTTGAGGACAGAAAATAAGGACATGATTTATTATACTGTGTTGGCTTTTTCCTTACAGGAAGCTGTTCCGTGAAGTTGAGAAGTGGTCTAGAATTCAAGGTGTTGGAGTGTGAAGAAGTCTGAAAAAAAGAATTTCTGCTACCTTCCAGCCTTTGCTCTGCCTTCGATATTCAAATGCCTGAGGGGGCAGCTATTGGCCTTCATCCTAGCAGTCAGTGGATGGGTTTTCTCCACTGGTTTATCTCAGGTGCACTCAAACTCAGAGGCCAATGCCAATGTCTACACAGATATGATAACAAAACTATCTTGTCTTAGGTTTCTATTGTCAAAAAAAAAAAAAAAGACCAAAAATAATTTGGGAGGAAAGGATTTAATTCCGCTTACAATTCCATATCTTAGTCCATTACTGAGGGAAGTCAGAGCAGGAATCCAGACAGGACAGAAACCTGGCAGTAGCAGCTAATACAGAACCCATGGAGGAGTGCTTCTTATTAATTTGCTACACAGGGCTTGCTCAGTCCACTTTCTGTACAACCCAGGATGACTGTCAAGGTATGACACAGCCCATTGTAAGCCAGACCCCCGAAAGTCAATCTTTCACACACACAAAAAAAAATCTCCATAGGCTTGTGTTTCCTCCATTGATGTTTCTCTTCCCAGATGAGCCTAGCATGTGTCTAAGTTGTCATAAAACACTAGCCAGCACACATGACTTCTCTTTCTCTTCTCTAAAACTGCCACGGGGTGGTCCATGAGTTCAGCTCATCTACTGACGACTTGAAATTTTCATGGACATCAAACTGGAAAACGTCTAACACATACAGCTAAGATGGTGAGAAGGTCTAGAAAATGGGCTTAGAGCTCAACCTCTTCTCCCCAGCATTCCTGCTGTATTGACTGACAGACTTATGTCTCTGTCTTTGACCCCTCCCATCTTCACCTCTCACAATCTTCTGGGATTTGTCATTCATATAAGTCATAGTGTGACTTATCCTTGGCTGGGATTTCTGGGGGGAAAGTAGACAAAAGCTCCTTTCCCCCTCTGTGGATATAATTTTGACAATTACCCAGCAGGTATATATGGGGACAAGGCTATCACTTTGACAGAAGAAAGGAATCCGCTGAAACTGCATCAGAGGCAAACTCGGGGCTACAGTGAGTTAAACCCTCCAATAACGATGTCAAAATCACAATACCATTCCGGAATGCTATTCATGACTGTAATAATCAAATAGACTGCTGGCCCCTACCCTAATTAAACAGTTAAGGAGAGGAAGACTGATAATTATAGAACATCCATAGTGGGCACAGGATGAGATATTTTAATGAAAAGATCAAGAATAAATGTTCTTCAAGGAAAAAAAAAAAAACAAAAAAAACCAAAACCTGCACCAGGAGCAAAGGCTCTACTTTAACCATAAAACAGCTTTAGCTAGAATATCAGGTGCTGGCCAGTTCTACTCCTTTGTCTGTAAACTATTTTACGTGATCATTTACCGGTCCCTTAAATGAAGCTAGAGAAAGTGTTATTAGCATAAAGGAGAACAAATAATTAAAGTGATCTTTCAACAGGAAAACCGACAGATCAACGTTTCTAATTGTCATTCTTTGATCACAAATGTCACCTATCCTTAATGGAATCGGTCGGGCAGGTTTCTTAACAGTGAGGTATCCTATCAGGTATTGCAATTTAAGTCCTCATGCATAAACAATGAGAGGTTTTCAAAGGCTACCCAAGAAGTGAAGGAAGTAATGTCTTTTGGAGAAGGCTTTGAAGTCAGACTTCAGTGATTTTTCTAGGAACAAAACTACAGCACTGAGCCTGCTTCTTGTTTCTGATCCCAGGCTCCGGGAGATCCCTCATCTAGAACCCATCTTTGTAGGGATAATGTCATGTTTTTGTACACAGTAGGTACATAATGACTCTCAGTCAGTCCACTGACTCTTCCATGGCAACAGCTCAGACGGCTCAGCAGCCAATTGCTCTCCCGTGAGGCCGCCAGCACACTCTGCTGCAGGTCTAGCGTTCCCAAGAACTGCAAGATTTCCAGACATTGTTAACACTTTAGTGCTCGGAAATGTAAACAGAACCCAGGACAGCAAACACAGCTTACGGAGCTATGATTTCCTTGATGCATACAGTAGGTAGGTCATTAAATGTGCAGAGCGGCAGCCAACGGGTGTTCTGACTTTCTTTACATAGTGCTGTCCCACTGAAAATCTCAAGATCATTCAGCCACAGACACAAGTCTCTAAATTCACCATAGCACTTTGTGGCCATATGCCCAATAAAGTCCTCAATAGTGAATTAAGTTTTTTTTTTTTTGAAAGTTGCTTTCACCACATGTACATACAAGGGAAATTGGGAGCAAATTGAGAAGCCTGTGTTGATGTTTTCCTATGGCCGGTAGATGAATTTGCTTGCTTCCTGTCTCACCTTAGAGGGGACTCCATGACTGAGGTGTCTTTCCATCTCAGTTCATGCTCTCGTCTCTCTTCCAAGGGAAGTTCATCTCTGTTCCCTGGATTCCCCATATGGCATTGGATACCAAGTTTAGGGTGCCCAGTTCTAAGACTAACAAAAAACTGTATGGTTGCTCCTGAAACCTCTTACAGAAGCTCCTGGAAAACCTGAAACGCCCATACTCAGCTTTCTGGAACACAAGCTATGCTGATCAAAAACCAGAGTTTAAATGAAACCCATCTCCACAGAGGCTTAAAGTATTCATAGACACTCAAGGACAACTGGGTCCTTATTTAATAAGCCAGCTGCTTATGGAAATCTGAGCTTTCTCCTGGGCATATTTTTCTTTTACCCCAGAAAAAAAAATCAGAACATTGGATCTACTATTTGAACTTTAATCATTATCAAGGAAATAAAAGCAGAGTTTTTAAGTTACCTATTTAAGGCATTCCTAAGATCTTCCTGTTAGGACAGAAATAAGTTCTGCGGTGATGGTTTTGCAAATAAAAGAATAAAGTCACATGCCATCCTGCTGGGCAGCTTTTGAAGAAAGGATGATTACATAAGGAAGGGAAAAGACAGAAGCTCTCTGGAGAATACAATAGCACTAGAGGCTATGGATACAAGGCTGAATTAATTGTGTCCTGGGGCTTGAAAATTCACCAACATTTCTGAAAGCTAACATTATAGATTTTGATTTTGACTTGACTCCTCAGCATGAAGCCCACTGAGATTTTGTAACTCAAAAAGCTATAGAAAAAAAATGCACATTTCCTCCTTCCTATTAAAGACAATTGAGAGTGAGACAGGTATATATAAGTAAGACACTTCTGTAAGTTGATACTGACTGAGGGCTAGATTCTAACATCTGACTTTCCTTATCATAATGTATAATGTGCTAGATATTAGCTCAAAGAAGAAAAAACCCTTCACAGTGGCTATTTCTAAACTATAATGAATAACAACAGTTAATATCAGAGGCATCAACCTCATCTGGGATTTTATATTTTTTTTCCATTTGGTTTTAAACAATAAACAAACAACAACAACAAAAAAAACCAAACCTCTTCTAATCCTGAAAAAGACAGCATTTCCAAATGTAAGCAGTCTGTTAGATTAACCAGTCAGCATGCTCCAAGATCTTGCCTTTAAAATTCCCAAGTAGAGAGAGAATATAGTTTTAATGGTGAAATAAAAATTGAAAATGAGGAAAGGGAGCTGCATGGAATCAGAATGATAAAGAAGCTCCATCAAGAATCTCCCAGACTAATGAAAGAATGCTATTCAGCAAAGAACAGGTTCAACTCCATCTTCTTTAGTTTTGCGGCTATAGCGGCTATAATCCACAGTGTCTGTAGGGTAACTTGCTAATTGTGGATTACTGACTGAATAGGATTTTTATTTATTATTATTATTATTGTTATTATTGTTATTATTATTATTATTATTATTATTATTATTATTATTATTATTATTATTTTGAGACAGGGCTTCTCTCTCTGTATAGCCTTGGCTGTCCTGGAACTCACTCGGTAGACCAGGCTGGCCTTGAACTCAGAAATCTGCCTGCCTCTGCCTCCCAAGTGCTGGGATTAAAGGCATGTGCCACCACCACCCGGCCTGAATAGGATTTTTAAAGAAATAAATATAAATAAATTGAAATGTATTTATCCTCTCTCTCTCTCTCTCTCTCTCTCTCTCTCTCTCTCTCTCTCTCTCTTTCTCTCTCTCTCTCTGTGTGTGTGTGAGAGTGCTCATGCCACAGCACCTGTGTAGATGTCAGAGACATACAGTTTTTTCTTCTACCAGCTTCAGACAGATGACGTCAAGGAACACACCCAGGTCAGGCTGGTGCTTCCTGTACTCATCCTCTGAGCCATCTCAGAGGCCTGTGAAACTCACAGTTACAAAGACCAATGAGAACATTCTGAATACATTTCTTCCCTTTGCAGTCCTGAGGATAACCCACAAGTCAACTCAAATTCTAGGCAATCACTGTGCCCCTGAGCCTCACCACTGGTCACAGGAAATATTCTTTAGTATGTTGCAGAATAAAATTTAAAATTCAAAACTATTGTATAAAATAAAATCCAAGACAACAAGTTCAGAATGGGCTACTTGAGTGCTGGCCCGGGTCAGTCCTCCTGTCCTGCTGCCTGTTGAGGTTAGTTGAGGTTCTTCACTGTGAGTGGCCTGTGTGTCCTTCGTAAGAACCCAGACCCCACCCTTGGGCAAGAAAATGAGTGGACAAACCAATATGTGGAAAGACTGGGTACTGTTGAAGCAACAAATCTGAAGACTACCTCAGATTACCCCAACATCCATCCACACATTCCTCAAAATGCATTTTGGATAGACTTTAGATAATATTAGTGATCAATTCTTTTTGAGGAAAAATATTCCATGATAATTATTGTCAAAATGTTTACTACTGTTGGATGTGATTTTAAGAACTTAATCTTTAACATAGTCGGGATCTCTCTCTCTCTTTCTCTCCCTCTCTCTCTCTCTCTCTCTCTCTCTCTCTCTCTCTCTCTCTCTCTCACTGTACGTGTGTGTGTGTGTGTGTGTGTGTGTGTGTGTGGTATGGTACGTATGGTGTATGTAGTTGTGTGTGGGGTGTGTGTGAGAGAGAGTATGGTTGTGTGTGGTGTATATAGTGTGTATGTGTGGGTGTGTGGTATATATGATATGTGGTTGTGTGGTATGTGTGTGGTTGTATGTAGTATGTGTATGGTGTGTATGTGTGTGTTGTGTATGTGTGAGTATGGTTGTGTATGGTGTGTATGGTATATGGTTTTGTGGTGTGTGTGTGTATCTATGTGTGTCTGTGGTTTGTGGTGTGGATTAAGGCAGAGTCTCATGTATCTTAGGCACTACTCAAATTCACTGTGTAGCTGAGGCTAACAACTTTGAGCTCCTGATTTTCCCTCCAGCCTCCTCCTTTCAGTATTGATCAACATTTCTATAATCTGTTGCTTTTCACAGACATGGGAACTAAACCTGAGGGAGGTGCTCAGTTACATGTTCAGAGGCACACAATTATTGGATGGCAGAGTCAAAGATGCCCTAGGTGATCTCATTCCCACAGCTCTTTGCTGAGTCACTTTATCACAACCTTAGCTAAATGCTCCAACCCAAACAGCCAGTCCTTCATCCAGATCCCATCAGCACTGTGTATCTCGTGTGCTTGTGTGATATTACACCCACTTATGCTGTTCCTCGGATTCTTGTTTGTAACTCCTTAGCTTGATGATAGATAAGGGGGAGGAGTCTTCTTTAGCACCTGCTCTACTGTCCAGGCCACTTGGTCAGTACTCAGTAGATTTTGGTCGTCGACCATTATTGAAGTAAAGGACTGGTTCATTTAATCACTCACAGCCTCACCCTATATACATCATGAAAGCATCGGTCCAAAAGGATAAAATGTTGTCTTCTCCATACTCCAAAGACAGGAAGAGAATGTGTTTCATCCCTTCAACAGGGACATGACCCATCCTGTTCACCTCCTCTCTTGTATTTCCAATGGAGTCTGACTGGTAAGCCGACATCTCTCATTGATTAAATTAAATTGACAGATCGTGATGGTTCACAATAAATTTTAAGAGAACAAATAAATGCTATCCAAACTGAATTCTCTAAAAATGTTTTATAAATGTCAATTGCAGCTAATCATCTACAAACACACATACTATCTCCTTTCAAAATGACTATTTCTAACTATATGGGTATATGGAGATTAAGAGATATTTTAATATCTATGTAATGGTCTCATTGTGGGTAGTTAAAATTTCAATGTCTTTAAACATTATATATATATTAGATCAGAACAGGATATGATATTTTTTCAGAAGGCACAGAATATATGGGAATCTAGTAGTTTCATGTTCAAGCAAACAGTCAGTCTCTTTGAGAGCCTTCCTGAGTTGATCTTACTGAAACTATTTTCTTGAGTAGCCATTGGAGCCTGATTGTTGTATAATGACAGAGAATGAAATTATGAGCTCTATCCTTTACTTTCTACCTAAACAACAAACTCTATTATCCTTCTGTCTTCAGTTAAAGCCAATGGGAAGCCCCCATTTTATATTTTGATGGTCAACTGGATTCATTTAGGGGTTTGGTTAGCTGTTGGACTACCCAGGAGAAGAGAAATAAACACTGAAAAGAAATATTTTATAGTCATTTTCTTGATGAAAAACCAATAAAAGTTAAATAATGAAACCTTCAAATTGTACAAATGATATAAGCTGATGGGAGGTTTGTCATGCATGTTACAGCCCAGCACATGTCCAACAGTGATGGTGATACTCAACAGAGGTATGCTTTGTCCAAAAACCACAGGCAAAGGAGGAGCTGCTAATACATGCAAGCATGTAAATGACTCTCAAAAGCATCATGTTGACCAAAGCAAGCTAAGCAGAAAAGAACACATACTATTCCATTTAATTCCAGACAACAAACTAAGCAATGATGGCTAGGCTTAGATAAGGGTATTGATTGGAAATAGCTACTGGTGGTTCTAAATGTGTTTTGGCTATTAACTGAACTGGTGGTCCCATGGTATTCAGGCATATCAAACCAATCAAACTGCGCACATACAATATACTCTTTTTTTATTTCTGTTAACTTGTATCTCAATAGGCTTGCTTAATAATAGCATTTAAACTTATCCATACATAAAGAGTGAGTGGAAGAACTGACACATCTCTGAACCAAGTCAGATAGTGAGTAGCCCTTCACCCATGATAACTGATACTGAATGCTCACTCAAGACTGCATCACAAAGAATGTGAGATTTGGTGGAGTGCAGAAGTGATTCTAAGACATTAAATCATCAGCTCAGCATCACCACAAAGTACTCACAATTCATACTGATTTCAAGGAACACAAAATAATGATTACAAGTCCTACAAAGAAGGAAACAGGAAGGAGATGAATGAACTGAAGAACATCAGGAGTCCCTGTCAATTCTAGAACACACACATATACACACAAATGAATATGTGCCCCATATGTTTTCATTTTCAAGCCTACAGAAGACCTAAGCTTTATATAACAGAGTGGCTATAAGTGTACTTAGGTAAGGAATATATAGTACAAATCATGGAAATGAAAAAATGAAGAAAACTGCTGCCAGAATTTTATATATATATATATATATATATATATATATATATATATATATATATCAATGAATGTCTTAAATAAAGCAGAATACCACCCTCACTTTATCCTTGTGGCTGGGGCAGATACCTAGCTGGTCTGCTCCCATGAAGACACCATATCCTGACATCCTAGAGGAGACACTGCACCCAGAGCAGCTAAAGCTCAGAATCACAGGATCACAGAGATATCTGGACCCTGAGGGGTTCTGACACAAGCAAGATAACTGGAAAGACAGGCTTCAGTCAGAGACAGTGGGTGCAGGTACCACTAGAGTTAACCAGATGGCGAAAGGCAAGCACAAGAATGTAAGCAACAGAAACCAAAGTTACTTGGCATCATCAGAACCCAGTTCTCCCACCATAGCATAAATATACAAGAAGCCTTCAGAACTCCAAATAGACTAGACCAGAAAAGAAATACTTCCCGTCACATAATAATCAAAATATCAAATGTACAAAACAAAGAAAAAATACTAAAAGCAGTAAGGGAAAAAGGTAAAGTAACATAAAAAGGCAAACCTATAAGAATTACACCAGACTTCTCACCAGAGACTATAAAAGCCAGAAGATCCTGGACTGATATTATACAGACTAAGAGATCACAAATGCCAGCCCAGACTACTTTACCCAGCAAAACTCTCAATCACTATTGATGGAGAAACCAAGATATTCCATGACAAAACCAAATTTACACATTATCTTCCCACAAATCCAGTACTTTAAAGAATAATTGATGGAAAACTCCAATACAAGGAGGGAAACTACAACCTAGAAAAAGCAAGGAAGTAATCTTCCAACAACCCCAAAAGAAGATAGTTACACAAGCATAATTCCACCTCTAATAACAGGAAGCAACAATCAGTTTTTCCTTAATATCTCTTAATATCAATGGGCTCAATTCTCCAGTAAAAAGACATAGACTATCAGACTAGATACATAAACAAAACCCAGAATTTTACTGCATACAGGAAACACACCTCAGTGAAAAAGACAGACACTACCTCAGAGTAAAAAGATGAAAAACAGTCTTCCAAGCAAATGGTCCCAAGAAACAAGCTGGAGTAGCAATTCTAATATCAAATAAAACCAACGTTAACCTAAAAAATTCAAAAAATATAAGGAAGGACACTTCATACTCATCAAAGGAAAAATCTATCAAGATGAACTCTCAATTCTGAACATCTATGCCCCAAATGCAAGGGCACCCACATATATAAAAGTAACTTTACTAAAGCTCAAAGCATACACTGCACCTCACACAATAATAGTGGAGGATTTCAACACCCCACTCTCAGCAATGGACAGATCATGGAAACAGAAACTAAACATTAACACAATGAAACTAACAGAAGTTATGACCCAAATGGATTTAACTGATATCTATAGAACATTTCATCCTAAAACAAAAGTATATACCTTTTTCTCAGCACCTCATGGTACCTTCTCCAAAATAGACCATATAATTGGTCACAAAACAGGCCTCAACAGATAGAAAAAGATTGAAATAATTCCTTGTACTCTATCAGATCACCATGGACTAAGGCAGGTCTTTAATAATGAGAAAAACAATGGAAAGCCCACATACATGTAGAAACTGAACAACACTCTACTCAATGATGACTTGGTCAAGGAAGAAATAAAGAAAGAAATTAAAGACTTTTTAGAATTTAATGAAAATGAGGACACATCATACCAAAACTTATGGGACTCCATGAAAGCAGTACTAAGAGGAAAACTCATAGCTCTAAGTGCCTACAAAAAGAAACTGGAGAGACCATGCACTAACAACTTGACAGCACACCTGAAAGCTTTAGAACAAAACAAAGCAAACACACACAAGAGAAGTACTTGGCTAAAATCAACCAAGTAGAAACAGAAAGAACTATATAAAATACCAGCAAAACCATGAGCTGGTTCTTTGAGAAAATCAACAACATAGATAAACCCTTAGCCAGACTAACCAAAGGGCACAGAGACAGTATCCAAATTAATAAAATTAGAACTGAAAAGGGAGACATAACAACAGAAACTGAGGAAACAAAAAAAATCATCAAATCTGGCTACAAAGGCCTATACTCAACAAAACTGGAAAATCTGGATGAAATGGACATTTTTCTAGAAAGATACCAAGTACCAAAGTTAAATCAGGAGCAGATAGACCATTTAAACAGTCCCATAGCCCCTAAAGAAATAGAAGCAGTTATTAAAAGTCTCCCCACCAAAAAAAGTCCAGGAGCAGATGGTTTTAGTGCAGAATTCTATCAGACCTTCAAGGAAGACCTAATACCAGTTCTCTTCAAACTATTCCACAGAATAGAAACAGAAGGAACACTACCCAATTCGTTCTATGAAGCTACAATCATGGGCATACCTAAACCTCACAAAGACCCAACAAAGAAAGAGAACTTCAGACCAATCTCTCTTATGAATATTGATGCAAAAATACTCAATAAAATTCTCACAAACCGAATACAAGAACACATCAAAACAATCATCCATCATGATCAAGTAGGCTTTATCCCAGGAATGCAGGGATGGTTCAATATTTAGAAATCCATCAATGTAATCCACTATATAAACAAACTCAAAGAAAAAAACCACGTGATTATCTCACTTGATGCTGTGAAAACATTTGACAAAATTCAACATCCCTTCATGTTAAAAGTCTTGGAAAGATCAGGAATTCAAGGCCCATACCTAAACATAGTAAAAGCAATATACAGCAAGCCAGTAGCCAACATCAAACCAAATGGAGAGAACCTTGAAGCAATCCCACTAAGATCAGGGACTAGACAAGGCTGCCCACTCTCACCCTACCTATTCAATATAGTACTGGAAGTTTTAGCCAGAGCAATTAGACAACAAAAGGATGTCAAAGGGATACAAATAGGAAAGGAAAAAGTCAAAATTTCACTATTTGCAGATATGATAGTATACTTAAGCGACCCTAAAACTTCCACCAGAGAACTCCTAAACCTGATACACAACTTCAGCAAAGTGGCTGCATATAAAATCAACTCAAACAAATCAGTAGCCTTCCTCTATTCAAAGAATAAACAGGCTGAAAAAGAAATTAGGGAAATGACACCCTTCATAATAGTCACAAATAATAGAAAATATCTTGGAGTGAATCTAACCAAGTAAGTGAAAGACCTGTATAACAAGAACTTCAAGTCTCTGAAGAAAGAAATCGAAGAAGATCTCAGAAGATGGAAAGATCTCCCATGCTCCTGGATTGGCAGGATTAATTTAGTAAAAATGGTCATCTTGCCAAAAGCAATCTACAGATTCAATGCAATCCCCATCAAAATTCCAAATCAATTCTTCATAGAGATAGAAAGAGCAATTTTCAAATTCATTTGGAATAACAAAAAACCCAGGATAGCTAGAACTATTCTCAACAATAAAAGAACTTCTGGGGGAATCACCATCCCTGACCTCAAACTGTACTACAGAGCAGTAGTGATAAAAACTGCATGGTATTGATACAGAGACAGGCAGGAAGATCAATGGAATAGAATTGAAGACCCAGAAATGAACCCGCACACCTATGGTCACTTGATCTTTGACAAGGGAGCTAAAACCATTTAGTGGAAAAAGGACAACATTTTCAACAAATGGTGCTGGTTCAAGTGGAGGTCAGCATGTAGAAGAATGCAAATAGATCCATTCTTATCCCCTTGTACAAAGTTCAAGTCTAAGTGGATAAAGGACCCTCACATAAAACCAGATACATTGAAACTAATAGAAGAGAAGGGGGGGAGGACCCTCAAATATCTAGGCACAAGGGAAAAGTTCCTGAACAGAACACCAATGGCTTATGTTCTAAGGTCAAGAATTGACAAATGGGACCTCATAAAATTGCAAAGCTTCTGTAAGGCGAAGCACACTGTCAACAAGACAAAACAGCAACCAACAGATTGGGAAAAGATCATTACCAATCCTACATTCAATAGAGGCTTAATATTCAATATATATAAAGAACTCAAGAAATTAGACTCCAGACAACCAAATAACCCTATTAAAAATGAGGTACAGAGCTAAACAAAGAATTCTCAACTGAGGAAACTCGAATGCCTGAGAAGCACCTTAAGAAATTCTCAACATCCTTAGTCATCAGGGAAATGCAAATCAAAGCAACCCTGAGATACCACCACACACCAGTCAGAATGGCTAAGATAAAAAACTCAGGTGATAGTAGATGCTGGCGAGGACATGGAGAAAGAGAAACACTCTTCCATTGTTGGTGGGATTACAAGCTGGTATAACCACTCTAGAAATCAGTCTGGAGGTTTCTCAGAAAATTGGACATAGCACTACCTGAGGACCCAGCTAAATCACTCCTGCCTGGGCATATACCCAGAAGATGCTCCAACATATAACAAGGACATATGCTTCACTATGTTCATAGCAGCCTTATTTACAATAGCCAGAAGCTGGAAAGAACCCAGATGCCCTTCAACAGAGGAATGGATACAAAAAATGTGGTACATTTACACAATGGAGTATTACTCAGCTGTTAAAAATAATGAATTTGAGCAATTCTTAGGTAAATGGATGGAACTAGAAAATATCATCCTGAGTGAGGTAACCCAATCACAAGAGAACACACATGGTATTTATTCACTGATAAGTGGATATTAGCCCAAAAGCTTGAAATAGCCAAGATTCAACTCACAGACCACATGAAGCTCATGAAGAAGGAACATGAAGTGTGGGTGCCTCAGTCCTTAGGAGTAACAAAATACTCAAGGGAGCAAATATGGAGACAAAGTGTGGGACAGAAACTGAAGTAGGGGCCATCTGGAGACCATTCCACCTGGGTATTCTTCCCATGTGCACTCACCAAAGGTAGATGCTGATGTGGATGTCAGAAAGTGCATGCTGACAAGGGCCTGATATGGCTGTCTTCTTAGAGGTCTGTCAGAGTCTGACATATTCAGAGGCGGATGCTCATAGCTAACCATTGATCTGATCAAGGGGTTCCCAATGGAGGAGTTAGAGAGAAGACTGAAGGAGCAGAAAGGGTTTGTGGCCCCATGAGGAGAGCAACTATACCAACCAAACAGAGCTCCCCAGGGCCTAAACCTCCAGTCTGGGAGCAAATAGGAAAGAGAGACCCATTACTCCACCTGTATATATAGGGGAGCATGGCCTTGTCAGGCATAGGTGGGAGAGGAGATCCTTGGTCCTATAAAGGCTGGACACTGAGTGGGGGGGTGGGGAATTTGAAGGTAAAGAGGTGGGAATGGGGGGTAGGTGGAGGCACATACTCATCCTCATAGAAGCAGGAGGAGGAGGGATGGGATAAGGGTTTTCTGGGTGGGGGGAAATGGGGTAAGGGAACAAAATCTGAAATGTAAATATAATATCCAATAAAAAATAAAATAAAATAAAAAACAGAATACCAAATCCTTAAACAGTAGGATTCTTGGTTAATAATGGTGAACTACATCAAACAGTCCATAGAAAATATTTATATTTTTAGTTTTCAAAAATGCTTGTTGGTTGTTTGCTTCTTTTTTCCCCAGAGAGTACCAATTCAAGTGCTTCTAAGCTGCTGTTAGTTTATGTTAAGTATAAAAAATTCTTTATGGTTGGCATGATTTTCAAAAATATTTCTACTTACTGTTGTATACTACTTAGACAACTCACTGCTATACTGCATGGTAAAATGCTTAAAGCAAATATATTCCGTGCCTGAAAATGAGTTAGAGCAGTCATTGAAGCTCTTCATAAGAGGATGGATATAGCAGAAATGAGAAACGTGAACCTTTGCACTGAGAATTCGTACCACTTAGGGGAAACTTCAGAAAGAACAATAGATATCACCACTTCTTCAAAGAACAAATGGATTTGGAAATTACGCCTCCTTTCTGATTGGGTTTATACTTGTATCTCATTTTTAATCAGCTGAAGTATCAAAGTAAGTAATGACAACTTTTATGTCCTTTACTTGTAGGTAATGTAATGTTCGGAGGCCCAGAGTGTTCCCTGAGCTCAAATTTAAGTACATTAAGGGGAAATTATTCATTAGTGTATGGTATATACTCAAGGCTTCTAAATTTCATTTTGCTCATTTGTACTAATTGACAGACTAGCTCCCCTGGAAGCATTGAAGAATCGACTTAGTGTAGGCATTTGCATTTCTGAGTCTTTAGTCTCATTAGATGACTGATATTTCTCTGGTTATTTAACAATGGAAAGAAAATTGACTACTATTAGGCTATTTATGATATTTTTCAAAAACTGGAAACGGCTATTTCTAAGTCATGAACACTGCTCAGTGCAGACAGCAGTTTTACTGAGGAATCCATGTTCATTGAAATGATGGTCAGAAAACCTGACTTCTGCTCCTTGTTTATGCCAAGTAATTATTTTTAAGGCCCTGATTATGTCACCTAATTTCTCTGAGATTCAGCTTCCTAACCTATGGAATAGAGATATAGCCATCTGGTTGGCCACAGGACACAGTGCTTTCCATGTGCAATGCCTTTAAAACATTCTACTCTGTGGTCACGTTCTGTCCAGTGATTAGTCATGGCACCACCACCCTCATCACTGTCCTTGACAGCTCAAGCAAAGTAGGTGTTCATCTAATAAAAGACAACCTGGCGGTTACATGTATAACCAGGCTAATGGACTCGTACTGCATTAGTTTCAAATCCACTATTAAAAATTATCTGAAGCTGGGTGGCTTATAGCAGCAAAAATGGACTCTCACTGTAGTAGTCTGAATAAAAATGGCACCCATATGCTCATATATCTAATTACTTAGTCCCCACTTGGTGGAACTGTTTGGGAAGGATTAGGAGCTGTTGCCTTGTTGGAGGAGGTATGTTACTGGGAGTGAGTGGGCTTTGATGTTTCCAAAGTGCACACTGTTCCCAGTTAACTTCTTCCTCTCTGTCTCCAATTTGTGGCTCAGATGAGAAGTAAGCTTTCAGCTTCTGCAAGAGTACCATGCCTCCCTGCCTGTTACTCTGGTCCCCACTGTGATGGCCATGGGTTCAAACTCTGAAACTGTAAGCTCAAATAAACTCTTCCTTCTATAAATTGTCATAATCATGGTATCTGATCATAGAAATAAAAATGTAACTAAGACACTCTCCAAGAGAACACCATAGACTTTGAGTGAACATCTGTCTGGAATCATTGTGTCAGGAGGAAACACAGCTTGCTAAAGTTATCTCATGCAAATCAAACTAGGAAGTAAGCAGGTATCATTACTTTAATATCTGACTAAATATATGTCAAATCTGGGACATAGCATACTGTTTAAAGGATCAATTCATTATGAGACTACTAAAAATTATGAACATGTAGCCAATATACCCAATTTTGTAAAGCTAAGGTTACTAGATATAAAGTTACAGATTAACTATTACCTGGTAATAATGGCTAACATTAATACCTTACTTTTACCAGTGAAACAATTGTACCAACAAAAAAACAGAGTAATAGGAACTAAATTACTTCATAAATGAAAATGACTTAACAGGCATCTACAAAATATTCCATTCAAATACTGCAGAATACACATTCTGCTCAATAGCCCATGGAACTTCCTCTAAAATAAATCACATATTAAGACACAAAGCAAGTCTCAATAAATACAGGAAAATTCAAATAATTTCTTATATTCTGTCTTAACATGGAATAAAACTAGACATCAATAGCAAGAGAAAGAACAGGAAATTCTCAAAATCATGGAGATTAAACAACACATTACCAAATAATGGATGTACCAACTGAAGGATTGAATTAAAAAACAAAAACAAAAACAAAAAACAAACAAAGCCTTCTGGAACTGATTAAAAATTAATACACACAATTCAATTTGTACACCTAAGGCTCAAGGAACATTTCATAAGAGGTGGGTAGAAAGATTGTAAGAGACAGAATATCAGAATGTTCACTATGAGGTCATATCTCCTAATGATGTTAGAAGCTACACCCATAAAATCATACCAGCATGACTGACTGACATGAGCTGAACCAGTATGACACCAATAGATATGCCCAAAGTCCACAAGACCTCAACCTTATACAAAGAAGTTCAGGCAACTAAAGAGTCCTTAGATCAAAAGAACTACTTTTTCCTAAGGAACAGCATACCACTAGGTTATGCAACACCAAATAGTCAGCCCTGAAAACATACATACAAATAACACTATAGGGATTGGGCAGGTTATGCTTATGTACTTAGGAATATGTATGTTTATGAATATACACATATAATGTATGTAACAACAATTAATGAAAACAGAGGCCATAAACTCGATAGAGAATAAGGAGGGGTGTATTGGAGGGTTTGAGGAAAGAGAAGGGAAGGAGGGATTTTGGAATTTTACTAATCTCGAAAAAAACCAAGGGGATAAATTTTAAAAATGAAGACGTAACATACTAATGGGATATAATGAAAGAAACTCTAAGTTTGTAGCTAAAAGTGCTCAACACCAAAAGGTTTCAAATAAATAATTAAATGATGGACCTTAGTCCCTTGGAACAATAAGAACAAACTAAACCTAGGAACAGTGAAGCAGAAATTAATAAAATTAAAGAATTATAGGAATTAATGAAATACAGAGCTGCTTTTTGAAAATAAAAGATAAACAAGATTGGTAATCAACCAAAAGAAAGAGAAAAGACACAGATTGGCAACATCAGAGATGAAAAATGAGAATTTACAACAGATATAAATGAAACTCAGAAAATCATGAATGCATACTTTTTAAGAATATATGTTCCCTTAAATCTGAAGATATAAGGATTATTTAGTGATTTTCTAGACTCAAATGACCCACCAAAGATAAAACAAATGAGATAAACAATAAGAATGTCTTGTTCGAGAAGGAGTCACTGAACCAGACCATAAAAAAGAAATAACTTGAATCTTTCTCAAACTATTCCATAAAATGCAAAAGGAAAGAATAGAATACCTTTAAATTTATTTGAAAGTCAACATTACTCTGCTACTCGAACCAGAAAGAAAGAAAAAAAAAATAGAAAATTACAGATGAATCTCTACGGAAAACTTCTGTGTAAGAACTATCAATATAATAAATAGATATGGAATTAAAGAACATAGAAAAGGACATTCATGATGATGCTAGCTTCACTGCAGAAATGCAGGGATGGTTCAATATAAGTGAATCAATAACTAGTATATCTCATAAATGGACTTGAGAACAGAAATCACTTAATCATTTCATACACACAGAAAAAGCCTTTGACAAATGTTCAACATCTCTTCATGATTAAAACTTTGAAGAGACTAGAAATGAAGAAATATATTTCAACAAAATAGAATATATATATATATATATATATATATATATATATATATATATGACAAATCAAAGAAACATAATGAAAAACAAGTGAAAAAATTTTCTAAAGCATTTTCTCTAAGAGCAGGAAGAATACAAGAGAGCCTTTTTGCTCTACTCATGCTTGATATATAATATTTGACATCTTAATTAGTAAGCAGTAACCAATAAGACAAGACAGGAAAATAAAACACAAACAAACCAGAAGCATATGATGTACATCTTTACAAAAGAGACCCTAAGTACTCCACCAGGAAACTCATGGAGCTGATTTCATCAAAGCTGCAGCATACAAGGTTAACATTTTTCTTCTATGTCAATAATGGACATACTGAACAAGAATCAGGGAAACAAATCCAGTAACAGTTGACTCAACAACAACAACAATAAAAACACAAAACCAAATAAAAATTGAAATAAGCATAACCAAACAAGGGAAAGATCTCTACCATGGGCATTGAAAACACTGACAAGGGCCATTAGGAAGACACAAAGATATGGAAAGACCTCTGATGCTCACGGACTGGAAGCTGTGAAAACAGCCATTGTGCCAAAAATCAATCTATAGATTCAGTGCATTCTGCAACCAAGGCCCAACACCATACTTCATAGAAATATAGAAGAAAATGCTAAAATTATCATGGAAACAAAAAAGCCCCTAGACAGTCAAAACAATCCTGAGCAAACTCCCAAACTCATTCTTCCTCTCCTAGTAATCACCAACTGCCAAAGCAATGGGCACCATGTCTCTCCACCATCCACAATGACAGCATCTTCAACAAAAGGATGCTGAATGAACTGCATACCAACATGTAGAAGGATGTTGATATTTATCTCTTCCCATATGTAAAACTCAACTCCAGGCTTTCAAAGACATGCCTGAAAATTTTATAATGGAACCTATTGCATTAGATGCTTTTCTGTGACTATGATAAAACACCACGCCCAGGGCACCTTTTAGAAGAGAGAGTTTGGTTTGGGTTCTGGTTACACAGAGTTGGAGTCTATACTGGTTGGAACAGAATGCATGAACTTGAGCTGAAGCAGAAGGCTAAGAGCTCAGGTCTTCAACACAAGCATGGAGCAGAGGGTGGACTGTAAGTAGGAAGGCCTTTACTCTCGAAGCCCATCTCCAGGCATGTTCTTCCCCAGCAAAGCTGCATCACCTAACCTCCCCAAGCAGTGCCATTAACTGATAAATGATCAAATGTGTGGAATCACTGGGGGCATTTCTTATATGGAGTATATACCTATTGTTACATACAATTAATGTGTGCTAATAGAGAGGTTAAA